>NC_030958.1:0-1300422 GCF_001672515.1 Colletotrichum higginsianum IMI 349063
CCCTAACCCTAACCCTAACCCTAACCCTAACCCTAACCCTAACCCTAACCCTAACCCTAACCCTAACCCTTTTCCCATACTTCACAAGCTTAGTCGGGACCCCTACCCTCCCGGCCGCCCTCGACCGGTCACGCCGCGTCACAGCGGTTTGCCCAACAAGCCGTGGACCGGTCGTTTGACCCCGTCCACCCGTCGTCAAAGCCCAACAGCCGTAACCCGGTCGTTGGAAACCGTCGCCGGGGTCCACAGAGCCGGAGACACAGAACCAGACAGACACAGCCAAACAGAGCCAGACACAGCCAAACAGAACCAGACACAGCCAAACAGAACCAAGCAGACACAGCCAGACAGACAGGCACAGCCAAACAGAACCAAGCAGACACAGCCAGACAGACAGACACGGCCAGACAGAACCAGACAGACAGACACAGCCAGACAGACACAGCCAAACACAGCCAGCCAGACAGACACAGCCAAACACAGCCAAACACAGCCAGACAGACACAGCCAAACACAGCCAAACACAGCCAGACAGACAGAGACAGACCCAAGTAGACACAGCCAAACAGAGCCGAACAGACCCAACACCCCGCCGGGGGCCTGACACGCGCGCTGCCGCACGCCACCGGTCGTTTTCAAGCAGCCGCCGCCGCACGCCGTTCGGGGGCCTTACCGCCTTCGCGGGGCCACGGGGTACGGGTCCACGCCGTTGCCGGTCCACCGTGCTTCCGGGGCCACGGTGTTACCGTCTCGGCCCGTAACCGCTACGCCCCCAAACCCGACGTAAACGCCGAAAACAACCTCACCCCATCCATCCGTCCGTCCGCCGCTGGGGGCGGTTGGGTTCAACGCCGCCACCGCCTCCCATAACCCCAATAAAACCCTAACTTGCCAACTAACCCTAACCCTGATCCCTTCTCGTCCTCCTGCTGCCCCCCCCTAGTGCCCTCCGCCTGCTTACCTTGTCCCTGCCTGCCGCCTGACCCTAACCTGTTGTCGCACGACTGGGAAACACTAAGAAAACCCCCTGGAACCTCTGCCCCTCCAACCCTGAGAGACAACCCCAGCTAGAGAGCCGCCCATGCAGACCGCTACAGAACTAGACAAGTGGACACCCAGAGAAACAGAAACCCCAAGAACCAGTCACTGTAATGAAAGAGACCTACAAGAGACCCAGACGGCTCGAGAAACACCCTTGCCGCTTGTCCCAGACCAACCCTACCACGAGCCTAGCCACCTGCTGAATTAGCTCTACGTCCTGCAGGGTTTTATAGCCTGCCTTTGGCCTGCCTTGGTTAGCAATATATAAATACCTGTTATAACCCTGCCTGCCCTCTTTTGCTGGTTTCTTTACACAGTAGCAAACGTCTCTGTGGCCCCGATACAGGCGCTTTGCGTTCAAGTCTGATTGGATCCGGAGATCTGGACCTGCAGCCGAGCTAGGCACGGAAGAAGGGGCCGGCCTTGCCGCCTGCCGGCCTGCCTCGGGCGATCCCACCTTTGGTCCGATCTGTGGCCGGCCGGCCTTGTCATCCTGTCCCTGGTCCGATCCTGGCCTTGCGATCCTGCCCCCGGTCCGATCCCTGGCCGGCTCTGGCGGCCTTGTTGTCATCCGGCACAGCCCTTCCACAATCGGCGTGCCTCTCCGTCTGAGAGCGGGCGGTACATCGTGGATTGTGATTGTCTTGGCCCCACGATGGTGGCTCGAGGTTGATGAGAGCAGCCTTGTTGTTGACAGTGGGTGGGCTTCTATACTGGATAATGTACTGGTCACGCATCTCACGTGTTGTCGCTAGGGACAATCCATCTATTCGTTGCAGGCAGGCCTTTCCTAGGGTCGTGTTAATCCGGAGGTCCAACCCTGCACTTGGGCTAGGGCGGCCCTAGGGGCTGTTGCCTCACCCTGTGCGATCCCTCCTCTGGTCCGATCTGTGGCCAGCCAGCCTTGCGATCCTGCCCTTGGCCTGAACCCTGGCTCCGGAGGCCTCTAGGCGGTCCGGACTTTGGTCCGAACCTCCGGGCTGGCGTAGGGTGGCCTTCGTGCGGGGCTGAGGATGGCGCGCCGTCGCTGAGACGCCGGCGACGTTAAAGGTGACGGGCCCGCGTTTTCAGAGAGAGATCGATGCGCTGCCGACTTTGAACGTCGGGTTCACGAGTACCAGCCTCAAAGCAGGCTGGGCAGGCAGTGCAATGGCCTCGTCTGGGTTGGACAATTCGTCAGGTTTTATAGGCTGCGGGAAAATCATCCCCTGCTTGGTTGTTTTAAAAGGGAAGGAACAGGCTGTCCGTACCTTCCCTTTAGAGGGGTTTCTAACGAAAGGGGGGGTATAAAGGCACCTTCCCTGCCTCCGTCATCCCCCTCCTTCCCTTCCCTTCTCCCTACCCCGTGCGGGCAAATGACTTACCCCTGGAAGGGGGGGGGGGTTCCAGGCCTTCCTTCACCCGGGAGGCTGCAACAGAGGCGGTCTCGTCGCTGGCTGCCCGGGCAGGGTTGCCTCGTGCGATCCGGACTTTGGTCCGATCCGAGGCGGCTCTGGGCCGGCAGTCCGGACTTTCGTCTGAACCTCCGGGTTGGCCTACCCTAGCCATCGTACGGGGCTGAGGATGGCGCGCCGTCGCCGAGACGCCGTCGACCTTGAAGGTGACGGGCCCGCGTTTTCAGAGAGAGATCGATGCGCTGCCGACTTTGAACGTCGGGTTCATGAGTATCAGCCTCAAAGCAGGCTGGGCAGGCAGTGCAACGGCTTTATCAGGGGGGACAATTCGTTGAGTTTTATAGGCTGCAGGAAAATAATCCCCTGCTTGGTTGTTTCGAAAGGGAAGGAACGGGCCGTCTGCACCTTCCCTTCAGAGGGGTTTCTAGAAAGAAAGGGGGTAGAAAAACAGCCAACACCCCCTCCCTCACCCCCTCTTTTCCTTCCTTCTTCAGCTACACAGGCCAGCCCTCTCAGCCGAAGCTGATCTTCTGTGACTGGTGTTGGAGGCCGCCTGGGGCCTGCCCTCGCCGGCCGGCCTTGTTCCTGGGCCCGGCCTCCGCTGCGCAGTCCGGTCTCTGGTCCGATCCGTGGCGGCCCACTCCCAGCCTGGGCCCTGCAGTCCGATCTCTGCCTAGGGTTTCCAGCCTTCAGCCCTGCAGTATTTTAACGGCTGCCTTCGGGCCCGCCTTAGTCGGCAATATATTAATACCTATAATAACCCTGCCTGTCCTCTTTTGCTGGATTCTTCAGATGGTACGAAACGTCTTTGTGGCCCTGCTGCAGACGCTTCGCGTTCAACTCTGATCGGATCCGGAGGTCTGGACCTGCGACCGAGCCGGGCACGGAAGCAAGGGCGGCCTTGCCGCCTGCTGGCCTGCCTTGGGCGATCCCTCCTTTGGTCCGATCCGTGGCCGGCCGGCCCTGCGGTCCTGTTCTTGGGCTGATCCCTTGGTCCTGAGGCCTCTGCCGTCCGATCCCAGACCGGCTCCGGCAGCCTTGTTAATACTAGTGCAGGCCTCTACCTTTATCGAATAACAGGCCCCGACTTTCAAGTTCTGCAATTAATAGCTAGTATTAGATATACGACTAAAAACCTGAATACATTAAGGTTGCAGGATTCTTTCAGTCTTAGGCCCTAAAGGGTTTTAAGGCCTGCCTTTACCTTATTAGCCGCTAGCTTACCTGTAGGGTTAACCTTTTAGTTAAGCTAGTAGCTACCTAGCCTCTACACTCTTTTTTTTAAATCTAATAATATACCTGCCTAGTAAATAAAGGGTGTACCTTCTCTACTGCCTAGGCCTCTATTCAGTATACTTACTACTAGAAGCTTAACTATCTTAACTAGGGACCTAAAAGGGTTAATGATTTTAAGTACTACTCTAAAGCTAAAGTATATTAGTTTTAATTTACATACTCACTCGTAGTTAAGTAGGATTGCAAACTTAGGTTAATACTTCCCTATATTGTTTACATTTACATAGAAACGCAAACAAAGCCCTACATTATAAATGTCTTTTTGTTACTTTTATTCCAACCCTAGAAACAAATCATAACTCTAACTAAAAAACACTATATAATAGCACCTCTCTCTATGCCAAACTATCCCATCCCTATACCTTTATTACAGTAACCCTTATACATCCTCGCTCTCTACTCTACACACACGCCGTACTAACACTGCCCATGCCGCTAGCGCGTTCGTTGCCATGTCCAACCCCCCTACCTGCCGCGATCGTCCCAGCCAGCTGGTGAAGCCCGCCTCGTCCGACGCGTCGACCTCGAACTCTTCCTGCATCCACCGACGCCCCACGCTGAACTGCGTCGTCCACTGGATCACCGGCAGCACCGCGTCCGCCCACCGGCACCCGTCCGACCCCCCCGCCGCCCCGTCCCCCTGTCCCCCCGGGCACAACGTCTGCCCGAGACCGCACCGCCAGCAGCATGCGTACGGCTCGAACTGGATCTTAGCCCGCCACCTCCGGAATCTCTCCCGGTCCAGCCGCCCACACTCCACTCCCCGGTGCCTGAACACCTCGGCCTTGCTGGCCGGCCTGCCCCTGTTACACCAGTGCATGTAGCAGACTGCACACTTGCCTTCTACCTCGTTAAGCCAGCCCTGTAGTGCGCCTGACAGCTTCTGCGTCGCCATCTCCTCCCGAGCCAGCCGGTTCACCTCCCTCCTGACGTCTCCTCCTTCATCCTCCCCCACCCCCACCTCCTCCTCCCACCCTCCTGCCAACTCGCCATAGCCCTGCTCCTCGCATCGGTCGCACATCTCCCCCCCCAACCCCGTGCAGTCCTGCCCGTACCCGTCCATGAACACCCCGAGCGCTACCCGCCGGCACCCCTCCGTCTGCAGGAAACTCTCCATCCCCTGCCTGTCCAGCTGCCTTACGTCGCTTGCCTGCCGGTCATACGGCGTCCCGCCCTCTCCGTCCAGGAAGACCACCGAGTCGACTGTTTCCCCCTCGGCCCGACCTCCCCGCCCCGTCTGCTGCACGAAGTCCACGAGCCCGTACGGCGCCTCCGCGTGGAGAACGGCCACGATGCTCTGGATGTCGACCCCGGAACCGAGCCCCGTCGTTGCTGCCATCCACCGGCTCGGGGACCGTCCGCTCGACCATGCCTCGAGTGCCTCCTCCCGCCCGTCTGCGCTGACCGACCCGTGGTAAAAGGAGCACCCGATTTCCGCCGCGAGACGCTCGCACTTTTGTTTCGACCGGCAGTACACCACACCCTTCTGCCCCTGCCCCATCACTCTCTCTGTCTGCCTGACCTTGCTGAGCACGGCGGCCTCTATGGAGGAGAACCCCCCCGGCCCTGGCCCCTGCCCGCTGCAGCACGTCACCCGGTACCGGATGTTCGGCCTTGCCGTGCTGGCCCGCACGATGCTCGCCTCGTCCGCCACCATGAGCCGCCGGAACCATCCCTCCATCCGGACCGGCAGCGTCGCCGTCAACAGGATCACCGGCTGGTCGTACCGGTGCAGGCCGCGCAGCCCAAGCAGCTGGGGCCGGTACGCCGCGTCCGTGAGCACGGTGTGACACTCGTCGACAAAGATCCGCTTCAGCAGGCCCCGCGCCCGCAGGCCCTCGGCGTACGACGCGAACTCGGCGCAGTTGGCGTACTCGGCACCCACGAACACCAGCGGCGCCACCCGGACCCGCTCCACGCGCCCCGTCACTGAGGCTGGCTGCCACAACAGGAAGTCGAGCCCGGCCCTGCGTGCGCTGCGCGTGAGGCTGCTGAGGAGTGCGACGAACGGTACGACTACGATGCTGACCCCGCCGTGGACCCCGGGCACGGCCGGCAGCATGAACAACGCGCTCTTGCCCGCCCCGGTCGGGAGCACGACCATCAGGACCTTGCCTCCCCGTAGCGACATCACCTGCCGGGCGCTCTCGTGCTGCTCTGCCGTCTTCCAACGCGCGCCCTCGCCAAAGAGCCCATGGAGGCCGATCTCGAGCCGCCGCTCGAGCTCGTCCTCGTCCGGGACCCTTCTCCACTCCAGTATGGCGTCGTTGGCGGCCCTCCTCTTATGCCCCGACTCGGCACCCCGGCTGCCGGGCGTTTCGCTCGTCTCTGCCAGCCCTGTAGCCCTGCGTTTAGGGGCGGGCGTACCCGGCGCGGTTGTGGGGGTGGGCTGCTGGCGCCGATGTTGCTGTTGCTGCTGCTGCTGCTGCTGCTGCCGCTGCCCCTCTGCCTCTGCTGCTGGCCCCTGCTGGCCCTCGGCTGTTGTTTCCCCTGCCGGCATCGACACGGACGACGTCGACTCGAGGAAGGCGTGCCACAGCCGGCTGATCTCCCGGAAGTTGGCTACCATCTCCGGCTGCAGCTGGTTGGGGAACTCGATATTCATGGCGTAGTGCCGCCTTGCCGTAACGCCGCCGTGCGTTGCCTGCAGGTCCCATATAAACTCCATCCGGGGCTTCCTCCGCGCCTCGCCCGTGAGCGGGTCCGTCTCTAGTGCGCCTCGGTGGGCCCCCGCCCCGGGCCCGGCCCCGTCGTCCTCCTCCGCCATCTCGACCTCGACCTGCCGCACCACAAGGCCGCGGATCTTCCTGCCGAGCTCAATCGCCACGTGACGGTAGCTTGACACTGTCAGCGACACCCCTATCGTCCCTCTCGTGACGGCGTCTAGCTCCTTGCTCAGCTCAGCCGTGCCCCAGACACCCCGCCGCGCGTCCTTCCACAGCCACGGGTGCAGCGACCGGGACGGCCCGTGGATGCCGGCCTCGGCATAAAGGAGCCTCTCAAAGGGCAACACCCACGCAATGTACGCCACCATCATCTTGCCGAGTTGGTCAGGAAGGAACCGGGCCACCTTGCGACTGAGGCCTCGTATTGCCTGGTTCTTGTCCCGGTCCGTGACGATCATCACCTGCCCGTCAAAGACGAAAACGTTCCGCGCCATATCCTGCGTATCGCAGTAACGCGCCGTCGTCATCTCGGGTCCGCGCCCGGGCTGCCCCCCCCAGACGTGCATGCTGGCGAGCAGCGACCGCTTGAAGGACTCCGCCTTCGCCAGCCACCCGAGCACGCCGTCCTGCCGCCACTTCTCCAGTCTCGCGTCCCAGAGAGAGCCCCGGCAAAGCTCGGCCAGCCTCTGGGGCCCCGGCCGCAGCCAGCTGTTCGCCTCGTTCGTGGCAAACGACTGCCCGGCGCCCTCGAAGAGCGCCGTGTCGACAACCCGGTCGAGCGTCAGCGCCTCGCGCGCCTCGGCCCAGCCGCCCCGCATCAGCTCCTCCATTGTTGCCTCCGCCGTCGTCAGGGTCGTCCGCGCCGCTTTCTGGAACGCCTCGATCATTACCCGCTGCCCTAGGTACCGCAGCGCCCTGCCGCTGGCTTCCCACATCACCCGCGGCCTTCCGCCCTCCCTGCGCCGGTGGTCCTTGCCGTACGCCATCATGCGGATGATGGCGCTGAAGGGCGTGTGCGATCCGTCGGCGAGCCAGTACCTGAACTGCTCCACGAAGTCCTCGATCACCGCGACGCTGATCTCGTTCGGGTCGCCGTCGATTGGCTCCGCCTCGAAGAAGTGTTCGAGCATCAGGATCCGGCCGCCCCACATGATGCCGGCAAGCCGTTGCGTGAACTTGGATGCCGGGCACCAACCGAGGCCGCTGACGCCCCTGGCAACGGCCTTTCCTGGTTCTGGCCCGGTGCTGTTGCCACTGCTGCTGCCACCGCCGCTGCTGCCTCTGCCGGCGGTGTCGTCTGGTACACCCCTCCTCTTGGGGTCCAGGATGCCCAGTATGGCGGTGAAGTGGAGCAGCGGGTTGGCGAATATGTCAACTGCTACCTTCTGCTTCAGGGACACGACGCAGAACCTGTAGACCCGAAGGTCGAGGGCCTCGCTGTACTCCAGCCTGTCGCCAATCGTGTTTTGGAACCCGGTAGAGGAGTCTGTCTCGCCTGGTCTGCCGCCGCTCTGGCCGGGAGATCGGTGTCGTTGGTATCCGGCCCCCTCTATGTCGGAATCGCTACCGTCGCTGCTTGCCTCATACGCACTCTCGCTTTCATGCCAGTCTCCTAGGCCTCTGGCTGCTGGGGCCCTCCCCCCCCCTTGCGGGTGGCTGCTTCTGCTGCTGCCGCGGCCGCCTCGGCCAAGCCGCCTGTCCTCTTCCCTCGTGGCGTCGCCTGCTGCGTCGAGCGACTCCGCCAGTGCATCGAGGGCAGTCCACTGCTCGTCGGTGAAGCGGACGCCGCGCTGGCGCCGTGCTTCGGTTCGTCCTAGCCGGTGCGCCCGGATGCAGTAGCACAGGTACCGCTCCCAGATACCCTGGTACTTCCGGACTGTGTCGGCTTCTTGGCCGAGCTCGAACGGCCGTCCGTGAGGCTTCGACGGGTCGATGCTCTTCAGCCACCGCTTCGTCTCCAAGGGCACCTTGCCCAGCCGGAGGGAGCATCTCGCCACCTCCCGGCGGAAGCTCTCCGATAAGAGGGCGAATCGGCGCTGCTCCTCCTTGAAGCCCTCGTCCCAGGCTGCCCTGCGGACGGCCTCGGACACGGGCGCCTGCCCAGCGGCGTATAGGTCGATCAGGTCGAGGCCGGCAAGGTGCACAGCCCATCCCATCTCCCTGACCCAGCTTGACTGTTGGTTTATGTCTAGGCTGGCAACGATGGTCCGCCCCCATTCCTCATCCTCGGCCGCCATGAGACTCTCCTGCCTCGATAGGCGCTCTGCGAATACGTCGTCACTATCCTGCCAGGCAGACAGCCCCCCAACGCCACGGGCCTGGACAATCCAGTACCGCGTATACCGCCCTCGGCACAGCGACTGCACCTGGACCGCCCCCCACCCTGGACTGTCAGCATGAGCCGCGGTTGGGGTAACGGCAGGCAAGCCGGCTTCGTGTACGTCCCGCTGCGCATGCAATTTGGCTAGCTTCCGGCTGCTCGTTCGGAATGGGCACCGCGTGCATCCGTACCCGTCCAACAAAGGCACCTGCTGAATAGGCGGCGTGCCGTCCGGCGGCAGCTCGCAGGTGTGCGGGTCTTCGAGCGCGCCGTCGGCGGCCGTTACCCAGGCCTTGTCGAGGACGCCCTGGAGCAATTCGCCCTTCAGCCGGTGGGCCCGGCGGAAATGGGCCTCGATGGCGCCGTCCGGTCGGAGTGCTTGCTTGCAGTGCGTACATACCGCAACACGGGGTCGCTCAACAAACACAAGATACGCGCTCGGGTCGATCTTGCCTACCAGGCCCTGGCTCCTGCTGCTGCTGCTGCTGCTGCTGCTGCTACGCCTAACCATGATGAGATGGCGCTCGGGGATGCTAGTCACACTAGGGAAAGAGCTGCAAGCTGCTGCCTGTGACCTATTACCTGTTGCTGCTCTATATAGCACTGTAGGGACTGTATGCGCCTTGGTAGTGCTTAGGAGCTAGACATAGAGTATATCCTGGTATTCTTGTCGGTGCTTTGAATAGCATGCCTACAGCAACGTTGTTGGTTTAGACGTTCGGTGTCTAGGTTCTCTGTGTTAAATTGGGTGGGTCTGATGTTGCTAAGGAGACGGCTGGCTATCGATACATAGACCCTAGTACGCATGGCAAAATCAATTGCTACTCCTATACTCCAGTAGAACTTGACTAATATAGAACAACAAGGACCTATAAGCACGTAGTATCTATACGGACTACCTTTAGGGTTTACTCCTAGCTGGTAAAGTAGTTTATACCTGAAGTGTAATGTATTTAAGCTATATATATACTTAGTACAATAAACTAGACTTTAAATTGGATAAGATAAAGCTTAAGAAGTTTTAAACTAACTAAACAATATTCAACTATTAAGCTATATCCTAGTATAGTAATATAGAGTAGTATCTTATTTATTTTACTTTTATATTACTATTTAATGCTATTACTATTTCATACTTAAAGCTATACTACGTACTACTTTAGTACTTAATTCAATATATAAATTAAACTATATATTTAATACAGACAGAAATTAGTAAGGTACTAAAAAGAGAAAGGGGGATGAACTTTATTGCTTTCATATACTATAGTTTCTTGAAGTTAAAAGAATAATATATCCTGAGGTAGCCCTAATTCGTACTGTAATACTAAATAGAGAGCTGCCTATTTCTAGGGTGTTATAGTAAATGCCTAACCTACCTCCACCTGAACTATCACAGTAACTTACATCTTGTCCCTTTTGCTGCATGGACGTTAGTGATTACTATCGTAAGGAATTTACCTTTACATTCTTTCCTAGTAATAAATAAAATAATCTTCTTAATTAGAGTATAGAAATAGCTACATAGAGTAGCAATAAGTTATAGGTTACCTATGCTCTTCATTATAGTAGAGTGCTTTACTACAAAACATATAGAATAGATAATTAATCTTTTATTAGACAGGTCCATATGAGGCTCCTATTAGTCTAACCTTTTAGAATAATTAAAGACTAAAGAGGACTCTATAGTAAAACGTAAATTATTAAAATAAAATATTGTACTACTATTTCTCTATGATTACTTCCTTCTATAGTACTATAAATTATCTAGTTGTAGAGTATAATAGAGACTACTACTTCTTTAGCTACTACTACGACTACTAGGAATAGATTAGGCTGAACCCTAGCCCTTTTGCTAGTAACCCTAACCCTATCCTCCTCCTTCTCCTTTTCCTCCTCCTCCTCTTGCCTCTCTATCTTCTTCTTTAGTATACTTATCTGCGCATCTGCTTACTACACCTGCTGTAACCCTAACTGGTACACATCTACTTACCTCCAGCCCCCTAACCTACCTCCCTATGTTGCGAATTCCCTTCCCTACTGGCTTGCTTACGCTGCGCCTTCTCTAGACAGGCTGCATACGTGGAGGTGTGCATCTCTCTCTCTATCTCCAGGCAAGAACCTCTGTTTTGCTGCAGTATGCGGTGCACCTTACCGCCCTGCTGGGTGCGGTTGGCAGCGCTCGCTCCTGGCTTACGCTCCATCCTCCAATTGGCATAGGGTTACTATTTTGGCAGTTTTGGCGTGGGGTAAATGCGCCAACCCCAGGGTTGCCGTGCATGTGGGGCGCGTTATCTTTATTTATCCTTTGTTTTTTCACGCCGTAATCTGCGAGAATCAGCCTGCGACAATGCACGGACCATGCCCTCCCGTTTTTGCCCGCAACCCTCGACCCTAACCCTGGTATTCTGCCAGAACGCCGCCCGCAATGACGGCTAGGCCAACATAGCGAGCCGGCCACTCCTTATCGCTAGAAAAAGCCCCTTTTCTAACTATTTATTAAAAAGTAGATTCTTAACTAATAAAGACCTAGTTTTTAGCATTAGATAACGATAAGAGTTAGATTTTAAGAAATAATAGTATTAAAATTATTATCTCTTTCTAGCCTATATTACTAAGCTTACCTCTTATCTAGGCCTCTAGATAAGAGGATTACTAAGAACCTAGGGTTAGGAAGAGACAATAATTTCTACAATATTATTTCTTAAAATCTAACTCTTATCGTTATCTAATACTAAAAACTAGGTCTTTATTAGTTAAGAATCTACTTTTTAATAAATAGTTAGAAAAGGGGCTTTTTCTAGCGATAAGGAGTGGCCGGCTCGCTATGTTGGCCGACTCGCTATGCGTGTACGTTACTAAGTAATTACTAATTAGTATTAAATAGGCTTTATATATATATATAAGTACTTAAAATATAGGGTAAATTAAAGAATAATATTTATAATTATTCTTTCTAACTACAAAATTAGTATTATATAAGATAAATATATTATCTTATTTAGGCTTAAGTTATTTAGGCTGAGCTAAGAGGTAATTCCCTTGCGCATAAGTAAATACTGCACTATTCAATTTGTATACTCTTCCTCTAAGCTATAAGTATTATATAGTTATATAATTATATTATTCTAATAGTAAATTTATACAATTACTAAGTAATTACTAATTAGTATTAAATAGGCTTTATATGTACACGTAAGTACTTAAATATAGAGTAAACTAAAGAATAATATCTATAATTATTCTTCCTAACTACAAAATTAGAGTTATATAAAATAAATATACTATCTTATTTAGCCTTAAGTTATTTAAGCTAAACTAAGTAATAATTCCCCTATATCTAAGTGAGTACTGTACAATCCAGTCTATATACTCTACTCTAAATTTATAAGTATTATATAGTTAACGTACGTGCATAGTGAGCTGCGCATCATAGTGAGCTGCGCACGTCCACTGCCTTTCTACCTCTTAAACCTTTACACCTACTTTCCTCCACGTACGAACATGACTTCTTCTTCTAAAGAAAGCCGTATTATCCTTGCCCTCCAAGCTATCCAAAAAGACCCAAAAATGTCTGTACGAAGAGCTGCCTCCACCTTTGAGGTTCCTGAATCAACCCTTCGCACGCGACGCGCTGGTGTACTCCCACGAGCCGAGACGCGACCGAAATCAATGAAGATGACTATAACTGAAGAGGAGGTGATTCTTGAACGAGTTATTGACCTAATCGATCGAGGGTTCCCTCTGCGACAAGAAGACGTACGAGAAATGGCCGACTAACTCCTAAACGCGCGCGACGGGACGCGTACGGGACCCCGATGGGCAGAGAACTTCGTACGACGCGTCCCCCAATTGAAAATGCGATTTCGACGTCGAATCGACTATCAGAGGGCCTTAGCTGAGGATCCTACAATTATACAAGGCTGGTTTGCACTCGTGCGAAATACAATTGCAAAGTACGGAATACTTGATGACGATATCTACAATTTTGATGAGACTGGGTTCCTGATGGGAATGCTGTTGCATGCAAAGGTTGTTACAACGTCTGACTGTAAGGGAAGGCCTCGTACGAAGCAGCCTGGCAATTGGGAATGGGTTTCTGTCATTCAGGGTGTGTGTGCAGATGGCTGGGCGATGCCTCCGTACGTTATCGTGAAGGGCAAATATCACCTCCTCTCCTGGTACACCAACGGCCAATTCCCAGCCACATGGCGCATCCATCCAAGCGAAAATGGATGGACGACAAATGATATTGGCCTAGATTGGCTACAGCACTTTAATTAGTGCACAAGGACTCGTACGAAGGGCTCTTATCGCCTCTTGATCCTTGATGGTCACAACAGCCATAAATCGACCGACTTTGACGAATACTGCAAGGAACAAAGCATTATTGCTCTCTGCATGCCTCCCCATTCATCGCACGAGCTCCAGCCTCTTGATGTTGGGTGCTTTAGCCCGTTAAAGCACTCGTACAGCAAGGAAATCGAGAAGATGATGCGGATGCAGATTTCGCATATTACTAAGGATGACTTCTTTCCTGCCTTTAAAGCAGCATTCTTTGCCTCAATGGGCGAAAACAACGTACGAGCTGGTTTTAGACAGGCAGGCCTTGTACCTTTTAACCCTGAAGTGGTTCTTTCTCGCTTGGATTTCAAGCCAAAGACGCCAACACCATCAAACTCACGGCCAAGCAGCCGAGGCTCCTGGGACGCAAAGACACCAACCACAGCACTAGAGGGCGTACGAAGTGCTTCCTCTCTTAAAAAGAAGATCCAAGCACATCAAGGTAGCTCACCAACACCAATGTACGAAGTAATTGACTTCCAGGCCAGAGGTATTAGCAAGTTAGCCCATAGGCTTGCTATTGTTGAGGCTGAGAACCGTAAGCTTCGTACGGGGATAGAGGTACTAAGTAAGCGCCGGAGGGCAAAAAAAACACGACTACGTCTTGGAGGGTCACTTAATACTGCTGAAGCAGAGGCACTACAAGTAGAAAAGGGTGGTGTTGATGCTGGAGGAGAGAATAACCCTCAGAAGGAGGGTCGTACGGAAGGTGCTGAACCACGCGCGCGACGATGTGGCAATTGCGGAAAGTCTGGACATAACGCACGAACCTGTGAAGTAGTTTGGGATAGTGATGAAGAAGAGGGTGATAAGTAGTTTTAATTGATTTCGTACGTTGTAGTTGAATTAACTTATATAAGAGGTAGAAAGGCAGTAGACGTGCGCAGCTCACTATGATGCGCAGCTCACTATGCACGTACGTTATATAATTATATTATTCTAATAACTACTATAATTACTACTACTATACTATACTAGGAGGGGGTAAGAAAGCTCTATAGGGCTTTTCCTATTCGTTATTTATTTACATAGTATAGTATACTATATACAATAGACTAATACCCCCCCTAGTCCTCCCTACACTAGCCTTACACTAGGCTCCCCTTCCCTACTAGCTGTCGCCCTATTATAGCTAATTTATCTATTCTAGCTCTATATCCCTATAGCCCTAACCTAATAGGCTTAGGGCTATTTAGAGGGGCTACTATATTAGCCTACTTACTATAACGTGGCTGATAAGCGAGTCGATCAGACAAGCGAGTCGATCACCCAACCGCGATCATACCATCTTCCCGCTTTCAACACACGTCCATCGACCATAAAGAATGTCGTCATCAAACAAAGAAGCGCAATTGATCCTAGCGGTTCAAGCGATTAAAAACACTCCAAATCTTAGTATTCGAGCTGCAGCACGGATCTATTCAGTACCCTTCACAACATTACGCGACCGACTTAATGGAAAACCTTCGCGACGCGACATCATGCCGAAATTACGGAATTTGACGCTGCTTGAAGAAGAGAAGCTAGTTAAGTACATTCTTGACCTAGATGCCCGATCGTTTCCTCCCCGGATCAGTGGTGTTGAAGAAATGGCCAATCACCTGCTTGCCGACCGTGGCGCGCGACCGGTTGGGAAGCGCTGGGCGTCGAACTTCATCAAACGACAACCACAGCTTCGGACGCGTTTTTTTCGCAAGTATGACTACAAGAGAGCCCAATGCGAAGATCCACAGGCTATTTGCAGCTGGTTTGCCCTTGTGAAGAACACAATCGTAAAGTACGGTATCCAAGAGTCTGATATCTACAACTTTGATGAGACTGGTTTCATGATGGGCCAGATCGCAGCTGGCATGGTTGTAACGAGTGCTGAAAGGCGATCAAACACGAAAATGGTGCAGCCTGGTAATCGGGAATGGGTTACAGTTATCCAAGCCATAAGTTCGTCAGGCTACAGCGTCCCGCCATACATCATCGTTGCAGGCCATTATCACCTCTCAACCTGGTACACTGAAATAGATCTCCCACACGACTGGGTTATTGCAACATCTGAAAACGGATGGACAACAAACGAGATAGGCCTAAATTGGGTCAAACACTTCGATTGTCATTCAAAGCTACGTGCAAGAGGTCCTTATTGCCTCCTTATTGTCGATGGGCATGAAAGCCACTACTCCGCAGGTTTTGAGCTATATTGTCAGGAGAGTAACATCGTCACACTCTGTATGCCGGCTCATTCATCTCATCTACTTCAGCCCTTAGATGTAGGATGCTTTGGGCCTCTCAAAACGGCGTACGGTCGACAAATTGAGGATAAGATGCGGCGAGGTGTAACCCATATTACGAAGGAAGACTTCTTTCCAGCGTTTCGTGAGGCCTTTACACAAGCACTTACGGGAAAGAATATCCAGGGAGGTTTCAGAGGCTCCGGGCTTGTCCCTCTGAGTGCAGAAAGTGTATTATCAAAGCTGGACGTCAAGTTACGCACTCCAACGCCTCCAGGATCACTTCCAACAACACCGCTCCCTTGGGTTTCCAGGACACCAAACAACCCAACAGAAGCAACTTCTCAGTCAACACTGATCAAGGATCGAATTGCCCGTCATCAAAATAGCTCCCCAACACCTATCAATAACGACGTTGACTATATTCTTAAAGGAACACTAGGAATAATGCATGAGAATGCATTCCTGAGGGCGGAGAACAAAACTCTTCGAGAGGAAAACAGCACACTAAGCCGACGTCGGAGAGCTAAGAAAACGCGTCTCCAGCAAGGAGGAAGTCTTACTGTAGCTGATGCAGAGGATATACAGTCGCAGAGGGACGCAACAGCACAGGTTTATGAGGAAACGCGTCGGAGGAGTGGTCGTAAGCCAAGGACTGAATCGGGTCAACGACGGTGTGGCGTGCGCGGAAACACAGGACACAATGCGCGAACGTGTCAGTTTGATGTAGAAACGACTGAGGAAGAGAATTCTTAGTAGCGTTAATTGATCTAGTGGTGTTGATATTGATGTCTTCTTGGGTTTGTAATGTAGTCGTGGTTGGGTGATCGACTCGCTTGTCTGATCGACTCGCTTATCAGCCACGTTATAAGTACATTATTTCTTTTACTAATTATTAGTATTTATTTAAATAGTATAAAAGTATTCCTTCTCTATAGTAAATAAATTAGCTTTAGAGAAACTAATTTGCCTCTAAGTACTATTAGAATAAATTATATATATAGAAGTAGTACTTACTAAAATAACCTACTCTATTAAAATAGTCTAGTAACGTACACGCATAGCGAGTCGGCCAACATAGCGAGCCGGCCACTCCTTATCGCTAGAAAAAGCCCCTTTTCTAACTATTTATTAAAAAGTAGATTCTTAACTAATAAAGACCTAGTTTTTAGTATTAGATAACGATAAGAGTTAGATTTTAAGAAATAATATTGTAGAAATTATTGTCTCTTCCTAACCCTAGGTTCTTAGTAATCCTCTTATCTAGAGGCCTAGATAAGAGGTAAGCTTAGTAATATAGGCTAGAAAGAGATAATAATTTTAATACTATTATTTCTTAAAATCTAACTCTTATCGTTATCTAATGCTAAAAACTAGGTCTTTATTAGTTAAGAATCTACTTTTTAATAAATAGTTAGAAAAGGGGCTTTTTCTAGCGATAAGGAGTGGCCGGCTCGCTATGTTGGCCGACTCGCTATGCGTGTACGTTAATATATAATACTATTAAACTATTAGTAGAACTAGAAGTAAAAGTAAGCTCTACTCCTATATACTTAAATTATTAAAAGTTGTATATTAATAAATAGAGGCTTTAATTCTTAAATTTATTTTACTTTAAGTAAGTAAAATAAATTACAATTAATTAAGTAAAGTCTACTTAAGAATATAAGTAAAGTATAAAAATTAAGTCCTATACTCCTAATAATAATAATAAGTCCTACTGTCTAGTTAGGCTAATTCTACCTATTATATATAATTAGATTTCAAAATCTAAAAGCTAAGTGGATCCTATAATTCTTTCCTCCTTATAGCCCTTATAAGCTATACTACTCTATTCTAATATTTCTCTATTTCTATTCTTAAAAGCATTTAATAATAAATTATATTCCTATATTCTATTAAATATTATTATAAAATACTAACTATAATAAATAGCTTTTTCTTTACTAGAGAATAATATCTTTTACTAAATACTTTTTAACTTCTCTACTTTTATTCTATAGTTATTTAAAATAGCTTTTACTATAAGCTAATATATTCTATAGAATAGAATAAATCTTTACACCTAAATATAGTATTTTCTATATTAAGGGATATAGTAAGTCTAAAATAAGGCTGATACTAGCTAGAGAGTCTTTTTATAGTAATATATCTCTATTTAAGTACACTTTAATTTAACTTATTAGACTTTTTATAATTTAACCTAGAATAAAGGAATATTCTCTCTTAAACTAGTACTAATAAATCTATTGCAGTAATAAGTTAGAAGCAATATATTATTTAAAGATATATATAGATGCTATTATCTTACTACTAAGCTTTATTGTTCAGGAGAGGGTCAGGTACTAGAGGTTGCCCACTCAACTCTCTTCTATCAACCCAATTGCCATGAACTTGGGCACGCATGCGGAGAGGAAGCTCTATAACAGCAAGGGGTTCCTCAAAACGTTTCGTATCCAAAATGACAAGATTCGTAAGGTTAACATCAAGGCGGTCAACGGCGAATATAATGTACCCATCGCCTTCTAGGGAGTCGTCTGATCGTGGAATAAACACAGGCTCTTGGCATCGACAGTGCGTGCCTGGCGAGTAGATCTTCAACTCATTCGTGCGTTTGTTCAGCATGGCTGTGGCGTTCAGGCCTTGGAAAACGTGTGCTGCGCTGAAAGGTTCCTTCGAGCTCGAGTGGAATACATTCATGAATACATGATCATGCGGCTTGCAGTAGTAGCGTTCGTCGATTCGAGGAAATTCGTTTGGAATGTCGACTAGAACGGTTGGATCCGCAAGTACCGCCTGGTCCGGTTGAGTAACGTCGATCTCGAACCGGACAAAGTCAACAACCGTGGGGACCGGGATTGTTTCTTTTTGTTGGGTGCTCCAAAATGGAAACAGAGGGTTGTTTGGCCAAGTACCTTCGAAGATAACCTTGCCGTTATCTTCCCAAGCGCCACCAGTATGAACGATTTCCGAGTTGGACTGATGAGTGTATGTCCGAAATTCATATGGTTTCCATCCTGACCCGGCCAAAGGTTGATCTGGGCGGCGAGGTGTAACAATGAAGGATGTGGGCCGCTCAGTGTCCCAGGAAAGTCTGGTTTTCCCCACATCCTTCTTCGGGTCTGACGGACTAACAGGCCACTGGCAGAAAACCAGCCAGTTGCTCGTTATAGCGACGTCGTGAATTGGACCAACGGCCTTGGGTAAAATCCGATGAAGATTCTTGACTTCGCCCTGTCGAGTAATCGAATAGGAAATGAGTTCTCTGAAGTCGGAGCTAAATCCCCAGGTAATGAGTTCGTCAACACCCTGGTCGATCTTGGGATGACCCGTAAAAGTTGCCGAGCCAGATACTTGGCTGCCGTAAGGATTGGTGCCCGTGGTCTTCAATGTGTCGGGATCCATGGTCCACGCTTGTCCGCCTTCGCTTAGAGCGTGCAGCTTGCCAGCCCAATGAATAACATTGATGTTGGAAGCCTGACTCGTGACAGCACGAACACATGGATGGTCCAGCATGGGATGGCCCACGATGTCGACGAAGAAGCTTTTCTTGCGGTTTCGCTCGACTTTGTAACGGTCGTTCTGAACGTATCTGATTTTGAAGTCCACCTGGCCTTTGTGGATGCGAAAAGCGCTGACAGCGCCATGACCTTCAAGTGGACTGTGACCCTCAGGTGTGGGCGTAAAATGATCTCCGGCGACTCGGTAGAAAGTTCCGTCGATATTATCTGGTATGGTGCCTCGGACCATGACGTCCCCAATCTCCCCTTCCAGGCGGATTGGCATGTCGAAGCCACCAAGATCTTCTGACCAGTGCCATCGAGATTGAAGGTTCTCGGCTCCCTTGAGAGGTGCTGGTTGAGCTGCCATCGTGACCGAAAATGATAGAGTAGAGCAAAGAGTATATATTGTAAGGGTTGCAGCAATTAAGGAAGTTGCAAGCTCCGAAAAAGGCTGCTATATTCGTGCTGTCTTCTAAGTTTATATAACTCAACTACAACGAACCGTTTTAAGTTAGATATCACTATTCACCAGTAGAGGCATGTCCTCGGGTCCTTACTCGCTCATCGGTACCGAGTTACTCAGGTTCGGTCCCGAATTTTGTTCCTGGTGCGGATCCTACGAGTCCAACGTCCAATATAAATGGAACGCGTTCACAACGGTAAACGATTGTGATCCGCTATTCTGAAGCTTCCCGAGGTTGCGGCAAGGCAGACGGGTCAATTTACACCCCGACACACGGCTAGGCGGGTGACAACAAAAGCCGGACCCTTTGAAAAAAAATTAAAATTAAGTCAGGTGTCTTGGGGTTGCTAATAACAAGCAGTACTTTACCCTCTCCAACTATCTGCACTTAACAAAGTTATTTTCTACTACATTCTATTTATAGGAGTCCATCCGGCTTTCTTTGTTACTGTGTAAGGAATTCCAATCTACTTGCCCGAGTACCCAGTTTCGTAGAGTAGTGCGCACGGTTCAGAGAAAATCGGATGAGCTATGGTACAAGTATAGTTATCCTGTCAGAGGTTGAGAAGATGGACTTGGGGTAATCGGGCTCATTTCGGCTGACAACAACCAGATGGATGTTTGGCTTCTGTTGAGGGTGTAGATGTATCTCTAGTGTAGGGAGCATTGTTCATCAAGTTTACTAAGAACATTTCATTTTCTAGCTGATAATACACTAAAGTTCTTATGAACCTTTAGGATCAATCTTCCCACTCGTGAGGCCCTCATACACATCCTGCGACAGGCGTACGCAATAGGGATCTTTGTCAAATCTACTGTAGTCAAACTGTTCAGTGACCTTCCGCCCTCCATACGCATATTGCAGTTGGGTACCGCTATAGCATCCGGACTGGAAGGGCTCGACCTTGGGCAGGTCAGCCCACAGGCGGCCGGTCCTGAGGCAGTTCGTCATAGAGTCCGCGTGTAACAGGTGGCAAGAAACAGACGGATCAACGGCAGGCGATGCCCACTTCCACGGCGACCCGGTGCTCTTATGCAGCTCGCGTAGGACGCTGGCTTCCCCGTGGGCATTCCCATTTTGGGCTAGGTTGACGCTCTCGTCCCGCCACCGCTTCATATTGATGAGGACGGCGCCGAGGTCGAGCAGCTCGGCGTCAGCGGTCGCCGCCCGGCGATTCTGTATTGTGCCGTCCTTGAAGCGCTCGCAGCGCTGGTCCCAGGTGTAGTTCTCGGCGAATGCTGCATTGGCGAAGTCCATCGACTCGCGTGACTCAAAGTTAAGGCCGATAATGTCACTTTCCGATTTCTCGGCGGCGTCAAAGGTGTCGGGCTCGTACCTGTTGGTAGCATTTGTGATGAGCATGTACTTGGCCCTGCCGCACGATGGGCTAATGGTGTCGATGTTCTTGATCACCCAGTCCGTCACTTCGGCGGCGTTTGGCGCCTCCCCGGACTTCTTCAGGACATCTTCCGGGACGGCGGCGCTGACGACCCGCGCGTCCTGTGCGTCGAGGAGCGTCACATCGACGAACCGCGTATTGCCCGCCGGCAGCACATTCGCCACTACACCGCGCCACCGCTTGTTCTGCATGTTCCGCAGGGACTCGAGGGTCTGCGACAACGTCCATGCCTCACCCCAGGGATAGGTCGGGTGGAAGTCGCGAATGATGACACAGACATCGACCTGGCTCATGTTGTTGGCGACCTCCTTGATGAGCCCAGCGTTCTGCTCGAGCAGATCCGGCCGCCATGGGATCTCCTTGTCAGCGTATTCCATGGCCTCGTCGAGGGCCCTCATGAAGCCGTCCCCCCACCGCACCGAGGCCTCAAGCGTGTTGCCTTCGCCCCATTCGTTAAACGCATTGATGAAGAAGAAATTCTCCTCCCCCAGCGGGTTCGGGTCCGACTTGATCCGACGAAGCAATTCAATCATGTGGCCTGAATGTATTTGCGTTAGGACCTTGTGACTCGAAAGACTAAAAGTCTTCTCCCTCTCACTCTCTTAGGAGAAAGGGTCGGGGGTGGATGGGTCATCTTGCCTTTCCAAAGCCGAGGATGCGCAAACGCCACCACATCGCCTCCGCCGTCTGTCGCGTGGCGTGGCGTGTTATCCCACGACACCATGGCGCCACGATGATAGATTCTATGCGCGCGGGGGTTATTGGGCCACTGAGAGTAATCCTTACCGCCGCCGCTCCGGAACCCGAACTCGTTGATCGCGTCGGTCGGCCCGCGACTGTCCGGGTTGTCGCTTTCGATCTTGGTCTCGATCACGTCCATGCCGCCGATGGCGGGATCCTCCGATGCCCAGATGCGCCAGGCCTCGAACATTCGCTTTCCCGTGTCTCCCATGTGTGCAGGATCGTAGATCATCATCTGTACCTTGCCGTTTACCCTGATGTAGTTGGGGTGTTTGAACAATGGCACCATCCAGTCAAAGTGTTTCCTCCATTCTTCGAGATTGCCGTAGGTTTGCGCCAGGATAACACCGTCGCCGCTCGGTATGTCCACACCGTCCCATCGGACGGTCCAGGGTTGGTTGGCCCAGCTAAGCATGAACGGTATGTCGGGGTGGCCATCCTTGAGTATAGCCTTAAAAACACCATCCATTACGGGATACCCGAACCAGTAGTGATGATAGACTATCCCATGGATACTGGACAAAGGTCAGTCAATGGCACAGTTAATGCAGTAGTGTTAGGGGGTCAGCGGTTCCGCACCGGCTCTTCTTCATCGTTTCCGTCCATCGCTTCCGTGTGGAAAGGTCCAAGAGATTATAGAACCCAACTTCTTTCGCTGGGCGTTGGGTTTCGATTCCCTCTTTGGAGACAGTGAGTTTCAAGAGATTAGTCCATTCTGTGAAGTTGGCTCCCCAGAACTTGTCGTTCTCTGGAATTGGATGGAACTGTGGGAAGACGTAGACAATCGGCTTGATGGAGTAGTCTGCTCGCTTTGCGGACAAGATTTCGTGGTGATTTGTCTGCGACTTTCCAGGCATATAATATCCCAGTAGGTCCTTGACGGAAGGGCTGGAACCATGCAGTCCCTTATTTTTCTTGCCACTGCCCTGAGGGATCTTTCGCGAGGCGTCCGGTTGCGAATAGTATGGATCTTGCGGTGGTCTGAGGTCAGAAGTGTCGAACGTATCATCGTCATTGTAGCTGTTGTTAAAAATCGAGGAAAAAGGCCCGAACCAGCAAAATAGAAACAACAGGATTATGAAAATATGCTGCCGACTCATCCTGGAGAGACTCCGGAAGACGATAGACGTCATTGTACGGCCTTGGTTTGTCTTCATGGTCCAAAAGTAGGTATGACATGCAGAAAAACGATGTGAGCGTAGAAATTGAGGCAGGAACCTTGGGGACTCCTAAATACCCTCATTCGCATTTTCGTTGCAAGGGAAGCTAGTAGGAATGTAGATCAAGATGGGTTAGCCCCTTTAGGGAATGAAGGGATGGAAGCTCCACGCGTGTCTCTTCTGTCTTGGAATCTAGGGCATTGTGGTGGCGTTTGGAGGCAAGACTCGGAGTCTATTGCTATTGATTTTGAGCCTTCCCTTCTCCTTTTAGATGCCGCCTGCCATGAAATGCAGCGTCAGCAGCCATCAGCCACGCCATCCACATCAAGCCTTTGGTGTAGCTGAAAGCAGTGAGTGGCGTGGTTACCTTGACTGGAGGCCGCATTCGTCAACACAGATGGCGTTCGTCTCTCAAGCAGCTACTAGCTATCAAGAGGATCATTTCTTCACTAGTAAAAAACTAACAAGACTTAATTAGTATCATTGCCACTTTCTAAAAGTTTATTTAGCGTCTTTCTCCAATACTCCGTTCTAATCCCTAGTTTGCTAGGGATTGGCAAGCTAGGGATTGCTACCAATCGCACCCGCTGTAGTATGTCTTAAAAAAGGTAGCTTCACATGCGTTGTGGCTTGCAGAGACGGTGATGAATCAACTAGTGCTTTACGTGATTTGCAAGATGAACGTCAGTCCCACGTCTCCTAAGCAAAAATAAGAGAGTGAAAATGCAGGT
This sequence comes from Colletotrichum higginsianum IMI 349063, assembly GCF_001672515.1. Taxonomy (NCBI): domain Eukaryota; kingdom Fungi; phylum Ascomycota; class Sordariomycetes; order Glomerellales; family Glomerellaceae; genus Colletotrichum; species Colletotrichum higginsianum. The sequence continues at coordinate 23,282 of NC_030958.1, forward strand.
AGTTAGTAGAAGTAGGCTGTCTAAAGACTTTTGGCACCCTACTGCAACTGCAATAGGAGGCATTGCAAACGTTTAGAAGCGAGCCTGTAGCTTCTAGGCAGGGGCCAAAAGCAGTCAAGCGAAAGCTCTAGTTGGCGACGCGCTAGAACTGACACAGAAGTATCTTAGAGGGAGAAATACAAGGGAGGGAACTCTAAGACACCAGCCATGCATTCTTGCGCGCCTAAAATATCTTTATTCTTTCAAATGTCTTCTCCTAATAATAAAGTGCAACGACATTTCTCCTAATTGTAGAAAGCACGCAAGGGGTCACTAGCTGCAGCAAAATTGCAACACTTGTGTGGCTGGACCAGTGATATCGGTTAGTTGAGTCAAACGCCATGATTGCCATTCTCTTGCGCCTCTTAACTCTTTTGTTAACAGAATAGCTGACTTAGGAAAGCCCTATAAAGATCTTTACTTAGGTATTAAAGTACTAAAAACCTCGTCAGCCCTCTTAGCCGTCTTTCTTTATTCATACCGTCTATTTTATTTTCCGTTCCCTAAAATTTCCCCCACCGGCAACGTATCAGCCAGCATTAGACGGTAAAATAATTTATCAAACTCCGTTATTTTTGGCACTGCTCGTCAGAGCAACCGTCCTTATCCTTCTCAGCGCATTGCACTCGTCCGGCGCGGCTAGCTCGACAATCAGCTGGAACTCGTACGTTTATCAAGTTCCTCGCATGCCCTTGCGCAGTCTTCTTGGTGTCTTTTGACTGTCGCGGCTAACATTGATATATTGACACTCAGTCGACCAAGAGACTACACAGGCTGTAGCTGCTCCAGCTGTCAAGAAGCCGTTCTTCGGTAGCAAGAACGACGACGACCTGCCCACGTTCACAGACTTGGCTTTGGTTTCCGGCACAGACAAGGTGACAGACAACAACTACAGCGTTCTGCATGACAAGTATCTCCCCGCATTTCGTGACAAGCCTGTCAGGATGATCGAGATTGGTCTGGGTTGTGAGATGGTGAGCTTGCCCTGTGCAGGACCATCCTTGCGAAATGCGATCTGTGATTACGAGCGTTTCTATACATTCCTATGGACCTGGCGCCTCCTACAAAACGTGGATGAAATACTTCCCACACGTCGACCTAAACACTGTCGAGTACGATGAGATCTGTGGCAAAGCCTGGACCGCTAAAAATCCTGAAGCCACAGTCTTTTATGGCGAACAGGCCTCGGCGCCGTTCATCAAGAAAGTGGGCTCGGAGGTCACGGCTCCTGGGCTTGTGGATATCATCGTCGACGACGGCGGCCATACGATGACCCAGCAGGAGAACTCCTTGCGCGAACTGTGGCCGTTCCTCCGGCCCGGCGGCATCTACTTCGCTGAGGACCTGCACACAAGCTTCATGGATTCCTACGGCGGCGATGCGTCCCGGGCTGACCCTGCCAAGCGCACTTTTATGACCTTCATACACGAGCTTGTTGATGACTTCATGGCCGCCAAGGTCGGCGTCCCGTCAAAGAATGCTTGGTATAAGGAGATTGCAAGCATTGACTGTATGGAGGCGTTGTGCGTGCTGACAAAGAAGGAGAAGGGCGCGCGCTGAGTCCTTCAGGGGTGCGGTTTCATAAGAGATAGTTTAGATTGCAGCCAGAAACCAGCACTTGCAGGAATAGTGCGTACAACTTTAGTGGAGAAGGAGCCAATAACAAATAACGTACTTGCTGTAATGAACACCATGGGTCTAGATAATAGAGAACCAACAGTAGTTGGTCTTTTCAAGGGCTATCCTACACGAAGGTCCAGGTTGAGAAACACATGAGGTTGGTCACGTGATATCAACTTGTGGCTCGTAACATTCAAATTGGCTGACGGAGCAGTTCTGCTTCACCGCACCTGCCAATGGCAACGAAGGTGACTAGTGCAGATAGGGAAACATAGTACGCAAAATCTTACAGTCAATGCTGAGTGAGATCAACATCTGAAAGCTTTTGTGTGTCCTAATTGCAATAGTCCTACACAACTAGTACAGTGCCGACGCGCCTGAGCTTTAACTCGAGTTTAACCCTAGTTCAGCCAGCCGTTAGGGCCGCCCCAAGTGCCCTTCACCATAGAGTTGTAGTATACCCAGGGGAAGAAGTCCTTCTTAAGGTGGTAGAACGCACGGCGGGGGACTGCTTGGTCGAAACCGATGAGGTCTCCAAAGGTCTCCTTGGGAACGCCACCGTACTTGAACTCGGCCAGCAAAACCTTGCCGTATTCGGTCGTGAGAGGGCAGGAGGTGTAGCCGTCGTACTTTGGTTCGGGCTCTTTCCCGTCCAGCGACCGCAATAAGTTGCTGACCAAGATGGGGGCCTGCGACGTGATTGCTGCAGCCGTCTTGGATGTGGGCAGGCTGGAAGCATCACCGCTGGACCAAACATTGGCATACTTGGTGTGACGAGTTGTGGCTTGGTCGACATCAACGAAACCAGCAGCGTCGGCGAGTGGACTGTCTTTCACGAATGCATGAGGCCCCATCTTGGGAACAACGTGCAAGAGATCAAACTTCTTGGTAACCCTCTCTTTTCCGTCGGGCCGAGCGAAGGTGGCGGTATTGCCCTCGACGGCGGTGAGATCATGTTGGAAAAGTCCCTCGACACCCCGTTCCTTCCTTAACTCCTCGAGCTTGGCGCTGTATTTGGGCACGCCAAACATGGCCGGGATTCCAGTGGCGAAGCTGATCTTGATCGGCGAAGAAACACTGTTGCTGGCGTTGTACAGTCCCACACGCTTCCAGTAGTCCAGTGCCAGCCACATGACCTTTTGGGGCGCCCCGGCACACTTGATTGCGCCGGCTGGCTGGGTGAAGATGGCGTTTCCCTTTTGGAGCTTCTCAAAAGTACCAAAGACTTTGTCGCAGGTGTCATAACCATAGATGGAGGAGACAAGCGAGTTCGGGTCCGCCAATGCCTCAGGCAATCCTTTGATGCTACCATAGTCGATTTTGATGCCTGGGGCGACAACGAGGTGTTCATATACGAGGTTGTCGCCACTTCCCAATTTGATGCTGTTCTCTCCGGGAGCAAAGGTGCTGACGGCTTGTTGGTAGAACTTGAGCTTGGGGTCGATCAAGCTATTCAACGGTCTTCGCAGCTCTTGCTTGGACTTGAGGCCGCCGCCAACGAGGGTCCATCCGGGCTGATAGTGGTGCCATTCGGCGGGGTCGACGATGGCGATGTCGTCCTGGGAAAATCGGCCGGTCCGAAGGAGCTGGTGGCTGATAGTCAGACCGGCGCTGCCGCCACCAACGACGACGACCTTGTGGTTCCGGGAAGCGGAGGTCACGGGGGCTGCTGTCGCAAGACCTCGGAGTTTGGAGGAGTTGTGCGCAAAGACGCCGGCGCGCTTCACGTGACGAGATGCCACTTTGAAACGATTCGAAATCATCTTAGCGCTAAGAGAAAACGCCGAGTGGCGACAAATGCAATGTGAGAGGAGTAATTGGCGGCGACTTGGACGTTCGTCAAGGCGGCTGAAAAGAAACTGGAAGCTCGAACTGAAGAAATTCAGATGCCGAAGTCTGGCGAATGATGTGGGTACCCGGGACCCACTGCCGGCACAAGTGACGAGTAGAAATTTGAGACTGTGCCAGCCGCCCCGACCCCGCCGACAGCCGTCATTGTCCCAGGGGAAAATCTTACTCGTCCCACAGTGACATAACGTCTTGTTGGTATTGTGGGGCCAACGGCGGGCATGTTTGCCTTTGGTCGGCGAGAATGGTCGCCGAACCTAAACTACGCGTTCCTGATCGGATGGGGAGCGCCGGCATCCTGTGGTGGGGGGGGGGGGGGGGGGGGGAGGCATTCTATCTCATGTTGAATTCTATTTCGAGTCTGGGCTTTCTTCCTCAAAAGGCCTGCTGTGTCAGTCTTGTCGATCCTGAAGCCGGGTTCTCGCACCGTCTACCACTGGCTGTTCTGTGTTTTTCTACTTGTTCCCAGGTTCTTGTTTACCTAGTCATATTCTTACCTTTACCTCCATGAGCAACGCGATGCTACGCATTTCTAGCTCATGCCAAAGGACCACTCGACATGTCCGACATGTGCCTTCGCTGATAGCAGCACCGTCGGTGCGCTTCGGCGACCATGCGTTGAGGACCAAATCAGCATCCTTTCACGCGGCAGGGCGTGCTGGTGTTCCATTGATACAGAAGCAACCGCTCGTTCGTCAAAGGAGCCGCTCGACCAAGAGTGCCCAACCTTGTTCCAGGGGTACAATAAGGCACGCCTGTTGTTATACGACAGTCTCCATGGCTCCTCAGCCTATCATTCATGATATCTTCGAATCCAAAACAGGAACATGGCAGTATGTCGTGGCTGACCCAGTCACGAAAGCCGCAGTCATCATTGATCCGGTTCTAGACTACGACCGAACTACTCAAGTTATCAGCACGTCATCTGCTGACGGGTTGCTCTCACTGATCAAAACGAACGGCTACACGGTTTCTCGAGTACTGGAAACTCATGCCCATGCAGACCATCTGACAGCTGCGTCGTACTTGCAAAATCGTCTTACCCGTGCGCATGAGCTCGTGCAAGGCCACATGCCACCGATTGGTATCGGAAAGCGCATCAGCCAGGTGCAAGATCTTTTTATTCAAAGATACGGTGTCCCGAGTGAGGAAACTCAGGGGGTCTTTGATCAGCTTTTCAACGACGATGAAGAGTTTGCCATTGGTGACTTACGCGCCACCGCGCTGCACCTTCCTGGCCATACTCCCGATCACTTGGGCTACAAGATTGGAGGTGAATCTTGAATGACAACACACCATTGCGGTTGACTTCTGCTGACATCGTCGCCAGACAATGTTTTCTGCGGCGACTCTCTCTTCCACGTCGACATCGGCACCGCGCGATGCGACTTTCCTGGGGGAAGCGCCAACAACCTTTTTCACTCGGGCCGCAGACTCCTAAGCCTCCCGGATCACGTCAAACTATGGACAGGCCATGACTACCCCCCGAAGGACCGGGCTCAACCTGTGGCTTGGATGACTGTAAGGGATCACAAAAAGCACAACATTCATCTGAGGGATAGCATCACGGAGGAAGAGTTTGTGGCACGACGGAAGCGACGCGATGCAAGCTTAGGAGAGCCTAAATTACTCCATCAGTCTTTGCAGACGAACATCCGGGCTGGGAGACTTCCCCAACCAACAGCTTCAGGGCATCGCATGTTCCGTCTGCCGGTGAAGCTAAATGGCTTGCAATGGTAATAATCTCAGACATTATCATCCAACTAGGCGCTTATTGAAAGCAATCATCATGGGATTCTTTGACTTGGTGTCAGTCACGGGTCGCCCATAACTCGTGAGGCAACTAAATTGACGCCGTCTTCGGGAATGTTTAGAAATGAGGCAAATGGGAAACCGCGACGTTTGATGATCCCTGAACTGATGTGTTTGAAAAACTCCTCGTTTGTGGCTGCACAGCTTGACTGGGCTAGCTCTAAGCAGTCAAATTGACGTTGATGATTGCACTTGCAACGACTCACTGTTGCCAGACAAGTTCTTTGGACTGACAAGACTTTGTAGGGACGGTTCAATACCCTAAACTAGGCCTTTTGCCAAAACTCCAAAAGAAGCCCAAGACATGATCATGACACACGAGCTGTGTAGCACACGTGGGTCACTACTGAAACAGATACCATGGCGAGCGGAGAAGTATGGTAGCTCGGCTACCAGAGTTGGGGCCAATCCGTATATCAAGGAAGAAGAGAGAAACGCAATGAGAATTCTGGGCACGGCGGTTGCTTGGCAGTCTTTTTCTACTTGGTCGATGAACTCGCTTGATTTTCTTATCGACTGTGCGGTCTAGCAGGCGACGAGGCTTGGGCCACCATGGACTGACCTCTATGAATTGACCTCTGTCAAGGCGATTGAGTAAAACTTTCAAAGGTGAAGGACGGGAATGAGGTCAAAGAATGACCGGTGTAAGAAAACGCCAGGTTCGTCTAACGTTAACAGCTCATTCTTGTATGGCGATTTTGGCCGCCGAGATGAGAAGAAGCAGGAATTCGAAATCAAATCATTCGTTGCAGCGTTCGATCCAGGAACCTTAAACTACCTTAGCCCATGGGTTTGGACCGCTTTGGCCACTGCACCTGTTTCAAAAACTAGCCCAGACATCAGATGGACACTGATCAGACACTGTAAGACTCAGTCAAGATCCATGCGCCGGCCGGATTGCTGTGGGATGTAACTTCAGCAACTTCGGACTGTGACAAAGATTCCAGAGTTTGAATGAAACGACACGTCATTCGGTCCCGCTAGACAGAGACCAGTTTTCCAAGCATTCAATGTAACACGTGCAAACAAAACCCCTCCCTTCTGCTCGTTGTCACACCGTCAAACAGTTCTGCTCCGCACCCCAACCTCCACGAGTTTCGATGCTATTGAAGTGGACTGGGCGACTTTGCCTCAACTTGCGGTGACTGACGCCGACAACTTGACCATGGTTTCCAGTGGCTACTCTTAACTTCACATCTGCCTTGAATCGCCTTCTCGACGAGCCATCAATCTCAACGCCTTCTAAGCGTCTATGATACGAAATACTCATGAGTCGGAATCATGAAGACGCGACGACTGCAGTGCCGCCGCTCAAATCTCCGCTGCAGCCTGCTCCGCCAAAGGCCGCTCGAATCTATCCCACCTTGTCGCTTCTCTCGGTCATTCTTCTCTTTCTCTCGGCTGGAGCCGGTATTGCCTTGTCAGCCATTGTTCTCTTCCGCAACCTCGAGTCGACTGAGGTTTTAGACCCTCTCAGCCGTGCCGTCTTTTTCGTAGCTTCCTGTACGAGTCTTGTTTACGTGGTCACCCACATTGTCGCTGCCAGGACCGCATACATCAAAAATTATGGATCCCCAACTGTCTACGGGAAGTATCTTGCTGGATTTGCTTTTCTGCTGGCGCGATTGGGCCTTCCCGTGTGGGTTGCGGCAATCACCCTTGCAATATTTGTTGCGGTAAATGTAGGGCTGGACCTGTCGAAAGGGGTGCAGCAGAACATTCCTTGGTTCAATGTTATCATAAGCATCGCTTCTCTGTAAGTTGTCGATCTGATCCCTAACAAAAACCTCTCGGCCACGGCTAAAACCCTCTAAAGATTCTCCTTGGGTGCTGTACTAGCCATTATTGAAATGGCGGACCGTCCTTTTGCGACGTTGGGATTCTCACAAACCTGGTTCATTCTGGGAGAAGATACTCTGGTGTCTCCCGACGAGGACGATTTGGAGTCAGCCAGTGCCGAAACGGCGATGTCATTCCATGAGAAACGGGAAGACCAGTACCAGTATGAGGAGGTTGTGGGGAGCCAGGAGAAGAGGAAGCGCAGAACACTAATCAAGAAGAATCCTCAGGAAGCTCAGCAAAGAGTCTTGTGAGTTATCCCTTCTCGAACTCTTGGGGATCTGGATGAACTAATCTATTCTCCAAGACGGCATGCGAGAAGTATGTCAATGCCAACCCCGTTGAACAGCGTTTTCAGCGACCAAGCTGGATTCTTTCCGCCCGACTCTCTTCAGGCCTTTCACACTTCCTTCGCATGGAAACCACCGACGAGGAATGACACAAATCTGAAGATAGATAAAGGTGAAACAGTCAATGGCTGGGTCACTTGGCAGGAGCATGCTCATATGCAACATGCAGCGTCTAACATATCAACAAACGCATCAGCACATCCAGACGATGTAATACTTCCATCCATGTTTCAATCCGTCAAGTACTCACCACGGAACCAATCATTGCTCGAGCATCAAAGACGATACGATTGGAAAAGATGGACAGCCGCCGACATGCAATCGCCCTCGGTCGACGGCGAGTTTCTACCTTTCCCATTCCCAAGACCGCTTACACCCTTGATGACTATGGAGGAGGAGCGCAGGATCATGAGTCGTGGACCCTCAATCATAGAGGACGATTGGGAGGCAACAGGTCACCCCAGGAAGATTAGGTCTAGTCGACCAGCAAGCACTCATACGGCAGCAACATCGACATCAACAAGGTCTGGTATTGCAGCCAAGAGAGAGACGCGTCCTTCACTCCCGCACATTGCAACCTTGGCAACTCGAGTCGAGACGCCCACGAACAGCATACGCCCGGAAAGTAATGTGTTGCCGAATGAGGGACGCCGGCGGCGGAGAATCTCAAGTGTTGGGCTGAGTGAAGGTCGGCGTCTCACGTCCGAACCAAACAGCCGGACAGCTTCGCGTCATGCTTCACGTCCCAACACAAGACCTCCTAACCAGAGGGGCTCTTCAGTTGTCGCAAGTGCACCTGCACAGCAAGTCACTAGTCCGACATCGACTGCGAAGTCTTTCGGATCTGAAGTACACAACTTCTCGAGACCTCGAACTTCGGCAGCTGCAAGAATGCAGTCCAAGGTTGCAAAACGTTTGCGTGCTACAAAGCCACAAGATAACGACTTCTCCGGTCCGACGCAAACGGGTGAACAGATACTCGCGTCTCCTAGCACACCGGGTAGTCCAGGCACTCCAAGGACGATTAGAAAAACTGCTGTGAGAACGCTTCAGGGAAGATTGGGTCGAAGAAGCCAGACAGACAGACTGGAGGAGTGCCAGCGAGCCCCTTCACCTGCGACTCCCAGGACTGCAAGGGCAATGGCTGTGAAGAATCTTCAAGAAAGGTTGGGTAAAAGAATGATGCACCATAATGAGGTTAAGGCAGGCAATGTTTTATCTTAAGAAAAAGTCAGTATCAAAACACGTTTCCCAATTTGTGGTAAACTTCTTCATGTCTACCTACATTTTCCTCTGCAAATTTGACCATGATAAGATGATGTGACAATGACAGCTTGGCTCAAGACCTTAGATCGCTAAACAATATGCTGTTGTTTATTTGGTCTTCCTCACTGGAGTCGTCAAACGCAGTTTTGTCTACTTTCTTCAGGGGACAGCCAACGGGGCTTCCCTCTGAGTTCACAGTCCTGTTTTTTCTTTTCACATGGTGCAATGTAACCCAGAACTTACAATGCAGAACCAAACAAACAGACAGACTAAAATATTAAGAGAACGGCGTTGTTTACTGATTGAAAACGGTCGCGCCTGGTTGTATCGATTCCACCATCTCGCCGTTATCATCAAGGGCGCGAGGGATGAGCCTTACTCCCGAGTTGCTGTAATAAGGCTTTTCCTGTAAAGCAGTCTTCTGCTGCTCAACAGCGTCGTCTCTATCCCAGAGGGCCGTCTCGAGTCTCTCATATAAAACATCAACATCTCCGATTGTTCCGTCGTTCACCTCGCGGTCCTCGACAACCGTCCATCCAGCGCGAGAGAACCTGCATCGAGTTTTGTTGTTCATTCCTACAAGTCTTAGAGACATCTGTTTTCCTACGTGCTGCTTCACCTCCTCTTTCAGCTCACATAGCGTTAGAACTCCGGTTACGTCGATAAAGGGCACTTGGGTCAGATCCCAGACCATGACAGTCATCGACGTACTCGAGGGCACAACACTGTCGCGCTTTCGCAGCATTTCAATACGCTTCATTGATGCCACGCTCCACGAACGTTCAGCAGATATACCGACTTCTTCGTCAACAGCCGGTTGTTTCTCGAAATGGACTTTGACAGAGTCAAGGACTAACTTCTTGATACGGCCAGCGTTGGGAAAGTAGATGGAGTCGGTGAAGCTGATCAGCATGGTGTCTTCGGGAACGGGAATATCCTCAGCCGTCGGAGGGTTAGTAGCCTGCCCTGATGGGATCTTTCGATTCTTCGCACCAGTAGCGGAAAATGTCCTGACTTTCGGAAACGCCGACCGGATTAGGGTGTACCCGACGCTGAACATGACCGCAGAAGCGATTCCCATCTCGGTGGATACGAAAAGAGTGACCCAGAAGGACAGCATCGAAGCCACAAAGTCCATGAATGAGATTCGCCAGTAGCGGTAAAACAGAGAAACAGGCCCCACGATGTGGATAACTGCCATGATCTGTAAGACAATAATTAGCGACAAGACTAGAAATGAGCAGAACTAACATACAATGATTGCAGAGAGCGTCGCTTTAGGGATCCAGAACAGAGCATCTGACAGTTTATACAAAGTCAGAAGGATAAATCCGCTAGTGAAAATGCCACTCAAAGGGCTTTTGACGCCACATTCTGAGTTCACGGCTGTTCTTGACATTGCGCCTCCAACGCTCATCGCTCCGAAAACGCTGTTGACGGCATTGGTGATTCCGAGATAGCAAAGCTCCTGGCTTTCGTCTATGGCGTATTTGTTCTTGAGACCGAACGATTTCCCAATGGCCAAATGCTCGAGGGCCGATGCTACCAATGGAGCGATCGCTCTGATGGCCACTTTGGAAATCAAGTCAGAGGTCGGGACCTTAGGGACTTGGAGGCCATTGGCGTTGACTTTGCTGATAGTCCATAAGGGTTCCTCTCTGTCCTTGTTGACTAAGAAGCTGATCGTAGTGTAGACGAGCAAGAGAATTGCAGCCCGACTGCTGCAAATGAGCGCTATGGAGGCACTACTCTTCCCCCATTTTTTGCCGATGAATTCCAGGATATAAAGCAGCAAAAGGCTACTAAGTCCAATAACGATGGTCAGTGGTTTCATCTCGGGAATGCGTCTGAGAATGTTTTCGATGCTCTTGGATGCACCAGATGGGACATCGCTGAGGCCGACGATTGACCCAACTTGACTAAGAAGGATGGTGATAGCGGCGGCAGAAAGAAACCCCGACAGCACCGGAACGGAAATGTATTCCAGTAGGAACCCCATCTTCAACAAACCGACGATAAGTGAGTAGATTCCAACAACCAAAGCGATAGCCGATGAGACGTCTTGTGCGGCATACCCCTCGGTCTTGAGGTCACTGATGATCTCTGCCGTCAACAGACCCATGATGGAGGTCGGGCCGGTGGACAAATCTAACGAGCTTTTAGCATGGCTCTGCTTCACAAGTTCTCGGCACTTACCCTTGGACGTCCCCATGAACACATAGATGGCCGCCGGCAACCAACTTGAGTACAGACCAAACTCTCCCGGGATTTTCGCAATTTTGGCGTAAGCGAGTGCTTGTGGAATCGTCATGACACCGATAGTCATTCCCGCTGTGAAGTCGGAAATTACCCATTTGGGATTATAATGGGGAAGCCATTGGACTATGGGAACTTTCTGGATGAGGTACTGGCCAATTGCCAAAGGTAGCCTTGGCAATCCAGAGGTGACCTCCTCTCGTACCGTGTTGATAGTGCTGTCTGTCCTAAAATCGGACTTGGCCTTTTCTACGAACTTCATAATGTCTGAAAAGTCCTCTGTAAAGTGGTATGCGCAAAACTCATGGAAAGTGAACAAAAGGTCCGGTAATAGATCGGGAGAGTCCAACACATTTTTAACGATGCGATAGACAGCTTTATTAGATACTCTAGTCCCTAAAACGGTCTTCACCACGCGCGATTAGACCTTGGTGGCCAAGACTACCTAAGACATGCCGAGAAAAATATCATCTGAAAGCCGTGAAGAGGCAGTGCAGACCTTGAGATGATCGGCTTCATGTGTTTGCCGTCTAGATGGCTTACGAACATCAGCTGCAGTGATGCGGTCAGCGGGGACATCCTGACTTTGCTTTGGGATGGTAACATTTTGCGCTTCTAAAACATAGAAACCCCACTCGCTGGATCGCACACCTAGTCTTTTATTGGCTTCATATCTGTTGCAAGCCTCACTGGCTTGTTTGATGGGACAGGAGAGTATCAGTTGCGGCTATGAATATAGTCCTTCTATCTTGGAGTGGAAGACCCCTGAACCCCATGTTGCAGGTTTTGATACTTGGAACAGTTCTAAATGAGAATCTCGAGGCGGCATACTTCACGACGGTCTCCGTGCTGTCGATGCTTCGTGCCTGGAGAAGGAGTTTCAACGCAATACATCGGCAGTTCGCATTACTGCAATAAACTGCACATAAAACATAAACTGGACCCAGGCGCCCCGGCTTGGAGACATCCGACTAATCTACGCTGCACTGGGTGCTGCACATAAGGCTCTGACTACAGATGAAACAAGTAGCCTTGGCAGCGCGGCCTTAGGAGGAAATTCAGGACCAATTTGTCAATTAACTTCCGCCCAGGAAATATAAGTATGAAGGCCTTGTTCAGCTGCTTTGTTCGTCTGATGATGCCGCCAAGAAACACCAAGTGTTCGTTCTCGTCACTCGCCTCGGAGTCAAATACCTTAACATCCAATGACTTCTTGCCTCACTGCTTGAGACACACGATAATCGCCAAGTGCTCGTTATCGTCATTTGAATCGGAATTCCTAAGCTTCAATATCCAACGGCTGTCTTCATTGTTGCTTGAAACAGATAGGAGAAACAACAAGTGCTCGTTCTCGTCATTTGCATCAGAGCCCTAAGCTTTAACATCTGACTAAGTCGTGCTTTTTGACTTGTTACAGGTCTTGACATCATATATTTAAAACAACCGTGGAAAAGTAGGTTTCGGTCCTACATTGAAGCACTTCCTTTAGAAAAATAGGGTAGACTGCAGAACTCATTCCCTGTGTCTATGTGCGCAGAGAGAAACAAGGCAGGCCGGCCTGGTGGAAGCCTGGAAGATTTCTTGTTCCGTTACTAGGCAGTCAGATCGTCTCAGGTGAAAAGCTCCTTTTGCATGAGGCTATCAGTCTATTACAACACATTGAGTTTGTAATCGTGTGATGAGCACCATACGCCTAGAAGTGAGAGAATGAACAGTGGTTAACCTCTCTAAGATCTATCCTACACGAGAGTTCGGGTTGGAATACTGGTGAGATTAGTCACGTAACACCTTCGTGTGACTTGTGTCATACAATATAACTTTGGGAGCAGTTCTACTTTACGACAAATCGTCAATGTAACAAACAGACTTAGCAATTAGGGATAACATTAGAGTCTAGCGGCAGCAGACAGGCTGGGATAGAAAGTGAACTGTGACTTGCTAAAGCAATAAAAGTGACAATGAATCAGCACTTTAAGCATTGACAAAACGGCTATATTTAGGTGCTGGACAGAAGTCACAGGTTTAGTATGCAACGGTTGTAAAAGAATAGCAGCGACTATTCTTACTGTATAGCTCCAAAGTGTTCCTCTGTACTCCGTACTTAAATGCATAAGTATGCTACTCAAGGATGGGGAAAACAATTTTGCTGAATTCTTAGCTTTTCAGCACCTTGGATGAAAACCGAATATTTAAAGCACTGCAGGCGCACACAACCTTGGGCATGTAGGGTCGCTCTATTAGACTAAAAAAATTAGACTCTAGCTTCCGTCGTCCTTTGACGTCTAGTCCCAGTATCCGCCGTAGATCCGCGGTGCTTGGGGGGGAAATCCGACTTCCCGGGCGGATAACGTTACAGGCTCAGGAGTAAGAGTGGTGGGGCTGGGCTCGAAACATTGAACCTACCCCTTAGTCCGAGAGTTCTCAGTGGGGTTACCGAGAGATTTAGGGAAAGAGGTCTTAGTAAAAGCAGTGAAAGCTTTGTTTTAAAAACGCAATTAGCCGGGTTGGGCACAGGGAAAGTCCTCTTAGCCTTTTTGTTGAATACCTAACTTAAATCAAGACAGAGGAAGTGAATAGATATTTGCTTAATAGGGGACATGCATGCCAGCTTTAGAGACATAGTCGACCTTACTGTTTGAAGCTGTAGCTAACTTGAGATGTTGACGGGTGCTCGGAGTTAGGACCGAAAACTGGGCTTAAATGCCTTTGCCTATAGATAAAGGCAGTAGGGGTCCCCCCCTCCTATCCCTCTGCCCCTTATTAGGCGGCACTTTGGCTTGTGATTATTTCTGTCACTTGGATCCGATCGCCACCTGGGGGGCTGCCGACAGATCGAGATCTCAACGAATCCTAAGCATTTCATTGGAGAAGCTGGGGTTGGAAAAGCGGCTGTTTGTCGCCATGACCCTCGAAAAGCAGGCGAGCTGTTGCGATCACGTGAGCGGATGTAGAGCCGAACCAATCAGCATCGTTGGAGCTGCTTGTGTGCGTCTAATCAGACCGGTTGCCCATCTCACATAATTCCCCTCTCGCCAGTTCCGTTGGTCTGTCGGCCTGGAATAACTCGCCAACATGTCGCCAGCTTACTCTTTTCCTATCTGCAATATCTGAAGCCGGTGCACCTCATGACAATGCCAAAGAGGTTGGCTCCGCTGCTGCCAGCAGACACCAATGGTCATCGGCTCCCTTTCGGCTCTCCTCGTGAGGATCCCTCGAAAAGAAAACGAGTTGGAACAGATGTCGCTTGCAATCCATGCCGGCGTAGGAAGACACGTGTGAGTCCATTCGGACAACTTCGTTGCGCATTGTCATTCCTTGAAACCCTGGCCAAGCTGCCGTGTTTTGCTGATTGTTCCGAGTTTGTTCTCGACGTAGTGTGATGGAATACGCCCAGCTTGCGCAGCTTGCCGAAAACGATCAACCGAGTGCACATTCGTCGAAAAGAAGGAGTTTCCGAGGCTCAGTCGATCACCCGAAAGCTCCCATGAAGTTCTTGAACTTTTGAAGTCTGCGCCGGAATCGCAGGCCTTCGAGATTTTGCGATTGCTACGAACGAATGGCGATCCCAATTCAGTTTTGAACATCATCAAAGGCGGCATGAACGGGGTAGCGCGGCCTTCCGAGCACGATGCAGGCCGTGCTATTCGCTCAACACAATCACCTTTGGAGTTTGAGTTGATGGTCAAAAACCCTGTGGCGTATCCCGCTCTTCGCCACGTCCCTTTGACTACTCTGGAGCGCGACGGGCTTCTGCGGCCCAGCAGGCTTCGCCGATCAAAGTCCGTCGACTACCAGTATGTATGTCCTATCCTAGACTCTTCCTCCTGCTACACTGCGTAATCACGCTGACCTCTCAAACGGATTGCGATCGGCCAAACAGAACGGTCTACGCCAACATCCTTCACCCAATAGCAAAAGCACGGCAAAATTGATGGATGGTTTGCCTATTTACGAGAATGATGATGAGGACGACGACGATGACGACGACGACGACAACAACAACGATATGTTCCACCTAGATGCGCCCTCCAGTAGAACCTCCGACGAGAGCAGATACCCGGTCCCCTTCCTCTGTGACGAACGACTTCGGGACCTGAAGATCAGCTATTGGACCGATGTGTCTGTGACCGACGACTATGCCGCGAGGGTCATTTCGCTCTATCTGGTCACCGACCACCCGCTGTTGGGCGTTTTCGACCCGCATCTTTTCATTTCTGATCTCGTTGGACAACGGCAAACATACTGTTCTCGCCTTCTCGTCAATGCCCTCATGTATTGGGGCTGTGTAAGTTTAGAGTTCAACAATAACGCACACCCGCTTAAGAGTATTAGGGCAAGTTGGCTGACATTGAAATGCTTGCTAGCAAATGTACACTGCTATCGACCACGACGCTGTTCATCTTGCCGAATCATTCTGTAAAGAAGCGGAGAGGCTTTGGGTCCTTGAAAAGAACAATACCACCATCCTTAATGCCGCAAGCGCCCAACTGCTGAGTCTGGCTTATTTGGGCCATGGGAAAGATCATTATGTCCTCAAATACCTTGCTGCTGCGCTGCAAATTGGCACCCGCATGTCCCTGTTTGGTATCGAAACAACAAAGGCGCTGGAGGAAATGGAACGCTTGTCTCCGCAAACTCGGAGAGCAAATTCGTATACCGCTTGGGGAATATTCAACTGGGGAGTGTGAGAATGGCACCCTATCCCTGGCACCCTATCCCGCCCTTTCTCGTTCAATCATTTGGCTAATGCGCGCAGCCTTACGACTCTCTTTTATCAACAACCAGGGCTCGAATATCCCGTCTACCCCCCCGTATACCCAATGCCCACTGAGCCAACATGCAGAGAGACACTGGGGGGCTCAGACAACCTCAGCCCTACTGTTTCGGAGGAAGACTTCCCTTCCTATATGGGCCATACCTTCTCTGCATTGTGCAAGTTCTGGCGCATCATCCATGGCGTCACCTTGGCATACTACAAAAATCGTCAATATCCTCTCCCTGGTCATGTCTCACTCGATTTTGCCGAGTTCAAGTATCGTGAGCTTCTTACCTGGGCAGAGGGCTTACACCCTGACCAGATGCTGAGGGACGGCTGCCCCCATCATGTCATCATCTTGCAGTATGCTCATTCATCTCGTCTCTTCTCGATGCCAATCCACGTTTCTGACATTTTCCAAAGCATATGGTTCCATGCCGCCATCCTCGATATTTTCCGACCATTCATACGTATCTCAAGACATGAACGCCTCCGGCTCAAGACTTTCAATGCTCGCTATGCCTCTCCAGACGCCGCCTTTAATGCTTCCGTCGGTCAGCTTAAACAGCTCATCGTTCGGTATCGTTGCAGCTACGCATCTTCGGCATATACTCTTCTGTGGCAAAGTGCTTTGATCTACGTAGCCAACGCGGTGCTGCACGACACCCAGAACCCCGAGTGGCGCTTCTACTTTCTCGCCTGTATCTATGGCTACGAAAGCCTCCGAAAACCTTACCGGATTGCCGAGGTCATCACACGTGGCCTGCTTACGATGACTTTAAGAGATGGAGACATAACAGGCACCGAGGCGCGACACCTACTCAAACACATCAGAGAGGCAGAAACAAACCATGAGGAGGATGATGTACGGGCTACTTTTATGGTTGATCTCGATCTTGCAATGACGGACCCGGACGCGGCTAGGGTTGAGAACCTAGCAAAGAGGTTCGAGGACATTGCGCTGTTTCGAGAGTTCACCACGGTAGATGACGATGATGTTAGGAATTTCCAGCAGATAGATCCTACCGATGCTGGCCGTGGGAGTAGGAGTGGGAGTGGATGATACCCTCGATCTTTAGATCGAACAAAAGGCAGCTCCGTGAACTTGAAGGACCAAGTTGTATGCAGAGCTATGAGACGGTAGATGTCGATTCTCCGTCACCAGTTGCCAAACAGGGAGCAGCTTGGTTGGCTGTTGTGCAGCGTCTCGCTCGGCCTAGTACCGATTATGAAGTCGGCCGGCTGTGTTCGGCCACTAGAAGTTACCTGGCCACAATCATAAGAGTAAGACAGAAGCAGATCAAACAAGGCACACACACTCCTTGACTTGCGATCACGGAGCCTGGTACCTCATCGATCCATGTGTAGAATTGCATGGACTCAGCAGTCTACGCTTTTGTCCCATATCTTCTCCCCAGTTTTTCTCGCTGTTCCGCTCAGCCACTTTAATGCTGAAGCTAGTAGACTACGATAAGCTCCTGGACATCTTGGAAACTGGGTGGCTTTGCAGATTTGGCAATGCTGACAACCAACTGCGCCACAGTGAAGGGAGGCAGATGAAGTCGGCCAAGTCGGCTAAGAGACTTCAATGAGTATTTTGCATTACAGTAAAGTTTTTTTTGGGTGATAATTGTGTTTTTTTTTAGAGGCTTGATTGAATTGTTACGACGCATACGAAAAGTTACTGGGAAGGAAAAAGAATTGAGCCTATCCGAAACCTAAACAGAGAGTTGTATCCAGCGTTGTTGCGTGCAAACTCCTACATCCATCACACTCTCGTCGTGTTTTTATCCATCCAGCGTTACCAGGCCCGCAAAATATCTTTTTGGCCCCCATTCGATCGAAGCCGGGCTTGGTGTTGATTCGGGATTAGCGTCCAAGCCTCAAAAATCTGAAGCGAAAAGCTGAGCGTCTTACTGACTCTACGGCCGTGACTTCCAATTGCTTATTTCTTGCAAGTCAGCCACTTGACATTGATCTGTTGAGTAAAAGCCACAGTCGCATCGTCGTCGGTGATGGAACCGAATGCTAGGGGTTTCTTGGACGTCAGAGCAATTCGGTTGTTGACATTGAGAATGCCCGAGGCACCACAGGGTGAGTAGATGAGTGCTGCGGTGGGAATCCTATCCTGCTTGGTGTATACCTGGCCATCAAGCCATATACCGCCACCATCGATGGAAGTCTGGGTCGTCGTCGTGGCACCAGCATCTTGAGAGAAGAAGTAGGTCGAGTAGAATGTACCAGTTATGCCCTCTTCAAGTTGGGCGTAACCATGGTACGTGCTCTCGACGAGCGCGAATTGGAAACCGCCGGGGTACTTCAGACTTAGATGCAAAGCACAGTTCTTTGACTTCTCGGATATGGGAACGCCAGGTCCGATGTAGGTTTGGAACCTGTCGAAGCCAAAGGTGATGACAGTACCATCTGGGGAGATTGTGGTCGAAACAGAACCCTGGGGGCAACCACTTCCCGAGAAGCTAGCTTTGACGATCTGAATTTCTTTTGGATCGGGAGCATCACCCATTCCAGAGGGTGCCAAAGGGGCGGTCATGGCTAGAGCCGGGAGTAGGAAAGCAAGAAAGCTCTTCATAGTGCGAATTGAAAGACAAAAGACTGCTAGAATGGACGTATAATAATGAACAGGAACTAGAATTGATGGAGAAGAGAGTGTCAAAGATGAATGTTACTCAATGGAAGGACGACATTGTTCGATATATATACTTACTCGTCGAACATTTTCCCTCACTCCCCATGAGGAGCTTACAGAAAGAGCATCATCTCTGATGTCTCGAAAAGCCAACTGCTAGAAAGTTTTTTGCCGTAAATCAAAACAACAATAGCAAACCACTCCAGCGTCACGATATTGATGTCGAAAGCATGCATCAATGAAAGGAATCATAATACTATCGACATAATGTGCTTGTAGCTCTAAACTGATGCCACACCTTAATATCTGGATCAATCCTTCCATGTCTCGCTTGGGCAAAGTGGAACGAGCATTCATAAAAGGCATCACGGCTAAAGTGTGATTCCAATTCAAGCAGATTGTCACTGGATGCAAAGTCGGGCTTTTTTCAGGCAGGGTAGGGTTTATGTCAGCGCAAGTACTCAATATGTATTAATTGTCGCACTCAGTCGTCTATAACTTTGAAATCGGCTGTACGTCGAGTTATCTAATTATCCCTAAAATATCAAAAACTTACTGTCAAGTCTATACAAGATGAATTACTTATAAGCTACTTATTCTCCTATTGCGACTTCCATCATCCATATTCTGTAACCAATATGGAAGCCGGACCACATACTTAGGTGATACGTAGCATCTGAAAATAGTATAGAAGTATTAGTGTCTCTCTTATAGAGACAAAGGCAGACCTAATTCAAAGGTCTATTGACTGTCTGAGAAGGTGCCGGGTCAAATACAGACTGAAATGCTGTCACAGCACGCTGAAGAGTAAATATACCGTAAACTGTATTAGGCAGTAATAATGGTGGAAATTCGGCAGAACAGCTTGTGATTATCGTTTTCCGGCAAATGAAAGCCGAAACCATGTATTTACCCTGATTACTCCATGTGCAATATTGATGAGTATTGGTTTATCTAGTTAAAAAAGCTTAGAGACACTATCGACAAAACTATGCCAGCAGGTGAGGCTTACTAGACACAGCGAAGAGATATTGTATAACATATTGTCTGCATAACACTAATTTATTAAACAATACAAGAGAGAGATAGGCTGAAAAGACTTTAGCCGTCGGGCGCCAATCCCTTCAGGGCATGCAAGTCGTGCATAGTACTAAAAGCTGTCCTTAAATTTGCTTGGTTCTGAATCGACAGGTTGTCTTGGGCCCTGAATATCCTGTCTTAGCAGAACCATGCAATTTGCCGGTTGGGTTCTGCCCGTGATCGACATAAGCTTTGCTGCCTGTTAATGAGAAGACATGCTAACACCAGAGCGCATGGTCTTGGAACATCTGAAAACACGCTCGGAGAGAACGCTGAAAAGGAGGTCTAAGATCGGCTGGCCGGAGCTCTCGTCGGTATTAGTATGGTTTCAGGTAATCGAGTTTTGTTGCCTAATTATCTTCAGTGAGCGACCCTAGGGGTCATCGAACGCGATGCAGTCTTCGTTGAAAATGGATGGAACCTGGGTTATGATTGTTAGGCGAGCAATGTAATAAGACCCCGATGGCCGCAGGCCAGTCTAAAATTTGCGATGGTTGTATAATGTAAGAATACGCAGCTTTTTACACGTGACGGTTGCTCAAAAAGCCAGTTGCTGATATAGCTGAGGGTTCATTTATTCCTGTATTCCACGGCAAACTCCGGCTTGGTCTATGACGCGAAGTAGCACATTTTACCACGCTCTCAACATTTCCATTCTCAAAATCTGCGAGTCTCCTTTTACGAACTCTCAGCCTGCTTAAGGAGACCTTCAAGGTTGATACTCTTGGGTCTCTCAATAGGCAAACCAAGGGCGCGGTCCCAAATGAGCTGCGCCAGGGGACCCAGGCCACGGGAGACACCGAATGTGGCGGTGTAGTACAGCGTCTCGTGGAAACCGTAGTGGTGAAAGAGAACGCCGGAACTAGAATCGACATTGGGATAGGGGTTCTTTGTCTTGCCGTGCTTCTTGAGTACCTCGGGAGCGATTTGGCTATTCTTTTGCACAAGTTGGAAGACGGGGTCCTGTGCGATTTCGGGACGTGCGGCGGCGTAGTCCATCAGTGCCTCAAAGCGAGGATCGGGTTTGCGGAGAACTGCATGGCCGTATCCAGGTACCACTCTGCCAGAGTTGAGAGTGCTCCACAAATAGTCCGTCACGTCTTTGTCAGTATAAGACTTGGGGATATTATCCTTCATCTGAATGATCCATCGAAGGACCTCTTGAGCGGCGAGTCTATTGTATTGTCAGCATATGACAATCAGCATCCCGGCGGTCCTCCGTAAACCTACCCATGGAGAGGTCCGGCTAGGCCCTGAAGACCTGCACTGTAGCTGAGGAAGGGGTCGCTAAGGGCGCTGCCGACCAAGTGGGTGGTGTGAGCGGAGACGTTGCCTCCCTCGTGGTCGCCGTGGAGAGCGAGGTAGAGCCTGAGAAGATCCTGGAAGTTCTCATTCTCCTTACCGCCCTTTCCAAGCATGGCAGCGAAGTTGTAGGACCAATCCTGTTCAAGGTCAACCTCAGCCGGGAGGGCTCCACCGCCACGATAGGAATTTTGGTAGATCTTGGCGGCGATTGTTGGCAGCTTGGCCAATAGCGAGATTGAATCATCGAAGGTAGGCTCCCAGTAGTCGGCCTTGTTGAGACCCTGTTCGTAGGCTTTGGCGAACTTGGAAGTGTAATTCAGGGCAGAAACGGCGATGGCAAACTGGGTCATGGGGTGCAGGTCGGTAGGAAAGTTGTCGAGCAACTCGTTGACAAAGTCGGGCAGCTGAGCCTGCTCGGCCAGTTCACGAGAGAACTGGCGGACCTGGTTTGTGGACGGGACCTGGCCTGTGAGTAGAAGCCAAAACATGGCTTCGGGCAACATTTCAGTGCCGGTCTTACCCTTTGGAAGCTCTTTCTGGCAGTCTTTGATGGTTTTGCCGTGGAAGCGAATGCCCTCGTTCGCATCCAGAACAGACCCCTCCCAGACCATGGCCTTCAGGCCGCGCATGCCCCCCAGGGCGTTCTCGACCTTGACCTCGCCAATGACCTTGGAGGAGTGCGCCTTGACCTTCTTCAAGAGTTCTCGTTTGGCCGGGATGACGCTCTTAAGCGTAGTCTTGAGGTCTGACTCGGAGGAGGACGAGTACTGGCGGACATTGAGGGCGGAACGAGCTGCCAGCGGCTGGCGCGAGTTAGTCACGGCGTTTATCTGGACGTGGCTATGATGATTGCGAAGCTTGACGTACCCTTAGAGCTCCCAGGGCCCTCGTGCTTCTTGTGACGTTCATCGCAATGGTTGCCGAGCAAGAGAAAAGTACAGGTAGCGGCAAGCGGTTGACTTGTACGAGGAGGTAGATGAAGGTGTGACGTGGGTAGGTGAAAATCGCTTAGGCGGCAGGAGATGATATCCTAAGGGCGTCTGAACTGAGAGTTCAATGGAATACCACGATCGTGTGTACTGTGTGAGGAATGATTACAGGGAGGAAAAAGACGAGAAATCGGAAAGGAAACAGACAAAAAAAAGAAGACCAAGCAAGGCACACACCAAACGCACCTAAGGAAAAAAAAACACGTACACACGTCCATTGCTAGGCCGAGACAAGCTGGCTTTGCCTTAACCCGAGGTTGGGGCAGCCTGGATGAGCGGCACCGACCTCCTCCTTCTGGGTGTAAGTCGACACCCTGTGGTATGAGCCACTCTGTCTTAGCGGGGAGGGGGATTGAGGGATTGACGGGGCACGGGGGACGGGAACCCCAGCTTTTCCACCTTCCTCCACGTTTGGCGGGTCGCGGCGGGCAGTGCGGGCTGAGAGGACATAGCTCAAGTTTGCACAATCAAGACACTGTGATTGGCTGGTGATCCCCATGACGCCCTAAATCCATCCCTGACATCCCCGCCTGTTGACACTGTGAGCAGTGAGGGGAAATGAATGGGCCGAGGCAAGCCGAAGCCGCCGGCGGATGAGCGGCCTTGTCAATTGGCCAATAGTAGCATGTGCACTCCGTCTTTGCCGCTGTTTACCAAGGCTCTTCATCGCTTCTGTCCGGCTACCACTTGCTGCTTGGCTGCACTGGTTTGTTTAATGCATTATTTCCCACGTTATTCCCACTTATCTTCCGGATAACCCTGGCAGAGACTCTTCGTTATGTAAGATTTCCTTCCCCGAGTGCCCGAATCGCCACTGTTCGGAGTTGTCCCTGCGACACATGTCTCCCCGGCGTTACGACGCTTACCTCCTCTTCTAGACGGGCCCTGCCTAGAACCTGGACGAGACCACAAATACAGCCATCTTCTCACAACTCCATACGCTTTCTTTGTACCCTCCCCCGGAAGCCGTCACAACACCAAGGCGACGATGATGAGAAGGGCTGCCGCGCGGGCAGTTTCCCGTAGGGTTCCTCTCCCTCGACCAACCTCGACCTCGGCCATCGCCCTGCGCTGTATCTCAACTACACCTAGAATGGCCCAAGCCCCCGCGAACCCATTCTCCTCCGGTTCCCCGCCCAGCGATGCCTTCCAATTGCTGCCCGAGTCCAAGAAGGCCGGCGCTGCCGAAGACGAACTGTACGAAGCTCAGATCAAGGAGGTCGAGGCATGGTGGCAGTCGCCAAGATACCATGGCATCAAGCGACCCTATAGCGCTGCCGATGTCGTCTCGAAGCGCGGCTCGCAACATCAGTCGTATCCCAGCTCCGTCATGGCGAGAAAGCTCTTCAACCTCGTCAAGGAGCGGGAGGCCGAGGGGAAGCCCATCCACACAAGTACGAACGACACTATGCTCTCGTGGTCGTCCAGCAATCTTGTGCTAACCGACGTGTCCTGGCAGTGGGCGCCATCGACCCCGTTCAGATGACGCAACAAGCTCCTCATCAGGAAGTTCTCTACATCTCGGGCTGGGCCTGCTCCTCCCTCCTCACGTCCACCAACGAGGTGTCTCCCGACTTCGGCGACTACCCCTACAACACCGTGCCGAACCAGGTCCAGCGACTCGCCAAGGCGCAGTCGATGCACGACCGGAAACAATGGGACGCCCGCCGGAAGCTGAAGCCCGAGGAGCGCATAGAGACGCCGTACGTCGATTACCTGCGACCCATCATTGCCGACGGTGACACCGGCCATGGCGGCCTGTCCGCCGTTCTTAAGCTCGCCAAGCTCTTCGCCGAGAACGGCGCCGCGGCGGTGCACTTTGAAGACCAGCTCCACGGCGGCAAGAAGTGTGGGCACCTGGCCGGCAAGGTCCTGGTGCCTATCGGAGAGCACATCAATCGGCTCAACGCCGCCCGCTTCCAGTGGGACGTCATGGGCTGCGAGAACCTCGTAATTGCCCGCACTGACTCGGAGAGCGGTAAGCTCATCAGCAGCGCCATTGACGTGCGCGATCACGAGTTCATCCTCGGCGTCGCCGACCCGGCCATCGAACCCCTTGCCGAGACAATCCAGGCCATGGAGGCCAAGGGCGCCGCCGGCGCCGAGATCGACACTTTCGAGGCCGACTGGGTCAAGAACACCAGGCTCGTGACCTTTGACGAGGCCGCCATCGGGCACATGCAGAAAGAGGGCGTCTCCCAGGACAAGATCGACGCGTACCTCGAAAGGGTGCGCTCGGACCGCGATCTGGGCATCTCCCAGCGCCGCAAGCTCGCCAACGAGCACACGTCGACCCCCGTCTACTTCTCATGGGACGTCCCCCGCACCCGCGAGGGCTTCTACCACTATCGCGCCGGCATGGACGCCGCGACGAAGCGCGCCATCGCTTTTGGTCCGTACGCAGACCTCTTGTGGGTCGAGACGGGCGACCCCAACGTTGAGGTCGCGTCGACGCTCGCCCGGTCCGTCCGAGGGGTGTACCCCGGCAAGGGCCTCGTCTACAACCTCAGCCCGTCATTCAACTGGATGGCGCATGGCTTCACCGATGAGACGCTCAAGAGCTTCATCTGGGACATTGCCAAGGAGGGCTTCGTGCTGCAGCTCATCTCCCTCGCCGGCCTACACTCTAACGCGACTATCACGAACGAGCTCGCTAGGGACTTTAAGAAGGACGGCATGTTGGCCTACGTCAACACCGTCCAGAGGCGCGAGAAGGAGGGTGGCTGCGATGTCTTGACGCATCAGAAGTGGAGCGGCGCGGGCTACATTGACGGCATCTTAGGGGCGATTCAGAGCGGCAGCTCCAGTAGCAAGAGCATGGGTGAAGGCAACACCGAGAGCCAGTTCCATTAGAGAGCGCATTTTTGACTGCAGTGCATGGGGTGGCGTTGCAGGTTTACAATCTTTTTGGTCAATTGTCTTGTAAAATTTCATGATGTTGCTTCAGCAAAAAGCAAGTACAAATGGTTCCTGTGTCTTTCGAAACCCATACAAACTTACCTACACAAGCCAGTCGATTGCATTTGAACCAAAGCAAAGGAAAAAAGTTTGCCATTTGAATAATGTAGTCTATTCACAGTTTCATCATCATGACCCTCCATCGAGTGCCTCCCCCTGGTTGTCTTGCCAAGCGCCTTAAACTCCAGTCCTGTGCCGTATCATTTCGGGAACATCGCAATCAATAAGCCATTTCGCACTCTTACTCGAGGCTGGTGCGGCTGGCGTTGTTGATGGGCGCGGGCGTTGCGGGGCCCTCGGGGGTAACGTAGGCCTTGGTCATGCCGCCGTCGACAACCATGTCATGGCCATTGACGAAGCTCGACTCGTCGCTCGCCAGGAAAAGGACGGCCTGGGCCTGCTCAATGGCCTCGCCGAAGCGGCCGGTAGGAAAGTGCACCTCGCGGCGCATGCGCTTGGGGACGTCGTCGCCGAGCCAGTCCTGCAACAGCGGGGTGTTGAGAGGCGCGGGGCAAAGCGAGTTGAAGCGGTAACCCTCGCGGGCGTGGACCATGGCGAGCTCGCGGGTGAGAGCGAGAACGGCGCCCTTTGAAGCCGTGTAGGCAAGCTGAGGGGTGGCAGCGCCAACGAGGGCGACGACAGAGGCCGTGTTAATGATGGAGCCCTTGCTTTTGTTGTTGCGGCGCAGGGCGAGAACGGCGTGCTTGCTGCCGAACCAGACACCCTTGACGTTGATGTTCTGGGTCAGATCCCAAATCTCTTCGGGGGTGTTGACAGCATCGTCGTCACGGGCGTGCATGATACCAGCGTTGTTGAACATAATATCGAGGCCACCCCAGGCATCGACCGAGTCGACGAGGGCCTTGATCTGGTCCTCCTTGGAAACATCGGTGATCTATTCCAGCGTAGCAAAAACCGTCAGCTCGAGGAATGATGGGAGTTGAGCATCGTGTGGTGATGGTGGTGCCGAATGTGACGCGGATGAGGACGGGGACGCAAACGGGAATGATGGGATGGGTGATGATTGATTGATGGATTGATGGCGGGGCTCAGCGGGGTAGTTGTGCACTTTTAATTGGGAATGTGCAAGGTGCGCGCGCGGTGCAGCAAGCAGCGTGAACGGGTGTGTCGGCGGAGTCTCGGAGAGGCGGGAATGGAATCTTCCAACGCCTCCCATTCGCAGTGCAGACGTACCTTGGTCTCGACCCTCGCGGACGGAATGAGCGAGAGCACCTTGGCCTTGGCTTTCTCGAGCGCCGGACCAGAGATATCGGCCATGACAACGCTGGCACCCTCCTTGGCAAAAAGAATGCTGGTCTCCAGGCCAATGCCACTGTCAGAAGGGGAAGGCTCGGGTCAGCTTATCGCATCCTGATGAGTTTTTGTCTTGTTTCTTGCGGTGAGCGCCCAGCCCTTGGGGGCGCATCCTGATTTGCCGTCAAGATAAGGCGGTTTGGTGGCCGCGATACGAGATGTGTTGCTTACCCAGCTGCGCCCGTGACAACGGCGTTCTTGCCAGCCAGTCTACCACTGATCTCGGTAGGAACAGAACCCATTTTGATTGTTGTTTTGTTGAGGGGTGTATGAAATTGTGGTGATGTTGAATCGAAAGCCGCTGGCTGTGGGGAGTGCGTGATGTGGCGGAAAGGGTCGAATTTGGGGTCGCGAGGCGGTTGGGTAGGCGGCAGAAGTTGCTTGGTTGGGTTGTTGGTGGGAGGAGGGAAGAGGAAGAAGGTCTGAACACGACAAGACGACGGAGACGATGTGTTTAAAGAATCTGGACGACGACGGGTCAAGACGGGGCTGGCTGAGGAGAATGGAGCCGAAGAAGGAGACAAGGCCGTCGTCAGGAGGTAGGAGATGAGTCAAGGAAATCCGGGGGCCATGCCTCGTTTTGCCGCCCTGGCCACATTGTCAAGGACTAATACCAATTTGATGGGATGCTGCTCAAGGGAGAAGGAGGCGGTCGTCGCATACACGGAGTAGGCACTGGATACAAAGCGCGCAAGCGCGGTTCGGATACATATCAGGGTCGGTCGGTCGGGATGGCTATCAGCCCCCTTCCTAGCTCACGATTAGCCGGCTTGCCAGCTGCTCGAGCCTCTCGCTGGGAAGGTAGATCCGACAACGGCGCATGGGGAACACCATCTCATACGGAGATGTGACACAGGGCGATGGGGGTGCAGACAGAAAGACCCGTCTGTTATGGGGGTGGGTGGTGGGCGCCGGCGGGCACTCTCTGTCTGCTCAGCTCAAGCTGTTGCTGCCTCGGGCTGACAGTTGTCGCTGCCCTACTAGGCATCGGAAGGAAACAACACATCCATCACCCGCTTGGATCGAGATCGGTGGAGGATCATCACGGATATCTTTATGGTGGCAGAACCATATTCCTTGGTCCACGACATCGGCTGCAGAAGGCGCGCCTCGGTCGTGTGTATCGTTCCCCAAGACGGCGCATCAACGTGTTAACGGGCGCAACACCGATATCGCGTTATCTCTTATCAGTGGGTCTGATTGCGACACGACGGAGGTCCTAGATCAGGTACCAACCCCTCCGTAACACACCTGCGAGAGGGGGGGAGGGGAGGGGGAACGCCAGTCGTGGAGGGGGCGACGGAGTACACGTCGAGTCGAGTCGGGCACGCATGGGCGTCTAGAAGATACAATCGCATCGCGAAAATTGCCTGTCAACAAGACGGAAAACACCCTATTGTTGCCAAATGTCCGCATGAAAAGAGCCATTAATGATGGATGTTGACGTTGGCCAGTTGGAGAAGAAAGGATCAAGACCCTATGTGCATGGTTTCCGGAGAAGCTGCCGGGATGATGGGCTAAGCAGCCAACCAGGCCAATGGCGAACCGCAAAGACTCGGGCTAAAAGTGCAGAGCCGGCCTCAGCGGCAGAAGGGCATGGATCTGCTCGATAGATCAGACAAGTCGCCACTCAAGTCCTGCCAGGTACCTGAACTGTATGGTATGTGTGTCGGTCATCCTTGTGGACAGAGGAGAGCGGCACGGCAAAGCCAAGACTGTGTGTCTTGTGTGCAACCGCTGCCATGACCTTTTGGCATCGGAGGCGGTCTGGCCGAGCCCCTCCACCCCTCTCGGCTTTCATCGTCATGTGGGCAGGCGACGGTGAATGACAAACGACCATGTGGTGTTAGGCTCCGGACGGGCCGGACAATCTATTACGATTCGTAAACTCGTCATTCGTGGATTGCAGAATATGGAAGCGCAGCGCGGTCCGAGACCGCGCCGAAGGGGGGATCCCCGAGCTGAGGGCTGGCCGGGAGCTGCTCGGGCAACGCCAGCTTAAAAAATGCTCGATGATTGATTGATGTGCCTATCTGAGTAGTGGAGGTGACAGCAGCGGCAGCAAAGCGCAGACGGAGATAGAGATGAATATGCTTTCGTGCAATGCCGTCGCGGTCGCCTTGATACCGCTACGCAGGACAATTGCCGCGCTTGTAGCTGGCATGTAGCATAATCAGCAATCGGCAAACAACGCACTGCACGTAGCGAGGGGTATGAGGGGACAATCTCCATTATGAACCAGATGGAGTTCACGATGCGTTGCATCCCCGTTGGCGGTAAACTGAGGTGGAGGGTTCGGGCTTCGCGCGGCAGCAGGACCCAAGCCCATAGAAAGTATGACATGTTCTTTGGTATTTGATTCAAGCGCGTCCGTCTCCCGCTTTTTCCCCTTGTCTTAGTTTCGGATTGATGCCAGGACCAGTCGGCAGCGCAACAATGGCGGAGAGTCGATGGCGGTTGTTGATGACTCGGGGCGGGATAATGAGAGGGGACAAAGAGAAATCGGAAAATGGAGACGAAGAGAAAACATGGACAAGATATGCCAACGGCGGTTCATCGCCGGACACTTCGCACGGTGACGGCGGGCGGCCTCCGGTAAAAATCCATCATTTGTTTTTATCTGCCTCAGTCCGTCCAGCAATTCAGGGAGCATCAGCATTCAGCTCTAGCTGACAGGAGGAGGGAGGTGAGACAACTCAGCGAAGGGGAGCTGAGAGAGAGGGGGTGGGTACGTCCCTCATTGCATGACTACTGCGATCATTAATGATGACGCAGGCGCAGCCAACACGTTCCTCGGTTCCTTCCTCAATTGTCCCTTTGACCTGTGCCGTTCTGTGCCGTTCTGTGCCGTTCTGTGCCGTCCTGTGCAGTACTGTATTGCCGAAGGTTGAACAGAGAGAAGCAGCCAGTTCCAGATGACCAGTGCCTACCTACATACCATACACACTGACCCCATACGAGCCATCGCAGAAGAAAAGCGAGATCGTTTTCTAATGAGGTGACACTGTAGCTTGATTGATTGATTGATCATAGACTTTCACTTTGGCAGATGGAGCTGCCCTGCCCCGCCCGATGTCATGGTCGCTCCGGCCGGTTCCCCAAATCTCAATCCGCAACATTCCATTGGCCGCGCGCTCCCTTATCGGCGCTCCCGCATCCAGTTTGCTGCATGCACGGGGGTTCCTTGGAATCAAGCTTGAATGAAGCAACCACTCACTCCGAGTCACTCACCTTAGGAGGGATGCATACGTCGCATGATGTAGGTACATACGCAGGTATTCATGAAGAACTGGACTTGGACTGTAAACATCCCGGGTGGGGGAGGGACTCTTCCTATTCACTGTACGATACCGGTCCCGGTCCCGGTCCCCATCC
Organism: Colletotrichum higginsianum IMI 349063; assembly: GCF_001672515.1. Classification (NCBI taxonomy): domain Eukaryota; kingdom Fungi; phylum Ascomycota; class Sordariomycetes; order Glomerellales; family Glomerellaceae; genus Colletotrichum; species Colletotrichum higginsianum. The sequence goes on from NC_030958.1 coordinate 52,736, forward strand.
CCCTTCCCCCTTCCCCACGTCCCTTTCCGCGTTCCCTCAGAGCTTATCCCATCGTTTGCTGCGCATCGTCTCAGGCCCCACGATCTGTACTTGTGTCACGTTGCTCTACGCGCGCGCGCTCCCTCACTCGCCGATTTCTTCCTTGCCCTCCTGACCAACTCATAACTTTTGCCATCGCTCATCGCTTCTTCTTTGCCCCGTCCAAGCTGCAAGTTTCGTGTGCAAATAGAAAGACCCTCTCAGACAACGGCTTCCTGCTTGTCTGTCCCAGCAATACCACACTTCGCAGTCACGCCTCCAAATCAACCAACGTTCGTCCAAACCAACGTCATCCAAAGTCAATTGACAGCTCGCTCTTGCTGCCGACATCCCATCATGGCGCCGTCCAACGACACCATCACTGTCGAGTCGCTCCCGGAGCTTCTCCGGGACGATAATAAGGTGAAGCTGGCTGGTATCGACGTCGACGGCATGCTGCGCGGCAAACTCGTCTCCAAGAGCAAGTTCCTGTCCGTCGCCAAGTCGGGCTTTGGCTTCTGCTCCGTCATCTTTGGTTGGGACATGCACGACATGACGTACATCAAGGAGCTCAAGATTAGCAACGCCGACAACGGCTACCACGATCTAATCGCCGTTCCCGATCTCTCCAGTTTCCGTCGCATCCCGTGGGAGAACAATGTGCCCTTCTTTCTCGTCAGCTTCCACGACCCGGATACTCAGGAGCCCATCTGCGCGTGCCCCCGTGGCCTGTTGAAGACCGCCCTGGAGAAGTTGCAGGCCAAGGGCTACGGCGCCATGGCTGGTGGTGAGACTGCCGAGATTTCCCGTGAATGCCCTTTCCCGCAACGCATGGAGCTAACAGCACGCTTTTCCCTTCCAGCCGAGTACGAGTTCTACCAGTTCAAGGCGCCTGCCCGCTCCGCCGAATCCACGAGCTCCACGGCCGGATACCTGCAAGAGAACCCTCCTCAAGCGCTGCCGTCTCTCACCGAGGGCATGTTTGGTTACAGCTTAACGCGGACCGTCCACAACAACGACTATTTTTACGACATCTTTGAGACGTGCTCCAAATTCAAATGTGACATCGAGGGCTGGCATACCGAGAGTGGCCCAGGCGTCTTCGAGGCGGCGCTCGAGTTTGGGGAGATCCAGCAGATGGCTGATAGGGCCAGTCTGTTCAAGTAAGCCGGCGCAATTACTACTGTCTCTGCTAGGCTGACCGAGTGCGCTCGCAGGTATGTCGTCAAGTCGGTCGCGACAAAATACGGAATCACCCCGTGCTTCATGGCCAAGCCAAAGCAGGGCTTGCCCGGGAACAGCGGACACATGCACGTCTCCATCGTCGACAAGGAGGGTAAGAACCTCTTTGCTCGCGAGACCAAGGATGAGAACCCCCCATACCCGGACGTTGCTGGACTATCGGACCTGGGCCGTCACTTCCTGGCTGGTCTGCTCGAGGGTCTCCCCGACGTCATGCCTCTGCTGGCGCCCACAGTCAACTCGTACAAGCGCCTGGTTGAGAACTTTTGGGCACCTGTCACTGTTTCGTGGGGTTTGGAGCATAGAGCCGCGTCGATACGCCTTATTGCGCCCCCCACGGCGAAGCCGGGCGCAACTCGCTTTGAGGTCCGTGTTCCCGGTGCGGACACGAACCCTTCTTTTGTGCTCGCAGCAATTCTTGCTCTGGGCTGGCGAGGTGTTGAGAAGAAATTGGAAATCCCTGTTCCGCCTCTGGGCAAGGGTCAAGATGTGGGCGGCAGCGGCGACAAGGGTATCAGGCTTGCGAAGAGTCTGCGCGAAGCAAACGACCGATTTACGCGAAAGGAGAGCATTGCGAGAGAAGTGTTCGGGGACGACTTCGTCGACCACTTTGGTGGAACAAGAGATCATGAGATCCGCCTTTGGGACGAGGCTGTGACGGACTGGTGCGTATCAACCTCAGACCCCCTCTGTGTACATCAAAGAAAGACGGCTAACAGCTGCTGTGCACAGGGAAGTGAAGCGATATATCGAGACGGTGTAAGGCCAGCGGGGCTGTTCAACTTTGTTCTTCCATCATTTCTTGGAGTTCGGATGTTTTCAACCCTGACGTCAAGCCTCGCGAGCGCGAGTATGACGGCCCCTCCACGACACCATGGCAACACGCGTGCAAGTATCTTCTGGGCCCCGTCCCAAGTTACACCCTATTATCTAGATACCCTTTTGAAATACCAAAGTATCGATCCAGCACCGCCGGCTTCAAAAGGCTGGCTCTTGGTTCTACCTGATGAGACCAGCGCGAAGGAATGTTTGCGATATGTGGGATGCGATGACACGGAGTCGCGCTTGATTGGCTGTGCCAGATGCGCCTTTGTGATGGGCCAGCGCGGTCGCAGGTCCCATATGAGCAAAAAACGTCCCATCGATCCAATCCCGAAGTCGAGAGCCGGAAGCTTGTGATGAGGACCCATCCTCTTTTTTTTTCTCCCTCGCTGTAGCGGGCTCCCGTCTCCTCACACATGATGCATGATGCGATAGGCGCAGCAACATTGATGGCTTGTTCTCTGATTGATCACACTTGTTCAATTGGCCCACCCCTGGCCGAGCTGAGGACCTATGTCGGTGAAGACTGACTACTTGCGACCCATGACAAGACAGAGACGTGAGTCAGGAGAGGCTCAAGTAGGCTGTTTGTTGGCCGACGGCGCCCCTCCCCGAGGCACTGCAAATAAGAGGGGCAGCACTTGCATCGACAACGGAAGCTCCGATGCGGCATCAAACTCCGAGGTCCGTAGTCGTCTGCAAGGTCCTCTCTTATCTTGTGTTCGCCAATGGTAAGTGATGGTTTTCTTGAACAATGTGGGCGTTTTGGCCAAGGTCAAGTATGGAACATGAAAATATCAAGAACGAGAGAGATACGACAATGCCAGGTTCCGAGATCCGAGATCCGCCACGAGCGAGATTCCTCGGTAGAAAGAGGAAAAGGAGGGGGGGGACGGCATTGAATGTCGAACGTGCCTTTGGGGTTTCCAGGAATTCCCAACAAGCTCATTGTCGCCATCGACGTCAAAGCCACCTTCAAGGTGATTGATCATGGAAAGGCCAAAACCTGATGGTTTCCAAGCTATCGATTCCTCGACTCACCGCCCCCCCTGGAGGGTGATCCTAGCCCAGTCTAGTCTCTGAGCCCATATTTCATCTCGTTATGAGGCAGTTGCTATTCCCATGTGCCGGGGGCGGTTCTTCTGGAAGGAAAAAGGGCGGGCGTCAATCACCCTCGCCAAATTGCCGTGAGACCGGGGGGGCGACGGCGGTTTCCAGAGCACATGAATGCCACGCCGTTTAGCTCCATTTGACGCATACATAGCGTGGCACCCTGGGCGGTTGGGGCTCCCAAGGTAGGTAAGTCGCTCGCCCATGCCCGGCCCTGTCCCGTCACCTCTGGTGGCTTTTTAGCGGGCATGCCTCGTGTCATTCCTCGGGGAGCGTCCGCGTAGTAAGCTGTGGAGGCCGGGTGATGGTTGATGTTTGCCTGGTCATGTTTTATAAAAAACAAAAAACAAAAACAAAAAAAAACAAAAAAAGGGAAGAAAAAAGGGGGACGGGGGTCCCACACGGTCGCAATAACGGCCTTTTTAATTTTGCTTTATCGCTTCGGGCCGGGTTCCTTACAGAAGTTTGACAGGGTATCGGTGATCTATGCGGTGGAACTCGAGGAAGCGGCCAGCTCTACATTGGGAGAAAACATCACATGGAGTTGTTCCAGAAACGGGCTCCAATGGAATCGTGCCTCTCGAGCGATTCCTTCATCCCTATGAACTATGAACAAATCTCTTGTCTGCAAACAGTTAGGCGGGAACGCCTCCAAGAAAGGGCATGCTACTGACCAAGGTTGCATCCCGTCGATGGGGGGGGATTCTAGACCTCATCTTGGGGGTGGTATTCCGGCCGTTGAGACATGCGTTGAGGGATGAGGCGACTAATTGGTGTAGTGGCACCGAGAACGGGACAGCAAAAGCAGGACCAACGGGGATCAAGTGAATGCCTCGTTGAGGCTTGGCTCCGAATACGGCTGTGGAAGTGATCCAAGGCCAACGATGACGATGACGGAGGCATCGGAAATGGAATCACGATCTAAACCAAGAGGAAATACGGCTCTAGGTGCCAAGTGGGGATAGATGATGCCCTTTCAGCAGCAGCTTGTATCTGTGAAGAAGCAAGCAAGGTACGGTAGTTGGAAGAGACACTTGAAGCATATGGTTCGAAACAAGTCTGTTGTATCAATGCCGGCCGGCCGTGCGGGCCTGGTTCGAGACTTGATTTCACTTGCACTGCTTCCTTTCCTCGCCATTTCCCTCGCCCTCTCAGACGTTTGATGAGCTTCCTCACCCCGAAAATCATCACCTCACTCTGCGCTCAAGTGCCATGCCAGCATGGTCAATCCTGCCTATATTCAACCCATCCCCTTCCCAACCTGCCTTGCGGCAAGCTCCAAGTCCTTGCCGTGGAGCCAGGGTATGGGTGCGGGTATGGGTGCGGGTAGTAGTCGACATGCTACGCTGTAACTTGGCAGCCATAGCCCAGCCGCCCCGGTGTTTTTTTCCTCTACTTGTTCTGCATGCATGCATGCATGCACATCTTGGGTGGAGGGGAGGGGGAGGGGTTCAACACGCTCGATTTTTTTATTTAATTTTCGAGAGGGGTTTGGTTTGATTTTCTTTTTGTTCCCAGCCTGGATACTGCGTATTTTCCCTCGACTTCTTCCATGGATTTCAATGTCGTCCTGGCCGGCATGTACACGGACCCATGGCCGGCGCGCCGTCGACCGCCTCCCGCGCCCCCCCTGCTTTTCTTTCTTTCCCTTGCCAGTGACTCCGTGCGGACAGGTGCTCCGATCAGGAGCCAGGCGTGATTTGATGGCGTCAGATCCTCCCGGTAGAGGAGCAGGAAGGGTGGAAGACGTGGAGGTTCTCCATCCTCGTCCAAGTCCGAATTCCTAGGTAGTCTCCGCGATAAAATAAAAACAACATACAAAATAAAGCTAGAATCCCCCTACCCCCGTTTCCCTCATCAGATCCTACCTCCCCCCGGTTCAAGTCAAAATAGCCTTTCCCCTCCGGTCTTGTGCATTGCGTATGCCTGGCCCCCTTTGTGCTGCCGTCATCCTTTGTCGACGCCCAAGAAGCCAACGGGCCCTTCTTGTCATCGGATTCCGGTTGCTCTTTCTCTTTTTTTTTTTTTCCCTCTCGGCCCCGAATCGGTTTCTTAAAGGGGGATGAATACGAAGGGGGTTCCATCCAATCCCTCGATCAAAGGCCACTGTTGTCGTTCTCCGTACGCAAAACATCTTCCCCGCGCTCATATTAGCTGGGGCACCCTAATTGTCATATTTTGTTATTTTAAGTCATCGCGAGGAATTTCCTACGAGAACCGCCACGTGTGGCCGTACCTCACCGAGTTCCAACACTCCTCCATCTTGGTGCCGCACACAGCTCCATATTGAGGTGGTATTTTGAAGAGGAAGTCCAGAAATCAAGACAGCAGGAATTCGTCGAATTGTCGCCAAAGCACAGCTGTGACGAACCCGTCAACGGCTTCATCATCGACTCGTACTGAAAGTAACACCGCGCGTGCCAGTTTTATCACGTAATACCGGTGGCTGTCACCCCTTCCTTCATGGGCGAAGACGTTGGAGCCGCGACCGGAGATCCTGGCGTCGGCGACAGCGGCGGACTCGGGGCGGATGATGCCAGTGTGACGAGGGACTGTGGGGACTACAAGGAACGGAGGCGACATTCCCGTGCAGCAGCAGCCGAGGCCAAAGTCATGAACGACGACAATTATGACGACCATTACGACGGCTCAGATGCCTGCTCGGATTTCAGCTCCGTCTCCGTCGACGAGCTGCCGCCTATCCGCGCCTACGGTCACACCTATCACGGCTCAGGTCTCCTGCTTATGCCCAACGACGAATCGGAGCGTGCCCGCCTAGAGATCCAGCACCAGCTGTTCAAGCTATGCCTCGAGGGCGCTTTGACTGCGACGAAGCTGCCGACGGACAGAGCCCTCAACGTCCTCGACATCGGCTCCGGCACCGGTAACTGGGCCGTGGAAATGGGCGAGCAGTACCCCCTGGCCAACATCATGGGTGTCGACATCTCCGCCGCGCTGCTGCCCACGACGGTCCCGCCCAATGTCGTCTTCGAGGTTGAAGACGCCAACGAGGACTGGGCGCGCGAGAAGAACAGCCTCGATTTCGTCCACATGCGGAACCTCGTCGGCGGCGGCATACCGGACTGGCGGGCGCTCTTCCAGCAAGCGTACGAGCACCTCAAGCCCGGCGGTCAGATCGAGTTCTCCGAGGTGCGGACGAGGTACTTTGACCTCGTCGATAGCAGCGGCGACGAGCCCACCGCGCCGACCGAGGAAGAAAAAGATCACGGCTCCATGACGGCATGTCGCGAGTTCGAGATCGGGTTTGCACAAATGGCGGCCATCGCGGGTGTCGACTTTGATCCCATACCCAAAATCCCCGCCATTCTGTCCAGTGTTGGGTTCGAGAGGGTGGGACGCTGGTCGGATCTGGTGCCTATACAGGCCGTGGGCCACGACGAGAAGATGGTCAGGAAGGGGGCCCAGTTTGCCCAGATGCTTGAATATGGTGGGTTTTTCGTGTTCCTTCACGGTCAAATTCTTTCCACTGGATCGCCATCTAATTGTTTCCAGGTTTGGAGAACTACTCGCTGGCCGTGTTCGTCAAGGGGGGTTGGGATGAGAAGGAGACTCGGAATCTCCTACAGAGAGTCCACAAAGAGTCGCGAGATACGGCAAATGAGGCATACGGCAAAGTGTGAGTCTGTAACGAATGCATATTTGTTTTGAAACCCGACGGCTGACACTTTTTCTAGATCTTTTGTAACGGCCAGGAAACCAATGCAATGAGGTGATGTTGAAATGACCCGCGCTCTCTACACGCATAGACACATATCATCAACCACAAGATTCATACAATAAGAATAATGACCTCCCTATCGTCCTTCTCTGCTTCCAACTGGCATCTGTTCTCCAAATCAGACTCTGTGAGATCTCATCTTCCTGTCACAATTCTTGCCTCCTATCCTGATGCCTGGCCCAACTACCTGACTTGGTGGGATGCTACCAACCCCGCGGTCAGTCGGTCGGTTATTGACCGATGCTTTGTTCAAGTCGGGCTGAGGCGGTCCGAATGTCACTCGGGCTTGCGCCAGTATAAACCATTGGTTCCTAAGCACCTCGAACCTCTGCAACCCTCAACTCTCTCTGCTCTCCCATGGGCCGAGCCCCCATTCTCCGCATTACAGGTATGCTAGATACTAGTACAGAACAAGGAGATCGGTTAGACTCGAACTATCATGAGCCGAGCGTCAAATCCCGCCGCAGAAACCCCCGAGGAGCCTTGATCCCTGGATTGTTTCACTCCCCGTCAGCCGTTCCATGTAAGGACAATCCACCTTGTTCGAGCATCGGGGCAAACTGAGGCTTGCGCTTTCAGCTTGCCCCATTGACAACTGCATTGAGTTTCTTTTTCGCCAGAACCACATTTCGTTAGGCCGTGGCCACTGACCGAGGTAGCATTCACCGCGTGAAACCGATGGACGGCATTGAAATAGGTTTCCTTGCCTGTAAGCATGTCGCTTTGCTTGCCATGCGGAGAAGCTCCGCAATCCATTGCCGACGCAGACGATTGACCAGGGGAGTAGACCAGCGTGCCACATAAGTATGGACACCGCTGCATCGGATGGATGTGAAATCATCAAGCTTTTCTTTCCGACCTACAACTTACAGGGCAATTGACCGACGATAGAGGCTATGACAACGCCGGGGGGGGGGGGGGGGGGGGTGACCGAGCCGCGGCCGTTTTCCTGTCCGCCCACAAGCAGAATCTCAAAGTCAACAGATGAGGCCGATTGACTACTGAAACTTGAATCATGGTCACTGCACTTACATACACTGGGCCCCCATCCCATCAGTCGTACTGGGCCCCTTGTCTACGATACCTTCAGACGGCAGAAAGACTTACGCGTCCGTTTGGAAGCAGACCATTAGGTTCCCTGTAGGGGATACCAAGTTCAACCGAGTTCACTGAACGTGGGGGCTTCTCCAGCACGGCGGTGACGCCTTCGTAAGGGAACTTTCCGGCAGCAAGGCCTAGGATGTGCCACTAGAAAACGGTCTCGTCCTGCATGCCAATCCCAGATGGTTTCTGTCACGGGCGATTCACCAACGGTAACGGTATCGTCAACATCGCAACCTATTATTCGGCTTCATCCTACCGTACGCCGTTGAGCTGGGGAGCAGCGATCTCCTCGGCCAAGACGTAATCCCGCACCGCGCCCTTCCAGTCGCTGATTCTCACGTCCTTGATCTTGACCACGATGACCCGTACCTCTTCGCCGGCCACGAAACATCCCCTGCCGCCGTCCTCGGCCTGCACGCTGGGGTTGAAGCTCTGTCCCTCGTCAAAGGTGTTGTTCTCGAGATGCGCCTCGCGGTAAAACTTTTCTTCGTCGGACCCGTTGTCCACTAGGCTAGCGGTGCCGTTGATTGTGGCGCTGATGCTGGAGACTGCGGCGGTGTTCAAGTTCAGAAGGAGGGAGGCGAGGCTGGAGCGGTGCTCGGGCCCGGGGCTGCCGCCAGAGAGACGGCGGCCTGAAGTCGGTGGGCGGTGGGATGACCCTACATGATAGCGGTTAGAAAGATGGAGCGTCTTCCTCGAAAGCTTTGGGGTATTTTCATACAGTCGTGGACCAACAGAGAGACGTTGGGGTTCGATAGGAGATTCTGCGTCTTTCTCGAGGCGGGGTTGGTGGTCATGACGATGACTGGGGTGGACGAAAAGTCGGATGACGGGAGGTATGTGTAGTTCATGAGGGAGACGTTAGGGATGTTATCGGTACATGTTGCGAGATGGAGCTATCAGATGCAGTGGCGACGGCCCAAGGTCAGCACAAGAAGCTCCTCATGATACAGCTGCAAGCTCGACGCGGGGCAGAGGAGAGCGGATTTCGGAACGTACGAATCGGGCGTTCTCCAAGCATTGAACGACCTCCTGGGGCAGGGTGGCGGTGACCTGTTTGTTGGTATCGCCGGCCGAAGCCTCGTAATTGAGAGGTACTTGTTGCTCCATGATCGGTCAGGTTAAGTTGCTTGGCGGGTTGGGATGGTGATGCTGTGCGCAGTATCGTGAGCTTCTCCAAAAATGAGCGTTCCTGAATTCGGCTGGGCTGGAAAGGAAGGATGGACAGACAGACAGACATGGCCCCGTCACTCGCTGACTAATGCGGGGCAACAACGGTCAGTGTTCCATCTTTGCTGGCGGGATGACGCACTTCACCTCACCTAGAATGGCCCATGTCACCCGCCCTTATCTTATCAAGCGGCAGGACATCCGAAATGGACTCCCCCACTGATCCCTCGGTGGACCACTGGAATCCGGGGTCGCCTTCCAGCGGCTCTCCAATAAGGCACGGCTATTATCGGCACCACAACCTCCCAGAGACAAGAGAGCGCGACAAGCCGAAGCACAGCTAGCTCGAGGGCTCGGGTCAACGACCAGTTCGGCTTCTGCACTTTTCTCCTTCCATCATCGACACCCTAACCTCTTTTTAATTCTTTGTAAAGATCTCAATTGACCCCCAAACTTGAAAGTCCAGATCCTCCAGTCTTTCTTTGACTTGTCCATCATGCGTTCAATGAAAGCCAAGCACCGGCTCGTCCGACCCCTCCCTCGCCTCCTTTCCTCTGCCGCCGGCCAGTCCGTCCCAGCCTCGAGCCAAATCACCCCGATCACCTCCCTATTGATTGCAAACCGCGGCGAAATTGCCCTGCGAATCCACAAGACTGCCGACAGGCTGGGAATCAGGACAACTACTCTGTACACGGATCCCGACAGCTCCAGCCAGCACGCCGCGTGTTCCCCGCATTCCCTGGCTTTGGGTGATGCGAGAGCCTACCTGGACGGCGAGCGCATCATTTCATTAGCCAAGAAGCACGGCATTCAAGCCCTTCACCCAGGATATGGCTTTCTCTCTGAGAATTCAAAGTTCGCTGAGAGATGCGAGAAGGAGGGCATCGTCTTCGTCGGGCCTCCGGCGCAAGCCATGGCTGACATGGGCGACAAGGCACGAAGCAAGGAGATCATGACCGCCGCCAGCGTGCCCTGCGTGCCAGGCTATCATGGTTCTGAACAAGGAGAAGAGCAACTGCTGCAGCATGCCAAGAACATCAAGTTCCCCGTGCTACTGAAGAGTGTCAAGGGTGGTGGTGGGAAAGGCATGCGCATCGTCTTGACGGAGGACGAGTTTGCCGCTCAGCTCCGCAGTGCCCGCGCCGAAGCACGCGCCTCGTTCGGCGAGGGCGGTGAGGTCATGCTGGTGGAGAAATACATTGTGCGCCCACGCCACGTCGAGGTACAGGTCTTCGCCGATAAGCTGGGTAACTGCGTGGCTCTCGGAGAGCGTGACTGCAGTATACAGAGACGACACCAGAAGATCCTCGAGGAATCGCCGGCACCAGACCTGGATGACGAGACGCGTCTCGACCTCTGGGAGAAGGCAAGGAAGGCCGCCCTGGCCGTCAACTACGTTGGCGCCGGCACCGTCGAGTTTATCCTTGACAAGGACACCGGCGAGTTTTACTTCATGGAGATGAACACCCGCTTGCAGGTCGAGCACCCCGTCAGTGAGATGGTCACCGGCACCGATCTCGTCGAGTGGCAATTTCGCGTCGCCGCTGGCGAAAAGCTGCCCTTGACCCAGGAAGAGATTGTGGAGAACATCAAGCAGCACGGCGCAGCCATTGAGGCTCGTATTTACGCCGAAAGCCCCGAGAAGGGGTTCATGCCTGACTCGGGAAGGTTGATCCACTTGACCACGCCGAATACCAACGAGGACATTCGCATCGACGCCGGTTTTGTTCAGGGCGACACGGTTTCGGAGGCCTATGACGGGATGATTGCCAAGTTGATCGTCCGTGGTAAAGACAGAGAGACTGCCATTCGCCGGATGGAACTGGCTCTCCGGAACTACGAAGTCGTCGGTCTCAGCACCAACATCGAGTTCCTCAAGAGACTTTGCCGGTCTCCCGCCTTCATCGAGGGAAATGTCGAGACAGGCTTCATCGAAAAGTGGAAAGAGGAGCTTTTCAAGCCGCGACACATCCACAGCGAGGTCTTTGTACAGGCTGCTCTCGGTTCGCTGTCTCCCCAGCTGGTCCATGGCCCTCCTCATGGCGGCAGCCTAGGATTCGGCGATGCTAGCACGTTGAGCGAGCGCAAGTTTGCTTTCAAGGTCCTTGACTCATACAGCGAAAAAGAGGGGGAGGTGGTGGAGGTGAGCATCACGCAAAAGGCTCATCAGCTCTTCGACGCGCGCGTGTCAAGAAAAGGAGAAGAGGCGCCCCAGGTTTTCGAGAACCTCGTCAGCAAATCGATCTCTGGCTCGTCAAAAAACGCACTGACGACGTTCTTCCCCGACGAACGCCTCGAATCCACCGTCGTGCAGAACACGCAGAGCGAGCAGGATACGAAGATCGTAGTGTTTCAGCACGGCATCAAGACGGAGCTTTCTCTACTGCCACCCGGCTGGTTCGAGAAGGCCCTTGGCCTGAAGGAGGTCACGGCGTCAGTGGTAGCGCCTATGCCGTGTAAGATTCTGAAAAACGAGGTAGAGGAAGGGCAGACGGTGGCCAAGGGCGCCCCATTGGTTGTGTAAGTGCCCCGCCCATTGCTTCACTGCCATTGCATGGTGATAGCCAGGATCTGACTTGAATGCACAGCATCGAGTCCATGAAGATGGAGACAGTTATCCGGTCACCCCAAAACGGCGTTATCAAGAGGCTGGCGCATAAGGAAGGAGTAAGTCATGAGGTCTCTCGGTCTCGGCAGCTGACAACTAACACAACTCAGGATATCTGCAAAGCTGGAACTGTTTTGGTTCTTTTTGAAGAGGAGGCTAATGAAGAGTCATGAATGGGTAGTTGGTTGCATGATGATATACAAGACACAACGCTCAATTTGCCGAGCGAACGGTTTAGCAATTCGAAGGCTTGACAATTTTGACCTCCTGTGACAGGATTGCAGTCTGTAGCGCTTATGCAACCACTTGACTGAAGTTTTCAAGATACCTGCCCAGTTTCTCCAAGCCGGCCTTCAAAACCTCCGTACGACACACATATCCGAACCGCATATGCCCCTCAAAGTCAGTTCCGTCTCCGAAGCAGGTGGAGCCAGGCATGATGAGAACCCCCGTCTCTTTTAGAACCTCAAGACAGAACTCGTCATCACGCACAGGCTTTCCATTCTTCTCGAAGCGGATCATCGCTGTCGTGCCAGCAGTGGGTTTGACCCAGGAACACAACAAGCTGTGTTTCCGCACAAATGCATCGAGCAGCTCCAAATTGTTCCTTGCGAGGTCGGTGTTCCTCTTCAGCAGGTTTGGCTTGACGGCATCCGAGAGAGCATACCCAGCCACCCTGTCGTCCAGCTGCGACACGCTTATAGTCGTGTAGTTTCTGGCGTTTTTGACGGCCTCGATGACCTCGAGGTCTCTGGAGGCGATCCAGCCCAAACGGATACCTGCGAGCGAGAATGCCTTGGACATGCTTCCCGTGGAAATTGTTCTGGCATATCCCAGCGACAAGATGGACGGGGGCATACTTTCTCCTTCGGGGAGACTGTGGAAGAGTGGGCGGTAGACCTCATCGGCCATCACAATGATGTTCCGTGATTTGGCGAACGCCACGATGTTTTCCAGAACGGACATTGGGATCGTGGCACCAGTAGGGTTGTTGGGATTATTGATGATGATCATCTGGCCGAACCATTAGTTGGCCGTTCTAGCAGCCACCTTCTTGGGGATTGGCCTACCTTCGTGTTGTCTCGCACAAGGCTTTCCAGCTCTCGAACGTCCGGGATATAACCGTTCTCCGACCTCAATTTCCAAAGGGTCACGTCTGCCCCCAAGCTCCTGGGGACCTCGTAGAGCTGTTGGTACGTCGGGTACACGCAGACGACATGATCCTTGGGACCAACAAGGGTGAAGAGAGTGAGAAAGTTGGCCACAATGGCCCCCTGAGTGAGGATGATCTGGCCACTCGGAAGGGGACCTGAAATGTCATTATCGTAGAGATTCGCGATTTGCTGGCGGGTCGTCTCCGAGCCGTAAATCGCCCCGTAGGTCATTCGCCGAGTCGTGATGTCTAGAGGTCCGGCAGCCGACTTTTCAGTGGATAATTGTGTGAGCTCTTGGATGGAAACAGATTCGCAGCAAGTCTCGGCCATATTGAGAGCACCGGGAGTGGTCTCCAGGCGATCCATCCACTCCTCCACTACAAAGGGCTTAATCTGGACCATCGTGGTGCTTTTGACGAATTTTGATACAGGCTGACGTATGTGAGGTTTGGTATCCAATCTTTCAACTGAAGTGATTATGGAATGAAGACATCGGTTTAAATAGACCCCGGTTGGTAACGCTCATCATCAAGTTCGCGGCTTCTTGCCCTACAGTATACGTACTTGTAAGGCGCGCCCTTGCGATGGGGCAGGCTTAAGAGTTACATAGTTCTCCACATCTCCACTGAAGATCACAAGGACAGTACAGCCCAAAACACCACAATATCCTCACCGCATCGGAGGGATACCATTTCATGAATTATGCTTATCTTCAAAGGGGGGTTGTTGCTTTACTGCCACAAAGATAGAATCCAAGCGATGTCATAGGGATTTCTTAGCATGCAGGATGCTGCTCTCCACCTCAACAAACGCAAGGAAACGGACAGATTGAGCAAGCCTTGCGGGCTTCAAGCTGTCTACAGAATGTGGACTTCTCTATTATATAACATGCTTTATTAGACGAACTTGATAGTGACCCTAGCAACTAAACCCAGCAGGGCAGTCTGTAACCATGCACTGCCAATTAGCTGCCCAGGAAGTCTTCCAGAACTGTTTGCATCTGGTGCTCTCCACCGGCCTCCCAAACCACTGCTTAGTACAAGATCGCATTTACAAGGTTAAATTTCACACATACATAGCTCCACAAGAATTGATAGCATGTTTTGAAGGACATCTATCGTCTGACTTCTGAGATAACCATGCTGGATCTCAAGACGACAGTCATGACTTGCGAATTGTCACGCTGAACAAGTGGCAAGTCTTCACACAGGCAATTCAGTACTTCGGCTCGAATTTAATCGATTTAACTGTTTACTAAATCTCTTGTGCTTTTCTGAGAGATGGTCCATAACGGTAGCTACATGTTTCTCAATAGGAGCATGTAAATACATCAACACAATAGGCCACAACACCTGCCAGTCTCGGGAATCCAAATCAGCCAGTCACTTATATTTCGATTTACAGAATTTATTTAAGTTTGCCATTTTAGAAAGCTGGCTAAAGGACAGATTGGAGTACCTTGAGCGCTGGTTCGCACCGCTCTGGCCGCCTGGCATGCCTAAAGTAAGACCGCCTTGGTTTGCAGATTACTCTAAAAGGGGCCTCCACAAACTTTCAATAGGTTTGTTCAAACTGTGGTTCGTCCGCACTAAATACATAACTTGGCGTTTCTTAGGCAAAGTTAATCAGAAGTGTCAAACTATGGCGCTGGAATGGTTCGTTGGAATCTCGGAATCACTGCCGTCTCCCTCGCTACCAAATGTAAACCAGGGAATTGGTCAATGTAGAAATCTCGAAAATCATACATTCCTTTTGAACTTCCCCCTTTCTACTGAAATAATGATGAAAGTTCTTCGGCGGCAAGGAACTAAGGTTGCCCCCAAAACTCGCATGCCCACGGTCCAGAGCGCTGCGGCAGGTGGCAGGCTGGCCGTGAGCTTTCCCCTCTCGATTGCCCCGTTCACGAACCTCTTTGGACATAATTCTTGAAGTATTCTGGAACAGCCATCGGTCACAAGAACTCATATATATCATCACCAGGGTTCACATCATGCGCCTCACAACTGACCCTGAGGGACTCGGAGACGAGAAAGGGGGATTTATCATACCTACTCAAAAGCTGAGAGATTTTCCTTCTTCCTCATTTTCTCTCTGCATTCCAACTCGGATCGCACACAATCTCGACACATGAAAGGGCGGTACCACCGGCTACAACCACGCAAAAATGTCAACAGTTCACTCCGCAGACAAGACAATGTAAGCAGCAAAGCCACTTGTTGCTTTCAGTAATATTTACCAGCCATTCAGTCATCAGAACAATACTCTAGGCGTTGAAATCGATGTTAGCCATAAGGAGCATCCTAATCACGGCAAGCTCGATGACAGTCACCAGACGACCGGCGGGTAAGTTGACTTTGTGCAAGCTTAGATAATTTAACTGACGCCTTCGTACAACAGGCTTGGAAACCCCTTGAGAAACATACCTCGGGACCGACTCAAAGCTGAAGCTAGTCTGTTTGCAGTCAGCCTCGGCTGGCCGAGCGAAATCGGATTGTTCCAGAAAGCAGCATTGGTAGCACAAAGCCCGACGGTATTTGAGGACATACCGGAGCTCACCGAGGACGATCGATCGGTTTTAAGGAATGAAGTCGAGCACTGCTGGAGGCATCCTTTTGCACTCTACCTTACCATCGCCATGAATTCGATCAGTGCAGCAGTGCAAGGCTGGGATCAAACAGGTTCCAATGGGGCAAACCTATCATTCCCGCAAGCTTTTGGTATTGAGGACAAGGGACAAGCCTGCTTAGCATCTGGAACATGTCAGAGAAACTCGTGGATCATCGGTGCCATCAATAGCTCGCCGTACATGGCTATATGCCTTGTGTAAGTCTGTACTTCTATACCAGATGAAGCCACACTGCTAACAAACGAAGCGCTTGCTGGCTGTCTGATCCAGTGAACAACTGGATAGGTCGCCGAGGCGCTATTTTTGTCGGTGCTATCTTCAGCATTATTGGGCCAATTGGCCAAGCGATTTCCCAGACTTGGCCACAGATCCTGATATACAGAATCCTGCTTGGCATGGGCATGGGCTTGAAGGAAGTCACTGTTCCAGTGTTTTCTGCGGAAAGCTCGCCATCTAGCATCCGTGGGGCTCTCGTCATGTCCTGGCAGCTCTTTAGCGCATTCGGCATCATGCTTGGCTTCAGCGCAAACCTAGCTGTTGCCGGATACGGTGAAATTGCCTGGAGGCTTCAACTTGGTTCTGCTATGATACCTGCTGTGCCACTTCTTCTGGGTATCTACTTCACACCCGAGTCCCCGAGATGGCTGTTAAAGAAGGGCAAGTACAGGAAGGCTTATGCATCGCTCCAGAAACTCCGCGGGAACGACCTTCTCGCAGCCAGAGACTTGTACTTGATCGATGCTCAAATGAGCATGGAGCAGAACCTCATACAGGCGCAGGGATTTGACAAGAGCAACTTTTTTAAAAGATGTGTAGAGCTGTGGACGGTACCGCGCAACCGCCGTGCAACTCAGGCATCTGGCATCATCATGGCCGCTCAGCAGTTCTGCGGAGGTGAGTCCATCTTCCACTATGCAGCATAAAAGCTATCGCTGATCGGCTACTCAGTAAACCTCATGTCTTTTTACTCTTCGACTCTGTTCGAAGAAGCCGGGGCAAGCAAAACATCTGCTCTCTTGGCCTCTTGGGGATATGGCATGGCCATGTTCTTGTTCGCACTCCCAGCCCTGAAGACCATCGATCGATGGGGTCGGAGAACCTTGTTGCTCGCGACGTTTCCCAACATGTGCTGGGCGATGGGGGCTGCTGGTCTGGCTTTCTACATCCCAAAGGACAGCCAAGCGCACCTTGGAGTCATCTGCCTCTTCATCTACCTATTCGCAGCTTTCTACGGCCCGGGTGAGGGGCCATGCGCATTTGTATACTCGGCCGAGGTCTTCCCTCTGTCACATCGCGAGGTTGGCATGGCTTGGGCTGTGGCGACCAACAACTTCTGGGCCATCATCGTCGCCCAGACGTCTCCACCTCTGTTGCAAGCCATCGATCCTCAGGGCGTCTTCTCTCTCTATGCTTTCTTCAACGTTATTTGCTTCATCCTCATCTTCCTGTTTCTTCCAGAGACCAAACAGCGCTCACTTGAAGAGCTTGATGGCGTATTTTCTATATCCACTCGACGGCATGCATCATACCAACTCAAAGAGGTTTTGCCTTGGTGGTTCAATCGGTACGTCTTGAGGAAAGGGTTGGAGCCTGAGCCAAAGTTGTACGATTTTGAGATGGTTGAAAATGTCGAGTCGGGCCCAAGGTTGTGAGACAGAGGCCACATTGACCTGAAGTGTGTGAGCATACAGACAGGCATTGGATATGACATTCATCTGTTTTTGAACGTGCAGTGTATACATTTGCTTATGCGTCAGTTCTTCAGTTCTCAAATGTACTTTTTTCTCTTCAGATTGTTAATTGTCGAAGACCCCTTATGCTTGCTGCCTGCTGTCATTAATACTATGCCACTCTTGCTCCCCACAACCAAGCACACGTTTCTGGTGTGCACACCCTTATGGGATTCAGAATCTTAAATTCGCTGTTGGTCTCCCTCCCTCAATCGAGCGAACGAGTACGCAAAAGTGTTTCTGTTCGTGGTGAAAGGTGATGTATATCGTCCCCATTTCCCCATCGGAATCCGGCTGAGTACACAACATCCACATTTTGTCGTGATGGGTACGGATACCTACCTATCCCCTCAACCGCGGCAAGGCCCCAGACCCACACAGTGTGCGAGGTAGTGACCAATAAGGGCATAGCATAGCGTCCTAGATGTATAGTACTTCTTCTTGCAGCTAAACTCAGTAGGTTTAGAAGGTATCTAACAATCCAGCCTTTAACAGCTTTAGTAGTAATGCTATGTTAAAAACAGAGGGGGAAATGCTGCTGCACTGAGATTTGTACTGTGGGGTAAAAAGTGGGTCTGGGGCCTTGTCGCGGTTGAGGGGATATAAGCCGCAATTGCAGTACGGCAATTGTAGATCGATCCACTTTTGCGCCATCATCACACATGTCAATCTATTTTCATGACAGCAAAGTGTTATACCTCTGTTTGAAACATTAGGACAATCTGATTCAATTTTGAACTTCTTCATTTTTTCAAGAGCCCGCGAGGAAGGGCGCCGAAAACAGCATGATCCTTGTTTGCGAACCGAATCATAAATGCTGAAGGCATGTGGTGGTCGTCTAACACTTGCAAGGAGCTGCTTAGGGTTACTAGTAAGGCGCCCAAAAGTAGATCTTGAACACAAATGGTATCGGAGTGTAACCAAAGGCCGGCCACAAGCTGGAAAACTGCTCTCATTGGGCATCGGGGTCCTTCTTGGGTTCCGTTCAGTCACAACCGGCAGTAAGACGGCTTTCGGAGTCCTAGCGTTACAAGCCTGTTTGAGTTCTGTCAGGCGGCTACAAGGGGGGGTGGTTCACTATCCTTTCTTCAAACCCAAGCTCATGACTCACGCATGGCAACCCTGTAAGACGAAATAGAAAAACACTGGGCTTTAATAGTCTCTTTGGTCAATCTCACGTTACTATGTTGCTCCGTGGCTGTCTGAAGCCTGTGCTTTGTGGTTTGTAAGCGGCGTCGGACTCATGTGCGTGCCGTACGCACAGCGTTAGCGAGTTTTACTGGTCGCTGTCTTCACTTACATCCGTCTCCTACCCACAGCGGGATGGAGATCGACATGGCCGAAGAACGGAAACTAGTATTTTGAAGCCTGGGTATTTGCATAGTCATTCAGATGCAGTGGTGCATACATGTCCTATCTAGCAATTCCAAAACATCAACTCGAGGCCCATGAGTCAATGCGGCTGTCAGCACGCTTCTCGGAATCAACTATATAAGCAACGACAACTCCAGCTTTTATTTTGAAAAGAACCAACTTCCATATTAACAACTTCTACTTCGAGTTCGCTTCAAAACAAGACAACACCTACGTTATGGACCATCGACTTACGATGCATAACGAAACCAGGGTGGACTCCTACCTCAACGATTTGGTTGGAGATCGCTTCGTTGTGTGTTTCACTACCTTGGTCGTCACCCTGCTCCTTTCTCGCATCTTGGCCAAGCCCGTCATCAACCTCCCGGAGTTGAACCCCAAGAAGCCGTTCGAATTCACAAACCGACGCTGACTCGCCGAATTCTTCCAGCATAGCAAGGAGATTCTCATTCAAGGCCGAGAGCGCTTCCACAACAAGCTGTACAAAGCGTACTGTGACTGGGGTGAGGTCATTGTTGTTTCTCCTGAGCACATTGAAGAGCTCAGAAGTGACATGCGATTGAGTTTCATGGTTCCAGCAAACGATGTAAGTTTAAGTCAGTGACTATCGGGCACTCTTGATGCTAATTCCCCTGTTTAGGATACTCACGGCTATATCCCTGGTTTTGACCCTTTCCAACTGGATGAGCGTCTCGCTAAGCTTGTGACGAAGCACTTGACCAAAGCACTGAGTAGGTTCAAAGGCCGCTTGCAGCACCATGGCAAGCTGTTGAGTATGTACTGACGCATGGTAACAGCAAAACTTACCGCGCCAATTTCCAAAGAGGCTGCTTTTGCCCTTCGCTCGATCTTGACAGACTCATCCGGTACGTTAGGCTGTTGGTCACTGAGTTGCTTCGATGGATATTATCCCAGATATTCGAGGCATAAAACAACTGGAGCTAACTGATTGACAAAGCGTGGCATGAGATGAACCCGAAAGAAGATCTAGTCCGCCTCGTTTCCCAGATGTCGACGAGGATCTTCCTAGGAGAAGAATTTTGCAGGAACGAAGCCTGGATCAATGCATCAGGAGACTATACTCTCGCTGCATTTGAAGCAACTGACCCCGTCAGAATGTGGCCTCGTCTTCTCCGCCCGGTTGTTCATTGGTTCATGCCAATCTGTTGGGACCTCCGACTCAAACTAGCAGATGCCCGCCAGACTCTCGAGCCCTACATGGCAAGCCGCAACGCGATTAAGGCCGCCGCTCTGGCCAAAGGCGAGCCATGCCCATTTGACGACCTCGTTGAGTGGTGGGAAAGCGAATACGGTCCCTCAAACAACCACGTCATCAACCAACTGACCCTCACGATTGTGGCGATTCATACGACCAGTGATCTTCTCCAGCAGACGATGATTGATATTGCAAAGAACCCGGAACTCTTTGCGCCACTCCGAGAAGAAGTCGTCCAAGTCTTGGGCTCGCAAGGTCTCAAGAAGACTGCGCTGTATAACCTCAAACTGATGGATAGTGTGTTCAAAGAGTCGCAGCGGCTCAAACCTGTCTTGCTCGGTATGTCGAGAGAACTTTCGATCAAATCAATAACGCAAATCAACGGGGGCAAATTCTAATCTTGCCAACTCTGCTACAGGAATTTGGCGGCGGCAGGCTCTTGCAGATGTCGAGCTTTCGGACGGTTACGTTATCAAGAAGGGCCAGAAAGTCATCGGGGATAGTACTCACATGTGGAGTTCGGATTACTATACCGATGCCCAGAAGTTTGACGGGTATCGTTTCATGAGGCTGCGCGAAGCTACGGGGGGCGAAGATTCGGACAGCAAAACGGCGCACCTGGTAAGCACGAGCTCGAAGCATCTTGGTTTTGGACATGGACTGCATTCCTGCCCTGGACGCTTTTTTGCAGCCAACGAGGTCAAGATTGCGCTCTGTCACCTTCTCCTCAAGTATGATTGGAAGCTGTCTGAGGATGCCAAACCAGACTCCAATTGGACTGTATTTGGCATGACTATCATTCCAGATCCCAGCATCAAGCTTATGGTGAGGAGACGGCAGGAGGAGATTGACATTGACTCTTTGGAGTCTTCGGAATAATAAACTTCTCACGTGGAAAAATAGAGAAAGGATCATATTGGTTTCTCACAGCACTTATCCTTCTATGTGTATACCATGCCTCCGTTAGCGCAAATGGTATCTCCAGTGACCCAACGAGATCGTTCTTCGCACAAGAACACAACAATGTCGGCAACATCCTCTACTGTGCCGCATCGAGGATCAGCAGGAACCTTTTTGTTTTTCTCCTCCATCCTGGCGAGATGAACGAGTCCCGCAGCCCGGTACATGTCTGTATCGACCGGGCCGGGATTGACTGAATTCACCGTTACGCCGTATTTATGACCGAGCTCCGTTGCCCAAACTCTAGTGAGCCCCTCAACGGCCGCCTTAGATGCAGCGTAGATGGATTGTGTTGGGTAGCCTCCTCGAGCGGAAACTGAGGACAGGTTGACAATGCGTCCGCCCCGATTGATGTGTGGCAGAATAGCCTGAGTCATGAAGATAACGGCCCTGACGTTGACTGTCATCAACCGATCGTACTCTTCGATTGTAACTTCTTCCAAAGGCGCGTTTCCTCCAAGACCCGCGTTATTGACCAGGATATCGATTCTTTCTGTCTGAAATTCCCTCAAAGTGGTTTTCAGCAGAACCAAGGGAGCCTCGGGCGAGGCCATGTCGACCCGGACGCAGACTGCGCGGGCTCCAATCGCCTGTACTTCCTTCACCAAGTTGGCAGCGGCTTCCTCGGACGACGGGGAGACATAGTTGAAAGCTACCTACATGTCGTCAGCAATACGTAAAGAACGTCTCTGGGCGAGACTACAGCACTTTGACAATCAAGCCCTCAAAAGTTCAAAAAGCCAAACAGGGTGATGTAGACGCAGAAGGGAGATGGATAGGCCTACTTACACTTGCTCCCTCTTTAGCCAGTGCCAGTACAATACCAGCTCCGATGCCGCGAGCTGCGCCCGTTACAATGGCTACCTTACGTTGAAGAGACATGATGTTCCTCCGTGAATTCTCAGGAATTGTAGTATAATCTGTATAAGTTGCGATAGATTACCCTGACGGAGGTGAAAGACTAGTTGAGTGTTGTGCGCTGGCGATGTGTAAATAGTAAACAGTGAAAGCTTGGGCTCATCTTCTCGCTGAACTTACCTACTCCCTTCAAGGTAATGCATCGATAGGAATCCCCAAAATCAAACGAGATGCGGATCACGATACGTAGTTGGGGATGTCCGTGTTCGAAGCATCATTCAAGCGGGCGGGGTTACTTTGAGCAGGGACGCCGTCGGGGAATTCGCCGTGTCTTTGAGCAACGGAGTGGCCACCGAGTGGCAACATGCCAGGGGTGTGGGGTAATGCTGGCTTCACCGAGACCTCTACATCCAGTCCCAGTAGTTGAAAGCCACCTGCTCATGGCTGCAGCACTCGGAATGTTCATGGAGGGGTAGGAAGGGTGGGAGGGGTAATGAGATCCGGGCAAATGTTATGGTACCACCTTGTGGGCTCGGCAAGGTTCTTTATACATAGGTATCACATCCCAAACGAAAAGCAGCTGATGTGCATCTGTAGTCTGTTTTGGTTCACAAGCCTACCTACCATCACCGCTCGACTGGCTTATTCAATACACCTTCTCCAAATCATTCTCATGTGATTGAATCGCCAAGCTGGCCGGCCCGTTATGTCGAACACAACTACGACCGAGGTCCTCACTCGGAAGCCTGGGAATGTAGCTGTATACACAAACCCCCAACACGAGCTTTACCTCAAACAAGTCGACTTGCCGACCCCAGGTGTGGGGGATTGTCTCATTCACGTGCGGGCAACGGGCATCTGCGGCTCTGATGTCCACTTTTGGAAGGCAGGCCACATCGGCGAGATGGTTGTGACGGGGGAGAACGGTCTGGGCCACGAGAGCGCTGGGGTGGTGATTGCGATCGGTGAAAACGTCACCAAGTTCAAGATCGGCGACAGAGTGGCACTCGAGTGTGGAATTCCGTGCATGAAGGCGTCCTGTTTCTTCTGTCGGACGGGCAAGTACAACGCATGCCCGGACGTAGTCTTCTACTCGACGCCCCCCCATCATGGAACACTGACACGATATCACGTTCATCCAGAGGACTGGCTGCATAAGATACCCGATAATATTTCCTACGAAGAGGGATCCCTTCTCGAGCCGCTCTCCGTGGCCTTGACAGGGATCGAGCGTTCTGGTGTACGTTTGGGAGACCCAGTTGTCATCTGTGGCTCGGGGCCTATTGGTATCGTCACTTTGCTGGCTGCTAACGCTGCGGGCGCAAACCCAATTGTCATTACGGACATCAACGAGACTAGACTACAGATGGCGAAGAAGGCTGTCCCCAGAGTCCGAACGGTTCTCGTTACCCCAGGAAAAGAACCACACGCAGTCGCTGAAGACGTCAAGGACGCTCTGGGTCAGGAAGCCAAAGTAGTCATGGAATGCACTGGTGTTGAGTCGAGCGTCATCACGGGCATCTACGTGAGTAGCCCTCACCCAGCATTTTATGATGAATGAGTCTAACAGAACCACACATACAGTCCTGTCGATTTGGGGGCATGGTCTTTGTCATTGGGTGCGGAAAAGACTTTGCGACGATACCGCTCATGTACATGGCTGGAAAAGAGATTGATTTGCGATTCCAATTCCGCTACCGCGACATCTACCCTCGAGCCATCGGGCTTGTTGCCGAAAGAATAATTGATCTGAAGCTTTTGGTAACCCACAGATTTACGCTCGAAGAAGGGGAGGAGGCCTTCAAGATAGCTTCAGATCCTAGCGGTCTGGCGTTGAAAGTTCAAGTCATTGACGACTGAAAGGCGTACTTCTGAAATTGAATGGAGTCACTGAAGGGACGTTGTTTCAAGCTTGCTTGAAGCCCGAGGAAGCAGGGATGGAATTGTGAGAAGGTATCTTGTAAATTGCAATAGAACTATGATCTGCCCTTTACAGTTCCTGCAATACCGTATCGGCTGGTTCGTTTTAGCACTTGACAAGACATTCCCACTCAGACTAACAAGGCGCATATGCCAAGTCTTGACATGGCTTGTCTCCATGTTGGAATACCCTGCACAGCAAACTGGTTTTGATCTTTCCAGCTCTCCTTCAAAATGCGCTGGACTGTGTCACAATTTGTAAATCCGGCCCCTGATGTCTCAAGAACCTCTTCGATGAGGCTTTCGAAGAAAGATTGCTGCTCTGGGTCGGCCATTGCTCCAGCGACGCAAATCGGCCACGGCATGCCTCTTATAGGCACGCCTTTCGGCACTTTCTGCAAAGCGTCAATAACTTCGGCAACAGCTTCGTGGATTATCTCGGAGGGTTCTCCGACATTGACCAATATTGCACGCAGCTGGACTAGTATGGCCGTAGCAAAGACCCGAGTAACTGATTGTGAGGCGATTGCTGCCGTAGACTGTTGGAATGTTTTTTTTAACTCCACCACTGGGAACTCAAATGTTGGGGATGGTGGTATGACCTACCTTTTCTTGGACGCCTAAATACCCAATCCCGTCCTCGATTCTCTTCCTTATGTCTGCTACTCGGCGCCTCATGGCTCTGGGGTTCGGCTCCGCTCCTTGCGCTTCTAGTGAGGCAACGTCGCCAAGAGCTAACATGGCCCAGTTCTGACAACCCATGACACAGGAAATATCGATATCTTCATGACTCAGCCATCTCTGATATGGAAGTTTTGGCGACTCGCCCGTGGAAATGCACGATAGTAGGTCAAACCAAAGCAGCTGAGACATGTGGAACCTGGTGGCGGCATTGACTATCCTTTGGAATCCAGCACCGGGTCTTGTCGAGATCAAAGGATCAGTCACGGCGCCAATGCTTTGGAGATCGATCTGACTAGCTACCGCTACGAGAGCCTTCAAGTGTGATTCCCAGTTGGATGTACCCCCTTGGAAAACCTATGCAACCCAGTCAAGTCAGCAGGGGATGAAGGTAGGGTAAAATGGGGTCTAATCATGCGGTTACCTCAAAACTGATGAGGAAGGTTCCGCAGGTGAGAAACTCGACGCGATACTCGGGATGACTGTCGAATCCCTCCATCTCACAACGGCTGAGAACTTGGCGTAGTTCTTGCATGGCGTTTGTATGATGCCGGATGAGCTCGGATTCCATCTCTTCTGTCTTGCTTTGCGATATTGTATGTTGGTGGAGGGCGGAGAGCGTGAAAGCGGCATGGCGCAATGGCCCCTTTTTGTACAAGAGCCAGAACAGCCATCCCCTGCCTCCCTGTGCTGGTTTGTCTGCGTAGTAGGCGTATTGAAGGGGGAAAATGTAGTCGAGGTAATACATGATGAGCTCGGCCTCGCGAAATTCCGAGCCTTCGTGTGCAGACTCCGTTGCCTCGTTCCAGCCACTAGCTGAAGAGTCCGCAAGAATTTTCGAGGCCCGCACAGAAGCAGCTTGCGATTTTCGAGTCCGGCGAAAGTTCTGTTTGACCGCATGCTTGATCCGCTGCAGTTCGGCCCGGAGCTTGGGCGGATCTTTCATCCACTCTGGTTCTGTACCGTACCCATGACACTCTATGTGTCTATCTGTACATTCCTTGCACAACGGGGAAGCTTCGTCGCATTTCCTGTGGCGGATACGGCATGTCCAGCAACCTCCATTGCTACGGCCCAGCGGCTTTGGCATCGTGGGCGGCCGTCTGCAACTTCAACCAACTTCAGTACTCGATATCGCCTGTTCCGCGGGTGTAATAGTTTTCTGGGAAGGTATTGTGCCCCTGCGTCAAAGATTCTGGGCCGTCATGTTGCATTTGCCATCAGAAGAGTTTTGTTCGAGTTGCTTTGTCGACGTTCCTGTAGTCTTCATCCGATTCGGCTAATCCTTCGCAGCCCCCCGCGCTCGCAGCCCCAGCACCAGAACGAGACCCCACATCGTTCTCGGTTTCATTCTGGGAAGGAATGTCGAGCCGCTTTCAGGGGAGGAAAGTCGAGACGAGACATTCGCACATCAGAATGGTTGAGGACAATCACAACCACATCTTCCAGAGAAACCTATAATTGTTACTTCTGCCTTTCTTAATCCCTTTGCTCCCACGCCTGTTTCACTTGAGCGTAATTATTCCGGACTTCAGCCTCAAGCTATGCTATATACGCGAACTGCTTAGGGTTCTTAAAGGCATGCTTCGATGTAGACGCCTTTTACTTGGATTGGAAGCTTTTGTCATAACTATGTCTTCCGGCCTTACATATCCTGGTCAACGCATCGATAATCGCGTATCAATGTTGTCGAATTATGCATACATTGAAAAGCGATTAAAATGAAGAACCCCGGGCCATCTCACTAAAAACGATGCAAGTGATTCGATGGGGGCTAGTAAGTGTATAGATAGACACGGAACTCAATGTCAGATTAAAAACACATTGTTACAGATTCTTTTCCTAATTTGCTTAAATCACTCAAGACAGATCATCACATTTCAATCAGGCTCAAAGGTTTCCTAACGCAGAGTTTATTTGTAAACAGCCAACAAGAACCTGAAGTCTTCACTCGTTGTCTTACAGTTCAGGCACCCTGACCGGCAAGTTGGGAAGAAAAAGAAGTGTTTTACCGTTTACATAACGTAATATTATTCTGCATTCTGTCTTGCTCAACATGAACATCACTAAACACTCGTCGAAAGACAGACAAATCAACCCATTAGTACACAGCCCAGTACAACCCCCCCCCCCCTTCACGACTAGCACACCCAAGCTGTCTCAAGCTCCGATCCCCGCCTCGTCACTCGAGCTCTTGAGGCATTAAAAATTAGCCATTAGTGCACGGCATCATCTAAGCCTGGTTGACGCTGTTGCGACGGTCACGGAAGTGATCTCTGGCCTTATCGCGGGCGGCGCCGCGCTCCGGGTCGGCGCAGAAGACATAGTTGCCCCTGTTCCTGTCGCACAGAATGTTGATGCGATCTGCCGCATGGTTAGCCATCAATGTCGTCTGTCTTTCTGGGCGTCTTACCATAGGTGATGATCAGGTCTTCGTTGGCGGCGCAAAAAGCAATGTCATCGCCCTTGCAGTTGGGGTAGTGGTTGTCACGACCAAAATCGTCATCGTCGTCGCAGCGGTCAGTGGCAGTGACCGCATCGCGTCGGCCGTAGCACTCGCAACGTCTCTCTCTAAAGGCGTAGTACTGGTTCAGGCCGCATCGCTGGAGTCTCTGCCACTCCCTGGCGAGCTCGACGGCCAGCTTTTGCTGCTCGCGAATCGCGCAGAAAAGTATATTGGCGCCGTCGTTGTAGCAGAGCTTGCTGTTGACGTCTGGTGCTATCAGTCAGTAGAGTCCAACTCCAGAAGAAACAAACAGGAACATACCGTATTTGACAAACTCATTTACCCCGCGTCCACAGTAAAGGTCATCTCGATCATCGCGGCAACGGCCTCGGCGGAAGACCTCAACATCTTTCTTAGGCTCCTTGTCCTTGGGAGCATCAGCAGGCATGGCAGCCACGCAAGAGATGCCGGTGATGGCGGCGATGAGGATTTTGGAGTAGAGCATCTTGATGGTTCGAAAAGTGGCGAGGGGAGGGTATCAAAGACCGAAGATGGGTATTAGTCGGAAGGGTATCCTGAGATTGAAGGGATTGCTTGCTTGTTTGTCTGATGAGGGGAAGAAGATTGGGATATCGTGGGCAGGAATGGCATCCTTTATAGTCGATCAGCTGGGGACCACTCAGGTATTTGCTTGGTACATATTCGCCCATTGTGGAAGCTGGGCGTTGACTGTACACACTCAGCAGAGTCCAGCCCTGATCGATAACATGATCTAACGACGGTGCTGCTAACGACGGCCATTCTTCCCGATACTTCCGCAGCCTTCAACCTCCAGTCGCCAAGGAAACAGGGTTTGCTTAGCTTTCACCGTCGGCTTGGGTGCCCATGGCATACCAATTTGCTTGTTCCCTTTCAGAAGAGTTAGGTCGATAGGGTGGCATGAAACCGGTGGTTGTCCCTGAGAAAATGCGCATATCCCGAACCAGGAAGCAAGGGTTATCTGACTATGCCGGAATATGAGTATGGGTGAAGTCCGGGCATTGTAGTGGTATGCCTATTGCCTGATGGCGTTCAAGGGAATTCAAGGATTCCTGACAAACTTGAGCAAAGCTTCAAACTCCCATGTGGTTTCTGTGCTGTGGGTGTTGTGCCAGTCAAACTCTAATCGGGCGACTCATCGCCGTTTGCATGGAGCAGCCGTGATATGGTTGCAACCCTTACAGCCGGCTGTACTTGAAGCTTTGGTGCGTGCCAGGGTGGAAGGTGGAAGTAAAGGCATCAAGTTGGAACCATGTCCTTGGCAGCCTTCCAGCATCCGAAAAGGGCGTGGGGCATAATGCAGCACAACGGAGAAAAGCTTAAGTTCTTACCCTTGGTTTTCTCATGGCTGAAGGAGAGCGACTTCACGTTATGCTACCTTTCTCTGTGATTTCGAGACTCGCTGGATGTCGCAGCAAGTAAATTTGAATGACTCTCGCAAGAAGTGGCCTCGATGTTTGAGAGAATCAGCGAAGAAGTTCCGGAACGCGGGTCATGATGACCCTGGAGAAGCACCGAGGATGTCATCGAGGTTCTTGACCAAGTTCACGAGGAGCAAGAGGGTGCATGGATGTGGTTCTCGTCACTGGACGCTCCTGTAATCATGTCAAATTTGGAGTACGCTTACACGCGGGAGAATGTAAACGAGGAACTTGATCGGGGTTGATTGAAAATCCGCATGCATGGGGTTCTACGTCCGTAAGATCGGACGTCGTTGCAGGTGGCGGATACACATCCGAGGGGGCCGCAAGCTTTACCCGACGAACTTTCGAACTCCCCAAAAGAGAGGTATGAAGAAATGGGTTATGCAAATCGTCCGCCAATGCCGACACTCTTCAAGCATAAGCAAGTAAGAGTACTTTGGCTATCCATGGTTGCTGCATTGGCAGACAGGCGATAGCCTCCAAGTAGGGCAATAAGACACCGCCAATGCGCATAGTGGTTTAGAACTCCGGCAACAAGTAGCTGCACAGTACCGGCGAGTTGACCGAGGTGAGTTATCACCACCGGCTTTGCTGCTGAAACGCGTAACAAGTCCACAGCTCCGGGTGCAATAAATTACAACATGCCGTATTGCGATTCCGGCACAGCTTTTTCAATCAACCGAACGTTCGGTGTTGCATTCAAGATACAACCCAACACTCAAAGTCCAAGGTCTTTTCTACGTCCTCTGCCCGCAGATGTCCCGCGCAGTCGCTCAACAACCTCAAGCTAAGCTTCGCGTTGTGGCTCGGCCAATCGACAGTCAGCACGTCTCACATAAAGGATGGCGAAAGCATGACAATGCTGCCCCCAAAAAAGCGACGCAAAGCTGAGCAGAGTTTGGTTCGCCTGGTCAGCATTGAAAAGTTGCTAATCAAGGGATCTGGACTCGCATCATTCGTCCCCTCTCAATGGACTGCCGGTTCTGCAAAGTGTTGCTACGCCGATGTTACGCCACCTCCTGGCATGAACTACTCAGCTTGCCAGAGATTGTGGTCCGTAGTTTCTTTGGCAATAGACTCTGATGCATCTCGAGCTTCACCCACGTGGATCGTCGGAACTTTTTGAACTGCAGGCTGAACGAATATCGGGCCCGTGCGATGCCGCAACCCTACAGCGTAAAGGTTGGGTTCGCTAGGCGTTCCTCAGATGTGACGTGTCCAATAGCACGCCGGCCGAGGTATTGGAAACACTCATGCCATTGACCTGTTTCGAAACGAATGTGCGAACGGCGGCGTCCACACTTGGCTGCTTTGAGCGAGAAATGCCATGACAGGCGATCGTCGCCTGCAATCACCGTACGAACCGGTTCACGCACGGTTGTCTTGAACAACCCACATTTGGACGGAGAACGCATCAGTCAGTGACTGGGGCGCGCTGCAGCGATTTGCCACGGGGGCAAAGCCGATAGATGGCATAGAAGCACCGACAATGCATCAGAGTGGTGGCGGATGATCAAGTAAGTCATTTATTGAATTTCGTGAAGGCCCTTATGAGGGGGCAGAATGCATTTCAGGATATCTTGGCAAGTGCGATGGATGAGAAGAAACAAGTCCGTCAACGGCGGTGTTTCTCTCCATGTCTTTTCTTCATGTCGTTCGCTCGAAGCGGATACAAGGAATCGCTTAGATGTTCATGCATAACAACGATTGACGCAGAGAAACAGAAAAGGGGGGGCCCCCAAAACTTGTTGGTGGAAAGAAGGGTTAGACGCTCATGAAGGGAACGGCGACAGCATCACTACCGGAAGCCTCCCTGGGGGCCTCCGTTGTTCCAGTAGCCCTGGTTCGCGCCCTCGTGGCCACCGTTGCCATAACTCTGCTGGCCGCCGAAGCCATGGTCGCTGTAGCCCTGAGAGGGCGGGCTCATGGGCGGAGGGCTGTGTTGACCGTCGGGCGACCCAAGCCTGGAGTATCCGCCGTGGGAGGCGCTGCGGCTCGGGGCCATGGGAAGCGGACCTGAAGGCGGCATGCCGGGGCTCTGCGTCCGCAACGGAGACAGCACTTGTCCCCGGCCGTTGGGCGAGTCGCTATACGCGGCCATGCCGACCGCGGCTCCGGCACCAGCCGCGCCAGCAGCCATGGGGGCGGCGTCCCAGACATTCTTCTCCTGGGTCGCGGGAACGCTGTACGTGTTCTCCTGAACCATGCCGTTTTTGCTGAATTCTGCGGCGTTGTACTCGGTGCCCGTCGATCCGGCGAAGGAGTCGGGGTCGACACCGCGCTTGTGGAAACCCTCGAGCTCGAGGCGCTCGTTCTCGGCCCTCTGAGCGGCAAGCTTTGATTCGGCGGCACCGCGCCTGCGCTGGCGGATGAAGTACCAAAGACCAAAGGCGATGAGAGCGCAGCCGACGCCGACGCCTCCGGCATACACGGCGGTCTTCGCGGTTGGGTTGAGCTCATTGAACTTCTCGCTGACGGACTTGCTTGGTTCCGCCAGGAGAGCCTCCTTGACGGTTGAGTTGCCCCTGGCGCGCGAAGTTAGTACGGCGTCCTGCGCGGAATGTCCGGATCGAGGCCGACTTACTCGGTAATCTTGATGCTCTCCCATGAACC
This sequence comes from Colletotrichum higginsianum IMI 349063, assembly GCF_001672515.1. Classification (NCBI taxonomy): domain Eukaryota; kingdom Fungi; phylum Ascomycota; class Sordariomycetes; order Glomerellales; family Glomerellaceae; genus Colletotrichum; species Colletotrichum higginsianum. The sequence continues at coordinate 83,590 of NC_030958.1, forward strand.
CGACTTGTCCCCGAAAGAGTACTCCTTTCCAGAGCTGTAGTCTGTCACCTGCGCCGACTTGACGTACATGGTGTAAGGACCGGCAGCATAGTCAGTTTCGCCTCCGGCCCATTCCTGGGTCCCCTTGGCCATGCGGGGGTCGCCGCCCGCCCAGATACCGAGACTGAGGCGCATGGGCGTCTGCGGGTAGGCTTGGGAGTTGTTGGCATCCTTCGGGAGAAGAGTCCGTACGTTGTTTCCATTCACCCACCACTCGAGCTTCTCTTTGGTCCAAACGCAGGTGTAGTTGTGGAATTCGTCATGGATGCTTCCCGTTACAGGGTGCTCGTCGCCGTTGTGCCAATCCTCAACACCCTTGCCGAAGAAGTTGCTCAGGGCATCGTTCTTGATGCCAAGAAACTCCCAGTCGATCTCGTCCAGTGTGTCGCTGAGCCACATCATCGAGCTCACGATGCCCTTGCCTTTGGCCGCCCTTAGGTGAATTTCCGTGCGGCCCCAAAAGAAATAAAACTTGGTCCGAATCGTGGGAGAGTCGCCCTGCTTGCTGATGGTAAATTCGGCACCGTTCTCGGCGGTGTACTTTACAGGTCCAACGGTCGTCTCCCATGCATCGCTCGATGGTGTCGAGTTGAAGTTGAAGTTGTAGTCCATGCCGAAAGCCGGGTCGGCAGGGCAAGTCGTGTTCATCGGGTTGCATTTGGTTGAGACCTGAGCGAGTGCAGGCTGAGCAAGCGATGCTAGCAGCGCCACTGCTGAAAGAGCGTATTGAGACAGCATGGCGATCAGAATCGAGTCGTAACCGCAAAGGAATTGAAGCAATTAAGGGCTCTGGTGGGCCAAAGTATCGCTCAAATCTGAGGCGTGGGCTATCGCACGGGACGATGTCGGATTGATAGAACAAGAGGCAAGTGGGTAGAACACGGCGCACCTGGCAACGTGTAATAGATGGAATGAGTGGAATAGTCTCGAAAGATAGAGAGAGTGTGTGCGTGTGCCTGTAGTTGGCAGTGAAGGAGCGTAAGAAACACAATATCACAGAAGGGCCACCGTCATATTGGTACGGCAGGATGAACAAATGGAGTTCCCTTTGAGAACGAAAGGAGTGAAAAGCCGTGTTGATGGTGGCGGGGTTTCAAAATTGGGTTGGAAAGAAGCGTGTATATGGGCGCCGGTACGAATGCTACTCAGATAGACACTGGGGCCGAGGAGACACAGAAGCACAGACAGATTTAGTTAACAAATCGGGGGGAGGGGGGATGGATACAATGACAGGAGCAGGAGGGGACGGCCTCATCTCAGCGTATCCGAAGCGGAGACTCAGAGGCAAAGACAGGCCAGGGGATGCTAGGATCGCGACAAGCAACATGGTGATTAAGGGGGTGCCAATGTCTGTTGCTCCTCTTTCGGTTCCTGGAGTTGCATCTGCAACGGGCAGCGTTTCCGCACCAGAGCCAACCAGGATTAGCGTCTTAACTATCGGTCGAACCAGAGGCGAGTAGCAGCCCGGGCCTGGTTCGTTGTGGCACCGGCGGTGCAAGGTTATCAGAAAGGAAATTATTAGGCAATTGTTAAGCGACCAGCTGGGAAACTCTGAAGGTGATCCCAAGATTGTTGGTGGACCGCCCTTCTACATCAGGATGGGGGCAAAAGCCCTCGTGATTCGGCAACCTGCGTCAGAGGTCAAGCGTAGAAATGCCCAGTTTCCTTATCCTGGGAGATCACCTGTACTATCTCAGACTTAACAGCCGGTTGGACCAGTATGCGGATTCGGAGAGAAAGAAAGTGTGCAACTCTACGAATGGAGCAAGGGTTGAGACAAGGGTCGAATCAATCTCGAGACACCTGCCCAGATGAAACGACATTTGCCAAGCAGTCACCCAGAAGATCCAATCACGTCGTGATGGTCTTGGGAAAGAGTGCTCCCGTCACGTCCTCAACGCACGAATTGGCAGGTGTTGTACCTAACACTCGTTGGAAGAAAAACCAGCCAGTGCTCGAGACCCAAAGACGAAGAGCCTTTTGCCTGGAAACCCAATTCCGCGGCCTGCCGGTTTCTAGCCTGTGGTAGTTGAGCACGACAGATGCATACATAGTCACGGGGACTGTTTGACCGTGAAGCGACCAACAAATGCACCCCAATGCGTACGGTGGCTCGCCATTGACGGAGTTGGCAGACCACGGCTGGATCATGATGACATGGCCGTCTGTCGATATTAGATACCTGGAGGTGTCCGTATCACAAAGGTGGTAAGAGTTGTGTATAAGGTCGGCTTTCGCCGGCGACGATTGGGATCTGCAGGCTCAGAGGTCCCGACTCATGAAGAAGCGCAAGCGCGATGGGTCCGGACTGAGATTGGATTCCGGTAACACGAATGGATTGAATGTGCATGCCTGACATCTCTCGTCCGGCGGTGGAACGTCGCGCCATGGCCAGTTCATTGCAGTTCTGCGCGTCGGGATGCCGCGCTGGCAACGAAAACTGTTCGAAGCTCGAACGGCAGTTTGTGGGAAATGGATGGAGAAAGTGAGACCATACGGCGAGGTGAGTGATTAAGATGTGAGATTGGGCGGAAAGTGTGAGATGACTAAAGGCTGCAAAGGCAAATGGCGAATCTTCGGGTGTTCGGCCCAGCAGCGGGCCCAAACGCCTGGGTCAGGGCCGGCCGAGATCCATATTCTTAAATGGCTGCGCAGCCGCTAAAGCACAGGGTTTTTTCCTTCTATTTTTCTCGGCCATGGCCGCCGTCTTCGTCACAGTCACAGGCCGGCTCGACCAGACCGGTGTCGGACCAACCCCCAAACCACACCGAGTTGTACGCTTGGTTTACACCCGTCGTTCCAGTTGCCGAGTCGAGAGGAAATGGACGCAAAAGGTCGTCGGGAAGAAAATGCGCCACGTGAACATGCCCTCGATGGCGGTTCTATGGCAGATCTGCAGATAGACTCAAACATGTCGAGGTTTGCCCTGCATCCGTAGAATGCCAATACCAATCTCGGCAATCTATCCGGTCCAAAGCCCACATCGTCCCCGAACCTCACCAAACAAAGCGTGACTCACGGCAGCCCAGTCCGGTCCCGATTACGCGGCGGTGGATTCCTCGACACGGGCGCTTACCCCGAGAGGTCATAGTCGTGCAAAAAGCGCCGTGTCGAACGGCAAAACGACATGCCCAGATGCGATAACGCAATATCAACCCCAGGCACGGCGTCGGGATCGAACCAGGGATTTTTTTCAGCCGCCCTTCATTCATATACCGGCTTGGACCCTTCCTAGCCTCTTCTCTCGCCTACCCTCTCCCTTGTCTCCCCTTTCGACTCCGATTTTCGTCAAAAGCTTCGACCTGCTACTGCCAACTGCCATCATCAACATGAGCACACAGAACGGCCTTCGAGTGGGTGACTCGTCCGACACCGACCACGGAAACGAACAGCAGACCCGCGATGCTCCATCAAAGCGGACCGTCGTCGATTGGCTCCGAGACGATGTCAACATCCGATACACCGATATCCCCGTCCTCGCCTGCTGTCTGGTGTCTGGTTTGTGCGACAGTGTAGCGGTCAACGCCGCCGGCGTCTTCGTCAGTATGCAAACAGGTCAGTCAACAACTCTCTATACCTCCTCGGGGTATTGTGGCGTGATGCTAATCTAGCTAATAAAAAAAGGCAACACCATCTTCATGGCCCTTGGCGCCTCACGTCTGCCGGCCGGCGAGCCGCTCCTCTGGCTCAAGTCTCTCAGCTCCATCGCCGCGTTCTGGCTCGGCTGTTTCTTCTTCTCCAAGTCGAGGCACATCCACCCCAAACGCAGAAGCACCCTCGCGCTCTCGTTTCTTCTCCAGGCGTCCCTCATCTTCCTCGCCGCCGCCTTCGCCCAGACCCGTCTCATCGCCGACTTTGGGGCCACATCCGTCCAAGGTTCCGACTCAAACCACGAGTTCAAAACCTCTGAGAACCCTCTCGTCATGGTCCCGCTCGCCCTCCTCGCTTTCCAATTCGGTGGACAGATCGTCACCAGCAGGATCCTGGGCTACAACGAGGTCCCAACCAACGTGCTTACCAGCGTCTACTGCGATCTCCTCTCGGACCCCAAGCTCTTTGCGCCCCTGAAGGAAAATCCGAAGCGGAACAGGAGGTTCCTGGCCGTAGTTCTGCTTGTGCTGGGAGGCATCCTCGGTGGTTGGTTGCAGAGAAGCCAGGCTGGCATGCCTGGGGCGCTCTGGATCTCTGGTGCTGTTAAACTAATCATTGCAATCGCCTGGATGGGCTGGGCCAGTAACGAGCCAGCAGAAAGCAAGCTTGAGAAGGGTGTCGCGAAGTCATAAACGGGATTGGTTGCTTGTTCAAGGCTTGAGATGTCAGTGGGGGTTGGCCAGGATCGTGGTTCAATTACCACCTCGCAGACTTGGTCGTAACGCGGGGGGAAAGCATGCTGCGATAATACCCATGAGTAAGAGGTGTCTTACTCTGCTTTTTTTCCAACAGATGTTTTCAGTAAATATTGTTGATTGATGTTTCGCCCCAATGTTTTCACATGTTTTGAGTATCCGACTAGGTTCCTCTTGGCTTTCCGACAGATGAGAATGTCACCCTGAGCGGCTCATGTTGCCATCGTCCTTGGATTATCGAGATACCTTGTAGGCTATGTCGAACGCCCTGAAATTCAAGCTTCTTCGCACGGATTCCTTTGGACGTCTCGAAAGAGTTCACGCTGACGGCTTCTGCAGTATTCGCCATACTCAGGTGATAAACGCATCACCATGCTTCCGGCAGTATATTCAGGTGAGAACGGCGACGAACAACTAGAACCCGCCGTTTCGAGAGAAGAGTTGTCGATGTCTAAGTGTGCCCGGCATCTGTTCAGTTCGTAAACATTGAGTCATGGCTGACCGACTTTGGATCCATACGTAGTTTCCTGTCCTTGAGTCTCTTCGCAAAGTTTCCATGAGCCCTTGCGCCTCTTTCTAGCCAGAGAAAGGTCCTGCATCCGAACAAGGACATTTCAGCCTGTCGATTCCTCGGCACTGATCAAGTTGTATAAGCTACCCGAGACATGGAGAGTCCTCTAGCAAGGAACTTTCACCCAAGCATTGCTTTGGTTTAAGACTTTCCCACAAACCAAGCCTGATTCGTCCAACCCATCCTACACAGTCGGTTCGCCAGCCCTGGTGTAACATCGATCTACGCACTACCGGACTGGCCTTCAAGGAAGTGTATCCCGCCGTGTTCCCAACATGAGCACCTATTTGGTAATCAGTGTAAGCTGGCACCTCAGAAGGGGGTACTACAAATTCATTCCCCCTCGCTAACCGAGCGTTGTAACTTCAATATCGCGATCGTGGCCGAGTCACAGCATTTCGGGGGGGGGGGGGGGGGGGGTGGCAAGCCACAACGTCAACGAGCCTTCCCCAATCGTCATGTCCGCCGTTGGGAACCAACCCGTCTCAAACCAGAACACCAGAACCACTGCCAGCTCATCAAGGCCACCTCGTCACCGGAAAGCACCCCTTGCATCCGAGCACAGCCTCTTTTTGTGCCTGGGCTCTCACATATCTACACCACCAGAGATGTATGTACGATGTCATGACCTGGACTTCTTCCCCCTTGTCAACTTAGCACCGTCAAACAAGACTGGTCTCGGGGGTGAGAGGACAAGACAATTCCTCAGGTAAGACCCTGCAGCACCCGACCCAACTAGCAAACTGGGAGGAGGGAGAAGGTGGCTGGAATCTAGGGGTCCATCCACAAGAGGCTAGACCGCCGGCATCAACAGGTCTCCAATTGGTCTAAACTCACCATGACCTCGACCCCCGTCTCCCATCCTGCCCGTCCGTCCGCCCCTCGGCTACCCTTGACGTCACCGACGAAGGTGATCTTTGACCGCGGATCGACGACAAACCTGTTTGGGGTCGCACAGCACCAACCACGACGCTGCCAAAGACTGAGAGAGCCGCGGAGCTTTGGACTCCTTTCCTTCGCTAAGGGGCGCCAGGAATGGGTGATGGAGAGCGTAGAGGGCTTCGGGATGACCACCTTGGCATCATTGTGCAGCAATAACCCATGCCATATTGCCAACGAACAACCGCTGGCAGGATCTGTCTCGGCACGGGCGCCCGCCATGCAACGTACCTTACTTCACAACGTCAGCTCTCGAGGCCCCCTAGTGTCAAGAGACGAAGAGTGTGATGAGAACACCGAGCATGGGGAAGAAGGAATAGGAGGGGGGTGGTGGGCAGTCGAGACAGATATAACTTCTTCCCGTTCCCGCCCAGAGATTTCTCTTCCGTCTTATCCAGCATCCTTAGCCTTCGCCCTCGTCACTGTCCACGCAACCACCATCCACAACCAACCACTACCAAGCCCACTAAGGAAACCCTAGTCCATTTTCCCCTACCTCCTTCCCGGTCATATCCACTGCATACCCCAAAAATAAAATAAAAATGCCATTCTTCGGAGGCGGCCGTCGCGAGCCCTCGCCCGAACCTGTCCGGGAACCGACCCCACCACCGCCGGAGCCCCGTCGCCACGGCCTCTTCGGCTCGCGCCGTGAACCCTCCCCAGAGCCCGTCCACCACCACCAACCCGTCGCTGAGCCCGCGCCTCGGAAGCACGGTCTCTTCGGGTCCTCCCGCCGCGATCCCTCCCCGACGCCCACGACCCGCACCTCGGCCACCTCGCGCTCCTCCTTGTCGTCAACGACCTACCACACCTCACCCGACGGCCATCACCACAATGGCGTCGGCGGCGGTGGGGGAGGATCCATGTTCCGTCGCTCCACGGACGCGTCGTCCGGCCGCCGCGGCATTCTACAGAAGTTCGGTGGTGCCGGCGGCGCCGTAGAGATGGATCCGAGTATCGTCCAGGCCCGTGAGCGTGTCATGGGCGCCGAGGCCGCCGAGAAGGAGGCGGACCGCGCCCTGCTTGCCGCCCGCGAGAGCGTCATCGCCGCAAGAGCCGAGGTGCGCAGGCTCGAGGAGGAGGCGAAGGAAGAGGCGAGGCGGGCCAAGATCAAGCAGTACCACGCCCGCGAGGTCTCCAAGCGCGGCAAGGCACTCGGCCGTACGTTTTCTCACCCCTGTCACTTGCACAATGTGTCGATGAAGCTAACAGAGCACCCTAGGCCACGGTGACTAAACACATCACATCTTCGTTAGACATCTGAAGGAGGTATATTGTCTGCAATTTCCCTTTGTTCTTCACGAGGTCATGATTCATGTCATGGTGTACTGGCAACGAGAGGGGAGTTAAACGCGAGCGAGATCAAATCCATTTCTGTCCAGTGTATTTATATTACTACTTCATCGTTCACTGTACGAGCGATCGCGATGATTTTAGGGAGTTTTGGAAGAAGATACTGTACTACTAGTCTAAATCCAAAATTGCTGGCCAATTTTTTTCATCATCCTCAACTCTGTTATGAACATTTACCGTCAAGTAAACTACGGTATGGATTATCCATCCGACAACTCTCCGTAATGGCATGTCGTACAATTCCGCCTCCTGTGCTGCAGCCCAGACTTTCTGGATAGTGTCAGCCTGGAGCCAATGCGTTTGTCGTGGCCTGCATCATTATACAACATGGAGCTTTGATTTGTCCAAGCCTGCTGCTGTGCATACGCGATTCGCAAGGCAACCGCTGATCAGGCCTTTAGTGCAGCGCAATTATGTGGTTAGCCCAAGGTTTCGCTTCCTCGTGACTGATCCCAAGTGATCAGCCCGATCTCCAGTCCGACTGCAACGGGTCATCGACTGGCTCCGGGCGTCGGCTGCCGATCGGGGGTGTCCCCGGAAGCTCTTGGCCTTGACACCCGGCAAAGGCCACCCATTCCATCTCCAACTCATTCCCGCGCACAGGAGCGTAAACGAAGACGGCGGCGCCTTGGCTTCTTAACGGGTCGCTCATTGGGTTCCCGATATTCCAGAACCCAACGCGAGCTATCTTAGAGCTTGTATCCGTACATGGCCTTTCGAATCGTGACCCAAGCGTCCATGATTCCCAGATCACCAGCCAAAGAGGTTCAGTTCGGCTTGTACCTGGACGGTTGTGTTCATTAAGCATCATCTAGATATAGCTTTTGATTGCTTATACAGGCCAATGAAAGAGTCTGAAGGGAGAGTGACTGCTGTTGCCATCCCTCATCTGAGAAATCTAGTAGCCAGTCACATGCATGTGCCATCCTCCTGCCACCTATAGCACGCCATTCCTCGGTGGCCATGCTGCCCGTCTTGTATACGCAATAAAACCCGAGAGCGACATGAGATGAAGCCTGCCCCCAACCCCGTATGTGCATTGAGAAGTGAAGCGGGTATTTACAAATTTGCTCAAAGGTGAGTTCTTGGTGCCCAGAGGTATCGAGAAAGTCGCGTCGACCACAGGTGCATAGAGTGGCCGACGATGAAAGAGAAACGTCGCGTCTGCCCGATGAGCTGGACAAGCTGGAATAAAAAAAGTAGTTGGGTAATGCGAGGGGGTGCAAATTCGAGGTGGAAAGGATCAATCCGTGGGAACGCCGACGCCTGTCCGAGTAGTGCAACACTGAAAATGGTATTCCGATCCCGTCCGAAACAAGGTCCGCCCGTTCGATCGTGATCGCGACCGTGAGAAAGTGAAGAATGCCAAGAGCGCAAAATGCGCATGTTGGGATGCGTGATTCGTTCACATGACGACGCACTGAGATTCCTCGCGATCCTTCTTGACACTGAGTGCGACGCGGGCGGCCTCAGTGAAGGCCTCGTTAACGCCGCGGTTGCGCATAGCTGAGCACTCTAGGTAGCGGAGGGCGTTGATGCGACGGGCGACCTCCAGACCTTGCTCATAGTTGATCATGGGACGCTTTTCGCGCTGCTGGCCCTCGGCGCCCTCCTCCTCCTCGTTGTCGGCCTCGCGAAGATCGCACTTGAGGGCGACCAGGACGAGCTTGACGCCAGGGCAGTTGTCAGCGATCTCGCCAACCCACTTGCTCTCGACGTTCTCCAGGGAGTCTTTGCTGTCGACGCTGTAGCAGAGCATGATCAAGTCGGTGTCATCTGCGCATAATCAGCTAGTGTTACTTGGTCCGTCCTTGTGGATGACCCTACCGTAGGACAGGCTGCGAAGGCGGTCGAACTCCTCCTGACCGGCAGTATCCCAGAGGGAAAGCTCGATGTGGACATTGTCAACGAAGATATCTAGGGAAGTCGGGGTCAGCAGGCAGATTGGCGAATATAGAATTGCGACAAGGGTGTCGGGCGACGAAGCGCCTTTCGCAGGTACCGGGAGGAGGATCGCGTACCGTGGACGTAGTTCTCGAAGACGGTGGGCTCGTAGACAGTCGGGAAGTAGCTAAGATGGGTCAGCATTTGAAGGAAGCGTCCTTGGGAGGTTTTGCCCACCCCTCCCAGCCCTCGGTAGGCCAGGAAAGAAAGGCGGCCGAACTCACCCTCTGGTAAAGACGTTCAACAGAGATGTCTTGCCGCACGCGCCATCACCGCTACAGGTCGCAAAATCAATCAGTACAGAGTCCCTAGGCTGCAGCCAAGCCAAGCACAAGGAGGGGTTGGAAGTTGGTCTTACAGAAGAACCAGTTTGCGCTGGACAGTCTTGGATCCTCCACACAAAGGCATGATGAGCTATTGTTTTCTTGTTGGGTGGCGGTTGTCTGTGTCTGAGGAGGAATCCGATTTTGAGAGGTGGGATTAGGGATGGCGAAGAAGTGAAGTCGATGGGATACAAGGTTTGCTTGTTCGCAGAAAGCAAAATAAGCTGGCAACCTAGCAGAGAAATGGCCGCAGGCTGTGGTTTGTTGGTGCAAGGGGAAGGTGCCAAAGAAGTGGTGGTTGGTTGATGTTGTTCGCAGCTGGGTCTGAGTGGAAAAGGAAGCGTAACAAAGAACGGGCTGACAGGCTGTTCAGGGAAGAAGAGGGTGGACTGGATGGTAATGCGGGAGAGAAGGTACGATTGGTTCCTTTGAGAGGGTGGCTTGGGAGAGGGAGTGGAATGCAATGGCGGGGGAACACAGGTTTGGCAGTGCCACAGTCAGAATCTGTACCTTCTCCTTGGGGTGAGCAAAGGGCGAGGCCGAAGCGGAGTGACGCTTGATGATGGATTAGAAGAAGCAAAGTGAGGCAAAAGTGCAGGTGCAGCAGGTGCAGTTGCAGTGCGGATACGGCTACAGTAGAATGAATGGGGGATGGATGCAAAGATGCAAAGATGCAGGAGCGGGAAATTGGGCTGGGAAATGGTATGCTTCTCGATTGGCCGAGATGAAGTCAGAAGGGCTCCAAAATGGAGCAGCAGAGAGTAAGAACGGACAAGGTCAAGCGTACCCTCCCTGTTGCTGGGGTTGGCCTGGGAGGAAAAGGAGGGAAGGGGACGCTGGGACCGAAGCGGGCTCATGAGGGAAGCAGCTTGGGAGGCCACTGAACTTGCCTTAGGTAGATACATAACAACCTTGCAGAGGTGCGGAGCGCGGGTACAGAGGGAGGGTACAGCAGCAACCACAAGCGCCAGCGCCAGCGCCAGAGAGGGGAGGAAGAGAAAGGGGACCAGGGGCAGCGTTAAACGAGAGCATCCACCAGCCAGGGAAACAAATGAGGAATGGATGGGGCACACTGGATTGGTGAAATGAATGTCACTGGCACTGACTGAGCGCAGGGTATCCACTCCAAGCAGCAGCTGCATGCACTATCGGATTAGAGACATACTCTAGCAGGAAATACGGCAGACAAAAGGAAACGCAGGCCATCGTCATCATCATCAACATCCCCAGACAATCTCATCGCAGTCCCATCCCCCACCCCTTCACTCCTTACCTGGCCCAATCATTCCCCATTGCCCGCTTGAGCCTCTCATCAAAGGCAGAGAACAACAGGAGTTCGATGTGAGCTTGATAGAGCAGTAGACCATCTCACCAATGAGTATCTGTACAGAGGATACAGAGTATGACCAAAGTCGATGATGGCGCGCTGCCGTGGCGTTACGGAGGCCCCGGCTTCAAGTCCGTTAAAGCCGCTCTTGTGCCTGGGCATCTGCCACCATCGTCTCCCTAAACATGTACCTTCACACGCAAAACCGGAGGGGGAGGATACCTGAAGTTCTCGTAGCAAATCACTCGGCTTGAAGAGGTGCGCCCGGGCTCGGCTGTGTTGGCGCTGGGGGAGGCCATAATTCATAGTCCCTATGAACATGGTTGCCTCGCACCCGCTCCTTCGTCCGGCAGCTGCTGCACCTTATTCCGATCGCAGTCTCAGATCATCGTCAAAATCCCCGACCTCTCTCTGTCCAACCTAGCCCTCACTAGTAGGTACCTAGGTAAAATAAGAAAAATAAAAACCTTGCGCCTTTTTCTCGCTGTCACTCTCGCTTTCAGTTGACACATCTAATCATAGCGTACTCTCGTGACCTTTTTCTGTTTCCTACTGCAACTTGCCTCTTCACCTTCATCAAATCCCTCCTCAGTCTCTATCTCTATCAACTGACTTAAAAAACAACAAATAAAGTAACCTCGATCGTACGACTCATTCGTCTTGACATCATCATCACCAATTCCCCAAGGACCAAGGAAAGAACCCGGCATACCCACCTCATCTGTCCAGTCACAATCAAAAATCAAAAATACATTACGGAAACAGAAAACCCGCATCCTGGGCCAGGGAAACCACCGCCACCTGGAACATGCATATCCCGGCAGCACTCCCGTCACAAAGCGCCGAAACTCGACTCGAAAGGAGTACCGAGAGCGGCGACTTGGAGCCAGCCAGTCAGCCAGGCCGCGCAATGGTCTAGGCCTACTCCATTGTATATACTGCACAACCTCTACCCTTTGCGTCCATTTCCTGCCACCCAGTGTTCGTATACATCATGAACGAAACTGAATCCAGAACCTCGTCTGCACCACCATCCCCTTCCCCCTCTTTACCCCTCCTCGCTCAGCCTCGTTCCAAGAAACCATCCAAACAAGAGCTTCCTCATCAGATAATGGAGGTGGCATCGTCAACCTCCCTAACGACACAACCCCTGCGCACTGAACTGTGAGGCACAGCCGAGAATTGTGAGTGTGACGCTGGTCGCCCCGCCAAGCACTGGCTTTCCACTCCATCTGGTGCTCTAGGAGCCGGACGCTAAACCTCCTCTCCGCCACAACGGCTGTGCCCAAATGATTACACACCAAGGAGACGTTACGACGGATGACCTGCCGTCGGTGCATTCGAGCTTTACAACAAAATTTTTGTGCCTTGATGGAATCGATGGGACAGGAATAAAATCAATCTTTCATCATTCCTCAGCGACCGTCCAGTGTCGCCCCGGGGTGGGTATCTAAGATACGTGCTAACTCATCCGCTCATCTGCAGGCGGATGCATGCTGCTCAACATTCTAGAAGCACACTTGATGACGTGCAGCCAGAAAACTTACATCCCGATATGTTCTGCGGGGGGATCCTATCCCATAATAAACCCTTCGTGGAAAAAAATTACCTTTCCAGCCATCTTCCCGTGGGCCGTCGGGCTTTGCCGAGTCGATCCATTGGCCAATGCTACCAAGGCCCGTTCCCCTCGTATCGTACGGGCGCTTGTTGTTTTGCGCCTGATGTGGATAAGTAGTAGTAGTGTAGGCACCATGCTCCCTTCATGTCCCCTTCTACATGTTCTGTAGCACTGTACGGTGTGCCTAGCCGAAGGGCACCCGCGAGCCGGCCAAGTGGTGGCCGAGATGCTCCGCACGCCGCCCTCTCAGTCATCATCCTTTTGCAGACCTTGCCTGCCGCGGCCCATCCTCTCTCCCAGGCTCATGTTGCCGGCTTTCCGATGCAGGCCGTTGACGAACTCCCTGTCGCCGTACTTGGAAGACCGCTCTCTCGCCTGGTCGTCGGCCTCGCGCGCGGCCTTCTCACGCTCTGCCAGCGCCGCTAGACGCCGGACTCGGTCGGTATCGAGGTCAGAAGCCGCCGATTGCATCGCTGCTAGCTTACGTGCCCTTTCCTCATCCGCAGCTCGGTCGTCCGGTTCTTTGTCACTGTTGGCACGGCCGTCGAGTCGTCTGTCCCGGTCTTGCCGCCGATTGTCGTAGTTTCTGCGGCCTCGGTACCCCGGTGCATCCCCGGTTCGGTCATCCCGCTTGTCGCTCTCTTGAGGTGACCTTTCTCTTCGTCTGGCGGCACGACCTTCATCGGAAACCGATCCAGGCCTTCTTCGTTCGCGGTCCCCACGGCGGTCGCGGCGGTGTTGCCTGCCGTAGTCGTCCTTGTCGCCATGATCGCGTCTGCGTGGCGATCTCGATCTCGACGACCGTCTACGTCGATGGCTGTGCCTGTCCTCTGAATCGCTGCGTCGTCGTCTCTCATGGCGGTCCTCGTCTTCAGAGTCTCTCCGCCGGCGCGGACTTCTGGATCTGGAGTAGGACCGCCTCCTCCGTCGGTGCCTTTCTTTGTCGTCGTCGCCATCGCGGTGTCTATGATGATGCCTTCTCTTGTGCTTCTCATCTCTGTCCTTGGACTTTGACTTGTCGTCGGCGATGCCCATAGATGCCAGCAGCTGTCTGCGCTTAATGGGATCATTCATCATCGCCTCGTAGGCGGCTTGCTCTTGTCTCTTGATGGCGAGCAAAGGGTCTTCCCGGACCTTGGCTGCGGTGTCTCTTGCTGTGTTGGCCGCCTGCAGTGCCATGAAACTCTCCTGTCCAGCCTGCTTCTCTAGATTCTTGTGCTCCGTGCCCTTAAGCAAGTTGTCGATGCGGCGCTTGCCGAGGAGGTAGCTCTCGCGCTCCTCTGTCGTGCCGGTCTGTCCATCGGTGGGGCCGCTGTAGAGAAACTCGACGCGATCGACTCGTTTGGTGTGGCCGGCGGCCTCAAGCTTCTTCTGCAGCTCTTCGCGCTCGCGCTCTTCCTTGAGTTCGTTGATTCTCTGCTGTGTCTTCTTGCGCTCCTCAAGGGCCTTTCGTTCCTCCTCCCAGACCTTGGCCTGGTTCTTGATGAGGGAGGGATGGAAACTCTTTTTCAGGTTGAGATCGCCACCCATGTTGCCGACTGTCCCTGTGGCTTTTTGAAATGATTCTCGACGATTTTATGGGCAGTGTACAATGTCGAAAAAGAGCTCGTGGTGGCAGGCGTGGATTAAATGTCGAGTTGTAGATGAACGGCGACCGATACGGCTGATGGTCTGGTTAAGGCGGTTGGGAACGAAAAGTTGCCTCCCGCCTCCCGCTTCCCGTCTTGCTTCTGCGTGGCCAGTGCGCAATCTATTGTGTTTGGTGGGCCCCTCCAATCGATAAGCTCCCCCGCCTTCAACGTCTAACCCCAGCTGCACTTGCCTCTGCACCTGTCTGGCACTTTCATTAACCTGCCTGCCTTACTCTTCAACTCCAAACAACCCGAACCTCTTCACCTCTTTCCTCTCGTCACCCTCTGCCAACGCGGTCCCTCCCCCTCCCCCTCCCCCTTAATTATCCCGCCGCGGTAATCGATATCTCTCAATAGCGCCAGCCCATAACCACCTGCCAAGATGTCTGACGATGAGGACTTCATGCAGGAGTCGGACGAAGAACAGTGAGCTATTCTCAACTGGAGCCTCCCTTTTGCAACCGGGCACCGTTGCGGAAACCGCTGAAGCTGATCTTGGGCCAGGTACGACTTTGAGTACGAGGAAGACGACGACGAGGATTCCGGAGACGTCGGCATCGAAAACAAATACTACAATGCGAAGCAGTTGAAACTCACCGACCCCGAGGATGCCATTGCCGAATTCCTGGGCATACCACCGTTAGAAGAGGAGAAGGGCGAGTGGGGCTTCAAAGGTCTAAAGCAAGCCATCAAGCTTGAGTTCAAGCTAGGACAGTACGAAAAGGTGAGGACGGTGCCTTCGGAGCGGCGACACACCGGCAAGGGTGGGAAATGCTGACGCGGAGACAAGGCGACAGAACACTACGCCGAGCTACTGACGTACGTCAAGTCGGCCGTGACGAGAAACTACTCGGAAAAGTCGATCAACAACATGCTGGATTACATTGAGAAGGGGTCGGATGGACCCAAGGCAGTGGCTTGTGTGGAGAAGTTCTATTCGCTCACGCTTGAGAGCTTCCAGAGCACCAACAACGAGAGGCTGTGGCTCAAAACCAACATCAAGCTTTCCAAGCTCCTGCTCGACCGGAAGGACTATAACACCGTCACCAGGAAACTCCGGGACCTCCATAGGGCTTGTCAGAAGGAAGACGGCAGCGACGATCCCAGCAAGGGCACGTATTCTATGGAGATATACGCCCTCGAGATCCAGATGCACGCCGAGACCAAGAACAACAAGCAGCTCAAGCGCCTCTACCAGCGCGCCCTGAAGGTCAGGTCGGCGGTTCCCCACCCCAAGATCATGGGCATTATTCGTGAGTGCGGTGGCAAGATGCACATGAGCGAAGAGAACTGGGCCGAGGCACAGACAGACTTCTTCGAATCCTTCCGCAACTATGACGAGGCCGGCTCGCTCCAGCGCATTCAGGTGCTTAAGTACCTGCTTCTCACGACCATGCTGGTCAAGTCCACCATCAACCCCTTCGACTCGCAGGAGACGAAGCCATACAAGCAGGATCCACGAATCACTGCGATGACGGACCTGGTGGACGCCTACCAGCGCGACGATGTCCACGCATACGAAAACGTCCTGCAAAAGAACCAAGACATCCTCGCCGACCCGTTCATTGCCGAGAACATTGACGAGGTGACGCGCAACATGCGCACCAAGGGCGTCGTCAAGCTCATTGCGCCCTATACACGGATGAAGCTGGTTTGGATCGCGAAGCAGCTGAAGATCTCGGAACCCGAGGTCCAGGACATCCTTGGCTTCCTGATCGTCGACGGCAAGATTGACGGCAAGATTGACCAGCAGGCCGGCACGCTCGAGATCCAGTCGGACGCGGACAGCGGCCGCACCAAGGCGCTGTACGAGCTTACACAGTCTGTCTCGAATCTCTACACGACTGTGTTCAAGGAGAGCGATGGCTTTCGGTCGACTGATTTCCCTACAGACGAGCAGACCATGGACATGGTGGGCGGTGGCATGACGCCCAGAAGCGGCGGCCCACGGGGGCATCCGCGGGGACCCGGACGAAAGGGCAAAGGCGTGATGCCGTTGTGGACATGAACAACAAAGAGCAAAATTACGGTCATGGCATGGCACGTGGCGAATCATACGGGGTAGACGACAGAACATAGATTTGGTTGTTATCTGCGGTTTGCCATGAACCTCTCTCTCCACGGAAACGCACATGGCGCCGCAATGAGGTTAATCACGGGCAGAGCGAGGAAAGCAAAATCATTGAGTTTAGAAGATACCAAAACAACGCCATCCAAAAAATTGAAAAACCTTTCCACTCCCCCCCCCCCAACAGATGCGTCCACACAGGAGATGGTGATTGGCACAGCGTCTATACCATGTCTGCAGACGAGGCCGGGGAATGGGGCTATTTCATTTAAAGAAAAGACCCGAAGCAGCTTTCCGCTGCAAGTCACTTGATCCGTTTGACATTTTGCTTTTCTCTTCTAGACCTTGAAGAACCCCGGAAGCGGAGTATACGAGTGAGAGAAGCAAGGACAGGCAAGGTTAGAGACAGGAAGAACACCGTTTTGGGGCCCGGCTTTCACGACGGCGCGTGGGAAGTCTGAGAGATGGCTTCCGCAGCAAGCCGGCTGGGGCGGAGTTTGCGTCGTTCGCGCGGGGAAAATTAAATTGCAAAATGGGAAGCCTCTTCCAGTCCCATCTCCTGAGACGACTAGGCCTTGTTATGCATGGAGAAGCAACAATGACTGACTTGGTTGAGAGAAAGAATTCTCGAGCTTGAACACTCCTTGAGTTGCTCGACGCCCTTGTGTCTGCCCTCCTGTGTGCAACGATCCCACAGAGCCAGCACCTACTGCTCGCAAGCACACCAAAATATGACGTTCCCGTCCCCTCCAGCGACGAGGACCACAGAGGGCAATGGGAAGAAAGGCGAGTTCCAACACGCCATCCATGGAGCGTATATCAAGTTTCAACGTCCCCAGCTTACCGCGTTGGCAGAGTCGCAGCCGACTCAGAATACCACCTACCATCTACAGAGTACATTGTCCATATTGGCAGCCGGCTAGTCGTTCGGCCCTCTTGCGTGAGTTACGTGGTGTTCGGTTTGTTTAGCGGTGCCGTAAGCAATTATCTGTACGGGTACTCTGTTAGGATGTACAGTAACAAACTCCGCATATCACCAAACATGTAAGCACTCCGTAAACAAGCACCCAAGCCCCTCCTCTTTGTCGATACATACGCGGGATGGTCTCGATGGTTACTGGCAGCGTAGCACCGAGAGCCCCCCTAAGGTACCAGGCCTATTCTCGCCCTCGCTCTTCTCATCTGCCGGCCGAAACAGTGGTGCCGACCGACGCGGTGTTGCTTTTCTCCCGACGTCGGGGGCCATCACCGCCGAGAGAAGATCGACGCTGTCTTTGAGTCTAGTCTGGGTCTATCCTTTATCCCAGTGCAGGTTACGTCTGGTCGAACAGCAGCCGGAGCTTTGCTTCGGTACCTGTCACATCGTACAGCATGGTGGATGTGTCGTCGTCGTCGAATTGTTGCGAACCTCGTCGACCAGATCGTCATTCGGGTTCCTGAAACAAGAAATGGACTAGGGACAGGCGAACAATGCGACTTCCCATCCGCTAGGCTTCCTCCCGTGCTACCACTTCGTTTACAGTGTCACGGAGGTGGTCGTGGAACTGACTCGTTTACTCAGACGTCGGCATTGGACGCGAAATGGGCGTGCATGTGTTGCACAATGTAGTGGTAGGTGGAGTGCATGTCGCCTGCTCGTCCATGACTGGGTGCCCTCCTTTCCCTTCCGTATCTATTCCTCGCCGGTACGACAACGGTTCTCTGCACCGTGACGAAGATTGGTTTGGTGGCTCGATAATTGGACGATGTATTTGGGTCGCACAGCACATCAGGCATGCAGAAGGAGGAGATAAGCGTCTTACCAGAGTCGCCTCGAGGACCAACGAAGTTCGCAGCCAGAGTAGAGGAACTTGGTCAACGTGATGTGCTTGGGCGAGCGACTGTTTGTCTGCATAGGTAGTGGACACTCGCATGCCGCAATTTCGGGCTGTGCTCCCCTGGGGCCGAAAACAAACGCCACGCCATGACTTCTCCGTGGAGTTGGTTCTGCAGGTGACTTCGTGCTGCCGTCAATATGGTCAATGACCAACGCTGATGACCCTGCCGCACAGGAAAGGGGTTTTGTTCGCCGGGTGTCTTGTAGACCTGACGACTTCTCAAACGACGAGGGCGGTTCCAGCCGACGTTGGCCGAGGCTTTCTATACCTTGCGGTCAATGAGGACCGCCGAGAACAGTAAGCATGTCGTACGGTAACAACATCATCAACGGGTTGCTCCAAGTGGCGAAGTCCCAGTCCCAGCAACCATCTCTCTTATGTCGTCGTTGGCCAATTAACCATTGCAATGAGTTTCCAGGACATCGCCTAGTTCCAGCCTCTGGCCCCCTTCTCAGCTCCACCGTTCGACGGCTGATCCACGCAGGCATAGCTCACCGAAGCCGGAGACAACGAGTGGCGTGCGAATCGTATTTTAGCGACGCCGCCGATCCACATCGATGAGTTATTGAACTTGACGCTCTTCCATCGTCGACCTGATGAAAACGAGAGGGGAGAGGTTGTGGACTGTGCGAGGGGAGGGAGGCTAGCCAAGCTGATCATCCTCAATATGCGCGCGCAGGGGTCGAAGGCGCCGGAAGAATGAGCTGTCACATCGCCAAGGGTCCATGGTTACTCTAGAGGGGATATTTTCTGCAGCCCCTAGCTGTGCACCTGCATGACAAGACGCTTCTCAGGGCGGGAAGAAAGCGGCGGCCTGCGGTAGAAATAGACGTGTCCACATCACAGGCCAGTCCTCTTCTTTCCTCCATTATCCACCAGGCAAGAAGCTTCCATTGCAAGTCGCCGTCCCATGCGAGTATTAGAGACGACGGGGGGGGCGGGGACGGGCGGGTAACGAAAGCAAAGTGGGCGGGCGGACGACGGCCGATGCAACGCTGCTGACGAGCTGGCGATGTTGGAACTCCTCCTGGCTAATGCTTTTGGCTCATCTGGCGTTGTCTTCAGACCTCAGCTGAATCCGTAATCAATATCGACAAACTTCTCGGACGAGACGAGAGTGGGACGATGATGAGTGCAGGCACGCCTTTCGAGAGAGGCTATTGGTCTCTTCGGAATTGCGGACTCGAAAAAAAACGTGTCCAGCCCCTCATCCTCGGTCTAGGAAGCGTCCCGTCCACTACAAAACCATTACTTGCCTGCCCCGGCCTGGCCTTCACAGGTGGTCCTCTCCCAGGGCCAGTGATTGATTACAGGGGTGGTCGACGCTTGGAGTGATCCTCTCGGGTCACAGGCTAGGGCGAATCCGTGATAGCGTGAAATCAAGGCCGGGTGGGTATAGGGCTTGGACCAGCGTTGTTATCTTAGGGGCAGCTGCTTCTCTCGACCTCCTCTGAGCTCGCAAAGAACGTAGCCAATAGACCATCCTTGCTGGTACGGATGCTGCAACATGATATGCCACCGCTGGTGCTCATTCGCCGAAAGTCGGGTGCGGATACCGACCAGCTGTGCCCGTCCTTTGATCACCGCCGTTTTGCCGTTTCTTGTCCATGTCCGTGGCCGTTGGACACACGATACATGAACGGATGGATGCTAACGGTAGCTATGCGGGTTCGTGGCGAGTGGGTGTGTGCTCTGGTGCCATCTGCGCAATGTAGAGCTTTGCTCTGTGCTACCCAAGTCCTGAGTGCTACAATTTCCAGAGGCATGAGGTTTTGCGATGGCTACATAGATACCAGGCTGCACCCGACCGAATAATCTTTCACTTGTTCTCCTCCGTAATGGGATTGGTGCGTCTGGCGTATCCCGTGTAAGAAGCCTAATGAAGAGATTTTGAAGGACGAGACTGGTCAAACAAGATCGAATGGTCATGTAGGGTCCCCCCCTTCCCCCCCTGGTGTGTCGTACACCAAGACCGTTGGTCACCTCGTCCTGCCCTGTCGAGCTGCCATGCGACTCATTGTTCGAGAGATCCAAGGTCTATATCTATCGCTCGCTCGCTCAATCACTTGCTTGCTCTTCTTGCGCAATGCTGTATTAATATCTGGTTTACCCCATGTCGGACGAGCTTGCGTGACATTCAGGGCCTAAAAAAAGTCACCAAGGGAACACGAAAGAAATCAGTAAAGCTGATCCGAATGGCTTTTAGTGGTTGTCTATTCGTAGTCACCCCGGTGTACGCACGAATCGGGACCTTGTCCTAAATATCTGGGTAGCGATCCGGAAGGGAATGGCAGACGCAGATCCCGCGGCGTCCCCACGTTCCCAAGGTACCACAGGACCGCATTTTAGCAAAATGGACGTTGTCTAGTTTGCTTTCCTCTGGAGCAAACCCCGTTTTGCAGATCCGAGCTGTGTGCGGAACAGGCCGTTCAGAAGCTCCACCGCCCCGCACGGAATATGACTTGTGATCCCCACGCTGCTTGAATCTTGGGGGGTGCCTGTCAGACTCTGACAGCCATGTTGGCAGGTGTCTGAAGATGCCGAAATTGTGCGAGTCTGTGACGAGTGAATTCGTCGTATTGGTATCGCCCTCCTGCGAAATATTCATTAGCGTAATTCAAGAATTCGAACCCAGAATTCTAGATGAGATTTGCAACCAAGGCACGGAACCTCGACCCGTTGATCATCGTGTGGGTTGCTGTAGAGTTCAGGCAGCCCGCGAGGGGCCGCGCCATGTTATTGCTCCGCTCACCAGATTGATCGGGCCCGAAGGAAGTCCATTACTCCAGTACCCGGATGCGAAGTAGTCACGGCTCAACTATCGGGGTACCAATCTGCGGGACTTCGGCGGACTAGGTGCAAGGTAAAAGGTAGCTCCACCACGGCCTGCGCTCCTGTGCCAACGTCAGCTTCCCATTTCTTGGTTCCTTGACTCCTCGCGTACAATCAACTAACCAGGAGGTCTTGCCCAGGCGGCTGAGGCGGTCTTCGCACCCCAAGATGCAGTCCAGTTATGCGAAAACCTCGACTCGTGTTGCCCAATCTCTGGACAACCATTTACCGCTTTCACCGCTGTTGGGTTCGCGTGAAGAGAGGCAGCAGGCTGGCAGCGATGCATACTCGCTCCTGGATGCCGGGAAGCACCGGGCTTGGCCATGCCACTGTTCTTCTTAGTACTATGAAGATGTCAGGGATAGAAGCGAGGGAAAAGCCGGACATGGGCGGCTGTCGGTTGACGGTAAGCGCAGGAAGACAAAGAAACGCCGGAAAGACGGGGTTGTGTCGCGAACACCACGGGTGCGATAATGAAAATCAGCAGCCCACACTGGTATTGCCGTCGCCGTGGTTGTCCCACCTCCTGCGTGTCTCGTCACGCTTACCCACTTCTTGTCACACTTCGGACGGACGAGAGAGGTGAACTAATGAGAGAACAAGCGAAGAGCCGACAGTTTCTCCTGCGGGAACTGCTGATGTACTCCCTTCGCGCTTTCCGTAGCCTGTGTAGTCGCTCGAAGCCTCTAATTACCATCCACGTCGGTGACTGGATGCTTGAGCCAAATCCGGTGGCTGGATGAAGCAACATTTGGGTGCTTGTAGTCCAGAGCGTGTCGCGACCAGAGAGCTACGCCTATGCCGCCTCATCGACCAATGGACAGGGGGTCAGACGAGCAGAACTACTGTGTGAGGAATGTTACTCAACCGCGTAGTTCTTTCTGCAGTGTGGAGACAGAGGATCACGATGGATCATCGGCACTACGGTGCCTGCCACGGTCCTTGGGGCGGCGTTATTGTCTGGTGGACGATGCATCACGCTGATGCCAAAGTCTTGTGGCACCCCTGCGATTCTCGAGAATCGATCACGGATGATGGGCTGGTATGAGCGGGCTCGCAGCGACTGCTAGCGGGCCCCGTTCAACCAGTATCCTTGTTAGCCCGAATGGTGAAGTGCAGGGGGTGCCCCCAGCTCCGAGATTCCCTGGAATGCCACCCTTGCTTCATTGTCGAGTTCATATATCCTTCGCAAATTAATGTAATACGGCGTGATCTTATTACGAAGCTTAGGTTAGGGGCGACAAACTGGGCCCAAGAGATCAGTCAGGCGAGGAGGAGGCAGAGGGAAAAAGAGAACATCGACGATGGGCGTGGAAGTTCCTCAAGAGCTTGATACCTAATGCCTACCTACCGTAACTGCAGGCAGAGGTCGGTCGGTGGCCGGCGGTAATGATCGGTAGCTAGGTACGTGTACCTGATCTGTCACCAAGGCACCTGTACGCCAGTCGCGCTTTCTTCAATTGAACGAGAAGTGCGTAGGTATCCGAACCTACCTACGCTACCTCATGTACGCACCTATGTAGGTAGTTGCTTTTGCCCCGTACCGTACTGGTGACTTTGGGATTGTGAGGAAAGACCACTGGCAAGGAAATAGCCTGTGGGTATCCGTCCAAATACTTACCCAGGTGCGAATATCTGGCACTGTCGGATTAGGGGAGTGGCGCGGGCGTGGATAGCACGCAACAACTAAATGCCCCGAACGCAGTATCGTGATATCTCTGCCCTCTCCGCCGCCGGGTCCCATCTCATGGGACTGCCCGTTCCCGCGGCCAATTGTTCTATTATTTGAATTAGCTGACGGACAAATCACTGAGCCAATTAACATGTTGCAGGAAGCATGATGCAGACCCGGAGATGCCAGACGGGCCAGACCCATCTATCTCTGGGTCGAAGCAGGATCGCTGTCGTCAGTCGTCACATTGATCGTTTCCGTTTGTCTCTCAGCACCCTGTCCATTTCCCTCCTTCTCCGGCAAACTCGTCATCTCGACGAGGGGTAGCTTCTGGCGATAGCCCTGTCGGTATCATGACCACCAACGCCACCGCCTACTTTGGGTATCGACGGATACAGTCTGCATAGGATGCCAGCCTGCGAGGGTTGCGGGTCAAGGAGGCCACCAACCATCTGGCTGGACTACATCCCCCATCACGTCCGTCAGGCGTAGTACACTGGTATCACTACCATAAAATCTTGAAGGGCCGCCGGCTCTGGCCCCTTGTCCTATACTTGTTTCTCATGCTCTATGATATCCGCACCGGACATGTGGTCCCCTGCATCTCCTGCCTTCCATGAGATGTACGTACATGGTCTCGTCCATTCGACGTGGACCAGGACGAAGGCAAGTTACGGCACTTGGTGCCCCCGGCCAGCATGTTTGCAACAGGCACATCAAAGTGCACTGCTATCTCCCGTCGTTCTGGCGTTGCTGTTGCTGTTGCTGCTGCTGCTGCTCGGCCTACCTGGTGGTACCTCTACTCAACTTACATGAACAGTACCTAGGTTGACTGTCCGAAAACTTACTTACACTCTTCCTCTTCCTCTTTCTCATCTCCTTCCCTCCTTCGTCCTTCTCCCCAGACTCTTCATTTTCGACCTCCCCGTCTTTCCATCTCTCTCCATCTTCCTACCGCTCGGCAGCCTGTACTTGGATGATCCTGTGTTCCCCGTGGCGACCTATATCGCCAGCGTCAGCGGCAGCATCGGCAGCGTCCTCGACCGTGATATCGGGCTCCTCTGCTCGACAGTGCCTACCTTGTCCCTCCGACCACTAGCTGCGGCACGGCACTGCACACTCACATCACATCACATCGAGTCCATCCGCACCACCAGCCGTCCCTCATTCGTTCAAAACCGTTCATCCCGGGACGTCTAGCGCACACTTGAGAGAGCGGGACTAGATCTAGCTGGCCCATGACACCCATTCACATCGGGTTCAGCACGGCTAGGAAGACCACTGAAGACGCCGATTTCTTGAACAATCAAAGAGAAAGGGGGTCTCAGACGCGAAGCGAGGAGAATATCACAGCAGCCAAAATCAGCGAAAGCCTCGCACACCGCATCAGACCACCACACCACGACAGCTGCCCAAGGCCCAAGAGACGAACCAACAAATCGGCTGCCTATCGAGACTCGTTTAGTCTGCACTAAGAAGAGACTCGTCGACGCGGTTAATGTAGGAGGGATGTGAATGGGTAGACGCACCCCGGAAAACCACAGGTCACATCGTTGTTCCTTTTTAGCCCTTGTCTGGGACGGCCGTCGAATCTCTGCTTGCCCACCCCGCCCCCTGTATTCGACCCTTTCATTCGCCGGTGACAGCCAAGGTGCATACGGCGACTTGGTGGTGAGATATTAGCTGGTTACTTCGGCTGGCCTTACTCGACAGTCGTGGACACCCACCTCCCAATCGGCGAAGACAAACCAAGCTGGCCCCGAATTCTTTTTCTCCATCTCTTGGTGGCGGCCCTGTTCGTTTTTGTTTTTGTCTTTCTTCCCCTTTCGCTCTATCAGAACTGGAAATTGAGCGGTTTGTTTTATTGATAGCAGCAGTCTTAGTTGCTGCTTGCCCATCTTATCACACGACACGTGCATCCGTGTCGAGGCCGGACTACAGGCGAACCACATATCACGTACCCATCTCAACCAATATCTGCACCAACTCGGCCGGTTTGTCTTTTTGCTCTGATTCCTTTCTTTCCCCTTCTCTCTCATATCGCCACAACCACTGCCAAGTTTCATTCCCTCTCTTTTGGTTTTTTTCTTAACTTTTTAAATTTTTTAAAAAAAATTATAGCCATCGGCCCATCTGGATACTCCTCCGGTTCCATCCCCTGACTGCTCCATATCGACTCGGCGTTGGGGACTGAGGCCAAGACATATTGCATAAGTCGTCAGCAATAGCGGCAGCCATCAACCGCAGTAGTGGTAGCTTTGCGCACCGTTCGTCTTACCGCACTTTCACGCCCAGGTTTGCTAGCAAGAGTTCCGAGACATCAAAAGTGCGGCTTTCGACGCTGTTACATGTAGGCAAATCAGCAGGCAACAGGTTCGAAGCAAGGGCAGAACAGCTACGGCGCCCAGCGAGGCCATGTTCCAGCCTCAATCAACGCCTTTAGCGTTTCACGCGTCTCCCTACCAGTACTGCCACGCCACCAACGCTGCTCAATCTTACAACCACTCTCACGCCTCTCAGCCTCAAGACCAATCCCCCCAGGGCGATGCAGGATATGGCATGGGTATGGGAAGGGGAGCAGGGCTCGGTGGAATGATGATTGCCGACGAAGACGGAGGAGACACGGGTCTACGAATGGGCAGAATGGGCGGGATGTGCAACAATGGAGGAAACATGAGCGACTACACCCTTCCGCCGACGTCGCTGGCAGTCGGGGGAGCCGCTGGCGTTGGCGTTGGAAGAGGAGGAGGAGGATCGGGACCCAGGGCTGTGGCTGGAGCTATAGCTGGAGTTCCAACTGTAGCTGGTGTGGGTTCATCGACGAGGATGGGACTGGTAATGGGACAAGGGCATGGCGACGGCATGGGTAGGCCCCTGGGCTCCAGACTGGGAACGGCGGACGGTGTCAACATGGACACGGACAGGAGCATGGAGTTGCAATCGCGGTCGCATCAGCGGCCATCTACGGGAGGGGAAGCTGCAGGGCGCTCCAACATGCCGTTGTCGCTGACTGCACAGGCGCAGTCACAGCAGCTCCAACATCAACAGCACCAGCGAGGGCGACGGCAGCAGCAGGGACACGTCCAACAACACCCTGGAACTGGACGAAATGGAACCGCACCTGGCCCTGGGTCTGCCGGGCCTGGGCCAGGACCTGCACGGGGGGGGCCTGCACCGATTGCACCTCCTCGTCGCCCTCGTGCTTCGGGCCCCGGCCACACTCCTCCTGTTGCTGCTGCTGCTGGTACAGCGCCATCACAACAGCTATCCTTACCACAACCATCCTCTCCCTCCACCACCACCTCATCCTCGCCTCCTCCTCCTCCTCCTCCTTCTTATATATCCCCGTCATCCGTTGCTGCCGTCTCCGCCACGGCCTCTGGCCCTCCCGTTCCCGACGCCGCCGCAGTAGCAGCAGCCGCCCACCTTCATCATAACCACAACCATCATCTAAATCCAAACCACAACAGCCCTGGCGCATCCTCTCCCTCCTCTTCCCACCACTCCAACTCACACTCTGTTTCCCACTCCAACACGGCTTACGCCCTCTGGTCACACTCCAACCGCCAACACTCCTACCCCGGAGCTGCGTCGTCCTCATCTTCAACTGCTTCCCCCGCCTTTTACAATCCCGACACCCACTTGAACAACACCAACGTTGCCTTCGCTGCATCGAGCATCGCCCACCCCGCGAGCACCCGCCCGTCCGCCATGGAACCTGGCGATCCCTCCGACCTTGCCGCCCAGGAAGCAGCTGCGAGGGACTATCAACCACACCTCGAGGTGAGTTTGCTGCTGCCGCCCGACTTTCCACTCCCCCGCCAACCCTAAACTCGATGCGGGACAAAGCTGCTCGTGGCTCCCGTCTCATTTCTCATCTTCAACCGTCCTCGCCCTCGGGCGATGCGCCACCTAGTGACAAGCAAGCACCTCTCGACTCGCATTCTCCTTGTTAACCAGACCCGGCTCGGGCCTTTGGCGGCCTTCTTTGTGCTTGTAAACTCGGGAATTTACGCTGACATGGGCATCCCCGCCTCCCCAGGGTCCATTGGTGGGCGACAAAATTACGAGCGAAGCCATCACCGACGAGTATGCCAAGGCCGACGACATTTACATTGCCAAAACCATTGTGAGTCTTTGCTGCCCCGTCGATTCCTCTACGCCAACATTTTCCCTGGACGCAACCATGGCTAACCCACGTCCTTACCTCTCCAGAATCTCCCCCAAACGTACTCGCATTACCGACCTGTTCAAGGCGACGGTAACTGCGGCTGGCGAGGTGAGTTTACCTTTGGCGATCCCGCCGCTTTGTGCACCACTACTACCACCATATTACCACCTCAGCCTCTACTCCTCCCCTTCCTCCTCTTCCCTCTCAGACTCCTCCCGCTACCCCGCACTGCCGCTCTCCGAAAAGTGGTATGGTCTCTGCGCCCTAGAACGCGTCGCATTCCGTGCAATCTTGGCACAAATCCTTTGCGCGGCCACCCATGCCTCTCTCCATTGCGGCCCCGTTTCCGTCATTTGCGGCGCCCGGAGAATTGACTAACCATCTCTCTAGCAATTGGATTCTCCTACTTCGAACATCTCGTCAACAATGGCGACCAGCACCAAATTCTCGGAGAGGCCGCACGTATCCAGAGCCTAGACCAGTACCTATTGCGCGTCGGCGGCTACGATCGGATGCTGTTCGAGGACATGGTGGAGGAGACGATCGGCTTGCTGAAAGACCTGGCCCAGAACATCACCAACCCGCAACTCGCCATGCACATCCTTCTCCAGCGCTTCAATGACCAGGACATCTCCAATGCCATCATCTACCACCTCCGTTTGTTGGCGAGCTCGTGGCTGAAGGGGAACCCCGAATCCTACGAGCCCTTCATCCCCGCCGAGACGGGTATTGCCGGGTACTGCGGCGAGCTTGAGCGCCCAAACAGAGAGATTGAGCATCTCGGCATCACCCTCCTTGCCCAGGTCTTGCTGAAGCCTGTCAACTTCGTGCTGGAAATAGCCTATCTCGACCGCAGCCCCGGAAGCCAGGTCAATATCTACCGCTTCCCCGACGAGGCCAACGGCCAGGATCCCGCCAACCTGGGCCCCATCATTTACCTGCTATACCGCCCCGACCACTACGACATTCTCTACAAGTCTCCTCCAGGCCCTGCTCCGTTGGATCTGCAGGTCAACCGGGTCGCTTCGTTTTCTCACCGGCACGAGATTGCGAGCGTTGCGCCAACCCTTCAGAGTTACACGAATCTCAATTACGGCCCATTGGCCATGCTGCCCGGCTTTGGCGGCCCGGCTTCCGGCTTGTCATCGGGCTTGTCCTCGCTAGGTTCACCCACCCCGAACTCGCCTTTGCCAGACGCTTTTGACCCGCCGACACATCCCTCGTGGCTGCCATCGCCGTATTCAGACCATATGCAGCAGCAGCAGCAGCAGCAGCAGCAAACCGTGGCGGCCCCCCGGCCGCATCCTCAGACGGCGCCTCAGTCGCAGCCACCAACGCCTGCTCCCACAAAGTCCTCACAACCTGTCGATTACCAGCTGAGGTTTAGTCACCAGTGCTGGCATCTGAACAATACCAGCTCGGCACAACCTTCGCTTCTTTCTCCCCCTTCGGGTTTCCAGGAGCCCA
This sequence comes from Colletotrichum higginsianum IMI 349063, assembly GCF_001672515.1. Taxonomy (NCBI): domain Eukaryota; kingdom Fungi; phylum Ascomycota; class Sordariomycetes; order Glomerellales; family Glomerellaceae; genus Colletotrichum; species Colletotrichum higginsianum. Next base: position 111,768 of record NC_030958.1, read on the forward strand.
GCTTCACAACAGCCATGTTCAAAAACAGTCATTTTAACAAGGCACACTACAACAATCCCCATTTTCACCCCGAAGAGTGGACGCCCGACGATGAAGGTCACCACGAGAAGGTCCCAAGTGCCAAAAAGAAGGGCAAAGTCAGGGCGGACAACTAGGCGACGATAATCGTGGGACAACAGTACCATCAACTAGTAATAACAGTGACATCTTAGCGATTCGGTAGTGAGGTGGGATTTAACGGCTTGGCAACGTGGACAGGTAGCTTGCCATTACAGAATTTACCCGGGTCGCCGCGGTTCCAGGAACGGAGAACTCCAAATGTATCCATTCCATCGGGCCGGTAACAACTTTTCCTTTCTCAAGGGAGTGATGGATGGGGGACTTGGTGGGTTTGTATCATTGAGCAAGGAAACCAAAATCGGGCTGCTTTGGGCTGTGATTATCCTTCCCACATTTACTTGGTTGCACAGAGGGGGAGAGGTAATGATTTATGATGGAGAAGGGGGGGTACATCGTCGCGGCCTTCTTGACGGAAGGGCTTGTCCCTCGGGTTGATACTCATCATAGCATCGGCGTTTTGACACCTGATTGTACTTGCTATGTGTGCATTAATCACAATTTTATTCTCACACGAATCCTTGACAGACGGGCAAGCCACCCAGTTCTCGTCCACCCATCTCGGAGGATCGACGTCGGGATGTGCTCAATGTGGGTGGTGGGTCGGAAACTAGTTGCCTGCCGCGACAAATGCCCCCTACCACGAATGTGCACAAGCGCCAGCTGCGTCTCGGCCGAGTTTCCCTACTCATCCCTTCATCTTGTCCTTCCCGCGGCCTGGGCCTTGTGAAGGCTGCCGCCGTGGCAAAGCCCATGTGCGCGAGCGTGCGCAAATTAGTCAGACCATGGCATGTATGGCGCGACATGGTAATGTCTCGGTGGCCTTATCTCCTCGTGAGGGGAGGGTGGTTGCTGCTGTCTTGTATACCGCCTAAGATGTGCAACCCCCGGCATATGTCGTAGCGAAAGGCGGGCGGTGTGCAGTGAGTGGGCAGTGACCTACTCCTGTGCGAAGCTGCGTCGTCTGTCGCCAATGACTGCCACCCTCCCCTCCCCCCCATGGTGTTCATTAAGAAGGATCCACGTGCATCTTTCGATGAAACGTGGGGGAGGAGAGGTATCATTATGTTGGCAATACTTGCGACTTATTTGATTGCCTTGTCGTCGGGGATAAAGTAAGGCCAGTCCAGCCACGTTGGAACTGGCTGTGCGAGTTCGGCGCCAGCCGCATTGCTTCTTCCGAGAACAAAGACCACAACGTATGTGTCCAGCATGGTCCCGACAATAGGGCAGGGGCGGGCGTTCCGACCTTGATATGTGTGTCCCCCTCGGAAGCGGAGGGGCTTTCAGGCATGCAGAGCAGCGGAGACGTGGTGCTCACCACGCCCACGTCCCGCGTACTATTTAATTGACACCTCACCCGAGCCGGTAATGAATTGTGGCCGGGGCGGTGGGGATGCCGAGCCGCCTCGCGAGTTCCTCGGTCCACCGCCGCGCGTACCAGTCCCTCCTCGCTCTGCCATCGCCAGCGAGCTCCCATCGCCTCCACGCTTCTTCGCCAGTCTCGGCCCTGACGCTGGTGGCCGTCTTCCCCTCGAGCCCGCACGGCACGAACCTCGCCCAGGGGTTTAACGCCTCGTCCCCGTCGACGGCGACGTCGACATTCAGTGCCGTGCCCAGCCCCGAGATGTGGCGGCGGAGGTGCACGCCCATGGCAGCGATCTTGCGCTCCTGACCGCCGGCCCGGCGCCTCGCAGCTTCGGCCCACACGCCGGGGTCCTCTTCCGAGAGGTAGGTCTGGATGGACGGTCCGTCAGCTAGGACGGCCTGCGTCGTCTCCTCGAGGAGCCTGGCGTACGAGCGGACCGTCAGGTGAGGGTAGTACGTGCTATGCAGGTCCAATATGGGCCAGAGGACAACCTGGCCCGGGCCGTGGTACGTCGTCAACCCGCCGCGGTCCGTCTCGATGACCTCGGGTATGAACTGCCGCTGCGTCTGCGGCCCCGCGCGACCATTGTTGTCTGTCGCCCGCTCACCAGCCGGTTCCAGGTCGACGTCCACATCTAACGGTGATCGGAGCCGGCCCAGCTGCTCCGGCGTCAAGGACTTCTGCCGTCGGCCGAGGGTATATGTCGGCGTGGGCGTGAACGAGACGACGAGCGGGGACGGGGCACGGGGTGTCGGGGCGGATTTCCAGTCGAGGAACGCCTGGCGGAGAAGGGCTTGGAAGTCGGATGCCGCGGTATACGACGGGAACATGTTCGAGGAGGCATCGAGGTGGACATGCCGCAGCGCGCTCGGCTCAGCGCCGTCGTCTTCGGGGAATGCGAGCTCGGAAACGGACCGCGAGGAGGAGCTCCATCGCGCTTGGTGCCGGAGGCGTCCCGACGGTCGATTCGCCCGGCCCGCGAGGCTTCGGATGGAAGAGGCGCAGCTGCGACGGAGTGTCCTAGGAGGCCTCATTGGCTATCATGTGCCGGCGACAGGGTGTGGAATGGCAGCTGGAAGGTAAAACAAAGCTTGGGAGAATGGAGGTCGGGAGGGGAACAGAGGAGAGAGCTGCCGCCGTGGAAGCTTGAACAGAGTTTGGCGGAAAGAGCCGGCCACAGACTGTGGACTTTTGACATTGGCCGGCATCTTATCGATAAGACAGGGCCGCTGGAAGCGCACGAGCCACCAATGGGGATGAGATGAGCCCAGGGGTCTTCATCCTCCCGCGGTCTTCTCCATCAACAGGTGTCTCATCACTTCTCTACCTGGTGCCCGGGTCTGACCAGGACACCGCAATCGAAGAAAGCGACCAGGCGGTGGCTGTCGAGAGGCAGGAGAAGAGAAGTCGACGCCGCCATTCCCTTCTCACAGCTTGTGGTTCTACTACTTTTCTAGCGTTGTGTTCACGATGTACAGTCCACACGCGCTAGCTCTTTGCCTGGCAACCAGGTGATGAGGCACTGGTGTTCACATCGCTGACTCGAATGGTTCATTTTTCGTCCTCACGTTGGCCATGCAGAACGTGCCGGTCGGCTGCCCCAGTATTGGGAATAAAGACGAGCTGTTTCATCATAATGACATCTAGACAAGTTGACACACTGGAGAAGTCCACCAGACCTCAACATACCGAGCCGGCGCCGGCGTACCGCCAAGTGGAAGGGGCGTAGCTGTCGAGTCGATCTGGCGCCGATGCGTGGAGACATCGAAGGCATCAGGACCAGCGCGGTGGGTCGGATATGTTCTATTTGTCACTGGCAGACAGACCAATATCTGGTCTGCAGCCCGTATACCGGCGGAAGAGGCAACCCAAAGTCGAAGCGGCGACGCACCTGTCAACTGCGAGGGAGAAGTCAGAGTACAGACTACAGCACCCGTAATTCCCGAGGGAGGTGACGCGGGCACACGAGTTAAGCCTCTGCTGTACGTGCCGACGGCTGTTGGCTGAGTTGAATCGTCTGTGCTCACTGCACTGCACCACATCTGAGCCACAGTTGTACACATCACCTCTGGTGTCAGGCCGCGCAAGATTCGAGAAGCAGGTAAAGCCGACTGGTTACCGTGTTGTCGAACACCGCGGGAACGGGGCCGTAGGAAAAGAGGAGCTTCCAAGACGCAGATCATCGATGCAAAGGGTCGCACAAGCTGCGGCAAAGCTATCCAGCGTGCGTCTTGGGCTGTTCGAAACAGCACATGCAGATGGTGCAGCGGGATGGACAAAGACCCTGTATCGGCCCCTACGGAAACCAATCTAGGCATCCAAAAAGAACGCTCAACTCAGGGATGGCTTCCAGTTCTTCAGAAAGACTGTGCAGTCTGCAGTTCCGATCGTCCGCTTTGACACATGTGTATGCAAGCTTTAATATCGGACAGCAAAAATGTTCAGCAAACGCGTGGGCTGAAGTAATACACGGAGGACAGACCAAGTCCATCCGAACCACCGCAGCGAACTTTGTCATCGAACACAGCCGAGCGGAAGAACGTCCTGCTTGTCGGGATCCAGGACTAGTAAAGCGCCGTGGGCTGTAGTGAGCGAGAGGTTGAAAGCGGCTAACGATGGGTCGGCCCAGGTGACGACGGACTGAGTCGTGAGCAGCGGCAGCGATTTGTTCAGCCTGGTATGCGTACAGGAAGAAGAGAGAGGAATAATGGACGAGAAAAAAAAGAGGGAGCTGGATGACGTCGTGGCTGAGTGGAGGCTGGGCCCACGGAGGGTCCCTTCGCTGGCAGTCGACGGCTGTCCGTTTTGTCAGGTGTAAGACGAATCAGAGTGCCTTAAGAGAAGGACGCTAGAGGAGTAGGGTGCGTGCAGTCTGTTGCCCAGCCCACTGCAAGGTCGATGTGCGTTACTGTGTGCGATGATGCGCACACCGTCCATTTCCTTTTGGAACCTACGTCTTTCTACAGTGCGTTTTCTTAGGGTGGAGACGGCGCCCAAGAAATGGGGCCGGTAGTGGCTCAGTGGTGTCGTCATGGCCCACGATGCGCTGTTCAAGGAGGGAAACAACCAACACCCCAGCTCCTGGAGCTGACGCTGCTCGCTGGTGCCGGTTAAGGAGTGGTGTAAGGATATTAGTACGGTGTAAGAACTCTGCGAAGCTGAAGCTATCCTTAGTCGGGCCTCAGTCGAGCTGGGGTTGCCTCTCTTCCCCGCTAGTTTGGCTTCGCATCCCGGCACACGCAAACCCGGTTTGCATCATCTGATTGCCCGCCTGTCATCCCGTTCTTCCTTCCAACTCTTCCATTTTTTTCTTATCCTCCCCCTCTAGATCCCTCTGCAAGACTCGTGCACTTTCATCCGCCTTCCTGGATTCTCTCGGCACATCTCTGATGATCTACAGAACCAACTGCTTGCTACCTAGCCTGTCCGACGAAACATCCCGAGGACAAGGAGACATACCAACGCAGAATCCCCGTCCGTCACCACCTCTGTCCGGCCCACCCGTGTCCTTATCATTGCCCAGATATTGCCCGGCCGAGAACAAAGGTTGAGACAAACAAACAGAAAAACCCCAAGAAACATAAACGAGAGACACCCCCCACCCTGGACCTAACATATTTCCCCATCTGGCTGAAACAATTGTGCGAATCCGGTGAGTTTGCCCGCTTCCTGTCACTACCGCTTCATACACCTCTCCATCCCACCATCCTTCCTCCCTGTCCAGTGCCAGCCAACGACGAGGATAAATTGTACGTGTACACAGTGTACGCCTATTCACCTCTTCCTTCCTCAGCTTCGGTCCTGTCCTCTGCATTCCTGCGCAACGCACATCACCTTCGGCTCCAGTGTGTCACAAACAAAGGGTCGCTGAGTACAAATCCCTACAGGTTTCCCGTCCCGCCGAAGACTCATTCCTATACCCAGCCATCACAAGGAATCGCAGGCGCAAACTCGCAGAGACAAACACCGACGACTCCATACAATCTACAGCAATGACTAAACGTGAGTCGTCTTTTCCTTTGCTCCTTCCATGCGCCTTTCCTCAACATGGCAGCCAAAAATGATCCAGCTCCCAGACTAACACCAGCATTCCAGACGCCCCCTTGGGCACCGCTGCCATCGTCTTCCTTTCGGGCTCCATTGTCCTCCTCCTCTTCGTCATCCTCGCCGCCGTTCGTGACTCGGCGCCCCTGAGCAACACCTACTTCCTCGAGGCTGATACCTCGGGCATCACCGGCGCTCGCGAGGGTCTCACGCGATGGACCTACTTTTACTACTGCAACGACCAGAACACTGAGTGCTGGGGTGCGTGGCCCGCTCCCGCCTTCGGCTGGGCCTGGGGCCGCGACGCCGCCAACGTTCCTTCTGGTCTCGCCGGCAGCCACGGGGGCGGTACTACCAGCACCCAGTTCTTCTACCTGTGGCGCTTCGGCTGGGTCATGTACCTGATCGCCCTCTTCTTCATGGCCATGGCCTGGTTTGCAAGCTTCCTGGCGTGCTGCGGCCGTCTCGGTGCCGCTGTCGCCGGTCTGGTCTCTGCCTCGGCTCTCTTCTTCCTCACCGTGGCCGCCTCTTTGATGACGTATGTTCCGAATTCCTCAGCCCCCCTCAAGTGAATATGCAAATGCTTACAAGACCTCACAGTGCAACCTTTGTCAAAGCGCGCAACGCATTCCAGTCCGCCGGCCGCGACGCCCACATCGGCACCTACGCCTTCGGATTCACGTGGGGCGCCTGGGCCGCCCTCCTCATCGCAACGCTCCTCTTCTGCCTTGGCATCCGCGGCGACAAGGCCGCTGGTGGTGGCAGCCGTTTCCGCCGCAACCGCAGCACCCGCAGCCGCAGGTCCTTTGACGTCAACAGCGGTCGTCGCGTCAAGGAGGACTACGCATGAGAAGAAATACAGGCGACGAACCGGTTCAGATTTCTCTTTTGTGTTGAAAATTTTGGAGTTTTCAAGGGCAATGTCATGTGTGCTCTCATGATTTGGCCGTGTGTGGTGATTTAACGCTCGTGCGCCTTTTATTTGCTCATTCTGCATCTTCGCCGGCGTTCCTGCAGCGCCATCTACAACCAATGTGGTGTTTTCTTGGAGGGATGGATTGGGAAGATGGGCCGGGAACTGTCACCATGGTTCTGGAGTTTCTATTGCGGGTCTCGGGCACACCCTGGCTGTAGAAATATCGCACTCGTTGAAGAAGTACCCATGTCCTAATATAGTAATATCAAATTCTATACAATTGTCAGCGATCCATTTTTTGATGAATTTTTGACTACACCGTGACGCAAATGCAAGTGATGTTGTAGATGATCCCAACGGGTCATGTACAACTCTAGAGATAATGGTTTCGTGGTTCCGTCGGATGATCAAGTTCTTTCATCTCGTGTTATGCCACTTACTCAACTCATCATTGTTTGTTCCCAGAGACAGACTCACACTACCACCACCCACCACCCCCACAAATCATCTACGCCCATAATTCCCTTGGTAAGTACGCATATATATGTCTGACACCCTCTGCAATGTTCACAAGCTCGCACACAATCCCCCCACAAGCATTCTACACCAGGAATACGAAAGCCTAAGAAAACCCCCATGTCAAGTCCAACAAGCCTTTTTTTTCTTTCTTGTAATCTCAGTTGCCTTTGAATATTTTATCCTTCTTCCTGGGCTATATCAATCCTTCTGTTGTCGTGCATGCTGCCATTCAACCGTAAACTCCTGTACCTTTAGTCCTCCATCCACCATGTCCCCCCTCATCTTGGTCGACCCGGATTCAAAGGGCCCAGAATAGGAAGGGAAAATGTGGTGAGGATTTGACGGTTTGCCATCCTTGTCGTATGCTTGGACAGCCCAACGGATGTGGTTGTGCCGCACGAAACAGATAAATAAAAGGAACCTTCCGCCCCCAATGGAAACCGCATCTGAAGATAACACTCCTTGCCAACCAGAGATGTATGCCGATGATGCAACGTAGAAATATCTGATTGAGGGTATGGGAATGGAAAAGAGAAAAACAAAAAAGCGGTATAGCTGGTAAGGTCGAAAGGAAGACCAACTAAGACCAGCTCGGTTGGCATGGGAAATCTTTTCCAATCCGTAAACCTCTCCACTAACCGCATGACGTTTATTGTAGCCTTTCCCGCGACAACTCTTTACTGCAACTGACGACCCACCAGGGGGTTCGCTGACGGGCTGACAGTGTCCAGCGGTGCGGCATGGAGTGCTGGTCGTGATGCAGGGGTGACGAGACCTGACCGTTTGCGCTCCAGTACCGATTTGACCCATTCAGCAACTTCCTCATCATCCGTACCGGACGACAGGGAGAGTTTGCCAACAGTTTCCGCTACAGCTTCAGCCTCATCTCCCTCCTCAACCTCCTCTGCGATTGTTTCGATCTTGGAGAAACGCGCCATCCAAGGGTGTTGAAGCAGTGCGGCGTAGGTGGGACGGTCCTTGGGGATCTTGTTGAGACACCTGCGAACAAAGTCGTGCGCCGTGCTGGAGAAACCCTCATCGGGCAAGCCTGGAGGCTCGCCTTCGACAATGGCCTGAGATCTTGGGTCAGCTTACACTCTTTGGAGGGGGTGGTAGGATTAATGAACTCACACTCAGTTGGCTGAAAATTGTCAATGATACCTCTGGCGGGTATGGGTACCGTCCCAACGCACACTCGATAACCGTCAGGCCCAGACTCCAGATATCGCTCTGCACACTATAAGTGCCATCGGCGCCCGCTGTCATGCCACCTCCCGATATTCTTTCGGGAGCCATGTAACTCTGGCAGCCAATGTTCGTCTTGGCAATGCTTGCGACGAGGTTTCCACTGACACCGAAATCGCAAATCTTGATCTGGCCCCTGGTGTTGGCCAGAATGTTTGTGGGCTTAACGTCTCGGTGAATGATGTTGTGCTCGTCCTTCAACGATTTGAGGCCCATTATCGTCGAGTAGGTAATCTTTTGTAACACACCTTCGGGGATGCCGCCGTCATACAGCTTGTCGATGGATCCGCCGTCCATGTATTCGATGCACATGTAGACTGCGCCCTCTTGGAAGAAAGCGCCGTAGAAGTCAATAATGTAGGGTGATATACACTCGTGCAGGATGACGAGCTCCTTCAGTATTGTCGTAAACTTGGCCTCCTCCAATTCCAGCCGGATTTCCTTCATGGCCATTACTCTGCCTGACGAGGCCTCGGGCGCCGCTGACACTGGCGATGCTTCCTCAGACCCGTCGGCTTTTCTGATGGGTGAGGGATCCGAATGCGCCGTGCTCAAGTTTGCGTGCTTGAATCCACCCAGTCCGGAACCGAAACGAGGGACTCTCGGCTTCGTATGCCTGACCTTGTACACAGTCCCGTAATTTCCCTTGCCCAGCTCATCCATGACCTCGACCTCGTCTAAAGAAATGGCGAAGGCTGTGCCGTTGGCAAAGTTGACACCAGTCTTTGTGATGGTCGCAGCGCCGTCGAACGTGATCCAGCCTTTTTCCGAATCAATGTATTTCTTGAAGTCATCCATTTTGGACCCCGTTGTCCCGTTCGGCGCGGTTCCGTTGTTGTTGGGGCCGTGGATGTCGGACAGTTTGGGCGGCGGGGATGCAGGCGACGAACCGCTCATATCGGACAGTTTCATCATGGGACCACGCCTGGCAGCGAGCGACGGCTTCGTCGGAATGGCGGGGGCGGAACGGGGCATACCGCCAGGGGAAGGCCGAACCATGCCACCCGGCAATTTGAGATTGCCCGGAAGTCCCCCGGGCAGGCCAGCAGGAGAGCTCTGGCGAGGCACTGGCGAGACCGGAGAGCTCGCCATGCTCATGTTGTTGCCGGTAGGCTGTGAGCCAGCGGGCTTGCCCATACGCTGGGCATGGAGTGCTCGCGCTCTTGCCATGGCGTCGTTCATGGCTCCGCCGCCCATGCTCATCATGGAGGCGGTGGGCGGTGGGCGGCGAGCGTTGCTCAGCATGCCGAGAGGGGTCGAAGAAGGGTTCATGTTCTGGGGGTCGGAGACGGTTCGAAGCGAGGGCACACGTTTGGGCAAATCGGAGAGGTTGTCGGCTGGGCCTTCGAGCGGGGTGCTGGCCTCGGAAGAGTCGGCTGAGCCGGGTGACGCGGGACTGCTCAGGCCATCTCTGTCGATCAAGCCATCAGGCGTGGCCGGAAAGGAGTCGGGGGTATTGAGATCCGTCATTGTGAGGCGCTGCTGGTCGTCGTGGCGGCGATGCAGTTCACAACGGAGGGAGAGGGCGGGAGAAGGCGTCAGGTGTGAGGGATGTCTCGAATGACGTTAGAGTGTTCGCAGCATGCGGTATTTGCAGGACGAAGGATGGTTCGCAATTATGGCGAAAGTCAAGCACGCGATCGAAATATCGTGAGGTCCGGTCGCTCGGAATCGGGATGGAAATGACTACGACCGATCGCTCAAGGCCGAGTAGTGTCAGAGGATCGAAAACTCGGGGGTTGTAGCGAGGAGCTTTGCCGCGGGGTCTAGACGCGGCGGTTTAGGTAGCGTGGCCTGGTACTAAGTCGGGGTCGGGGTTGCAACCGGGGCGGTGGCAAGGGCAAAGTCTAAGCCGGGGCGAAATGGACTCGACTGGACTTGCGCGCAGGCGAGCTAGACCGGCCAGACCGAAATTGTGTTGAGATCGCTTTTGAGTCGTCAATCATCTGATAATGGTGGTGAGTTTTGGGGTCCGTGTGGAGAATAACACGAAAAGTGAGAAAAACGATGTGAGAGAGGAGTGGACGCGCTCTGGATAGAGAGAGAAAGAGAGATGATGTGAGTGTGGGTGAGAGGTGAAGTGAGAGGTGGGTAACGTAGGAGGGCAGAAGGGCTAGATAGGAAGAGAGTAATGAGGATTCGACGTGAGGAAAAAGGGTAAGGCGGAACAAGAAAAGAGAGTGTCTGCAGACATATGATGTCCTGCTGGACCTCTCTCTGTTGGTGGTATGGTGTGCACTGTACCAAAAGAGGTTGGCAGGATGGGGGGGAATATGGATTCGAAAATGGCGACGCAATTTTGGTGCAAACGTCACAAAAATGCAGGCAAAGAACACGAAGAGGGGAGGAGGCAGGCACAAATAGTGTACCTAGGTACTTGCGTAGGTAGTAGATACCTTGTCCATTCCGCTACCTCCATACCTACCTATCTAGGTACCTAAGTGGATATCGCCTAGGTACCTTGGTAGGGAGCCATTTGGACTGCGGTGCGGTGCGGTGCGGGGGGGGGGGGGGGGGGGGGGGCAATACCTGGAAGCAGCCGCAACAACAACTTGAAGACAGCGGGTGACCTTCCGTATTTGTCAATCTGGCCAACCACAAGGCCAGACGAGTTGGCCAAGGTCCCGGAGTATCCCCCGTCATATCTGCCCGTCCATTGGAAGTGGGCAGCCTACCTAAGATACGGAGCAGAGACATAGGCGCCAATTTCCACTTGAGGTACAGAAGGGGCTCTTGATGGATAGATACACTCGCACTTGTCGGGGGAAGACACTCGGAGTTGAGAGGATGGTCAAAAGGACAAGATGCTGACGTGAACCGGGGAAGAAAGATGTACTTGGGGATAACAGGTATCCAACGTACCTAGGCAGCCAGCCAGCCCGGTGTACGGGATAGTAGGAGGATGCGGCTCACTTACCTGTACAGTAATGAGAGACTTGGAAGGTTCTAGACCACTTGAGTGGCCGTTGAAATGTTGTCGCCTATGCAGCGCGAAAGAAACGAGGTGGGCGCGCGTGTGTGATGAGTGAGTGTTGTGGATGTGTGTATAAGAAAGGCACTTCAAATGAGACGGGTGCGAGCTAGCAGGGCATATATGCGTATCGAACCAAGGTTGAGAAAGCAGTATCCTGAGGTCCCTGGGAAATCAGAGTTGCGCCTTGCAGCAGCAGGGCAGCAATGGATGAAAAATTACGGGACGCTGCTAACTAGAAGGGGCGGCCCCAAGGCGACAATGGATAAAGGATGAAAGATGTTCGGGCGCCAATGGTCCCTATTTGCTAAATTTTATCTGGTTTGGTTGGCTCGGTATGGGAAAGTCCAAAGGAAGATCGAGGTGAAGATGCAAAGGCGATATTAATTCAATGATGGCCAGAGACGCGACCGGTGCTCAAGCCGCTTCCACTCTGCTGTTGGGTACATGCCGAAAGTACCGTGTACTGTACGTTACTTGGTTCAATGGTTGCTCACCAATACGCTCAGCTCAACGCCATCATCTACATTCGGGTACCTAGGACCACTGTTCCACGTTATTCTTTTTTCGGTGGGACCTGCTTCTGGCTCTGGCCCAAACGATGGCAATTTGGTTTGGCCACGATGAGGTCAACAACCATGTAATCTTGCTCCGTGACTACAGGCACGGGGACGAGGGTAAGGTCAAGGAAGGGAGCTTGGGCAGATGCGTCGCAAAGGAAGCCAGACAGAAGAAATATTGTCAAGTGCACCGCCACCTGCATCACTGCCCGGTGTATCCCAGCCCAGCGTCCCAGCTCGGTTCCGGGCCTGCAAGGGTTTTCGTCAGTCAGATATCAACATTGCGAACTCCAAAACAACCAAACAACGGTAAGATTTCTTCCTCATGCCGCTGTCGCTGTTGTAAGGCGGGAGGGAGTGAAGGACAAGCGACGCGACAAGACCCCCCCCCCCCAACCCGGCTTCTTCAGTGGCCACGGTTCACGGCGAGGGGGGGGGGGGAGACCATCAGCAAGATACCCGCAGATTATCTCGACTCTCGCTCCAAGCTGCGTCCAGTGTAGGCAGTGAGCTGCACTGAGCTGGCCCCTCCACATGTCTCAAAATAGCAAGCGAACCCTCCAACGGTTCGCCTCCCCCCTTCAGAGAGAGGTGTGATGTAACGTGGGAACATCATGTCTCGGATAACGAGAAAGAGGAAATCAAGCATCGACCACAGCAACATGCCTTTCATCCTTCCACCCCCTGCCCTGCCCTAATCCTGCGTTTTCTGTCTTGGAAACGATGTGACATATTGGGCTGGACCACACCGCAACAACATGTGCATATCCAAGGCCCGACCTCTCCACCCCACCGTTGAGACATATCCCACGCGATAGATATGGTGTCGGAGGATGCTTGCCGCTCGAAAGCAAAGCAAACGATTGGTGGAGTCAGCTCCAGCAGGCGACGACGTGCAAATTCTCCCCGGGGAGGAGATGAAAGGTGCCCTCCCATGGAGCCACTTTGATGCCGCCATGAAGTATTTAGTGTCTTCTAGTACGCGAAGTACCGTGCCGAAATGCCCAGTCACGCATGGCATCCTCATCATCGCTAGACAGCCTCGGCCAGTAATCGGGCACTCGAGACATCGAGACGTCGGCACTATGCCCCATGGAGGAAAGCTCTGATGGGGAAGCCTTAAGACGTTCCCCCCCATTCCCTCGTTTCTCCAATCCCACACCCCTGTCGTGGTTCCTGAGGGTTTTGGTGGGCTTTTCGTTTTGTTTCGCAAGCTCGAATATGCTGGTCGGGCCAGGGTGCTGGGAAGAGTGATGACGTTGCTCCTAGGGAAAATGCCATGAGGGGGAAGAAAAGAAGACTTGTGGCTTGACGAGGCATATTTTCCCATGCAACCTAGCCACATCGGCCGCGCTGCCAAACACAGCACACCAGACAAGCCCGCTAGGGCGCTAGGGGCGAGTTGAACCCCACTGACGATGCTCCTCCACGCCCCATCGCCCTAGGGACCTCCCATCGGTCGAAATTTGGGAAAGCATGATTCTCGGTCCGCTAGCCTGGAGGAGGAGTATAGTAAGGTACCTAAAGAACAAAAGGTATCAACGACTCGTTGCATCATATCAGACAACGTACGATGTTCACGGGGGAGGGCATCCAATATGAGCCTTACATCATTCCTCATGAGGCAGAGATTGTCAAGTTGGTGCCGGTGAACAAGCACAACGGTCCGCTAGATTATCTGTTTAGTACAGAGGTACTGACGTACGGATACTCGGTATCTAGGTATTCATTTTATCTCTATGCCCCTCCCCTCCAGCACCAGATGCTTAGCTCCGTCTGACATCATCAATTGCAAGCCATCCACCCACCCCTGTCTCTTCTAATCCCTCTTTCTCTCTCGCTCCCTCTTTTTTCTTTCTCGCGCGCAATCCCAAATCCGTATCGTTCTCATACAATGCGCCGTTGTAAATGTCGTGAGGTCTTGGCATTCAATTATGTGTGGAGGTAATCGACCCAAGGAATCAACGTGCGTTCACGCGCTCATCGATGGGAAAATTCCCATTTCTGAGCTGTAATCACGGCACATCGTGCTGGGTGATCCCCCCTCCTTCCCGTCGCCACCCGGTCCCTTGCCCGCCGTCTCCCGCCTCAAAGACCCCATGATGTATGCAAACTCGAAGCCAAAAGCGGCAGGAAATAAGGGTCTTTCGGCCCCCTAATCACGTTAAGACTGGCCGCGAGTCCACTCGAGTATTGGCCATTCCCTCCGGATCGTCCGCGTCGTAAATCACTGTGGTGAAATGCCGTTGAAACAGAGTAATCCAAGCACGGCATCCCATCAGGGGGATGCCCTGCGCGGCTTCGGAGGAAACCCTGCAGCTCGCACACCAAGAAAAAGTCAATGGGAACTCCTACAACAACCCATTTTTCATGAATCCCTTCCCCTGGCCATGTCCGATGCCGATGGACTGGACTCATGGGACAATGTGTCATCTCGATACTTACCCTGTAGGCCACCGACGTCTGGCGTCATCAGCCACATGTTTCCGCCGCTCGGCTTGCACTCCGGCTCCCGCCGCGCAACGGATCGCCGCTGATCGCCTCCCTCCATTCCCTTCCCCCACATCTGTCATCTGGTTTCACCTCGGGCCCGCTGACGCTCCCTTTCCCACGCGCGCCGATTACCCTTCTGTCGGCTGGCTTACAACGACATGCTGACATGGTGAACCCGACGGCGAAGCGCATGACGGAGGTTGGACTGTTATCCTGCGTCCAGCATCGCGCGTTGCTGGCGTTCCTCCGGCGCCAATCGATCCCCCTTGGGTCATCGCAACTGTCATCGTGGGGAGACGTTAGACGTAAACCTGACAATCTACGTGATAGGTGTTGCTTTCATTACGTCAAGGTCACATGTCAGCACGTGATGGGATACATGACGACAAGTCTGCTTTTCGCCATGGTGAGATATCCCGATTATATTGTAGGGGACCGTAGATTCTCGAGAAACGCATGTCGTCTGTCTCCGGGTTGGTTGGCGGCCCCTCTGTTTGATCCAGGCGGTCATCAACGTGTTGCTGAGAGATTGAGCATCATCGAACTTGTGTGCCTGCCATCGCACTATGCAATTGGTACTGCTCCATCACACTTGGCGGAACAAGCCACATCCTGAGAGCGAATGAATGGAATAGGATGAGATTCAATTCACACCGGCAGCGAAACAATGGAACCAATATACGTAGTGTTTGTGAAACTAGTCGGTCCTATGTCGACGATGAGTGGTTTGGTCAATCATGGGACCTGCGGCCCAGAATCCATTTTTTGGATGCCATGACGGTGTTGAAGTGTTCCTACCTTCATGGAGTGGTGTTTGCGGGGCCGGCTCATATCGATACGTTGACATATGGATGAGAAAGCAGCCAACATAAATCCAGAGAACTTGCTGGTTTGCTCTGCTGCCAAAGTGCCGAAGGTAGAGTATGCCTCGTCATCACAATTTCGCATCGAAGGGGACGTGCTGGCACAAGTCGCATGGAGGTGCACAGTAGTTGGCGAATCACTTTGATGACTTCGAAGCTATCTCTGCTGGGTATCTTGGGGAACTAGGTGGGAAAAATGCTTGTCTTGTCGATTATTATCCTACTCATCGCCTGCTCGCCCATTCGTTAGCACACCATCCGAGGGGTGAAGATGAAATGGGAAGAACCACAGGTTGCCGAGATGATTCAGGCTCATGGCTTGATCCAGCCCACCTTGTCGGTGGTGTCGTTTGCGAATCTCTTGTCGCTTCCACTAGCTGGTATCATCGTTTCCGTTGTTCTGTCGTGAGAATGCGGCTTAGCGGCCCGAGTCTGGCTTCTTGACTCTGACCCAGTCTTCTTCAACGACCTGGTCAGAGGCATGAGGGTCCTCGTACGTTGCAAGCCAGCAGTCGTCGTATTCGTCGTCGTCCGTGGTGTCGAGGGGGGTAGCATGCTGAGGACGAGGACGAGGCGTGCGGCGCGGCTTGTGTTGCGCGTCGTCGGCGACGGCAGAGGCCTTGACGGCGCCCGCTGTCATGTCAACGATATTGTCTGCGGATTTGCCTTGGCTCGTAGTCTTGGGGGCCTTGGGGCTCTTCGACTCCTTACGGAGGGCATTCTGCTTGAGAGTGGGCATCTTGAGAGTGAGTGCGGACACTGGTGAAGTTTGTATAGCAAGTTCTGGCCGAGCAGGACGTAGCAGAGCAGTTTCGTTTCTCGCGAGCTGTTTGAATCCCAAGATTTGTTTCCTCCAAGCTGAGAAAACGATAGTTTTGTCTTCAGACTGGGAGGAGTATTTTGTCACTGTTGGGTGTAGAGGCCGTCTTTATATCTCTGCTCTCGTCTTACGTTTTGTCACCGTGACTGTGACTGACAGGAGGAAAGCGACGATTCGGTCGACAAGACAATGGTGGTTGCTTACCCAGTAGCGTGTTTATCACAGCCTGAAGAGGCTGGTTTTGGTTTATTAACAACAGCATTCAGCAGCTAGGCTATTGTCATTGAGCAAGAGCACATATGGTCGGCTTTGAGGTCTTCCCTTAACTGGCTACCAAAACGAGGAAATGTGCCAGCTGGGGAGAAACGGAACAAACCCTGTCAAAGGGCATAACTGAAAAACACTTGTTTGTCACAATGATCCATTGGGAGAACAATCAAGGTAACAACCACACAGGTACAAAAAAGCATGACCGTCCCCCGCAATATAACACAGCTGTACGATACCCCCCAAATACCCTCACAGCTTTGTTTGTTGTCTTCATAATCGCTCGAGTGACGGTCTCAAATTCCTCAGAGTATCTACACAAGAACAATGGAGGAAACGATGTGTATGATGGTTAGCCGCCGCACAAGTTCCAGTATACATCAGCCATCATAGTCTTTGCCAAGGAGGGAAAGCGGCCTATCTGAAACGGCCATCTGGCAATGGTATGAAAATTGTCGCAACAATGAGTGAAATCAGGCCAGAAGCCAACCGTGCAACACTGTTTGTCGAGAAGAAACATCCATCGTACCTGCATCCATCTCGGAGATCTGATAAAGAGTCGTCCCAAGTGAGGGCGCCAAGCCGTCTCCGTATAGCCTCAGGCAATGCTGCTCATGTCTAGACCGGACTTGGCGGGCTGGAAGATCATCCTTCCGGCAAGAGATGTCTCCCTTATCTTGCATCTGATACGATTTCAAGGGTACGTTCATGATGCGGCAACTTTAGTCGAGCAACTGAAGGCATGTACCTTGAAGGGATATCTGTGCGTGGGTTCAGTAGAACTCAGAGTTACGGCGACAGCCATGAGCAAAGTTGCATGTGAGCAGCGGGGTAATGGGATTTCACAGCCTCCCTTCGGATGCGCATTGCTGCTCGGCAAAGAGCTGGGCCAAATGCAAGCGGGACTGGACAGTCTGGAGCCATCGCGGATCGCAGTTAAGCGCCTTGAGTTGCCGGCAGGACCCTTGAGTCTCGGGAGGCAGAGCTGGGGGCGGGCGGCGATATCGGGGCTTTTTCTGGAAACGCAGTGCAACTCAAGGAGGACTCGGGAAGAACAACCGCAGGGGCGGGCAGGGTGATGTGGGTAAGCTTTCGCCATGGCGCCTGGGCAATGTGGCTGGCTTGCGCATCGGAGAGCCTGCAAGGACAGGAACAGGCAAGATGGATGTCGGTTGGGGTCAAGAATTGGGCTCCGATGGATGGTGGTTGGCCGGTTGATTGCGGAATTCGCGAGCAGTATGGGTGTGTCGTGCTCGAGTTGCTGCGACCTGACCTGACATGACCAGACAAGCTGGAGGATAGTGATCCATAGGAAAAGGACGGTCTGATGTGCGTGCAATTAGGTGGAAGTGTACATGTGCGCGCGGGTGTCTTTCAAAGAGCGGATGGTTGGCGGTTGGTTGAATGTGGCATCCCATCTGATGGATGAGGTTGTGTCAAATACGGAGTACGGTACGGATGCAACAACGTCAGACAACGGATGAATCAAGCGAGCAGAGCAGAAACGGTGGGGGGCAAAAAGGCGAATGAGAAATGGTGGAACCAGCGTCGGAGGCGGTGCAGCAGGCCCAAGGCGAGGGGCCACGTCGGTCATGGGCGCGTCGCGACGTCAGGGCAATCTCATTTTTCCAGGTCGGTTTGGTGCCAAGGCAAACTGCAGCACACTCGCTGCGCCCGTTGCGCCAAGAGCCAGTCCGGCGGGCAGTCTGTCAGCTTTTGTGTACCTGTATGCATAGGTTGACAAGCACATCTATTCGTTGGCAGTACAGAATCTCCTGATGATAGCTACTTCTGTTGCTACCACCAAGAGCTTGTTGACGGGCAAAGCGTGGCTGCCTCCAAAAAGTAACAAATTGTCGAGCAAGCGGAGATCAAGGTGATTGACAAAAAGGCTGAACCAGACACAGCAAGAATAGCCGGGTGTGCCTTGCATGCAGAGTTTTGATGCTTGAGTGATGTCCTAGGCCCTCCCGGCATGAGTTACTGAGACGAATCGCTCGGCGTCATCGTGCTGTAGTCTGCTCTCCTGATTGGGCGCTGGGCAACACGTAGCGCGAATGGATATGGTTGTACCTCCCCCACTCGTCGTGCTTGTCGACCTAGAGTGGCAGAGAGAAGGAGCAGGGAGGTGTGGCTCTAGTCTCGAAATGGACACTGGGAACGGGAGTCTAGTCCTGCCCCCTCCCTGCTCTGCTCCGCTGGCCATGACGGTGGAACTGCTGCAGTGCACCTTGCTATCTGTAAGGCAGGTATCTGAGAAAGGTGACGGGTCCCGTCTTCAACTGTGACCTGGCGCTGGCTGGAGTGGCACAATGTCGAGCCACCGGCATCCCTGGAGCGTCAACCCAGTGCGCGCCATCGCCATTTTGCGCCATGATTGCCTTTTGACCTTTTCCAGAGGTAGTGTATCTATTTCCCCGGGAGGGACCACTCGCCATTTTTCTCGCCTCGCCCTTTATCAATCAACCCGCCTCACATTATCGTGCCTTCCCTTCCTCCCGTGGCAGATTTCGAACTCCTGATCGGCCCTTCCAGTATCGTCCGACCGCAATCTCACATTGTTCCTCTTGCTTCCCTTCTACATCGTCTTGGTCTCATTTTTAATCTTTCCACGTTTGTTCCATCGTCAACCACATTTTCGATACTGAACCCACCCGACGAACACCTCATCAAATGTCTCTCTCCGCCAGAGAATGAGAGCTTTTTCGCATACTTCTGGAAAAGGCCGAACTCTACTTTGGAGGCCCGATTCCTACCACCGATAATCCCGACGTTGCGTCTTTCTCTCTCTCTGCCTCGAGAGATACCAACAAACCACCCAACAAACAAATAGCATTTCCCACTCAATCGTGAACACGACCTGGCAGCCGTCCTATCGCGACCCTTCCGAAACCACAATCGTGCATCGTCTTGCCTGCTTGGGCTTTCTCTGGTGTCAACGCGCTGCGCCAAGCCCATCCCGAGAACTTTCCATCAGCTTTGGCCCCCTTGGACCTCCGTCCTCAACCCGGCTACATCTACCTCCGAATTTCGCATAGTCTTTTCTCGAACTTCGCTCGACGTTGTCGATTCCCCCAGGGATAGGAATCACCATTGTCAAAATGGACCAACAGTACATGACGCCTCCGACGTCGTTTCGTCTGGCCGACATGGCCCAAGGTGCCTACGACATGCCTCTCATGGCTATGAAGAAGCCGCACGACTCCCACCCCTCCATGGGCAACTTGGTCCTCCTCGTCTTCGAAGCCGTCCTGGAGGTCGTTTGCGTCAGCTTGCCCGGTTACATTGTCGCTCGTATGGGTCACTTCGACGCCGACAAGCAGAAGTTCTTGGCCAACCTTAATGTCATGCTCTTCACGCCATGCCTGAGTACGTGTGTCGCGGATCCTATGAACAAAAATCCTGCTAACGACCCCTCCCGCAGTCTTTACCAAGCTGGCCTCCCAGCTTAATGCCGATAAGCTCCTCGATCTTGCCGTCATTCCCATCATCTTCGTCATCCAGACCCTCGTCTCGTGGCTCGTCTCTGTTGGTGTATCTCGCCTCTTTGGCTTCAATCGCCGCGCCTCCAACTTTGTCACAGCTATGGGAGTGTTTGGCAATTCCAACTCGTTGCCCATTTCCATGATCTTGTCCTTGTCGCAGACGATCAAGGGTTTGCATTGGGACAAGATTCCCGGGGATAACGATGATGAGGTTGGTGCCCGCGGCATTTTGTACCTCTTGATCTTCCAGCAACTCGGTCAGCTGGTGCGCTGGAGCTGGGGTTACCACGTACTGCTCGCCCCTAAGGACAAGTACCCTGAGTATCAGGACGAGCGCATCGAGGAGGGCCAGTACGCCGGGGATCGGGAGACGGCGCCTTTGCTGAATGAGTACGACGACGGCGCGGCCGCCTCCCGCAGATCTTCCAGTGACAATCTGTCGAATTACGAACCCGCCGGTCGTACTCCTGTTGCTAGCAGATCCAGGGCTTCGCCCGCCGACACCGAGGACGAGGACGAGGACGACTTTCCCAAGAAGGCGAGGACGACCAATGCCCTCGCTCCGCTTAATGGTAATCATCCCGTTTTCGACGGAAGTGGCGATGAGATATCGTCTTTCCCCCGCATTCTTAACACGGATGAACCCGACGTTCCCGAGGGAGTTAAGGGCTACCCTGCCCGCGTTAACAATGCCGTTGTATCTGCTAAGCGCTCCACGTCCAACTTTGTCAAACGCCAGTACGAACACCTTCCTGCTCCTGCCAAATCGATTCTTTCGGCACTGGGCCGCTTTGCCGGCAAGCTCTACAACTTCCTTTGGGAGTTTATGAACCCGCCCCTGTGGGCCATGCTCATCGCCGTCGTCGTTGCTTCCATTCCGGCCCTGCAGAAGATTTTCTTCGAGGAGGGATCATTCGTCAAGAACAGCTTCACCGATGCCGTCCAATCAAGCGCTGGAGTCGCCGTCCCCTTGATTCTGGTTGTTCTTGGTGCCAACCTTGCGCGCAACACCCAGAAAAGCGATAAGCAGCGCGACCCCGAGGAGGATCAGATCGGAACGAAGCTTCTCGTTGCCTCTCTCGTGTGCCGCATGCTTCTGCCGACTCTCATCATGACCCCTATCCTGGCCATCTTCGCCAAGTATGTACCGGTCAGCATCCTGGACGATCCCATCTTCGTTATCGTCTGCTTCTTGTTGACCGGCGCGCCAAGCGCCCTTCAACTGGCACAAATCTGCCAGATCAATGAGGTCTACGAGGGTGTCATGTCGAGAATTCTGTTCCAGAGCTACGTCATCTGGTATACCACCCCCTCATTGCCCCTTTGCATCTGGCACTTCAGCTAACGTCTTTATAGGATCCTCCCATCAACCTTGATCCTCGTCATGTGCGCCTTGGAAGTCGTTGAGTGGGCTGCTTGAGCGGTTAACTATTTTCTTTTGTCATGGAGAACTCACAGTATTGAGCGCAATAATGGTACAGGTGGTTTCTGCAGGAATCGTCCAGGCGTTTAGGTTATCAAGGCACACGCCGTGACCAGGGGCAAAAGCAGAACACAAATTGGCCCTTGGCCGTGTATTAACACCAGCACAAGCGAATTGGGGGGCATCTCTTTCTACCAAGCATAAACGATTAAAAAAAATCCTCATAGCTGATCGTTGTCCGCCCTGGCAGTCACTAGCGATTGTATATTTGCACTAATAGGAATATAAACATGGACTTGGAAAGCATGGCCCAACCCACCCGCATTCTCCGATGTATCTCTTCGCGACATGCCACCAATGACTTGCAAACTTTTGCTTGTCGAAATAACTGTTTTGGCCACATGTGGATTAAGGGAGCGCCTCCAAGAGGGAAAGAACTGGTTCTAGAGATGTTTAAATGCAAAATATCCATTATCTGCTGACTTCATCAAATGCATTTCTTGGTCTCCATCGAACTGTTGACTGTCGAAACCCTGTACCTGCAAGCCCGGTACATACTATGTACGTAGGTAGATACCTACTTATCATAGTACCAAGGCAAGTGGGGAGCAACGGCGCCGCTGCACAATGACCCACTTTTGACCGAGCCGTTGGTGAGATGCTCCGCCTTCACGTGACCACACGTCAATCCGGGCCATGGCAGGAAAGAAGGTCGCGATTTTACGCCTGCCGTTCCTTGACTTTCAGTCTCCAGTCTTTATGCCAATTCGAAACTTCGAGCCGAAAATTCACCTCAACATCAACAGCAACAGCAACACATACGAAAATGGCTTCCGCATCGAGATCGCCTTCGCGCGACCGCTACCGCTCCCGCACCCGGTCTCTGACGCCGATGTCCAACCGGTCACGTTCGCCAGCCCGCCGTCGCTCATACGATTCACGCTCCCCGTCTCGTTCTAGATCACCCACGCCGCGACGAAGTGGCAGACACAGAACGGAGAGTCGCAGCCGCAGCCGCAGTCGTAGCGATAGCCGAGGACGCTCTGCGAGCCCCTCAGTGAGGACTACCAAGGTCAGACGCACTTTTTCTTCCCATTCTATTCCCACATCACGCAGGTTCTCTGTTTCCTGGGAGTACGTGAAGCTGACGGACGTCTTCCCATAGATTGTTGTCGAGCGTCTGACCAAAAATATCAACGTCGACCACTTGGAGGAAATCTTTGGCCAATACGGACGTATTAAAGACCTCCATCTTCCCATCAACGGAACACGTAAGTCGCCCTCGAGTTTCCGTCTGGCCCCTATGTTCGGGCTACAAATCCACCAAGCTGACGTTCCTTATTTAGTTGGCACCAACCGCGGCACCGCGTACATCCTCTATGAAACCGAAGCCGATGCGGAGGAAGCCATTGCCCACATGCATGAGGCACAGCTTGACGGCACCGTAATCAACGTCTCTATCGTTCTCCCTCGACGCAAGGTTTCCCCAGCACCTCCCCAGGCCCGTCGTGGCGGAGGCTTCGACCCCAGAGGCCCTCCCCCAGGAGGTCGTGGTGGTAGAGGCGGGGGAGGGCGAGGGGCTGGCTCTTTCGGCCACAACGGCCCTCGACGAGGCGCGTCGCCCCCGCCTGGTCGATTCGGTCCCCGATCAGACACATACCGGCCTGGTTCGCCGTCGCGTTCTCCGACTCGATCCCCTGGTGCCGCTCCGCCGTCCAGGGGTGGTGGAAGCAGATATAGAAGCCGTTCCAGATCCTACTCCAGATCTCCTTCACCACCCCCGAGACGTGGCGGCGGTGGTCGAGGTAACGACCGTAACCGCCGGAGAAGGAGCCCGAGCCGAGACAGCTACGATAGCTACGACAGCCGTCGATCCCGGTCTCCAAGCCAATCCCGCGACCGTGGCGGTCGCGGAGGCGGCCGCGGATACCGATGAACGAGAGGTTTAGCATGACTTGGCGAAAATGGGGTTCTGTTATTTCACGGCGTTTGGGAGGAACGAGGAAAAGTCGGTTGGGATACCCACCTTACAACTTGCGGCGGGCGTGGGTACCTCAGTTGACCCGTAAGACCTGACCATGCCTACACGCATTCTCAGCTAATCGCATAGAGGTATGCCTAGAATACCGCTTCTTGACACATGATCTCGTCCCCTTTTCGATTCGTGACGCGAATCTGCCGAGATGAATCCGCATTGGTTCTCCATACCCCTTCTATGCACCCGACCATCCCCGGCTCGTAACCTATTCAATGATTAAAGGAAGTCCGCAAATGGTCACCAAGTGACCAGCAGTACGTATAATGCTACGAACTGCACGGCTTGTTGCTTGGGCTCTTCTAGATTTTCCTATTATAACGAATCAGAAGGGCTGCATGGCAGATTGGTCAGTCCTATTTCGGTTCTTTTTACCTTCGCCGCAATCCTTCGCCATTTGAAATCAATCCGACGAGCACAGCCTCTTTTTTTTTTTTTTTTTTTTTTTTTTGCTCTTCTTGGCCGTTGTTGCGATACCTCTTCTTGAGGCTGCCCTGATGCCTTCGACAGGTCTCGACCAGATTCCGAAGACTAGGCCCACGCAACGGAGAAGTCGATCCGTACTCTACTCGGCCCGGGCGGTTGAGTGGATGACAATTTAGGTGAGCTTACGCCACACCCATTGCTTCCCTGGTCACGCCTCACTGTATCTCCTCCACGTTAGTAGATGAGTGAACGTAGCGTATGTTTGATGACGTCTCCGGTGTTTGTCAGTCGGGGTGCTTGCAGCTCTTCACTGTTTACTAAGCTTCCAGGTTTTGTAATCCCTAATTTCAGTCACAGATGAACCATCATCGAGGCATTAGGCAGCAGGTGGATAGTACGTCTTCCTCTGACCAAACCGTCACATTGCTTACTTCTATCTACAATGAGACATCGACAGTGCGGCTACCAAAGCCATCATATCCGATATTGCCGTCGACGACTTGACGGATATGCACAGTACCTCAAGGAGCGCCATAATTGCACGACGACTGACGAATTCTCCTCGTCTTCATGCTGGCGCAAATTCCTGAGGGGCTCGGTCTTGACCGCGCTGACAATCTATACAAAGGCGCAATCTCACTTGTCAACCAGCGTGGCCTGCGAAATATTCCCATCGTCATAGGAACCCGGCTGAGCCGATCAAGCTGACTTCGATGCTGGGATCAGTGACAAAGGTCCCCTGAGGCCGGTTCGTCCACCCACGCAACACACTAACCGGCCTGGTCTTGCCCAGCCAATGGCCGTCGAGCCCAGCAGACGTGGTGGCAACAGCGCCAGTACCGACAACTGGGGATAATTTGGCAGCGTCTTGGCTGTTGGTGAACCCCCCTGCCTCGTTTTACCGCTGTTGCCCTGGGGCCTTGACAAAAGGGCTGCATGAGCCTGCAGCAGGGGAGTGTTTTTGAAGCCGGAGCGGCCGACAATGACTCCGGACGACCTTTACGTTGCTTACATTCTGTAAGTGAAAGAGAGCGTCTGTCCTGGCCCATGGAAAATTGGGTTTCCCAATCTTACGGCATCCCTTCTTTCTCATTAGCCCGCCGCTGAATGGCACTGGGCTAGAGTCCGCATGCGGCGCAAGGGAGGAACTCCGCCGTCTTGAATCCCGGCCGCTGTCCTCACCATCCTGATCAAACCCCCCCACATTGCTCTCTCGGGAGGGCTGAGCTGAGCTCTGCAGGCCAAATGAGGTCAAAGGAACGCATCTATCTCGATCGGCGACCTTGTAACAATGGGGTTCGCTATCCACTCAGGCTGATCGAGAAGAAAAAAAACGCTGACCGTCCTTGGTCAAGCTCCAGCATTCGACAAACTTTGTGGAACGTTGTTCGACGCTTGGTAAAGCCTCGCAATCCTTCAGCCCTATGGACATACACCCTCGTCCTGCCCCAACCAGCCCCGCTGGGTGCAGAGCGTGGGATGTTGGGTGTGGGTGTGGTCGAATCCACCCCATCGGCTCTGCGCTAGACCACAAATTGCGCGTCCCTCGCTTCGACTGCCTACTGAAGCCTAGAGACATCAACATCTTGAGCCTCTCGTCTTCCCTGATGCCCATTCGTTTATGGAGTGTCAGCGTGGCCGTGTCTCACCTTACTATCCCTCCTTCGCGGGACTACGTCTCCGGCTCGGGATTGGGTGGGAAAACGTCGAGCCACACTATCCTGGCCCAGGAATCTCACATACGTCGTCTATCCGCCCTCCAACCTCCTAGTTTGGGACTGGTCCCCGACTCTGCTACGACTCCGTGATGGCATTCTCTTGTCCTTTCTCATTACTTGTCTTCATCGATCCGTTTGGCCAACCCTGGCGTGATCACGATCCACATTCAAACACTGACGATCACAGCCGCTCACATGACGGATCACTCGGGCGGGACTCTCACCACCCACCACCCGTAGAACGCGGGCGAAAGTCAAGGCAGAAAACTTGTCAGAATTGGTACTGCCAGGTTGCTTACGGCTTATGGGTCAAGTGCTCTTCAACTTCCACCGAGCATCTGCTCCGATTGTGCTCGTCGCTCGGCTTGATTGGTTTAACTCATAATAGCTTTCAGCAAGGCGTATCTCCCTCCTCCGTCACAATCTGTCATCATTCCGCGTTGCCCATCTCACAACCTTGGGGTACTGTCAGACTCGACCCCCATCCCGGAGTAGGATGCCCCCCTCTCACGCCACGATTGCCTATTCCTTGCTCGCGGGGTGCCCTTCCTATCCGGGTTTCTGGGAGCCCTCCCAGCAATGTGGTTGGCAGTTCCCGGTTCTTGGGAATCTTGCTGGCGGGCCGTATGTACCCCGGCGTACCTTGCCTGGGATGTCTAGGTAGAGTCGTCAAAATAGGTGTCCTAACCAGCTTACCCCCTCCCACACATCGCGGGACTCTTGGCGTGGAGACGATTTGGCTATCACGTTGTACCAGGGAGTAATATGCGAATTAAGCGCCAGGCCAGTGGCGGTTTGACGTATTTGGAAACCCAAGGTAATATGAGCCCTGCGGACTTGGTAACATGTGGACAAGTCTTGGTCTTCTGGGCGAGATGGAGGATTACCTTGCCTGGGAATTGTCGTCTCTTTCCTGTGTGTACATATGTGTCTTGAATGCAAAGCCTCATGAAGGATCTGTGATGAGAGCATATATGAGCCCCGTCGTCGTCCAGTTCATTGTCTCGGGCGACAGGACCATACCAACATTGTCTTCACCGTTCTGAACTATTATCACCGGGTGAAGCCTATTTTAACGCCCTTCATTCACCAATAGCCCGCTCAAACTCTGAATTACCTAGATACCACACGGTCAAGTCCCTTTGAAGACCTCCCATCGAGAAAAAGCGCCCGCAGCCAAGATGCTCTCCCCCGTCTACGCAAACCTCTTCGACAGAGATCACGTCACAGCCTACATCTCACATGGCCACGACGACGGACAACGAGTCTACCCAGAAACCCAACAACACGTTCCCAAAAGCAACCCCTCGCTCGCCATCGACGTGTTCGCTCTCATAAGCAAGGTCCCCTCGGCACCGCCTACACCGCCGCCCCGTCCGCGTCCCGGCCCATTAGGCCCCCGCCCGGATGTCCCTACGCCTCCTCCAAGCCCGTAAAGAGCTGCGTGCTGCCTGCCGGGGGACTTAAGTGGATGGATCTTGTTGGTGATTCCGAAGTCGGTCTTGCGGGTGATGATGGCCTCGTCCGCCACAGTGCTCATAGGCTCGTCGAGCTCTCCAACGTGTCTGCGGAGGACCCAGCTGGCCGACGCGGCACGTCGACCGAGTAGCCGTCAAGGCTCCGGAACCCGGCTGTCGCACGGCATGGTTAACCGAAAGGCTCTTTCTCTCCTTCAGAAACCAACCGGCTTCCACCCTTCGCCTTTAGACCCCTCCATTTTCTTTCACCAATGTCTCATCTCCGTCTCTTTCGTTCCCTTTACTCCGACACGACCAGATGGAATCAAACCGCTCACCGAAGCGACATCGTTGAACTAGACTTACATTATCTGCGTATAAAATTGTTGCATATTTCTTAATTTGTAGGTTGGAGGGGAGCATACATGGCAGGGACACGCATTTACACGGCCTGGGTATCATTCGCTTTCGCTTCTTCAGAGCAGGAGTTGGTGTTCGTGCATAAATACTCATGAATTCACTTTCGTTTTCAACTACTAGAATCCAAGAAAGGCAGGCGGCCCAGGTGTGAATGCGAAACGGCATGAGCTGTTGGTCGTCTGTATTGTGGTGATGATTGATTAACTAGACCGCTGTTGTTCGTACCCCGCCGACTGCCAATCTGAGAGTAAAACTGTTGCCCTTGAATGTGCCAGACTTCTTGTTATGTTGCACCAAACTGTAGCCCGAACCCTAGGCATGTTCATTCCATTGGGATGGTCTCCGTTGCTTCTGAATACGTCGATGAGACCCAGCCTCCCCAGCAATTACGTGTGTAGTTGAATAGCGCTTTCAATGCAGACCTGCACTTCGATGGGACACTGTAGAATATCGCCTCACCAGCTGCAAACAGCTATCGAAGGAGCTCTTACAAACATCCACATATCTTTAATCAGCAAGATATCGTGATTTTCAAGCGTGGCCAGCTCGATGCTTCATCCACCATCTCACCTTTCCTAGCTATGTTTTCGGCATGATCCGATATGCATGGGGAGGTATCCCAATACCATCGCGTTGACTGGCCACGATTTAAAGCACTTTTTTGGCTCAATGTTCGGCTCTTCATACTGGAACTGTCTCTCCGTTCGTATATTCAACGAGCGTTCATTTGCAAAGCATTGTGGTAGTACGGGTTAGGCGAAGCGTACACAAAGCTAGGCGTAAGCTGTCTTGGAGTCGAGAGCTGAGTTTTGAGAAGAGACTTATGGTGTCTTTTGAGTGCTTGTCTTCTGTTTCACGTACCTTCTTCATAATCAGACCCAAAATCTATCCAATCTGCTGCTCAAATAGCATAACTTTTAATCGTCCATGACTGCTGTTGTCGGGAATCTCGTGATGCACGGCCAAAGTCAACATCGTTCCCAAGGCCTTCGCTCATTTTCCACTCCGCGCACCCATCAAGTCTACAAATTCCACTCCTTGGTGCACTAACGCATACAAGCAGTCCGAGATCATTTTGCCAACGCACCTTGGAGCAGAGGGTACGAGAGTCTCCTAGGTTCTCCATTCAACAAGACCGCGAACCCGCAACACAACATGAGAAAGTCCGGTAGAAATTTATCGCTTCAATCACCAGCTCCTTCGCGCTCGTAAATTTGCCTGAATTATTCCTGTCTGCCGGGCTATCCTTGGAAGTGACCAGCCTTGGTCTGAGGGGACTCCTGCTCTCGGAGCTCGCCAATGCAATGCACCTTTGAGAAGCACTCGAGTTCGACTAGGCGTGATGCAATCTCACGAATGCGGCTCTCGCCCTCCCTCTCTTACACAGACATGCTGTTTGGGCCATCGCAGTCTTTTTGGTAGACACAGGAAAGTACACTGAAGCTGTCAGATTGGAGAATCATGGATTTCTGGTGCGCCATAGGGAGGAAGCATAGATATCACGCCAATGAGTTCCATCGAGGAATGAACTCTTTGGAGACTACCAAATGGGACGGCTTCAAAGACTCATAGACGGGCCATGGATCTTTCTTCTGGCAGAACCAGACGCTAGAAGACCTCACATCTGGAAGGACCGGGAATCTATCTTGGGTATCTAGACATGACTTTGCACGTCATAGCCTGGACATGAACGAACGAGCGCCTCGCCTCGTGTTCTCGGAGAAGAGTGTCTAACAGGTTTTGAGTAAGGGTTGGGAACGTTCTCCCCACCACAACGGCAACCCATTCAATTCATGAACGTTCGGAAAGCAGACCAACAAACAAAAGGGGGTAAAAACAGATGACGGAGGGCATGACCCCGTCATTGCATGGGAGCCATGGTCGTTGTAGCGCGTAGAAGGTAGCCATAACGCCTCTTGGCCGTCATTGACGGTCCCGGGCTTTGAAGGGGACAAGCAAACCGCTGATGCTCGTGACGGACAATAGAATGGGGCATAGCACATGCGTCCGGCTGCCGCTGGCGCTGCGAATGGTATAAACAGAGCATGCCGGGCAAGGAAAACTAGATAGTAGGGGCCAATGGTTCGCGATGAGAGGGAGCAGTTCCACGGTGAAAGCTGTCTGTCTGTCTGTCTGCAGCGGCCACCTTTGCCGAGCTCCAATCACTGCTAAAGCGCTATTATTGTGAATCCATGCTTCATGCACCTGCAGCTCGTGTTGGGGGAGGGCCAAGAACGTTACGGTCTTGGCTAACTGTTGGCAACGCTGCCTGGATGGCACGGGCAACTCGTATCGGCTTGGAGTGAAAGGGAAACGCTTGGTCCGCCGCTGTCCGTTCACTTCATCCGTGTTTTCGAATCACAGGACTTTGCAAGGGCGGGAAGGCTAATCTTATTAACTATAAGTTCTGCTCCTCTTTGAAACTCAATTCACTTGCTGTTTCTTAGCCCGGTTGCTGCCGAGACATATGTTGCCTAGGAAGATGGCCCATGGCCCACAGCTACAGTCCCAACCCAAAATTCCGAGATCACCCCCTTCTAAAATACAGGCATACCTGATCTCAAACTTATGGACCCCCCCCCCCCCCACTGTAGACATGTCCGTCCACAACAACATACCACCTTAACTTGCCTCCTGTCAGACGTTGTGGTGCCCAACGCCCTGGAAGCAACAGCTACTCTGCTTCAATTTACCAAAAGGGCTGTCATGCCGGCCAAGATGTGTCTTATTTCTTCTTTTTCGTCGTTTCACTTTCTCATGCAGGGCCACAATAGTCCCTTTGCAACAGAACAGGCATGTCTCTCTCGCCCCTGGAACGATCGGCTGGTATTCCCACCCAAACACCCCCACCCCCATCATGTCGGTTTCCGTCTGCCATCTACAGCAGGATGAACTCGGTTCGCCGAGCTGTCCACAGGGGCTTGTCAAGGGAGGAGGACGAGAAACAGGACTGTGCTTCTGTAGTGGCGCTCGGCTTCCCGTTGCCAATGCCAACAGCGAACAGATATCGGTTGATATGATTCTCGGGCAACAATAGGCACATCTCTGGCTTCGACATCGTCTTGCATGTGATGGACTACGTAGATAATGATTTGCCCGTTAAGTATTCGAATACAAGCAATAGACAGCCTTGCAGCTCTCTTACCATTCTCACCTGTTGTCGATGCCGCCGCGTATTAGGTGTCTCGATCGCGTGCGGTCCCAGCCGCTTGCAAGACATCAATCTCGTCGCTGCCCTGGGGTCAATCACCTTGTGACAGTGGTAACCCCATCATCCCCTCCGGTGGCTTTCTGCCAAGCCGATTGTCCCATCGACGTCGCCTTACCCCAGTTTTAGATGCAGATGATCCCTTCCGGGGGCCCAGAGCTATCTGCAGGGCTCAGGGCGCTCGCCGATGGTCGAGCTGTGGCGTGGCGACCTCTTCAGACAGCATTCTCTTCTCTGACGGGCCAACTCGTCCCCCGAAGCCTATCTGTTGTTATGGCTCAATTGTTACGATACCGTTAGCTTGAACTCCAATACACCCGTCTTTCGAGCCTGATAGAAGAGAGATTATCGTTAGAGGTTGCTGTGGATTTGCCTGGCCGATCGGCTCTTTCGATTTTCCCACCCAAGTACCCGTCAGAAAGCCACAAGATGCTCTCGTCACCTCTCAAGGCTGGCGTGTTCAGCCTTCTGTCGTTGGCCGGCCTCGTTGCCGGTCAACAAGATGACCTCGGGAGCGTTCTTCAGTCCAAATCAAATCTGTCTACTTATTACAACCTGATCAAAGTGAGTTGAGTTGCCTCTGGCCGGCGTGAGGTTCGACCCTCTGTTGATGGCGAACGAGATGTATGATGAAGTTATCGACCCTTTGCTGACTCCTGATCAGAAATACCCCGAAGTCATTCTTAAGCTTCCCAGCTACGATGGCGTCACAGCAAGTTTCCCTGAAAATTCCAATCCCAAGAATGTGGTCCACAGGGCTAACACACTGCTCAGATCATTGCGCCGTCCAACGCGGCTTTCGAGAACATTCCCGGTACCCAACTAAACGGCATCTGGAACGAAACGGACCCCTCCATCGCCGTCCCCATCCTGGAGTACCACATCCTCCAAGGCACAGTCTCGACCAGCGCTCTCGAATCGGGCCCGTCAGTCCTGCACTCCTCGCTACTCCAGAACCCGGCCTGGACCAACGTCACTGGCGGACAGAACGTCATGGTGAACAAGCAGCCCGGCAACGTCACCGTCTTCACCTCGTCCGAGGGCATCCGTACCACCCAGGTCGAAGGTGACATCAAGTTTGCGGGCGGCCTCATCCAGGTCGTCGACAACCTCATGATCCCCCCTGCCAGGCTCGAAATCACGACCGACTCCTTTCAGCTCCCCGCCTTCCTGGGGGCGCTCTACACCGCCAGACTCCTCCCCTCGCTGTCGGAGAGGAAGAACGTGACCATATTCGCCCCGCGCAACGAGGCCTTCCAGCGCGTCGCCGGATCCCTCCGAGACCTGGACGAAGACGCTGTCCGGAACATCCTCAACTACCACGTCGTCACAGGCCGCATTCTCGCCTCCTCGGACCTCAAGAACGGCACGAACCTGACCACTCTGTCCCGGCAGGACCTCAACGTCATCCGCTCTGGCAACAATCTCTTCCTCAACTCGGCACAGATCGTCCAACCCGACATCCTCCTCGCAAATGGCATCCTCCACATCGTCGACAATGTCCTGAACCCGAACGCGGCCTCGGCGACGCCGGACCCCACCGCCGTTAGCCAGCTGCCCGTCTTCCCCGAGAGCTCGGCGTCTGGGCTGCCGTTCACGTCGGCGATTCCTTGCACCGTGAGCTGTCCTGTGACAACCACCGCGACTCCCACGGCGGCATCGACGACGGCATCGACGACGGCCATCAGGACTGCCACGAGCCCCGGTGCCGCGGCGCGGACTGGCGTGGCTGCTGGGGCGGCTTTGCTTGCAGGGTTGGCAGCGCTGACTTGATTCGGAACGGGGCCTGGTTTGCACGGACAGAACGAGGCTACGATATCACTGTAGATGTTGGAATGCTAAAGCACTGACTGGATCATTTTGTAAATAGAATTCAAACCTGGGCCTGAAGAAGTTGGAATACTTGGAGTCAAGAAAACAGCGCGTACATTGCGCGGGATGTAGTGCGCTCACAGAGGCCTTGATATTATAGTTGCAATCGTTAGGCCAGTAGTTGCAATGCCAACTCTGGCCATCCAAGCCATGTCTACAAGTTTTCCCTGTTTCACCCAGCAGACTTCATTCCACTCAACTATCTCCACCTTTGTCCGGGTCTTCGCCCGCAAGCTCAAAGGTCAGGTTTTTTCGTAATGCTCCACAGCCATCCAAATAAGTCCGATATGGTGTAGTGGCCAATATGATGCCCTCTCATTCACAGAACTTGATCGTGGCATAGAAAGTCGTGAAGATTGGATATGGTGGAGGGAAAGAGGCGAGGGGAGAATATTAGATTCGGCTGGTCCATGGTGGCAGACACGCGGAATGGCAATCGCTTCGCCAGCTGCACTTACCCAAGCAAGCAAGCAAGCATTCGCAAGGATGGGTTAGGTATACATCATGGTAGCTTTTGATGTGCCTTGCGCGAGAACACGTTAATGTAACTATTAGCAGCTGCCTTGCCACGTAGTTGATCAGCAGTCCTCTGACACTTTAAAACTGCCTCCTATTCTGGTTACTAGATTCGGAAGGTGAAGCTTGATTGAGGCCGACGGCTCGTCATGAGCACGTCTACCTTCCAGTACCGAAACATGAACGAAGATATCTACTTGATATGATCGGCTAGTATAAGAAATACGCAGTATGCCGGTGAGAAGATCCACTTGCAGGTTGTCATCGGTCGTAAACTGGACAGTCGACTTCAGCAACCCGTTGATCAGTTTCTAGGTCTCGATGAACTGTCTGAACGGAAGGACATGATTCGAACCAAGTTTCCCAGGTAGGAGAATGGTGCCAGAGGAATGAAAAAACAAGCCTTGAATATGGAAATTGTACTTGATTCTGGTTCACGCAAGGAGAAAGCCATATTCTAAGAAGCTGAAAAATAGTTCTTGTACCCCTACTATATCTTGAAAG
Source organism: Colletotrichum higginsianum IMI 349063 (assembly GCF_001672515.1). NCBI lineage: Eukaryota > Fungi > Ascomycota > Sordariomycetes > Glomerellales > Glomerellaceae > Colletotrichum > Colletotrichum higginsianum. The sequence continues at coordinate 145,016 of NC_030958.1, forward strand.
CCTGTCGAAGCGGACAGCTCTATTGGAAGTTCAACAGATCAAAAAAAATAACTGTTACTGCTACTCGAGGCATGGCGGAAACTATGAAGATCTCGAAAGATGTTCAGAACTTACTGTCTATAAGAGCGTTTCCCAAGTATTTTGTACCGCAGAAGGCATGGTGTCACTTTTGAGCTCTCGACAACAGGCCACGACACTGTTTTGTCGTCCAGGGCCCGATTTCTTTAAGTCGATCGGTCATGGCGTGTCTTTAGAAGACATACCAGACTAAAAAATGTGTAATAATCCTCAAGTCTCGAGCAATGAGAGAAGGTGGTACGTGTGACCGGGGCATATGCTCTGCCGGTGAACTCGCACCCTCGACAACGACAAGCTTTGAAGACACAAGTTCAAATGCAACCTCACAGGCCAAGTTGTTTAGCAACATCCCAGCAACACACATTAAGCTAGGAAGACTTCCAAGAAGTGCCCCCAGGCCACAGAGGCCCATCTACTGACATCGCTATCTAAGCCTCGGCTTTAACCCGTCACCTCGATCATCAGCCTCATCAAGACCCCGTCACCTTCCACACACGAACATCTTTCAAACCTCATTCCTACGCCCCAACATCACCCAGCCCCCCTACACCTCAACCGAGGTCACCGACGCCGCAGGCCCGCGTCTCGCACCACACCAACCTCACGCCTGCCAGCTGGCCACCCTCAGCTGCATAATCAGTAGACAGTAACACGGAGACAAGAACCTGATTTCCAGGCGTGGCGGGAGAGAACGCATACCCAGCTGTCCGGCTCCAGCTCGCGTAGGGTGCTCTGCATTGCCTTGACTACGTGTCTCAGTCCGGTACTCATCGCCCGCCTGCCCGCGACGAGACGACCACGCAGAGTTGCAGAGTGCAAGGGATGCATTTGGAGCCTTTCTCCAGTAAGCAGGGGGGGGTGGCAAAGAGGTATCGAGCTTGGCACATGAGAGATGCAGACGAGCTTTGCCCCGGCCATCCACCTCAACAGCGACTCGCAGACATGACACCGTATAGTATCGACCCTACCCACTCTTACTGCCTACATGGACCTCCAGATAACGAACGATGGGGCTCGCAGCTCGCAACTCTTATCCGTCCTTCTCAACTGAAACACGCACGCAGCCGGGCGAGCGAGATAACAACAAACGAAGTAGGTCGTCTCAATTGGACGACATGCGGGCAGGCCGCTAGGGCCAAAGTGCAATAATACCACCAACGCGAGACTTGCGCAGCTTGACGTGGAGGGCAAAGGGGAAGAGGCGTCCGGGAGGGTTGGGGTTTGTCTCGTTCCATGCGGTCACCCCAAAATAAAAACGGCTACACGAGCTGCACGAGTGACTGGTTGACCAGTGATTGGGGCAAATCGAAGCCAACGTAGAATACGAAGTGGAGGGGCAGCCCGAGGGCGGGCGGGGTTATCGAGCTTATGCAACGGCTGACTGGCTCGTCCTGCCCGCCACACCCATAATGAGGACGATGTTCATGGGTTCTCTACTCTGCAAGATCATCGAGCTTGAGAGACGGGATACAGCGTTATTTCAAGCTTGAGATGCGTGGAAGAGGCAGGCCGCAGAACAGACAGACCGGGTATGACGTACAGCCGTCTTGTTGACGTCTCGCAGTTCACGGAGAACTTGTATGGGCAAACAGAAGGACTCGGTGACATACGGATGCTTCCATCATGCAGCAGAGGCTTCATTCTGGGCGCCGTATGCGGCATGACAGACAGCCCGTGGGAACAAGCTCTAGCGTTACAACCGGAGCATTGAGAAGTACCGGCTCTGCGGGTCGGGTTCAGCTGGGATTGTCGCTGCATGAACAGATATTTCCCTTGGATTTTGCAAGGAAAACAGGCAGCCAGGAAGGTTACTGCAGTCTGGACTCGTTGAAATGCGAGAGCTGAAGCCCAACAAGTAGGCCATGTCCCAAATCGGGAATGCAGAGTACCCTTGGATCGCCCGACATGGCCTCATCCAGGCCTGCCATGATGCCGTACAACAACGCAGTAGCGGCAGCAGCAGCAGTAGCAGTAATTCGACTGGGTGCTACGCTGCTATCGAAAGACTAACGCATGCGCAATGCAGTGCAATCGGCCCTCTTACCCGTGAGAGAGGGACAGTGCAAAGGGTTGGGCAGGGTGGCAGCATCCCTATCAGCGCATGCATTGACAACTACCTATCCGCACTGCAGATGGTTGCATGCGTGACAATCAATAGCATGCAGTTGAGGGAGCCAGAGGTGGCATTGTGTATCAGCGAAACCGGGGCTAACTTTTCGTTTGCCCGTCTTGAGTGCCAACTTGGGACTGACAAAGGCGGCGGTCCCGAGAGTTCCAATCAGATAGCCACAAGCTGGTAGAGGCTGGAGGCGTCTGTCAGCTCGGATCGGAACAAAGAACAGCATCCACCACGTCGGCGGGAAGCTCCCGGAACATCGATCTTGGACGAAGGGTTCCATTCGGACGTCCTAGCGTGGGGCAGAGTCACTCTGGCGAGGAACGCTGGATCGTCGGACGGTGGGGCCGGTATAGACCTTCTCTCCGCTGGATCGTTGTTGATCAAGCACTTGGTTTGCTGCTCGCCACGGCGGCAGGGCAGGGCGGTCGAGTGACATCTAGAAGCATTTTTGTTTTGTTGCCGATCTTCTGCTCGAGCTTGAACTGCGGATCATCCAAGAAGCCGGTACTGCAGGGAGAGGCTCATCCGATGTTCTACGTGCGGTGGGCATTGAAGTTGGTTGAAGAACGAGGGCACTGGCCCTCGCTTTGGCCTCGCTATTTTGTCAGTCTCGTATCGCTATGGGAAGACAAGGGCTCTCGTTTGTATGGCGTGTGACGACCAAACAGGCGCACGGTGGACGAGCTTTGACGCCATCGCGACATGGCGGCCACGGCGTTTGACGTGAGGGTGGAAATTGCAGTAGGAAGCCAGGAGACGGCCAAGACGGGTCGAGGCAGACGGATTCAATACTGCCGTGGGCGTTGACGGATCTAGTCCTGAAGAGGCAGCATACACCTTATCGCGTCTTTTTCGTCCGACCAGCGACTTGGCGGGGAGTAGGGACCAGGGGGCCCTGATGCAGGAACAAGGGCATCAACGCACGGTTGAGCGAACCGGCCGATGCATGCACGCCACACGAAGCTAGCCGACGCACCAGTAGGAGTTTGGGCCAGACCAAAATCCCTTGCTGCTTTTCTGGTCTCTCTTCCCATTGTGATCAGAAAGAGAGGGGGAGCTGAATGGACCTGGACCTGGCCCTGGACCTGGAAGCCGTCAGAGGACGCAACGCAACGCACACAGGGTGGGACGGATAGAGCAGCGGATCAGACAGGGGGAAAGAGAGAGACCGGCGGCAGCTGGGCTATCATATCACCAAGGCTGAGGGCGAAGCGCCTGCAAGTTGCCAATAGTGAGGTTTCGTCAAGACCACACTCGCGATTCGGTATCTCTCTGTTGATGACTTGGTCCTCAATTTGGCGTGCAGCTAAACGGAAGCGCCTAGATGAAGAGAGGGAGAAATGTCGTTGGGTGGTAATATTGGACAATCGGTGAGACCAGACCGGACCAAACGGACGCACTGGAGTGCTTCAGGTTCGAGGGCAATGACGATGCGTCCCACTCCCAGTGTAAGGCGTGGTGATGGATGTTTGGCAATGGAGAAACGAGTCGGGCCCGGCCGAACTTAACAAAGGCCGGATCCAAAGCCAGTGACGCGGGGGAAGAAGGGGAAGAGGAAGAGGAACAGGGGCAACGAGAGAAGAGAGTGAAAGGAGGCGAGAAAGAGAGAGTGTATACAGTGTACAGTGCGCGTCATTTCCACTCTCACCAAGTGTACCTACTTGGTGGACGGCAGCACCAATAGGCGCTACAGTAAACGCTAACAAGAAGTAGCCCCGGCTTCAGCTGCACTGGAATGGGGTCGCCGAAGGGCTGCCGAAATACTGTGTTAAAATTGACCAACGCTACGCAGCTGCACACTGTAACTGGCATGACCGCTGAGAAGGAGGGGAGAGGGAAGGAACTCACAAAGGCACGACAAGAGCTGGGAGGAAGGACCCACGGAGGCAGGATGGACTGGACTGGCTGGGCCTAATTAGGACCAGCCAGCTGGAGCTTGGCTGCTTTTGTCCCACATGCATCATCCCCCTCCACTCCCCCCCCCCTCCAGAGAGCGTCTTTGACGTGGGAAACAACAGAACCAAACGACGTACAGTATTACTACTGCAAGAGATAGAGAGAGTGTGAGTGAGTGGCTGAAAGTGCCGTACCCATTCGCGCACTTGACCCTTCCCAATCTTAGTCTTGTCCAGGAGCGTCCTCGAATCTGCCCGCGTCCTCCGTCTACTACGTCTACGTCTACGCCTACGCCTTTTGCTTTTACCTACCCGGCCTCGCCTCATTTTTCGTCTGGGAACGCCCAACTGCCATTCTTTCTTCTCTTCGTTGCTCCGCTCGCCGTCAGTCGCCCGCCGTTCCGAGCAGTACAAATCTACCTCCTGTCGCTCTTTTCGACAGTGGTCGCCGACGCGTTTGCTGTTCAATCAGTCTGAGTCCTTTGGCCTAGACAGACCGCCACAACTCCATCACTACTATCACCATCACCATTATCATCACTGCCAACGCTCGCTCCGTTTTCGTCTCTTCCCACCGCGAATCTTCAACAAGTGCCGGCTTCACCACGCCGAGACACACCCTCTCCTCTCCATCCACAATGGACCAGGACCAATACGGCCAGGGCTACTACTCCCGCCCTGTAGCCGGAATGCCCTCGACAGCTACCACGGCCTCGGCCACCCCTAATCGCCCCGGCACTCCCAACACAGAAAATAGCCGCAACCCCTTTGGCGACGGCATCGAGTCACAGGCTTCTCAGAGGGGCCCCGTCGGCACGAATCCATTCGGCACCCCCGCCGTCTCCCGTCCTGCCTCGAGCTTCGGCTCGTCCAGCGCCATCGGCGCCCGTTTTGATGAACGCTCTCAGCGCTACTTCCACTCGAGGCGCATTCGCAAGGAAGACGTCGAGAAGCCTTGGTTGGACAAGTCCGACCCCAAGGAGAAATGGGTCACCATCATCCCCATCGTCGGCATCTTCATTGGCCTCGCCGTCTCGGGTTTCCTCGTCTGGGACGGTATCCGCAGCGTCGTCAAGCACAAGTACTGCCCCGTGCTCATGGAGGACTTTGCCTCGGGCAGCCTGGACTCCAACGTCTGGACTAAGGAGGTCGAGGTCGGCGGCTTCGGGTACGTTTTGTTTTTGTTTTTATTCTTGTTGTTGTCTTGTTCCGTCGACATTTTCCTCATCACCACCCGATTGGTAGGGGATTCCACCAAGGCTCACTCCATGCTGACCTCTCTCACAGCAATGGCGAGTTTCAGATGACTACCGCCGACGACGAGAACGTCTTCATCAAGGACGGCAACCTCTTCATTCGTCCCACTCTCACAGACTCGGCCCTCATTGAGAAGGACACCGTCATTGACCTGCTCAAAGATGGCACTTGCACCTCTGACCAGCCCTCGTCTTGCATCGCTGCCACCAACACCACGGCCGGCAACTCGTCCATTGTGCCACCCACCAGGTCCGGTCGCATAAACACTAAGAAGGGTGCAACCATCAAGTACGGTCGCGTCGAGGTCGTCGCCAAGCTGCCCAAGGGCGACTGGCTCTGGCCCGCCATCTGGATGATGCCCGTCGATAGCACCTACGGACCTTGGCCGCTGTCTGGCGAGATTGACATTCTCGAGTCCCGCGGCAACAACTGGACCTACAGCCAGGGAGGCAACAACATCGCCTCGTCCGCTCTCCACTGGGGCCCCGACCAGGCAAACGACGCCTGGTGGCGCACCAACAACAAGCGTCAGGCCCTGCACACAACGTACGCCGACGGTTTTAACACTTTCGGTCTCGAATGGTCCCAGAAGTACATCTTCACCTATATCAACAGCCGGCTGCTCCAGGTTCTCTACACAAACTTCGAGGAGCCCATGTGGCAGCGCGGCGACTTCCCCCAGACCAACTCCAACGGCTCCCGTCTCGAGGACGTCTGGAGCCAGACGGGCCGCGCCAACACGCCCTTTGACCAGCGTTTCTACCTCATCATCAATGTCGCTGTCGGAGGCACCAACGGCTGGTTCGAGGACGGCAAGTCGGGCAAGCCTTGGGTTGGCACCAGCCCCAACGCCAAGAAGGACTTTTGGCAGGCCCGCGACCAGTGGCTTCCCACGTGGACGTCTCCCGAGCTCACTGTCTCCAAGGTCTCCATGTGGCAGCAATGCGACGGCAACGAAGAGTTGTAAAAGCAGCCGTCGCCGGCGCAACTTTTTTTCTTCTAGTTTCCATTTATTTTTCCGTAAACAGTAACACATAGACGGCGACATGCTATTAGTGGATAGACGACTGGCGCGTAGTGCGTTGCGGTTTCACACGAAGGACGGCCCATCATTTTGGAATACCGATAACACATAGGATGTTACCCAGGTGCAACAAGCACATGTATTTGACGACAATGTCTTGGGTTTATGATTAAGATATTGGGACACAACATATCATCATCTACTCTATCTACCTTAATGAACTTTGAACAATTTTCATATACACAAAATTGTTGCCCTCACTTCGCATAGTCCCCTGTGAAAAGAGAAGAGGAAACAAAAAAGATTCGGTTGAGAGACATAGAATGAAACACTGACACCAGTGGTGTCATCAAGCGTGCAGTAAACTGATCACATCGGCAGGAGATCCTACAGGTCTGTATCCCTGCATCTCAAAGCCGAACGCAGACGGTGCAGAAATCATTACTGCTGACAGACGATGCATCGTCAAACGACACATTCTGGCGGGAAGCATGCTTCCCTTCTGGGTCTCGTCGCAGAGGCGGCATTTGGTCCAGCAAAGACCCCGGGCGTGAGATAGCCCAGAATCAATAAACCCACGCAACCCTGCGGCGGTGACTGACAGCACTGCATTTCTTGCGCTGCAGACAGAGGCAGGCCAATAATCAAGGGTGAGGGTGCAGGGCTGGGACCCTGGGCCTGCTGGTCCGGCCGGGCCGTAGCTGATCGAATCATGTCCGTAGTCATTAATTGTTAGAGTCTCTATGCCTAGAGTCTCTATGCCTAAGAAGGATGGGTGAGCTGCAGCTGTCTGCAATGTCATCAATGCCCGCCTACTTTTCTGATGCAGGCTGGTTTGGTCAGTGATTTGTCACTTTGGCCTCTGCTGGCACCCGCGGCACTCATTCATCTTTGCTCTCGAGGGGTAAACTCGCCGCGCCTCCCCTCAATGTATGTCTGACTCGGCCGAGGAATCGAGGCCTCTGACCCAAGGAGGAGGCGCGGATCTTGAGGTTACGGATACATGGTGTCTCGGCGTTTTGCCGATGATCAAGGTTTGCCTCTTTTTCTGGTGTATCAGGATGACGTGGGAGCACAAACCGAATCGCGACACGGAAGAGTGAGGCTATCAAACTCGATACACGGATGAACCATTTTTCTTTCTTTCTGGATTCGGGGCGCGAGGGGAAGATCCGTTCTCGCACGGCGGTGTGCAACCGCATGGTTTCAATTGGAACATCCGTATCAGAGAGGCCTTAGGTCAGCATCTCCCCCATGAGAGTCATGAGACGAGTCGCCTCGCGAGCGAAGGCGAGGGAGGGGGGAATCGCCGGCACGAGGGCGGGTGAATCATGGTTTGGAGGATAGAAGAAACCTTACCGAGACCTATTTTTCCTTTTCCTTTCCAGGCTTCTACAGCGTCCGCAATTCTTTCATGCCGTCCGTGTATCCAGAGGAGACTTACATTTGGAAACGGCGGCTTCAGATCGACGTCGAAACTGTTGCTGCGGGTGAATCGCAGTGGGCGCGGGGGGGGAGGGTTGTCAACAGACGATGCCGGAGCGAGCATCCCCCCGGTGGGGTTTGGTTTGCTTCACCGAACCGCCTTCAGCGACTCAGAAACAGACTCATAGGGATTGTTTTAGCTCACGGGTGTTCGTCCTATTGTGTTCGTCCTATTTGTTCAGGGTGGGAAACACTGTCAGAGAGCGTTCTTCTCAGCCTTTTTCAGTGGGCTTTCCAGGGAAGGCCTTGCTACCTCGGTAGACGGACTCTTACAGGGCACCTACTGGCGTGACATGGGACATGGGATTACCCGGAGACATTTGAGCTTTTGAAAGGATGTTTGTTTTCCACCCTTTCCCAGTGTTCCACTCCGTGAAATTAGAGGTCCGCCAGTCTGACAGCCTGCTCGCCCGTCTGTTGTTGGTTTGCTCGTCGCGGGATATTGGGCCAAGGACCCAAGACAAGACTCCGGAGTGACGAACGTCTTGGTACGTTGCCCGATCTCGATTCTTCGCCGTGCTCCGCGGACCGCAGGAGTGTTCTTTCTTCCTTTCTTTGTTGTACCGTTGCCGGCCGGTGCAGTATTCTCAGATTGTAGGTTTACGTACGTCACACAAGACGAGCCATCATCCCCCAATACATCTTACATCGTACGAGCTTGCCTCCTTGTCGCAGAACAGACCCCCAGTCGGTGCGAGCGAAAAATCCCATGTCGAATTTCCTTCCGCCCGCCTGGGGTGACTTGCCGTCTGGGAGCTTGCCATGGCCTGTTGCAGGAGCCGTCCCGGACCTTGCCCGCGTCGCCGGCATCTATCCTCGTCCTAGGCTGCCACGGGAGATTCAAGCCCCGTTACACATAGTTGACCAAGCTATCGGAGTTCTTGCTATAACCGGGGAAAGTCATCCCCATTCCCCTCACGCTAGGGTCCGTCGTGGCAGTATGGACAAACGATGGAGAAACGCCGCCTTGACCTCAGCTTGAAAAATGGGCTGTTGGAGTCTGGAGATGGAGACTGGGGATGGAGGAAGGGGGGGTTGTCGGACTGCGGCAACCTCTTTGACTCTTTTTGATTATCCAAATCTCTTGATGGCACACCAAAATGGAGCCGCCCGCGTTTGTTTCTTCCCGGAGGATCCGCCCGTCGCGATTTTTACCCAACACCCATGCCGGTGGGTCGGAAAGATCCTCCCCGAGGAATCTCGCCGACGAGCTAACCAACCTGGCTTATTCAGAGGGCGACGCGCGGACGACAACGTGCTGGTGATCGTAGTGAAGAACGGGAAAGAAAAGAACAAATACAATGCGGTGCTGTCGCAAGGCCGGCCGGCCTGCCAAGCTGTCAGTCACACCGAGTCGTCTGTTAATAAGTGCCTCATCGTGCGAAGCGGTGCATGTCAAACATGCGTTCGAGGTGCCGGTTACCGCCTCTCCGGCAGATGGCAAGCCGTTCATTCCACCCAGGCAAGGCGAGGCCAGGCGATGCAAGCTTTTTCAGACGCCGGCGCCAGCTCGCCGTTCGCAAGGAAACACTGCGATGTCCCGTTTTTTGCTGGTCTCCTATCTTGACAAGGGGTCGCCCGAACCGTTGAGGCCTAGAATCTGAACCACATACTTGAGAGGGGGGACTTAGGAGAGGGAAACCCGATGAGCCCGGTAAAAGTTTGGGCATCCGGCAGGATGTGGTGGCATTTGCTATTCCGGGCATAGGGGTGTCGAGCGGTGTATCAAGCCGGGATTGGCAACTGACTTTCTTTGGCGATAGCTCGAACGACCCAGGACGACGGTTGGTGGTTTTTTTTTCTGAAATGGGCACAAACGCCACGAGCGAGCCGCCTGGAACATCCCACGTTGCGGGAGCCCATTTCCAGGGCTGCGTATGGGCTGGAGCAGATGGTCCTGTCAAGTCGTGGGAAACCACGTTTTTTCCGTGAACCCCTAATCGACGAGTCCCTCCCCTCCCTTATCACTCCCGCGAGGACTGTGCGCGTGCAATAGTAATAGTCCAGCGGGACGGGGCCGGTTGGTGAAGCCGCGTGGTTTCCTCCTGGCTGGGAGGCGGCGCCAGAAACCTCCTGCCCCTTATCATGGTCTGGGTGGAAATTGGATGCCCTGCCACGATATCTCTGGACCGGGCGATGGAGCGGCCTGCCCACACCAAAGTTGAGAAAAGTGAGCCATGGATGCTGGTGCCGCAAGCTCTGGTCCCAAGTCAGAAAAGCTTGTTTTTCTCGCGAGGAGGCACATGTGGCTGGACAACGATTTCGGCAACTGGAGATGGTGATACGTGTGAAGGCATGCCGCCGACGGGTGACGAGAGCATGACTTGATATTGGCAATTATGATAAGAGAGAGTGGTGATGCCGGAGCCGGCAACTCGAGGCAGTGGTCCGCGATAAGCTTAATTGCGTGGGAAGACCAGGGGCCATGTCGAAAACGGAGAGCAACACCGCTCGCTTGGGCAAAAACCCCTGTACCCATGAGCTGGCACTCTCGCAGCAATTGTGTCAGTGGGTGGTGAAAGCCCCTATGGCAAAGACCACACTGAACTCCTGTCACGCCCGTCTTCTCGCGCCCATTGTATGGCTGGAGGCCTGGTCGGAACCTGCCGGCGGTTGCGTTGTCGGCACGTCCCATCTCACACCGCCACCATCGGTATCAACATCATGCGAGAGATCTCAACGGCGAGTGAGTCGACTGGTTAGCCGTTATGAGACGGGAGATTGTGTGTGTGTGTGTGTGTGTGTGTGTGTGTGTGTTGTGTGGTATTCGGAGCCCCGGATTGGTGGGTTTGCACCTGCAACACCGCGAATACGAAGAATTGGCGCCTTGGACAAAAGACCCCAAAATAAGCACAACCACAACCGGCCGGATGCACAACCATTGCCCCCTTTCCAGCCTTCGTCTCTTGGGTTTGCCTACTTTCAGTGAGACCAGGTCACCCACGTTGGTTGTTCAGCCCTTCTGCCCTACACTGCCACGACATGGTTCCCGCTCAATTGGCAAACATGCCATTGAAGAGCCACCGGAGGGTTTGATGATGGGTGACTGGGGTGGTTTTGGGCCCGAATCTCGTTTGCCGCGCTCACTTGGACAAGTCACTACGTTTGACCTCTATTGGGTGGTGGTATCTGCCCTGTTCCCGTGCTGGCTTGTCGACACCAACTGTGGTTTGAGCAAACGGATCATGTTGTAGTGTTTCCGTCCGCTCTTGCCGGTCTGCTTGTCCTAGATCATGGAAAGCTTGACGTCTGGTGCATCGTCACAAAGAACAAAACAACCGAAAGGTGACACCCGAGGTTCTAAAGCGTCATTCATTCCTGACTCGGATCTCGAACAAACACCGAGACCCTGCGATACGAACCATGACGGCAAGCTCATGAAAAGAGAGAGAGAAAAAAAACCACCACCGGTTTCCTCTCTTTTGACCTCACACCGCCCTCGGGGCGGCGGCACCGTAACATTTGTCCCAAGCGTACGTGCCCAGGCCCAAGCAGATCAGAGACCGTAGAGATAGGCGGCTGTGTCGGCATTCGACCTCGTCAAAGAGAGGGAGTGTAAGAGGAGGACAATGGTCAAACGAAGGGCTTTCACAGCTGATGAGACTTTCCGCCATCCGGTGTACCAAAATTCAATATGACGCCGCCGTCTCATCTTCCCTTAGCAGCGGCATCATGGCTTTGGGCCGGCCCCTGTCAGTCGCCCTCTGCCGAGTGAGCCTGTGCCCAGATGTTCCAGAAGCCATTTTTGTACTCTCACCGTTAGCGCCCAACAATATTTTACTAACTACTTTTTTTTTTTTTTTTTGCTTTCTTCTTTTTCAGGAAACGGGCTCTCACCTGCGTCTCGTGCATGATGCATGGCAGGCTGCTGCTGGCGTGGATGAACCCCTGTTCCCGCCACCGACCCACCGACCGATGCTCCCCTCGCCGCTTTAACAGCATCAACACTTTCTCATTGCGGGAAGCCCTGCGAGGCACCGTTGGCTAGGTACATCGTGGTATCTGCAGCAGGGCGGACATGACGGTAGCTCCCTTGCCTGTTGATCGTCCCGAAGCCATGCAAATTCGCCATGGCGCTTCTGCAGTGATTGCTACGTTGCGACACGTCGTCTGTTGTTTATCGCGGGAGTCGCTCGCCTTCATTGTCGGCAAGCCAGACCCCAATGCCAAATCCGGTAATCCCATCTCTTTGTCATGTTGCCGAGTGTCCGTCCCAGCAGCTGGGGATGACCGAGGGAGGCGTTTCACGGCGAAGACAACCAACAGTCTCTGGCACGACTTACCCGAATCCTTGTGCACCTCTTCTCAGGCGTCTGACTTCTTGCGGAGGGTTTCTGGTACTGAGCAGCCACATTTTCAGCTCTAGCACATTGTTGCAGCTATTGACTGTTTAGTATCTTCACCCATGGGGACGGGTGGCTTCTCAGCCCGCCCAGATTGTCAACTGGCCGTCTCGGAATGGTTGAAGGAGGCATCGTGCAACAGTTTGGCGGCTGGTTGTGCTGCGCGAACCGATAGAGCGTCGAGCTAGTGGCGCAAGGAGATGAGCGCGGGCGACCCCGTTCAGGCTGCTGGGGAGGACCTCATCTCAATCAAAGGCCTCAAAGACGGTCCGGATGTAAGCTTGGCTAGGGGCTGAGATTGATGTCACCTGCTATTGTGATTGGAGGCTGAGGGAACTGTGATGCGAGCAAGAGCCATTTGTTAGATTGGCGCTGATAGCATGACCAACGTCATCGACTCCATAGGGCAATAGCCGCCGAAAGACAATGCGAGACAGCAACAAAGTCCATCTCTCTGCCGTCATCTTGGATATGTGGATTTAGCAACGGTGATTGAATGGCCTTGAGCGTTGGCCTCGTATCCTCCCGTGATAGAGGGCAGGTGTTGGATCGTGGGTATTTGGCGCTTTGTTCGGGCAAGATATCAAGGGCCGGAGTGGGCATCATAGGTTTCCTTGGCCGCGTCAAACTCCCTCAGGTGTATCAGCAGTGCGGCAGGGAATTGACGGTGAGAGGAGCAGAAAGAAGCTGGTACATGCCAAGCAGTAACGATGCCAGCGTGGACTCGGTATATGGCCCGGGACGGTGGTCAGTGACACGGCTCGGCTTCGGGTTTGGCAGATAGGCCATGACGATCTTGAGGCCGTCGAATTCGCGGACCCGGGAATGCGGCTCCAACGCGTGCTGTGTACGTCAGACAAGTTGGTTGGACAAAGACTCTGTCAGGCATGGGGACAGGGCGTGAAAACAGAAAAAGAGGCCTGTTTGCTTGGAGGTGCATGGGATGGCAACGGGTCGACTGCCAAGAGGTAGATTAACGGGTAAAAATGGCAGAGCGCCTCCCCAGCAACTGCGCAATCGCCAGGCCACGCCGTCGTCGCTCGTGTGGTTCTTGATTATCAAAGCCAAAGTCCCAAACGAAGCCGTGAGCCGAAGCCATGGGAGGCCCAAGGTGAGTCTGACGGAAAAGATAAAGATACGCACAGTGTACGAATACAGAGCAGCAGCTAGCCAACACTTAGAGTATTCTTGCTCTCGGTGGCAGCCAGCAGGACAGAACGGCGGTTTCCTCCCGGGGCCGCCTAGCGCTACCCAAGTCCCCACCATCCAAGAAAGGCACACAGGCCAGCGGAAGACACTGGCTCAGGCACAGGCACAGCGCTACGGCACGCTAAAAAGTAAGAGAAGCCAAGGTGGGCCGCCTCTTTCTATCCTTGTCGAGTCCTTTGACCCCTGACCCCGACAACATCACGCCCCACTCCTGGAAACCTCCCACACCACACACTAACACACTAGGTAAGGTAAGTGGGCACTTTTGGTAGGTACGTACACAAGTCACCTTCTTCCACCCTTTCCCTTGTTCCTTGTCGTGTTTGTTTATCCACAATATTTTCACTTGCACCTTCCCCTTCAGCACACACGGAACAGTTCCTTGCCCCTTGGCAGCTACGATGTCCTCAGTCCAGCCCCAGGCCTGTCCCAGTTCTCAGAAGGCAGGAAGCACCCGCCACCACCCATCTCCGAGTTCTCTTCTTATTCTCCATTTATACAGTACCTGTTACTTGTATGTGGTATATTCTGTATCTGTACAGAGGACTCCCCTACCATCATTCTGTAGGCTAAGCCCATTGGAGTCAAGTTGCCAATTTCCACTGCGGCCTTCTGTCCCCAGTTCCCAGTGCAGCACATAGTCCCCTCCCATTAATCCGCTGGCTCTTGCCCTTTTTCTCATTTCCACCCCAAAAGAGAGAAAGAGAGAAAGAGAGAAAGAGAGAAAGAGAGAAAGAGAGAAAGAGAGAAAGAGAGAGAGAGAGAGAGAGAGAGAGAGAGGGAGCGTAACATGAGTGAGGGTTTTGACATTTTGTTGGTTGTGATTACAAGCGCCTCTTTCTTTTCCCATTCCCCCTTCAATCCCTCCTTTTGCCGCTTTTTGAACCATATCCTCCTGACCTCCTCTCAACCTCACTCACCCACTGTCTCTCCACGTCCCTCGTTTGCACATCATCTCAGTCGTGATCCTAGCTAGCTCTGGTTCCAGTTCCAGTTCCATCCAGCACCAGCGTGGACATCACCGACCATACCGAGCACACGGTTGCTAATTACCCCTACCCTACCCTGCCAACACCGAGCCCAGCGCTGGAACCGTTTCCTTGTAGCAACAGATGCACATCTGCGAATAGATCCCCCCCCCTCGAACATCCGTCATCTTTCCGTTGCCAGTTCCTCCATTCCCAGTTTCAAAAATCTTGGCTCGTCTCGCTTCGCCGCGCAAAAGGTACCGTACCCGTCCGTCCGCTCACACCGGGACGATTCTTGCATATCCCATTTCCCATACTCTATCCCGTCCTATCCCCCTCACCGTCCGTCTCGTTCGCTCCTCGGCAACAGCATCTGTCGAGGCGTCCGTCCGTACCGTATCTGCATCCTACCACCCCTCTAGCCCCGGCCTCTATCCGTACGGCCTAAGCTCTTTGCTCAGGTCTGGCCAAGCTCAAGTTGCCCAACCGACTACCCACTCACTCACTCACTTGCACCCACACACCACCACCACGCTGCGCTTCTCTTCCCCCTGCCCACCGCCGGACTTTTGCCTCCAAGGACCGGTTCGCTGCGCTATCCGTTGGCACCCCTAGCCGTGTTGGCGAGGCTCAATGGGCGCTTTCCCCGATTGGTCTGGTTCTGTTGCTCGCCGCTCGCGCACTGCTCACGGTGCTGGTGTCTTTCTCCCCCTCAATATACTCTTGATCCCTCCCTCGTCTTCCCACACGTCTCGCTTGTCTTCCCTTCGTTCATCCCTCGAGATCGTTCCCAGACTAACCCCCAAGGCGCCCTCTGCAGAGACCCCGAGGTTCGCACTCCCCTGTGCATCCTCTTAGGCTTGTCGTTGCTTGCCTTCCGGTCCGCATTCCTCCACGAGACTTAACTCGACTCGATCCCGACATCCCTCCGCCGTCTCGATCAATGGTAGCTTGAACGTCTCCATACCATCGCTCCTCAGCACCTCGGCTCCACTCGGAAGCCTGTACACTCGCTACTACTGCAATTCCACCGATATTCAACTCGACTTGATTTCATCCAACTTTGGACTCGGCGCCTGTTGTCACAGCTTCTGCTTGCTCGCTTCGTGCTACAACACTGCAGCACACTGCAGCAGTCACCGCATTGCTTTTGCGTGACTTCCAGAGGTACTATCCCGTCCTGCCGTGTCAACTCCACTGGGAGTGAGTTTGTCACAGAAGCAGTATTAACAAGCTTTATGCAGCTCGAATCGTGCCGCAACTTGGCCGACGACTCTCTGACGACTTGCTAGTAGGCAGTCTCTCCTACTTCACTCGCAAGCATCTTCGCGACTCTAAGACGCTCCTCTACCCCCCCAGTTCTCAACAAGATGGGCATCGGTGGCTACTTCAAGTCCGAGAAGCCTGAAGCCTCTGGCGGTGGCAGTCCGCCCCAGCCCAGTCGCTCAAACACGGCCTCTATGATGGAGAAAGGTCCATCCGTCAGGACGAGCACCAACGACATGGAGCTTCAACCGCCCACACCTCGCTACAACTCCAGGCCCCAGTCCGTTTCCGGCCGTTCGACGCATTCCAATGGCAGCTCCATGTTCCTAGACGACATCAAGCACGAGGTCATGGTCAACTACCTCTATCAGCAACAGTGCTCTCATCTCTGGGTCAGTGACGGATCTGGCGAGATTGAAGGTGTGCTTCTTCGTAAGGCCAGAGGCCAGTACATGGCATGCCCGCCACAGCTTGGCAACTCCCCGTTCGCTGAGGCCTGCGCCGCCCTCAATGTCCAGTGCTCCATGACGGTCAACTCTCGTGTTATCAAGACGTTTCTCCAATGGTCTCCGGACGCCGTTGACGTCCCTTTGATGAACGGTCTCAGGGTACAGATCCTGCCCACCATCGAGGATCTCCCCAGAGCGAGAAAGCACCAGTTCGCGGCTTTCATTGCTGCCGAAGGGCTTCTGGTGGTCTGGGACGACGATGCGCTGCATCTCGTCCAGAGAGCCAAGGCTATCGAGTCGGAGCTCATGGAACTAGTCTGGAAAGCCGGCGCCGATGAAGACGAGGGCGACGAGAAGAAGGGCCCCAACGTTGCCGATTACGAGATCGACGAGGAGAGCGGCGAGATCAAGCCCGAGAAACGGCCCGTCCACCTTCTCAACACCTACTTGGTGTCCATTACCCTCGTACTCGTCGTCGTCTCGCTCGGCGCCGCCTGGAGACAACTCGCCATTGAGGTGTCTGTTGACGGAGAGTACCTGCGTCTGGCTCTCGTTGCCCTCTTCCCGCTGCAGATCTTCTTCACACTGTTCTTCGCCCAGGTCATTGTTGGTTGTTTGGCCCAGATCTTCGGGCCCATTCGCCAACTGACCATCAACTCCAAGTTCTACTCGGCCCGTCCTCCCCCCAGACTGCAGAGCGCGGTCCTCCCCCACGTCACCGTCCAGTGCCCCGTATACAAAGAGGGTCTCGCCGGTGTCATCGTCCCTACGGTCAAGTCCATCAAGCAGGCCATGTCCACCTACGAACTCCAAGGTGGCTCCGCCAACATGTTCATGAACGACGACGGTCTCCAGTTGATCTCTGAGGAGGAGCGCCGCGCGCGCATCGAGTTCTACGCCGACAACAGCATCGGCTGGGTCGCCCGTCCCAAACACGGCGAGAACGGCTTCACCCGCAAGGGCAAGTTCAAGAAGGCGTCCAACATGAACTTTGGCTTGATGATCTCCCTCAAGGTCGAAGAGAAGCTCCAGGCCATATCTCGCCCCGTCGAATGGACCCAGCACGACGAAGCCCAGGCCTATGAGCATGCCCTCAAGGAGGTTCTCGAGGAAGACGGCCGTGCCTGGGCTGACGGTAACATTCGTGTCGGTGACTACATTCTCATCATCGATTCCGACACTCAAGTCCCCGCCGACTGCTTCCTGGACGCTGTTTCTGAAATGGAGCAGTCTCCCGATGTTGGTATTATGCAGTTCTCCTCCGGCGTCATGCAGGTCGTCCATACCTATTTCGAGAACGGCATTACCTTCTTCACCAACCTCATCTACAGCGCCATCCGCTACACCGTCTCCAATGGTGATGTCGCTCCCTTTGTCGGCCACAACGCCATCCTCCGCTGGAGCGCCATTCAGCAGGTCGGCTATTTTGACGAGGACGGCTACGAGAAGTTCTGGTCCGAGTCGCACGTCTCCGAGGACTTCGATATGTCGCTTCGTCTCCAGTGCAATGGCTACATCATCCGCTTAGCTGCCTGGGCCGGCGAGGGTTTCAAGGAGGGCGTGTCTCTTACCGTGTACGACGAGCTTGCGCGTTGGGAAAAGTACGCATATGGCTGCAACGAGCTTCTCTTCCACCCCATCCGCACCTGGCTCTGGAGAGGTCCCTTCACTCCGCTGTTTCGCAAGTTTCTTTTCAGCAATATCCGCTTCACCTCCAAGATCACTGTCGTGTCGTACATTGGCACCTACTATGCCATTGGCGCCGCCTGGATCATGACGTCGGTCAACTACTTCCTCATGGGCTGGTACAACGGGTACCTCGACAAGTACTACGTCGACTCGTGGCAGGTCTGGTTCTCCATCATCATCGTCTTCAACGGCCTCGGCAACGTCGCTCTGGCCATCATGCGCTACCGCGTTGGTGAGAAGAGCCTGCTCTGGGCCTTTTTCGAGAACATCAAGTGGACTTTCCTCCTCGCCATCTTCCTTGGTGGTCTGAGTCTGCACGTAAGCCAGGCTCTCCTGGCTCATATGTTCGAGATCGACATGTCGTGGGGTTCGACATCCAAGGAAGCCGAGTTTTCCAACTTCTTCATTGAGGTGCCCAAGGTTTTGAAAAAGGTATGCCCTTCTTATATCTGTTCATCCCTCCTCCCTTGTCCGTGTCATCCGGCTGCTCCACATTCCTCTGGTGCTTACTGATGTCCACCCATTCCAACACCCAATCGCCCCTGTCTTGTCCGAGTCTCAGCTAACGCTTTCCAACTAGTTCAAATTCTCCATGATCTTCTCCTGCGTCTTCATCGCCGGTATGATCATTCTGGCCGTTGCGCCATTCATCCCCCACGATTGGCGGATTACCGACTTCGTCGCCATCCTGCCTATGGCTACCGTCTCGGCCAGCCACTTGCTTCTGCCCATCGCACTCAACCCGGCGCTCATGACCTTCTCGTGGTAAACGACCTGCCACGTTGAATTCATTGCGTATCATAATTTTCACGGGCCCTACGAGGCGCGACCAAACATTGTACAGTGGGCGTTTCTCGCATCGGTATAGACATGGGACGGAGTTGCGATCGCGAGGGGGGTGCCTTCGATACCTAGACCTTCATCGAAGCCCATCACGACACATGACGATTGGGGCTCCCGATCTTGATTTTCTTTCTCCTTCTCTCGATATATCTGAAGATATCATGCAAAATATTTTGCGAGCTTGTATTGTAAAGCTTAATACTTATGATCATATGGTTGGTGACCACAGACGGTGCCAAAAGGACAGGACAATATGGGTTGGACCACGGAACAAATAGGTATGAGGTAGATGACAGTTAAAGACAGACAGACACGCCCGAATGTTGGCATTTCATTCCAGAAAGACAAAATTAAACAAAACTTCAGAACGACTAAACTGCAGCCACTTCATCTGTCAACGCTTCTAGACATCTGTTACATTTTCGTACCTGAGTATGTTTGTGTCTCGGCAGTTGACTATGGTATTGTGGGTTTGCCCCGAGGTTCAGTTGGTGAGGGGAGATTTCGTGACTGCGCACAGCGGTGTTGGTCAATTCATGACGAACCGGTTCAAGCCAAGAGATAGGCAGCATGGAATCAATGCGAGACCTCGACCCTCATGTTGTCACAGCAAACACCGGGACCAAGAGGCACAAGTTGGGATCGGATCAAAGTCGTTCCATCGTTCAGAATAGCAGCTATCTAGGCCAGGCTGGTTGGTTTCGTCTTGTCATGTCCATGGCGACAATCTAGGAAACAGAAGAGGGAAAAAAACAGGAGAACAATGAAAGGAAACCCCAACAACAGGAGTGATAGCTGAAGAACAATAATCCTGCCCAATTCCCATTCCCGTCTATATGCGAAAACGCCTTTCTAATACCGGTCTAAAC
Organism: Colletotrichum higginsianum IMI 349063; assembly: GCF_001672515.1. Taxonomy (NCBI): domain Eukaryota; kingdom Fungi; phylum Ascomycota; class Sordariomycetes; order Glomerellales; family Glomerellaceae; genus Colletotrichum; species Colletotrichum higginsianum. The sequence continues at coordinate 164,510 of NC_030958.1, forward strand.
ACACGAGGTTGGCCCGGCCCCCTTCCCCTTCTCTATGGGGCCCTTGTTTCTGTTCCTCGGGTTGTTTCTGCCGTGGCAATCATTTGCCGTTAGCAGCACCGCCTCAGTGTGTCTGTCTGTCTCGCACTCTATCCCCCAAGATATTTGAAAAGCAAAATCCCAACTTTTTTGTCTAAAGAGAGGTCGACCGAGGGCGGGCGGTCACCTCCTTTCTGCCCGACACAAACAAAAAACAGATCAAGAAGAAGCGCTCATATTATCGTCAATGTCGTGGGACTCGGACTTTACTCCTCGTCGTCCGTGTCGGCAGGGTGCGGGGTTCCCTTGGGGCTGTTGAGCCACTCAATGTGGCGGAGACGACGACGGACCTCCTGCTCCTTGAGCTCCTTCTTGGTCTTCTTCTTCTTCTTGCGGGCGCGGAACTTCATCTCCGAGTTGTCCTCAGCGCCCGAGTTGACGGCGCTGTTGACAGCACTGTTGGCAACGCTTGACGCGACCGTCGAGGCGATGGCGCTGCCAGGCGCGCTGCTGTCCTCGAACGAGCCGAGGTTGATGGCCGCGTTGCCGCGGAGGGCGACGCGGCCGTCGTTGACGTGCCACTGCTCGGAGCACAGGGCGCCGACGAATTCCTCGTTATGAGAAATGAGGATGACACCACCCTTGAACTCGCGGATGGCGACGGCAAGACCGCCGAGGGAGTCACGGTCCAAGAAGTTGGTCGGCTCGTCGAGCACCAGCAAATGGGGGTTGTTCCACATGGCACCGGCGATGACGACCTTAACCTTCTGGCCACCGGACAGCGAGCCGATCTCGTTGTGGTTGGCGATCTCGGGGTCCAGGCCCAGATCCTCAAAGTGCTTGGAGATGACGGTGGGCTGGAGCTCGCGGTAACCGAGACCCTCGCGAGAAGCCTCGTGGTCATCGAACTCCTGGATGAGCTTGGAGAAGCCCCACTCAATCATGGTCTCGCGGGAGACCTGAGTGTTGTACTTGGGCAGGTAGCCGCGCCATTTGCTATCAATTGTGTTAGTGACTCGTTATCTAGCTGCTGCGGGGCTGCAGGGACACTTACACTTCGTATTGAAAGGTCTTCTTGTACTTCTGACGACCGACAATGGTCTCGATCTGGCGGGCGGACTTGCCGTCCTTGAGATCGATGAGCTTGTCCATTTGCTCGCGGTCCTTCTCCGACAGCATGCGGGTCTGCTTCATGTGGACCTCGCGATCGTCACCGTTGGCGTAACGCCACTGCAGATACTGGTTGGGCGTCTTCTCGAGATGCATCTCGACGTGCTCGAGAGCGTGCTGCTTGATGTACCCGATACGCAGGTTGGGGTGCTTCTCTACCTTGCCGGTGGTGGGAATTACCTCGCCAGTGAGAATCTTGATGAGGGTAGACTTGCCAGCACCGTTAGGACCGATGATGGCCACTCTGGACGACAGAGTAAGCTGGCAAGTGACTTCGCTCAGGGAAGGCTTGGGGGCCTTGGGGTACTGATAGGAGACGCCGGTCATGCGGATGATGGCGCGGGTCAGGGACTTGACACCGGTCAAGATACCGGGGGGCGGGAACTTGAACTGGACCTGGGAGGCAGAGAGCGTGTAGTAGCTCTTGGCTTCGGGGCGGAGCTTAACGAAGTTGGCCAGGTTGCCCTTGTAGCACGCCAGCTTCTTGTTGGGCTCGTAGTGGTAGATGTCGGTGGTGACGTTGTCGAGGAAACCGGAGTCGTGGGAAACGATCAAACTGGTGATGTCGGGGTGGGTCTTGAGGTAGGTCTCGAGCCAGGCAATGTTGGCAACGTCCAAGTGGTTGGTAGGTTCGTCGAGCAGCAGGACGTCGGCGCCCTTGAGCATGGCACGAGCCAACGCCAACTTCATCTTCCATCCACCGGACAGAGAGCCGACCTTGTGGGACTGGCGCCCGTCAGGGCCGTCGGTGAAACCGAACTCGGCGAGAACCTCGATGACCTTGTCGCGACCACGCGCTTCAATCTCAGAGTCCTTCAGGACGAAGTCGAGAATGCTGATGTCGGCATCCTCACCCTGGTTGTGCTCGACGTAGATGGTGCGGAGGACGTCCTGAGGGGGGAAGCCCTCCAGCTTGCCGTTGGCAATACTGCGCATGAGCGTAGACTTGCCGGCACCGTTTCGACCGCAGAGGCCGTAACGGTGACCCTTGAGGAGTCTCAGGTTGGTGTGGGACAGCAGCAGCATACCGCCGTAGGCCAGGGAGAAGTGAGCATTGACAATCTCTGTCTCACCATCGTCCTCCTTCTCAGGGACACCGTACTTGCGCTCATCCTCCTCAACGTAGTGCTTCTGTACACCCTCGGCGACGGCAGTGGTGGCGGCGGGGTTGTTCAGGAGAGCTTGCAGGTAAGGGGAGATTCTGGCAGAGATGCGACGGACAAAACGGTGGTTGACGTCCTCGGCGACTTGGTCGCAGATGTAGGGGCGGGCCAGCTTGAAGGCGTCGGCGTTTGCCAGGCCGCCGTTCTTCTTGATCTCGGCCTCGAGGACCTTGGCAACATCGTCGCCAGAGACACGCTCGATGAGATCCTTGTCGTCGCCCATCGCTTTCTCGATGACGTCCAGCGCTCTCTTGGCCAACTCTCTGACCTCGGGAAGGGAGGCGCGGTCGTAGACGCCCTTGACACCAGGCTGCAGCTTGGGTAGGAAGGTTCTGGCCTCGATAGGGTCGTGAACCAGCTTGGTCAAGTTCTCGACGACGACAACGGTCTGGCGAAGGACCTCCTGGGCGGTGGTCGGGGTGTTGAGGGAACGCTCCAGCAGGGGAGTCAGGAGAGCGAGGACGGGAGAGGTGACGATGGCGACAAAGGTGGTCATGGACAGGGCGTGGATAGCCTTGCGCAGGGTCTCGGTGGAGGGGTGGTGCATGGTGTCGATAAGGAGGGGGATGCGAGGAGCGACGTCGTCGTTGGACATGATGCCGGTGAGGGCGGTCATGGTCTGGACAGCCTGCTTCTCGACCTCGGACTTGAGGTCGTGCATACCGCCCTCGACGAGGGGGATGAGACCGGCGAGCTTGGTGCCCATGGTCTCGCGAAGAACATCCTGCTCCTCGGCCTGCTCCTGGGTGGAGCCGACGGTCTGCTTGGCCTTGTCGGCAATCTTCTGCAGCAGAAGGAGAGCGGCAGCAGTTCCCTGCCACTTTCCGGTCTTCTTGATGAGGTAGGTATGAAGGACGGGGAGGAGGCCGACGACGAGAGCCTCGGGGCTCAGGTTGTTGAAGAGAGCGTCCAGCGCATATTGGGCAGACTCGCGAACGACGGAGCCCTTGTCGGCGAGGGCGTCGAGAGCACAGGGGACCACGCCGCCATCCTGGAGCAGGAAGACGACCTCGCTCAAGGGCGACTTGGGGGGCATGCGCTCAAAGAGGGCACCGAGCAGGTTCTGAGCAGACTCGCGCAGCTGCGGGGACTTCTTGTTGGCGGCGGCCTTCTTGACCTCGGCGAGGATTCCATATTGGTGCAGGCCAGCGAACCCGACCGTGTTGTTCAAGACTTCGCAAAGACCGTATGCGGCATCGACCGAAGCGGCGGAGGTGGTGGCTGTGAAGATGGAGGTCAGGAAGGCGGAAACTTCCTCTTGGGATGGTGGGGGAGGGGCATCGCCCTTGGCCACGACGGTCATCGTCGCTTGCTGTTCTTGCTGCGATAAGGGCGGGGTTACAGGGTGAGGCATGGAAATGGCAGCCAACACTCTGTGCAAGAATGAGGAAGAGGGAGGGAGGAAGAGAGAGAAAGAGAGAGAGAGAGAAGAAGGGAGAAGGAGAAGAGGTGTGAAGAGGGGACCTCAATTCTGCGATTTCGAAGGAGGAAGAAAATGCGCTCGTTTGTCCTCTCTCGTGGACTCCGAGTTGTGTGTGTGTAGGTCGTCAGCAGCTGGGAGGTTTCCCGTTGCGACACAATTTTTTTCTTGGATTGGGCGTGTCTGGGCGCGAATTTTCACCCCTCTACACCCCTCTTTGTCCCTTGTTATCCACCAGCAGAATCGCATCCTTGGCCCATGTGAAATTTTTTACGCTGCGTCTGCGGTACGGAGTAAGGGACTTGTCCTGGTTTTTTTTTTGCCCGTTCCCTATCAGAGACATCTGATTCGCCCATTTATACCGGTCATCTCCACTGTTGCCTCCAATCTCCGTAAGAGTACGTACCACGGGGCTCCGTACCTCATCTTTTTCGCTCCGCCGCGAAGGGCCCTTGATGCCCGAATTACCAATCCAGCAACGCTGTTCGTCTCTATTCGTCTCCTCGCACGTAACTCGGCAACGTGAATATTTCAAACGGTCGACACAACCTCCTTTCTCTGGATTAGAGTAAAGGCTGGCCGGCGCGGGGAACTGCTCCGAACGCGGAAATCCTGCTGAAGAAGAAGAAGCAGAGGAGGAAGCCCGGCCCACTAATGCGGTAGTGTCCCTCCGCCTCGAAGTAGACTGATCGCAGAGGGGGTTGGTTGCAGAGTCTCATTATGGCCGTTGTTTCGTCATTAGTTTAGACAAAAATTTCCCCTTTAAAATTGAGGCGACTACCTCTTGTGTACTTGTTGGTTTCTGTTGCAAAGAGAAGGGGAGTCTAGATAGGCCGGACCGAAAAATGTTAGCTTACCCATTCTTACCGATTATTCAGTAGCTATCGGTCCTTGGTCTCTCGACTCATCGTCCGCTGGTCTCTCACCTTTTTTTTCTTTCCCGTGTCTTTAAGGCAAGAGTAAGACGGCAGGTATTTCCACAGCATATTGATCACGGATTGGCCTGAGTAAACCGATTTTTGAGAATGCCCCGGTCCTCTTTCACGTTTGCCATCAGCCGGAATCGATGCAAACCGCGGCGGTGTCGCAAACCAAGAACCCGTATCGACACGGGAGGTGTTAGATGCCACGAGGGCTATCATGATATTCATCGCCGCTACTCGGACAACTACCAGGTCAATTACCTGGCAAATGATTGGTCTGGGCGCGAGAAGTGCAACGAGGCGTGTCCGTCACTAAGGTTGTGTGTTTGGCGCATAATACCGGAATGCAAATAGAGTTTATCAGGAGAAACCATCGGACGAAACGAATACTCTTGTGGTTAATCAGAGCCTCGAAGATTGACTGGGATGATGTTCGGATCCATGAGTGATCCCACGCCTCGCGCTTTGCTGTTTCTCGCATCGGTACAAAACTTGCCGGCGCTTTTCTTCCGCATGTGCCAATCGTCATGAACGTTTGAGTTGCGACACGATGTCTGTCGCGCTGGGATGAGAGGGGAAGGTTAAGCGAGTGCAATGACGGGTTGATTTTATTTTCTTGTCGAGTCCGTTGATGTTGGGGGTTTGGACAGGCTTCTAGAGAAACACATACATGCTTGTGTAAATTAATTAGAAAGACCCCCAATGCTTGCTTGCTTACTTACATGTTCCGCGACGAATACGGCCCGCGGGTGGGGATGTCGGTATCGGATACTTCCAGACGAGACGGAACACAAGAAGCAATGGGAGATCGCTGGATGGCAATGCCAGGGAAACAACTAGGATTCTAAATTCTGCCAGGTTCTGGGTGTCTCGTATTTTTATCAGGTATGTAGGTTAGTACATGCCCCTACTGTCGCAGCCAGGTTGGTACTTCAAGGACGCCAGGCCCGTGCTGCCGAGACCCCGCGCAAATCAGTCGGACGGGTTGCTGCTCTCTGCTCACCACGGCTCATAAAGTTGATGGACGTCATGTAAGACAGGGGCAGCGGCCCAAGCGTGGGCCCATTGGCTTTCGACCCTCCTTCCCCCACTGTTTCAGCCCTGAAGCTGCTCCCAGAGTCGTCCCCCAAGTGCCCCAAGTTGAGTTCCTGGCAGCGTGGCCCGTCGACGCTAAGTCGGACAAGCCGCAGGAGGAGCTGCGAGTCGAAACCTACGGGAACAGACCTGACGACCTTCTTCCCCTCAACTATCTTGCCAGTCTTTCTTCCATCTCAGTCTCGACTACTGGAGTCATCCGCCTTTTCATACAAACCCAGCCAGACTCGCCCTAGGGTCCGCCAGCATTGCAACTTCCTCTTCACGCTTGTCATACCCGATTCATTTCACCTGGATTTGTTATCTGGGGGCGCATTGAGCGATGGTCCGCTCCTTGTACTGTGTTTCAGGAATCAGTCGCTAGACCCTCCTAGTGTGCTCCTTCGACACAGAACCTGCTCCCTTTTTCTACGCAGACTGGGAGCTTCTGACTTCCAAGTAACTCTAACCTAACCACCCGACACTTACCGAAAACGATTTGCGAAGCATCACGTCTGCTGCCCATCATGGACCCCAGCAAAGAGGGTCTCTTGGGCGACAAGTCCCGCCGCTCTTATGATCGCGATACCGAAGACGGCTCCGACATCGATGCCACCGATTACCTCCCACGAGAGGACCAGAAGGAGGAATCGTCCTTCCCGAAACCCGCCTTCCTCTCCACTAGGCCTACCGGCTGCTTCGCAGTGCTCAAGAGACTGTTCCAAGGACGTTCACGACTATGTCTGTTCGTCGTCGCTCTTGCTTTCATCATGTGGATCGTCATCAGCGTTGGAGGAGCTGTTATGTATAAGAAGTTCAAAGGCGCGCCGCCCACCGGCCTGTCACCGCCGTGGTACCCGACCCCGAAAGGTGGCATATCCAAGAACTGGGCCGAGAGCTACAGGAAAGCCGGCGAGATGGTTTCCAAGATGACGCTGCCGGAGAAGGTCAACATCACCACTGGAACTGGCTGGATGATGGGTCTTGCTGTCGGCACGACTGGCCCCGCCGTTCATGTCGGCTTCCCCCAACTTCAATTGCAGGACGGGCCGCTGGGCATCCGATTCGCCGACAATGCGACTGCATTTCCCGCCGGCGTTACCGTCGGCGCCACCTGGAATAAGGAGTTGATGTATGAGCGAGGAAAGGCACACGGACAAGAAGCCCGGGGCAAGGGGATAAATGTCCTGCTGGGACCATGCGTCGGCCCTCTGGGGCGCTTGCCAGCTGGCGGCCGCAACTGGGAGGGATTTGGCGCCGACCCTTACCTGCAGGGAATCGCTGCCGCCGAGACCATCAAGGGCATCCAAGAACAGGGTGTCATGGCGACCATTAAGCACTTTGTGGCAAACGAGCAAGAGCACTTCCGCCAGAGCTGGGAATGGGGCCTGCCCAATGCCATCTCCAGTAACATCGACGACCGAGCTATGCATGAGCTTTACGCCTGGCCGTTCCTGGACGCCGTCAAGGCCGGCGTTGCGAGTGTCATGTGCTCGTACAACCAAGTCAACAACTCGTATGCATGCGACAACTCCAAGCTTCTTAACGGTATTTTGAAGGACGAGATGGGTTTTCAGGGCTTCGTCATGAGCGACTGGCTCGCACAGCGCTCGGGCGTCGGTAGCGCGCTGGCCGGATTGGACATGACGATGCCTGGCGATGGGCTTTTCTGGGCAGACGGCAAGTCTCTTTGGGGCCCTGAGCTCACCAAAGCTGTCCTGAACGGATCCGTTCCCGTCGACAGACTGGATGACATGGCCGTTCGCATCGTTGCCTCATGGTATCAGTTGGGACAGGACGACAAAAAGCTTTTCCCCGACGAGCTTCCCAACTTCTCCTCGTGGACCGACGACAAGATGGGGACTCTTGCTCCCGGCAGCAAAACCCCCCAGCCGCAGTTGGAGGTGAACAAGTACGTCAACGTGCAGAGCAACCACTCGGACGTCGCTCGCCGTGTTGCTGCCGAGGGCACGGTGCTGCTGAAGAACGACAACGTACTGCCCATCAGCAGAGAAGGCTTTGTCGACGCCAAACGCAAGCGCCATGAAGGGAAGCTGAAGATTGGTATCTTCGGCGAGGATGCCGGCCCCGGCAACGGACCCAACTACTGCAAGGATCGCGGCTGCAACCAAGGCACTTTGGGCTCCGGTTGGGGCAGTGGCGCGGTCGAATTCCCTTACCTGGTGCCGCCAGTGGAGGCTCTGAAGAAGGGCTTCAAGTCCGACAAGGTCGAACTGTCCGAGTTTCTCACCAACTCGCCTCCGTTCAAGAAGGACCCGTCCATCCTGCACGACCAGGATGTCTGCTTCGTGTTCGCCAACGCGGATTCTGGCGAGGGCTTCGTGTCCTGGGGCGGTAACAGCGGAGACCGTAAGGATCTCAAGTTACAAAATGGTGGAGACGACCTCATCCTCCGAGTCGCCGATAATTGCGGCAAGGGCGATGGAAACTCGGTGGGCGGCGATACTGTCGTGGTCATTCACTCTGTTGGACCTGTCGAGATGGAGCGTTGGATCGAGCACCCTGGCGTCAAAGCGGTCTTGTACGCCAATCTTCCTGGACAAGAGAGCGGAAACGCACTTGCGGATGTCATTTTTGGCGACGTCAATCCCAGCGGCAAGCTGCCGTACACGATTCCCAAGTCTTTGAAGGACTTCGGACCAGGCGGGCAGATTCTGTATCTCCCCAACGGTGTTGTGCCTCAGCAAGACTTTTCCGAAGGCTTGTACATCGACTATCGCTACTTCGACAAGAAGAAGATTGAGCCTCGTTTTGAGTTTGGATTCGGCTTGTCGTACACGACGTTCGACTTTTCCAATGTCGTCGTCGAGGGTGTCAAGCCCAAGAGCGTACTGCCCGCGGCTCGCCCATCGCCCGGAGCCGAGCCGCCGAAATTCAGCGACAAGATCCCCGACAAGAAGGAGGCCCTGTTCCCCGATGGCTTCCGCAAACTCGACAAATACGTCTACCCCTACCTAAACACTGTTGACGACATCTCGACAGAGCCGTACCCCTACCCAGAAGGTTACGACGTGAAGCAGCCCTTATCGGAAGCCGGCGGCGAGGAGGGCGGGAACCCCGATCTCTGGGAGACGTACGTCACGGTCAAGGCGGATGTGACCAACACCGGTGCCGTCGCCGGCAAGGTCGTCCCCCAGCTGTACCTGTCCTACCCAAAGAACGTCCACGGCGTGGACTTCCCGGTCAAGGTGCTTCGCGGGTTCGACAAGTTCAACCTGGAGAAGGGCGAGAAGAAGACGGTCACATTCAACCTGACACGTCGCGACCTGAGTTATTGGGACGTCCATCATCAAAATTGGGTCATGGTCACGTCCGGAGAGTACTCGTTTCTCGTCGGCGAGAGCTCCCGGCAGTTGTCCAAGGTGGGTAGCTGGTAGCTCTTGTACTTCTGTGTTCTTAATCGGCAAACGACTGTCAATGGTTATGATTGAAGTAACAAGAAGGCATGATGGGTGTTTATGTTTCTTGGATAATGTTCACGTCAAAGAGTCATGGGGGATGATTGGACATATCTGCGCATGCTTATTGTCTGTTTATAAAGGCGAATAGAGCCGTTTAAATGACGTTCCGTGTCTGTCAATGATTTCGCCGGCTCTTCGATTTTGATTTATCGACGTAACCGTGCCTTCTCCAGTCGTCCCGTTTTCATTGAATTCATCCTGTGTGCGCTCTCGTTGTGCCAAGTCTGTCCTGATCTGCCATCCTAGCTCAAGGCGATTGTGATCCCTATAGATAGAAAGACCCAGGATCGGATCTCAGACCCGAAAAGAGGTGAGCCTTAATTGGCGCCGGGAGGCGGGTTCTCGCGAACGCCGCATTCGTACTCGGAGCACAGGAGGCCGTCATGGTTACCGATGTATTTGTCTGCGAACCCATCATCGTTAGTGCTTTTGCCCCCTCCTTTTTCGCATCAAGCATCAATTAATTCATCTTCGCCGGGTTGGAAGAGGCGTTCATGAGAGATCAAACCCACCGAGATTGATGGCTGAGGCGTGATACTCGCCTCGCTCGTCGAGGCATCGGCACGCGAGGTGCGTCCTGCCCCAGCGCGCGCAATCGGCGCAGGTCGAGGAGAAGTCGCCGCCGGGCCGGTAGACGAGTTCGCCGCGATCGTTGCCGAGCATGTGATCGAGGCCGAGACGGGACCAGGAGAGCGCGTCGCGGCGTTCGCCGCTGCCGCGGCAGTTGGCCCAGATGGTGTTGCCAAGGTCCCAGACGGCCCAGCCGGATGCGCAGGTCTTTGCGAAGCCGCCGGTATTTGCGGCTGAGGGGGAGCGATCATCGAGGACAAGGCGGGCTGCCTCGTGGGGGCCGTTCTCGTGGCCGTCTGCATTGTTCTCGGGACCGCGTTCGCCCCCCTGACTTGCCTCTTCGTGGGATGTTTCGTCCCCTTGAACAGCCTTAAAGAAAACTTCATCGTCAGTCTTCTCGGACCGGTACTCGCGTGCGGTGTTAAAAACCGCCTTGGCGTTGAAGTGACTGGGGAGGAAAGTATCAGTGGGCTGGTGATGGGTAACCAAGATGCCTTCGTTAGCCAAGGTTGACTTCTTGACTGGGGTGACAACAGTCTGGAAGGTCAAATGGGGTACGGCAAAAACTGGGTGGTTGCGAGTTACGGTGATGGTGGTCTCGGCGGACTTGGACGAGCCTGCGATGAAGCCAATCGAGTTGCTTGTGTCGGTGAAGGTAGGCTGCGCATTGAATAGCATGGCAATGAAGCCTAGTATGAGGCTGAAAACGGTGAGGAGCTTCATCTTGGTTATGCAGTCGTTGAGTTGTATGTAGAAGTCTGATGGTTGGAAAACAAATCGGCGACGTATCGCGTTTGTGCGGATAGTTGCAGTGCCCAGCGCGTGCTGAGAGATGGGATGGAGAAGGAGTACAAAGGCGGTTAGTCGAGGTGAGGTGAAGTGAGGTAAGATAAGAGTTTTTCTTCGCATGTTCCTACTGCACTTGATCCTGCAAAGGAGGGCACATTTTCCATCGCTTGGAGTTTTCATCTTGTGGTCGGAGGGCTAGAGCGACGACTGTCGTATTCACCACAACCCTTTCCTGTTCCGTGGAACTGCATCTTTTGAACAAAACACGATATGTATGATGCCTCAGCATAACGCCAAATGACAGATGTAAGGCGATCGTGAACCAACATAAAAAAAACACCGAGGTTAGAGCGCCGCCTTCAGATGTAGACAGATGCGGACTTTGCCCCCAACTTTCAACTTATAGCCCTCAACCTCCTCGATGGTAGGGACATGATGACACTGGTAGGATGCTTTTTTAGTAATCAGTGTCTGCTTCCAGACCTGGCTTCAAGGCAGCAAATGGACTACCATGGTCTTTTCAGACCTTGTTTTCACCAGCATGTGCTTTTTCACTAGCATTCGTCCTCTTGATCTGCATTGTGTTTAGCTCACAAGTTCGACTTCGACGAATATGAGTTTTCTGAAGCCGTTGAGCACATGAGCTCATCGTTCAACGACTGAGAAGCTAAAGGTGGTGATGTCAGGCCGAGTGCGAACGAAGCCGATCGGTATCTGAACCGCAAACTTTGCGGCATTCCATGAGTTTGGCTTTCGGCCTCGGCGTCTTCAGCTTGTGTCGGTCACATAGTTCTCAGCGGCTTGGTGGTTTCGAGTCTCATACATGAATCTCCAAGAGAGTAGTAGACCATGACGGCACAAGGTGTTGTGATACTTGCATATGTGTTACGCCGGTTCCCGCCGACGGGGGTTGAATGAGTTGCTTCGCATTGTCATATGTGCAGAAAACGATCTTGAATAGATGTCGTTTCTCAAACTTCAAGAGACCATGACGACGGGAACGCTTTGGTGCCAACTTGCAGTGTTCCTGGGAGATGAGAAGTTCACGGGCCATCGAGAGGAGTCCCGCACTGCATTCACTTTCTCGTATTGGTGAAAACAATCAACTGATTGCAAGTTTACGGATGTCGGGGCGGTGAAGGTGCCAGACAGCCACAGGGAACAGCTCTCCCGAGACAATCGCGCCGTCAATGCTGAGGCTAACACGACGTTGGTGGAACCTAAGAATGATATCACTCGTCCGCGTGCCCGAGACATCTGCGTTTGTGGAACCCGAGAGGCATGGGACGAGAAGCATGGTCTAAGCGGCCATGGTTGATACATCGACACATCGACGGGTCGGCGACGCGTCAATGATACTGCCCGAGAGGAACCCCGTCCGAGCCCAATCTCAGCCTTGCAACCTCGCGTGACGACTCTGCCGACGGAACCAACGGGCTTTCCAATGGAAAAGGTCACTGTGTTGATATGGTCGGCGTGATCCCTATACTCAGTGTCTGTGGCATTGGCCTTGGCTCATCGTGCTACATTACACAACTGATAGAGCTCGTGGCCCAGACAGCCAACGGATTCATTTCAAAGGTTTCTTAGCCCCAAGTTTGTCATGCCATGACAAGCCTTGGCTCATGGCAAGCGTACCACCGCGAGCCGTCGCCCGTCGCCCGTCGCTTGCTGCACATATCCTTTGTCGAGCATCTCCGGATCCGCTCTCCACCATTCCGACCAGACTATTCTCATGTCCAGGTTTACAAGACAGCCTAGTCGAGTATCCCGCCGGCGTACTTAACTACGTCTCCCTACCTCATCTTGCCACGAGTGTCGTTGCTGGAACATCTTGCACGACATTCAGCCGACAATGATCAAATTCAGTCTTCCCATGCCCTTCAGGGGTCTTTTGCTCGCCCTCGGCGCCGCCCAGGTCATCCAAGCCGGCTTCCTTGACGACGGCTGCGGTTTCATCAACGAGGGATCGCAGTTCACCTTGCGCGGTGACGGCTCCATCACGACCTACTGCAACGACAAGTTCTGCAGCACCGTGGGGTTCACCGTCCTCAATCTGAACGATTGCATCACTAATGTGGTCGGCGATCTCAGGCCCAAGGCCGATGGCGAGAGGTAAATTGCTCCCCCTTTGGAGATGACAAAACACTTGCTGACGAAGCCATTGTAGGGGCAATTTTTGGAAGAGTTGCAAGGACTGTTACATCGAGGGAAGCCACATCAAGTGCCAGTGCTCGAGACTCGACGGTAGCTTCAAAGAGTCCTCTCTCGACGTCAGTAAGTATACCCAGCTAGCCGGTGAATGTTTCCTTTGACCTTTTGTGCGGACTCAAACTAATCATCCCACCCCCTGCAGACAGCATCGTCTTCAACTGGAACGGATACCTGGCCTGCCACAGCCAGATCTCGAACTGCTACCCGATGACTTGGCAGTGCATGCCCGACAACTGGTGGCCCGAGGGATGGCGTCCGACTGTCGTCGACACCCCGTGCGACATCTGGCAGGCCGCCACGATGACGCCGCCAAACCTGACGCTGCCGCCGGGGTTGAAGCTGGCGAGCAACTTGCTGCCTGGACGAACGGAATAGTCGGGGCTTTGAGAAGAGCCCGGGGATATGGCCGTAACTACGTCTGGTATTGCATGGTGGCGAGATGGACTTGAAGATGGATACACGGAAGGCAAGTACTGTGAAAGACGGGCCGAATTGGGAAGCCAGTACATAGGTGGAGGTGATATACATACCCTGGACCAAGACTGCATACGAACCTGTGGCATCGAGTTCCGTAAACGCCCTGCCCGAAGTTACACGAAAGGGGGAAGGGGGGCTTCAGGTGCCTGACCACACCATCACATTCATTGTGATGGAGGGCGATGATACCGAGTGCCCGGGCGGCGTAACACAAACGTGTCGAGTGACCCCAGGAGCAAGAACCACGAGCACGCGTACGCTGGGAGTCTACGATGTATGCGGTGGGCAGTGATGTCTGTGAGGGCGTTCTGATTGTGTCGGCGCTCTCCGGGGGTGGTCAGCGTAATCTCGGCAACAAAGCCGGCCCACGGTGAGGTAGGTGAAAAGCGGAGGCCGCTCCAAGATTGGGCGACGGGTCGGCGATACATCCTACGGCAGCTGCACGCGTCAGCATCGGTATTTGAGATCCAAGGGTGGGAGGTGTGAGCCACAACATTGACAAGCCACATTGTTTGGGTAAGCCGCCAGTGTCACTCGTGCATCTCACCGTCGGTGTCGGGCGAGGCGGGCATTCTAGATGGTGGTTCTGTGTCGATGCTGATTTGGTTGGCATGGCTTACACAGCAAAAGCGCAGCATATCGACCGCTGACATATCGTCGGCCGCCGTGGGGGTTGATGACTTGGCGCAGGGTTGGTGTAAATGACGGCATCCTAAGGACAAGCCGGGTTTATCATGCTTCAGAGCAATCGAACTCCGATGACTAACTCCGGCAGTGTTGTCGGCGACGACCGACACGCGCGGGATGAGGTATTGGGTGCGTGAGGTGTTGGGCGGTGCGATGATCGTCCCGTCGCGCGCCGGCACAGGCTACACACACAGCCATGCCTACCTACCTACGGCAGAGATACTACTTGACGAGGTGGTTCGGGAATCAATCAGTGAAGAAAACGATACAGAGTCGGAAGGAGCTGGTGGATGAGCACTGCAATCGATGCAAGGAACTATGCCCTTCCCGTTCCGCCCGTCTTGCATTGCAAGGTCGCGGGAGGAAACAAACCAAGGAAACGGAAAGGAAGCAGGGCATGGCGCAGGGGATGTCTGCGCGGGCTGCCTCCGTGAAAGATGAGTCCCGATTCAGAGGAAGGATAACCATTTGTGGCACGGTTTTTTTGGGGCGGAGACGCAGAAGCAGCCACTCGGAGAAAGCCACAGACACAGCCAATCAGGATTCACCCCAGCCACAGATCCTTCATCCCATTGGGCGTCGGTCCGAGCCTGAGCTTATTCAGTGGAGATGAATATCCACTCGGCCGTGGCGCAGTCGTCGGTCACTCCTGTCAGTGTCAGTATCTATCTGTATGCATTATGATTCATCCCTCGTCCATGGTCCATCATCCACCCATCATCCCTCCATCACGTCAACTCCACCACATCCTACGCTCCACGTCTTTTGTTTCTTGTTAGTCCCCGCGCTTGTTTCCCTCCCTGCCGTTGCTCCTTCCTTTTTTCCCCAGCGTAACACAGCAAACCAGAACCACGTCGACTCGCGCTTAAGCATCCCTTCCTGGCGATGCATGCCCACCTACGGTCTCCCCGTTGGTTCCTCTTCGCGCCTTCGCATGCACGGCGCTTCTTCCGTCAATGACCGCCGGTCCGGATCACAGAGCATCTGCGAAGTCTGCCTTGCCAAAAATTGAACACGAGCTTCTTTTACTCTTCAAGCGGGGGCACATGCTCGGCGCTTATTGTTGTGGTTTTCCTTTCAGTGCCTCTGCACACCGTGGTCTATCCAGGTCGTTCACGATCGCCCGGCCGCCTCCTCATGCGGCCGCAATCCGTTCGATCGATCTGTTCAGACAGGGCTGGATGTCAAAGCTGCATCCAGCCTTGTTTTCAGCAGCATGCATCAAATCCTCGAGAAAGCGACCTCTCGTCAGCATTATTGGTCGATGCCCCAACGCCCGAGGTCCAGATTGTGAGCTTGGCCGCTGCATCAGGGTTCTAGGCCCGAATCACCACCGACCTTTCGCAGCGCCGAATAAGCGCGCAAGAACTCCAACCTGGGGCAAACCATCTCCGTTCTCGATGACTGCGTCACTCGCTGGGGCGTCTGGATTCTAGTGTAAACACCTCACCCCGGTCAGGGGAAATGCCTCGTCGACTCCTCCACAACTGTTGAGAGAAGTGGGATGCGGGGCGGCTGATTTGCAACTCGACCAACCAATCCCTCGTGAAACTTGTTCGATCTTCAGCCCTACCGAAGCATCCCATCCCCGCATCATCTGCGACTCAGATCAGGGCAACCGTTGTCTTGGATGACACCACACCACGCGAGCTACAAACACAGTCTGTAACAAGACCGGTTCGGTATCTCAAGTCCGGCAAGGCCTCGGGTTCGTCATTCCATCTCAATGTCAAGCTTGCCTCTTCTGGACAGTCATTCAAAGAAGTCCCCACATTCGCCACAAGTCCGCTCCGTGGCCCGGCGATCACCCCGGTCCGCTCGCTTCACTGCGTTTGAGTCCAGAGGCACAACGGCAAAACACCGCTCCGCTCGCCACTCCACTGATACAAATGGTGTTGTGTCTGCATGCTCGATGAATCACCCTTGGATGGCATTGTCGCACAAGCCCAGTGTAGTTTCTTCGGTTTGCCAGAGGAAGCTTTCAACCCGGTCAGCAACAGCGCCACTGCCTTCTGCCGACTCCGTACATCCTTCGTACCGAGCACAGAGGCCGGCCGCTAGATGTATTCTTGCCCCGGGTACACACTCAAACTCACTCGATCAACCAGATTTGCGAGCTCGTTGGATGGTGAACAGCCGTTAAGCCCATGTCACAGGGACGCCCCCCCCCCGCCGCTAAAATCTGACGTTGTCTTTCTTGGGACCCAGGGACCTTCTCTCACTCTCCGCCGAGCATCTCTTCGAGCAGCCTATGACCCATCTAGTGTCGTTTCTCACCCATGGTAGGGCTGCATCTATGACCCCTGCCTGGCCCGCAACACCCCAGAAGCAGACATCGCCCACAGCTTGGCCTTTGCGACTACTGGGTATGGACCCATTCTGTTCACTATCGTCGTAGGCCGGGGTATATCGAGGCACTCTGGACAAAAATACGTTTTGCTCTGTCAGCAGTCCTATTTACCGATGCCTGTCTCGTTATAGCCAATCATCGACTTCGACCTTATTTTCCTGCCCATCACACTGGATCGACCGCCCGCACACATCTAGGACTCCGGGGCCATGAGCCATCGAATGTCCAGGAATGTTCGATAGTGACCAGAATGGATGCACAGCTGGTTCTTCGGAACAGGTGAGGCTTGGTTGGGGTTAGGATCTCGGAGACCACCCGTCGGCTGTTCCTGGGCCCAGCCTACACCCTACCTAGTTCGTATCGTGGCTCGACTGCACTCCGTTTGGAATGTCGTACCCATGGCTCACATCCCGATGCCCCTTCCATCAGCCCCAGTCTCAGCCCCGGCCACTGATGGCATAATGTGGAATCATGTGTGTTTAGAATTCATGTTACTCGATTGGTGTCATCAGAGGGGTGGATGCTCGGCATTAGCACGCGTGACTTACGCACTCTCGTCCTACCTTCAACTGCCACTGTCCCTTGTCACTCTCGACCGTAATCATCTTCTTCTTTAGGCCATTTACATGATGCAACGGCCGCATCAAACAGTCTTCGCCTTCAGTCCCGACGTTGCCGGATATCTGGCTCGGTGCTACTTGTCTCCAAGCCTTTCTGACCTCCCCGCCGGTCATCAAAGGGCCTGCGGACGCACATAATCACACTATTATCATACGCTCTCTCCGGATTCTCTGCTGCGGAGACTCTTTGAGGAACTCGACGGCTATTTTGACTTGCCAGCCGCCTATCGACGTCATTGAGCGGACGATCATCTTCAGCTGCCTACCTCATTTGGACCTTCTGCGAGATTAAGACCTTCTCCGAGGTGGATAGCCACAGTGATGAGCCAGAACCCTGAGATCAAGAGACAGGATATATTAACGACCTCGTCCGGTCCGAAGCCTTGCTCCCTTCCTACCCACAGATACACCACCAACCTTACTGGTCTTGAAGTTCAACTCGAACAAGACATTCCGTTTACTCTAGAAGACCTCCTTACCGCCTTTTCATCCAAACCCCTTGCTCAAAGGTCATTTTGTTCCCGCACTCCAGCAACAAACATGTCATCACGTTCGGGCCGTTCAGGGGGGTCATCGAGCCACCACCGCAGCTCCAAGAGCAGCAAAAAGCCAAGGGCGGTTCAAGTCAGTCATGGTCTCTTCTTTGTACTGCATCCCTCATACAAGTCACTGGAATCCAAACCCACTCTGCACATGCATGCCCCTTTCGAGACCTTTAGGTCATACCCAATCTTCTCTTCGAGGAGCGCCCTCACTGACCCACGCCACAGCGTTCGATCCAGCAACTGATCGAATCCCTCGAGACACACCGCGTCAACACGCTGACGGAGCTCTGCCGCATCGAGCGTGTGGCGGCGACGTGCGAGAATGAGGAAGACGCCCTAGCCTTCCAGGGCCCCATGACCTCGGCCTGGGACTACTATGTCAACAGCAACCAGTTCCTGACGGAGCTTCGCGGCCTGACGCGCAGCTACCCGCTTTGCAGCGATATTCTCTACGACGCCCACATACGCGTGCGCAATGACCCGGACTCCAATAAGAGCTGGAACCTCGCGTGGCTATGCCTCATGAAGATCCAGGAAGAGTAAGCACGCCCCCGAATACCCCAGCAGACGTCCACGCGGTGCCAGTTTGCGCGCAGAAAGAGAGAAAAGAAGAAGCAAAGAAGAGACCAAAAAGGCTGACAACACGGGCATGAATAGCGGTCTAGTTTCCGGGTACGCCGCCCTCGAGGCCGCGAAGCCCGAGATGTGGGGAGGTCGCGAGCCCTCGGCGGACGAGGCGGCGCAGCTCGGCGCGTGCTTCGAGTACGAGTGGAACAAGGCCGTCGACACGATGCTCCGGCACTGGTCCATCCCGCCGACCTGGTACTGATTGGTCGCCCTTGCGGCAAAGTTGCCCATGCGCCGGCCGGCCGGCTCCGAAACCACAGAGGCAGGCAAAGCTGGAGAAGATGACGACAACTGTGACTATGATGAGTGGATTTTAGGACTATGATACGAAGCAAGCACATTTAACCAGAGGGAGGAGTATCTTGGAGCATTTGAGAGCGAGACATTCAACTGTTGACGAACAAGTACTAGCATTGGTATGGGTGGGCAACAACGGCATCGGCGTTTGGGCATACACCACACTCGTCCCACGACGACGACAACAACGGATTTCAGGGCGTTTCGATTTGATCATCTCCCCCGGCCCCCGCCCCCTCCCTTTCTTCTCCCCTACGTCCTTGGCTACCGCATATCAGGGCAGGGGACCGAGGGGCAGCATACGGGAGGGGGCATGCAGACCAAGGGCACATGGCGTCGCGGCGGGTTTCTGGCAAGCCTACCGCAGACTTTCTTTTTGGGATCTTCTTTGCTTTTTTGTTGTTTTTTTGTTAGATAAGAAAGCACCTAGACACATGGCCACAAGAAGCTTCCGAGTTCAAACAACCGCGGCGATGGAGCCGTGAGTCGCTCTTGAAAGCAGTCTCTGGGAGCGTGGAGGCAGATTCGGCCATGCCCGTGCCGCAGGACGACATTCAACAAGCGAGCCACTCGACCTCGTCACCGGCGGGCGGTTTCCCACTCGTTCGAGGGATGACCATGCCCGGCGGTGGACGTGGACTAGGTCAAGAGCTCACCTAATCTTGTCTGTTCGAGATAGGCGAGCTTGGCTGGGCTGCGAAGGCTTAGTAGACCGTGACTGTTTCGTAGTGAATGATCAACAGGTTGGTTGGGCAATTCCCGCTCACAGCACACCAGGAGCAAGGTATCAAATCTACTCTGATTTGTCTCCAAGATCTAGCTTCGGAGTGGCCCTTTAGATCTAAAGCCGAGCTGTACTATCTGCCTCCTCTCGTTCTTTGAGGGAGGGGGGGTGTCATGTGTGTCCCCTCTATCAATGCAAACATATCATCATCGCTGTAGCCGTCTCGCGCTATACATTCCCGGTTCTCGGTAACGCTATGATTACCGGGAATTTTCAACATACACACACACACTCACACTCAGTAAACAAGTTGAGCTTTTCCGGCGCAATATTAATGGCCACAGCCCCGGTGCTCACGGGGCCCTGAGCCCTACGCGGTGCGGCTTATGGCTCTGCCTCACCGTCGGTGCCGTCCTCCTCACCGACCCAGTCGTCGCTCTCGAGACCGCGGTTGCGAATAGCGAGGGAACCAAGCCAGCCAAGGAGGGCGATGCCTCCAAAAATGCCCCAGGCGAGGGCCTCGCCCTTCGGGTGCACACGCGTAGACAGGGTGAAGAGAGCGCCCGAAACAAAGGGGCCGAAGCTGCGGCCTGCCGCCGAAAGAGTCTGGGCGATGCCGTTCAAGGTGCCCAAAGTCGCGTGGTTCGGGGCGCAGTTCGTGATCTAGAGGTTGTATCGTTAGCGATGGTCTCAAAATGACACAGAAAACCGGACGAATGTACCAGAAGCATGACGCTGGACAGACCACCGACGGCGCAGATGTTCTTAATGACGAGGATAATTCCCAGCTCGATGTACAGCCATATGGAGCCGGTGCCGACGCCGAACAAGGGCTCGTCGTCCAAGTAACCAATCCAAGGCATCAAAGCCATGCTGATGGCCAGCCCCAGCAGCGCAACGCGATAGGTGCCTAGATTGCCCAGCCGCACCTTCAGTGGTCGGAAGAGGAAAGCCTGGAAAACGATGGTAGCGACACCAGCAAGACTCAAGCTGATACCAATTTTGCTCGGCGGCAGTCCGCGGCCCGTCGGCGGATTGGCATCGGCGAAGATAGGGTACAGGCTATTGTACGAGATGTTGGACAGCTGGAAAACGAGGTAAGTCAACAACACCAGAATCGTGTTGCGGTTCAAGAGTTGGCGCCACGTCGCGAGGTCGCTGGGAGATTTGGCATCGTCGTCTACATCGGAGCCATTCTCCGATCCCGGCCGGAGCAGGCGCTGTTCCTCGGTTACATCGTCGTCGTCCTCCTCCTCATCCTCGTCGTCTGATGTGCTCGTGACGATCTGCGATCCGCGACGAGGCCAACGGGTAGCCCAAGAATCTCTTCTCGGCTCTGCCACCCGTCGCTGGACCCAAGACCAGGCGTTCCGGGCCCAGTTCGGAATCCAAGCAGCGTGATCCGGCTCGAGGGACTCGAGCGTCTCTTCGAACCAGATGCCGACGACCAGCACGCTAATGAGTAGCAGAGCGGCGCTGAGAAGGTTCGGCGCCAGGTACGGATACCGTTTCCCCAAGGTGCCGACCAGCAAACCGCCCAGCGCGGGACCTGTGATGCCACCCAAAGAGTAGATGACGGGAAGCCAGGTGAAAGCGCGACTCTGGTTTGAGCGATCCGTCACCTCGCCCAAGACGGTTGGCACGACGGCGGCATTGCCGTTGAGCATACCCATGGCCACGTGGACGACGACAATCTGCCAGTAAGTCCTGCAGAAGCCGAATGCGACGAAGCAGCCGGCGAGCATAAAGGTGCCCATGACCATGGTGGGTTTTCTGCCAACCACATCGGAGAGATAGCCCCAGAGCAGATTGGTCGACAGCTGTGCCAAGGCAAAGGCCGAGGCCAGAATGCCTACATAAAGACCCGTCTGGGAGTCTGGTATGTCGGAGAAGGACTCGACCATCTGAGGAAGATAGGGCCCAATCGAGTTGAGAGCCGTCTGCTCGCTCAGGGAGAGGAAAGCGAGCAGGGCAAGCTGTTTGACGGGCAGAGGAGTCTGTCCATGGCCGTCGTCGGAGGCGTTGGAGCCGTCGTCGGAATGTGGGAAGAGCTCGGCCGAGGACTGCTCGCGAGGCGTCTTGGGAGGGGGTGTCGGGAAGGTGTGGTATCGATGGGTGGACTGGCGGCGTACCAGGATTCTCCGGCTGGACTCAATAGCCCCGAGGGTGGGAATTGGGGCGCCAGCATGGAAGGAACCCGACGAGGCTGTGCGGGAAGTGGCAGCCGCGCGGACAGCGTTGTTACGGGCCATGATGAGCTCGGGATAGAGGTCGGGCCCGTCGTCGTTTGTCGTCGTCGTCGTCGCCGTCGCTGTCGTCGGCGTTTGTGGCCTGCTACAAGGGTGCGCTGCCGGGTGCAGCAGATTGGGGTTGCAGCAGTGACGGCGGCGTCGTCGAATTGGGCTTTCGAAAGTCGGTGGTAGGTCGTCAACTCGTCGGAGATGGGCTTCGGTAAGAGAGATGCTCTTTCGGGCGTAGCTGCTGGAGCCGGGCTACCCCGCTGGCAGGGTCTCACGGTGATGGAATGCAGAATCGCAGCCTCCAGCGCATGGTCTCGTGTGTTATGCTGGTAGCGGAGAGGCAACGGTGGGTAGTTGGGAGGGAAAGAACTGGGCGATTGCGATGCCAAAAAAATATTAAAACACTCGGTCGCACAAGAGTTGAGAAGAGGGAGAAGAGAATATGGTGCATCCGCGACCGATGGCGGCGGTACTGGATCAAAGATGTGGTGTGGAGGGATGTTAGGTAGTGTGGGCGTGGTGGGTATGGGTGCTGTGGAAGGATATCGGCATTACCTATCCACAAGCTTCGGCTGGATGCGACAAGACGGAAGGGCCAGGACCCAATGGCAGCGAAACACAGACAGACATATGGGGTGTCGGTACGTACTCATGGTTCAAACGACGTGAGTGACCTCATTTTTCTGCGTTTTTTTTCACCTCGTTTCGCTTGGCGTGCTGGCTGGTGGAGCGTGCTGACCGAACGGACAGTGAGCCCGACAGCGGAAAATCTCATGTTAAGCTTTCCGCCCTGGAAGCAGCTTTGGCCATTAACAGCCAATCGGTTTGATCATCTCGAAAACCTGGCTTCCCAACCTAGGTAGGTACCTGGAAAAGTACCTAGGATGGCAAAAATGGATACTTCGGTACGTACTTGACCACACAGACACCGATCGCCTCATGCTCAGCTTCTGGCTTTTCTTTGCCATCCATCACACGCGCATCCCGATGACGCGCATCCCTCCAACCAATAGCTTGTCATTGGCCATGGCCATCTGATCTCTGATCCGGCACTGATCGCCCGAGATCCTGACCACTCCAGCTCCAGCTCCAGCTCCAGCTTCAGCTCTAAATCCAAATCCAACCTCAAACCCTTAGCTTCCAACGGCCACTAACCTCGCTCTTCGCTTTCCGACACCGTCATCTTCCTTTAGCTTGTCTTTCTTACGTGGCACGCCAAATCATTTGGCCACGCAGACCGCTGCATAGATTCAAGAGACAAACAGCCTTGTGACACAAGGAGTTGTTGACACCGTTGAATGCCTCCAATGCCGCTGTCTACCGTTGTGGTGAGATGCAGTGCCCCGGTCGGGAAAATCCCTGACGATACCCCCCGCACGTGTTCGTTATGAACAGATGGATCGTTCGTGTACTTTAACCGACGATACTATGCCGCTCGACGACGCCATTTCAGAGTAAAACAAAGCTCAACTTGATTGGCATCATCGTAGTACTTTCTATTAAGAGATATCACTGTTAGCATACCTCGTTTGGCTATGTGTTCCATAAACCGAGATCAAAAAGCATTAATGTGACGACAGGCTACAGCTAAGAAGAGACAAAGAAACGGCCCGCACAGGGCTTCATCGCCGTCCATCGCCCACTCAGGAAGCCCACCCTAGGCCGTCCCGTCCAGGTATGCATCCAGAAGGCCGCTGGTCTCCAGTTTCCACCATTACCACCTAAGTCACGGGACAGCAACGTGCCGCAGTTTCCGCCGTCCCAGCGCACAATATCGTTCCAGTTCGTCTTGTAAAACACCTGCCCGGCCATCTGAGCCGAGAGGCCGCTGTCGATCTGACGCCCATCCACGAGGTCTTGAGTGCCGCCGGCGATGGAGCCGAATGATACGAGTTCCTTCATGCTTCGTCCCTGCAACGGCGCAGTGCCAACCGTCAACTTTTGCCAATGCTTTTATCTCACCGATGAGATACATCACATCACTTGAATAAGCGTTGGGTAACACTCTCATCGTTGCACCACCAGATGGCGGAGCGACCAGCGCTGCTGACTCTGCCGCAGTTTCCGGGGCCGGACCCTTTCTTTGGCCGCCCCAAAGTGTGATGGAGGTGGGAGATGCCGTTCTTGATGCGGTTCATGTAGCACGGTATAAATTCGCGGCTATCGCACGTGCAATGCGAGCTTCAAGTCTCCCCTGGTAATGCATCGGTGCGGCGTTGAACCAACAGCAGCTGCACCAACATGATCACTCACCAACATCAACACGGCCGCACTTAATGCCATTTTTTCGCACCATATTGGTGTCCACCGGCTCACCACCTGATTGATTTTGCAGTAAGATGTAGCCATTTGTCCGTCGGTAGGCGCGATCACGCTCTTTCACGCACCCACACAGTCCTACGTCTTCGGCTCTCTTGTCCAGGACAAAAAGTCAGACCTTGATGACTCCAAGTAGGAAGGGGCAGGATGGGGTTGGGTTCCAAACCCTTTTGGGGTTTTGGAAGATTACCTGGATGCGAAACATGAAGGCGGTTCCGCCACTGTTACGATCATCTACAAGTCTTCATTGCCTAGCGGTAAAGTGGTTGCCGTCCTGAGATGTCCAAGTGGCCCATGACCAGTCGGAATCCTTGCAAAATCCCTCGGTACGAAGGTGAGCCTTTTTTCCAGAGCCCTCACATCTTGTCCGTCCACTATGTGAATAGAATTGGATAGACACCATGAGAATATTCCATCCAATGACTTGATTTTGCAATCATCTCGTTCTCTGGTCACCATTCGGATGTCTTGTGGTCCCATCTGCTCCTCGCTCCGTTCATCTTTTGAATCTTCCAATTAAAACAAGACGATCCTTTCAACTCTTCTGCTTGACACCTCGGTCGGGTTCGGAATCCTTACGCATCTAAGTCTCAATCCCCAGCTTCTCTGTCCTTCTGGTATCGCAAGAGGTAATACTGAAACACCTGGCTTGTATTTAGGCCACCCCCATGCCGCAAGAGGATACAGCTCCTCTTATCACTGAGGTCGACCTGTTTGCCGGCACCAAATTCACCGTCGTCGACCTCGAGTGGGATGTGCAGGCATTACCCGACGGTCCCACAATCAACCTCAACGATTCGGTCCAGAAGGTCTATGAGAGCCTGCTGGAGCTTAACCCCAAGTATGACGACGAATTTGGGTCACAGAGTCCAGAGGTGCGACGACGACAGCGTTTTCAAGGACCGCACCAACTTCACCGGCTGCTCCTACTTCTGCAGGGGGAAATGGCCGCTGACTCGAGCCGGAGAAGCCATGAAGGGTATCGGTTACCTATAAAAGGTTTCCGGCAGGCCCGAGAACCGCGGCCGGTCCCGGAAACTGCGGCAGGGTCAGTTGCTCGGGATCCGAGGGCATTAGCGCTGGCGTCCGGTCGTGCGACAACGTACGTGCTTCCATCCCATCTGCACGGACACATGACGTGTGCTGATGAGACCCAACCATTCAGGACAACAAGCCGAAGGAGTCGACTAGCTCCGGGTCTGTTGCTGACGGTGGCCTGTGGCTTGCCTGAAGATGCATCGAGAATGGCGAGAGGTCGTGGCTGTCCGGCCAGGCCCTCCACAAAACCAAGTGAAACTCCATCGTCGCCAACGCTCACTGCTAGCGATTGACGATTACCAGCTCCCAGGGCAAGACTTGAGAATAAGGGTCACGGCATATGTCAATCTTGCTCACAAGTAGCATACAGACAATTGGGAAGGTTCGAAGAGTTAGAAGTGATTGATTGAAAAGTTCGATGGATCCTCGGAATGGTGTGTTTTTGTCCTTGGAATGAATTCATTTTCAGTATATGTTTTGCTTTCATAACAGCTCATGTTGATTTCTCCCCATGACTGTCAAGATGTTGCTCGTCCAAAGTACCACACTTTGATGTCTGTTCTTTTGTTCGTTTCCGTTCAACACGATTAAGAGTTGCGTAATGTGCCCAGGATGTTATTGAAACCTACTGTCACTGGGAAAGTCTGACAGTCCCTCTTATAATCAAGACACTAATCTCTGATCAAGTCCCTTTCGGTGATAAGCCTTGTCACATGTCACATGGTGCCCAGACGCTCTTCACAGAGCGTAGACGATGAAATTCGATCGCTAGAAAGACGAGCCTGTAATCTGTCAGTGTGCGAGGCTACCTGATCTCTAATCCTGCACTAGTCGTACAAGATGACCCCTCCCCAACGTCCAGCAGCCCTATCGTGTGCTTTTGCATTCTGCCGAGAGAGAAATTTTCCGATGCAAGCGGTATGCAGGGTCTATTGTTGTGTGCCCTGTCAGCAAACAATGACACGAATCAGGAGACGTTGACTAAGTACAGAGTGCCCAGAGTCAGATTTGGCTAAGGGCGGCTGTTGCGCCGCGGTGATACCGATGTCATTCTTCATTTTGTAACAGCGCTCATATAGGGGGGGATTATGTTGTCATTGGAAGCCTCACTCCTTTGAGACCGAGCC
The DNA here is from genome assembly GCF_001672515.1 of Colletotrichum higginsianum IMI 349063. Classification (NCBI taxonomy): domain Eukaryota; kingdom Fungi; phylum Ascomycota; class Sordariomycetes; order Glomerellales; family Glomerellaceae; genus Colletotrichum; species Colletotrichum higginsianum. Next base: position 190,384 of record NC_030958.1, read on the forward strand.
GACAAGTAGACTTTGTGGATCGAATCAGGACTAGGTAGTATACGCGGTACCCATTCAACAGTCACTTCACAAAGTAACACCTGCCATTCGAGATTAAGTTGTTTGTCTAGCATATTGGTTTTGACTAGGACCCGACAGCCAGTCCGGAAGACCGAACCCTCCAAAATCAACACCGAGACCCGACTTCCGACGAACCAGGCGGGCCGCAGGAACAGGCTCTCCGTCTTGTTCGGGTGGCCAGCCACGCCCACGACCCTCTAAATCGACGTTCGTCATAGCGACGTAAAACTCCAGAAGTATCAAACAGCACAGCGGCAGCTGGACTAAGCCGCGGTCACGGGCTCGGGAGTTACGAAGGACAGCGAAGCGCGGGTGCGACCAGGCACGTGTATCTCGGGTTGTACTAGGCCGGGAATGCCGTGAATGTAGGACACAAGTATCCATCTTCCCCCACGAGACGCAGTCCTTTCGTCGCGCCCCGGGACAAGAGGCACGAGTAGTGAGTTGCACTTTGGGGTCTCGGGCTGTCTCGGTCGACATTCAGCCGAAGGCGACCAACCCCTGCTGCCGAAAGCGCGTAACCCGGCTAAGACCGGCGTCGGGCCCGGTCGGACGGCGCGTAAGATCTCAGGCCGAAGTCGGCCGATCTGACTAGATGCTTGTTGTGACATTGGCTGCTGTCTCATAGAGTTTACTTGGCACAGTTCGTGGAGCTCGAAAATAGGGAAGATCGACCCTCTTTTTATTTATTTAGAAAAGGGGTTTATTTTGTTTTTAGAGAAGTCTTGTAAGAAGTAATTAGGTTTCGTTTATTTTGTTTTTCATTCGCCATTAATCATAAAACTTTATACAAAGACGCGCAGGAACTCGACGAGGGCCATCATGGCCATGGCCTGGCCGTATGGCATGCTCGTCTGGGGGATGTCCTTGTAGTGCTGCAGGTCGTGGCCCATGCCGGTGCCGAAGGAGGTGTGGAGCAGCTCGCCCTCGGGGCTGATGTTGTCGAGGACGGCCTTGACGGCCTTGACGGCGACGGGCTCGTACTCCTTGCCGATGTACCTCTTGCGCTGGGCCTTGAGAATGCCGTAGGCGAAGCCGGCGGTGGCGCTGGCCTCGACGTAGGAGCCCTCGTCCTCGGGGACGTCGAGCAGGGTGCGCCACAGGCCGCTGTCGACCTGCAGGGGCACGAGGGCGGCGCACTGGGCCTCGAGGGTGTTGACGAGGTGGGAGCGCAGCGAGTCTTGGGGCGCGAGGTCGAGCAGCTCGATGAACTCGGGGATGACGATGGTCAGCCAGCTGTTGCCGCGGGCCCAGCGGGCGCGGGCGAAGTTGTGGCCGCCCTCGTGGAAGGTCCAGCCGTGGAAGAAGAGGCCGGAGGGGGCGTCGAAGAGGTACTGCAGGTGGATGAGGAACTGGCGCTTGGCCTCCTCGACGTAGTGGGGCCGGTTGAGGACGAGGCCGATCTTGGCGAGGGGCAGGACGGTCATCATGAGGGTGTCGTCCCAGAGCTGCTGGTCGTTGACCTCGAGGTAGGTGATGTGCTGCATGCCGCCGTACTTTGTGCGGGGGAGGTCGTGGTAGGCCCACTCGGCCCAACTGTCGAGCCAGGGCAGGTAGGTCTCGTTGCCCGTCTTCTCGTAGACGTAGGCAAGGGTGAGGAAGACGGCCATGGTGTTGATGTTCTTGCCCTTGTGGCCCTCGGCGAAGCGGTTCTTGAACCAGTCCTCGATGATCTTCAGGTCGGCCGGGTCGCCGTTGAGCTCGTAGTACTTCCAGATGCCGTACAGGCCGATGCCGTGGGTCCACTCCCAGTCCTCCCAGCCCTTGGTGTCGATGACACGGCCGTCCTCGAGCGTCATGAGGAACTCGCCCGTCGTGTCGTTGATGTTGACCATGTCGTGGATTAGCTGCTTGACCTGCTTGTGGACATCGGCGCGCTTGACGCCCGAGACCTCGGTGATTCCGGTACCGGCAGGCATGTTGACGGCGTTTTGTGAGTGAGGGTAATTGGGCCTGTAGGTGTAGCTGGACCCGTTTGGCGTCTGCCGTAAAGGGTCAGTTTCAGAGAGTCGAGAGTGAAGGCATCGTTGCCAGTGCGTCTGCCGTCTGCTACCACGAATGGACCCGAGAAGACATCGGAATAGACGGGCCTGGAGAGGGTTCTCGTCGCACCACGCTGGGTGGGTTGCGGAAGACGGCAGAAATTGGATCGTGTGACTGACCTTTTCAGTTTCCTTCTATACGTTCAGCGGATGACCTGATAAGGCGATCGACAGGTCTCGGGAGGAAAGGGAGCAGTAGAGAGAACGAGACAAAAGCAAAAAAAAAGGAGGGAGGTTTCGACACACGAAGCAAGACACTGTTTGGGTACAGAAGCGTTTTATCAAGGAGACGGACAGGACAGATGGTACTGATGGCAAAAACGCGGGGTCAATGGACAGGTGGTGGCTGCTGGTGAGAGAGAGGGGACCGACCGGGCAGGCCTCGGAGTGATGGTGACCGAGGCCCCAAGACCAAGACTCCCGCAGGAAACGCTTTCTAGAGACCGGTTTGGTGTAGGGGATTCAGGGACTTGGTAAACCCCACATACCAGGAAATTACGAAGAATTTGTGCCCCCAAGGAAGCCTGCAGCACTGTTAATTCCAATGCAGCGAGTAGACAGAGTACATAGTGGACTAGGTATGCAGAAATGTCTCTTGCATCACGCTGAAGAGGAAGAGAACTGGCGATCTGTGGTTGGCTAAGAGGACGCGCCGGACACCCACCACGCGTACCCACTACGGCGGGGTCACTCGGCTCCTCCTCCCCCGCGCCCCGGGCCAGTTACCCCGCGTCGGTGGGTCGCCTCCCCGATTTTTTCACCTTTTCTCTCTTCCTCCTCGGGGTCTCCCCCTTTATCCTCTCTGATTCCGGCGTCATGATTGGCTCTCTCGACTTTTGTCCCGCTCAACTCTGTTTCTGTGGGACTGTGGCCGACCTGGACTCAGTGGACAACTGGACAACTGGACAACTCTTACTGCACCATCCTTGTCGTCTTCCCCTCTTTTCCTCTCTCCTTCTTACCAGCCCTTTTCGAGGTCGAGGCCAAGGCCGAAACACGGCCGGCGCCGGTGTTTATTCCAGGTCCTTCGTTGGTGTGTGGCTGGTGGCAGAGTTGTTTTTGGGGAAAGTCATCTCCGCACCTCTCCGCAACCCCCCCGTTCTGGATCTTTGGGGGAATAAAAAACGGGGACGAGATTTGAGGGGAAAACAGCGGGCTCAGACCGGGTTTGCGGAGACGGATACGGTGACTAATATTCCATGCTGAACACACCAGGCACCACCCACCCGGCCACGGAACGAGATTGAGCGAGATGGACGAGGTTGTTGCTCACGCCAGCAGGATGAGAACCGAGGGTTCGGTCCAGAAACATGGAAGGGAACGCCTCTGTTCATATAGACGACTGCCTCTGGCTACAACCTAACCTATGCCTGCGCAGATTAGCCCGTCAACCCAGGCATCTCGCCATCGTTGCACCGCATGCAAGTGCCATCACGCTGTGCATTAGTCGCAATGCAACGCGTCGACGCCGCACCCACGTCCTCACAGGCCAGATAAACACCCTTGTCGAAGTGACCTGTGCCATAACCACTCGCCATGGCAATGCCATCTTCCGTCATCGCGGTCGAAAAGGAACAAAAACTCGACACTCCACAATGCCGAGAGTTGAAGTGATAACGGAGACGACAGCCAAGAACGCCACGTTACTCAACTCCCGTGGTCCCCGTCGTCAAGCTTTCCCGTAAGTCGAGCCAAGTTTGGCTGGATGACTGACGGCGGCTTCGTTGACCGACGGGGGTGGAAAGGCTTGAGCCGACTGAGATACGGGGCCAAGACAGTCTTTGAGGCCGCACAGGGGCTTGAGCCGACGACATGCTTCTTTGAGGCAAGCCGCCCGATTGTCCCCCTATCGACAACCAATCCTATCCCTGTGTAGCCCGGACCCGGAAGCAATTTTCTCACTCACACACCCATCCTTCCACCCCCTCACACCCTCTCTCCATCGTCCTTTTCACCGTCAATTCCGTATGCCCAGGAATGCGGCGACCGGGAGAGCGCCCAAGTGCCATGCCAAGGCCGCTGGCCGCCGGCGCCTCATTACTACCATGCTGTTCCCCTTCTTGGTTGCGCATCGAACACCATGACGCTTTAACGCTTGAACGCTTCAACGGGGGCCCAAGTGATTTCCCTTTCATCTCGAGAAACGCCATTCGTGACTTATTCAGCGACAAACCACTACCATGGCTACCACAACAGACTACCAATACTAACGTCGAGCCTTATCCCCGTTGCAGGAAAACCAACCGCCAATCATCCCCAGGGCCCAAACCGGGGAGCCTTACGCTCACGCCATCCTGACGGGTCGTCCTGGCCAGCCGGGCCAACCAGGAAGCAACTTCAACTAGAGACCCTCCTGCGTCGGAGCCATCCGCCCACGCCCTATTCCCACTTCTATCTCTGTGAAGTCACTGGCTTCCGCCATCCGGTTTCCTTCCACGTTCTCCATCACGCTGATGCTGCTCTCTGCCTTTCACCCGGTGGCCATCGTAACGTTCCACCCCCATCTCGCAACCCTTGACTCATGCCGCTCTAGCCATGAGCTCGTCCACTTTATCGAGAGGCTCACCCAATCTTGAGCCAACAGAGTGAGCCATCTCCCCAATTCTCCCCAGATGCCTGGGGGGTCGAACGCAAGCGTGCGGAGTTTGGCGCAGAGAAGGCCCGGATCGGACGGCCTCGAGGGGGGCGTGAACATGTCAACACTCCTCGCCTCCCACCATCTCGGTCGAAAGATAACCCAAATTGCATCCACTCGTCCTGGCATCCCTCGTCCATTCACTTTCTTGCCTCAGCTGGAGTCCAAGCCCTCGAACCATTCAGAACCCAGCAACTCGACTCCGTAACCCCTCAGGACCCGTGGCCTGTGGGGGAACAAGCTTGTCCTGCTCTCGTCGTCCCTTTTCGCGGGGGACCGAGCTCTGGGTCCCCCCCCCGTGTCCCCTTCCCAACAAGAAATCTTGGGGTAGAAATGAGGAGAGAATGGGGGAGAGATTCCGGGGTTTGACAAGCAACCATATGAATCCGTCGCTCAAAGGAGTAAGGGAGAGAGATCCCCAGCACAGCACCGGCTCGCCTTCCTAATACCTCACCACCACCCATTCCCACTCCACTTGATATCTGTTCTTATATAGAACGAGGGTAGCATCCTTCTTTTTCCTCCTTTCTTCCTTCTCCCTTCGTCAGGTTGCCAGGCTTCTTTTTCTTCTTCTTCCTCCTCCTCCAGCCTACAGAGGGTAGACAGACTCCAAGCCCACGAAGCCCCGCCCCCGTCGAGCCAGCCCTGAGACCTTTGTTGCGTTCTCTTCTTCCATCACACGGGACCTCGACACCATCGACAACTCCACCTCTTTTGTCATCGTCAGACAAGATGGCCTCCGACGAAGTCACCAGCTCGGAGCACGTCCGCCCCACGACGGCCCCAGGCAAGAAGTCCTTCCAGGAAGTCGAGCGCTCAATCTCCCATGAGAAGGCCGACCAGCAGCGCCTCGAGAATGTCGACAATGAGCTGTCCAAGTACGTCGGCGACGGCTCCGTCACCGTCACCCGGGAACGCAGCGACGAGCTGCGCAAGATGATCGACCGCCGCGTCCTCGTCATCATGATTGGCACCTACTTCCTCCAGGCTATCGACAAGGGCACCATGTCCTTCGCCTCCATCATGGGCCTCCAAGAGGACACCAACCTCAAGGGCCAGGAGTTCTCCTGGCTAACCACCTGTATCTACATCGCCATCCTGTTCGTCGAGTACCCCCAGAACTACATCATCGCCCGCGTCCCCATCGCGAAGTACCTCAGCTTCTCCATCATTGCTTGGGGTGCCGTACTGGCCTGCCACGCCGCCTGCTCCAACTTCGTCGGCCTTGTCGCCGTCCGCACCCTCCTCGGTATCTTCGAGTCGGCCTGCCAGCCCGCCTTCGTCATCCTCTCGTCCATGTGGTACCGTCGCGAGGAACAGGCATCTCGTGTTACCTACTGGTACATGATGAACGGAGCCCAGCAGGTCGTCGGCGGTCTGCTCGCCTACTGCTTCACCCACATCAAGAGTGGCCCTCTCAAGTCCTGGCAGTGGCTTTTCCTGGCATACGGCGTCATCTCCGTCATCTTCGGCGTCTTCGTCCTGTTCTGGATGCCCGACTCCCCCATGCGTGCCAAGTGCTTCTCCGAAGATGTTAAGCGCGAGATGGTCGAGCGTGTCCGCGATAACCAGACCGGTATCCAGAACAAGAACTTCAAGCGCGAGCAGGCTATCGAGGCTCTCATGGACCCCCAGGTCTGGGGATACTCCCTTATCGCCCTGTGCACCACCTTGCCCACTTCCGGTCTGGGTGCCTTCGCCAACATCATCATCAAGAGCTTCGGCTTCAACACCCTCGAGGTGCAGCTGCTCGCCATGGTTCTCGGATTCTACATTATCTTCGTCCTCCTCGGCTCCGTCTGGCTGGTCAAGAAGTTCAACCAGAACCTCTACGTCATGCTCGGCTTCTGTGTCCCGTAAGTCTCGACCGATTCGCTCACCTCCCAGCATTACAACTGAACTAACAAATCCTACCAGCTCCGTCATCGGCACCGTCCTTCTCATGACTGTCCCCAACAACACCTTCTCCCAGCGTGTTGGTCTGCTCATCTGCTACTACATCACTCTGTCCTTCTGGTCCGCCCAGACCCTCGCCCTGTCGCTTATCTCCCGAAACATCGCCGGCCAGACCAAGAAGCAGTTTGCCGTCGCCATCAACTTCATCGTCTGGGCTGCTGGTAACGCCATCGGCCCCCAGGTCTTCCTCAAGTGGGACGGCCCGCGCTACTTCATCGCCTTCGCCACTCACCTGGGCTGCTACGCGCTGCTTATCGTCATCATCATCAGCCTCCGCATCTACCTCGCCCGCGAGAACAAGAAGAGAGACGACATGGTCGCTGCGGGTATTGTGGAGGCGTCTCCCGAATACACCGCCCACTCCTTCGAGGACATGACGGACAAGGAGAATCTGTCGTTCCGCTATGTGTTCTAGAGAAAGTGTATAGGCTCACGTGTAATCCGTTTATTTGTAAGATTCAATGAAGAAGACTTGACGAAGTTAATATACCCCACACATGCTCATTGCGAGTTCTTCCCGCGAGCCCGTGAAACATGTCTTTTCTGTCCTCTATGCTTTCTACTTGCCAGCGGCTTCTTGATTGTTGCGATTCTTTCTAGGCGGTTCGGAGGATAGACGCCGCAGGTTTTCTCCCCTACTATTTGGAATTGCTAAACATTACCGCTTGAATCGGACATTGATGAGCCGCACAATATCATACTCATGCTGGCACGTTATTGCAGCCGAATTCTAGAAGATTCTCGGTATGTACTAGGGGGCAGACGACGCCTGTACAAACAACGCTCAGATAGAAGAAGTCATATTGAAAGCAGTTTCGATTTTACACTCGTCTTGTAATGGAATTGACTGTATTGTGTACTTTGCTTTGTCAGATTGGTGAATTGGTGAGATAAACGGGTAGAGATAACTTGTGTTTAGAAAACGATGGAGAACAACAGAGGTAGCCGTCAAAATAAGCTCACTTGGCGGCTTTCAACGCCAAGGCGGTCAAGGGCAAAGCACCCAAGGCCTCGGGAGGGGGAAGGATATTACGCGACTGATAACAATATAGACACTTCTTGGACCTGCTCGCCTTCACTTGGCATTTGGAGACGGGTATGGGTTCCCCTCATCCGTGCCGCACGCCCCCCAGGAAGCCCACCCCCACGATCCATGATCCATATCCCCCAAGAGCAGACCCCATTACCCCGCGAAGCTATTGCTTCCGGAGTGCCTTGGCAAGTTCCCCATACGAACCCTTGCTGCTGCCAATCTCCTCCAAGATGCCCGGCCCGCGGGGCGTCCAGCCAAGCTCCCTCCTGGCCTTCTCCCCGGACGCCCGGTTCTCCGCCGCCAGGAAGAACGCCACTGTGGCCCCCAGCTGCGCCTTCGCGTCCTCCGCGCTGATGTCCCTCAACGGCACGCCGACGGCGGCGGCCATGGCCTCGGAGAGCCGGCGTGAGGTGACGTCCGTCGCGGCGCTGGCGTTGTAGATCTCGCCGGCCCGCCCCTTTTCCGCCGCGAGGAGATACAGCCGCGCGGCATCGTCGACGTGCACGACCGTCGTGCGGTTCCTGCCGCCGCCGACGCACACGACGCCGCCCGTCTTCGCCGCTATGCCCAAAAACTGCGCGACGCCGCTGCCGCCTCGGCCGTAGACGTAGGGCGCCAGCCGGATCGAAGTGACCCGGACACCCTTCGCGGCGTGGCTCAGTGAGTGCAGCTCGGTCTTGATGCGGGTGTTGATAGGGTTAGGCTCCGCCGGCGACGCCTCCGTGGTCTCGGCGCCCGTGGGATCCGCGGCGACGCAAAGCGTGCCGGACGTCACGACCAGCGGCTTGTCGGTTCCGGCGAGGGCATCGGCGATGGCATCGACGGCGGCGGTGTCCATGGGCCGGAAGGTCTCGTACGGCTCGCCGCCGAAGACGTAGGCGGTGGCCAGGTGGATGACCGCGTCCGCCTGTGCGCTTTCGCGACGGAGGGTGTCAAGGGAGCAGAGGTCGCCCCGGATGGGCACGGCGCCGAGGTCGCGGAGTTTACCGTCGCTAGCTTCGGTCCGGGAGAGGGCGTGAATGATGTAGCCGTCTGCGATGGCTAGCTCTGTGACTACGGAGCCGGTGTAGCCGCTTGCTCCGGTCATAAAGATGCGCTTCTGTCGGCCTGACGTCGTCATGGCTACGTTTGATATCGAATAATGTCTTGAAATGGGAAACGTATGATGAAGGAGTCTAAAGGTTGGAAGGTTCTTGCTTAGGAGTGTTGAGGCGTTTGGAACGGTATGGCAAGAGGCACCTAGATGTGATGTTACAACAGACGAAAATGGTGAAGCCGGTCTTATAAGAAAACCAACATTCGTCAGCCATCACGACTTGGAATGTTCTTCGCTGGACGATTTCTCTTGACGCGCCTTAGCAATGGGCCCCTGCATGGAGCCCCTGCACGGAGATTAGGATCGTGAGCCGCAAACTCCAGCAGAGCTGCATCGTTTGCTGACTGTTGCATATAACCGAGTACAAGGCATGCCAAATCAACGATTCTTACCGCTCCCAGGGAGGCTGTCTGGGACTCACAAACTGAACAGTACAGACCAGCATGAAAAATCGGTATTGTTCGGCCTTTTGGGAAATGTCCGTTGTCCATGTGGTTACAATGTCTGATTTATATCCCAGGTCTGGTTCGAGGTCGTGGCGTAGGTCGACGCTGGATAGTCCACGGTTTTAAAGACGGCTTAACTCCATGACGCTCCACCGAAATATCCAGGACACCAGACTTCACCGGCTTCAAGTCGGTATATGGAAGAAACAAAAACACTTCTAAATGGTAAGAGCGTGTTTTTCCCCAAAGTTATCTGGCTGCCGGGAATACCTTTTTGAAGCCTGTTAGGTGAATGAACTGCGATGGATTCTCCAATCGCTGGGGTGAATCGCAACGAAACCAAGGAGCACATGGTTGATTGGATACATCGAGCTGAAACCGAGGGCAGCAAGTGAAGACAGACAAGAAAGACCAGTGAAGTGCCGAAAAAGGTGGAGTTAAGGGCGCGCGCGCGCGCGTGTGTGTGTGTCTGTCATTGACTTTCTTCAAGCAAGCTCAACTACATCGTAAGATTATATACTTAAAGTCTACTCAAACTTAAAACATAGCGTCATGATGCTTGGAGGTCATGGATTGGATTCTCACGTTCTACAACACTTAATACCTGCACTATACAACTTGTGACATGAGTAAGAAATGCCAAATCTTCAAAATTCAATTAGTGCCACTTCTGACAGAAAAACCACTCCAATCCTTCCAGTCAAGTTCCGAAACCGAATGTGTGTGTGTGTGTGTGTGTGTGTGTGTGTGTGTGTGTGTGTGTGTATGTGTGTGTGGCATTAACTTTCTCCAAGCAAGCTTAACCCAAAGTATATGCAGGAAGTCTATGAAAAGTTTACAGCATGACGTTGTGACATCTACATTCCCTGCCGCGATTCATGTCTAGTGTTGGATGCCCAGCCGGTTTCCGATGGGCAACGGAAGTAAGCGGCAGTATGAACCAGTCAGACCACGCGAATCTGTCTCCGTTGATCCTGTCATATTACAGCCGCCGTCAGAAGTTCTCCTTCACTTCCAAGTCTCCAACGCATCATGGACACCAATAACCGCACCGCTGTTGTGCTATATCTATCCGAAATGTAGACAAAGGGAGAAGGAAGGATAGATTACCTATCCCAAAGCCATGTGTAACCCAGACCGAGTTTTAGAATTAACTCAGATTGGATGAGCACCTGCCTTTGATGCTCATCATGCCGTCATATCAGTAATCCGTATAAAATCCAATCTCTGTTGTTTTTCAAACCATAGAATGATCATAGTCAAGCCGTTCTACAAAGTTCGTCGACAGGTCTGATGGAAAATTCACTCCGGTCTTTAGGTTAACCTACGTGACTCTCCTCCTGCAACCACTTCTTTGCAGTCTCAGTGACGAATGCCTCGTAGCTCCGAGGTTCTCTCCCCAGCAAGTCAAGCTGCAGCTGATACTCTTGGTCCGTCAGCCCTCGCATGCAGAACCTAGTACCCATCGACTCCATCATGAGTCTCAAGTCACGAGCAAAACCAGGCGTCAACTTTCCATGATCGACAAGCTCAAACTCATAATCGTCGAGGTCCTCCTTGCAGGTGGCGACTCGCGACTTGATCGGCCGGCCCAGAGCTGCGCTCCAAAGTCTCTCCGTCTCCTCTGCTCTGTATCCCTCTCTCGTCCCGATCGTGACCTTCCGCTTGTAAAAGCGTCGGCCTTGGTCCTCAATGGCCCGCCACGCCCCCAGTGCAATGTCCGCGACGTCGACCTTGGGCAGCCCGGGTCTCGAGCCGCTCGGCAGCGGAGATGGGAACACGCCGTGCCGCAGCATCATCTGCTTTCCACGGAGGTCGTTGTCGTTGGACATGACGGGACCGAGGATGGTCCAGGTGAAAGGTAGTTCCATTCCCTCGTCGGTTGAGTGACCATCGTATAGAAGGAACTGCTCCAAGGCAAACTTGACAGCCACATGCGCCGCACGAACCCGTCGGATTGCCCCGTCCTTTACGACGCTGCGGGCGGTAAAGTCCCCGGCCATGGATAGATACACAACGTGGCGCACGCTCGATCCCGGAAGGGAGCAAAGATCAAAGGTGTTCAGGCCGACGGTGAGCTCGTTCGCCCCAGAGACGTTGAGGAACACGGTGTCCACCTTGTGCAAGGCTATGAGTTCGCCAAGCCATACTGGGTCGGCTATGTCGCCCTGCTCGACAACTGTTGTTATGTAAGGGCTAGGCTTTGTAGAGCTGGTAGTAGAAGCAATCAGCTCGGCCACGTGGTCGGGGTTCCTTGTGGGTAGAACGAGCTTGATGGGATGGGAATGGGACAACGAGAGGATAAGGGGGATTAGGCGGCATCCAACGGAGCCTGTTGCGGCGGTGATGATGATACTGCTGGGAATCACGGCCATGGTTACTTTCGAACCAACTCTTCGGATGCCTTTTAGTGGGAGCCAATGAACATATGACTGCCCGGTGGAATAATGGAGTTTCTATGAGCGGATAATGTCTTATCAACGACGAAACTTCCATGACTTTTAAACAGTTTCCATGTGATCCTGCATGGCTGAGGGGACTCTCAGAGGCAAACAAGCCGGTTCAAATCAGACAAATGACCGAGTGAGCTCCGTAATTGAGCCGAACTAATCGCGGATGTTGAGGGTTGTTGCATGCAGAATAGACAAGGATCATAGGATAGATAGCTTGTACGCGAGCAGGCGGGTGACTGATTATCACAAACTCATAGCTATCCCGTGAATTACCACGCTGAATTGGGTAAACAATCCATAGTGGCGCCAACAAATAAGGCTTGGTCCAGGTAAGGTATCCCCTACCTGAGCTCCGGAGAGTGGAGGGTTTGTCATCCTCTTGATAAATTGAGTACGAGTCCGAGGGGCCGGTTAGAGTTTCCGACGCCGAAAGACTTATCGCCGGCTGACTTTGGTTCGAGTATGCTTCGTTAGGCGAAGATGATAAAGTATGAGAACAATTTCAGGGGCATGTCGTAAACGCAAACTATTCAAAGCGGGGGCACTCAACGCGTTGGCCCCTCGTGGCCGGCCGTGTAAAATATCCCCATTCGGTTCTGACGGAAGTGGTGTCCAAACTGGGCCGATCTTGCGAAGGAGGTGCTCGAAGGCTACACCTACACGCGCTTTTACTTTTTCTGTAGCTGCAGCCAACGGTTTTACCGGTGCGCCAGGTAGAATGTAAAGGTGCAGCCACAATCAACTCAGCAGCAGTAATCCTGACTACTCACGTACTTATTCAGTTCGCTCTCCAGAACAAGGCAGGGCGCATCAGCGAAACCTGGCGCGATATCTCCACTGCAGGCAAAGTCTACTGTATAACATTGTATGCGCGTCTGGGCTCGCTTAACAGGGGGCGCATACTTTTTTCATCGTGCATTTTCTCCACCGTTCCTCCGCTCTTAGCTTCAACATACCGCCATTCGGTTTCTGTTTTGATCAACTCTAGGCAATGCGCCCAGCCCATACTACTCTTGATGGAAACGGGCTACGGCCGCACTCGGTGGGAGACAACGAATCCATGTCCCATGAATAACCTCAAAATTCCTAAGTGCGGGGTAGAAACAGTCAAGGTTTGGGGATCCGGTAATGTAGGTCTACATCGTATTTGCTGATCGGGGCCTAGAGTAATTTGGCAACCAATGGAGATACATGCAGTCTTACCTTGAGGCTTCAGCTCTGTCGAATCGGGGATCGATGCAGGGGTTTCCAAAGATTTTGGTCTGTTCCATCAATACCAATCAATGCTTTTCGGCTGGCTTATGCTCCTTCTTCATGGATCTGAGGTGTTGTTCGGTCACCTTACAAATGTTCTCAATTCCCAGCCCTGAAGTTGCTGGAATCCCGCGTTACCAGTATGTCGTAGGACATAAGGCGTTAATTGCTGCCCGCAGTTGACGGCGTCGTTTTTGCGACACAGTACAAACACACAATTAGTATTTTAAGTAGCACTTGCTAGTATGTGTGGTTAGGAGCGTTGATGTGGTACTTTTGAGTTTGACTTGAAAGCTTCGGATGCCATCTTTTCTACGCGCATCTAGACCCTCCCGCAACACGAGATTGGCGATGGTCATGAATTGGAAGCCACATATGGACGAAGATGTGGGTCATGTGGTCAGTGAGAAATTCTAGGGCTTGATACGAGTCAAGTTATCTGAAATCAGCGCTTAGCCTAGACGGGCAGTTTATTAGACGTAGTGACTGTTGTGCGGGCGGTTTGTGCTGGAGCATAGGTTGACTGGGAAGCTTGCCTCGGATTATCTTCTGGCTGCAACCGACCGGCCCGTTCCTTGAAGGACATCGTTCGAGGGAATGCAAAAAGACAACTCTCCAGTTGTTTGAAGCTTCTGAAGATAGGTCTTTGAAGACGAGTCTGGTACGATTGTCAAACACTGGCCGAAACCGACGTTACTTCCACAAAGTGTGCGCGGATGATAGAAGTACGCTATTACTGGAACGTGTGCTCATTAAGTCCATAGTACCAAAAGATCCGGAGAATCATAATCCTCGCCTCTGTGAGGCCCGAGGTCTAGGGAGACGCCGAGGTGCGGCCCGAATACCGTTCCTCTTCACGAGAAACAGTAAGATAATGATACATAACAAAGAATTGCTTCAGAAAGCCGATCAGATCTTGCTCATGACACCCGGCTGAATTGCCTCCAGCTTCTGCACAAGCTCATTCCACACCCGATCTTGCGCCTCCTTTCCTTCCTTGCTCGTCACAAACGGCGCCGGTTCCGCAACGGCACAGTCGGACATGTAGTGACCGTGAGACTCGGCCCCCGCAGACCCCGCAGACACCAAGGTTCTGCTACCATACTCTGTTGTCCGGGCCAGAAAGAGCTTCATGAGCCACATGCGCCATGTTTGGATGTCGCGGGTTAGCTCGGAGTGACAGAAGCCCGGATTGACATTGTTGACCGTGACGGGGTACTCGGACGCCGGGTGCAGCTCGGCAAATGTCCTCACGCCGAGCACCTCGAGGAGCTTGGAGAGGGGGTAGAGCTTCCCCACCTCGTCCGAAGACTTGGACGCCTCCTCGTTGATGGTGTTGAAGATCTCGCCGTCAGGCGCATTTCGCTGTTCAAATTTCGTCCACCCGTGGACCTCCGAGGACGTGATCGTGAACGTGGGCCGGGTGCTGAACTTGGCCGCCGTCTCCTTCATCTTGGGCAAGACGAGCGCCATCAGGAGGAATGTGGAGACGACGTTGACCGTGATCGTCCCCTCGTTATCCTCCATCTGTCTGAACTCGGTGTGGGCCACGCCGGCGTTGGCGATGAAGATGTCGACACGCTCCAGCTCGGCGCTGAGGCGAGATGCGAACTTTTGCACGCTGGCATACTTGGACATGTCGAGCTCCCAGACTTCGACGACGTGCTTGGCGCAGTTGGTCGTGGCTTCGATGTCCTCTTTGGCGACGCGTCCCTTGTCGAGGCTTCGGACGGCAAGGATCAGCTTGCTGGCGCCGAGGCGGGCAAAGTGTCGCGCGGCTTCCTTTCCGAGGCCGACGTTGCTGCCGGTGATCACGACGGTCTTGCCGGCGTATGAGCCCTGGGGGTACGGAAGGGATTTAAACAGCTGGCTGTAGAGAAAACTCATTGTGATTTCGGTTTGTAGATCAAATTGGGATACACGGGAGAGATGGATGTTCTCAGAAGTGGAAGCTCAACTTTTTGTAGAAGAAAAGATAATTGGAGAATCGAGACTGAGATGAATTGGAGCACACGAGTTCTACCATGAGATCCATATGTGCGTCTTATGTCTGGTGGTCCAAAAAAATGTATGACGGAGTTAGGCAGGAGTTTGTTTGGCCGAG
This sequence comes from Colletotrichum higginsianum IMI 349063, assembly GCF_001672515.1. Classification (NCBI taxonomy): domain Eukaryota; kingdom Fungi; phylum Ascomycota; class Sordariomycetes; order Glomerellales; family Glomerellaceae; genus Colletotrichum; species Colletotrichum higginsianum. The sequence goes on from NC_030958.1 coordinate 205,463, forward strand.
ACCGAGCGGACCACTCACACAACGTGCGCCGGGCCTAGACTTGGCTAACTCCACATGCCTCCGTCATGGATGGAGAGCGCCAGACTCCTCTTTTTGACGCTTATCCTTCAATTGGGTTCCTGCAACTCTTCCAGACCGGACCGCACTATGTTTTGTAAGCCCATGAGTCTTAAAGGACGTCTTGGATGTCACACTGCTAGGGGAAAACGGACGGTGTCGAAACGGCCAGATGAGATGTAATGACCTTTGGAGACGGAAGGCGTGGCTTCCGATCCAAAAAGGATGTCAAAATCCCCGTAATGTCCGTCCGTCATTCAACCAACTTCCATTAAGCACCAGTCAAACATCTCTGCAACATTCTCACTCACAGTCAAGTAATCAGGCCACCGGGTCCGTGGTATTTGTTTTCGTCTTTCAAGTGCCAGATGTACCCCACACCGCCCACACCGTGTGGGATAGGGTAGCGCGCCTGGAGTTTAGCGGATTTAGCGACCAAAATCCATCCCCAGCCCCTAAGCCCCACGCTTCTCTGTGGAGGAGCGGACTGAGGGAATAGTCCGTCAACTGTCCGCCATTGCAATGTTGATTCTGTGCAGTGCTATATCGGCACAGTGACTGGTGATGCACCGTTCAACGTCCCGTTTGTTGGTCATTCTGCATCTGACAACACTCCACTCTTGTTCACTTGTTCAGGGACATGGGCGAGCATGACGATTCAAGATTGAAAGTTGCCGAAGGATGTCGGCGCGCTTCGGCGACGCAGGGTTTGTGATGTCGAAAACCTCGGGATTTACACTTATCTCCTCCTTTTCAGTATTGAGAAAATCGCAGGGCTATGTTTTTTTGGGGTATACCGTCCGGATCTCATACAACAGGTGATGCTAGTAGGACTAAAGCGCTTCGTTAAATAACAACGCAGTTCCTGATTCTGTTGCGATGTCTAACCTGAAGTTTCAACACCAACACCTGGCAGACATTACCATCACAAAGTAAACCAACAGAGTCTATCTACCCACTTACATTCCTAACGACTCTCCCAAAGGAATAACCCAAAATGGCTGCACCACCTCTTCCCACCTCTCTTCAGAAGAGCCTCGACGCAACCAAGGTCGAATACGTCAACCTCGGAGCCTCCGGTCTCAGGGTTTCTGTTCCCATTCTGGGAGGCATGTCCCTTGGATCGAGCGAATGGATGGATTGGGTGCTCGACGAAGAGGAGTCTTGCGAGGTTCTCAAGGCTGCCTACGACCGTGGCATCAACACGTGGGACACCGCCAACATGTACTCCAACGGCGTCAGCGAGGTAGTCATCGGCAAGGCCATCAAAAAGTTCAACATTCCCCGCGAGAAACTAGTCCTCATGACCAAGTGCGCCATCCACGTCGGCGAGGAGACGAGCATGTTCGCCCCCATGTACGCCCAGCAGCTGGCGCAGAGCAAGGACTACGTCAACCAGGGCGGGCTCTCCCGCAAGACGATCTTCAAGGCCGTCGACGACGCCCTGGCCCGCCTGGGGACGACCTACATCGACCTCTTCCAGATCCACCGCTTCGACCCGACCACGCCCGTCGAGGAGACCATGAAGGCCCTCCACGATCTCGTCCAGGCCGGCAAGATCCTCTACATCGGCGCCAGCTCCATGTGGGCGACCCAGTTCGCGCAGATGCAGTTCGCCGCCGAGAAGAACGGCTGGACGAAGTTCGTCAGCATGCAGAACTTCTACAACCTGGTCTACCGCGAGGAGGAGCGCGAGATGAACCGCTTCTGCAGGGACACGGGCGTCGGGCTCATCCACTGGTCCCCGCTCTTTGGCGGAGCGCTGGCGAGGCCGCTGGAGGCCGAGAAGACCAGCGTTCGCTCCCAGGCCAAGGGTCTGATGAACCCCGACCTCACCGAGGTCGACGAGAACATCATCCGCAGGGTCGGGGAGTTGGCCCAGAAGAAAGGTTGGAGCATGAGCCACGTTGCGCTCGCCTGGATCAGGTCCAAGGGCGGGGTTCCGATCACGGGGTTCAACTCCATCAAGAGGATTGATGAGGCTGGGGAGTTGCGCGGCAAGATTTTGTCAGAGGATGAAGTGAAGTACCTCGAGGAGCCGTACGTCCCCAAGAATATTGTCGGACACTACTGAGGTTGTCGTACCGTATCTACACAGACTATGCAGTAGCTTCACCTCCCGCGATAGTTTGTCTGTTGCAAGTCAAAATGATGGAAGGAGCTAGAGAAAGACCGCATCTTTGCAGATCTCCTGGTTTTCGATACTTTCAAACTGTCATCGTTTTCCAATCTTAATCTCTGTTTTATTGAGACTCTTGTGCTAGAGAAACTGCAGTACGTTTCGCTTACGACTGCAAAAGTTGGATACTCTTTTGTCGCGATGGAAGTGAATAACCAATCCGGCCCTCGCTGCAAATCGGATCAAGCTTGCGGCACAAGGCACAGTTCACTTGCAGCTCTATCGAGTCATCGGCAACACTGACAGCAGCGGGTTAACTGAATCGGAAAGCCATGCATCCGCTACTTTCTCTGCAAACTCACAGTTCACCTTCCCATCTAATACTACAGCACCTATTTCAACAAGGAAATTGTTATCACCCGGCTGTATTTATAGCGGGACTCTTGGTCATCCTACCAGTCTCCCTCCTTTTGCCTCGAGGACTGCATGTAAACGAATTCCCCAACTAGCGATTGCACGCAACAAGCCACCGCGTCCACTCGGAAGACGTCTCTGCGCGGAAGCTTCCCAAGCTTTGTATGTGGTTAATAGACGATGTGGAGATGTGGGCTCTTGGCCGTGACGAATGTGAGCGATGTAGCAGTGGCTGGTCAGAATGTTGAGGGTCGGGGCGGTCGGTGGGTTCCCGGAGGAAGTATATACACATCAGGCCTTCCAGCTGGGAGTTCGCGGCGCCCGCTGCGAACGCGAGGTGTATGCACGGGGTGAGTTTGGGCTGCATCGTGGCTGGTTCCTGCTGGGAATACGAGGTGAAGCCTGAATCGAAAGAGGGGCAGGAACTCCCCTCGACTGAGAACACCTTACAAAAGACTTGTAGCGGAAGCACATGCTGCAGACTAAAGAATTGAGAATTGATGGTTAGAAGGTGTGGAAAATCAGGGTTGAGAAGTCGGCAAACCCATTTGAACCAAACCAGGAAAAGATTCTGGGGAAAAAAACAAGAGACCTGCTCTATCATATTCTCAGATTGATAAAGGGTAAGAAACTAAAACAGAAGCCTAAGAAGGAAAACATCCAGAAGGCCACTAACTCTCAACAAGCACACACCGTGGCGCATTGTGTGCATCAAGGTTTCCTCGTCATTATCGGAATGGTTAGTCCGGCGGTGGATAACCATCATGTTAGGTTTTCGGCCGTCCGCCACGAGTCATGAGAACATCAGAAAATGAATATCGAGATATTACTGCTTATCGAAACGTGATTCCATGGCTCGTGAAAGTATCTTGTAAGTGAAGAGGGGACATGGCGTCTGACCATCTCGTCAATACCGTCTTAGTGCTCCTGGGACAAAACTCCTGGGTCTCTATTCGCAGCCGAGGGGCGTCAGAGATCGAACCCATCTAGAAGTATAGAGCCGCCAGCATTGTCATTTTCATCAATGCTGTAGAGACTCTCTATCTAGAAGCCGTTGCGACCATGTTTGTGAACACGGAAGGATCGGATATTGACTGAAGACAAGTGGAGTTTTCTTGGAGCAAGAATCGGCCAGCCAAGTACAAGCCCTTGGGTTGGTCCACTGAAAAAGCGCTCGAGTTACTCCGATTATATCGCAACTTGAACGACACCAAAACTGGTGATATCGAGTATCTCGCTGCAGCCAAGAGGTCCAGGTCGACCCGACCCGCTCGCGTTGCTTGCTTGCCTGATCGGGCCAAGACCAAGCGATCTGCCGGCTGGTGTGGAGCCGGGACTGGTGTGTTTAGACGGGACCTGGTCAACCTCGGTCCGCATTCTCCCGACTTAGGACCTTGTTCCGCGATCACTGCAGACACTCTTCACAAACTTGGTCACTTGTCACGGAGATGAGCCGAGCCCATGTCATGCACACTTTTTTGGGTGGGGGAGATTGCATTACTTTTCAACATTTGTTTGTGTATTAACGGTATCAGTAAGAGTTAGTTAGGTATCGAACTGGCCACCAATTGTGGCCACTTTGTAAATCCCCCCACACGCCATGCAACATTCCACATCAACGTTTCGCATTACAATTCAAGTGATGCCCTTAAAATTGGACTCAACTTCAGAGGTGCCTCCAGGCAGTTTACCCGGCATGACGGGTAATATAGTATAGAAAACGAGCGGAAATGGACAACGGGACGTCGGCTTAGACGTTGGAACTGCGACGCTCGACGTTGTCGACGGTGACCTTGTCCAAGACGCCGTTGCGGGCGACCTGAGAGGCAAAGGTCTCGTGGGGCACCCACTTGGCCGAGGTGCGGGGAGTTGTCTCCTCCATCATCTTGTCGACCTGCTCCAGGGACAGGCCCTTGGTCTCGGGAACCAGGAAGTAGGTGTAGACCAGTGCACAGGAGCAGAGACCGCCCCAGACGAAGAAGACGGAGGACTTCAAGTTACCGCGGTTCTCACCGACCATGTAAGGGGTGATGACGGCAATGATGGTGTTCCAGAGCCAGTTGGAAGCGGTGGAAAGGGCGACACCACGGGAGCGCATGGGCAGAGGGAAAATCTCGCCAATGAGAACCCAGGCGCCGGGGCCCCAGGTGGAGGCGAACCAGAAAATGAAGATTGCGATGAAGGCGATCTGAGCGTTGACGGCGGGGATGTTGTTGGCGATGCTCTTGGTGGCATCGGCGGGATCGGGGTGAGTGTGGTTGAAGCCGACAGTGACACCGATGATGGCAACAAGGAACTGGCAGATCAACATGCCAGTTGCGCCCCAGAGGAGGATCGTGCGGCGACCGAATCTCTCGACGGTCCAGAAGGACAGAGGAGTCGAGCAGACGTTGACGAGAGTGAAGACGAGGGAGATCAGGAAGGTGTTGTCAATAGCACCGGTGGACTGGAGGAAAGGAGTCGAGTAGTAAAAGATGAAGTTGACACCGGTCCACTGCTGCATCATCTGAAGAGAAGTACCGAGAATGGTCTTGCGCAAGTTGGAGTTGGCCTTGAAGACAGAACCCTTGAAGCAGTTGGCCCAGGTGCCGAACCAGGTGGTGTTGGGGACAAGCTGGCGCTCGTACTCCTCGTTGGCGACGATCTCGGCGAGCTCGACTTGGATGTACTCCGAGTTCTCGGGCTGGCCACGAAGGCGAGAGAGAGAGCGGGCGGCATCGGCAAGTCTGCCCTTCTTGACGAAGTATCTGGGGGAGTCGGGGAAGAGCATCAGACCGCCGCCGAGGATGATAGCCCAGGGGAACTGGATGGCGATGGGGATGCGGTAGGAGCCAGTGTCGGTTCGGTCCTTGGTGGCGTAGACGACGCAAGCAGCCAAGAGCAGACCGATGGTGATGCAGAACTGGTAGCCGGAGACGAGAGCACCACGAACCTTCTTGGGTGACTGTGATTGTTTGTTAGTGTGATGATTCCTACGGGGATCGGGGATTCAAGGGAGGCGGTTACTCACAATCTCAGACATGTACAGAATGACGACGGCGGACTCGAAACCCACACCAATACCAGCAATGAGACGACCGGCGACGATGGGGCCGAGAGCGGTGTTGACGTTGGTAATCATCTGGATTATGACACCGATCATGTAGATGAGGCAGCCAAGAATGACGGTCCACTTGCGGCCCATCATGTCGGCCAAGTCACCAGCAATGAGGGCACCGAAGAAGGTACCGCAAGATAGGATAGAGACGATGAGGGAAGTGTCGGATTCGCCAATGGATGTGGCGCCGGGGCCCTCGACGGCCTCGATGAAGATCGAGGAACCCAGGACACCGTTGATGTAACCGGAGTCATAACCGAAGAAGATTCCTCCAAAGGAGGCAAAGGCGCAGATCAGGTAGGCCTTCCAGGTGACGGGAGCCTCGATGGCGTTAACATCGTCGGTGACGGCGAGGCCCTGGACAGGCTCGCGCGTCACGCCAGTCTCTTTCTCCATGGTGGAGGGCTGTTTCGCGGGGAGTAGTTGCTACCGCTTCGAGGTGCTCGGTGAGTATTGTTCGAGGAGGAGAGGTGATTGGAATGGATGAGGTAAGAAAGCTTGTCGAGGAGTGAGATTGGCGAGGAAAGCTCGTGAGGGAGGGAAGGGGAATATGACGAGGGGATGAGGGCGAGACGAGGACCTTTTATCAGTCTGGGTGTTGACTGGGACCGGACAAGGTAGGTATGAAGCAGACAAGGTACCTATCCGTATCCATTGGTAGGTAGGTATTGAGGTAGTAGAGGAGTGGCCCAGTCAATTTGCGTCCGTGTCAGTTCGTCCGCCGGGCGTGTCATGGTGGTACCGGCAAAAGACACGGTAGGTAGGTACGGTTGGGAGGAGCCGGGGGGTCTCCGAAGTTCACACTAGGTACTCAAGGTACCTAGGTAGGTAGGAATGAATGGGACGTCAGGCGAATGCTCTCGAGTCTGCTCTACCGCCGTCCGTCAGTCAGTGTCTGTGGAGTGATCCGTGCTAAAGGAGCAGCATGTGGTGTGTGTACTCCGTATGGTGCTTCATCTCCCCTTCCCGAGTCACAGTTCCCTCGAGGACGAACTCCCATTGGGTTAGCCCCGTTGGTTAGCCGTCCCCATATTGGAGCTCCTGCTAGCTCATGCTTAATAGGGCCGATAACTCTTGGGCAGGCGTGGAGGCCGAGGGGAGGGGGGAGGGCGTGTTTGTGTGTGTTCCTTCCTTGGAGGACAGGGGGCTTCCCGACGAGTTGGGAAGGGGCCGCGGGGCGGGCAGGCCACGGGGAAGGAGGCAGGAGGGTGGGAGGGAGGTGTGGGAGGACGAGAGAAACTTGGGGAGGGACTGCCCGCGCTAAGGCAGGAGGAGGGCAGCCAGGTACCTTCCCTCGACTTAAGGTAAACTCGGTACGCGGATGCATTGTCTTCAACCATGGGCTCAATAGAAGGAGACATTACGGTACTACAGTACTGTCCCTTTGGCAACCTTGAGAGACGATGAGCCAAACTCAGTGCCCCGTTGCTTCATTTCCACGAGAATAAGAGCCTTTGGCGGAAGGGGAGACGACGAGCACGTTGGCTTTGGGTTGGAACATTCGACGGGAACCAACTGTCAAGTCAAATCAAGCAGGCGGGAAGGAAGGACCTTGGAACGGGAGATGGACTTTTGCTGCCACGACAGAGCGGAAGCAACACGATGCCCATCGGATGCAAACCAGAAGTGTGCAGGGAAACGTATAATTGGCACCTCGAGAGTGTTTGTGCATTAATCCTCCTAATGACCGTGTGGGTCAGAGCAGATCAACTGTGCAGTCCAGGCTGATCTGGACTGAAGGCGGCCTAACCTAGACCGCGACGGAGGCGAAAGGGAAAGGAGCAGTACAGTATCCGTAGGAGGGAGAGAGAGAAAAAGAAGAAAAAAAAAGAAAGCCGCTAACAAGAAGACAAGTTTAGCGGCCGGTTGACTCATCAGTGGCGTGCGGTTGGCGGTGTCTGCCACTACGAGCGCTAAAACATTTGGAAGACCACAGCCAAAAACCAGACGGACGTGGTTTCTAGCGGCCCCCCTCCCCTCTGGGGAACTACAAACTGGGGACTCCAGTCCAGTGTCTTTGCCTCTAGCGGGGAGCATCCTTTCCACCCACCCCATTGCCTGAGTTGGAGAGTGCAGCCACCGCGCGCAGGTCACGAGTTCCCCCGACGAAGAGAAAAAAGAGACGAAAGAAAAAAAAAAGCTGGGGAAGATTCGCCGTTGTCTCGCCGTCGCGTGGCGTTTTGCGGGGCTAGTCCTTGTCTTTAGTCTCTTATTTTTATGGCTGATGAATCGGCACTAGGCTCGATCCAGACCCTTGACCGCTCCCGGTCGGCCCTGAAGGGCACGAGACTTGAACACTGACTGATGGTGCGTGTCGAGTCCGATTTTTCCCTCTCTCTCTCTACTCGTCAGCACAATTTCTCGTGTTGGACAGTCGGACGGACTGCCGATCTGGGTCCAGACTCGACCCTCGGCTCGGGAGTCGGCTTCGACGAAGACGGCCGGTGACTATGAGAGCGGATGAACCGAACAGAGGGTTGTGTGTGGGTTGTCTCTGTCTCTGACTGTTCGGTTCAAGACGCCGGCCGTTTTTCGAGACATGCCTACCTACCTACTGTGTGTAGGCAATCGTTTTCGCGCGCGGCGACGCCCTGGTTGCCGAAAACGATGTCCCAGTAGAGATTACCTATTGGCATTTCCCTTGGAAATCCTAAAACGTGAAAAGTCCCCAGTATCGGGCCGGTCGTGCTCGAGGTCATTTGATGCTTTTCAAGAGACTTTCACGGCATCGCATTGGCGACAGGCGCAGCAATTAAGCGAAGCGCGCGCCGCCGCCGCAATCCGAAAGGGGAGGGCATGTCACTGCCAACGCCACTGACACTGTCGCTGTGAACTCAACCGCGTCCGTCTTGGCGCGTCGCCCATCTATCTCAGCCACACCATCGCTGACGCACAACACAACAAGTGCGGCGGGGGAGGGGACCAGCTGTCCGCCAAGACTGAACGTGCCGAGCTTGGCTCCGAGCTCATGCAGAAAACGCTGCAAACTAAGGCGCGTCCCTCTCCGGACTCCCCAGAGTCCAGGAATGTCATGCGACAAACTGCTTGGCTACTCATTGATCAATGATATCTACGCCGCATGGAGCCCATGGGGCTGGCCATGACATGGGCTGGCCAGGTAGGGCAGAGAGAGGGATGTGCAGAGCAATCAAAGCAAGAGGAAGATGGTGATGGAATACGCCCGTTTCAGGTCAAGCGCCCGGTTCAACAGTCACACCATCTTTTTTTATTTTGATCTTGCAGCATCTCTCTTCGCCTGTTGCGTTGCTCTGTGTGAGTGAGTGAGTGAGTGAGTGTGTGTGTGAGAGAGAGAGGGTGTCGGTCGGTCACGATCGCTTCGCAGGGCCAATGTCAGAATTTTCAATAGCAAAATTTCAATAGAAAAATTTCAGAATTTTCAGAAATCTTCTTCCGAATCACCCCGATCCTTCCGCTTCACTGGGGGCCTGGCGGTGGGGCTCCCAACTTCCCCGAGGGGTATTCTTTACCCGACGTGATTCCGTGGATTAGGCTCTCTTGTGGGTATAATCAAAGTACAGAGTATGGAGCAAGCGTACGGAGTCAACTTTTCCCCTTTCCTGGAGTCCTGGAGAAGGGAAAGTGAAGGAAAAGAAAAATCATGGATTCATGGAGCTCAAGTTGGGGAAAGCGCCATAGTAACGCCGAGAGGGAAAGCCCCGTGCTCCACAGGTAGGGATGTGACTTCCCCGGCCACTTTTTCGTGGCTATCATTGGCCGGCGATGCCTCCCCTACTGGTCCAGCTTAGCCTGGTGGCTTCCCCCGATTCACCCGCACCCCCCAAGAGTCCAAAACACGCCCCCCCCCCCCCCCCCCCATTGCCCCTCTCTCTCCTCCTGTCAGTCACTTGCACTTCGCACTCTGGCAAGCATTCTTGGTAAGGAATTGGCAATGTCTTGCCATGACTTGCTCGCAGCCTTCCACGTCGGCACTTTGTCTTCTTCTTCTTTTTTTCCCTCTTCTTTTCCTTGGAGAGGGGGGATGGGATTGAGCCCGAGTCTGACACCTGGCGCGTCTGCAACGAACCTCGTGACGCTACGATTTATCATGTATAGCCAGGTGGCATGCTGGACCTCAGACAGCGGCTGCGGCTGGTCAGAGACATCACGACGATGTTGGTTTCTATTGTCTGACTGAGACGGGGAGAGCTACGGATAGGTGCGCCGCACGTAATCTTTTTCTTCGTCTTCGCTACACTCTCTGGCCAATCCTCTCCACCTATCATCCGACCAGTGTTTTGAAAACAACAAATACATACCTAACCATCCACCCTTATTGATTGATGACAAGCCTCTCAGGCGCCGACCTCCACCGAAGTTGTCGATCGGTATGGCTCCTTAGTCCTCACCCCGACTTCGATCCTTGTCCCGGGGGCTTGACGGTTGACGCCCTCCCCGCCACCCACATGAGCCGGCCGCCGAGGCGAAGCCAGCGGTGGTCTCCCGTCCGCATGCTGCAGCCCCTTTCTCGACACTGGCTTGTCGTCTCTTGGCTCTCGACTAACCCATCTTCAGCCCTCGACGCCTACAAGCGACTCGCTTGGGCGACCAGACGCGAAGCTATTCGGGCCATTCGACCTCGCCGGGGACTGCTAGATCTGCCACTTCTCTGAGCCTAACTATTACCCGAACGGCATGCGCCGGATGCAGCCCCGTTCCATCCCATCCCATCCCATCTCATCATCCCGCACTTTCTGCCCTCCTCCCCCGACTTGTCCAGCTTCCCCCGAAATACCCCATCATCTCTCCTCCAATCCCCCGGCCCCGGCGCCCTAATGGGACAATGCTCGGTGGTACTCCATGCGCTAACTGCCTCCAGACAGTTGCCTCTAGACGCATCGCTCATGTGTGCAAATTGGCCGAGTTCCAGTCCGTAGTGGATCTGGCTCAAATGCGCCCCCAACCGCCGTCTCTCCACGCAACAACCACCGCCACCACCATGGGGAAGAATCGGGGGGCTCTTCCACAGCCTGTTGATGCGGGTATCCAAACTTGACGAACCGTAACCCAGATACGCGCTTAAGCACTCGTCCGATTCCGGGGACTCTCGGAGTGCTGCGCTCACTTTTGGTGCCGTCTCCGTCCCATCCGTAGACAACACATGTCGCCTCGTACCACCTCGGCGCCTGACTCAGTATGCGCAGCTGTTAACGGACCCAAACAATATCCCCCACCAGTCTGGCAGTCACCCACCGGGCCACCGAAGACCAAAGCGCGCCCAGTTGACAGGCTTCCAGCCGAGTCTTCCCCGGCGCCTGTCGCCTGTGGGTGCTTTCCGAGCCATCCTGGTCGGGCCTTCGTACCAGGTGCTTACTCTTACCTGTCACGGCTGTGATATCGGCCCGTCTTTGATAACGGCCCCATTCCACCATGCCCGAAACCACGACTGTGGCCCTGTCCAGACTGGCGCCTGGCCTTGCTTTTTGCTTTCTGCATCGTTTCTTCGTTTCTTCGTTTCGGAGTTCGGCCGAGTTTGGGTTTGGGGTCGATTTCCCCGGCCTTCACCCATCGCCCTGACGTTCCTCTCCAGGTCTCCTCTTTGTTCTTCCCCATGGGCAACTATGGTAAAACGACCGCGTTTTCGCCGGTCGCCTGATCTCTGACGCATCATCTCGTTTACAGTCTCGCGCAAGTTGGTGTGCGAACAGGCTTTGAAACCGTCTAACCGGTAACCCGACAGCCCGTCACCGCATGACCAGTCACTCACTCACTCCACGGGGTCTCCGGACACGGGCGCGCAGTCGGTCCCCACCCGGAAGGATTGTCTTTTGGGCGTCTTCCAGACTTTACTCCCCACTGCGGGGAGGCCATCATTAAACAGCGAAACACCCCTGTCGTCCTCTGTGGACCACTCCAAGGAAGAAGGAAAAAACAGCAAAAGATGAATGAAAATCCAGTTCCGAACTTCTCGCTGCAAACTGTGGAACATGACACGATTTTCATCACGTGGTGGTGTCTCGTCCCGGCCCTGTATTCCAAATTTACCCACTGTTCTTTTTTTTTTTTCTTTCTCGCACGGAACCGCAACACATCACGATCAAGCCCGGCGACCAGGCATGGCGTCCCAGGACCGCGGGACACGTGAGTCGCAGGTAATGTGAGTCGACGTCGCCTCGTGCTTTGGTACTGGCTGGTGCTTCTGGCGTCGTGCTCCGTTGTTTTATTCTTCACCCATTCCAAATGTCCATCGGCACGGATGCCAAAGCTAAGGATTGGTAGGTGGCGACCATGGTAGATGAGCCGAACCACCGGATTCTAGCGTTGGAGTCAGGTGAAGCTTGGCCTGGCCCGAGCCCGACCCCTGTCCGGCTACGCCGCCAACGAACGAGCCTCGGAAGACGTCGTCGCCACGCCACTTCTGTCACTATTCTGTTTGCCAACGGAATTGCCGACTAGCAGCTGCCACGGATTTCGACCCGACGGCCGGCTCCGGACTCGGGTTGCTTGGATACGGCTACGATATTCTGAAGTCGCCTCCTATGCATCCCGGCCGTTCACCATCCGATGCACAACTATTCGCGTTCTCTGCTTGCGGGGTCGAGCTTCTTTGTCATGACGACTGGCCCTTTCTTGAGACACCGCAGATCCGGGGAAGCCCGCCACCAAATCGCCGCAACGTGCGAACGCGCCAAGAGGCGCCGCCCAGTTCGGCAGGGGAGCAGAGCGATCAAGCTATTGAGCGATCAGGCCAATCCGAACCAAAGTGGCTTGTCACCTGCCAACTGCAAGCGAAGGATCAGCCACCCGACTCTTCCTCCAGCCTCCAATGACCGTGCTTCTGGGCGCAAGTGTTTCTTCGCATTCATGGGTGTTGATGCACAGACTTACCATGTTGTTCCTGGTGCAACTACACGACACAGTTGGCCTCAAGATGACAATTTGTCCCGCTTACTATCCGTACTCAGGCCTCATTGCCCAACCACCTCGTCGATCCATACAAAGAAGTAGGTTGTCATGGTTGCATACGAGTGCTCGCGCCGGTGATCAAGCTTCAAATGGAAACACTAGCCTGGAGACTCGCTCTTTGTCTGGTCGCCCGACTAAAAATCACGCTTCGTTGATGTTAGTTGTCTGGCAAAGTACGGGGTTGTCATTTGTGCTAGGGGTAGGAGGCTGTCCTCGAACATTCAAAGCGACGCAAAAATGGCCTGCTTCTGGGGAGGGATCTGCGCGTATTGTAATGAATATTGTAGTAGGTTCCCGAATTGAGTTGATTCGCTCTGTGGTTGCAACGATTCCAAGTGCTTGGTGTGTCGGGCCAGTGATTCTGGATCCCATCGATGGCTCTTCGTAATGCCTGTACAAAGTAGACGGTGCCGATAGGGGGGGGTGGGGGGGGTAGACTAGCTGCAGCTTGAGGAGCGAGCTTTCTGGTTGAGGCCTGAGCCTAGCCTAGCCAGCCTGGTTCAACTTTTCGGTACTTGTTAGTTAAAGTTGGCGAAGTGCATGTTTGTGAGCTTTGGTATTGAGGAAACAAGCTTGTTCCGGCTTCCTGGTCAATGGCCATGTTTGAGTGTCACAATTCAGTGGTTGAAAAGCATGAAGAATGGCAGGTGATGTCTCCCCGGTGTCCTTGGACATGGATGAACGAGGGAACGTGAACAGACGAAGAGGCACGTCAGCCACAGTTGCACAACGAACAAACCGTGGTGGGTTTACCTGTGTCAATGGACAGCATAAGCCAGGGTTCCCGTCGAAAACATGGCGCTGCCTTGGCGTTTCACAGTTCTATACATTCAGCTCGAGACAGTGCATTGAACCTCTTGTGCAACTGCTACGCGCGATCTCGTGACGGTAGAGCCCAGCATTCGAAAAAGCGTTTGCTCACTGCAGGCAGTGTACAATGCGGGTTCGCCGGCACACAGGCCGTGTTGTCATACCCTGACGTCTGATTAAACAGGACGGTCTTATTTGGACTACCTTCAGGACACTATGGCGCATTGGCGCATAGTATTAGATAACTAGATGAGATGGGGCTGCGAGCTTGCCAAGAGGTTGCGGGGGAGCCGGTGTGCTGTTGACTTTGTGTCCCATGTTTTACAAGTATCCCAGATGATGTCGTAGGCAGAGGCAATGCGCAATCTTACCTCAGCTAAGTCGGACCTCGGATGGGTGATGGGCATAGCGTGGAGACCGTACGGAGAACCAAGTATTCGTCGCAGCAGCGTCAAAAGGGGGCAACATGAGGTGTATGCACTTTCTTCCACAGTTAATTGAATGAGCATGGGTGCTGTCAAATATAACTTGAGTCCGGGGCGGACAGATGGGGGTTTGTCTGGGATGTACCCTTCATCGCTTTCGTCCCCAACGTCATCAGGACAGAATTAAAATCATGGGCCAATCTGCCCGGAGATTTACTCGCGGCTCAGGACTCGATCGCCGCAATAGTCAAGGGGGGGGGGTTCATCATCGGGAGCTTTGGCTTTGCGAGGACGTGCTCTTTTTGGGTTCGTCGTTCTGTTCTATCGTGGTGAGCTGTTTCTGATTCGATTGCAGCAAGGCTCCAATGACCTTGACGCATGCACCCAAAGGGAGGCAAGGTGCGTGTTGTGTTGTTAACGGCAAAGCCTTGAAGGTAGGCCCCTGCGTAACCTTGCGCATGAGTCGGCGGTCAGGAATCGTCCCCTTTTTCTCCCATTTCTTCGGACGTAGAAGATTGCCGTTACAGATAGATCATGGCTTGGAGGGTTCTTTTTGCAGCATTGGAATACGCAGGAATCGGTGCGACTACGTCCGGAAGTGTTAATGGAGGCCGGTTTCTGCCGCCGGCGTCATGTAGCTAATCGGGCGCCGCAGACCCAGTGGGGCAGGCTCCCGGTGTGGGGCCGCCTCCGTTGAGGCCCCGATACCCGATGGGATGAAGCTGCTCAAATTTGGGCATCCTTCGAACCTTTACAACGGCTACGGAAATGGGCTTGTCTTGGGTTTAAATTCCGCTGGCATGCAACTGGCAATCCGACTCATCGTTTAGGGTTCTGACGCTTTTGGCAAAAGTGTGTCGGGAGCTTCGAAGGAGGACAGTCACCGATGCGATCATACCCTCTAACTGATGCTCCCGACGTTATTGCGTGCGTTGATGGGTTGCGTTGTCGACGCTGACGCGCATGCTGGCGTCGTCAGCGATCGGGCCGTGGCGACGACGCATTTGCGGATGTTGCTTGTGAGAAAGAAGAGAAGTGCGAAGAGAACAGGGATGGGGTTGATCTCTTCTTCCCTCCTTCAGTTTCTCCTTGCCCATATTGTATCATTTTTTCAATCAGGGTTCTGTGTCAACATCGGCATCATGACCGCTTACACGGTTTGTTGGCCTGTTCCTTGCCATCGCTCCAATGGTTTCCTAAACAGGCAATACTTTCCCCATCCTCCACCACCGTCGGATAGATGCCGAGCCCTAGTAGCAAAAGACAATGAATGAAAAACTTGCTTACGTGGACTGCAGACCCTCGGTGCAATAGGACGCCCAATCAGCCGGAATCCGATAGTCAACGACCTGCCCTACGAAGCGTAGCGCGGCTGATTATGACGCCGGCTTACCCATCCACCCATGCGGTCCCTTGATAGACCACTGCGTGTGTCGTTTTGCGAGACAGCAGTGCTGTTTTAAGGCTTCATATGCTGCCTCATCCGCATGTCAGCGAGAGGGAATATTACAACATTCATCCAGTTCTACGGCTGTAATCTTGCGAGAAGAATGGCGAGCAACGCCATTTGCCCGCCGGGCAGCAACAACCAGTTTGGGCCGCGTATAAACTTCGGCTGCCGTCATTTCGACTTTACACTTCTATTCGAGGATGCCATCTTCCATGTGCTTCCTTCGGCAGTATTTTTGCTTCTGGTACCGTTCCGGGTTTACTCGCTCTGGCGCGCGCCAGTGAAGTTGGCAACTTACAGGCTTGCGTTGTGGAAATTGGTACAAACCTCAGAATCTCGTCCGCCGGAATGTTGGCCGTGGAAGTTCACTTACACCGATTTCAGGGTCCATTGATCGTGTTGGCGGCACTCCACTTGGCGTTTCTCATCGTACAAACCAAGACATCGGCTCTTCGCACAGATGTATCCCTTGCAGCAGGAGTCCTCAACTTCATCGCCGTCCTCGCAGCGACATTCCACTCCTACCTCGAAGACCAACGCTCCATTCGCCCATCGGACCTTCTCATACTCTACTTCTCTGCCTCTGTATTTCTCTCCCTACCCCGTCTGAGAACCCTGTGGCTGGTCTCCTCCGGCGGCGCGCCAAAGGTGCTATGGACAGTCATCCTCGCCCTCACGACCTTTATAGTTCCCCTCGAATCCGTCAGCAAGAGGAAGTTCCTGCGGCCCCCGTACGAAACTCTCACCAAGGAGGAAGAGACAGGCTTCTGGGGCCGCAGCTTTTTCACGTGGCTCCTCCCCTTCTTCCGCTTGGGGTACTCGCGCATAATCCATATCCGGGACATTCCGGACGTCGACGCCGACCTCACGGGCGAAGTGGCCGGAGAGAAACTGGAGAGGGCTTGGGCGAGGCGGAAGGGCCGCAAACACCACGCACTGTTCCGGGCGAACTGCGCCGCGTACCGCGGGACCCTCGTCCTCGGCGTCGTCACGCGCCTCTGCCTCACCGCCTTCACCTTCTGCCAACCCTTCCTCATCACGGCGACCGTAAGGTTCATGCAGACGCCCAAGACGCCCCAGTCGGAGAGATACGGCCAGGCGCTGGTCGGCGCGTGCCTGCTCACGTATCTCGGCCTCGCTGTCTCCCGTGCGGCCTTCTCGAGGCAGCAGTACCGCTTCACGACCATGATCCGGGCGGGGCTGACGTCCGTGGTGTTCAGGCAGACCGTCTCGCTGAGGGCGGATGACCTTAAGGACAACGCGGCCGTGACGCTGATGGGTACCGACATCGAGCGCATCGTGACCACTTTTGTTAATCTTCATCAAGTGTGGGCTGCTGTTCTCGAGGTCGGCATTGCTATCTTCCTCCTCCAACGCCAGGTAGCGGCGGCATCGGTCGTCCCCGTCGTTATTTCAATCGGTACGTCAACCGAGGAGATGCTCCCTCTTTTTTCTTTTCTTTTCTTCCTTGAGAAATGTATTCATGGCTAACACAACGACCCCAGTCTGCGCTCTCGGCGTCATCCCTATCTCCAAGACCATCGGTAAAGCCCAGACGGTTTGGATCGAGTGCCTCCAAAAGCGGGTGGCTGTCACGGCTTCCATGCTTGGTGACATGAAGGCGATCAAGATGCTGGGTCTGCCGGACGTGCTGTCCACCGTCATCACAGAGCTGCGACGCATCGAACTGAGCGGCTCAGAAAAGTTTCGGAAGCTGCTCCTTGCCCAAATACTTGTTTGTAAGCCACGATATGACCCTCCAGTTTAGTCGCACAGCTACGTGACTGACGGTTGAGCAGCTATCTTCCCCATCGAACTCGCCCCGTTCGCGACGTTTGTCATCTACAGCATCATCGCCGTCACCACCAAGGAACAGACCCTGACAACCACCAGCGCCTTCACGGCTCTGTCTCTCATCAATCTTTTGACGGAGCCGCTGCTCATGTTCTGTCAGGTTGTTCCCAGCATTGTGCAGGGCCTTGCCTGCTTCAAGCGCATCGAGGAATTCTGCCTGAAGGATTCGGGCGTGAAATCAGGTGAGAGTGTCCATTCGGACTCTGCATTCGACGATTCTGCCAAAAGCGGCGTAGAGCTTGAGTCTCAAAATTTGCAGCTCAAATCGGGAGACGCACTTGTTCTATTCCATGGCGCCAAGATTTCATGGTCCCCAGACTCTGATTTGGTCTTCAAGAACCTCACCCTGACCATCAAACGCGGAACCACCATGATCACTGGCCCCGTCGGGAGCGGAAAGTCTTGCCTCCTTGAGAGTATACTTGGCGAGACATCAATTGGCGCTGGAACCAGAACATTCACGGGCTACAGTGCCGCCTACTGCCCGCAGACGCCTTGGATGATGAACAACACCATCCGGCACAACATCACCGGCGGCTTAGAGTACGAGCCAAAGTGGCTCGAGCAGGTTCTCTGGTTGTGCTCCCTGACGGAAGACATTAACAACATGCCCGAAGGTGACTTGTACAATGTTGGAACCAACGGAGTCGGGTTGAGTGGAGGCCAGCGACAACGTATTGTAAGTTTTGTAAAGCCTTCCTCCTATCCCCGTGGAGTCGATTGACTTACGTTGCGAAAGGCTTTAGCTCGTGCTGTGTACTCCAGACATCGGGTTCTCATCCTCGATGACATCTTCAGCGGGCTCGACTCGAAGAGCGTCAGCCAGATTTCGGCTCGCCTTTTCGGCATTGACGGCCACTTTCACCGGAGTGGCCTCTCGGTGGTGCTGGCCACCCACACTCGTAAGTCCACTTTTGAAAGTGTTTTCCATTGTTTCATCAGCTGACAGACACATACAGGTGTTTTACTTCGCCACGCGGACGAAGTGGTCGTCCTTAACGACGGCGAGGTGACAAGCCAGGGCCCATACAAGCAAGTTCTCACCGAGTCGTCCAGCATCGTTACCAAAGCAGACACGGAAAGGGAAGACGTCAGCAGCGAAGCAGATGTAGCAGTCGATGAGCCAGTGAAGCCCGCGCATTTGCAAACTTCATTGGACTCTGAAGAAGGCCGCCTGCGCCAGAACGGATCCTGGTCCGTTTACAAGTACTACTTCGAGCGTGCTGGGTGGGTTGTAATTTCACTGTTTATACTCTCCAGTTTTACGGAAGCGTTCTGCAGCGGTTTCACAAGTAGGTGTATTCGTGGTCTATGAGTCATCCCGCTCGTTTTGCTAACCCGTAATCCAGCCATCTGGTTCCAGTGGTGGGTGGAAGCCAACGAGAAACGACCAAACGACAACCTCGGCAAGTACCTCGGGGTTTACGCCCTATTGTTTACCGTGACGTGTATTGCGATGTGCGTCGAATGTTGGTGAGTCTTCATTGTCAAAGATTTCTTGGGCCAAGACACAAAATTGACCGGCGTAGGGTGCTCTTCATCCGCATCATCAGCTCAACGGCCCTGGGCCTGCATGCCGACCTTTTACGAACTAGTCTGAGGTAAAATGACCGGATTCTCTGGCGGTGGTATATGCTTGCTGATGATGTACATCGTAGGGCGCCTTTGAGCTTCTTTCAGTCGACGGACACCGGCTCGATTACCAATAGGTACGTCTGCAGTCTTCACCTCATGTATACACACAGAAACTAACGGCAGCACGCAGATTCAGCCAGGATTTGAACCTCGTTGACACAACCCTGCCTTCGAATGCTATCAATTTCGTGTCGAGTACGTGATTCGCCCCCCAGATCCTTTGTCTTGGTTGGATACTCCTGATCACCGCCGCTTACGCTTTGATACTTTACAGATGCCTGCGCATGCATTGTCAGGCTAGTCATACTCTGCGTCATGGGAAAGTACCTGGCGACTTCGGTTCCTCTGCTCGTAGGAGTGCTCTTCTTCGTCCAGCGATACTACCTCCGCACATCCCGCCAAGTGCGTCTCCTCGACATCGAGGCCAAGGCACCCATCTACACGCACTTCCTCGAGAGCCTCAAGGGCGTGACCACGATCCGCGCCTACAAGTGGCAGGGCGGATTCAAGGACCGCAACACGGCGCTGCTGAACACGTCCCAGAAGCCGCACTACGTGCTCGCATGCATCCAGTTGTGGCTGGCCCTCGTGCTGGACCTCGTCGTCGGCGTCCTGGCGCTCATCATCGTCGCCATGGCGACGTCCCTGATCGACACCTTCTCCCCAGGGGCGGTGGGCGTCTCAATGGTGCTGGTGCTGGGGTTCAACACCAGCCTGGCGATGACGATCAAGAACTGGACCGCGCTGGAGACTTCCATCGGGGCCGTGGCCAGGGTGAGGGAGTTTGCGGAGACGACGCCGTCAGAGGTGCGAGATCTCGGCGATGGCGGCGTTCCCCCGTCCGGGTGGCCGCTAAGGGGCGGCATCACGTTCGAGAACACCACCGCCAGGTACACGGAAGACGGTGAGGCCACTCTCAAGGGCCTATCCCTCTCCATCTCCCCGGGCCAAAAGGTTGCCGTGTGCGGGCCGTCCGGTAGCGGCAAAACGTCCCTCGTCCTCTCCCTGCTGCAGATGATCGAGGTGACGGACGGCAGGGTGCTCGTCGACAACGTCGACCTCGCCGGCCTGGGAAGGGCGGAAGTGCGCTCGCGAATCAATGTCATCCCGCAGGAGCCCTTCTTCATGCCGGGCACCGTCCGCTTCAACCTAGACCCCCACTCCCGCACGAGTGACGAAGATCTTGGGGCGGCGCTGGACAAGGTCGGCCTCCTGGGGAAGATCGGCACGGCGGGCGGGCTGGACGCAGACCTGGACGCCGACGGCTTCTCGGTGGGCGAAAGGCAGCTGCTGGCTCTGACGAGAGCTTTGATTTCCAAGAGTCAGATCCTGGTTCTGGACGAAGCTACAAGCAGGTATGATGATGTTCACCGTCCGGATGTTTTCGTTGCGTTTGAGTGAAATCCATTGGCTGATACACTGTCATCCAGCGTTGATCAGGATACGGAGGCCAAGATGCAGAGCATCATCGAGAGCGAGTTCTCCCAGCAGACTGTCATCGCCGTTATCCATAGGCTGAGGTACATTGAGCAGTATGACAAGGTGCTGCTCCTTAAGCGAGGGGAGGTAGTGAGGTGGGGTTCGCCAAAAGAACTTCTCGAGATGGACACGGAGTTCAGGGAGTTTGCGGAGGCTATGCAGATTTCGCACTGATGAATGGGTACGTTGGTTTATATGTCCACTGCATATGTCAAAAGCTCTTCTGTGTCACGAATTAGACTGTTGTTTTGAGCAGGAAGGAAGAAATTTGGGTTAGCGAACTTTAAAGGGATAGTAACGGAGCTCTACAAGTAGCTGAAACAGATAGCCTTGGAGAAATACCATGGAGCCGCAAGTAGCAGGGATAAGCGTCTAGAGTTTGATGATAATCATGGTGGCACAGATAGCAGGACCGCTAAGCTTGGGCGTTCAGGGAACCCCTGAAGCATACCATGACATCTTTATCTCAAACATGGCCCAATTCCCTCAGAACCTCCAGCTCAAGATTTTCGTTGTCTGCTTTAGTGAAGTTGACAGGAGCCTTGATATCAGCCTTACGAACCCAGCCGCGACGAATATCCAGAGATGGCTTTAGACTGTGAGCCGCCACCCACTTCTCCTGAAACCGAACGCCGACGTTCCTTGTCATACTTCTCCTTTTCGACTGACTAATGACCCGAAGGGCTTGTATCAACTTTGAATGGCACTGGTTATGAGGCAACAGGCGAGAGGTCCGCTTTTTGAATAAGAAATACCAGCTGAGCGAGAGATTGGAGAGGCCGAGGACGTTGTCCTTGAGTCCGTATTCGTAGGCAAAGGGGTAGAAGCCCGCCATCTCCCAGTCGACAATGGCGGCCAGATCGTAGCATGGGCTCGTGCCCTCTGCTAATCGCGGCCTGACGAGGATGTTGCGTGGCTCGAGGTCGTTGTGGCAGAAGACGACGTGGCGCTTGAGCTCGTCGAGGTCTGCGTTTGTCAACTCGGCCCGGCCGATGTCTGCAAACGCCGATTCGAGTATGACACCACCCCCATCGACCTCCCGAAGAGTGTAGTTGCGTGACATTGGCTCGCTTTCTTGGAGTATTCCTCTTAGTAAATGCTTGATTTCAGGGAAATCTCCGCTCCGCGGGCCGCCGATTGGCGCATGGCCGGGTTGCGTGCCAGCTTCATGGATATCGTGGTCTATCATCTGAAGCTTCTCCACGGCAGAAGCCACCGAATCCACTAAGTGCATCTGATCGTCTGGACCAAGAGCGTCCCATACCTCCTCAAGCGGAATGGTTCCTGTGAAGTACTCCGACACGGCGTACTCAACCCGTCTCCCGTCCTCGGTCGTCGTGGTACCAACAACCACGACGTGAGGGACGAGATCGGGTAGTTGAGCTTGCGCGAGCTTCTGGATGGCCGCTAGCTGGTGCAAACCACGTCCTGACGATGCTTCCAGCCGGACAAGAAGATCCTTTGGATGGCCGGGGAGAGCGGCGGCCTCGGGGTGGATGCTGAACGTACATGTGTCGAACGTGTGGGAGATGATGTTGCAGTCGGCGGGCTTGAGGTCGACGCCTGAGAAGATGGTGCCCAGGGTTTTCTCATCCGGAAATAGATCACATTTCGAAACCGACATGTCGAGAAAGGAAGTTGGTTGACTTTCATGGAACGACTAAATGAAGTAGAGTTCGGCAACAAAGCTTCAAAAAGAGGAAGAAAGAAGAGAGAATGAGGAGGAGCCCGCTGACATTTCAATAGCGAGATTCTCGCGACATGTAGGAACATGCAAGTTACACAGGCTTACTCTCCGGACTTTGCCGACTTGTAAGACCATTGGTCTTGGCCTATCTGTACCCGAGTACCTAGGCAGTCGAGGGGCACTTACCCAGATACCTGACATAAGGCGCCTAAGCCCGCCGAGTATCGCGGCATCGAGGCTGAGGTCTTTTTCGACGAGTCCATCAACCGCAAGAAGTTCCCCGGCAAGCAGAGTATCTCGCTCTTCGACGCCCAGAACGTCGGCCTCGTGTCCCCCGAATGCAGCATCAAGGTTTTCCAGCAGTTCAATTTGGAGATTAGGGCTTCATCACCTGTGCGTAGAGTACCATGCATATACAGGTATCTCACTTGCCTGCATATGCATGTCTCACTGATATCGACAAGGTCGGCCGAATCCCCCTCCCTCTGCGGTTTGTTCTTCATCGTCGGCGCCATCATCGGCGGCCTCGGCGGCTCCCTCCGGACAAACAAGCCCGCCGGCTGGGCCGGCATCGCTTTCATCTATATCTACGGCATCAACTTTACTTACTCGTTCGCGCCCATCGGCCGGGTCCCCCATTCCGAGATCTTCAACTTAGTAAACCGCTTAAAAGCCATGGCCATCACCGCCAGCACCACCTCAATGTGCAATTTCACTACGCCAAGGGCCTGTGCAATGATGTTGAACACCGGGCACGATTACGCCTGAGCACGATATATCTCTTGGTGCCTGGAAAAGTTTGCCGCATGGTCTTGTATCAGTAAAAGTACAAGAACCAAATATGATCATATGGAATCTACCGTTCTTTTTTGTCAATGGTAAACTTTACCGCCGTCATGATGTAATTTGGCCACGTGTCCTTTGTAGAGGCAGATATTACAAACTACCACATCCCTGGAGGCACCTGGAAATGTGCAACACTAGCTAGTTTGTGGAAGATCTTTACTATTTGATCTCAGGCTACTCGCTGTGTCGTACAAGTGAGATGTAAAGGCTGAATTGTGTTGATCTTTGGGTTGGCTGACAGCTACTGGGATCCTGACACAGGGAAGGACCAATAATGGAACGGAAGACATGGATACGGAGACACGAAAGACTCATGCCATGGCCCGAAACTACACTGATTATTCCCCAGAACTCATGAAGGCAGGTTGTTCTAGAAAGCTCTCCCTTCCGTTCGCGTTGGGGCTCAAGCTACTGCTGGGCGATAAAAACCTGTAGTCAAGGGGCTTGTGTAGCCTCATGTTGCCGAATTGCGAATCGACTGGGAAGACTTCAAACCATTCCCCAGACAAAAGATCGCAAGGTCTCGATCCATCCATGAGGAATACCTCATCACATCAACTTCATAAACAACAATGAAACGCATGAACCTCACATGGCAGATCTGTGGCGCCGCCAGATGCCGATCGCCTGTGATACTTGAGGTTTCGCCTCTGGAATGGAAGGTGACTTAACTTTGTTAGTTTCTCAACATCGAAGCCCTTCTGGCCGTAGTCACGAGCCATCACTAGTATTCATTACATGAAACCACCGCAAGGAGCAACAAGACCGGATCAAACGGTAGCTTGGGAAATCTAACAACCCCCATCCGGGACAGTCGCCCTTCCTTCTATCCAACGCTCTCGTCCGACGAGCGCCGCAAAGTTCTCAGCAGAGCCAGCCGTATACAAGCTCATACAGCAACAACTTCAACCGCAGCGCTGACAGACACAGCACCGATAGAAAGGATGAAAGCTTGGAATACAGCCAACGAATCATGGACCCCCACAACCACCCTCAGTCGCTTACGCCCCTTCGACACCAAACGGATAGGGAAACCGGAAACATCTGGGAGGAAAGCATCTACAGGATGTACGGAGACATCAAGACACCCAAGGAGCCGCCACCGCCACCACCACCACCAGCCAACCCAAAACATCAACCGCAACTCGGTTTTGAGCAGCCGGAAGAGGACGAAGCAGACGACTCTTTCGATGAGGGGGTCTCATGGCACCCCGGCCCTCAGCTGGAACCGCAATGGCCCCGCTATAGCCGGCCCCCACAATTCCGGGCCGGAGCGATCGGAGCAGAGACGTCAGGCCCCGCCCCGAGGTCAGCCGTTGAACCAGCAGCACAACAGCATAACGGCAAAGGGAATTATTGGCGCTTGCATGTCAGCGTCGACGTCGGTGGTGGCGGTGACAGTGGCCGCTCTTGGTTGTGGAGCACCAACGGACGCGTAGGGCTCAACATCAACTTTGGAACCCCGTTTGCGAATGCCGCTGATCCGCTGATTTCCCTCCGGTAGTCAGAGAGAATATGGCGGCGAGTATGCCCGTCAACATTCCCTTCGGCGTCCCGATCAATCTCCTGTGCGGGCTGTGGCGGAGCGGGACAGTCTTTTATTGGTAGTGTATCTCAAAGCAGAATTGAGAGTGTGTCTGTTTCTGAATCTGTGTCTTTCAGAACATACATCACAATGACGTTATTGAGGCCCGAAACCTGCTTGATCAGGGACGCATGCGCATTTATATCATGACTCAAGACTGGAGGGCCGCCCACGTCTTTCTGCTCAATAAGACTAGTCACCGCGTTCAACTTTATTCGCCGTTCCTTTTGAACGATAACAGTAAAGAGGTCTCTATATCTTTCTCATTCGCGACAGAACAGTGTTCCATCGAGAATCCTTCTCAGTTAATTATGTTGAGGGCTTTGGTCAACTTTTGCATTTGGTCATCTCTATAAGCATGGAGCACTCATCGACGTCTCTGGATTGGGAAACGCCAGCACCTCATCTCAGTCCTCGAATCTCAATGAAGGTGAGTCAACGCCCCGACTACCTAGCGCTGGTCAGGTTAAAGGTCAAATCTTAGACGGGCATCACTACCAATAAGCCCTATTATCGATGCGCTGGCTTCATAACGGTGATAACCAACAATATTTCATGAGAGGCATGTGGTTTCCAATATTCCTGCGCTCGACTTTCCGTTCGTTCAGCTGACTGATGGGGCAAGCCTTTCTCTGGACCTCCCACTTTCTCGAGCCGGGCTTCAGCGCGGCTATTGTCTCGATGCTGACACCCACAAAGCACGCGTAGAATGCAGCGCCATATTGCTCCATGGCTGGCAACTTGACCTTGTTCAAGCACAGTATCGCTGAAGCCGTCTCAGATCTCGCAAGAATAGCAGCCTCGTCTGGTCGTCGTCGTCGAGAGCGCGCCAGGTGGAAGCGGGATTGCGGATTGCCGATCCCCCATAGAAGTATGGGACATACGACGGCATCATAGTAATGTTGTTTGCCTCTTTGGTGGTTTGTGATTGAAACACCACAAAACGGCCACGTATGCAAACACCACGGCGTCACTTGGATGAGTAATAATTCTGGCACGTCAATGGGCACGAACCTTTTTCAACACACCCCCACAGCCCCCTTTTTTCCCAAGAGACCCTCGAGCTTGCTGACCATCACTTAGTCGCAGTCGTTGAAGACACAATCGCCCTCGGCTTTGGAATCAACGTCCTGTGCCGTACGATCAGTGAGTGGGGTGATCACATCACCATTCCTGCCAGGCACCAACCCGCCAGAACGAGGTAGCTAAACCACGCCATGCGAGAGGGGTTTTTTCGAAACTAGAAGAGTAACCGCCTCATCGACATGTGGGCCGTTACAAATGAGCCGTCTTCCAGCAGGCCGGGCCTACGGAAGCACTTTGAGCACCTAATGTGGCTTTTCCCTCTGGCTGGGCCCGACATGTCCGGCACATTGTGCTCGTCGGTACCTATCAAACGTCGACAATTGTCGTTATCTGGGTGTCTTCAGCGCGGCCAACGCGGGATCCATCCGTCGCTCCCCTGGATGGCCCCTTGAGCCAGGGGACCCGGAAGTCGCTGAGGAAAGCCGCGGAACAGAAGCCAACAGACGTCGGAGGTAAAGGTCCGTAGGCCTGCAATGCTATCTGACCCCGATGTAGACACGCCGGTGGATCTGCAAGCGGTCGGTTATGCCCCTCGAAAACGAGCACGCGAAAAGATTGCAGAAAGGACAGAGTTACAGACCGTGTGGTCGGCGTCGTGATAGAACACGTCTGCAACCCCGTCCTCCCAGGCGGGCGATTGATCAACAGGGCATCTCTTCGCTAGGGATCGTACAGCCCCAGGATCACCTCGCTTGCGCTGTTTGAGGTAGAGGCGAGCGGGATAAATGGCCCGAATAGCAACATTCCCTGAGCGTTGCCCCTGGCGAAGAGTCCCGCTCTCCGCCGGGCCCGTTGGAGGAAGAAGCCACTGTACTGCCGGGCAGCAGTATAGTGAGTGCTGGGGGACATAGGGCTGGCGACTGGTTGGTTGTGATACCCCCGGGGCATTTGGTCCGGCATCGACGCGTGTCTCGTGTCCTGTATCGTCTCAAGATTCCGAGGTCAAAGCTGCGCTATACCGACCGGTTGGTCAGAGACGAGATGGGACGAGAAGAGGAACCGCGAAAGGAACCGGACGACACAATGGGTTGAGAGCCAGTCTTAGTGACGGTTCGGATTGACGGTTCGGATTTCGCGGTTTGATCAACTCATGTTTTCCACAGTCGGATAACCTAACTGGTTTGGAAGCTATCGTGCCATTGATAGCCGCCGCTGCTCGTGTCCGGCGATTGGGAAACGACACACATCATGCAAATGATGATTTACCTGACTCCAAAATACGGAAATCCCTACTTTGACAGCAGAGGGGTGGACGGGAAGCTTGGGCAGGTTTACAACCAAGTAAAAGGGTATTCAGAAAGAGTTCACGATCACCGCCGCGGCTCCTCTGCAGCATAGCGGCGGGTCAAACCAAGACATACCGATGCAGTAAAACACATCAGCGATCTGAGTCACAAATGGTTATGAAAAGAACTGAGCTCGGGCACAGAATACCTCTATCAAGTCTCAAGAGACCTTAATTCAGCCAACTCCTCTTTCATGAGAGGTGAAGACTATGCACAACCCAGCTGATCCAGGAGAAACCAATGCTTTCACATCTGAATATCGTGTGACTCGGGTGTTGTGGAAGAAATGCATCAGAAGCCACAAACTACCTGGAGATCATGACCAGAGAAAGCTAACAAAAGATGAGGGCAATACCAGGCGAATAGACGACTCCCATTCCAGTGAGTCACTTGTGAATGTATGGCTTCCTTCTCTGGGTTTCTTCGCCTCTTGAACCCTCCCTATACAGCACCAAGAGGGGCAAGGCCATGCTACAATGACAGTGAGTCAACCATAACCATGAAGCTAGCTGTCTTGGAGTTTCCTCGCCGCTTGAGGCTTCCCTCAATCTTCACAACCACATGATCCCTCGGTACCGGATCATCAGAGAGACTGCCCCGTCTTGATCGGCCACAGGAAACCCAACTGTTTTCAATCACCTCGACAGAATGACTCACAATCGACAACCAAACGACACGACGAACAGTTGTCAAAACGAATCGGAACATTCAAAACAGAAAACCACGTCAGCTTTTCAACTACGCAAGAGGCGACATCATGCCTTGGCTCGACCGTCACTGCCACCAGCGCCACTTCCTTGGTCGTCAGATGCCGCTGCCGCAGTACCATGGTAACAACACGAACCCAACAGCATTTTGGAGAAGGGGCATTGGCCCACGTCCGCTACGGCCCACGTCAACCATCACGAAAGATTCGTCGCGCCGTACGTACACGCGTGGCAACGGAAGCCAGCTGGCGTCCCTGGTTCCAGAACATTCTCCTCGGGTCTGGAACGGCGCCTACGAAGACCAGTTTCCAGCGACATCGCCTCGCCAGGGCTAGGATCTCGAACTGAAATCTCGAAGCTTATCTCGAGGCTCCAGGGATAATTGGCACGTGGATCTTGAGATGAGCCCGCCACTCGTGGTGTGGGATGACGTGGTTCAGTGAGTCGACGATGTTGCCCTGTGGTTGTCGTGATGCTGTTTCCGTGATATCGGCATTCATGGAAGCCAGCCGGGACTGGGATCCCGCTGCTTATTCCCCCCCCCCCCCCCCCCCCCCCCCCCCCTCCCCCCGAAGGATGTTCCGACATCGTCTCGCATGAGATGTACATGTAGTGTATACAAGGTCAAGTATAGGTTACAAAACAAAGTATCAGTGACTTTGTTTTGGAGGCGAGGTGGGTTTCCAACTCTCAGTTCTTTGTAGCCTCACCGTAGTACAGTAACTCGAAATAGGAGTTTTAGGGCAACTCAGCCTCTGGGTGGGGGGAAAGTTCACGAACACCCAACACTTGGACCAGTCAGCTTGCGTGGTGTATGGACGTGGCAACGCGCGCGATACGTCGTGCTGCGAGTCCAAGACCTAAGAGGGCGCAGAGACCCCTATGCTGCGTATGACATCGGACGTGGACAGGCAAGGCCTTGCAACGGCCGTGTCTTGTCGTTGGCCCGTCGTCGAAACAAACTCACCACCCCTCCCCTGTGGCAAGGCATGACTTTATGTGCGTTGCTGGTCTGCGACTTGCTGAACCGCAAGAATTGTCCAGGTTTTTCCATTCGGGACATCATGAACCCTGCGCTATACGGGTGAAGGCAGACAGACCGACGTCAATGCACCCCCACATCGTCTCCAACGAGCTGGAATCTTCGCGAAACTTCAGCTGCCGCCCGGCCCAACCTACGCCGTCACACGAAACAGCTCACAGCGCACACCAAGCCGAGCAGACTTGGACCCTGAGCAAAATTTGCGTCGACGGCGACAAGGGACGGGACGGGGAAGACAACACGCTGTCAACAATCCTCCTTCAAGTTCATCGTGTTGTATTTGCCGCCGTTCGAAGCAAGTGGAGACTCGCTACATGTACCCCTTCGAGAATGGTGTGATAGTAAATGGCGGGAACCAACGTGACAGACATCTGCGTAGCGGCGGTATGGATGGTCAAAAAGTTGCTGCGGCAAGATTTGTTCGAGTTAGCGGCACCCTTTGCTGAAAAAAGGGGAAATGATCGTCGCCAACTGCATGCCATAAACCGAGTTGCCTGCAGACGAGCACGCCTACCCGAAACCCGTCGACAGGTCTTTGTCGGTTGGGTGCAGCACGGTAGGCTAGGGCAGACAGTAAGTAAGTACTTGAGCCCGCTGGGGCTGTATGCTTTTTGACTTGCTCAAGTAAGCCATTCACATGCCGGGCTGAGTGAGACATGGCATCGGAGCCCGCTCCGGCTCATCAGTCACCTGAGTCGCGGCGACTTTGCTGCAACTGGATCCAAAGCCCGGCTTGGATGGCCTCCCGTTCACGCGGACAAGGATGATGGAAAAAGACGCTGCCGTAGAGGCGACAAGCTCCGGATCGGGCATCATTGGCCCAACATCGGAACGGCCATCAACCCGTGAATCAGTCGCATTGACCGCGGCCCGACACACAAGCTGGATGCCGTCTGTATTTTGTGCTGTGCTGGCGGGGTTGGTTAGAGGGGGGTAAGAGACAGACGTCCCCCCCCCCCAGTCGCCGACCACGAGGGCGGCGCACAAGCGAATCTTGATGGTGGCAGACCCTGAAAGCGAGAATGGGATTTCGCAGTGGAAACCTTTTTTGCACGACTCGAGCCCAAGTTGGCCAGTGTACCCGCTGAGTCTGGCTTGACACGGAGTCGGTCAGGGTTCGGCGGCCACAGTCAAAGTCGATCCCAAAAAGGAGAGCTCACCACACCCTGCGTCGCAGGGCCTTCTGGTCCCTGGGATGTTGAAAACTCAATCGCATTGGGCGTCGACGGTGGGGATCCGAGGCGTCACCATGAGATTCGGGCGCCCACTGGGTGAGATGACGTGAGGAGTTCGTAACCCGGCGCGGGCGGAGGTCTTTCTCCAGGACGACAAACCAGGCCAAATCTGAGGACCGAGCTAGCGTGCAGGGGTCGAACAACACAATGCTGGGGGAACAGACTGGTGACTGACAGTGACCAGTTGGCAGTGGTCGCATTCGACCAACGTGATATATCCCAATATCCCAATATCCACTCTTCTGAGACCCCGTCGGAGGCTCCAGCTTGATTTGCCGGCCATGATTCGTCGACCGTTTCGGCATAACCCAAGCTGAATTTCGTCAGCATCATGATGCGCTAGACCCTTGTCGAACACCCTCCCTTTGCAGGGAATCACCCCCCAGGATTTGGCCATTCGAGCCCGGCAGCGTCCGCTGTCTGCCACACAGACAGCCGCTGCCACGATCTTCCGCCGTGTTCCTCCCAGCAGCATAAGAAATCATCGTGCTCCATAAAGCAGAACGATACTCGGACACTGGCGGCGTGGGGGAGAGGTGAAGAAAATCCGCTGAGGAATGCGACAGTCGGCCGAGTAGTGTACACTAGATACCTCGATGTGCTGCAGGAGGAAGCCACTGCTGCCAAGGAACTTGATGCCGCCACTGCTCTGCTCTGCAAGGTGGAGGGGCCTTGTGACCAATGGCGCGACTGATTGCTGTCACCGGCAGCCACCACGATCCCAAGCATAGGGTCCTGCTGAGGGGATCGCTGGGCTTTGTCAGGCAGGCCTAGACAGGCCTTAACAGGCCACGCTTGGGGTGTGTGTCTGATGCAGCCAGTAGCGGCATCAGCATCAGAGTGCAAGGCCAATCCAACCGTGCGCCGGCTTCTCTCCCTGAAGCGCAGTTGGCATGCAATCAATCAGCCTCAAGCTTTGGTGGGAGCCAGCCCGTGGCGATTTGCCGTGGCTGGAGATTTAGCCCACCTTTGGCGTGAGGGGAAGCCTAAGAGGACATTCCCGTTCAGGGTCTTGGGTTCGGAACGGTGGCAGGGTTAGGCCCAGACGTGGCCATTTTCGCTTTCTCGAAGCCACCAGAAACTTCGTATCTGCAACTGTAGCCCGTTGCGCCGCGTCGCCGTTCACGTCCCAGCCTCTCGGTGAGGGAAACATGGCGGGGTTCCTTTCTAGGGGTCCCTTTTTTTTCTCTCTCTGTCTCTTCTCCTTTCCCCCCTTGCAAGTGAAGCAGACAAGCTATTATACCCCGGCCCCAGCTTCGTCGAAGAAGGGGGACCCCTTTCTAAATTCATTTTGAAGCATGGGATTGGTGTCTTGTCCTTGTCCGTGAGCGGCGTGATGGTAAACCCGGAGGAACGACGGGACAGATGCATGGCTCAACAAGCCTGGAAAATTCGATCTCACTGGAAGATGAGTTTTGGCCTTTCCGTATGCTCGGAAATTCTTCTCCTATGGTAGTGGCGCCGGTTTTCTGGAAACCCCCCATTCCCGAATCCTCCCACATGCGCGCGAGCTGTCTTATGACGTATGGACCGTTTTATGAGTGACCGTTCGCATTGCGGTAGCAGCAGGGTCCCCAGTTGAAGAGCCTCAAGAGCTTTGACGGCCGCCCCAGTGAACGCGATGCTCGTAGCTATCGCGTCCCCTAGGATCCGCCACCCCCGGTACGGGTAGCGATGGCGCGGCCGGAACGAACAGTCCAGACTTCAACGCGGCGGCTAAGCATCGCCTGGAGTCTCGTGGCGTCGTCGGACGCCGAGTATCAGCGTGATGCTTTGCCTCGAACGGGCCAGGGGGATAAGAAGAAGAGGAAGAAGATAATGACGATAAGTGTATCAGTGCGAGGTAATTAGTTAGACAGTTGGGTAGGGGGATTCATTCGAATACAATAATGCAACTAAGTAAGTGCCTTTTACATCGGAGTCTTCTGCTTCAACATCCTCAATACAGCACACTCGGATGAATTGATATAATAAATGGCAATCTCTCGGTTACCATTGTACCCCTTCAACTCCTCCATCTGCTCTCTTTTGGGCCTTCTTTCAACGCACAAGTGTGACTCTTGCCTCTTTTTCTCCCACCTGCCTGTCATGTCCCTGCCAACTTCCATGATCGGTACTAACGGAAGGAACAAGAGGGGGCGTAGGGACAAGGATTGTATTGGGAGGGAAGGAGAGGTCTAATAAATGAGCATGCGTGCGTACCTACCTGCTACCTACCCGTCTTTCGGATACGCTATCCCACAGCCATGCCTACCAAGCTGGGTAGGTAGGTACCTTGGGTAGGTAGGTACCAACACTTACCCATGTGGGCCCCGTTCTTGAAAGAGACAAGAGGAAAAGCGGGTCCCGTCCGACGGATACTACGCAGTGCTCCATGCGGCCCCGTAAGCGCTGCCTTGCCGCTCGGGCCTATCACAGGGGTCAAACGGACCTTTTGCTCCGGCAAGACCTACGACCAGGAAGCCCAGCATTTCAGTCGGATTGATGGGCTTGGGGGACGGACGGACTGGTGTCCCCGTTCGACTTTTCGCCCTTTTTCATTCTGCCTATCTGTCTTCTCTGCACACACAAAAAAAGGGTCTTTGGGTGTGGCTTTGCTACCTACCTTTTATCTACGTTACCCATCTCATCCCTCCCACCCCTCCACCCTTCCTCCTCCTCCTCTTTATGTAGGTAGGTACCTTACCTGACCCGGTCATGGGTCCGGCCTGGGGGATACAGATGGGGAAAGAAGGGTGCCATGTCCGGAACACCCAGGTGTACAGAGTACATCTTCACCATGAAGGAGGGGGGGAGGGGAGGGGAATTCTACTGAGGGACGGGGAAGAAAAGAAAAAAAAAAGAATGGGATATGGGACGCACCAAAATATATCCCAAATCAAAATTGTCGAGCATGATTAGACTCTGCTTCGCCTTGTCACGCCTTACCCGCTTCCATACCGCCGCCGCCGCTGCCTTCTTGTTGCCCTGACCCTTTCCCTCGTTCATCAGTCGAGTCGTTAGCGTTTACCTTTCTGCCCTCTTCCTCCCCTTCTCTTTTTGATCATCACAAGTCCAACTCTTGCCCCCCCCCCCTCGTCGCTATTATCTTTTTGTCGTCCTAAACCCCCTCGTTACCCCCTTGAGGAAACCTTTCTTCCCGTTGAGTCGGCTTCCGCCGCCGCCGCCGCCGCCGTTCAGTTTCGCCCCCCTTCCCACCTCAGCGGCTCAGTCCCGTACAACCACCACCCTGTCTACAAGTACATACCTACGCACCGACCAACCAGCCAGGACCGCCGGTACCCTCGTCCGTGTCCTTCTCCGTTGTCAAAAACGCTCCGGCCTGGCAAGGGGTCCCTGTGGAACCACCGTGTGGCAATTCCCAATTGCTTCTGTCTCGCTATTGGATGAGCGGCACCCGAGCTGGGGGGCAGCAGCCACAGCTGCTTTTTATATCAGCCACATCTTCGGCCGCCGGTCTGGCAACCAAGTCCAACACGCCCCGGTGGTCCCTTGACCTTCCGCCTACTCGTCCCGCCCACAGTCAATCAGATACTCTCCTCATTACCCTTAACAACCCGGACGAAATACTTCCATGTTGCCCTCTTCCGATCACACATCCTCGTCGTCACTCTTCACACGGCTGTCCGAGAGGCTCAAAATCCCTTTCATTCGGTTTTCATGTGTGTTGAGCACAAAACTGTCTGCCCGGTCTGTCGAAGGCTTTACCTTGTCTATGTCGCCTTCTGTCACGCATACCATCCTCCCCTACTGGATTGCCCGCAGGGTCTCTTAATTCAGCCGATGCAGATGCTCGACGGTCGATGTCCCAGTCCCGTCTGTCCCAACAGCCGTATCGGGGGCTGTGCGGTCATCTAACAGACATTTCGGCAACAAAAAAGCTTGATTGTAAGTGCTCAGACGTAGAGATCGGAAAATTCCGCGAGATGGAGGGGGGAGGGATAGCTATAAAGTGTCGGCTGACTTCTTCATAGCTTCTGTCCCTTAATATCAACTTCCACCACCTGGTCGATGCCTTCGTACTGCGGAATGTCTAGGTTGTACTTTTCAGCAATGCCCGGCGATACGAATCTGCTCCCAAGGTCAGCCAAACAATCCCTTACAGTTTCTTTTTACCTGTAATGCCTTGCGGGGGAGGGAAGAGACAGCTGGAGTTCCTGGGCTTACCTTCCACCGATGAAGTGACGTCCTTTAAAATGCTTCACCAACGGCTTTGGTGCCGTCAAGCTGACGAGGACCGCAGGTTGGAAGGAGCTGCCAGGGCCAGACGAAGGCGGGCCGTCCTCGATGTTCCACGACGAAGGGGCGTCAACAGAAGTCACCGGCAACTTGGTCTCTTCTAACGCCCTGATCACTGCGGGGAACGGCTCCCGAACCTCACCAGAGAAGCTGAACCCTGGACTCACGACGTCAGGCGCGAGAACAGACGAAATCACGAAATCAGCAGAGGTGGTGACAAACCGAAGATGGCGTCCACGACATGATCCGTCGACTTAAGAGCCGCAGGGAAATCGTCGACAAAGGGGACATCTAAATCCACTAGTTGCTGCGCCAGACGCTACGGGAGAAACACAAGATCAGCGAGACATTCGACTCCACGGCAGGCCCCGAGAAGAGGATAGAAAGAAAAAACAAGAAAGGGAGGGGGAAGGGGGCTGCTGTTCAACGACTGCAACCACTGATACACGCAACCGGAAACGCTGACGTTTTTCTCTTCTCGGGAGAAGATTCATAGAGTTGCGCATTTGCATAGTATGGCGTGGGAAGCTCACAAAGCGAATTGTTTTAGCGTGGTATGGAAAACAAGAGGAAGCTCGAAGACGAAGAGGAGTCGCCAGATAGATGATGGTATATAATTGCGCGACCACTCTTCATGTACTACTGCTCAGGGCAAACGAACCGAGATAGACAAAATCAAATGAAACCTCACTCACTTGGTACAAATCGTTTTTGCTTCTCTTGGGGTAGTAGATCGTTGGCTTGTAGCCGTAGTGACGGAGGTGCCGGGCGGCAACCAATCCGTCGCCCCCTTGAGTCTGGGTAAGCTTCACGGTCTAATTGGCGCACTGGGCGGCCAAAAACAACAACTCACCGTTGTTGCCAGGGCCGCAAGCGATCAGAACATTCACACCTCGGCTGGGCGGGTGGACACGGTAAACTGCACAGAGCGTCAATTGATACTCTCCAAAGGCCGCCAGGACAAGTGGAGGAGCTACCAGCTTGAGAAACGGACAGACCGGCGAGCTCCATCAGCTGGTCAAGGGAAAACGCGCCGGTGCTCATCAGGTCCTTGTCGAGGGCTGCGGCCGCCTTCGCTCCGAGGGTCTGTTTGTTTTGCCCGCGCCGTCAGCATCATTGAAACCTCGTCTGGGGTCTCTGGTCCTCGGCGACAACTCACTCTCAGGGACATGTTGGGGTACTCTGTTCAACGGACTTCTTAACAATTAAGGCGGGTTTGTTCTTCGAGAGGTGACGTTGAAGTTGAGAGCTAAGGTCTGCCGGGCACAGGTCAGGGAAGAGAGTGGATGAGGACGGAAGGGCCGTGCGACGGGCTGACATCACTCCGCACCGCACCGGTCAGCGACGAACCACGGCGGTTCGGCTGTCGCCGAAACTGTATCCACACAGTGTCATTGCAAGGGCCATTTCAATACTGATAGACACTGTGCCATCAAGGTTGCTTCCTTTCCCCTTCCCTTTGCCTCCATCCTGAGGTCGCATGACTACACATACCCCGCCATTCTGTGCACTGTGCACACATCAACATCATCATTACATAACAAGAGACAAGACGTCAGATTGAGGACGGTATGCATAAAGTAGATACTCCTGCTGGCATTGTTTTAACTTGGAATTTCCCAACATATCAACTCGTTTCATCATCACACAGCATTTTCAAACGACTTGCAAGCGAGATATCAAGCTGTAAAGGTCTCGAAGAGCAGTGAGATGCAACCAGCTTTGTTGCACTGTGTTCGATCTTTGAATCGTTCTCCCATTCAAACCATCTCCCACAGCACTTATCTACTGCTTTTAATAAATTGATACTGAGATTCAGTCGTGGCAGAAGGATGCACACAGGTGAACAGCACAAACGACCCTCTTTCTCCCACTTAGATACTCTGCCCTAGATAAACCAAATGGCCCTCTAACAAGAGCATATGATAGGCCAGCTAGTTTTTTGTAAATAACAAAGAGGATATGTTTCTACAAGACCAGCGCAACCTGATATAGGTACTGAAACTTAATTCAGTCAAACAAAGCGCCTTGAAAGTTTAGTTAGTTAGGTTTCACCCCCTCATACTAATATGCTGATACACGCTCTAATGGCTTGCGGATTAACTGTTTACCTTTTATCTACACCTTCACTGACCTCCTGATCTCACCCTTCTACACACCTCCATTCTTCCTCCCTGTTGTCATGGCACACGACCTCCTTACACTACGGCAGCTTGAACAGCTCCATTCATTAGGGTCTACGTGCATTCTCTTCCAAGCCAGAAAAGGCAATTTTGTTTATGTCTACAAGGTTCAGTATATCTGACCCTGGCTGGAGGTAGTGAAGCGCTATGCTGTCGAAGATAAAATCTTGCCTAGGCTGCGATATTACCCTTGGATCGTAAGGTAAGGCTTAGAAGCATACATTCTGGAGGAACGGTTTATGAGACCCTACAGGTTCCTTGGAAATCTGACGAAACCTCCAAGAATTCTACTTACCGAGTGTAGACATGGCAGGCTGCAGCAATATCTGGGCAGCCAAAATGCCTCTCAACGACTCCATGAAAGGTGGTTTTAGCAGGCTATTGAATGCGTTGCTTACATGCACAGTAAGGGCATTGTTAACAGTAACTTGCGTTCTTGAGTCTTGGTTCTGTCCTATACGCTACTGTCACAAAGCATTGGCCTCATTGAGAATTGGGCGGGCTGTTCAGGTTGCAGGAGGAGAGGGACGAATATGAGAACCGCGTCAATGATCTCTTTAGAAGGCAGGAGTTTCTAGATGTCGAGGGTATAGTGGGTAGAGGTATCATCACACGACGTTGGGCGAAAGACGACCAGACCGCAGCGGACGCGCTTCTTGATGCGAACCGATGTTGCAAATTGATTACATTGCTAACCGGATGAAACTTTTTTTTCTGACACCCTAGGCTTGAATCCATCTGAACCACATAGCCTAAAATTTCATAATAACAAAGTCAGCACTGATCATTCTTCAGGGGATGGGCATTCATACCTACTTACCACTAGGAGCTGGTGCAAGTGAACTTGCCACCCTATCCGAAGTGCTATATGGTGAGAATGTCTCGCCCAGCCAAAGTTCGAGACAGGACTGAAGATCAGCGCGCAGCGGGGGATGGTGATGTTTTGCCCGGAGAACGCACCTCAACCCGTACCAGCTCCAACTTATGTGGATACAGGTAGTCCCTCACCCCCGCTTAGATTCCAAAAAGATGAGAGTGTGGCATAGGTATTCAACTAGAGCTGCATACCGGGCATCTCTACATCTTCTGTCTCCGGGTTTCTACTATTGTTTGAGAAACATACTAGCGTGACGGCTTTGAGACATTTGAGAGGAGCTAGATATCATTTAACGCAAGCTACCCTACGATCAAGAAACCCCTCGAGGCCTGGACTACATGTAATCGACCTTGTCGTAATCTCCATTGCAGAACAGTGCTCTAGGTTTAAAGATGATCGAATTGGGCTGCAAGAAAAAAGTACAAAGAATTCACTCCGCAGAGCTACAAGACAGTTGAAGCAAGCGCACATCGGATGTCACCAGCGAGAGGGGCGTAGCAGGGAGCCATAGCTGTCAGTTCCAGGCGTTCTTGACCACGTGAGAAAAGGCTGAACTCATCCTAGGTTAAAATTTCGAGCTGATACAACAACATTCAAGTGGTACGATGTTTCTCCTTCTTTTCATATCGAAACCGTCGCAAACATCTAACAACAAGGACTTGAAATACTCCAGCATTGCCAAAGATTCAGCGAAGGTGGCCGAAATCTCTCGGAGAGAAAGTAGGAGAAGAACTCATCCATCATTCAAAATTCCAGTTTTTCGATCGGGTAGTGATGTCCCCTGAAGTCCTTGAAGTCCACGTCCCTCGCAGGATACCCGCCCATGTCGAGGAGCGCCTCAAACAGCCCGCTCTTCCCGCCCCACGTGGCCTCGGCGAACGCGCGCATCATGTCCGTGCCGTTCAGCAGCGTGCCCGAGGTCCAGAGCTTGCCGTCGTGCGCCCAGCGCTTCTCGACCCAATCGACCGCCGGCGCCGTCTCCCGCAGCGTGCCGATCATCGGACGTGGGCCGGTGGCCGTTTTGCCGGCGAGGATGCCTGCTTCCAGGGGGGCCATGACGCCGCCGCAGATGGTGAGGAAGGCGCTGCACTGGTCGTAGACCTTGCGAATGAAGGCTATCTCGGCGTCGCTCGTCTTGTAGCCCACGCTGGCACCCATAAGCGCAATGTCAAGCGGTGGGCAAGACGCAAACGAGTCCTAGGAGATCGTCCTGTTAGTCTCACACTCTCCAAATATATATCGGGCTCTGACTGCTCGACCTACGGTGGGTTGGATCTGGGCTGCGCTCTTCATCTGGACTGGCTTCCCATCCTCGGAGACCCAGTGGAGCTCGATATCGATGGCATCCTTCCACATCTCCTCGGGAAGGTTCATTAGCCGACACGCGGTCTCATCCGTCCAGGCGAAGAATTCAAAGGGCGCTACATCGAGCATCTCGGTAACGCTGTGGGCATGTCAGTGGTCTGCGAAAATGGAGAAATGGAATGACCGAGCACTTTACCCCTTTGTCAATATGACGCCGGCTTGAATCTTGCGATTCGGCTTGCTAAGGTTGAAGGCCATGGCTGCGGGGGTTTTGAGTAGAGAGTTGAAATTGTGCAGAGATGTTTGAAGTCGTTAGATGATGGATTCGGATTAGTTTCCAGGCGTGCCGGGAAAAGGTTCCTTATACCTTGGACGCGTTGTTGAAAGCCAGTCGTCGTGACGCTACCATGCCGCTTACATGTCGGTGTAAGTGCTCATGGTTGGCTAAGCCCGTCGTCTGTGCGGCGAGTTTCCGGAACGGGGCGACGGGCGTTAGAACCGAGTGGGTCCGGAAGTTACGTCCAGTTCTGGTGTCGGCGCACAAATGTCTGTGCAAACACGACCAATCGAGAGAGTCGGAGCCTCTTGCGCTTAGATCCTTTGACACCTTGGATCGTGAGAAAGTGGGGGCACGGGCGGATAGAGCCCTTGTGAGGTCG
Source organism: Colletotrichum higginsianum IMI 349063 (assembly GCF_001672515.1). Lineage (NCBI taxonomy): Eukaryota > Fungi > Ascomycota > Sordariomycetes > Glomerellales > Glomerellaceae > Colletotrichum > Colletotrichum higginsianum. The sequence continues at coordinate 244,464 of NC_030958.1, forward strand.
GCGCCCGTCGGAACTTGGACTCACTCGGCGTTCCGAACAGCCTCCGTCTCGATTATGGAATCCGGCGCAGGCACCCTCGGCCCATTACGCGGAGTGCGCATCTGCCGTCATGGAGCAGGGAGAGCCCCATTAATTGTTCCGCATCATTGTGGTTCTGGTCTGGTACAGAACAGCGCTCCGGAAGCTTGTCGACGTTTGCCGCAACTTCATCTTCTTAACCTGTCAAAAGCTCTGGTCTCTTGTAATCAAGGTACCAACCTGCATCATTTTGTATCAGGTTAGGGACCCCTGTGCCTGCTGTTTTTAACCTAGCACTCGAGTAGCATTCAAGGCCGTTTGAGATGCGGGACCGCTACAACAAGCCAAGCCCCTTTTCTCTCTCGAATTATCATTTTCAACCTTGTCTTTCTTTACGCCGAGAAGGGCAGTTAGGTTTAGAATGGACTTTGAACTGGATACTCGCGACACCCGATTCGAGTAGAAGAAGACTAAAGCAAACATCTGGCACTCTGGGACGAAAACACCCGGAAAACACCCTCACAGGATTCGGCCCCATGATGCTTCCGTTCAGTTCTGTGATTCTCTCCATCAACTACCAACGTTTCCCGGCAAATCTCTGTGAACCCAATCGACCTATCTTTGAGTGAGTATGGAGTGCTTCATGATGTTCTCCCTGCTACACCCCTCCTGTCATTGGCGTCGCATCCAGCGACGCAATAACCACCGATAGGCATGGTGGGTTAACAGCGACAGGTGCTTGGGCACTGTTGATCGGCGAAGCCACAGAGTCGGTAGAAGGAGCCACTGTCGGGCTGTTCCTGGGTGTGGTTGGCAAGCTGCCCACACTGCAGGAATTCCCGAGCAGAGGCGGTGCTGAGCTACTCTGTACGGAAACCGTTGTAGGGGGCGAAAAATGACGCGGCTGCTGCTGTTGCTGCTGCTCGGCGCGGATGTCAAGATTATGACGGGGTTGCTTAAGGGCTGTTGCGAGGCTGAAGAAGTGGTAAACGCTGTGTTGAATCTGTGGAAAATCGTGAAAGACAATGGACTGAAGGTAGAGAGGGTGAGTCGGATGGCGATGTCGACGGCGTTGAAGTGAATGTTGAGCTTGACGCTGGACTTGAACTTGAACTTGAATGGGAGCTTAAACCTGAACTTTGGATTGTGCTCGTATCCAAAGAGCTGGAGAGTGTGAGAGCAAAGCCAGCACTACTAGCGCTTGATGATGAAGACTTGCTGATGATTATATAGGAGCTTCTGCTCGAGGTAGTGCTGTAACTGCTACTTACTGTGGTAGCTATAATATCTGTAGTAAACGTTGCAGATGTTGTATCTGCAGTAGACGAAGTAGGTGCGGGTGTGAATTCGGCTGTAGATGACGCAGACGTTGTATCTACGGTAGAAAAAGTGGACAACGTGGCCGTGGATTCCATTGTCGTAGACGATGCATCTGTAGTAGACGTCGTATCCGCTGTGGTCGTCGCGTCTGTGATAGTGGTGCTCGTGACGAAGCTCGTGCGGCTCGTGGTAGACCCGTTGATAGTCGAAGATGATGACGCCAGTCGCAACGCGTCCTGGCCGTAGACGTGGTACACTGCGATGCCGTCGACGATTGCGTCGAAATTGGCGGCCGGCGGCTGGTTCAGGCACGGTGTAGTGCAGAGGGACTCGGCGGGCGCCGGGCTCGCGGCGAAGGTGACGTCCACCGCGTCCGTGATGCAGGAGCAGATGGCGTTTCTGAGGAAGAAACAGCGGCGAGCTAGCACCTGGTTACACATAGCCTGGCAGACGAACGAGTCGCCGCCCGTGAGGTGGACGATGTCGACGAATGGGAGCGTCTCGAAGGCCTGCCTGGTCGAAGTTGGCGAGGGACCCGTAGCCCCGGTAGGCATATATAAGTTTGAATCCGGCCTGTGCAGCGACGTCGGAGGCGTTGGGAAGTACCAGCGCGGAGGGCCACAGGTGTCTTGAATCCCGTTCGTGTCTCGTTGCTTGATTATGTGGCAGACCACCTGCCTGGGCTGAGGGCGGAAGGTTAACGCTGTCCCCTCATTTGACAACCATGATAAAATGCGCGCTAACTGTTCCATATACCAGCGACGTATCGCTATAAAGCCGGTCTGAATGCCACCGAGGTGCGTACCAAGATCAGGGAGGGTTGTCTATCTGCGCAACGGTATCATGATGTTCATCCAAGTGGACGGCGTCAGGTATTGATGGGCAGTAGCTGAGCCGAAGACGGGCATAGAGGTGCGACCCCTCAATGGGAGAGTGAAACGCATCGCTTAGATGTAAATCTCAAATTCAGGAGCAGCCAAGGGCAACTGGCGGGCTCATCGACCATGGATCTTGACTCTTGTCGTTGCATTCCTAATAGGCTCTTGTGAGACATTGACTTGGGCGCGAGAGTTGTTTCTCATTGCACGGGGGGAGGGGCTGACACCGACTCTAGCGCGACGGAATGTCATCGTGATCAACATGCTACGACCTTGGCTCCTGGGCTGGTACCGTCATTTTTCGGCGGCGCCACTGAAGCTGATAGGCATGATATCTGAGACGAGCAAGCTGCGGAAAGTGAGGCATGATCTCGCAGGATGATTTATGAGTCTGCTTAGTTTTGACGTCATCGTATGGTGAGTTGGGATTACTTAGCTCCCAAACAAAGCCACTGGTCTCGGCTCACGAGATGTTCTCAGAGACATTGCCAGGCATCCGAGATAATAGTGAAGCAGAGGAGAAGAAGACGGAAGCTCCAGTGAGATCCCGGTAAGTCTACCGGGAGATAGTAGGCTTTCTAAACAAGACATTTAGTCTCTAGGTGTATTTGAATATGTGGGTTTTCGTTATTGTAAACGCTTCCTACATAGTGACCAAATTAGTTTTGCTTCTGTTTCTCCCTGTTCCCTTCCGTATAAGTGAGCTCGCTCTCTGTTTCCACGGACAAAACATCGTACCTTCGCCCGAGTCGATGTCTGAGAATCTTGTACACAAAAGAGAAAAAAATCTGGCCCAGAAGAACTCGAATGGGCAAAAATACCGGCATCTAAGTATTCTTGCCAGCCTAACGGAGACGATCCATTGCGGTCATCCTCGGGCCTGACCAGACCCGGTACCGTGGCAGAGTACCGGGGCCGTTCATGGCCCGTGCGTTGAGGTTCGCGGGCGGGGCCGTAAACAAGCGCAAGGGAGCGAGCAGCGACACATCGCTCCGCCGCCCCTCCTCGGGTCTGAAACCTCTAAAAACAAAACCCTCTCCCTTCCCGACCAAACATCCCGAGACCCACGAAACCAGAGCCTCACCGCAGCGCGACTTCCCCTCCCCGTCCCAGCCACCGCAATCTCAACGACGTCAACGAAGCGATTTCCTTGCAGACCACTCATCTCCTATCTCCCGACCCACGGGGCCAAACTCCCCGGTCCAACCATCTCACCGACCCCCCACCACACACGCAGTGGTTGAAACTCCCAAAAGTAAACAAACAACATAGACGAAAAGCCACCAACACCAACACAATCACAACCTCAACCACAATCATAATGGCCCACAACGGAGCAACCTACGCAGACTGCGTCGCCTCCCTCCGCTCCTCCCTCGACTTCCTCTCCTCCTCCGTCGCCGCCCTCGACGCCGGCGTCTCCGACCTCCCCCGCCTCGCCTCCGTCCTCCGCCCGACCCGCCACTTCGAGCTGATCCCCCAGCCCACCCTCGCCGCCGCCGAGGCCTCCCTGCGCGACGAGATCGGGCCCCAGATCGCCCTGCTCCTCGACCGCGCCGACGCTCAGATCGCCCGCCGCGAGAGGCGCATCGAGACCCTCCAGGCCCGCTGCGAACTGCTCCAGGGCCGCCTGGCCCGGCCCGAGGCCGACGACGACAACAACGGCGCCACCAAGAAGTACAAGAACAGCAGGGGGGACGCGAAAAGGAAGCCGCTGGGCGGGGAGAGGGCCCTGAGGGCGAGGGCCGTTAGGCAGAGGAGGGAAGGGCTCGAGTACAGCGTCGAGAGGCTCGAGCTGGAGGTCCTGACCAAGGAGCGGGAGCTGAGAAAGAGGCTGGACAATGCATGAGGGGAAGGATGGGCGTGTACAAGCTGGCGTGGGCAATGGCACGGGCGATGTTATCCCGGGCCCCGAGGTTTTGCTCGCGTTTCAAGTAGGGCGAGAGGCGAAAGGAAGGTTGTTTATGATACCCAATGGAAGCAGTCGGAGATAGGATCTCGGCGGATGAACACAACTCCGTGTGCCGAGAGCGACGGGCTGTTGCTGAGAGCACGCCCTACACTCGAGATGAGGCGGCCGTGTTGATCGAGTAGACGGCCTGATGGAGGTTGTCAAGGAGACGGAATATATGGAATGTCACGGAGCCTTCATGTGCCAAGCGAAACGAGGATGATTGAACGGAGTACACTAAGCATGAAGGGCCGTTTTCAAGAGCATTGTTTTATGTCGAAACTTCCACAACCGTTACCGCCTGAACTTGATTACCTAGCCATCCGAACCACTTAGAGTCTCCTTAGTCTCACCGAAACAATCACGCAGACACCCGCTTCTCTCCAGTATGTGAAATGCGATTTATAAAACAGCAAGGGAATACAAATATGCATGTGTATCCCACTTGCGAGCTATCGTAGCTATCCGAATGACCGACCCGTTGCTCGTGAAAACCGCACTAGAAAAACAAACGTAAAAATGAAAGAAAGGGGAAACAGCATGCCCACTATAACCCCTCGGTTTTAGCAACCATGGCAACATACACTAACAGTAATAGAGGGAGGGCCTGCACGCGGGGGTGGGCGAGTAGAAGTAGAAACAACGGGTAGAAGAAGAAAAAGAGGCCGTTTCGGCGGATATACGTGGTGCCGCCCCGTGACTCCAAAAGGCGGCCATTGGTTTTATCCCGGACAAGAGACCCTAATGTACTCCAACAAGCAGTGAGCGCGAAACCATTCCCATTTCCCATATGGTCATCTTCTTTTTGCTCCCATCTCCAACGGCGAAACGAAATTCGTGAGCTCATTATAACAGGATCAGGTAGTTGCTTGGCGCGATGCCCGTCTCGCCCGTCTCCTTGCGCGCCTGCCACCACCGTCCGCTCACGTCGCTAACCTCCAAGATTTCATGCTTGGAGAAGGAGATCTCGTTCGCATCGTCAGGGTTGGCCTCGTAGCTGTAGATGGCCTTCGCGCGGTAGGGATACTCGGTGGGCGGCACCACCTCCTGGTCTTGGCCGGGGGGCTTCGCGGCAGGCGGCGCCGCGTTGAACGTGGGCGGCACGCCTGAGCTGCGGGTCTGGGTGGTGGGGATGCCCTGGACGGGAGACGGGTTCTCGAAGCCGTTGAGCTGCGCCGACGTGTACATCTGGGGGGGCTGCACCGAGGTCGAGGTTTCGGGGCGGCCGCCGGCGTACATCATTTGTCGGTTGCCGGATTCCTTCTGCAGGGCGAAGGAGTCGAGGTAGGCGCGCGGCTTCGCTGACGGGGCGGAGCCAAAATAAAAGATCCAAACAATCTGTAGGCAGTCAGCATTTGTCCATCGCACTGCAATCATCTGGACGTACGGTAACCATGGCCATCAGGATGAAGCCGGCACCAGCAGACTGGCGGGCGGCGATGGGCGAGTAGATGAGGGAGTGAATGGTGAGCGAGTTGAGGGCCAGGGCGGCACCCAAGTACCCCGTGAGAGCGACGTGGTAGGTCTGCGCCGTGTCGGAAGCGACGACAACGAAGACGCCGGCGATGAGGAACAGCATATAGACAATGGTCCACCATGTGAAGGGGGGGAAAGAGCCGGTGTTGTCTGTGACCTGGGTCGTCGCGATGATGGCGCTAATAAATGCAATTATCCATGCAAGCTTGGAGATAGTTAGCATCAAGCAGTCGCGAGGGCGAAGAAGGAGCTGTGCGGACGTCGACATACCATGGAGATGGAGACTGTGGCTAGGGCGAAGGGATCACCGATAATGTTCCCCAGATTAATGCCCTTCCTCCCGTACTGAACCCTTGACTGTTCCATTTTGCGCAATGACGGTGAATGAAGAGAACCGTAGGATGGCATAGAGAAAGATGTCGGGGTTTGTCGGATAGCGATTAGTTGCCTGGGGGCAAGTGTCGAGAGTCGGTCTCGAAAGAGGACGGAGATGAGGAAATGGGTCGATCGACCTCAAGACGTCGTCGAGAGACAGGCAGTCGAAGCGAACGAATCTCGGCAGGTGAGGGGGGTAAGCGAAACGGTGCGAGTCCAACGGCGAATACGTAATCCGAATGCTGCGAGGTGGCTGTCGTGGCTGGAATGCGATTCCTCGAGACTGGGAAGAAGCAAGAAAAAGAGTGACTGGTGGTTGGGCCGTCGGCCAAAAATAGAGATAAGGGTGCCGTGGGATGTTGTTGTGATGGCTATGCCGAGTGATTCAGTGCGTCAGGTAGCGTGTGCGCTGCCGTTGTGCTGATGAGGTTAGAACGTAGCAGGCTGAGTGGCAGCGAAGGAAGGCTGTCGGCAATGGTTGGGTGGATGGAAGGGTTTGTGTCCGGAATCTCGCAGGCGAATGGTTCTGTTCAGAGGGTTGTCCAGCAAGGCAGCCTCTTTTCCAGGGAAAGTAGGAAGAAGAGCAATTGAAGAGTCGGAATGGCTGTTATGACGAAGCGAATCGAAGACGGCAGTGAAATGACTGTGTCTGTCGGTAGGGGTGAAGAAGAAAGAGACAAAAGGTAGGGAAAGTCGAAGGAGTGAGGAATCGGAAGAAGAATGGATGGAAGGCGGGTAGAAGGGGAAGAACAACAACAACAATGAATGTCGAGTCGAAGGAGAGAAAAGGCGGGCGAGGTGCGTCGTTGGGAGACGAACGACGGTAGTAGTGTGTTGTAGGGGCAGCCAGAAGCCAAGAAAGGCTGTCGGGAGAGGAGTAGAGAGAGGGACGGGCGAGCGTTGGTCGTCGGTTGACGGCGTGAAATGAAGGGCAACGACTAGCAGAATCCCAAAAAGGAAGCGGGCGGCGTGGGAAAACGAGGCAGAAAAACCGCTCCGGGCCACAGCAGCAAGTAGGCCAGACCCAACTCCAACTGGCTCTCCTGGCGGTCGGCGGAGTAGACGGCGAGGGAGACGAGGCGTCGTGTGGCGTCGATACCGTCCTCTGGTGTGGTTTCTAGCTCGCTCTGGGTCTCGAGTCGCTGGGTCACTTCTCACTTGCTCTGTTTACTCGCTTGCTCTCGATTTGGGCCAAGCTCGTGGGAGTGTTATCCGTACTCTGTAGTGTACCTCGACTAGTCGTGTAGGTAGACTGGGCGGGTTTGTGTTGTGGACTCGTGGTACCTTGATCGCGTGTTGGTGTGCAAGTGCCAATCAGCCACTTGTTTTTATTTTATTTTTGTATGTTCGCAGCGGTTGCCAGTCGGGGACCGTCGCGCCCCGGCGAGTGCGGGCTTTTGGACTCGATCTGGCGTTTGGTGTGTCGGGCGGGATTTGCGCTTGGTGCGTTTACGTGTACCCGTATGGTGGCCCTCCTCTCTCTCTCTCTCCCTCTCTAACTGTCTGTCTGCCTGTCTCTTTGTCTCTCTGTCTGTCTACGGGCGACAGCGGGCGGCAAGTCGAAAGCCGTTCTGGTCGAAGAATGGGGTTGGAAAGGGATGAGAGGGATGGACGGTGGGGTGGGAAGAATGGAATTAAAAGAGGGCAGCGGGAGAGACACTGGGGACACCTGTGGCTACGACTGCGATGAGATGCAAGGGCCGCTGGTGGTGCGGGTGTCGGGGGTTGTGTTGCGGTGCTGCAGGTTCATAGGCTGTGCTGACGGGGGGGTCCCGGTGGTGGACTGTCTGTGGTCTGCCTGCCCTGTGTCTTTGGGATGGATTGGGGGAGCTGTGTGCCACTGTGCTGCGCATTTGCTGGCGTGGGCAGCAGCGAGAGGGTGAGAGAGACCCAAACTGAATGAGACGCACAACGTGGACGGTGGATCGAAAAGGACCCAGATCCAGAATCCAGGCACCACCACCACTCGACGCGGGAAGCGAGACGGGGGGTAGATGCTGAATGGCCGAAAAAGGACGATAGGGGGGGCGGATAGCGGAGGGGTTCGAGCGGTGGAATTAGGATGGACGAGGACAACGACAACACACGAAGAAGGCCAAGAGGAAGGAAGTGCAGGCAATGATCAACACCAAATACAAGACCTATTCGCAGCTTGGGCCATCCGGCGGCCAATATAATCAATACCTTGGCCCCTCCCGTGAATGATTACCGAAATGCATTGGCAGGCAGGTATCTGTTATGCTGTGTAACTAGGCAAGGTATAACTAAGTAGTACCTATGTAGGTAGGTGGGTGTGTTGGACAGGCAAGTGTCCCGCTCAGCGCCAATGATGTCGACGAGTAATGCAGACAGACACATGTGCAGATGCACGCAAACGACGAACAGAGAACAAAACTGCAACAGTGATGAGCTTCTTCTATCTCCCCTCCCTCCTCCATCCTCCTCATCTCTCCTGCTGCTCCTATTGCGGCTGCATGGCACAGTTTCCAAACCGCTTGGTGCACCGTGTGCGCGTGTTGACAGCACACGCTCTGCCGGTGGCCCGGTACGTGCGTTTAGTCCGTCATGGTTTTTGGGGAGGATTTTCCCGTTCCCATTTCTGACATCGGCAGGAAGCGCAGGCAACAGGCGACGGGGCAAGGGGAACAGCAATTCCACAGGGTGGGTGTGGTGGTGGTGGTGGTGGTGGTGGTAGTGGTGCGTGCACTGGTACTTGTCCAGAACGACCCATCTGATAGTCCGGTACCTGCCTATCCTGTTCGTGTCGGAGCATCTCCCACCAAAGCCCCAGTCTCCCCTATCACACTCCCCGGAAACAGTTGGTCCTTGCTCTCCTTCCCCTGGGTCGGAAATCGGGAGGTTTGAGATTTTCCCTTTTTTTTCTTTTCTTTTTAAACTTTCTGGTCGCCCCCCCCTCGCACCTTTTCCTTCGAGTCCTGCAAGCCATCCCGCCAACAGGATTGGACGGTGGGTCTCCCCCCAGATTCATCCAGTGATTGGTTGGATGCCAATATGCCCCTGACTTGCGCCTCCACCCGCCCACCCCACCACTCCCTCCTCTCTTTTCTCGACTGCGCTTTTCTAACCTCATTTTTTGGTTCACTTCAGCCCTGATGGCCCACGTCCTCAAGCTCCGCCTTGCCTTACCTGAGCCGAGACCCGGCCATACGTCGAACGGAACACTCGAGAGGGGTTTGAACACTAGATACCATCATTGTGTCCGTCCTGATGGGACGCAATGATGAGAACGCTGTGGGCACGGCAGGCATGACGGTTCTCTGCCCTCTGCTTGCCATCCCGCCTGCCATCGCCGCCCTTGCATTACACGCGTGCTCAGCCCATCAACTAATCTCGCTCGCTCCAGACCCGGCCTAGCCCTGCCAGCAGGGCCGTGGCCCGTGGGGAAAACAACCGAATCCTAATGTGGCAATATGGCGGATCCCAGGGGATTTGAATCAGGAGCAGTCTCGGGACCTTCGGGCGCATGAACATGACTACCACCAGAGTTCGAACGGTGTGGTGTTGTTATTACTTCAGTGCGCGCGTGTCGTGGGCCTTTCAGCAGTTGATGACTGATCGACTGCTCGTCCTAGTAGTAAGTCTTGCGCTTGATGGCTAGTGCCTCCCCTCCGCTGTACGTTGCCAAGTCTAGCAACCGCCGCGCGTGCAACAGACATTCGAGTCCGGTCCGGTGAAATGGGGCCTTGGAGACCAACCACCAGTGTGAAGCGCCGAGAGTCCCGGGCGGCGACCGGCGGGACGGCGTATAAATCCGCGGCTAATGGAGTCTCGCGATCTAAATTGGGATTCCGTCACTCTTTCAGATTCGGCTGGGACCCATCATCATTATCAACGACAATGTCATCATCATCGCCCGTGGAACGACTCTCCAGCATGTCCTGTGGCGCCAGTCGACGCGGCCATGTTTCCCATGCTGTGAACGCTTTCCGATCGTTTGCACTAGCAAACGGCGATCATGGCCACTGCTCTCCTCCGGACTCCCCCCTCCACCCTCCCTACCCCCGTTTCCCCTAGACACGTCAAGGACGAACGCATTGTTCGACTCGACACCGATGGAGCATGGGACGAAAGAAGGACGAAAAGGGGCTGTGCGTCTGTCTGGTGGAGCCTTTCTTCCCTGGCATGGGGAGTCTCACGATTCACAAGGCGGCTCCGGAGAAAGCATTCGGCAGGAGGTCTCGCATGACATCCGGCCGAGGCTCACGAGGCGACCAGAAAGAAGGCTTGGAGTGAGATTCGGTTCGTGGAACAAAGAAACAAGAGAAGAAAGAAAGAAAAAATGACGCTACGATGCCCCTCCCGGTTTTCAGTTGGCGCAACTCGTTTTGATAGACAAGCTTGTGGCAGGTGGGCTGTTCCCGGTTTCCGTGGTTTCAGACGTTTGGAGGCCAGCGAGAAGACTGCCGCCAAACGGCCGGCGCCGGCGCCGGTGCCTGGTCTCTCTCCCCCTCTCTCCCTCTATCGCTTCCTCTCTTTCTTCTCTTCTCACGCTTCACTAGCTCAAACGGCTGCAACAGAACGGAAAGCCCTTCCTGCCCCTTTGTGCGAACGGGGATAACAAGCGGCCGGACGACTTGGGAGCTTGTGTCGCCGGGGGGGAGGAAAACGTATCAGAGCTTGGGGCAGCCGCCAACCATCGCGGGCTGCTATTGCATTGCGTGCATGACACACGGCGGACGCAAGGCGCATTTCTTCCCATTGACACATCAAGCCTGTGCGAATGCGAACGTCGGGCAAGGTGAAATGCTGAGAATCTGCAGAATAGACCCTTTCTTCAAGTCAGGACAGTCACAGAAGAGGGCAACCGATCACTCAATCACCGCCCTGGCTCTTCCCGCCGGCACCTGATGCTCTGATGCAGGGGGCGGGTTTCCTGACCAGCACCCTCTTTGTGTGTCGTTTCATCGTCAGCGCGCCTTTGCCGCAAGCGCAGACAGAGATCGGCATGCGCCGTCCCTAATGGAGCAGGTCTCTACAGCACAGGGAAGCGGTGTGGATGGACATGAAGTAGCGGGCATTCTCTGTCAATGACCTATCGCTGGATGTCGCTGCTCTCGGACCACCATCTTCTTATCCTCCCACCTCCTATCTGAATGGGAGCCCCTCCAACCGTCTGTCCGTCTACGAGCCTCTCTCCCTCCGAGCTTGGTGACGACTTGACACTGACAGACAGGCGCGAATGGAATCTCAAGATACCGTACCGCGGTCAGTGCTGCCGTGATCGACTGGACCCAGACTCGACCGGGTGCGATCCAGACAGTTTAGTTGGCATGCAGGGACACGGCGGGGGGGGGGGGGGGACATTTTTGGTGGTCCGCGCTTGAGCTTCCCACGATCCCAACGGGCATCATCAATGCCAGCTTCGTCAGACCTCACCGCTCGCTCTCCCTGCCATCCCCGCGAGAGGAACAGGAGACATTCTTGCCTGATTAAATGCCGAACAGACTTCACTCCAGGGCAGGTCGGATCTGATCGCAGACACACTGTGCATCTTCACAATTTCTCCACCACGGCAGACTCCCCCCCCTCCCCCCTGTCCCCGTCCCGCAACCCCCCTGCATTGTCTCGACGAATCTCTATGAGCGTACGAGGCCGAGCGAGGAGCTACACCACCACAGGGCGACCATCGCTTCCTATGCAACCTATACTCTCTACGCGATGACGGGCAGGACGGGCAAGAATTCGGGTCTCGTTGCGCGCGCCCGACGACGTCGCGGTGGCGTTTCCCAAGGTGTGGCTTGACACGTCAGCCTACGGCGAGAGGGGACCCGAATCAAGGAAATGTCTGGTGATCCGGCAGTCTGGGCGCGGGTAGCGAGGATGGAAGGACATCCTTCACGCCGACCTGCCGTGCTGGGAAAAGGCCAGGCTACCAATGAGCCGCCGCGGTTTGCGACACTTGGCTGTTGATGACTGCCTTTGCGCGTTGTAGTTGGGCTCTTTAATCCTCGGGTTCTCTCGCTAGACTTCCACTTTAGGCTCTCCCTCAGGAGTCAAAGGCCGGTAGCATGGGCCTGGCTCTCCCCAATCGCCCATCTCCCACGGTCGAGGATGAGGATAAGCGAATCGGCCGGCCGCCATAGCTTATCACTAACTGGGTCTTCATCATCTGTGCCCCCCACGGTTCACGGACGAACCCCCCTGAGCGAGTGCAGTCGACGGCGATGGCAGCGCGCCCGAGAAGCAAAGCTTTTCCGGCTGGAAAGAATAGCTTTCTTCCGGCTCTGCGCACTCCAACGTTCACCCTCTGCGCTCGGTCCCCGTCCTTGTCACGTTCAGACCTGGTTGTCACGCTACCACTCGAGAAATATCAACTGGTATTCTCGTATTGATAGCTACTTGCCAGCATTCAGGGCCGAACGAAATGGTAACAAAACAGTGCCGTCCCCGGCTTGCTGGAGTTCATCCGCTAATCTCGACTCAACCCGCCGAGCAGCCGGGTCAGAGCCTAGGTAGCACCCGCCAACCAGTCCTGGAACCGGGACAAACCTGCTTCTGAAACGCGGAGAGGCAAACTCCCGTACGGCTGCCCGAGCTGACACGGCATGATGCTTCCCGCCCTCTGATTCATCACGTCTCTGCATCATTGGTGCTCTGATCCGATCATGCGCAAACTCTGAAGAAGCTTTTTTTCTTTGTCGTTCTGCTTCGTCGTTCGGGCGGCCGACGTCAGACTTTTTCGGGGTCGTCCGCTCACATGCTCGGTAATCTGAACCTTTTGTATGCCCAATGCCGGAACTCCCGTTGACCAAGATGGTGTGCGACGAAGAAAGCCAACCGCCCTGTACTCGGTCCTTGGGACGAGAGGGGGGTCTTCGCCGGCCAGTCGCAGTAATTCTCCACGGCTGCTTTGACGATCGCTGGCTATGCCTTCATTTTCGTCTGCAGACTTTGCGCTGTTTGCTCTTGTCCGCCATGATGTTGGCTCCGCAAGACCGCTGTCTCTTTTCATGAACGCCGGCTGATGGTCCAGATGAGATGGTGACTGACCGATGGTGGCGGGCTCCGAGGCTACAACACACGTGGTTCGGTGTAAACAATGCCCCGCTCTGGAGAAAAGCCCGACAAGCGACGGCGATTGCTGGTTTAGATCGGATCGCCACGGCTTGATTGTGGAACGCGTCCGGGGCTCATCAAATGGCTGCCGCTTCTTCCTTTTCCCGTTCGGCCCTCCGCACACGGCGCTCGACCAACTCCACTCGGCCCTCGACGTCGGCTACAAACTCGGAAGCGCCTAGGATGCTGTGTTGGTACCATCTCTTGAGGACCTCCTCGCTCCGTGCGCGAAGATCGGCCATCTCGGCCTCCTGGGCGATCTGCATCGTCTCGATGCCGCGCATCTTGGGCACGAGGGAGGCCAGGGCGGCGCTCTGTGACGATTCGGGGATCGGGCAGTCGTTGACGGAGGTCAGCGAGGAGGCTGTGGCCGGGAAGGAAGCTGCTGATGCGAGGACGGTTGCCTGAACCGCCTCTGGGGCCAGCTGGGTCGGGGGCTCGGGCGGCGGAGGGGGCTGGAAGAGGGTTGGATGGAAGTTGTCTACGACCCGGGTTAGTGACGTGGGCATCAGGTGGGCGGACGACGTACAAATCTTCATCAACTCGCCGTAGACGCGGATACGGGACAGGAGGTGGTTGAAGCGGCGTTCGAGGTCTTGGAGCGTGTCGACCGCAGACTCTGTCTGGGACGATGGCGACGCCGCGGTCGGGCCGTACAGAAGGTGCTCGATGCGCAGCAGCCGCGATTCGAGGAGCGACACCGTCGAGAGGGTCGTGTTGTCCAGAGAGTTATCCATGACGGCCAGCGTACCACGTGCGGCGTCGCGTGTTGAAGGTGTTTGTTGGTGGACCGGTGTGGTGTGAATATGTTCTTGGACAAGCAGGTGATGTCTCTGCGCGTTTTACACGAAGTCACGGGCAACTTGTCTCGCACAACTGGTCTGTCAAAAGATGTTGTCGTTGGATGGTCAAGTTGATCGTTGAGTGTGTGGAAACAACAGACAATTCCCAGGGTCGATCGATGTGCTCACCGTTGTTTAGCGCAGTAAGGCTGAATGAGCGCTGCTAGTGGCTGAAGCTGTACCGGACAGCCAGGTGATTGATGTGTGGCTCGTGACGGACCCACCCCCCGTCCAGTGTTCCTGAACCACCCCGATAAGACAAGCTGCCTCGGTACAACAGGGGTCCCTCCCTCCGTACCAAAACCGAGTCTAATTGCATTGAGACGCATTTGATTATCATAGTGTCTCTCCCCTCCAAGCTGGTTGTCTTACATCGTCTCGTTAAACTAACTCAATTGCTCATCTAACCTTAATACACACTTTGAGGAGATGCAACAATGCTGAAGCGGACCTTCGGAGAATGGCAGCGAGATAGGCCGCTGAAGATACCTTGATTAGGTACCTACAGCGCCGACAGGAGAGTTCCCAACAGGTCCGCGTGGCCCCCAGTGGCAGTGGGTGGGACAGTAGGTACCACTGTATCCTAACATACAACGTACAAGACCCATTTTCGCCAAGCATGCCGGGGACGCGCGCTAGGCCTACTGCCCTGCTCCTGGTCTCCTGCTACCTAGCGCTGCTGATGCTGATGTTAGCGCCCAGCTGCTCCTCGGCGGGCCGGGCTGACGGACATTCGGAATGTGCCCTCGTGGCCACTCACTCCATCCGGTTCGTGGTCTGGGCAATACGTAAAAATGAAGAAACTCTCGTCGAGTTCAAGTCGGGGGTTCCGGTTTCTTACCTAAAACCAATGCCAATCTCAGGTAACGGAAACAAACAACACTGGTCATTGATCGTTGGACAAAGAACAAAGGGGAACTACCCCCATGGCTGGCTGGGGCCCTGATAGTTTGATGCAGTTCTGGCAAACTGGCCAGTTGGCATTCCATAATTAAACATCCTTGGACTTCCTCGTTTATTCAGCGGGAACCTCGTCGCCGGCGCCAGGGCTTGCTCTCTACTTCTCTGGTTCTCTTTACAACCATCTATACTCCAACAAAACCAACAAGACTGCCCAGACAGAGAGACAGAGACAGATACCCAACCCACGCCGTTGTCAATCGCTTGTCGTGTGACCTGCGTTGCGCGTGTGGTCTACATCCCGCATCCTACGACCCGCGCGGCCAGCGACCTGCGACCCGAGACACCGTCGATACGCGGCGGCACACGTTAGGCGTGCCAACTCGCCTCTTGCGTCGTGACTCGCTCGTCCACACACCCATTTGACGATCGAACGGGCGAGGATACTGGTATCAGCCACTCGACGTTTGCCTTTTTCTCCGCGTTCCACCATTTGTCCAGTGCGCCCCAGCCCGGCAACCCCATTTTGCACTGCAGACTGCACCTGTCTGTCTGCCTGTCTCTCCATCGTTCGCGCCCGCGCAGGCGCTTGAATTACTCGGTCGCTGCACCCCGACACACCTTGCGAGGTTTGTCCCGGTAGAGCGGCCGCCTTCCTCCTGCGATTTCGAGAGATTCGCACAAAATCACGTCACACCTGCTCTCGCGCCTCCTCCGTCGGCTACTCGTCCAACGTCACTGCCTTACTCCGCCCTGTGTGTGGGTTCCGACTCGACCACCGCGCTCAAAGTAGCAAAGCAGCTGCAGCCGTAGCCGTAGCTGCACTCGCACCCGAACCCGAACCCGCAGCACCAAACGCCGGGAACCCGAACAAGACCGTTGTTTCTTCTGATTCAGCACAACTACGTTTCCTCCACCAACCCATTTCTAATCCGACTTCTCCTTGCGGCTCTGCTCGAAATATCACAAGCGAAACATCTCTTACCGACCACCCTCCACTGCGACCGCGTACTGTGACGCTGCGTTGCGCTTGTGGCCACCATCTCACTCTAGTCAATTACCCGGCTCGGCTTCTTTTAGCACTCTTTTGCTGCTCGCTCCTCGCTCCTCTTATCTGGCCTCCGCTCTTGCGCCTGCGATTGCGACAACCACACTCGAGAGACGACCACGACGACAACCGTCTTGACAACAACGACCGACCGACGAACGACGAACGATCGATCGCTACGAACCCCGAGCAGAATACTATGCCGAACTACTCCAGCATTACTGATGGGAACGCAAATTCGATTGCGTCTGGAAGCTCCGACGAAATGTCACGGTACGCCCACCCCAATAGCTGCTCCGCAGAGGGATGGAGTCGGACGGCGGTCCCTGGAATCGAGCTCTGCTGACATGTGACGTGCAATGCGCAGACAACGTCGAAGAAACGGAAAGGAAGGGGGAGGGCAAGCCTCGATGACCAGTAGTGTCATCAACCTGCTCAATACCAGTACGTTTTGGCCGAGAACCCCCGCCCTCGACATTGTGCACGACTGCGACGTGACTGCGACGTGGACTAGAATACTAACGGTTGGTGGCTACAGTTGTCGGCGCTGGAACGTTGGCGATGCCCTCGGTGGTATCGCACATGGGCTGCATGCTCGGCGTGCTGATGATTATCTGGTCCGGCATGACGGCCGCCTTCGGCCTCTATCTGCAGTCACGCTGCGCCCGTTACCTCGATCGCGGGACCTCGTCCTTCTTCGCCATCTCCAAAATCACCTACCCGAACGCCGCCATTATTTTCGACACTGCCATTGCGATTAAGTGCTTCGGTGTCGGCGTATCCTACATGATTATCATTGGCGACCTCATGCCCAAGGTCTTTGTTGGCCTTTTCAGCGGTGCCGTGGCTACGTACCCTTACTTGGGCGATCGCAACTTCTGGATCACCGCCTTCATGCTGGTCATCATTCCCCTGAGCTTCCTCAAGAAGCTGGACTCGCTCAAGTACACCAGCATTGTCGCTCTGGTCTCTATTGGATACCTCGTTATTCTCGTCATTTACCACTTCGCTACCGACCGGCTCAAAGACATGAGCGAAATCAGGGTCATTGAACCTGAGAGCGCTGTAGCCTTCCTCAGCACGTTACCCGTGGTCGTTTTCGCGTACACGTGCCACCAGAACGTAAGTCGTTCCCCTTGGCCTGGTCGACTTTCCCTGCTAATACTGGGGCCAGATGTTCGCCATCTTGAACGAAATCAAGGACAACAGTCCCAGCAGTGTTATTGGCGTTGTGGGCTCTAGCATTGGTGGCGCCGCTTCTATTTACATCGTCGTTGCCATCACTGGCTACCTCACATTCGGCAACAAGGTTGTGGGCAATATTGTCATGATGTGTAAGTGGATTTCCAGCTTTGTGTTGAGCTTTCCTGACCCTCATCTAGACTCCGCGACCGCCGCATCCTACATCGGCCAGTTGGCCATTGTCGTGCTTGTCACTTTCTCCGTCCCGTTGCAAGTCCACCCCTGCCGAGCATCCGTCGATGCGATTCTCAAGTGGCGCCCGAACCGCAGCTCAAGCGGCAACGGCCGGCCCAGCTCCCCTGGCGGTCGCCCACTTCTACCCTCGTCGGCATCTGTCCACTCCGATCACGGATCCAGCTCTTCTATGGGCGAAACTCGATTCGCGATCCTGACCTCTATCATCCTTATCCTTTCTTATGTCACTGCTCTTTCGGTCCACAGCCTCGAGAGAGTTCTTGCCTACGTCGGCAGCACCGGCTCAACCAGCATCAGCTTCATTCTTCCAGGCCTTTTCTACTACAAGATCAGCGACCCCGACAGCATGCACCAGCAACGTCTCCACAAGGAGGACGACGATGCCGACTATCCCTCGGATGAGGAGGACGCGGACCCGATGGTCACCAGCATTGCCAGTCTTGGCAGCGTCGCCAGTGTCGTCGCCAACCCACGTCAATGGAACCGCAAGTGGCGATGGGACCTGGAGCACATTGAACAAGACGCTCTGCGCAAGATGGCTCTGGCGCTCGCCATATACGGTGTGTGTGTCATGGTCGTTTGCCTTTTTATGAATATCGTGTTCCACGCATCGCACTGAGCGCGGTTCTTTTCCAAGTCTCCACAGAGACACAGTTTTAGAAGAGAAAGAATTGTTTTCAAACGCGATGATGCAGAGATATCTACTACACGGCCGCTTGGGATAGACAGTTCGCGGCGCCAAAAAGACACCGCGGAAAGCGTAACGCATATTTGGGAGTTGGAGGCGATTTGCTTGCTTTTCCTTGTTTTGGGAGGGTTTTGTCTTCTCTTTTGTATAGCCCCCTTTGCCAGCGTGGTGGTAACATGCTTAGGGCGTTGGTCACGTTTGTCTTGTCCTAAGTTTCTTTCTGATCAACTCTCTTGGTCTAGAGACAAGCCTCCCAAGATAAGGCGGGAACCCCGAATAGTCACAGCGGCCTTTGGCAATCTTGAATATATAGCTTGAATTGGAGTGACATCTCGGGTCCTTTTAACAGCCTCTTTTTCATAGTGTACAGCTCATGTGGCACAACACTCCCTCGAAATATCAGTAGGAGGTAGATTCGTGCCGCATGTACCACATCCTCGCCCATGCGGCTCAGTCTTACATGCGAGCCTCCCCTTGGCCCGCAATAGTTACCCAGTAATAGTACATTGGCTCGTCTCTGGCCGTCCTTTTCTACCTGGCCCCATTGGCGCAGGTTCCGCCGTGGAAGGTCATCTTCGACGTTCCTAATCACGCCCCCCTAGAGGGTTTCTTTCGTCCCCTTTCAATATTCTTTCCGGCGGCACGTGGTCACTGCCGGCGCAGTCACATCAACTAATCGTACTAAGCGATTTTCCCCCATCTTCTCTTTCCGGCTACGCCTTGGTCTTAGGAGGGCTCTTGATGGACTTTGCCGCGGTTGCCGTGTTAGCAGTCCCGTTTGGTGTGTATTTCGGCTCGAGGATCCCGACCTGCGTGAAGGATGTATGTGTTAGCGGTTTGTCTTGGCATTTGGTGGTCGAGCGTTCTCGCAATCCTGCTTCTCATGTCCTCCCCACGCACGCGTCATCGATTCGTGTATCCGAGAGGTTTTTCAACCCGAAAAAAGAGTCCCACAATCCTCTCAGGAGTGTTTTGTAGGGGAAGTGAAAAAGAGCTGAGCATGGACGGGATCATTACCATTGATAGTAACCTCCATACGGTGTCGGTCGGCTGAGCGCCAACACCGATCCAGTAGCGCGCGCGGAGGGTGTCGAGGCGGATGTCCTTGTGCAGCTTGGTCGTGGAGTCGTAGGGGTCTTGCTTGGGAATGGGCTCATAGGTGCCGATGACCTCGATGGGCTTGCTGTTGCGGGCGGTTCTACGGGATCGCGCGCGTTAGTCATTTATCGTCCAAGTTCAGGGTCTCCCATCGTTCGGTGTTTCAATTGTCGCGGACATTCCCCGAGGGAAGTCTTGCGGAGGGTGGATGTGTAGTGGTGATCGAGAGGAGGGGATCGAGGAGGGCGTACCTGGCTTGCGAGACGACGATGTTGTAGAAGGGCTGATTGACGCGCCCAAAGCGGGCAAGGCGTATGCGGACAACCATTTTCGAGGTCGAAGGGGGGCGAGGCAGTAAGACGGGTTCGTGGACGAAGGTGTTTCTGGAGATGCGACAGCTCTGACGTGGTGAGATAGGTACGGTGAGATAGAGGGCCTTTGCCGTGGTGGTTTGCCCCCGGTCCCGTCTCCAGGAATTTTTGGTCGGCACGGCGGTTGTTCCGATGCCGACCTCCCCCATGGGTCCCCGCCCGGGTTCCCGGTTCTCGCACTAACTCCGCTTTCTAACACGACACTAGTGCTTGTTGGCGACCACCCACCCGCCGAGCGGGATGTCGGTGTGCCTAAGAAAAGGTACCTTTGCGCAATCACGTGTCGACATACACTGGACTTGTTGGTAAGAAAAGGCGAGCGAGCGAGGCTCCAGAGTCCCTCGGCGCAATGGAGGGTGAGAAGCGAGAGGGCGACGGGCGGGGATGTTCCTGGTAAAGAGGGGTGGGATTCTCTCCCAGCTAAAGGGGTCCCCCCTCTCTCTCTTCGTTCCCCGTCCTTCGCCTTTTTAGTTCCCTCTATGTAGACTGTAGACTGACACACTGATTGTCTACACCCTTATATCACACGAGTCACGAACGGGTCGGTGGCGCATCTTTCATCGGACGACAAAACCCACCTCGAACCTTAACTATGGCCGATGAACAACGACAACCGTCGGCCGAACCGGCTACGGAGCCGGTGCCCCAGACGGCGGCCCAAACGGCACTCGAGACAGCGGCCGAGCCGGTTGCACAGTCGACCGCTCCAATTGCGCAGACAGCTACTCCAGCTGCCCAATCGATCACTCCAGTTGCGCAGGCTGAGGCTCCAATTGAAGCCATAGAGCCGGAGCAACAGGAACGTGAGGATGACAGCGACAGGTCCTCGTTGGGTGGTTTCTCTTCGGAGGACTCACAGGCCTCAATGCGCTCCAGCATTCTCGACTATCGTCGCGAAAACGGTCGCACGTATCATCGTCTCAGCGACGGCAAATACATCATGCCTAACGACGAGCTGGAACAGGAGCGTCTGGACATCGTCAATCACATGTGGATGCTCATCTGGGACGGCAAGTTCTGTCTCTGCCCGAAAAACGAAGGCGCCAAGCGGGTCCTCGACATCGGGACCGGCACTGGCATCTGGTCTATGGACTACGCCGACGAGCACCCCGAAGCAGAAGTCATCGGCGTCGACCTCAGCCCGATCCAGCCCGACTACGTGCCGGTGAACTGCATCTTCGAGGTGGACGACCTCGAGAAAGAGTGGACGTGGACCGAGCCGTTCGACTTCATCTTTGCGCGCAACATGATTGGCTGCTTCTCTAACTGGGAGGGCGTCATGGAGCAGGCCTACGACAACCTCGAGCCCGGCGGCTACTTCGAGATCCACGACAGTGTGTACCCCATCTTGTGCGACGACGGCACCGTCAAAGAGGACTCGCCCATAGCGAAGTGGTCGCGCTTGATCCTTGAGGCCTGCGACAAGATTGGCCGCTCCGTCACTGTCACGCACCAGTTCCCGCGGCTCATGTGGGAGGCCGGCTTCGAGGACGTGACCGTTACCAAATGCAAGTTCCCGCTGTCTGGCTGGCCCAAGGACCGCAAGCTGAGGGATGTCGGCACATGGGTCCAGGCGTCGCTGTTGCCCGGTCTCGAAGGCATGTCGCTGGCGCTGTTCACGCGCGTCTTGGACTGGAGTCCCGAGGAGACGATTGTTTTCTGCGCCCAGGTCAGGGCGGACGTGAAGAACACCAGACTTCACGGATACTGGGACGGGATGTCCGTTTACGGACGGAAGCCTTTCCCCAAGGAAGAGACGAGCCACTAATGGGTTAAAGGTGGATTCCGGTTGCTTGTCTCTTTCGCAATTTACATCGGTGGTGGCTGTCTCATTTTCAAGAAGCGTGCATAAATTTGGACTATGCTAAGGAACCCATGAAGACATTTTGGGCAGGTATCAGGAATGATGATAGAACGAATGCAGACAATAACTTTGCAAGTATAGGGGTCGAAACCCAAAGACAACTCCTGCTCTAATGGTAGCACTATTGATAGAAAGCGTCCGGAACCCCTTGACACTGAGTACCGTTAGACATTTCTGTGACCGATTTGGTTGGACAAAAAAAGGCGTGCGGGGGTAATACTGACAGAACGGTTGGCTGCTACTTGACGGAGACACAGCATTCCTCCCACATACACCGCACCATCGTCCAGTGCGTCCTGCGACAACTCTTTGCAGCATTGGCTCAACGACTTTGCGTACCACCCGTGGGCCGTCGGCACTCTCGAATTTCTTCCTCCCGATTATCTCTGTCGTATTATTACGGAACTGGTTTCAATCTTTCCCTCCTCGTTAATGGCACTGGATCCAAGAGCGAAAGTCGAGTCGGAAGCGCCCCCCGACTTCTCTCTCCAAACGTCGTTCGGAGATGACCTCAAATACTTTCCGTACCAGCTACGCGGAGAATGCGAAGATCTTGAAGCCTATGAGCCCGGTGGGTTCCATCCAGTCCATCTCGGCGACACCTTCGACGGACGATACAAGGTTGTCCACAAACTCGGCTTCGGCGGGTTTTCGACTGTGTGGCTTGCACGCGACTCCGCCAGCGACAAATGGGCCGCGCTCAAAATTGTTGTCGCCAACGAGTCGTCCACATATGAAACTCGTTCTGTAGTTTCCGATCGCTCAGTCCTCCTCGAGTCTGAATTCTTCGATGTCGCGGCCCGAAAACTCTGGATAGATGGCCCCAATGGCCACCATCTTTGTCTCGTATACCCTGTTCTGGGTCCTGATCTCTCCAGGCTCTCCAAGGGTATTTATACTAGGTTCAAGCCGGAATCAGCCAAGGACTTGATGCTTCAGGCAGCGCAGGCTCTCTCCGTTCTGCATACTGAAGGACTCTGTCACGGCGGTGCGCTTGTCTCCCATCTCTCACTGAACCATGAGCATGACTTGCTAACTCGACGAACCATAGATTTCACTACAAGCAACATTGCCTTACGCCTCAAAGATGATTTTCACTCATTCAATGAGGAAAAGCTTCTTCAGGTTTTCGGACGGCCACGGACTGACCCTGTACGACCTTACTCGGAAGAATCCCCTGAGCCTCATGCACCAAGATACATCGTCGAAGCTCTGGACTTCTTGTCATCTTCATCAAACTTGCTCAGTGAGAGGATTTGCATCATTGACTTTGACCAATCATTTACGGCCACCTCTGCTCCTACGAAACTTGGAACCCCAGCGAAGTACCTGGCGCCTGAGGTCGCGGTCGGAGAGCATGCTAGCCCGGCCTCCGATGTCTGGGCCCTGGGCTGCGCGATCTTCCGCGTTCGTTCCGGAGAGGACCTGTTCTTCGACTACGACACGAATTGCCCAGCGGATGTGCTCCGGCAGATTGTGAAAACTGTAGGGGACTTGCCCGACCGATGGAAGGAAACACAATTCGACGAGGACGGTAATCCGACCAAAGATCAAGGCGAGCCATTTTGGGCGCTGGAGGAGACGCGACCCCTGAAAGACAGAGTCCACGAAATTCTTGACGAGTCTCAGGGTCTTTTCATAGATCAAAATGGCGCACCGCAAGATCCAGCTGTAGTCGACCCCGCCCCGCCACAGTTCGAAAGCGACGGCCCTCCGAGAGTGCCGTATACAGAAGCGTACTCTGGAATGCTGTGGAAGCCCACAGCAGTTTGCGTCGACGGGGGTTACTTCGTGGCTTACTCGGACGAGTCTGACGAGATGCTCAAGGCGTTTCCCAAGATAGCT
This sequence comes from Colletotrichum higginsianum IMI 349063, assembly GCF_001672515.1. NCBI lineage: Eukaryota > Fungi > Ascomycota > Sordariomycetes > Glomerellales > Glomerellaceae > Colletotrichum > Colletotrichum higginsianum. The sequence goes on from NC_030958.1 coordinate 267,652, forward strand.
GAAAGCGAAGCCACGCAGCTGGTTGATCTGCTATCAAAGATCTTCGAGTACGATCCAGCGAAACGCGTTGAGGCCAAGGAGTTGATCGGGCACCCTTGGTTTGGACATTCTCAGAGGAAGAGGAAACGGGTGGACTGAGGGCATCAATGCATCAACTAAAGTCTATTCAAGGGGTAATGTCAGATAAGAACTCTCACATGGCACATTCCTTCGTTCCTTCAGCTTTAGAGGATGGTACAGTGTTAACATATTCTTGAAGCTCTTGCGTTCCGGGTAAACACCTGTTGCTTTTTACATTGTAAGCAGCTCGGCTTCTCATAAGACGCGCCAGTGTCGTGGTATTATCAGCCTCTATGCTACTGTTCAGATTATCAGCCAATTGCCTCAGTTTGAGGACGTATCAAAAGTTGTCGGTCTATCATGGCTCACCCAGTTGTTAGTCGTCTCCAAATGATGCCAAGTTCAACGAGAAGATTAAAACCTGTTGTAACGGAAACGACTTCCATGTTTACGTTTTCCTACTTCACGCTGAGCTCACTTTCACGATTTTCATGGAGTGGGAACAAACAGCCACCGTAACAACTCACAACATATCAGCACATGGAGCCGTGAGGGTGGATCTATAGTGTGCTGCTAGTGGGACATAGCGCCGGTGGGCTTATTGCGGCGTTCCACGCCTCGGCACAAAACGGAAGTCCATAGGTTCAAAGATGATTGATGGAGTCCCTGGCTCGCCAAGGACCTTCCTATCGTAGTCTAGAGAAAGGTGTTTTCCCCACGATGCTTCGGCCTCAGGGTTTCCCCGCGATCACCCGCCCGTTCTGTTTACTCTGTTGGTTGCATGGTTTTGTAGGCGTATGTCGGTGACAGGCGAAGCTTATTTAAGATTGCGGTAATGTCTCTCAGGAGACTCTGCTGCCTACATATCCACCGCTGAGAGTAAAGCAACAAAGAAAGAAATACTGATATCGACTTCGACCATTTCCGAGAGATACCGTCGTTTTCCCGATAAACGTCAAAGTCCCTTTATCTCTTGCAAGCGGTACACATAGTCAGAAGAAGGTCTGGTACCGACAGTCGCCGCTCGTGAACGCCCGGAGATCACTCCCAGTCCCCTCCGGGAACAGACTACGGTGTCGGTAGGAGACATTGTCTGTCGGGCCTTTGACGAGTCAGACGAAGAGGTCAGCGACGGCATTTGCAAGGATATAGCCGACTTCTATTGGATCGACGTCGACTCCTTTTTCATATTGAACACGGGGCTGGAGAGGGACTGCAGCAATATCCGGTCCAACACCGAGTACTGCACCGATGGCTGTGAGTCTGAGGTCCCCTGCCTGCCGCAGATGCAGCACATGTGAGCTGACGTGTGTTAGGGATCGAACCGGTGCGGGACCCCGACGGCCTCTGCGGCCATCTATTTAGAAGGGCTTCTATCCTGGACACGCCATCTACAGTACCGACGGCAGATACGGCCCCGCGCACGGAACCGGCAGCACGCCGGCTAATAGGAAGACTGCTGCAGCTGGGAGGGCGAGTGCTGCACCGGCCCCGACTCCTGCGACCTTGGCGCGTGCCAGAAGGGCAACTCCACTGTTCCCTTCATCCCCGAGAAGGGCCTGTCGGCGCTCTTATTCTTCCCGTTAAATCCCAGTAGGACGACGAACGCCTCCTTGCCGTGGTCTTCCTGGGCAACGGCCCCTTCCGACGCCTGCTCAACTGAATCCAACATCTCAGGCGTCTCAAACTGCCTCAGAGGCCTCCGCTCGCACATTTCTCTCACTCAACGCTCGTCCTCTAAAGTTGGAACATTGACACAAAGAAACTTCCTCACGCGTCTTTAATGTCTCGATTTCCTGGAGAATCTGTCAGCAGGTTACAGAAGATGTGATACTAACTGCCAAGTACTCTCCAGCTTGTAATGGGGGGCTTTAAAGCCCGCCCAGAAACAAGCTTTATGTTTGAAACTAAAACGGAGATCTAGGTTACTGTTTTCTGACGATCTGTCCACTTGGACCATAGTTAACAGGGCTTAGAAGGTCGAGAGGTCGACGTGGTAATCGCCGTCTCCGTCGGACATTTGGTTCACCTCCGAAGCCTTCTCGAGCTGTCTAGCAAACTGTGTGGTCGACTCCATTTCAGTCTGCTCAGACCTTTTCAATCTTTAACACTGACGATAAAAAGAATTGATGCCATCCTTCTTTCATCGAAGAACATCAGCATCCCATCCCCAAATCACGCAAAACCACACGATGACCAGTGCCGTTGTACCCGAATTTACGCCTCGCTCGAGCATAGGATGGATAGGTAAAATTAAAACCCCTGTTGCAACCAAAATGGCATACCTGGCGGATTATCAATACTCATAAACAAACAGGTCTAGGATACATGGGTTTGGCCATGGCCACCAACCTACAAAAGCACCTCTCGCGGACAGGCGGGCCGAATCTTAACTTCTACAATCGAACCAAGTCTCGAGGCCAACCCCTGAAGGATCTGGGGGGAGTCTACAACAGTCTCGACGAGCTTGCCACCAACTCCGACGTCATTTTCATGTCTCTGAGCGACGAAAACGCGGTTAAATCGGTTGTGGATACCCTTCTAGAGACAAATGGTGCGGCCTGTGATTTCAACAGGAAGATCATTGTGGACACCTCGACCATCCGTCCTGACTCTTCAGCCAAGATGCAGTTGAGGCTGAAAGAAACGGGAGCCGAGTACGTTACGGCTCCAGTGATCGGTACCATCCCCCTCGCCACAAACGGCCAGCTTCTGTGGGTATTAGCAGGGGCGGATGCAGCTATCGAGACCATCAATCCATACATCGTTGGCGTGATGGGGAGAGGAGTTATACGACTGGGAACCGATGTACGGCTTGCGAGCATACTAAAAGCTGTTGCGTGAGTCGTCAAATGCACAGTCTGTGTTTAGACAAGAAGCTAAGCCGAGGACAACAGGAACTCCCTCACGATCGGTATGATGGAAATAGTCGCCGAAGCCCACGTCTTTTCGGAAAAGGCCGGCCTCCGAACCTCGGACGTGGAAGAACTGATCCGGCAGCAAATCGGACCGGCAGGACTTATGTGCTCGCAACGGTTGACCACCGGGGTGTATATGCCCCCGCGGGGCGAGAAGCCGTGGACCGACATCAACTTCGCGCTGGCGGGCGGGAAACAAGTCCTGGACACCGCGACGGGCTTCGGGGTGAAGCTCGCCATTTCATCCCTCGTCTCGAGACACTTGGAAGAGGCGAAAGCGTACGGCGACGCGCAGGGCAGAGAGCTCGACGTCTCCGCGATCTACGGGGCCTTGAGAAAGGATTCTGGTCTCTCTTTCGAGACGGAATACGTGAAGAGAAGGGATGGTTTGCTGTGAAGTGAGGAACGAGAATGCTTTTTTTGAAGCACACCTACACTCCTTTGTTGCAGCAGTAAAACTCGGCCGCTGGAGCATCCTCGAACATAAAACATTATGTTTCACTGTCCGGTACCTAGGTATCCAGTCGTCTTGTTCAATGTCTCAACGTGACACATGAGATGCTGTGTAATAGGGGGTCTAACTTACACTCGCTTGTGCCCGGGCATGCTGTCGACGAGAGATTAGGCTTCGACAAAGCATCGTTCTGAGATCATTATTGTAGACTTCTTATCTCCCAGGTTGGTTGAGTGAATCCAACCAGTAACACGATTCCGCTTGACATTGTATGTACAAAAGTGCGAACATTTTTGTCTTTGTTAGAAAGGAATTCTTACACGAGTATAGACGCTTTTGGGTGCTTCAGGGAGGCTTCGGCTGCTGCAAAGCCTCTGTAGAGTTGATAAACTGCAAGTTTGAGACTGATCATCGACTAGCACGGGCAACAGTCGCCCAAGTGTCAAAGTCAGGAGAAGCGTTGTGTTCCGGGCAAGAGGGCTATCACTGGTCCAGTGGAGCGATGATTCAAGCTGACGAGCTGGCTGTTCACTTGTGCGATCACTAGGTAAACTGCTGACTTGAGGCCTCAGTGGCTGTACCGAGGATGGAGAGGGTTCTCTGTCTGGTAAAGCCGTAACAATGGAATTTCAGCGAAGCCATCTGCAAAAAACGTTGTCCACCGCCCCTGCGGAACGCCAATAGACAGAATTCTGGGCGACTTTGCGAGATAAGAAACCGGCAGACGAGCAGGCATGGATCAAGGCTTTTTGGTCTTCTAGGTGCAGATTTGCGGGCATCAGGCCGGTTGAGTAAGCAACTTGCAGGGGAGGGGATAGATGGATGGGTGTGAGCCCGGGACCGTCTCGCGACCATGCACTGGTTGTAGTTGTTTGCGTTTTTATTGGGATCTGGATCGAATGAACGATATCAAGGTATGACGTACACAAGTCTTTCTAACCTTTCAATCCTGCTGTTGGATGTTGGCCGCCTGAGCAACACCTGCATCATCGCCCCCATCTAGTTAGTGGCTTCCGAGTACCACCGGGCCGGGGAACCACAATCTCCACAGGCGGCGATAGGGCTTTCTCCGCTCTTTCGTCGTTTATGCATCCGTTACGGAACAGCCGGTTGGACACGAAGATGGAAGAACGTGGGGGTCGAGGAGTCAGTCCCCTAGAAGGCGCTGAGCAAGACACGAAACGATGATCGGTGTTTTCCCGAGGAAAGATATCAATGGTCCCGTTGGAAAGGGTGGGATGACATGACGTGCCAAGCCACGAACAACACGGACTACAGCCGTGGAAGCTGTCAGGAACTCCGCCCGCCGTCGGAACTTTTGGGACCAACTTGGCGGTGTCCACCAAAGAAAGACGCTGCACCGATACGTATCACGGGGTAGGTAGGGCGTCTAGCTCGCGGATGGAGCAAATGACAAGGCCAACCAAGCTTGCTGCAAGCTTTTCGAGCCTGGTCAGTGTGGTCGCCAATATTACCAGGGGGGGTGGGAGGGACCGTTGCCACTGATCGTCGCTTTGGAAAAGTCAGAGAGACTCTCGGGGCTTGAAGAGACAGCCAGAGAGAGAGAGAGAGAGAGAGAGACTAAGGGCTTCGGTGCCGACTGACCGATGCCAAACCTCGCCGCTCTGCCCTGCCTGCTCGGGCGAGAAAAGTCTGGAGAGACGGACAAGGCGACTCCATTCCATTACCACATTGGATCGCTCCAGGTGGAAATCAGTGCTGCATGGGGGGCGGCGGAGGTTCACACACACAACCATGCAAGGTACCGCATAACCAAGCTAACGAGGCGAGTTACTTAATTTAGCCTGCCATTCACAGTCCCAACAACGCTGGCCCTGGTTGCTCCATCCTCGTATGTTGTTGTCGCGGATGGCAACGGTCGCGCAATTGGCCGGTCCCCGATTGGACATGGGCAAAGTGTGCGTGTTGGAGCTTTTGGATGCCGTCGTTGCTCTGCTGAAGGAGTCTCGAAAGTCTCTCCAGGGCCTGTACGAACACCTAGCCTGGTGTACAGACAACTGATCCATCACAGCCAAACGTGGAGCTTCTCTTTGGTGGCGTCAAGTAGTGTGTATATCCTCGGCAATACCGACCGACTGTTGATCTTTTTTTTACGAGATTCCATATTCTTTGGGAGGGTTCTTCGCTTCCTTCGCGCACGCCCGAGGAAGAAGCAGGGAGTCGCCTACGTCACGGCTGGTAGAAAAGGAACCTAGGAGGACGGTTCGAAAGCATCATGCTGAACAGCAATCTAAAATTCTCTGAAATACGGTTTGACATACGAGATGGGGCGGTGGGGTGGCACCAGGGGGGGGGGTTGAAGGGGGGTGGAGGGATGGACGAGGATTATCGGCCTGACTCGTGAGGAGTATCGACAGGGATTCTTGCAATGGTCTGTTTATAAAGATGGAGGGCGAGGCTCAATTTCCCGTTTGCCGTTTGTTCAACTCCTTTCAGAATTCATCAGCTTTTGGACGTTCGTTCTAGTCACTCGCTCAGACACCGTACTTATCTTAATACCAACAAAAACCAACAAAGCAAAAAAATCACCAACACTTAATCCTTTTTTTAACCCCCAACCAAATCGTCAACATGTTCTCCAAGACCACCGTCGCTATCACCAGCCTTCTGGCTCTCGCCCAGGCCATCAAGGTCACCAAGCCCGCCAAGGGCGACGAGTGGGATGCCTCCTCGAGCAACGAGATCACTTGGGACACCGTCAACACCGACCCCAAGGAGTTCGAGATCGTCGTCGTCAACCAGTCCGGCTTCCCCGAGGTCTCCACGACCATCGCCACGGTCAACTCCGCCGACGGCAAGTACGAGCTGAAGGACACCGACCTCGCCGCCGGCGACCGCTACCGCATCAACTTCCTGTCCACCGACTCCCAGAACACTGGCATTCTGGCCCAGTCCGAGCAGTTCAGCCTCACCGACGGTAAGTGAAAAACCCCCCTGCGTAGTAGCCCTACGCGCTCATCTGAATGAGAACTCAAAAAAATGCTGATTGCCGACGTGCTTACAGACTCGGACGACACCTCTTCTTCCGCCTCTGCTTCCGCCACCGCCTCGGCCTCGGCCTCGGCCAGCGCCAGCGCCTCCGGCTCTGCCTCTGCCACCGGTTCGTCTTCCTCGGCCTCGGGCTCCGCGGCTACTGCCACCGTCACCCAGACCTCCTCCGGCCTGACCACCGTGACCGGCTCTGCCTCCGCCACGGCCTCGGGCACCGCCGCTTCTAACGCCTCTGGCTCAGGTACCGCTTCCGGCACCGCCACTGGCTCCGCTGCCTCCGGTACTTCCACCTCTGCCCCCAGCAGCGCCTCCGCCCTCAAGTCCACCTTCGCCATCTTCGGCTCCGTCGCCGTCGCCGCCTACATGCTCTTCTAAGCGCCATGTTGCGGCAGCCGCACATCACACACAAACACGATCTTGCTTTCCTAGAGTTGTTTTGACCGAAATGATACCAACCGACTACGAGAATGGCGGGGGACGACGGACGTAGCGACAACTAGCGAAGCGCATTCGGGGAGGCACCGGAAACACAACTGGGAGGATTATACCACACATAAAAAAACGGATGGGAATTATGTCTGGCGTCGCTCGCGCACGATTCGGAAAGACACGTTTATTATAGACTAATGTTGAAGCGTTGCTACTGGACTCCCTCCATCTACAGGGCGCCTCGGAATACGCATCGTGAGTGAGTGAGTGAGTGAGTGTGAGTGGTCCAATGGGACGAGAACAACAACAGAAACACTGGGCAAAAGAGCTGGATGGGGGGGGGGCTGCGGTGTCCACCCTTCGGACTGATGCTGGGATTCCACCCCGAGTTTCTGTGCTTTTCCGGCCACAACCTGGAGTGCCCGGAGATGAGCGGACCCATGCCGCCGGTCCCGCGTCTCTCGAAAGCGCCCAAAAAGTCTGGGAAATCTCCACTCTCGAAGTGAGCTCGTAATTATGGATACGAGATGGGCGCACCCAATTCGAGGCTCTCATGCGGCACAACCCTGTCGTTTCCCCTGATCGTCCGCCTTAACGTGCAATTTTGGCGTCTGTCGGCAGCCCAATTGGGGTTTGACGACCGGGTTCATGCTGGCATGGGTGGCACTTGGTATTTGCCATCGCCGCCTGCGCCTGGAGATTGGACGGAATGGTGTTGCCGTCATCTGCAGAACGCACACACACGGGTTGCAGATCGTGATAATGCGAAGAAGAGAACACGTGCTGCTTGACATCTAATTGGGTTGAAGCGGGTGATGATGGATGGCGCGAGTGATATTGTGATGGTGATATTGTTGTTGTGGTGGATATGAGTCAGCGGTCTATCGACGGATCTTCAGCAGGCCGTTTATAACGTGCCAATGCGGAATCTTTGCTTAGCTTGGATATAGTGCGGCGGCTGCTTTATCCGCCTTGGCCATCGAAAACTTCCCAGCCGATCTGCACTGGTGCTGGTACGGAACAGCGTTCCTTATGAGTTGATTGAACATGGACTATAGAGTATCTAGGTATCTAGACAGGTTGAAGCACAACTGCTGCAACCACTTAATTCGGCAAACTAGAAATTCAAATTCTGCAGACTCCCTTCAAAGCGTCCGTCCCTCTTGAACTGGCAACTGTTGACACCCAAATGTCTCTGAACTGCCTAGACTCCGTTTCTTTGTCTTTTCCCTATTTTACTCCTCTCTTCATCCCTCCGGTCTCTCTCTTTCTTGTTCTGCTCCTTTTCTTTCTAATTATCTACAGCTATCTTGCAGGTAACAAACATACTCACTACACTCAGAGCGGGGTCAGCGCTAGGTCATGTATCCGTGTGGTGTTTGCTTTTTTCAAAAATGACAACACTAACGTGACCAAAGCGATGGAGGCACAAAGGAATCTATGTCCAGATTTGCTAAAACGCTTTTACTTAACCATCACTCAGTGCATTCCCCATCTCATTTTTGTCCCAGACCCTTCCCCCCAGCATCATGTTTAATGACCGGGCCAGACTCAGAAATCTGGTTCGACGGAATGAAAGCCGAATTTTCCTCAGACCGAGGCGGCAGCATCTCTATTGCCGAAGTCCATAGATCAACGGCGCATCTCAGTGGTTTTAACATGAGAACCGGAAAGCCCCAGGCTTAAGCCGACCTCTTAGCCACCTAGTGCTTTACCAACTCAAACACACACACACACACACCCCTCAGCCAGGACCAGGTGACAAAAAGGCCAGGCTAGCACTACCGGGTTTTCGGCGCCGTCTGTGTGTGCTAGTTGGGTGCTAGGGTGTGTGTTGGTCAACCAAAGGCATATGTCATCGGAGAATAAATCAAGTGACTGGATTCCAGTGGAAAACTGAGACAACCCTATCTGTGGGTTAGTGACAGCGGCAGCAGACATCCTTCCACCTTAGTCTCTGCTATTGCAGATTTCAAGTCATTTTAGAGCCAGATGGCTATCGGCGGTGCGGCTCGGCGTCAGCAACTCTACACCATCCTTATAAATAATAACTCTAACAATGAGCGATTCTCATCAGGTGGATGCAATAGTGTTCAATTTAGGTACTGAGGAAACGCAATAACATTTGAGACCTTCCTCATACTCATATAACAGTTTCTATCTCGCCGACGTGCAGTTAACCACGACAAACCTTTCTCCATTGAAGCTGCATCGGATTCTGCTACGAAGTCAGGCTTTCCTTAAAAGCCCCCTTTCACTCATACCAACCATGTCAGTGGATGCGAAAGCACTCAAGGCTGCCCAAGCCAAGGGCCTCACCGTCGGGGTGATTCCCAAGAGCGGCGATAAGCCCCTGAGGCTGGAAATCGACGACTTCCTCCAGGATGTCGAGCTCGCCAACCTCTACTTTCTTGCCCTTGAGGCTTTCATGAGCAAAAAGGTCTCGCAAGACCCCTTTTCGTACTACGAAATCTGCGGCATCCACGGCCAACCGTGGCGTGCGTGGGACGGCGTCACGTCCGCGGATTTCGGTCCGTCCCCGGGCAGCGTTGACCCGCGAAGCGGCTACTGCTCGCACGGTTCTGTGGTCTTTCCAACATGGCACCGGGTGTATGTCGCCCAATTCGAGGCGAGTCTTTCTTTCTGACACCCCTCCCTCATCTGCGAGGTTCGCACTAACATCACCTGTAGCAAGCATTGTATCTGCATGCGGCCGATATTGCCTCGAAGCTCAAGGCGCAGGCTGCCCTCGATCGGTTCAGGATCCCTTACTTTGACCCCTTTCTTCCCCGCCAAAAGCTCATTTCAGGAGACGTCTTCACCTATGGGCTGCCCATAATATTCACGCTTCCTCAGATCCAGGTCCGTCGGCCGGAGAACCCGTCTCGATGGGTGCCAATGGCAAATCCGCTTTACCAGTTCAACTTCCCTCCGGACAGCAAAGGTGGCTTTGACTGGTCGATGTACGACCGCATTCCCGCCGCCAGAGATCACACTATTCGGGGGCTCAACGCCGCCTCCCAGTCGGCAAACCATAACTATGTGATGCGGGCTTTCGACAACGCGTATAACCCCGTGAGCGGCCTTAGCAGTCAAGCGCCTCAGAGTATTTGGCATGTCATGTTTGACAGGCAGACCTGGACCCAGATGTCTAACAACTGGGACCCCAGAACAAGAGATCCAGCCTCCGCCGTTTACAACGCCAACTCACTTGAGGGTTTCCACGACGACATACACACTCAGATTGCTACCGGTCCTCGGGGCTCCAGCGGCCATATGGGCAGTCCCGCATTCGCAGGGTGGGTCCATATGTCATACGTGCCCGTTCTCTCACGTTTCTGACCGTTCGTAGTTTCGACCCAAGCTTTTGGCTTCACCACTGGTATGTAGCATGAGCTGCAATCTTATGCGCCTCGATTTTGTTCTAATCGACCATAGCAACGTTGATCGCCTCCTAGCTATCTGGCAAGGCATCCACTCTCGAGATCCAGAATCCATCGCCTGGTGGACGTCGCTCGAGGTCCCCGAGGGCAACTTCGTCGAACCCGGCCGCCTTGCCGAGACTCCTCGGACCCCGCTCGTCCCCTTCCGCAAAGGTCTCACTGCCGCTTCCAAACCCATCTGGTGGACTTCAAACGACTGCCGTAACCACTTGGACCTCGGCTACGATTACCCCCAGACCGCCGCCGCTCGGAGATCCGGAGACGTGGTTCGGTCTCTGACGGCTTGGGCCAATGCCCAACTCGGATGGCTGGCGCCCAGGAGCCCCAGACCAGCTGACGAGAACGCCCGCACGCAGCTGAAGCGCCAGATCACCCAGCCGATGCCCTTCTTCCCCTCCAAAGTCCTAATAGACGGAACGACTCCATTAAGCAGCGGGCAGGCTTTCATCGGATCCATGGCCGCGCCCATGACCGCAAAGATCTCAGCAGCTAACACGACTGTATCTGTATCTAGGCGCCTGGCGACTCGAGCCAAGGCGGCGATCAAGGATCTCTCTCTCGGAAGGAAACAGAAAGTGCGTGCCGATGGGACCACAGGCCCCGGTTCCTCGAGAAAACTCACTCCACAACAACTGTCTCAGCTGGTACTCTCTACTGCGCTTCCGTCCAAGCACCTAGATTTCAACAACTGCTACGGACACCTGGGGGATGTTATTTCACACCATAAGATGACACAATGGAACGTTACTTTCAGCGTCGACAAGTAAGTCATCTCAACCTGTCAAGTCTCAAAGCCCCGTTAGCCTATCCCGAATACTCCTTTTGGTTCCTGATGATACACAGCGCTGCCTACTCCTCAGTTGGGAGATTTTCTTCCTTCTGTAGCGATTGACCATTAAAGCTTCATGGGCCTACCTTCTGACGTGGTGAATAGATTCTCACTGGACGGTTCTTTTGTAATCTTCTTCTTCCTGGGAGACTTCAGTCCGGAGGTGGCGACTTGGACCACCGACCCCCATCTCGCCGGCTCCAGCGGAATATTCGCCAGTTCGAGGGCCGCCATCGACTCAGGGGCTTGCGAGAACTGCAGCAAACAAGAAGCCTCTGGACTCAAGTACATGGACACCGTGGCGCTGACCCCTGCACTCTTGACGTACTGGGACAACCAGGAAGAACACTACGGCTGTCGCGTAGGCGATTTAAGCCCCGGCTACGTTTTGCCGTTCCTTGTCCGAAACCTCCATTGGCGTGTCGTGAATGTAAGAAAATTCCCCCGTTACCTTGAAAGTTGCAGTCGAAAGTAAGAATTGAAAGACTAACGGAGAGGGTTGCAGATCCACGGCGACCAAGTCCCTCGAGAGACTATCCCGTCATTGAAAGTCATGGTCTACTCCGAGACAGTCACTCTGCCTCATGATATTGCAGAGACGCCTCAGTTTGAAGGGCAGAGTGTTCATTATGAGGTCACGAATGGGAGGCCTGGTGGTATAAGCACAGGTGATGACATGTAATATGAGTCTCGCCGGGTTGTCTTTGGAGGCAATGCCAACATTGGTGTCAGCTCATTGTGATTTTACAATTGCTCTCGTCATCTTACAGCTCCCAACAGTCAAGAGAACATGTCCATCTTACGTATCCCCGCTCATAGAAGATGCTGTACTACTCGGTCTTCTCCTACTAAACAGTCTCATTGGGCCACTGGTTTGTGGCCGCTTCGTGGCCGATGATATGGCGCCCTCCTTCAGAGAATTGGGGTTGACGTGAGACTGCGGAAAGATGCCGAACTTCCCCTTACTATTGGTCCCCGACCAGCACCAATGATCTTGATACAGCCCTATGTGCGCCTCTGGTCAGTTCTGATACATTACATTCACCGAAGGCTTCACGGGCATGAGAACTTACAGCCGACATTCTTGATCGTCTCTCCCTTATTGAAAGTGAGCCATCCTGTCCTGGAACTGTCCGGGGGGTCCCATTTCCACCTCGTCGTCAACGAGACCGCACTGGTGGCCTGGAATGAGATCTCGTTCTGTTTCGGGCCCTCGATCTCGACGTGTTTCGCCGGGAACGCGCCTCGCACGCCGTCATGCCAGCCGACGCACCACTTGCCGCCCCATTTCTCAGGGAACTCGACGCCGACGATCTTGGCCCCGACGAAGAACTTCAACACGTCCGTGCTGTCGTCCGGGCGGGCCAGGGTCTCGCCCCATCGCTGGACGTGGCTTTTCGAGGCCGTGGCGACGGGGAACTGGGCAAAGGTGTCGATTTTGGGGAATGGGCTCGGTGCCGGCGGAGACGGAAAGTGGATATCGTAGTCCTCGATCTGGTGGTGGTCCTTGTCGACCTGGCCGTACAGCACCGTCACGCCGGGCACGGCGGGAAGAGGCTGGGGGTGACGTGCCAGGTGCTTGAGAAGCTGGTCGGCACTCGGGAAGACAGTCGCATCGCCCTCGTGGACCGTGTGGCCGGAACGAATACAAAAGAGGCATGCGTAACGGATTTCCGATGTTGTCCTAGCGGGGATGTGGGACTTGATCAAGAACCGCATACGGTACAGCAAACCGAACTTGAGGAAGTTTGCACGCGCTGGCTTTGAGGTCAAAAAACCTGACACCGGGAGAGACGATGAGTTGAGCAAGTGTGTACTTACAGTCACCATCACTGTCCAGAGTGAGTTCCTTGTAAATGTGGTAATACTCGCAGTTCAGGCACCGCCCAATCGCGAGGGGTTCTCCCTGGTCATTCTATCAGCGTCACAAATTCAAGCGAGGATGCCGCGCCGAACCACGGAGACCGGGGACGAGTTGTTGCTAACATATGCCATGGCCTGCTTGAGGCCATTCCAGTATCCCCCCCGGCGGAACGACTGCGCGCCCTCGCAGAAGCCCTTGAGCTGGTGGAAGGAGCTCTTCGGCCCGATCGAACAATCCTCCTCCTTCGCGAGAGTTGATATGGACCTGTGGCGCTGGGTGCTCGTTTCCGAAACCGCCTGCTCGTCGGCCAACATCAGACCGTCACTGAAGTGACCCTGGGGCTGGAGGCCCATGGAAACGGTCGGCCCGAAGTGAATCGCCGCTAGTGAGGATAATCGCATCTCGCTCACAGGTAGTTTGGGCGACGGTCCGCTGGACGATTGTGTCGGTGAATCTGAGTTCACCGATGTTCGATTTGTAGTGGAGGGACTGGTGGGATCGAAGACAGAGCTTTGCGGAGTGATGCTATTGTCGAGGCCGTATTTGTTGAAACGAGCAGCAGTCGTGCTATCGCTCAGTGTATGGTTTGTCACGGCCGAGTCCTCCGGTATACTTCCTCGTACATGGCGACGGGGCCTCGGGACTGAAGTTTGTTCCTCGATCCAGTTGGATGTCCATGGGTGTGGCGGTGGTTCCTGTGATGTGATGATCCTGAGTTGGTTCAGTTCCTCCCCGAGAACATCGGGGGACGATGATCGATACTCTTCCCTGCCATTGATGGCTGCCGAGACAGTCGTGCTTGTCGTATCTTGATTGCTGGATGAGTACACGTGCGAAGATCTAGTGTCAGAAGCAGCGGACCTGGCGACGGACGAGTTCCTGCGTGGCGTCGCTCCATCTGATGACCCGTGTGAGCTTCTGGTCGCAGTCCGTTTCGGCTGCTGTCGTGCAACGACAGGAAACAGGGAGAAATTGGCGCTGGCCTGGCTGCCGCTTCGCGACGGCGGCGCCTGTCCGGGCTGGGAGGCGAGTTTCTGAGGCTGTGCTGGTAACGGCGGCAAAGGAGGCAATGGAGGCAGCGGTGGAAACGCCGAGACCGGAGTTGTGGGAGTTTTGGTTTCAATCTTCATCCTTTTGATCGAGTCCAGCACGTCTAGAGCGAACGATCTGGCTGCGGTCTGGACCTCGGCGAACTTGGATGAGTCGAAACTTTCCAGGTCCAAGAAATCCTCAAAGTCGTACAAGAGCTCTTCAAGGACTCGCCGTTTCTCCGCAATGTCGTCTTGGCCCCATTAGCCATGTCATGTTGGGCTCAGTATCACTTGAGAAAGACTTACCGTTGTCCGCAATGATGTCCTTGAATGTGTCACCGTGCTTCTCAACCTGGCTGTCCCAGAGCGGTTGCAGCCGTTTCAGCGCGCGCTCGCCCTCCTTGGTGATAGCCATTGCGGACTTCATCATCTGCTTGGCCTGCTCCGGGTCGTCGTTCTGCGCTTCTTCGGCATTCGCCACGGCCTCCTTTCCCCTCTCCACCACCTCACGAAACGGCGTTATGATAAGCTCTTCGACGTCGACAGCCATGACGATTGGAGTTGTGGGTGTGATGTTGGACGCTCCAGACAAGGTGGGGGGGTGTTACAGGCCGCCTTGTAGGCTTATACACCCAGAGAGGGTAGGATCGACGGTGATACAACGTGGCGATGGGGGTTCAAATGAAAAGAAAGGGTCTCTTCAAGGGGCAGGACGAGCACGAGACTGATGGAAACATTGAGTCGCGCGACTCGCCAATAAGAGGCAAACGAGACACGAGAAGCACCACCGTTAAAGGTTGAGGCTGAGACAGGCAGCGGATTCAGGGACTTGAAGCTTCAGCCCAAGGAGCGTCGTCAACCAGCCGATCGAGCACGTGGTGGACTCGCCAAGAAGCTGAAGACAGGTTCCCTCATGCACATCGAAATGACGCTATTGGTTCGGTCGGCTCAAAGAGGCAAAATTGGAACCCCGACCACCTGACTTAGCACGTCGGGGGGGAGTAACGGCAGAAAAGCAGCCTTGCCTGGGATCGTGGCCAGTTCGATAGGTTTACACAGGTTCCCCGGGCTGGGCAGCCTCATGAAGAATGCCTCTTGCATGAGGCGATCGTATCGGAGACAACTGGACCAGGCCTAGCGGACACCGGGGAACAGGGGTTCATGCCAGGGCCGTGTTGACGCTACGCGTAAGTGGAAATTTGCCCCAACTGTGCCGCAGAGGCATGATCCACGAAAACATGTTGCGAAGTATTTCCGTTCAGCTTCGGTTTCATCCAAGGATCATGCTTTTGTCCAAGGGAAGACAATGAATCGGGCCGGTGAGACGTCAAGGGGCCTGATAAGGGGTTGTTTAAGTTACTGTTCTTTCAGCTCAGGGTCCGCATCAGATTCCTGTGGCGTACATCTGCGGGCGGTGCCTAATATCCGCTCCAGGCACGTTATCCCGCGACGGCCAGCCGGCGGACA
The DNA here is from genome assembly GCF_001672515.1 of Colletotrichum higginsianum IMI 349063. Lineage (NCBI taxonomy): Eukaryota > Fungi > Ascomycota > Sordariomycetes > Glomerellales > Glomerellaceae > Colletotrichum > Colletotrichum higginsianum. Next base: position 283,159 of record NC_030958.1, read on the forward strand.
AAGCTTTCGATGCCGACGTTGACGACCGCCGGCTCGGTTGCCGAGCCCGGCGGGGCCGGAAGACCGGAGGGACCGGTCCTTGGGTCGTTTATGAGGCCAAGATGGTTCCCCATATCCGGGGGGGGGGGGACCAAATCCTTGGTTCAACTGATTGATCAGGGGGTTGCCCTAATTTATTGCGTTGACGACCCGAGAGTGCACCGCAGTCTCCGGCGTGACAGAGCCGCCGGCGAACCTGATGACATTTTGTATTCGAATTTCCCCCAACCCAAACAAGTATCGAGTTCTTTGGGGAAGATAAGCCTGTGCGGGCTTTCAATGGGCAACGTGACATGCTCTCATTCATTGACGGCATTGAACCGAAACTTCGCCTTCTATTTCCGGACAGCCGACAGATAAGGGATCCTTGCCGGATGGCGTTCGAATCAGGGGCGTTTTCGACACCTCCAACGAATCCAGTGGAGCAAGAAAGAGCCCAAATCGGTTACAGAACGGGTCGGCTCCGGCGTCGGAGGTCATCCGTCTGGATCGGCCCTCCGAAAGCCGCTCCCTGTGGCTTATCGCGTGCATGCTCACACCGCTGCATGGCTCGGCACCTTGGACAATCGCCTGCTCGGTGAGCATGAAAGAGTGCAGACAGTTGTAAAGCAGTCGAATCGGTTCGTCAAAGTTGTCGAGTTGTGTGGAACAAGTATCTGAATGTCGGACAGTTGCCGTCTTGCCGTGAAATCTGAGTCAAGTTTCTGCGGAGCCGGAGCATTACCAGCTTCGCCCAGAAGTTCCCAAAGTCCTTCCCGAGAGGCCCAACTTATCCGATGTCCGGAGCCAAGCGTCGGTTATCTGCCGACTCGGCCCCTAGTGGTGGAGGGTTAGTAACGGGTGTCGGCGTCTTATTAGCGGCCCATATCCGTCAGCTGCGGAAAACATTTGTACTTCTTTCTCGGTTCAACATCCCCTGGTTTTTTTTTCGTGTGCAGCCTGCACCTTGGCTGGGAAAGAAAGAACAAAAGTCTTCGAGATCAAGTAGTTTTATGGATCGCCATGAACAACAACAAACACACGCAAGAGCCTGTGGACTCTTCCCGGAGGACGTCGTCAGATCAGCGAGATGAGGATATCGAGGAGTATGCGGATATTATTCCCGCGAGATCAAAAAGCCACAACAGAGGTTGTTCTACGACCCCTTCCCCCCTCCCCCCTTTGCACCAGGGATGATTTTGACTCATCAAATCACAGAAATCCCGGGCGATTCGGTGCTATCAAAGCTGCCCTCAGGGGTTCTAAACTTCCAAGACGACCCAGTCTCGCGTCACCAATCCCATGCCGAGATTCCCTATGAAGCCTACAATCGCTTCTCAAAACACCGCAAGCACGTCATCGTTGCTGTGATATCGTGGTGCGGCTTGCTGTCGCCTATTTCCAGCACGGCGGTGCTGTCGGCTTTGCCTGAAGTCGCCTCAGAGTACAAGACGACCGGAGACATCATCAGTCTTAGCAATGCGTTGTATCTCGTCTTCATGGCTATCAGTCCATGTTTTTGGGGTCCTTTGAGCCAGGTGTACGGGCGGAAATGGGTAAGCCATCCCCCCAGAACATATCCGCTCCAGCAGATCAACTTGCCACCCTTTCTTGAATTTGGTCACCATATCTCCTACTCCAGACATGATGTGAGGGAAGACTAAAAAAAGAAAAAAACCATTCAGACCTGTGCAGTCACGGCATCGTTGTTCTTGGGATGTTCCATCGGCACTGCTCTGAGCCCAAACATCGCCGCCTTCTTCGTCTTCCGAATGCTCACCGCATTCGCCGGAACCTCATTCCTCGTCACGGGCCCGGCTGTCATCGGCGACCTGTATCATCCGACGGGACGCGCCACCGCCATGGGATGGTTCCTGTCCGGCACTCTGATCGGACCGACCGTCGGACCGGTCCTTGGCGGCATCATCGTGACTTATACATCGTGGCGCGCCATCTTTTGGCTCCAGACTGCCCTCGCCGGTGTCGGTGTCGGCGGCGCCTTGTTCCTCATGCCGGAGACGTTGCAGGAACTCAAGAGCGCGGAGCTAAAAGGTCTACCAATGTCCAAAAAGATCGGCGTGCTTTGGGGGATGACCAATCCTATCAGAGTCATCCGGCTCTTCCGCTTCCCGAACCTCGTCCTCGTAGCGATCGCCAGCGGCTCGCTCGTTTGGAACATGTACGGCATGCTGACCCCCATTCGATACGTCCTCAACCCACGCTTCTCCCTCACCTCGCCCGCCCAATCCGGCCTCTTCTATCTCGCCCCGGGATGCGGCTACCTCGCCGGTACGCTTGTCGGCGGACGGTATGCGGATTACACGGTCCGACGCTGGATAGCGGAGCGTCACGGACGACGGATATCCGAAGACCGGCTTCGCTCCTGCATACCTTTCCTCGGCGCGGCCCTACCCTGCTGCATGCTCATCTACGGCTGGACCGTCCAACAGCGCGCCGGAGGTGTCGCCGTGCCCGTCGTCTTCATGTTTCTCGGAGGGGTGTCGCAGCTCTTCTGCTTTCCGAGCCTCAACACCTACTGCCTGGACGTGATCCAGGGTCGGAGTGCGGAGGTGATAGCGGGCAACTTCATGGTGAGGTATCTTTTCGGTGCTGCCGGATCGGCTGTGGTGCTCCCAGCCATCAAGAAAATCGGCGTCGGTTGGTTCAGCACCATTTCAGCGGCTTTTCTAGTCATCGGATCGCTGAGCGTCTTGGCCGTGGCGCTATGGGGTAGAAGTTGGCGTACTCGGATTGATGAAAAGACAACATCTTCGAAATAGCATGGTTGATGGAAATGGAGAGAAATCAGGCAATTTTTTCAATTATGTCGAATTGGTATCAGTCAGTCATGTAACATCGTTCGGTCCTTTCTACACGTATCGAAATGGATTAAATGGATTCTAATTGTTCGAGCTTTCTGTCATTTGCTGTCTGAATCTGTGTCATGGTAATTTGCTTCCCGCAAGCTTGTCAAGACCTGAGCCCATTTGCTGCTATCTCCAATTCTGTCATCGCCATCTAAAAGTCGAACAAACCTTTTGTCTCACACTGGAGTGCCCCAGATTCGTTCCTCGAAGCCTCCCACCAGACAGAATGTATCATGCCAGGGTTGCAGAGCGGCGAGGCCTCGAAGGTCCAATGGAACCCCCCTTCCCCTCGAATTGTTGCCTCGCACTCTGGGAAATGCGCGACAGCACAAGCTGGGAAACGTCTCAGACTTGACCAAAGCCTATCACACAGGCCTGACGCCTCTGCTTTCAGTATACCGGTGGCGGTGATATCATACCTGTTGCTTAGCAAAAAGCCTGGGAATATCTCAAAGTGCTGGCACCTGGGCTTGCCAGTTTCTGTAAGTGGATCGCCGCCGAAGCTCCCTTTCAGAGCAGCTCCTGAAACCGCCTTTTCGAGTGCCGCGAGAAAAAGTAGAACTTGCGATTTTATCTTCATTGTATCTGTACCTGTAACAGAATAATTTGGCTTGAGCTGGTGAGTGTCAATGCGAGTTGTTGGGATTTGATGCTGTGAGTGCTGCAACTTTCTAGCAGCTTAAGTGGGAAAAAGACCTGCTTCATATAGCAGTGACCCTCTTCTGGAACTACCACAACAGATAGAGAACTCCCAATGTTGTTTGTATAGAAGCAGGTTTTGACTATGGTCTATACGGTCAACTCGGGACCGACCAAGGCTCCAATCTCATGATATTTCGATACGTGGCGTTTCCTTCGTTTCACAGTCCGCGAGATCGGTTTATGAAACCGGTCTTTTGAAAAACTGAGACAGCCGTATGTAAAGAAAAGAAAGCTGGCAGGATAAAAAGGCCACGAAACAAGCATACCATAAGACACTTATAGGTCTGCTGGAAGAACTGACAAGCGCTTGTGTGGGCCGTGACTGAGCAGGCCAACATGGAATCGGCTAGATTCTCGAGGACATTGAAAGTACATTTCAGAAACGAACGAACTAGAGTTTCAACGATAAATCAAAGATTCAGGAAGCTTGCGCTACTAATTATCTTTACGTGACATTATGAACAGCCCGTTTCTATCCGCAGTCGTCTGTGTGATCTACCAAGCTGACCTAGCGGCCGCGGTAGAAATCACCAACCTGTTTGTCGCGAACGCTTCTCCGTCTTGTGTATTCCTTGCTAATTATATACTCATGTTCCCAGGTCCATGTGCACACAATCGTACACATAGCTACTGGAGTCATTAGGAGGTCCTATCATATTGAACCCGTTCCATGAGGCAGTGGTGCTAGACCTTGAACAGGGACGATGCGCTCGGTCCTGTACCAGTTGGCCTCGGGATCGCCAAGGCATTCGCCAACGGGGACTCCGTTTAGGTTATTTTCCTTCATGACGCGCAGGAGCTCGGGCAGCAGAACCTCGGCGGTGTTTTTTTGGACCTTGGGGCGAATTAGCTATACATTTCTTGTTGCGATTAATGCCGGGCTCGACTTACATCGTGGCACAAAGTGAGGGTGCCCCCAGCGTCGATGCCATTCTCGAAAAGCGTGAGACCGGTAAGGTTCCCGTACGAGCTGTATTTCCAGTCGAACGTGTCGATATCGGCACGGATAACGTGGTATTTGAGATCCTTCATTATAGACAGAGTGGCGCTGTTCCAGCTGAAGTAGGGAGGACGCATGTATGTGGGACATTTCCCAATGATGTCAAAGAAGGCGTCCTCCAGCTTGGTCATCTGCGTAACCACGTCTTTGTCGCTGGTTGTAGCGAGGTCGGCATGGCTCCAGGTGTGGTGGCCGACTTGGTGGCCCTCGTCGAGCATGCGCTGGATGACAGCCTTCTGTTCCCTGATGTCGCTCAAGAGACTGCCGGTAACGAAAAAGGTAGCTCTGACCTGAGCCTCGGCGAGGAGGTCGAGAACGTGGTTGGTGTACGTGAACGGGCCGTCATCAAAGGTGAGGGCAAATGTGTCTTTGACAGTACAGCTGTCGATGACTGTACCATAAGGAATTCGAGTGGGCAAAGCGAGGGATGTGTTATTGCTAAATTTGTTGCTCGTGAACTGACGGCGGAATGGGCCAGCAGCTGCGCCCACTACAAGGAGCGATGTAACGACAGCGGCGAAATGCATGTTGTTAAAGATCGATGAGGGTTTTGAGTAAACGACTGTGGTGATGGACGAGTATCGTCCTTACGTGACCAGAAATGAATGTAGAACTGATCAGTAAACCCTCTGTATTTTAAAACGTAGAACAAATGAAAGCAGAACATTGCGTCCCCTCCCCCTTATTGTCTCTCAGCCTACATACAATACAAGGAATCCTCAAAGTTAAAGGGGCCAAACTCAAACATCGCGTGCGCCGAGCTTGTATTACCGCATAGCCATAATGCGAGGATCAAAGAGTGCCCCACCCGGCATTTGACGCCTGGCTACTGGAAGACATGACTGAATGAATGAATCGTTGAACTCAACATATCAAGGTAGGCAGATCTCGCTTTCGCTTTTCCTTTATGCCCCGAGTAACGAGCTGTCTGACAAGTTCTTGTCTGCCATAATAACACCTTGCCAGACTTTGCTTTCTCATGCAGCCTTACTGCACCAATGCCCGGTCTGACGTTCCTCGACCTAACCCCCGTCTCGTCTGCCGGTCGGATAGAACTGCCGACCCGAACATTGGCGCAGTGAAAAACTAGGAGCGAAGTATTTACAATTCTTAATAACAAGACAATCTGCGTGGTATTACAAGTATGCCGGCCTGACTATCACTCTCTACTTCCGGTTAGTGTGAAAAGACCGACGTTTGGCATCCTTGCGGACGTGTACAGTAATTAAAGTAAGTATCGGAATACTAGAGGCCAGCATATCATCTGCTCGCTTGTACGGCTCCCACGGCTCTCACAGCTCTAACGATCGTCACGGGCCGGGTGCGCGTGGCAGTCCGAGCTCTCGGGCGCACGGGCGTAACAAGTGGGATGCGGTGACATTTGCATGAACCGGATCCCTGCGGGAACGGCCAGTCCAGCGGCATCTTCGCCAGGCCCGAATGTTGGCCATTCCGCCTGTGGATATAGCCCGCGGCCGAAGGCCCGTGTGGCCTTTGCCCTTCCGTTCGTTAGACATCAGAAGCGATGGAATAACCTGCTGTCCCACATTGTCCGAAGGCATCTCCACATACGTGCATAACCTGTGATACAGACAGCAAACCATAGCAGGTTCCTTCCATTATGGTACCAAGCTTTGGCCCCTGAACAGCGGCGTGCGAAGCAGGATGTGGAGAACGGAATCCCAAGCAATTCAAGAAGGAACCGGCTTGCTATTCGAGCAGTTCTATGTGGTGTGGATGATGTCTTTTGGGAGGCACTCGGCAGTACATAGGGGACGAAGCAGGGGGGCCGATTGCTTGATGGGCAGCACCGTCCGGGCAATGGGTTCGTGGAATGCTCCGCTGAGTTTGGCAGAGAAGAGGCCGTCGTATCCTTCTGAATAGATGTATGATGCGTCGCTTGAAGCCTCGACTTGGGCCAGTTGTGGATCTCCTCAACCGAGCGGCTTACGACGTAGTTCACGCAGCGCGCAAACGGCCCCGGACACTTGATAGTCTATGACAGACGCTATAGTACACACCAAGTGGCCAACACCTCAAGTTAAAAATTCAATACCTTCCGAGATAATGAAGCAAGATCTGCAAATGTATGCCTTTTGTTTACATACAATTATCGCCCTGTTTAGTGACTTACTGAGCTGTAAAGTAGTCAGGTGCTGTAAATGCTGTCAATGACGGGAGCAAAGTGTGAGGTTCCTTTTGCTCACCGCGTGACAGGCGGGGGACGTAGGTGGCCTCGTCCGTAGCCATTCATGTCAATTTGAAGTGGGCGTGAGCCAAGAACACTTACCTGGATGGAGCTTCTAGTCACAGTTTGATCAGCTCCTTCGTTTTCGCTTCGTTTTCGCATCCCACGTGTGAGTGGCATGGCCTGCCGATACCTTCGCTTAAGTCACGGATCATCGCAGCAGCCAATGGAGTTTTATTCTAGTCCCAGTATTATGAACCACGTATCGGGATAGCTGTCACAGATTGCCTGCGCGTATAGATACCCGTGGCTACAGTGTATGCAGTGTCATCTTCCACCACGCCGTCGCCTAGTGAAGGCCAGCTAAGAGAGACATGCTTCGTTACATCCACTTTCAATTTCACTGCTCTTCTTTGGTTTGATTGGGTTTGCTTATTGTCAATTCTTCTGCATTCTCTAGATCTATGGGTACACAATAGCCTTACCGTGCCGCTAAGCCCGGCTATTACGCAACCTGTTGACTCTGCTGTGTCGCACAGCCCAGATATCGCGCAGCCCTGCCTATCTTTCACATCCAAACGGCTACCAGTGGGACTGCTTCATCTATCCAATACAGTATTAGGCTTCTTGCCATGTAGTAGGTTTGAATGCAGCTGATATTGTGTGGAACCAAGGATGACTCCTCCGCCAGTAAGGCAGCCTGTTAGTTGGGGCTATTGCTGATAGATTGCAGTACTGGCTAGTTTCACTAGTATTAGTTGCAACTCTAGTTTTTTGGGGGGGTTTTTATAGGTCCCGGCTTATCTTGTAACTATACCACTGGGTCTTCTTATCCCCAGCGTCATAGATAGTATATAACTGCTCTGTGGGCGGCGATGAGACCATACTCGTCAGCTCATGACTTTATTAAGTGAACAAGCCTAAATCAGTATTTCTTTTTTTTTTTTGCAAATAATTTGTACCCAGAAATCGTCAAGATGCGCATCGCACTCGTCCTGCAATGGCTCACGGCGATCAGCAGTTGCCATGTCATCACCGACAGAACTTCCCACAGTCCCGTTGAGGTAGACAAGCGAACGTTGAATTCTGTCCAGATAGCAGGTGGCAGAGGAAACTGGGCATGCGGAGCCGAGGAACTCAATAAGCTGCAGGACTTCATCGACAATGCACAGCAGCTGGCTCGGAACGCGGCGAACGCCCTGGGCGTGGGGGGTTCTGAGAATTCAGCCGCGTATCTGAAATGGTTTGGACAAGGTACGTCGACTAACATCGCTGCATGATGGTTCGGGATTCGGGAATCGACCCCTCGGGCTCAACTTGGACAAAGAGGATATTTTGAACTTTGCTAACCTGCCGAACAAATGTTCTAGCTAATGCAAACGCCCGGACACGAATCGCAATCAAGACAAACAACTACGAGTCGGTAATCACCGACCTACGATTCCCCGATGGCACATTCATATTCAGCAGGCAGAAGCTGGATCCTAAGGGGCTGTCGTTTGTCTGCTGGCCGCAGTCCGACCGGCACTGCCAGATGGGATACATCGCCGGCGTAATGCCCGCCGGCTACCACCCGGGATTCAATACCGTTTTTAAGGGGCCTATTCTGGCCATGTGTCCGCGGTTCTTCAATCTCCCCTCGCAAGATGAGGTAGTCAAGGCTCTGACTCAGGAGTCGCCGACACTGATGCTGACGGCAGGGCTTACCCTCCTTCACGAGATGCAACACGTCAATCTGACGACGGGGGATGAGAGACTATGCGATGATCAGATCGAAATGAGTAAAACTCACGGCCAGGGCTTCGGATGTTACGACATCAAGTGGTGAGTTATCGGGACATTTCGTCCTACTGATGTTTCTCTTTTCCCCTGTATTCAACTGACTTTGTGAATGTGTGCAGTACAACGTCAATCCCCGACGAGGCCAAAATCAAGAACGCTCAAAACTATGCTTTCTTCGCCCTCGATGTCACTGCTTTCCCCCACCGGGGCAAACAGACCGATGAGGGTAAGTCTTGCGTTGTCGGAGGCTTGGGGAAGAGAGTGCTCGTTGAGGCGCCTGGGAATCATAAGCGGGCTCGTCGAAGCGTCGATGGCATGTTCAGATTCAACAACGATACGATGAAACCTAGCAGCTGGGTTTCATCCACGCTGCGGTCTTCGTCATTGGCCCGATCCTCCTCCTCCCAGCAACAATCTTCCTCGATGCTTCCCTCTTCCACGCTTCACCCAGCTCCTCGCCCATCGTCGACTCAGACCCCGGCACCGACGGCAACTCCAGAGGTAGTCCACGTGAGCGATGGCGAGACAGTAACCGCCGTCGTAGGAGCCGTCGTCGTTGCCGGGGTTGGAGGCGGTCTTGTTCTCGTTCCGTCCGGAGCCCTCCTCCCCATCCCCGCCGGATCCACAGCCGTTGTCAGCGCCAGCACAGCCGCCAACGGAGCCCAAGAATACGAGTTGGAAGAGCAGAAAGACGACAACAACGTTCCTACTCCCTCTGCTTCACTGAGCCGCCCGGCCTCCGAGACTCCTACGTCCTCGGCTGATCTCTGCTCCCTCGCTCCGGGCTCGACTCTCGGGCCGGAGCCGGCCACGCCCGACGCCCCGGGCTTCACGTTCAGGGATTTCCTCTTGCTGCCTGGGCCCGAACCGACCGCTTTCTCGACAATGTCGGAGCCACCCACCACAGCGAACACAACGACATCGGCCCTGCCTGCTTCGACGACGCACGGCAGCGGGGTCGTAGTGTCCAGCATAACGAGACCCGATACCTCTGCAACAGTGGCTCCTGTTGCTTGTTACAACTTCGACGTCAACACGTACGGCTATTGCTGTCCTGGGCCGGGTAACCCCTGCGAGAACGATAGAGGTGATTGTTACTTTGATGGGGAGAGCGTTTCTGGTGGGTCTACTGGTGTCGTGCCGGATGGCGCGCGATGCCCGCCTCCTCCCGGTGCTCAGCTTTGTAGAGGTCCATGCGAGCAATAGGAAGTCAGCGCCGAAACTTTCGACAATCTACGACTCTACCTAGGAGAGAAGAATTCATGTAGAGTCTGTTTCCTCTCTGAAATGAGTGAAACTTATCTACTGAGTATATCACTTACCGTCTCTGATCTGACTTTCTATTCAAAGTGTTAGACTCATAGTGGCCTTCGATGCCAAGACACTGGAGGCCGAGTGTCGAGGCTATCCACCTATTATTCAGCTATAATCGGAACATCAATGTGGCATTCTGTCTGTTCTTATGGTAGCTATACCTCCATTTTCCTTGATTTCAAGCCCTTGTTCAGAAAACCGTCCAGTTTAGTGTAGCCAACGACAGAAAGAGATTTGAGCTCTAATGTATCTCCCGCCCCAATGACTCCTCTATGTGGCACTGGATATCAAGCCACTCTCGTCAACGACAAGGAGCCCCCAGCTAGGGTGACGTTAGTGGCCTTGCCAGACATGTCAATATCGAACACAACTCGGACGTCAAACGTCAACCCCAAAGGACCAACATCCTGCCAAGTGATGCAAGTCGGCGTGCCCATGTCAACCGGAGCGCCCTTGTCCTGAAAGACCGCCACGAACTGGTGCCGCGTCTCGGTCGCCACGTTGCTCGGGTACAGGCGGAAGTCGAGGTCCTCCAGCCCGACACCCGCGGCAGCGGCGATCTCGGCACGCAGATCGACCTCGCCGGCCTCCAGCCTCGAGACAACCAGGCCCGGGCCGTCGCCGGAGACGGTGAAGGTAGCAGCGCCGGCGGGGCCGACGAACGTACCGGCATACCGCGCCGCCATTTCGGCAGCGGCAAGCTCCTGCAGCTGCGCGACGGCCAGCGACACGATGTCCGCGTACACGTTGAGGTCCGGGCCGCGGGCGGCTTCCGCGTCGTGCGCCAGGATGGCAAACCCCGCGTACAAGTCCGGCGCGAGGCCGAAGTAGCTCGCGTAGTGCCCGATCGAGCCGGTCTTGGTGAAGACGTCGACGATGGAGCTGTTTGCCTGTCGCCCGGCGTGGTAGATCTCCCAGGGGCGGCCGACAGCGTTGCGGAGATTCGATGTGTCGGCGACGGGCTGGAGCCAGCGGCGGGTGGCGGCAGGCGAGATGAGGCGGGAGCTGAGCATGGCGTGGCCGGCGCTTGCGAGGTCTGCGGCGGTGGAGAGCATGGCAAGGGCACTTCCCAGAGGGTCAGCTGTCCATTATGGATAGAAGGAGGAGGGGTACTGTGTATGCTTACCCTGGTTCCCCGATAGCAGAGCCGTTCAAGTCCTGGGCGAAGATCTGCGTGTTCTCCGCCAGCGTCAGAAGGCCGCTGTTCGTCATCCCGAGAGGCTCGAAGACCTCGGTTGACAGGACCTGTTCGAACGTCCTGTTGCCACTGTGGGCTTCTAAGGCCAGCGCCAGAAGTTGGAAAGCAGCATTGGAGACGACGGGTGTAGTGTCCGGAAAGAAAAGGGGCGCTTGGCCGCCAATATTTCGTATGTGATCCGCACGGGAGCAAGGTTGACTGAGAATGCATGCGTGGGCTAGGCGACGACCGTCAGCAACACTCAACGGATTCATGTGTGTTGTTGACCTTGAGAGCAACTTACAGTCCCTAGCAAGCCCAGACATATGACTGGCCAGCGCACCGACGGTGATATCGTTCCATTCCACAGCTAGGTCGGTCGCAGACGCGTGGTTGAGCTCCGGCAAGAACACGGTGATGGATGTACCCCAGTGCCCATCCCCAACTTCCACGAGCCACGAGTAGACAGTAAACAGCTGGGTGAGGGTGCCCAGCGGGAAGATCGTATTTTCGTCGACAGTGGAGTTCTTTGGTGCGTTGGGGGCCGTGTAGTGGTACTCGAAGAAGATAGGGTCGTCGTCGATGGTTTCGGAGCCGGTGAACAACACCACCGAGAAGGATGTGGTGTTGGGCGTGACCGCGCCAAAGTCTTCGGAGCCGTTCGATTCGATGAGGTGATCGAAGAGCGATGTGAAATCTGCCGCGAAGGACTTGACCGTCTCGGCTTCTTTGCTGATCGTCGGTGCCGGGTAATAGGCTCTCAGCAGTGGACAAGGCTGGTACGGCGGAGTGTCTGCCACGGCCGTAGGCGTCAAGGATATCAAGGCCACGGCTGAAGCGAGGGGGAGTGTCTGGCGCATGTTTGTGGAAAATACGGGCACTGGTGGTAGGGAGTTGTGATGACTTCGGGTTAGATTCTGAGATGGTTGAGGGTATCATGGCAGTAAAGTTGCGGTCTGTATTATATACCGCGTTTAAATATTGGCAATGATGTAAAGCTTTCGCCTTTGCTGCCGAGTGCAAGTACACGCAACTACGGACACGGAATCAGAATCCTACACCCAGTTCCAATAAAACCGGGCATTGAAGACCCCCGTCTTGAAGCCTTGAGGCGATCTTTCAAACCGCCAACGCAGGATATGACCTATTCTTTATCCCGTGCCTCTGCCTTCATCCCGTGCTTGCCACAAGGCTTTGGTCTGCTGTGTTGCGCGTTCCGGTGCGGAGCAGCAAACAATCGGTTCCCGACTCCGTGTCCGAACCCACCATCGCGGCGATGTGGCACTACATACGAGTCTACGACGTCCGGATCCTCTCCGAAGGATCACGCTAAAAACTGCGCTCTATCACCGCCTTCGTTGCCCACCACGGGACCCCAGCCCCTGAACGGGATGAAGGATTCGGGCAGAACCGAGAGGGCGTCCATGACGTATTCCGGGTTCGAATTCATGGCGCCCGTGTTGGGTATGATGAAGCCGTTGTGGTTGCCGCCGTACACAACGCTTCCGTCCATGGGCGCGACCGCGTGCGAGGAGAACACCGAAGGCGCGACTGAATAATCCAAGATCTGACTCTGGTTCGAGAAGTCGGAGGCGGGCGTGCCCATGGTCGTGAAGCCGGCCGTGCTTGTCGGCATGGTGACGTGTAAACTCTGGGGCGAGAAGTCGTGCTGCTGCTGCTGCTGCTGCTGCTGTTGCTCGAGGAGGGCGGACTGCCGCTGCTGCTGCTCCAGGTAGAACTTCTCGACGCGTTTCGTACGGATGGCAAAGTGGTAGAAGCTGTCGCGATCGCCTCGGTCGTCGAGGTCTGGCGAGCTCGCGGACTCGAGTCGGAGGACGACCTGGCGGATGGTGTGCGCAATGTCCGAGAACTGCCGCAGGTGCTCCGCCATGAAGCCTATCCTCGGGTCCGCGGCCAAGAGGTCCAGCCGGGCGGCCAGCGTGAAGCCGCAATGGAGCATCACCCAGACAATGTTGGGGAAGAAGACCTCCTGGCCGGGAGGCGTGTGTAGGAGGACGCAGACGAGGGATTTGGCGGACACGATACTCTCGGACAGGCCTGCGATGAGCCGCTGCATCGGAGCGTTTTGAGGGTTGCTCAGCCCGAAGGGAGCCTCTGGCAGCGATAGCTGGTTCAGGCAGAGCTGGATCGTGTGTAGCTGGGGAACCAACAGCGCTGTATCATAGGAGTCGGTAGTAGTCAGCAAGGAGGGAATAAGGTCTTCGGATCCGTTCTCGTTTGTTATAAGGTGTGTGCTTACGGCAGTCGCTGAGGGAGAATCCCAGGCTGTTCTTGAACATGTCGACCCTTTCCTTGGCCTCCGAGACGGACGCTTGTATCTGCATGGGATCCAACGTCGACTCGTTCTTGACGACATCGTCAATGTCTTCGGCAAGCCGTTGTAGGCGAACAATGTACGGTAGGTACTGGTCGCTAGGGAACTCGGCTACTTCGGCCAGCCGGTTCGCCGTTTCGGTGATGAAACTGGACAAAGTGACTATGCGAAGTTTCTGGAGCACGATGCTCGTACTGGAGGATCGTTTGCGGTCAGCTCCACGAACCGCAGCTGCGTGATGTGCCTGGAAAAACTCTCACCAAGATGAAAGATAGTACGTCCCGAGGAAAGTCCTCTGTTCGTCTAACGATTCGACATTGTCATGCGGCGCACTCATCCCCTCCACGTTCCAACGCCGGGGGTTCTTTGGCCTGTCTAGGCGCAGGTCGGAGACAATGCTAGTCGCCAGGTGAAGATGCTGCGAGTATCTCTTGGGTCTGGGCTGGAAATGGGCCCTGGAAGATGAGGTTAGTAATTATCGGCAACACAACGTGCAACAGACACACTGAGAAGGGTGGAGTCCCATTACCAGGCGAGGTGGACGAGAAGCCCCTGGAGCACATCCAAACAGGTAAAGTTCCCTGCTACCAAGCGTGCGGCGACGAGCTCGTTAAACATCTGGCCCAGCGCTCTCTGAAGCCGGACATCATCGTGCGACGCGGCGGCGAGGAGCGCCAGACACAGTGCCGGCCTCGTCTTTCTCAGAGCGCTCACGTGCACCGAATCGGCAATGATGACGAAGGGGAAATGGGGCGTCAGTTTCTTGCGGAACCTGTCGAGAAGCTCCTGACCCCGCTCGAGAGACAACTGGCCGGCTTGGAAGGGGTCGTGAGGGCCGTTGCCGCTGGCGCTGCCGCTGCCAAGGTCGGCCTGGCGGGGCTGAGACCCTGGGTCGCCTGCAGCTGAGGCGGAAGAGGAGGCCGGGTGCGGTGGCGGTGGCGGCGTCCGGCTCTGGTCGGAGGTGACACTCTCGGAGACCGGCGGGCTCTCGGTGACGCTCGGATCAGCCGGACGTTCCGGAACCTGGAGCAGCTTGTTGGATCTTTTTTTTAACCCAATAATTTTGGCAGTGTCAGTCTCGGCCTGGATTCTCTCTTCCGATATATTGTTGGACAAGCGGAGACTACTCACCTTGAGCGCGGCCCCGGCAGCTTCCGGCCGCGGGCGACGGCGTAGGTGCATTCCTTGCCCAGACGGAGGCATCTATCGCAGGAGCCCGAATCCTGGGTACGGTCACACTTGATTTTGGCATGGGCGCATATGCGACACGTCCGCAAAAGCGGGGTCGGGCTGCGTTGACGAGATTCCATTCCGTGCGGGTTCTTTTGGGCTGGGGGCTTGTCCCGGGTCGTCTGTTCTACGTGCCTGTTGGGCCAAACGGGCGGTCGAGAACGAGCGGGCGGCTTCGCTACCTACGGACACGGGATGGAGAAAGGAGGCGCGTACGGACACGGGGCGAGAAGGGGGACAATAATCTGTTTCCAACAAGAGATGGTGGATGGGGCGGCGGGCTTCTAGACCACGACCGACGCCGCCGACGCCACCGAGCATGCATCTGATATCTGCCCGATAGAACGGCGCAGGGGGTGTAGGTGTGCCACAGTGGCTGAGGTATCTGAGCTAGTCTAAAAGTAATCAACTAAAGAGTCCCAATAAGCAAGCTGATCCACACGTTCAGGGGCTGGGTGGGTGGGAAGACTGCACAGATGCATGCACTGGTCCATGGCGATTCTACTACGTCCAACTATTCCGTGTATTCACAAGACGGTAGGTATCAGCAGCAACTCCCAAGGGGCATGGTACAGTTGAGGAGACGATCGAGACATGAGTTGGTTTTTTGTTTGATACGCTGGTGTTGGTTGACTTACACCAAAGAGATTAATGGAGACACTGACCTAGGCGGCCCACTCAGAATAGACAAAGTCTTACAGGATTGTTCATGTTGTATCGACAACCAGATGTTCAATCGAGAAATACACTTGAAGGCGCCAGAATATTGCGTCAATCTTGCTCAAATCATG
Source organism: Colletotrichum higginsianum IMI 349063 (assembly GCF_001672515.1). Classification (NCBI taxonomy): domain Eukaryota; kingdom Fungi; phylum Ascomycota; class Sordariomycetes; order Glomerellales; family Glomerellaceae; genus Colletotrichum; species Colletotrichum higginsianum. The sequence goes on from NC_030958.1 coordinate 298,563, forward strand.
ACCGCGCATGGAAACTGTTCAACCCTGCACTTTGAGGTACGCTCATACAGAGCTCCTTTGCTCACTGCGATGGAAACCTGTAAACTTTAGGACAGCGTTGCCAGTGATATGCGTTCTGGACTTGATAAGCTTCAAGATGGATTCATGACAATGGTCTAGAACAACGAGAATCAAGTCTACGTGGACGAATAGTCATTTCGCTAGAAGTGAACGCAACTACGCGATTGTAGGCCCTGGCTCCCTAAATCGGCATGAAAAGGGCCGGTTTGCAAAACAAAGGTTTGACATTTATCAGTACTAAGCTCATGGCGTCGTCTTCTTCTTAACCCTATTCAGCTTAAACAAAATGTATCTCACCTCCGGGTTTTCTGATCCCACTATCAACTGACGAAACGACCGGCAAGCAACGGCGACTCATCTGCTCTTGCGACTAAAGTGTAATTCAATAGATAGTCGTTCTTAGAGCTGATACACTTGGTTTGAACCATGTGGTCTTTGAAAGTGTTTTCGTGGTCCAGGCTTCAAAAGCGGCCATTGGAATGCCGTAGCCCCCCACTCGTGGGGGGCTGCGTTCAGTCTCTCGGTTATCCCATCATTCATGGGGGCGGCTTCGAGATGTCTCCACCACAATGACGGCAAGCACGTCGAAGCTCAGCAGGGGCAAGCAATCGGGTTCTTGGGCCGTAGCATCTCAATGGCCTGTTTCATACGATCATTTCTTCCCTCGTCATTGGATAGGTTTGAGCAAAATCTCGTTGTTGTTACCTAACCTGAACCCGTCTTCGAGACCTAACCATCCTCCATCTCAAATTGTCAGCAAACTCCCATTGAAGATCGAGACAATTCGGTAAACCGCCGGTTCTCTTATCTTTTGACACCATACGAGGGCGTCACTGACTTGACTTGATGGGTGAAAACACATGCTCAGTATGCTACGTTGCTTTCTCGTACATCGTGAAACGATGGGAATATATTAGGACAAAAGCATGCCTGTTGGACACGCAGTTCCCCGCATGACCGAGTCAGTCGCTCACAGGGGGCCCATGTCGGAGCCCCGGGCAACTCCCGAGCCTTTTGAGGCCGTCTCCGGGCACTTTTCCGCATCAGCCCAGCAACAGGTACAACTTCACCTCCCGGCATTTGACGAATTGGATGACATCCAGGCGGAGCCGCACCACTTTTCGTGGAGCTCCCATCGCGGGGTTCGTGAGGAGAATGCAGCAGGCTCCTTCGGTGGGGGAGACTTGGCTCGATGCCGAACCAGTCCTGTCGTCATATTGGCAGCCGGGATGCCTTGGACACCTCAAGACAACGCGTAGTCGGAGTGAAGGCCGCTGGCTCGGAGACTCCCATTCGAGATTACGGTAAATGAACACATTTGACTGACCCCCACCGACATCCCCGGATTCACGCTCGTGGAGTAGCGGAGTCGCTCATACACGTTCGCGAGCCACTCGTGGGGTACGGCATGGCCTGTTTGCTTGGCCAGAAGAGCAACTTCCAATCTCAAAGTAGCCAAACTCCTCGGAGAGAACAATGAGAGCCCCATATTCACGAATGACGCCTGGATCATCCCGCATTCTCGCTGCTTCGGCCTCTCGACAAGTCGTAAAGATTCATCTACTGTCGCCATGGTTGTGAACGGGACAGAAGTGGCAAAGAACAACACCAGAGACTCATGCTGGGTCGTGGTCCACGGTCAGGTTTGGGATGTGACAGGTAAACCGACAGTCTGCCTCGTTTGTTGGGTTTTCAAGTGTTCCGGAAAACTGACTCCCGGCAGAGTTCCTCAACGAGCACCCCGGCGGCGCAAACCTCATCATCAAATGCGCCGGCCGGGACGCGACGGAGGACTACGACTCCATTCACAACCCGGATCTCATCACAGAAACACTCTCCCCGGACCGCTGTCTGGGGCCCGTGGACCCGGCAACCCTACCGAGGCCGCAGGAGCCGTCGATAGACGCCGCCGCAAAGTCTGAGCCGGCGGCGTACCCGCACCTCGGTGCCATCATCAACGTCGACGACTTTGAAAGGGTCGCGGAGAGGTACCTCTCGCCCATGGGCTGGGCCTACTACTCCTCCGGCGCGGAGGACGAGCGGAGCCTGCACGACTCCCGCCGCGTCTTTCGGAAGCTTGCCCTCCGGCCGCGGATCCTGCGCGACGTCGACTCCGTCTGCACAGCGACCACCATCCTCGGTCTCCCGTCCTCGTTGCCGATCTACATCTCGCCGACGGGGCAGGCGAAGTACGCCCACCCGGAGGCCGAGACGCTGCTCTCGAGGGCGGCGGGAGAGGAGGGGATCGTGTACTGCATGCCCACGAAGCCGAGCTCGTCGATTGAGAGCATCTTCGGGGCCAGGGCGAACGAGGCGCAGCCGCTGTTCTTCCAGCTGTACGTCGACCGGAACCGGGACAAGGCGCAGGCCACGATCCGCAAAGCCGAGCGGTTAGGCGCGCGGGCGATCTTCGTGACCGTCGACTCGCCCGTCATCGGGAAGCGCGAGCGCGACGAGCGCCTGACCGTCGGGGACGAGCCCTTCTCGGAGCCCGGCGGGGTGGCCAAGACCACGGCGTCGGGGCTGTTGAACGCCGGGCTGACGTGGGACGACCTCACATGGATCAGGGAGACGACGCCGCTGCCCATCGTGATCAAGGGCGTCCAGTCGGTGGAAGACGCGCTCATCGCCCACGAGCGCGGCGTCGACGGCGTCGTGCTATCGAACCACGGCGGGAGGTCGCAGGACACGGCACAGTCGCCCATGGTGACGCTCCTCGAGATCCGGCGGTACGCGCCGCACCTGCTCGCCCCGGGGACGAGGGCCAGGTTCCAGGTGTTCGTCGACGGCGGCATCCGACGCGGGACGGACGTCCTCAAGGCGCTGGCGCTCGGGGCGACGGCCGTGGGCATCGGGAGGCCGTTCCTGTACTCGATGACGGCGGGGTATGGGGAGGCCGGTGTGAGGCGGCTGGTGCGGATCTTGAGGCACGAGTTGGAGACGAACATGGCGCTCGCCGGGGCGAAGACCGTCGGGGACATCGTGCCTGAGATGGTGAACAGTGAGCGAGCGGAGAAGGAGGTTACGGGGAGAGTGAAGCTGTAGACTTTTTACAGTAATGAACCCCAGACCATTCATGGATTTCATTGAATAATTATTACTTGAAGACTGAAACGACGTTAACATTGAGTCGATTTTCCAATGGTTCACAATATACTTGGTGGGACATACAACTTTGATGGCAACCCAAAGGCAAAAAGAAAATCATGACCATCGATGAATACTCATGTTCCAATAACGAGACGTATATTGGCAAGATAGAGACTCCCTCGAATTTTCGCAATTTTCAGATTATGGAAGAGGTTGGAGTCTCATCATTCGTGGTTACTCTGTGCTCATGGACGTGACACACAACAAGAACACCTCTAGGGATTATCCTCGAGTCACTCACAACCCAGGAAACATAAAACGCAACACTCAGAGGAGATATCTGAAACCCCCGGCAACCTGCGCCTGCGTCGGCCCATGCTTGCCGGTGTCCTCGCCGCGGTCCAGCTTGGCGTTCACCCTCCGCAGCCAGATCCTCGTCCCCGTCGCGAACGCGATGGCGAGCCCCGTCGCCGCGATGTTGACGATGAAGGCCGAGACGTACCTCGGCGCGCCGTAGTACAGGTAGCTGCCCCAGACGTTGGGCGTGTTGCACATGGCGTTGATGAGCGCGATGGCCGACGCCCGCTTCGCCGACGGCTGCGACAGGCTGCCCATGATCCACGACAGCACGACGACGGCGGCGGCGTAGAAGGAGCCCGGCAGCAGCATCATGGCCACGTAGCGCGCCGCGATGTTGATGGTCGAGACGGCGATGACGTTGGCGACGAGGGTGACGCACAGGGGCACCACGATGTGCAGGTAGCGCTCCTGCTTGCGGTCCGAGTGGAAGCCGTTGAGGAGCATGGTGAAGACGCAGAGGATGAAGGGGGGCGCCGTGAGGGCGTAGGTCATGGTGCGGGAGAAACCGAGGCCGCCGACGACGGAGGGGAAGAAGTTGGCCACGGCACCGACGATGTACGTCTAGAAGGACGTCTGGTTTTAGAACTGGTTCCACCTTTCTGATTCATGAGTGGTTGTAAAGGGGGAATGCAGTGCTTACCGAGTAGAGAACCCCCATCAGCATCCAAGTCTTGGGGTCCGTGACGGCCATCATGAAGCCCTTGAGGGCCGTGACCTCTCCCGAGTCGTCCTCCTGGCCCTGGTCCACGGCGAAGTTGTACTGCACCCACTCGCACTCGAGCTGCGTGAGGGTGGGGATCTTCTTGTTGGAGTTGGGCAGAATGCAGGCAAAGGGGATGGCGAGGCCGACGGTGATGACGCCCTCGACGAGGAATAGCTGTGACATTTCGTTTCAGTCATGATCATATCAAGAGTTGTCGGAGAGGAAAGAATAGAGAGAGATAGAAAGAGAGGAAACAAAGGAGGGAAGACCCCACAACATACCCATCGCCAACCGGCCAGACCCCTGACGCCGTCCAGGTTCAGGATGCCAATGGCAAACAGGCCGCCAAAGGCGTTGCCCAGCTGCGAGCCCGAGTAGAGGATGGCGGTGCGCAGGGCGAACTGCTTCCGGTTGTAGAACAGCGAGAGGAAGTACAGCGCGCCGGGGAAGAAGATGGCCTCGACGAAGCCGAGGAAGAAGCGCGCCATCAGCAGGCCCTCGTAGTTGTGCACCACCGCCATCAGCGTCGAGATGACGCCCCAGGCGGCCATGCCGGCGCAGATGTACACGCCGGGCCACTTGATCTTGCCGACGATCATGTTGGAGGGGACCTGCATGAGGACTGACGGCGTGTTCCGGTCAGCAACGGGTACCGGGGAGGGTAGGTGGCATTGAAAGGTGGTGGACTTGGGACTCACTGTAACCGACGAAGAGGATGCTGACGGTGGTCTGGTACTCGACCTCGCTTAGGTCCAAGTCCGTGGTGATGTTGGCCAGCTTCGCGCTCGCTATGTTCTGGCGGTCGAGATAGTTGACTTGAGGGCTCACCCCGTCAGTTCCTAGCCATCAGGTAGGGGGGGAGATCCATGTGCCATGTACTTACGGACGTACATGATTACCATGATTGGCATGATCACCATGTCCATCTTCAACGTCGCCCGCTTTCCCACCTTCTCATACTCCTCTTGGCCCAGAGCCGCCAGGCTGGCGGGCATGATGAGGTTGCCGGCATGGCTGCTCTGCTTCTCGGCGCTGATGTCCTCGACCTGATCCGAAGACCGGTCGGTCTTCTCCACGTCCATGGTGTTGCGTACGCGGTGATGGAGTAAGAGATGTACGTGGTCTGCTAGGGCTTCTTTCTACCTGGTGTTGACCGAGAGGCAAAAAAAAAAAAAAAAACCAATGTTGAAGTAGGAGGAGTGAATGAGATCAAGGACGGCCAAACATTAGGACCAAAAGACGACGGAAGGGACTTGAACTTAATCCCCTTCTTCGGATCAGCTCACCCTGGAACATGTCTGCCATCTCGCCGGGCCAGGTTATGCTCCTTTCCCTCCCCGTCCCTCTGACCCATGCCGAAGCAACGTGAAGGTCCATCCAAACGCGGGGAAGAGCCCCATGGGGTAGACCCAGCCTTCGGCATCCTCCCCCCCATACACCGACGCCTTCTGGTTCCCCCACCTATGAAGAACTGGGCATCAGGTCAGGAGATGCCTGGGATCGTCGAGGACGGGGAAGCGTGCGGGACTGTGTGGGGGTCACGAAGTTGGGGTCACGGCATGGTGTGGCCCATTGGGTTGGTACCAAGTCCAGCTATGTAAGTCGTTTGTCATGAAAATAAGAAAGTAGAGGCGGATGATTGAACATGACATGAACTGTTGACCGCCAGTCGTCTTGGTGATGTACGGAAGCTGTCCCAGGGTTCTCTCATTATTAGAGGCCGTTGATTGGGATGCTGGCCGAGTCGCCGTCCAACAGGTTACAATGTATTAGCCAATTGACTGGTTCTATTACCAACTAATGAATTAGAGGAGAGGGAGTACATATTAGCTGTTACGAGTTAGAGTACACAGTAAGGTATAGGAGAATAGGGGAGAAAGATACTTAATTCTATATAAAGTAAAGAGAGTAAGATGTAGTTAGTTATATACATATTAGTATGTAAAGTAGTATGTAAGATAACTAATTTAGGGAGCTTCTTGTATATAAGGGTATTCCTATAATACACCCCCTAATTATTTAAGTAATTAAGTAATTGAATCCCTTATACTAATGCATAATAGCTTCTTAAAAGTAATCCCTTAAGTACCTATATAATTATTAAATAAGTAAAATTAAGAATAAATATATTATAGTATATTATATTACCTTTATTAATAATTTTACTTTACTTATATAACTCCTTCTAAAATAGGTAAGAGGGTAGCTAAAGGTAGTATAAGTAGTATATAGGCGAATATTCTACTCTACTTATTATTATTTCCTTTCCTTCCTTCTTTATACTCTTATTAAATTATTATAAGTAAAAATTTAAGCTATTTTTACTGCACTAGTACTTTTACTATACATTTTTACTAATAAGACTTAGTATACTAACTACTTATATAGATAAATTTTAAAATAACTAATAAAATAAATAGTATATTTACTTTTATATACATATAGAATAAGTATTAGTAGTTACTAATATTATTTCTAGCTAATAATGCCTCTATTAAAGAGGAGAAGGAGCCTAAGGGCTCCTTAGAGCTCCCTTCCCCTAAGTGCCTTTTTACTACTACTACTACTATTACTACTACTACTACTACTACCTCTAATTCTACCCCTACTACTACTACTACTACTATTATTACTACCTCTCCTATAAGCTCTTCTCTAGAGGAGCTTGTAGTAAAGACTCTACTACCTGCCTATTAGGAGGAGGAGGAGGAAGAGGAGAATAAGGAAGAGGAGGAAGAGGAGGAGGAGGAGGAGCAGTAGGAGGAGGAGAATTAGTCCTCTAAGGAGGAGCTTAAAGTACCTACTCTAAAGTATAAATTATATACATTTTAAAATTTATACTTAGCTAACTATTTCTCTAAATTACTATCTTCTTTTTACTCCTACTTAGAAGAGTAAGGAGAGTATTTTTAAGTATAGTAAGTAGTTGTATATATATTTAGCTATTAGAATATATATTAATAGTTGTATAGCTCTTAAGAAGAAGAGTACTACTAAGCTTAAGGAGTGCAAGATTCTATACTTCCCTTACTTAAAGGCTGCCCTCTATAGTAATAGTATAAGCTATTATCTAGAGGGTAGTAGAAAGTACTATTTATACTACTTTAGTAGTTAGTCCTCTAAGGACTATATTCTAATTGCACTAGTATTATAAGCCTTTACAATTAAGCTCTAAGAGGAACTTAAAGGTCTTAATAATAAGACTATAAGTCTTATATACATTTTTATATTATTGTAGTTACTAATAGTATATATAGTACTTTAGCTATTTATAAATAGTTATTTATAATTTAATTAACTATAACGTAGTTCACAAGTGAGTGAGCCACACAAGTGAGTGAGCCACTTTTCTAGCACCCGTACGACAAAGTGTAAGAGAAATCAACCACAACGCCTTAAATTAATTTAAACTATTCAGAATCCTCTTCTTCAGAGGTGGATTCAACTTTCTGACATGTGCGAGCATTATGTCCAGTCTCTCCACAGATGCCACATCGTCGCGCGCGTGTTTCTGTCCTCCTCGCACGACCACTACTCTGACCTGTTTCTACCTGTAACTGCTCCGTTACATCAATCTGAGACTTTATATCCTTTGCCTGATTGATTGTAAGTGTTCCACCTTTCTGAAGCTGTTTTTTTTTCGTACGGCGACGGCGGCTCATACGCTCATTTGCCTCTTGATACTCAGTCATTTGTGCCTGCATTAAAACCTGGTTATGGGCTACCACCATAATTCCTTTCTTCAGCTGCTGCATATACCTAATAATTGACGTTGGGGAGCTATTCTGATGTCGTACGATGCGATTCGTAATAAAATCAGAATGTGAATCGAATTCAATTGGGTTGTTTGGCGTCTTTGGGACCCAAGCTGCTGGTAAGCCAGCAGAAGAACCTGGAGGTGATGGCGTACGAAGCTTCACATCTAGCTGTGAAATCACATGTTCCGGATCGTACGGGACAAGGCCAGTTGCTCTAAAGCCTGCTTGAATGTTTGATGTTGTCATTGCCTTGTCGTACGCCTTATAAAAGGCTGGGAGGAAGTCTTCCTTTGCAATATGCGTAATGTGCACCCGCATAAGGACCTCAATTTCTTGGCCGTACGCCCGTTTTAAGGGACTAAAGCACCCAACATCAAGCGGCTGGAGCTTGTGCGATGAATGAGGGGGCATACAGAGCGTAATAATGTTCTGCTCCTTGCAGTATAGCTCAAAATCGACAGAATGGTGGCTTTCGTGGCCATCAAGGATGAGGAGGCGGTAAGCACCCTTCGTACGACTCCTTGTATGGAAATCAAAGTGCTGTACCCATTCTAGGCCTTTCTCATTTGTCGTCCAACCATTTTCTGTAAGTGTAATTACCCAGTCGGGTGGGAGGGGGCTGTTGCACGTCCAGGAGTCAAGATGGACCTTGCCTGCAAAGATGATGTACGGCGGGATAGAATAGCCGCACGACCCAATGCCCTGGATTACTGTAACCCATTCCTGATTCCCTTGTTGTGCTCCTCTTGGCTTGCCACGTCGTTCAGAGGCTGTAACAACCATTTCAGAGGACATCTTGCCCATCGCAAACCCAGTCTCATCAAAGTTATAGATATCGGTATCGTCTATCCCGTACTTCGCAATTGTGTTTCGTACGAGGGAAAACCACGCGCGATACGCGTCCGGATCTTCGCAGAGGACTCTCTGATAGTCGATTCTTCGATTAAAACGCGTCTGGAGCTCAGGTCGTCGTCGTACGAAGTTTGAGGCCCAGTTTGTTCCGACGCGTCGCGCGCCGCGGTCGCGAAGCAGTCGATCGGCCATTTCTCGAACAGCACTAAGGCGTGGCGAAAATGCTCGCGAATCCAGGTCAACGATGTATCGTACAATGGTCTCCTCTTCGTACGAGGTTAAATTCTGGCAGGGTGGTCGGATATCGCGTCTAGCAGGTTGGCCATGGTATCGTCGTTGGAGGGTTGCACGAGATACTTTGTAGTGAGATGCAGCCTTTCGCACGCTTAATTTTGGGTCGGATCTGAGCGCATTTAGCGCTAGGACTAAATCGCTTTCATTTGAATGTTGTACCATAGTTGTAGGTGGAGAAAAATAAAGGGAAAGGTAGGTTGTACGAAATTCTAGAAAAGTGGCTCACTCACTTGTGTGGCTCACTCACTTGTGAACTACGTTAGTAATAAGGTTACTAATAATATTTTATTTTTGCACTCTACTACTCCTACTACCCCTACTCCTACCCCTATTCCTAAGTCTACAGCTGTAAATGCACTACATACTCTTCCTAAGTATATAGTACTAAAGTAGCCTATAGTACTATTTAACCTCCTACCTATAACGTACACGCATAGCGAGTCGGCCAACATAGCGAGCCGGCCACTCCTTATCGCTAGAAAAAGCCCCTTTTCTAACTATTTATTAAAAAGTAGATTCTTAACTAATAAAGACCTAGTTTTTAGCATTAGATAACGATAAGAGTTAGATTTTAAGAAATAATAGTATTAAAATTATTATCTCTTTCTAGCCTATATTACTAAGCTTACCTCTTATCTAGGCCTCTAGATAAGAGGATTACTAAGAACCTAGGGTTAGGAAGAGACAATAATTTCTACAATATTATTTCTTAAAATCTAACTCTTATCGTTATCTAATACTAAAAACTAGGTCTTTATTAGTTAAGAATCTACTTTTTAATAAATAGTTAGAAAAGGGGCTTTTTCTAGCGATAAGGAGTGGCCGGCTCGCTATGTTGGCCGACTCGCTATGCGTGTACGTTAGCTACTATCTTATTAGTTGCAATTACTGCACTCTCTAGGGCTAGTACTCCTTATAAAGAGTATAAGGCTTACTTCCTTAAGGCAGTTAAGCCTCTTATTAGGGAGGTCCTTATAGCTCCCCTAAGCTAATACTTTAATAAGTATATAAAGTAGCTATTAGGGTTAGTATTCTTGTATATACTCTATAGAGTAGAATTTTACTTTCTTCTAAGTATAGCTTAAATATAAAACTTTTCCTAATTACTATTTATTATTAACTATATAATGCATATTGCTAAAGTTGAATTATAAGTAGAAGTCCTTAAATTTTAACTGCAATAGGGACTTTATTAGACTATTAGTAAGCATTTTATCTATAGGTATATATACTACTGTAAAGCTTCCTTTTGCATACTCTTATTATAACTATATATTCTAAATATTAATATACTAAAGTTGTATTATAACTCTTTTACTCTTATTAATAATAAGGTAAATAGTCTAAAGGTTATTGCAGTATACTTTCTACTTATCTTCTAGTATAAAATTAATATTTTAGAAAAGGCACTAGAGAGCTATTGCCTCCTTTATAGTATACTTAAAGTAAAGTAGCTCTACCTCTATAGTTAACATAGTAATTATATTCTAGTATACTACTTTCTATTATATTAGTCCTCTAAATAGGTAAATAAAATACCCTTAAGAGGATTACCTTATTAATAGGTCGTCTGTAAAGCTTACATCTCTAGTAATAAGAAGAACTTAAGCCTTTAAATTACAGCTGTAGAATAGTATAATGAATCTTATATAGTATAAGTATTAAATGCACTAATTAATAGCTGTAGTATACTAAGCCCCTAGGTTAATTAGAAAGTATAAGAGCTGTGCGTATGCAAATGCAATATTTAGCTTAATTATTACTACTAAATATAGTACTAATTTAACCTTTTCCTAATAGTATTTTACTTCCTAAAGTATTACTTACTCCTTATTTAGAATAAGAGTAATAAATAGTAATAGTATTAAAGGAGGAAGGCTATTTATAAAATTAAAGTACTTTACTATTCTTTTAGTATAAGTATCTTAAAGGAGATAAATCTTCCTTTATTATCTATTGCAGATAATGCGCACACTTAAATAGTATTCTAGTAGGCTCTCCTTAAGCTTAAACTTATCTTTAATACTATTAATAATCCTATTAGCCTCCTTCTTATAGCTCTTATAATAGATAACCTTAAAGTTATTAATATAGAATATAAGAATTACCTTCTTATTAGTAAATTAGTAAATACATTAGTTCTTATTGTAAGCTACTTTTAAAAGGTCCTTAAGAGTATTTATAAATATAATAAATTAGAGAAGGGGAGTATTGCAAAAGCTATATAGAGTGCATTTTAGCCTTGCAATCTTACTTAGTATTCTATACTCTTCTAGAAGCTCTATATAGACTACATTATTACTTTTAAGTATAGAGTTAAGGAATGCATTTATAATATTAAATTATTAAATCTTAAGGTTAAACTATACTACTAAGGCTATTACAATCTAGAAGGCCTTTGCAGTAAGTATTAATGTATAGGTACTCTATAATAGGTTAATTAGTTAAAAATCTCCTTAAATGCAAATCCGCACTTTGCAGCAATTAAGATTCCTATTCTTATTAAACTTATAAGTAAAGACTTATTTTAGTAGTAGTATTTAAAAAGAAGGATTATAAGTAAGGATCTCCTATATATCTTTATTCTAAATCTTACCTATTTTAACTTTAGTTACCTTAATAAATATAAATTTAACTATAGGAGGGAAATTATTAAAATTCTTCTATTTTATTAGTAGGTTAATAAGGAAGTCCTTATAAAGTTTAAGGTCTTTACTAGTTAAAGAACACTTAAAATAAGCCCTTTTAACTACCCCTCTTAATACCTTATAAAGTATTTTATATTTAAGATTACTTTCCTTAATAGCCTTCTACTAATTAAGTAGGAAAGTACTAAAAAGGTATTCCTAGGAGTATCTTTTGTATACTTAAATAGTTGCATAAATATTACCTCTTTATATAGCCTTTAGTAAAGGAGATTTTAATAACTTTTATTCTAATAGGCTTACAAACTCTTAGTGTATTTATTATAGAATCTATAGTACTATTTCAATTAGTAATTAATATCTACTATTAGTATCTAGCTTACTAGGTGCAGTTGCACTAGTTAAGGATAGTAATAATTCTGCAGATAAAAGAGAGAATTCTAGGCTGCTTCTACTATTAACTATTATTAACTTAATTGCAGAAGTAGAGGTCTCTATTTTACCCCTAAGTGTAATATAACTTATAGGAGTATTAGGGAGTATAATAGATACTGCCTTTACCTTTCTTATATACTTAATATCTTAAGTAAAATTAGCTAATTAGTAATCCTTAATTACAAGTTGTAGTATAATTAATATAGGAGGCGTATTGTCTTCTAAAGTAATTATACTAAGTAACCTTAGGAGGTTATTTAAGACAGTAATAGACTCCTTAATAATCTTAATTACTTATTATACTTTAGGGCCTCAAATAGCCTCTTTCTCTTAAGCTTTATAGTAGAAAGTACTCTTATTAAACTGTATATTGCATATTATTATAACCTACTTAAGTATAAGTACTTAGATTCTATATAGATTGTGCATTTGTAGTATATAATTTATAAGGTATTTAATATAACTATAGGGAAGTACTTTAAATTCCCTTCTCTATATACCTTTCTCTTAATCCCTCTATAATAAATATACCTTACATTTATATATATAGAGGCCTCCCTAGTATAATTGTAGTAACTTAAATTGTAGTACTAGAGAGTCTACTTACTACTAGTAGAAGTATTACTAGTACTATTTAAGTTCCTTTTTAATAGGAGACTCCTAGCTATTTAATTCTTATAGGCTAATATTATAAATATAAACTACTGCAAAGACTACCTTATTATATAGCCCCTTAGGAAGATTTACTATAGTGTGCATTTTAATAGACTTAATAATAACTAAATAACCTACTCTTTTAGTAGCTCTAATAGGCTCCTTTATATATAGAGGTAGTATCTCTATTTTAATTCTAATTAAGGCAGTCTACATCTTATATGCCCTTATAACTTTAGGACTAAGGAGTACTACCTTATTATTATACTAGAATTTATATATATTAAGACTCTTTTTGTATTGCACTTAGGCTTCAATTATTTAAAGAGTACTAAGTATAAGAGACTTAGTCTTATGTGCAAGTAAGTAGGCTATAATAAAACTTAAGTACTTATTATAAGCTATAAGGATCTATTTTGTCCCTAATAGTAACTCTAGGAAGTTAAAGAGATTCTAGTAAACTCTATACTATAAGTGCATTACCTTTAATTTAAATAGTCCTCTTAAGATAATACTCTCTATATGTGCAATACTGCAGTCTTTGCATTTAAGCTAATTTAGGCCTTTAATTTATACGCCCCTTACCCTCTAGACTAAATTGCAAAGTCCCTCTAGACTAAGGTAACCTAATTTAAAATACTAAAGGAGTACAGTATTAGCTCTCTTGCGCGTATTTTAATATATTCTCCCCTATAACCCTCAGCCTATAAATACTAGAATACCTACTAGGCTAGTAGGAATAGAGTTCTTATAAGTAAGTAAGTAGTTAGAAGTTAGCTTATATTAAATAAAGACTAAATTATACTTCCTATAGAGATTAATAACTATATTACTATTATTAATTATTCTATAGTATATAGTATAGTCCTACTTATAATACTAAAGTCTACTCTTAAGAAGGAGAGTCTCTAAAGTAATATTAATGTAAAAGCCTTTAATAATAGTAATATTTGTAAGTATAAGATCTTCTATTACTGCCCCCTATAAACTATTAATAATACTCTTAATAATATAAGTGCCTCTTCTACTTATAGGAAGTAATAAAGTACCTACTTTAATATAATTATTAGAGGTAGATAGCTTATAGAATTCTAATTCTAGGAGGCCTTTATTATTAATAAGGTATATAATACTACAGCTATCTATAACTATACTCTTAGAGAGTAAATAAGTACTACTAAGAGCTATACTAAAGATTACGCAAGAGCTCTTAGGGATTAGAAGAGATTCAATTATAATAGCTACTATACTACTAGAATACTCTAAGTCCTTTACATTTCCTAAGTAGTTTAAATTAGGAGTTATTAGGAAGAGTCTTCTATTAGGCTTTAACTACTTATTTAAGATTAGCTTCTAGTAGGTAGATTTCTACTTACTAATTAGGACTTTATTTTAAATTTACTTTTATTACTCCTTTGTAAAATTAGAAGTCTTTTAGTTATTATTAACCTTCTCTATAAGGGCGTATTATAGGTAAATGCATTAGTAAATAGTCTAACTATAAGTATAATTATAAGAGTATATAACCTTTTAAGTCTTATAGGTATTTATTTATTTATTAGATTAGCTAGTAAGTATTAAGTATATACTAGCTCTAAAAGAGCTCTTTTTAGCTACATTATTGTAAGTTATAATACTAAAGATCTATTCTAGCTCTAAGACTAAGAGAGTTAAGTATTCTAGTTTAAAGTTTTTAATATACATTTTATATACTTATTTACTCTAAGTTAAGTTTAATTTAACTTAAATTGCATTAAGGAAGTTCTTTACTATAAGTTCACTTTAGACCTTAGGGATATTATAGGTGCAAACTTAAAAGTAGGCTACTTACTAGTCCTTATACTAGTGTATAAGATTTACTCCTCCCTTTGCGCACTTAAGGACTTATTAATACTCCTCCCTAACTATAGAGAGAGTACTAAGATTATTAAGTATAAAATTTACTTTTAAATACTAAAGAGTTTATTAGACTATAATTTTATTATTACTACTTACCTCTAAGTGTGCAGTTGTAAGAAGTATTATACTTATAGTCTTTATTATTTAGTTAAGTACTATATAAAGGCTTTTAATATAATAAGTGCGCAATAGAGCTACTATACTATAAGCTTTAATTGTAATAGTCTAGTCCTCTAGGGTATCTAACTGCAAAATTGTAAGTCTCTTAAGCTTATTAAAAGAATATATTAGTCTCTTAAGAGGAGGAATTATACTTTTAGTAGTAGGAGGGGGGGGATAATCCTTATCCTACACTTTCTTGCAATTCTTATATTTCTAAAGGTTAAATTCATACTACTATTTAGTAGTAGCCTATTTTTTAGCTACTAGCTCTTTAATTATTAGGATTCTTTCCTTAGTAAGGGACTTAAATAGTACATTCTTAAAATTAGAATTAATAAGTAACTAAATGCCTAACCCTTAGTATTAGGATTTTAGCACTTAGTACTAAGTTAGCTAATTGTATTAATTAATTAGTTTAACTGTATTAAAGAGTATAGAGGTAACGTGGCTGATAAGCGAGTCGATCAGACAAGCGAGTCGATCACCCAACCACGACTACATTACAAACCCAAGAAGACATCAATATCAACACCACTAGATCAATTAACGCTACTAAGAATTCTCTTCCTCAGTCGTTTCTACATCAAACTGACACGTTCGCGCATTGTGTCCTGTGTTTCCGCACACGCCACACCGTCGTTGACCCGATTCAGTCCTTGGCTTACGACCACTCCTCCGACGCGTTTCCTCATAAACCTGTGCTGTTGCGTCCCTCTGCGACTGTATATCCTCTGCATCAGCTACAGTAAGACTTCCTCCTTGCTGGAGACGCATTTTCTTAGCTCTCCGACGTCGGCTTAGTGTGCTGTTTTCCTCTCGAAGAGTTTTGTTCTCCGCCCTCAGGAATGCATTCTCATGCATTATTCCTAGTGTTCCTTTAAGAATATAGTCAACGTCGTTATTGATAGGTGTTGGGGAGCTATTTTGATGACGGGCAATTCGATCCTTGATCAGTGTTGACTGAGAAGTTGCTTCTGTTGGGTTGTTTGGTGTCCTGGAAACCCAAGGGAGCGGTGTTGTTGGAAGTGATCCTGGAGGCGTTGGAGTGCGTAACTTGACGTCCAGCTTTGATAATACACTTTCTGCACTCAGAGGGACAAGCCCGGAGCCTCTGAAACCTCCCTGGATATTCTTTCCCGTAAGTGCTTGTGTAAAGGCCTCACGAAACGCTGGAAAGAAGTCTTCCTTCGTAATATGGGTTACACCTCGCCGCATCTTATCCTCAATTTGTCGACCGTACGCCGTTTTGAGAGGCCCAAAGCATCCTACATCTAAGGGCTGAAGTAGATGAGATGAATGAGCCGGCATACAGAGTGTGACGATGTTACTCTCCTGACAATATAGCTCAAAACCTGCGGAGTGGTGGCTTTCATGCCCATCGACGATGAGGAGGCGATGAGGACCTCTTGCACGTGGCTTTGAATGACAATCGAAGTGTTTGACCCAATTTAGGCCTATCTCGTTTGTTGTCCATCCGTTTTCAGATGTTGCGATAACCCAGTCGTGTGGGAGATCTGTTTCAGTGTACCAGGTTGAGAGGTGATAATGGCCTGCAACGATGATGTATGGCGGGACGCTGTAGCCTGACGAACTTATGGCTTGGATAACTGTAACCCATTCCCGATTACCAGGCTGCACCATTTTCGTGTTTGATCGCCTTTCAGCACTCGTTACAACCATGCCAGCTGCGATCTGGCCCATCATGAAACCAGTCTCATCAAAGTTGTAGATATCAGACTCTTGGATACCGTACTTTACGATTGTGTTCTTCACAAGGGCAAACCAGCTGCAAATAGCCTGTGGATCTTCGCATTGGGCTCTCTTGTAGTCATACTTGCGAAAAAAACGCGTCCGAAGCTGTGGTTGTCGTTTGATGAAGTTCGACGCCCAGCGCTTCCCAACCGGTCGCGCGCCACGGTCGGCAAGCAGGTGATTGGCCATTTCTTCAACACCACTGATCCGGGGAGGAAACGATCGGGCATCTAGGTCAAGAATGTACTTAACTAGCTTCTCTTCTTCAAGCAGCGTCAAATTCCGTAATTTCGGCATGATGTCGCGTCGCGAAGGTTTTCCATTAAGTCGGTCGCGTAATGTTGTGAAGGGTACTGAATAGATCCGTGCTGCAGCTCGAATACTAAGATTTGGAGTGTTTTTAATCGCTTGAACCGCTAGGATCAATTGCGCTTCTTTGTTTGATGACGACATTCTTTATGGTCGATGGACGTGTGTTGAAAGCGGGAAGATGGTATGATCGCGGTTGGGTGATCGACTCGCTTGTCTGATCGACTCGCTTATCAGCCACGTTATAGTCTAATATATTAGTAAATAGGAGACTATATAAAATATACTCTTTTATAAAAAAAGAGTATTAACTAATAATTAAAGTTAACTGTACAATAGTAAGTAAATCTAAGCTTATAACTATTATAAGTTAGAGTATACAGTAAAGTATAGGAGAATAGGGGAGAAAGATACTTAATTCTATATAAAGTAAAGAGAGTAAGATATAGTTAGTTATATATATATTAGTACGTAAAGTAGTACGTAAGATAACTAATTTAGGGAGCTTCTTGTATATAAGGGTATTCCTATAATATTAGCAATATCCTGCACCTAGGAAACGAACCCAATTGTCAGATTGGCAAGGGTAACCGTGATGGGTCAATTGTGCGTATATTAAGTGTGTGTAGTGTGTAACTATTCTTGTGTGCTGCAGCTGCACCCTGCCGCCCGACTAGGCCTTTGGCAGCCCCTTTCTTAGGCGCCTAAGGCCACCACGAAGCCCACTGCCCGGGACGAAGCCTGTGGCAGGCCCTTCGTTGCCGCCGAGCGGCCGGTTATGCTGGCCGATAAGTCCTATCTCCGACGCCCTTCGTGGCGCCCTTCGTGTGCGTTACCCTCCAATTCAACACGCCCCCTCAGGGAAGGGCTTCTTGACGGCCTTTACGGTCCACGGCCGTGAAGGGCGACGGCCCCTTCGCTCCGTTGCTCCTTGAGCGCGCAAGAAGGCGTTTCCTGCGTTCGTTTTGACGCTCACGGGGCGCGCGGGAAGTCACAGGCTTCCTCCACGGCCCATACGTCCTCCTTCATCATCTCGGCCTCCAGTCGAGCCTCGTCAGCAGCCAGATCTCTAGCGCGGTTGCTCTCGAGAATGACCTTCTCGTTGGTCATATTGAGCTGTTGGATGAAGGCGTCGTGTTTTGTCATATCCAGGGCCTTCGTGAGGCCGTCTGCCATAAGCTCTGCAGACGGGGTATATGCGACGTCTACACGCCTTTCGGCGATTTCTTGACGCAGCCAGTGGTTGTGTATATCGACGTGACGGAGCTTCGTACGGAGCTTCGAGAGCTCACTCGTAACCAACTTAACCGTCTGTTGGTTATCGCATTGTATACGTATTGTCGTGGGCTTTTGCTCTTTTGAAGCGTACGTCGCGCGCTCGCCGAGCTCACTGGGGAGCTGGACTTGTAAGCGCGAAATCAATCGGCTTGCGAAAAGGGCTTCCTTGGCGGCCTGCGTGAGCGCTAGGAGCTCTGCTTCAGTTGTTGACGTTGTGACGGTATCTTGCTTGTTGGCCCGCCACGCGACGAGGCCTCCGAAAAGCTTCATGGCGAAGGCCTGGGAGCTCTTTCGGCATAGTGTATTGTCGCCAAAGCTCGCGTCAGACGCCACCTCAAGGGCGTCATTCGCGCTGCCTGGGGCGGCGCCGAAGCAAAGGCAGAGGTATCGCGTTTTGTATAGGTATCGAAGGACTCTGTCAGCGGCCTTCTGGTGGACTTCGCTTGGGTTTTGATTGAATCTCGCGAGCCTGCTGGCTGCGAAAGCGACGTCCGGCCGCGTCATCACAGCGGCGTATAGGATCGTCCCAACTTTGCGTTGATAACGGTTGATTTCGCTGGGTTGCGCGTTGCCTTCACGCGGCAGCAACTCCTCCTTTGCCATCGGAGTGTGCTTATGAGAATCGTCGTCTAACACGTCAGCGCGCGTGGGAAGCAGTTTCTTACACTTCTCGGCGTATACCGCCTGTGAGAGCCAGAGTCTCCGTGTCGCGCGGTCGCGAAGGATCTCAAGGCCTAAAAACCATTGAAGTTTTTCGCCGCCTTCAAGGTGGTATTTGCCTTGAAGGGCACGTATCTCGGCCATTGCCGCAGGCTCATGGGCCTTCGGAAACGCCAATACGCAGTCGTCAACATAGAAGAAGAATGTGACCTGGCCCTTTTGCCAGCAGCAGTCTTCGCCTGCAACGCGTTGAAAGCCTTGCGCCAACAGCCCACTTTCCAGGTGCCTTTGCCACAGCAGAGGTGACCGACGCAGACCGTAGAGGGCTTTCTGTAAGCGTAGGACTACGCCTTGTTTGCGGTATCCTGGAGGCATCTCCATATATACCTCCTCATCGATATCTGCGTGCACAAACGCATTCACTGCGTCGTATTGCAGCAGCTCGAGGTTGAATCGGGCGGCCAAAGCCATCAGTATTCGGAATGACATACCTGCAAGCGTTGCGGCGTACGTATCTCGCGCGTCTTTCGCCTGTTGGTCTCCACGTATCACGAGCCTTGCCTTCACCTTCGTGAGGCGGCCGTGCTTGTCAAGCTTGTATGTGTATACCCAATGGCAACCAAGAATCTGGTTGCCGCGCGCGGACGCTTTGGAGACCTCTCGCCAAGATCGCGAGAGCTCGTGACCTTGTAGGTGACTCCTTTCAGCATCTCGAAAGGCGCTTTCAAGCGGGTGAGTTGCCAGCTGATTGTGTGATGTGGGAAGAGGGGGCAAGTCTTTCCAGTGGGTGCCACGCGAAGTGGCTGCTTCAGTGACGGTTCTTGCGTCGTTACTACGCCTGCGAGCATGCTCAGCGGAGCGCGTAGGAAGCCCCTTACTGTCTGCCTTTAACTGCTTCCGGCCCGAAGGCCACGCGACTGCGAGCTGTTGGAGCCCTGTCTCATGCGCTTTTAGATCGTCCGCCGTGCTGTTAAAGCATTCAATCACGGGTTGATCTACACTTGCCGCTGGGTTCGGGTGGCCAGCCCGCTTCAGCAGCGTACAAGTGCCATCCATCAATCGTTGCGTGGTCTTGTGTTTTTGGTGCGTGCGTCCCGCCAGAAACGCAGCCTTGAAGGACTCGCGTAACGGCTTCGGCCACGTCTTTTGTGTAGGAATGGTATTACTGCCGTCTATGGGCAGATGAGATCCCCTTTCTCGCCCCCTCACGCCTAGCGCAGTTGTAAGCGCAGTGAAGAAAGACGCTCTCGGCGGCGTCGCCGGCGGGGTTATCAGTTGGAATCTTGCTTCGGTGTGCGGTGCCGGCCCGGAGGGCCCGTCAGGGCGGCCTTCTCGTGGGCCTTCAGACCTCCGGTCTTCACGGCCGTGGACCTCTGAGGGCCTTTCGACTATACGGTCGTGAAGGCCAGAGGTCCTTTCGACTTCACGGCCGTGAAGGGCAGGGCTGCCGTGGGCCGCCCCCCCAGCTCGCTCGGCGTGCTCTGTAATCTCGTCTGCTTCTTCGTCAGCCGTGTGCGTAAAGCTTGTCTCGCGCGCTCCTTCGCGCACAAGGCGGTCAATAGTCTGCTGTATTTCGTTGAGATCTAATTCTCGCACGCTTTCAGCAAGGCCTTTGAGATCGCCATTGAAAACGGCGCCTTCGTTGAAGACGACGTCGCGCGTTGTGAATACTTCACCACGAAGAGGGTTCCATATGCGAAAGGAGTTGCTGGAGCTGTAGCCAACGAGGTAACCTATCCAAGCACGTGGGGCAAGCCTTTGCCTGCGCTGTTTGTGAAGCTGGGTATCTGCAGTAAGCGCGTATGCTTTGCAACCGTATATTCGAAGGTGTGAAAGGTCGGGCCTTGCGTAGGGAGCCTTTTCCTCAATCCAGAAGTGCTCATGCCACAGCTGGTATGGAGTCTTCCAGCCGCGGGCTGCCTGCGGTGTGCGGTTATAAAGGTAAGTGGCTGCAGTGTATATTTCAGGCCAGAGTACGTCTGGAAGGCTTGCGTCAATTGCCATACTGCGGGCTTTTCGCTTTATAACAGCAGCAATGCGCTCTGCAGCGCCGTTTTGCGCTTGGGTATTCGGAGCGCTCGCCTCAAGGCGTATACCGCGTGCTTCGAGGCTCGCGACGATTTCATGGTGGCGAAGAAGTTCGTTATCCGTCTCGATGACCTTTACGCGGCAGTCGTATTGGGTGTCAAGGAGCGCAAGGAAGTCTGTGATTGTCGTGAGCAGGACGTCTGTGGTCCTTTGGCGTAGGTAAAAGTCCCAAGTAAGGCCACTGCCTCGGTCAGAAAACAGCATGCAAGACTTATACCCTGCGTAGCCTATTTCGAGGTCGTGAAAGTCGATGGCCAAGCGATCGCCAGGCTGCGCTTGAGCAGCTGACTCTCGTGGGCTTCGACGGATCATTCGATGGGCTTTGCCTTGAGCGCAGGCGTCGCAGTCCACCGTGGTGATCTGTTGACCTTCAACACCTTGAAGGCGTACTCCACGGGCTGCGTTGACGATCCTTTTGAGCGCTTCTGGGCCTGGGTGCCCAAGGCGCTTGTGCCAAGTAATAAGGTCGCCAAGAATAGGCTTCCGGCGCGTGGCCGTTGTGTATGCGTGTCTCCTGCGCGTAGGAGGTGCTTCGTCTAACCGAGCAGCCGGCAACGGCACAGCTGCCGCAAGCGCGGCCTCCGAGCCGAAAGGCCGATGGTCGAGCACTTGTTGGTCGTGGATTTCGTCAACGTACGCAACGAAGGACCTGTCTGCCCTTCGAAGGCAGTTATTTCCTGGGCTGTTATCCCACCAAAGTCCTCGTTGCCTGAGCTTCTTGAAGGATACGAGGTTCGCGGCCAACCCAGGGCAAAGGGCCACTTCGAACAGGGTGAGCTTCGTAACGCTGTTGCTACGTGCCTTTAGGTTGATCTCCGCGGTCCCATACGCTTCGATAGGCAATTGCTGCGCGCCAGCCCATAGGAAGTCTCCATGGGGCGCGGCTCTCAGCGTCTTGAACCATAAAGGACTATTGAAAACGTGTACTGTAGAGCCTGAGTCTAGTATGGCTGATCCTGCAAGGTGGTATTGATTGTAGGCAGTGTGAAAGGACGCTGGAGATAGCTTCCCTCGGCAGCTACCATACAGTCAGTTAGGTAGGTTAGCTGCTTGTCTCACCTGCCTCAGGCGCTCCGCGAGTTCTGGGTCGTTTCGGACGCGCTCATCGATAAGGGCTTGAGTCGTTCGGTTGAGTGGCTTGCCATCCCTTCGCAGGTGAGGGAGCGCGTAGAAACACTCGTCTATTTGGTGCCATGGGCCAAGGCACAGTTGGCAGCCGTTGGTGCGCTTGGCAAAGGGTATCTCAGTGGCGCTCGTGCTCGACCTTTCGCGCTTGGCGTGTACGCTTGCCTCACGTGAGGTCATTGGCGACGACGACGAGGTTGAGGCTTCAGTTGGCACACTGAAATCCCTTGGCGGTTGGCTTTGCCAACGGCCTCCGCGGCCACGGCCTCTGCCGCCGCGGGCCCTATTGTTGTTGCCACGTTCTTCTTGGGAGGCATTGTTGCCGAGGTTGGTTGGGCCAAAGGCGCCTCGCGCGGCCTTTCTTATAGGCTCTGCGTCGTCTGCGGTCTGAAGGAAGCGTCTGACGTCGGCTAAAACGCTCCCTGGCGTAAGGGCGTCCCTTTCGGCTTCGCGGACGTGGGTTTCGTGGTATACGTATACCCAACTTGAGATATATGATCTCGCGAAGGCCGTTGTGAAAGGCGTGAACCAAAGGCTTGACGTCTGGGCCTGCGGCAGGCCGCTCGCAGAGGCTTCATGGAGCGCCCTTTCCCACTTCGTGATCCAGTCTTCGACGTCTCGTCGGTTGTTGAGGGGTTTTCTCGTGGGCGCCGTTAATACGGCATCGTACGCGACTTGCGCGTTGTTTCTGCGTTCGAAAGGGCGTATGCCGACGCGGGCCTCAAGGGCCTTTATCCATTGATCGACTTCCTTATCTGAGGTACAGCAGTGAAGCTTCAAGTCGATGGATACCGTCTGGCGAATCCATTCTTGAAGGTCACAGTATCGTTGAAGGCGCTTTTCTTGCGCTCTAAGCTCTTCGTTATATTCTGCTCGTCGGGCACGGTATAGGGCAAGGTCGGAGGGTGAGAGATCCTCCATTCCGTGCGCCCGCGGCGTATCGTTGTCGGTGTGCGGCAACAGGGTGCCTAGCTCCGAGGCCGTCGGGGTGACCGTTGCCGAGCGCGTTGACCCCGCCGGGCGCGTTATAACCCGCGGGTGGTCGCTTGGAGAAGGCTTTATAGGCTCTTCAAGGTATTTCTCAAGCGTCTCGTGCGTTTGGCGCGTAGCAATCGATGGGTCAATTGCGGCCCAGAGCTTATAGGCCTTTGCTTTCGTCTTCAGCTGGTCGAACCAGAGGACCCAATCGGTGGTCGCGTTGAGGACCGTTTTAGTGGTATCATTGCTCATCCTAGCGTTATAGGCACTTGTGAATAGCTTTGCGGTGCTCGTTACTGTCGGTGTATAGGCGTATGAGACTCTTAATTGTCAGATTGGCAAGGGTAACCGTGATGGGTCAATTGTGCGTATATTAAGTGTGTGTAGTGTGTAACTATTCTTGTGTGCTGCAGCTGCACCCTGCCGCCCGACTAGGCCTTTGGCAGCCCCTTTCTTAGGCGCCTAAGGCCACCACGAAGCCCACTGCCCGGGACGAAGCCTGTGGCAGGCCCTTCGTTGCCGCCGAGCGGCCGGTTATGCTGGCCGATAAGTCCTATCTCCGACGCCCTTCGTGGCGCCCTTCGTGTGCGTTACCCTCCAATTCAACACCAATAGATGCATAGTCCTACCAGGCTACAATGCAAGTCCTAATGTACTTTACTGCAGTCGGATGCCCATTTTACCTATTATAGTATATGTTACTTAGCGCGAGAACTAACGAGACAAGATGCCAAACTTCTAGCGTACCTAAGCAGTATTAGTTGTCAATGTCTATTCTCGATATTGAATTAAGAAACAGGCTTAGTCAGGACCATTGGCCATTGGTAAAACTAGCGAAAAAAAACCTAAGACATTTAAATAAGTCCGAACTAACGGTTGATTCTGGTGTCATTTCCCGTAAAGGCTGGTTGTAAATCAAGAACAAGTTGTAAGTAGCAAACAAAAACGCAATCATCGACCGATCAAGCGAACGAACATCTGCAAAAAGTGAGGTCCATCCAGGATTCGAACCTGGGCCTACGGAAATTCCAAGATCAGAATCCGACGTCCTAACCAACTAGACTAATAGACCGGTGATAACCGAGGCTATTGAGGTGGGTTGCTGTTCTCCGATAGTGAGGAGACTGACAATCTTTTGGTGCGGGTCCGGATCCTCACCCGAGGCCGCTTCCCGGCACGGAGGGAAAGCCCGTTGTTGAGTGGAAACTTAGACCAGTATCCGTCATTCTTCTCGACATGGCAATGCGCTGTGGTGTTGATGTCTCGGCACGAACCACGCCAACTGCCGCTGGGATTACTCCAGCATATGTTGCCCTCGATTACCGCATGACACGCGTCAACTTGCGCCGGTGGTTATGGACGTCACTCGACGATGTGAACGCAGTGACCACGGCGTAGGCAGACAGCTCCCTGCGGATTAGAACATTGCTCCGATGTCGGTGTCAACGTACATAACATGAAGGCGCCTTGGACTTTACCAACCGATAGTTCATCACCGATGCGACACTATAGTGGACAGAAAGAAAACACACCAGGGAGCAAAGGTGCCGGCTTCCTTCCAGCACGACCGAGTCGAACCCCTCGGGCAGATCAACAACGTGTCGGCGATGCACAGAATGTTTCGGTCCCGGCCTCCTTGTTGCTGGAAACGGTGGTATCGCGTCGTCTAGGCCTGCGACGCACTGATGCTTCCTCCTGCGCTGCCCTTGAACGATGCAGGGCCTGGCGCGAGCCCATGCTTTTCGCCTTGTCCCCAGAGTTTTCGGCCCAAGTTTGCGCTCAGACGAGTCGTCCCATGGCGCTCCGTTTCATGTTATGGAAAGCAACAAGTCGTTTCGTCGCATGTCAAGATCGGACACCGCCAAGAGCCCACGATGCGATTCTATCAGGACCTGAGGACGTCCGATGTTCCCTTTCTTGCGCCCTCACAGACGTCATCACCACCTGAGCCCGGCATTCCAGACGATGTGCTGCAGGCAGCTAACACCGCCTTGACCGGCCACCGAATCTTTCTAGAGACCATACTCGTAGCACGGCCCACAGATTGTCTGGATAGCCATGCCGTGGAAGGCGATGACGACGACGACGACGACGACGAAGATTTCGGCGCTGGCCCCTGGAACAATCGTCTCCAAGGGTCGGAAGGACGGGGGCGGGGCTCCGAAAATCGCTTCGCACCAGGTAAATGATAGGGATTTGCGGTACCATCCCCCGGCCAGACAGAAGCAGACTTTGGTTGGCTACAAATCACGTCGGATTCCGAAGCATGACTGCTTTGTTTTCACTCCTAAATTCTGCCATGGTGAGGTCGAAGGGAACCGTTTCCTTGTCAACCCAAAGCTGAGGGCTAAAAATGGTCATGCTGCACGACATTGTGCGTGCGTTGTCGTTACGCGCCATGAGCAACAGTGCAGTTAAGAGCCGAGGGATGGATGCTGCTGCAGTCTGCTTCATGTGGTCTTTGGATGATGAGCCCGAGACATTTTACGAGCTGCAGGGAGAAGACCCAAGAGATGACCACTGCTTCATGTTTATTTGCATTCATGGTTTATCAAACATGCAACGCGGGGGGCAGCTCAAGTGAACCGTCCGTTCGCCGTGAAGCAGGAAAGAGAATATGAGAGAATGAGTGGGTGAGTGAGTGAGACCAGCAAATGCGCTGGCAATGCCCAATGAACTGTTGATCTTCGTTCGGCCCACCTGGAAAAAACGTTGTTCTGTGGTGTCTAAGTCTATTGTAACGTCTCATTCTTGTACTCGATGGCGTGCAACGAGCCGACTTTTCTCTCTCGCCCCCATCTACTCGCCCAGAAGGGCCCAGGCACCAATTCAAGAAGGAAGGTTGCTTGAAAAGTTTTCCAAGCTGCATAAATCGACCTGCCGAATCCCTCGGAGGGACTGAAGGCCCTGGTTCAGCCGGACGGATGGTGGATGCGGTATGGGCTGACGGCGAGCTGCAGACCGACACTTGTATATCAGGAATCGCGTAAGACCCAAGGTATCCGATCCGTTCGCGGCAGGCAGAGAGGGCGCTTTCGTGGTATCTGCAAGTATCTTTTCGTCGCTTGCTGCGTTGGCGGGTGTGTCGGTCGTGGGTCGTGGGCCGTGGGTCGTGGGTCGGGACAGGCCTCTCGGTGCAGGCCCAGGCTATGTGTAGTGTGTTCAGCTGAGGCAGCCTTCGGTTTGCTCACGGCTTGCCAACGAGCAGACCATAAGCGCCTGGCTACCCACCGACAGTACCCCACCGTCGATACACAGTGTCGAGTTTCACGATGTGGCAGGGAAGCATCGGGACGCAACGTATACGGGCTGAGCGGGTAGAACGAGCAGTTTCTGTCGACGCTGGTGACGAGCTGGTGGCACAGACGAGGGATCACGATGCCCCGGCTGCGACAGAGGCCTGTCGATGCTCGATAGGCCTTGCGACGTATAAGGGGCAGGAGAGGTGGCGGCGGAGAGGATGTGACTCGCGAGCAATGCGCGAAGTGGGAGCGAGAATGCGAGCTCGGGCCAAAAGACGCCCTGGAGAGAAAGACATCAAGCGTCGGGTGGGGAGAACCCAGTCAATACTCACGGCGACAAGGGGCTTCACAGCAATGCTGGTATATGTCAAGCCCTCAAAAATCCTATGATCTCCGGCGTGATCTCCATCGGCTCAGGCTCCTCCGGGTAAAGTGGAACCGACGGTGGAGAGATTTCGGGTTTCATCCGAGGATTCGCGATTGATTGCAGCCGCCCGTCCCCCCAAAGTTGGAGGAGCGCCAGTGAAGCAAGTGACGGAGGAGAGTTCGGATGACAATGATCACGATGTGAGAGATGAGATTGAGACACATGAGACGAGGGCTCTCGAGGCGCGCCGTGCTCATCCAGGTCATGCCGTTCGGACGAAGCGTCGGGGCGCCTGTTTGTCCTTGTCCCTGTCGATTGTCGTCGCTGGTGTGCAACGAAAGCGTCAGGGACTCACTAAATAGCGTGCTGTGCTGTGTCCAGGCGCAGGTGAGATGCGCCGTGAAATGCAAAGCTAGCTGGTTTTCTGGCTTTCGGCCCTCGGGTGTCAAGAGCAGGAAAGAATCGACACTAGATGACGCTTCTCCGCAAGTGATCTGAACGGGGAATAAGGACGAGGGGACGATGCCAATTCCCGAAGAGAAGAGCAGCCAGCTGCGCGGATGAACGTTCTGGGAAAGAGGGAGGGAACCCTAAGATTTGACAGTCGAGTTTTAGGAAGGAGCCCGAGCACTAGAAGCTGGGCCTTCCCTGGCCAGCTGTCGTCGGTCGCAGCCTCTTCCCTGTTTCTTTCCGATACTCGTTGATCAGCTCCTTGCTTCCCAACCTAAAATGCCGCACCGACAAACAGCATAGTTCTCAGGTCGCCAGTCAATTGTACTTATAGGGCAGTTGGTTAGGCTAGGCTGGCGGCACTCAGGCCTGGCTGCCAGCGAACCTTAGCCGTCTGGCCACTCAGCGCGCACGCGAGCTCACCGTCCATCCAAGGCTTAGCGTCAGGAACAGATTGCTACCAACGCAGGAACAAGCTGGCAATCTGGTGGGGATCTGGCTTGCTAGTGTCCCCTTTTCAGCCAATTACCGATAGTTCGGGGAAATTATGCAATTCAACCTTTTATGAATGCCCACCCACAATGCTTCTGCATCGGGTTGGAGGCATTTCACGATTTTTCTCGCGTGCCACCTGTCCCAGTCACACAATCTCCCATTGATGTGAGAACATTCATCTCCTCGGCCGGTGGACGTGGACCAGGTGAGGAGGTGCAAATTGTGCCATTTCGCCCGTCGATAATGTCGCCACCATTCATTCGTCCGCCAAGTCCACCACCTTTCATGAATGGGCGCGACAATGCCTTTCTTTGCCATTCCACCCCCGGCTCCAGGTAGCCCAAGAGAAATTTGACCGTTGGTGTCTCACGAACCGTCCCGGCACAGAGTCATCTTTCCGTCTTAGCTTCCCATTCGGCGGGAACACAAGAGCTATGGATGGATGCTTTCATTCAGGCAAGAAGGGAGAAAAGAATGGTGCTATACCGAGGCGCCGCTTGTTGTCAGTTCAAGCGCTGCTTCTTTTTTCGGCTTCTGCTTCTATTGCTGGTACGCCGATGGAGCGTGCTGAGCTTCTGGCTTCTTGGGATTTCCAAATAAAGCGCTGTCACTGCTTCAGGCAAAGCAGCAAACAGCCTTCGACCAGACGGGCTCGTTGTCGATCTTTTTTGGTTGCTGGCGCGATGAGGCTTGTTTGCGCAAGTGGTGAATGCGCGCCACCTACTGTTTCCGTACGCGGATACCTATTCAATAAGCCAAGCCGAGCACCACAGGACAAACTGTGGTAAGCGGCCAGCGAACGCAATGCTGTGCTTTTGCGCCTTAATTTCCCACGAAGATCGGGATCCCTGCCTGCATCAATGTCGATGGTACGTGCGCTGTGCCATGGTTTTGCGCGCTGGCCGAAGTACCCCTTACGCAGACCCAGAGCCTCGACTTCTCGAATGGGCTAGCCACCGCAACGCCTGCATGGCCGACAGGGTCTGGGTAGAAACCTCGACACGGGTACCTTGCATCTACCTCGCGATACGTTGTCGGCCGAGTGACGGTGGGCTTCCCTTTCCCGTTGCTCCTAAGTCTCACTTCTTCTTCTCCGGGACCATCTGGAGGGGGTCCAGAGGATGAGAGTCAGGGAATGGGAAGGTAGGGCCGAGCGCCTCCACCATTTTGCTCTTGCCTTCCAGGTTCTGTCCCACAGGCCACAAACCACGGCCAACGTCGTTTGGCTCCTGTTAGACCAGGACCGGGCTTGGCATTCACTTTTTGGGGTGTGCGGCCCCTTCCCTGTCGGCGCCTCCATCATCGTCGTCTTTCCTTCCTCGTTGCAAGTCGCACTCCTTCCCTCTGACTCCCCTCATCCCCCCCCCCCCCCCCCCCCCCCCGGCCCCAGGCACCTCATCGTCGCTCATTTCATCTGCGCGCTGGTTGGCAGTTGCCCTTATTCGCCTGGTCTCCGCCGTCTCTCCCCACATCCAAAACCCACGTCTTTTCCCACTTCTCGCCTGTCCGGATCCCCTCCCCAGCAACTCTCTTATTCACACTACTCCCCCCCCCCCGAAATACCCATCACCCACAGACTTCGTTGGCAAAGTCTTTCCTCCTTCGCGCACAGTCTCGAAACAAACACCAGCCAAACTGAACTACTCGCCGAAGCAAGCATTCGGACTCACGCTCATTCCTATTTCTATCCGCGAACAGACGCCGCCTCGTCGCAGACCAAACCCGCGCCTCACGCTTACAGCAACCGTGACCGTAACCGCGTCAATACACGAGCAAGCTCGCTCAGATCCACCCAGCAAGCAATCACAGTCTTTAACGCCAACGCATATATACTGCCTGGTCGAGTCGTTCTACCTTGAGGGGAAACATTCACCAGCTTGGTCTATTAACTTTCAATTTTGAAAGACATCATTGCAGCATATATAAACCTTGCACGGCAGGAAACGGCCTTTTTCATCACGTCGGCGGACAAACCCATACTGGCACCATTTGACTACTCGAGACCTAAACAGGCTTCGAAAGCTTGCAATTCAGTTCTCAACTCGACCCATTCTTTCAACAGCATCCTCGGACATCATGAAAGTCACGACAATTCTCGCCGCTTTTCTGCCCGTCTTGGCATTGGCACAGAGCTCGACCGACGCCAGCACAACGACCATCACTTCCACGGCTACCCAGACCAAGACGATCACCCTGTCGCGCGCTCACACCACGACCATGACCTACGGCAGTGGTAACAGCACGGCGACGTTCAAGCCCACGGGATCTGCTGCTGTCTCTGCGACAGCCTCTGCGACAGCCGCGGCCACGACGAAGCCTAACGCCGGCGCCGCCCTGAACGCGGGCAACCTCGCCTTTGCCGGTGTTGCCGGCATGATCGCTGCCGTCCTTTTGTAAAGCCGCATCATTCGATGCGCCTGGAGGAAGCGAGGGAACGTGAAGAAAGGCTGATCGAACGATTGCGACGTGGTCCAAGACATGATGTCAAACACTTGTTGACGGTCATTTCGAGCCCGTTTGATGTAACCTCTCTTCGCTTCTTATGTCACCGCCCCCGGACACTGGCTCGACGCCGCCCAATTTTACGACCCGAACGACCGTAAAGATTGGAAACGACTTCAGTTGACGTCCCCACCATTACCTTTTTCCTCTTCGACAACCCCACGTGCGATGCTTGCATCGCCTGCCTGCAGGAAAGGAACCCAAAGACGCTTGTCACTAGGGCCATTTGACAGCGATCAAACATTCTTTACCCTTTTCTTTTTCTTCAATCCGACACCGCATGTCCGCCGTATCTCACTTGAGGATGGCGGATGGTTGTCAACTCGACGTTTAATGTTTCGATTCTTCCCCAGCAGCACAAGGGTCGCATGGAATGCGGAGTCGACTTGCCCTCTACACGTCATTGGCCTAGTCCATGCTTGATTCATCTCCAAGCCCATGCGTCATCCGAAGTTGCGGGATGATGTACTGGGTTTGAGATGGGATGAAACCGTCTCACCGGGGAAATCTGCTAGGCTTGCCAGCGGCTCACTTTCCCGATGTCCGGCAATGACGGTGTTGCAGGTGTGCTTGCTGGCTGGAAATGATTTTATGAGATCTTCCGCCGCGTCTTCCTCACAGGGGAACATGTCGGACGGACATGATCGGGATGGGCGATTGAGGGATTTACCGGAGTTTTCGTGTTGGAACAAAAGTTTCACATTCTCTTCGAGTTGTTGATACCCCTATTATTGTATGTCTACCGGCAACGCGGACGGACAGCACGAACGGTTGTCGTAGGGTTCTCCGTCTTGGGGACACCCTGGGCTTCAGCTACTTACTTGCTTTGTCCGACGCTTCGACCGGCGAGAGGATATGATGGATTTTGCTTTGATATTCGAAACGATGACTTGTTATTCATTTTATGTTGAATTGTGGCTTGGTTCATAACGACCTTGCCTTGCGAGGGGGGCTTGGAGGCCATTGGGAGGAGTTTTATGGACACGAGACGGGGGGCTTGAGTGGTTTAGCTGAATGAAGTGGTTGATGCGAGCTCAATGCTCTGCTCCACATGATCTTGCGTCTATCATCGCCTGCAAAGTGAAAGCAAAACAGATAGTGCGGAAGCCGACGTCTGGTTCTCTAAACCCATGCACCGACCATTGTCAATACCAGTGTCTTGATTGGAAAGAACAGGGAGGCGAGAAAGACAGCGGCCGGGCCCCTCGATTCCGTTGGGGCGGAAAACCCCCAGCGGCGCCGTTGGGCGAGGTTCTAATAGGCTTCCTTGATCAGCATTGCCGCTGTCAGATAGTTACCCTTATCTTATTGGCTGATAAAGCCACACGGCCCCACTTGAAACATGCAGTAATGCCGATTCAATCCGGGTGCCGGGGCCTAACAGAGCACAACACAGCAGAGCACAGTAGCTGCAGGGGGCCTGATTTCCGCTAGTCATATTTTCTTGGGGCCTTTTTTCTGCCCCATCACAGCTTGCCGCAGCATCCAACATCATCAATCAACCAGCTTCTCGACAAGCAGCCTCACCAGCACTGCCGGTTGCTGCACTCAACGCGAACCTTTGAGGAGGACAATCACAGACCAGACGACAGATCGAACACAATGTCATCGTCCATGGCGCCCCTCGCGCGCGTCCAGGCGCCCCTCCGACGCGCCCTTGCCTCGTCGGCTCGCTCCCGAGCTTTCGCCACCGTCCCTCCCACGCTCGGCACAACATCCGAGGCGTCATCACAGCCCCCGAAATCCGTCGCGCGCCGGCCGACGTACTTCAAAGACAAGACGGTCGCCTCGCTGGACGACTTCATCGGCGGCGGCGGCGCCGCCGCAGCAAAGGGCACCCTCACCGACGCCGAGGCGTACGAGATCCGTACCGTCGAGGTGACGGGCCCGACGGGCAAGAAGAAGACCATCACGAGGCTGCCCGAGTGGCTCAAGACGCCGATCCCCGCAGGCAACGAGAACTACAAAGCCATCAAGAAGGACCTGCGCGGCCTGGGCCTGCACACGGTGTGCGAGGAGGCCAAGTGCCCCAACATCTCGGAGTGTTGGGGCGGGTCGTCCAAGAGCGCAGCGACGGCGACCATCATGCTTATGGGTGACACGTGCACGCGCGGCTGCCGGTTCTGCAGTGTCAAGACAAACCGCGCGCCGGCGCCGCTGGACCCGCACGAGCCGGAGCACACGGCCGAGGCGCTGGCGCGGTGGGGCTTGGGCTACGTCGTGCTGACGTCGGTCGACCGCGACGACCTGGCCGACGGCGGCGCGCGGCACTTCGCCGAGACCATCAGCAAGATCAAGGCCAAGAAGCCGAGCCTGCTGGTCGAGGCGCTGACTGGCGACTTCATGGGCGACCTGGACATGGTGCGCATCGTGGCCGAGAGCGGGCTCGACGTGTACGCGCACAACGTCGAGACGGTCGAGGCGTTGACGCCGTACGTGCGGGACCGCCGGGCGACGTTCCGGCAGAGCACAAAGGTGCTGGCGCACGTCAAGGAGGTGAAACCCGAGATGATTACCAAGACGAGCCTGATGCTGGGCCTGGGCGAGCAGGAGGAGGAGATCATGGATGCACTGAGGCGTAAGCACCCCTTTAATTCCTCGCAAGATTTGACAAATGCCTCCCTATCCCTTTTTTCGACGAAACTATCCATACTATCAAGGGACGAGATATGCTGACATCAAGGGATAAAACAGAACTTCGCCAGGCCAACGTCGATGTCGTTACGTTCGGGCAGTACATGCGGCCGACGAAGAGGCACCTCAAGGTCGAGAAGTACGTGACGCCGGACGAGTTCGAGATGTGGAAGCAGCGCGCGCTGGACATGGGCTTCCTGTACTGCGCCAGCGGGCCGCTCGTACGCAGCAGCTACAAGGCGGGCGAGGCCTTCATCGAGAACGTGCTGCGCAAGAGGGCGGGCGAGAAGGCGGCCATGGCGGGGAGCAAGCAGCTCGGCCAGACGGTCGCGCTGGAGGAGGGCTTCAAGACGTTATAAGCGTGCGGACAGTCGACAGACAGCGACCGTGGGCGACTGTGGGAGTGTGTTGAGTGTGTGTACAATTGCTACGGAAGGGGAATAATGGGCGAAGGGTAGAAAGGGGTGGGTTAGATGGCATGGTTGGCGTTCTTCTTTTTTTCCCCTTTTTTTCCATTTCTTTTTTCACTTTTTTTTTTCTTTCGGGAAGGTCGGGACTTTCATTCATCATGAGCATCGCCATCTTCCCCAGCATCTACACGCAACTCTTTCCATCTCCCTCCTGAGTTGTATCTCAGCCGTGTCATCCACACACTTCTAAGCATATGATAAACACACACAACAAAGTGGCGTTCAACAACGGCCACACAAGAAGAAGAAGAAGAACATGAAGTAAAAGACTTCAACCACGCGCCTCCCCATGTCGGTGCGATGCTGACTTAACCTGGAATGCTAGTGGGATGGGGGGCATGTCTCTCGTACCTGTCAATCACAACCTAATCCGTCCAAAGCGGTCCGTGTCTGGACCCAAGGGCGATGACATGAGTATCGGAGGAGGGGCATCAAGGGCTTAGCTGCCAATTTCCCCGCGTGCCAGGAGCGCGTCACTCGCGACCAAGGTTCATTCACACACATACTCACACACGTAAACATACAAAAATACACAAAAAAAAATACACAATCACTCTCTTCCCCTTCGGCTTCTTCCATGGGAAATATTATTAGCGACAGTTCGCTCCATTTGGGAAAATTGCGCTTCGGAATGGGAGCCTACGCGGCCGACATGCCTGTCTGTCCTTGGCCCTTCCCCAGCTGAGCTTCCCCTCCAGATGTCGAGGGTCAAGGGGCGGGCTGCGAGTTGAGTCCGGAGTTGCGCCGTCGGTCTGTTGACGATGTAACCCCTCTCCGCTCGAAATGGTCAAGGGGAGAGGGTTCGACGGATATGGACGGAGTAAGGCGACGCTTGGCCCAGCCGGGCCGCTGCCGTGAGCTGGGGATTATCGTCCTCCATCACCTACGCTTTGGAAAAGCTTGTTTTCCTGTTTGGCCGTCACCCACAGTCCTTGCATCCGTCTCTTTGCCCTGGCAAGGTCAGCGTGTAAGTCGGGATTCTACGAAAGATTGCCGAAACGGAATCAACGAGCCAGAACGAGAGCACAATGCAAAATGATGGGAACAAACAACTACCAACGCTGCTCCCTTCGGGGCGAGACAAGTTTCTACTGTATACTGGATTCCCTCGTTCCCCATCAGCGTTTTGTGTTTGGTGCTAACTCCCCGGACGATGGCCCGCAGATGAAAAAAAAAATTGAAAAAAAAACGAGTCCGTAGTCCTAGTCCTGCAGGTTTGCTGCGGGTGCGAGGCATCCCTCATTTCCCCCTCTCAATTCATCCATTTCCTACGCCCAGACTATCCCGTCCGGGCCTAGCACAACGAAACGCACGAGGTCAGTCTCGTACCTGAACGGCCAAGATGTGCCGCGATTCCAGACGCGAGCTGCTTTCGCAGTTGTTTTTGCCCAGGCATACCCCCGCCAAACGTACGTCCTGCTCCTCGGGTGTTGCGTAGCATCGCTAGCCCACATGGCCAGACCAATTTTGACGGTATGGTGGAACGAGAAAAGCTTGGAGAAGGGTTGCGTTGCCGGCTTCCCCGGCGTTCTCGGCGTCGTTCGTGTTGTCTGCATTCTCGGCTGCACCTCATTTCCATCCTGCGTGACATCGCAACAGCCAGCATATAGCATCGTATCGTATGTATCTGTCCCGCTTTGAGAGGGGGAAGGGGGGCCAAGATAAAGTGCAGCGCGCGGGGAATGAGGGAGGGAGGACATGAAGATAGTCACACAGGCAGATCACGATGAGCGTAATTGGTCTTGGGAGCGTTGGACTAGAGCGGACGAGACACGCTTGTCTAAGTTCGATTTACCCATTCTTACCATCCCTCCCCCTCCCCTTTTCCCATCACATCCCTTGTTTGTTCTCTCTCATACGCATGGAGATTGGTCGGATTACTGGACTGCTTCCTCGGTCTTTTCCTGGCCCAACTGTAATGCAGCCAAAGTCAATAAAGCTCATAAGGGTCACCTTGCCCCAATCTCCTTTGCTCACTCGTTTCTGGTGTTCGACTTGGTACGGTGCAGTTCTGTCCATGCAAGGTTAAGTACGTCGTCACCGGTCTCAAGGTTCCTCTCCCGCCAGAGCCCGTCCAATGTGTACATTTTTCTAAGAACCGTATTTCTTCCATGTTTGTTCTAGATTCTCGTTAGAATCGTGCCACTCCTTACTCTTTTTCACCTCGCTCAGTCGTTCTCTCTTGACTCTCCCAACCCTCTTCCCACCGCAGGCTCTATTAGCCAACCGAGGGGGTCGGACACACTCGTTCTCCAAGTCGTTTTTCGAGTCGTCTTTACTCGTCCACTCACTCCAAACAGTCGCTCATTCCCTGTAATTCTTGCATCACTCGTCAATCAATACCGTAGTTACTAGTTATCTCTCTATCTCCCACACACACACACACACACACACTCACACACACCAACCGTCAGAATGCGAGTCGCAACCGCGTTCTGGCTCGCGGCAGCCACCCTCGCCAAGGCCGCGTACTGGATGGAAGACATCGATCACCAGGGCATCTCGGCATACCACCCGGACCCGAACTACAAAGTCTTCCGCAACGTCAAGGACTTCGGTGCCAAGGGCGACGGCGTCACGGACGATACGGCCGCCATCAACGAGGCCATCTCCTCGGGCCAGAGATGCGAGCCGGGGAAGTGCAAGGGCGAGACGACGTCGCCGGCTACCGTCTACTTCCCCCCTGGGTGAGTCTTTGCCGGGTTCATATGAGCAGATTATGGAATGACTTACACCGCACGTTCAGAACCTACCTCATCTCGGGCTCCATCATCGACTTCTTTTACACTCAAATCATCGGCGACCCGACTGACAGGCCCGTGATCAAGGCCGCCGCCAACTTTCCCACCAACACCACCCTCGGCCTTCTTGACGGAAACCAGGTATGTCCCTCACTAAATGGAGACGGCTTCATCGAGGCTCCCCCTTGAACCAGAGTCTGACCATCTTGTTCCCGCAAAGTACGGCGCAAACGGCCTGGCATGGGGTGCTACCAACGTCTTCTTCAGACAAGTCCGCAACCTCATCTTCGACACCACCGACATCCCGGCGTCCGCGTCGGCTCTTGCGATCCACTGGCCGTCGTCTCAGGCCACCTCCATCACCAACTGTGTCTTCCGCCTCGCCGAGGGCGCGGACAGCAAGCACGTTGGTCTCTTCATCGAGGAGGGCTCCGGCGGGCTTTTGAACGACCTGGACTTTTACGGAGGGCAGTACGGCGCCAACTTTGGCAACCAGCAGTACACCCTTCGCGGCGCTCGTAAGTCGAACCAAATTACCCCCCCCAAAAACCCTGTTTATTCCCTTCTTTGTGTCGGTTTACCTGGGGGCTAACATCAGGAAACCCCAGGCTTCTTCAACGCCCAGGTAGCCATTAACCAGCTGTGGGACTGGGGCTGGACGTACAAGAGCATCTACGTCGAGAACTGCGGCACCGGCATCCGCATGCAGGACAACAGCACCACGTCCATCACCCTGATCGACTCGCAGTTCGTCAACGTCAAGACGGCCATCCGCACGAGCCGCGACCCGGGCGCCAAGGTGCCCTCGACGGCCGGCACCCTGGTCTTGGAGAACGTCGCCTTCTCCAACGTCGGCGCCGCCCTCATCGGTCCCAAGAACAACACCATCATCCCGGGAACCTCGGGGACCATCCTCAACCATGGCTTCGCCATGGGCCACGTCTACACGCCCACCGGCCCCACGGACTACACGGGCGGCGACGCTTCCTACTTCCCCGTCTACCCGGCGCTCCTGGCGTCCTCCTCGACTAACGGCACCAAGTACTACGAGCGCTCCAAGCCGCACTACGAGGACGTCCCCGCGAGCTGCTTCATCTCGGCTCGCTCCTTCGGCGCCAAGGGCGATGGCACAACGGACGACACGGTGGCGCTCAACAACCTCTTCAACTACGTTACCGCCGACCCGTCGGCCTACCTCGTCGCCTTCGTCGACGCCGGCACGTACTACGTCTCCGACACCGTCTTCATCCCGCCCGGCGCGCGCATCGTCGGCGAGGCGCTGGCCTCCATCATCATGGGCGGCGGCGCCCGGTTCCAGGACATTACGCGGCCGCACCCGGTCGTCAAGGTCGCCATCCCCGGCCAATGCGGCTCCATCGAGTGGTCCGACATGATCGTCTCGACGCGCGGCGCGGCGCCCGGCGCCAAGGTGATCGAGTACAACCTCAACACGCTCGGCGGCGAGCCGTCGGGCATGTGGGACGTCCACGTCCGCGTCGGCGGGTTCGCCGGCACGCAGCAGCAGCTCGCGCAGTGCCCGACGACGCCCAACGCCACCGTCACGGCCGAGACGGTCGACGGCAACTGCGTCGCCGCATGGATGAGCATGCACCTCACGCGCGCGAGCTCCAACGTGTGGATGGAGAACTGCTGGCTCTGGATCGCCGACCACGACCTCGAGGACCCGGACTACAAGCAGGTCACCGTCTACGCCGGCCGCGGCCTGCTCGTCGAGTCCACCAACGGCCGCGTCTGGCTCTCGGCCTCGGGCAGCGAGCACCACACGCTCTACCAGTACCAGCTCTTCAAGACGCGCGACGTCTACATGGGCCAGGTGCAGTCCGAGACGCCGTACTACCAGCCGAACCCGCCCGCGACGATCCCCTTCCCGCGCGTCCAGGGGTATCACGACCCGGACTTCGAGGCCGACTGCCGGGGCCGCCAGGGGAAGGGACCGGGCGCGCCGACGTGCGCGATGGCGTGGGGCCTGCGCATCATCAGCAGCCGCAACGTCGTCGCCTTCGGGGCCGGGCACTACTCCTTCTTCAACAACTACAACACGTCGTGCAGCCAGATCGGCGCCGGCGCGCGGTGCCAGCAGAGGATCGTCGACGTCCGGGACGCGCCGGGCAACTGCACGGCGACGGACGACGTGAACATCTACAACCTGCAGATCGTCGGCACGCGGGCCATGGTCACCCGGGACGGAACGGACGTGGCCTTTTACAAGGACAACATCGCCGGGTTCACGGCGGGCATTGCGCTGTATCAGCACTGAGCTCTCGTGGAGTTTTGCGGTTGTAGTAGTAGAAGTAGCAGTAGTTGGCAATAGTGTTAGCGTAGCCAGTATAATTGAACCTTTTCTTGTGTTGCCGAACGTTCCCATCGATGATGAATGTTGTTTGTGTTCCAGGCGAGGATGTTCTTGATGTTGCGCGCTCTTTTGTAGCGCAAACGTTGACTTCGTTCAGGGTCGTCCTGTCTTCTGCTTCTCGTAGAATTGTTTCCTACTGCCTGCCCAGCTGGACTTGTACGCCCGTCGTTAGCAGGTGAAGCAGTAACTTACCCTGGTGTGCATCCTAATTCACCCTCCAAGATCCAACTGCCATGTTTCAATTCAGTGAGAGCACAGACGACATCATTCCAGGGGACCATGTTCTTGAATCAAAACTTTTCCATTATGGGTATCATGCTCCGCCAGGATGCCGGCCCAACATCGCCCCCTTTCTGCCAAACACTCTCAGACCTCAACCCACAGCCTCCTCAGGCTCGTAAGCGCCACCCAGATGGCCTCGTCCGTCCGGATGGTGCGGCTTCCCTGCCCAGGCAGCACGTCCACCCAGTGGTCGAACAGCTCCCTCGCCTTCGCCGGGGTCATCTCCATGCCCTCGAGCTCCTTGTCGTTCAGCGCCGCGTATTCGATGCCTCTAGGCCCGCCGAACACGATGAGCAGGTGCTTGAAGTCCAAGGGCGCCGCGCTGGGGAACGCGTCCGAGAGGGAGCGCCCGCGCTCCGACGTGCCGATGCTGACGTCGTAGCCGCCCTCGTACTTGCACTCGGTGAACACCGACGACAGCGAGTTGGCGCGCCGCACCTGGTAGCCCCAGTAGTAGCCGCCCTCTTCCCTCGGCGCCGACGGATCGCATGCCTCCGCCTTGTCGGTGTTGTAGTCCGGGTACGACAGCGTCACGCGCGTGTTCGGGGGCACCTCGTCTTCGATCAGGACATGGTTCTTCAGCCCGACGTCGATCATGGTGCCCTGGGGCACCCCCTTGCTGGCGACGCCCTCGCGGTACGGCAGCCAGTCGGCAGGGTTCGGGTGGTGTGGCATCTCGAGCGCGGGAAGCTGGTTGGCGAGGCGCAGGTTCGCGTGGAGCGGGAAGAGCATCTTGCGCATGAAGGGCGGCACTTCGAGGTAGCCGAGGAGGTGCTCGAGGAAGTGGCAGCCGTCGACGTCGCCGGTGTAGGCCTTCGTGTCGACGTTCTTGGGACGGGACTCAACGGGGCTGTCGTCGAAGAGGACGATCTCGTCGACGGAGAAGACGGCGAGGGCTCGGGCGATACGGCCGGCGACGGCAGTGCGGCGCTCGGCTGTTATGGCACTGGACGAGGGTCAATCGGGGGGGTTTCTTCTGCATGCAAGGGTCGTCAGGTGTTCAACATACTCTGTGAGAATGCTGCTCGGAATCGCGACTGAGACTGTCCAAGCTCTACCGCCCTCGTAGGGTTGGAACTTGGACGACATCCTCGTTGTGTCGACGTAGCCTTCGTCGTCGGTCTTTCTCCTCTGTATTGTTGTCAGCATGGCTTGAGTTGCCTTCAGGCGCGTAACGAGGAAAATCAAACCTTTGCTCTTTGATCGTACGCCATTGTGGAAATAATTGAACACTTTTGAGGGATTCAATCTGCGGAATGGTGATGTAGTAAAGGTGCGAATACTTGCAAGAAGCTGCCGACTTCAGATGTTAGCCGCGTCCCAAAAAGTTTCTGAGCGGTGCCCCACTTCCCAGCGGATCCTGGGGTAAATCCGGCAGAATCGCGGAGGCATGTCACGCCGCCTTCTTTTTTTGACTTCCGCCACCTTGCCGCTGGGTCCAGGCCGCCCCCGGACGGTACGTACTTCACGCTCCCGTCGGCTAGGTACCTACTGCGTCGCATCTCCTAGCTGTTCATTCCATCTTCCCTTCAACCCCACGACACTGCGCCTACGAACTTCCCTGAATCCCACCGCAGTCCTCGAAACCATGAGTCTCGTCAACATCCAGTCTGCCGGCCAATGGCAAGGCATCCTTAGCAGCACCAATGTTGTCATTGCCGACTGTGAGTTCACCCATCAAGCCCCTCCTCTCTTCTGCGCGAATCCGACATGTCGCTGACAAACACCGTTTCTCAGTCTACGCCGACTGGTGCGGTCCCTGCAAGATGATCGCGCCGCACTTCGAACGCCTCGCCAAAGAACACTCCAAGCCGAACAAGGTCGCCTTCTGCAAGATCAACGTCGACAACCAATCCACCATCGCCCGCACCCACGGCGTCAGCGCCATGCCCACCTTCATCGTCTTCCACGGCGGCCAGGCCGTCGAGACCATCAAAGGCGCGAACCCACCCGCCCTGACGCAGGCCATCCAGAACGCCCTGAAGCTCCCGGACAAGGGCGGCCGCTCCGCCGCCACTTTCACAACCCCCGGCCGAACCCTCGGCGGCGATAAGCCCGCGCGTGCGAGCCTGCGGCGCCCCGTGCAATGGCAGCTGCGCGACTTCTTCAGCAACATTATCACCTTCATCGGGCTGTACCTCGTCTCGCTATTTGCGGTGCGTGGGCCCACGGGCGATGCCGCCGGTGACAAGAAGAATCGCTTGCTGACGGACTGGTAGATTGACCCCCACAAGGCGGCCGAGATGTCGCAGTTCAACCGCGTGAATCCGCCCGCCCCCGTGGTCAAGCCTGCCAAGGGCGCCGCCGGCTCTGGTACGAGGCAGGCCCCGAAGGGTCCGGCTTTCAAGACATTGGCGGACCTGGGAGGTGACGAATAGTGCGACGACACGGGTTATGGCGCAAGGCGTTTTTTGACTTCTTTTCTTCAATTTTTCATGTGTAGAATGTAGCATTCGTGGCACACACATTTCGGTGGACAGTCTGAGAGCAGATCGGGGGGTAATCGTGGCCCCCGTCCGACTAATAAAGATACATACTGCTATTTTTCTGCCGAGGTGAGAATCATGAATGCCATGTTACTGTCTTACTCTCTCGCCTTTGATACCAATGTACACAAATCTTCCACCTAAATCCTTGCAGTGGTGGGTCTCATCTGCAGATGCTCGTAGATAGTCAATCGTTTACGAATCCTTCGCCAAACTACCATCGCATAACCGTATGTGCCTATTGTTCCTCTGATGATCACCCGCCTAGCGAATGACAATATTGGCGCAATGATAAAGATGAGCAGCTGACGCAGACAGACGAGTTACTCGTCCACAATTTTGTGGAGATTGACAGGGGCGGCTACGGGCTCAACATTGCGATAGTAGCCGCTAGAGTTGGAAGCTGGAGGCAAAGAATCGTACTGACGCTGAAGTTGTTTAACCTGGGCGGATAGCGGGAGAATAGTACAGGTCAGTGCTGCTGATCCAATAGGCTATCGGACAGGAAAGGTTCCCTCAGTTGGCTAAGCTTACCTTTGGGATGCTCTATTTTTCTTTTGGCTGAGACAAAAAAGGGAATGCAAGGGCTCTCATGTCACTAATAGTTCGAGAACCAATGGCGACGAGCCATGACTGACTTGGAAGGAAACCAAATCGGACATATCAACCGGCAATTCCGGCGACACCGGCGCCGAGGCCCACTTCACACGGCAGTCTGCCGCCGCTCTCCAGCCACAGACTCTACCATAGCCCGGTGCGCCTAAGGTACCAATCCCGGAAACGCCACAGTCATCCCCACCTTTTAGTGCCAGTCCAACCAATCGGTAAGCTATCATTTGCAACAGGTGGGGCATCTCGTCCTGAGCTACCCAAATTTCGATGCGACAGCTGCGAAAAGTCGAAGCTCGCACTCTTACCATTCCCAACTTGTGTCGCCACTTCACGCAAAAAACTCAATCATGTTGACCGCAGGCGGTATTCGAAACGCCTGTCCAAGCTGTCGAGCTCGTTTGACGAGCTTGACGGGGAAGGTTCTCGCAGGTGCTTCTCCTGCCGGCCTAGCAGCCCGATCGAGCTTTGCGCAGCAGAGTAGCCCAGCGACACTTGGATCACTAAAGAAGCCGACTACTCGCAGAGCATTCTCGACAACACCGCGACGTTTGAAGGATACCGAACCGGCTAGAGACGAAACAGAAGGGCTCGCTCGCAACGCGAAGGTCGAGAAAACAGTGCGGGAGGCGAAACAACGATTCCGGGATACCTTGCCCAAGGGCTACCTCACCGAGGAGGAGTATAGCCTATACGAGCGATGGTACGGGCCGCCGCTGAGAGAAACGACGCCGGACGATGTCGGGATGCAGTACTTGAACGACAAACATTCTGCCAAACCGCGACGAGACGGGTCTGGGGGGCCGACTCTCTTCCGAGAGACGGAGGGTGGCACACTGCAAGAGGTGCAGTATGTCTCCAAGAAAACGGTCCGGGCGCCGAGCGATGATGAGGCAGCGTCTACCGAGACCGAAGCCCCTGAAGAAGAAGAAGCTCCAGACGCCGCAGCGACGGATGAAGGTGTACCCGAAGGCGACGGCAAATACATCAACATTGTGGCGAGGAACAAGAGAGAATACGACGCCCTCATGAAGCTGCAAAAAGACTTTGAGGAAAATTCCCGCGCCGTTGAAGAGTCTGTGCGGAACCATCTCGAGGAAGAAGAGCTGCGCGACGAGGAACGCGAGTTCGAGGAAGAGGAGGACGAAGAGGAGCTGGACGAAGGCGAGGATGGCATTGCGGAACAACAGACGTCGATGCGCGCCGGCCGTTTGCATCCGTTCACGAGGGAGGGTCACTTCTCGACGAATCCGAGCACTGTGAGCCTGCCGCACGTCGGATACGTCTCGCCAGTCTCGACAATACTCGACAGGACGGACATCAAGCATGTCAAGGAGGCCGCCGAGAAGGCATTCGGAGGACCTGGCCTGCCCTACTCACCCGCCACGCCCGCTTCAAAGATGGGCTTGGAACAACAGCCCCTTGGCATGGCCGCGTGGCAGCACAAGATGTCGGAAATCGAGGCCGACGCCTTTGTTTCGTCGTTCCTGCCCCCCGCCTACGCATCTTCAATGGGCACTCTGGTAGAGGTACGCAAGCGCCTAGGCACTGACTGGCTTCGGAAGCTGTTTGAAAAGCCCGGCGGCCCTCGGTTCCTCGATGTTGGTGCCGGTGGCGCCGGTCTCCTGGCCTGGCAGGATATCACGCGCGCCGAGTGGGAGGCGATGCGGTCCCGCGGCGAAGTCGAGAACAAGAACCCCCCGGGAAAGCAGTCCGTGGTCATTGGTGCCGACAAGCTGAGGAGCCGCGTGTCCAAGTTTTTGCACAACACAAGTATCCTGCCGCGTCTGCCTGACTACGTCCACTCGGTCGACACCGCGCACTTGCAACTGGACGCCAACGAGGTTCCGCAACCACGCAAGATGTTCGATGTCATCATCGCCTCCCACCTACTTCTCCCCGTGAAGGAGGGCCACAGACGCAACGCGATCCTGAACAAGATCTGGTCGCTGCTGAACCCCGAGGGCGGAGTCCTGATCGTCCTGGAGAAGGGGCAGCCCCGCGGCTTCGAAGCGGTGGCCGACGTCCGCGAGCGCCTGCTCAGCGAGTTCCTGATCCCGCCGGGCGGAGAAAACGCCATGTCCGGCGAAGAGAGAAACCCCGGCTTCGAGAGGATCAAGGAGCCCGGCATGATCATCGCGCCCTGCACGAACCACCGCGGGTGCCCGATGTACCACACCCCCGGAAAGAGCACGGGGCGCAAGGACTTTTGCCACTTTAGCCAGCGCTTCATCCGGCCGCCGTTCCTGCAGAAGATCATGGGCGCGACGCAGCGCAACCACGACGACGTGCTCTTCAGCTACGTCGCCATCCAGCGCGGCGTCGCCGCGAAGGAGGGCCCCCTCGCCGGCGAGCAGGCCACTGCGCGCGCGTTCGAAGGGTTCGAGAAGTCCGAGACGGCGCCTGACATGCTCTCCCTGCCCCGACAGATCCTGCCGCCTATCAAGCGGCGCGGGCACGTGACGCTCGACGTGTGCACGCCCAACGCGCAGCTCGAGCGCTGGACGGTGCCCAAGAGCTTCAGCAAGCAGGCGTACCACGACGCGCGCAAGGCCAAGTGGGGCGACCTGTGGGCTCTGGGTGCGAAGACGCGGAACCACCGCAACGTGCGGCTGGGCCGACCCGAGGCCCTGGACGACGGCGGCGTCAGGGCGCAGCGGGCCAAGGCGGCGCTGACTAAGAAGAAGAAGTTCGTCAACGTCGGCATCGACGAGACGGGCGTCGTGGGCAGGCCGGAGGAGCGGATCTCGCCGAGGAGGAAGACAAGCCGGAAGTCGTACCGCCAGGAGACGTTAAGGAAGCTGG
Organism: Colletotrichum higginsianum IMI 349063; assembly: GCF_001672515.1. Taxonomy (NCBI): domain Eukaryota; kingdom Fungi; phylum Ascomycota; class Sordariomycetes; order Glomerellales; family Glomerellaceae; genus Colletotrichum; species Colletotrichum higginsianum. The sequence goes on from NC_030958.1 coordinate 343,122, forward strand.
CCAAGGAGGACGAGGAGCGAGGGGGATACATTTGAGTTGAGATGTAAGAACAATAATCATGTACAGAATACTTGACGGTGAGGATTGTAACAATACCGGTACGACAACAATTAGAGCTTGGGAGGATTGGGATAGGAGGGGGGGGCCACATCGCAGTGTACCAACACCGAAAAAAAAAAGGACTCAAGGGCAAAGTCAAAACAGCAGATTATGTTACAATACCACAACCCATTGATTTGACACTTCCGAGATCTCGTAGTCAAAATAGTCCAAGTGGCGCCCAGTTGTTCAATGCAAGCTTATCTGATATGCCAGACGCTAAGAAATGGTGTGTGTATACCGGATGGGCGGGCGTGCACGGGGGGGGAGGCCCGTCAAAGGATCTCCGGTGACGGCTCCGCGGGAGTCGGTACGGGAAGCCGTTGATTGGCCGGGAGGGCCAGGGAAGGCCGATAAGGACAAGGGACGGCTATCGGGATGGTGTCATCGCCAGCGAATGAAAATTTGGCCAACGCTTTTTTTGCCCGCCGCATGATTGGGCCCGTCCGTTTTCGGGGGGGCAATGAATGGTGACTTGTGACTTTACCAATCAGTGGAGTGAGTTGAGTGAATGTGAGAGAGAGTTCCCGCTGTGTCAAAAAACATGGGGAAGTGGCCGACGATATCAATGCTTCATCTCCTTTTTTTCGCCTTCCTAATGACAGATTTATGAGAGTTCTCTCCTGATCCTGACTCCTTGCACTCATCTTGCTCCAGCTGTTCGTGGTGGTCTCACTTTCACTTTCACCCTCACTCTCACTCGCAACTCACCCCCACTAAGACGAGCATCTCACTGAGAGAGAGAGAGAGAGAGAGAGACAGGGGTTCCGTTCTTACACGACTTGAAGAACATCTGCATCTTCTTCTTCAGCGCCATTCACTGGCACAACTTGGAGACAACAGGGGAAAAAAGACTCTCGAGTCTTGTCTCCCTCCCACGTCCCTCCAGCATGGCGACAACATCCCTCCTCACAGCCCTCAACTGCAAGGGCAACACCCACCTCATCATCGGCACAAATCCCCTCGCCGCCGCCCGCTGCACACAGTCCCTCGCAGCCGGCGCCGCCGCCATCCTCCTCGCCCCGGACACGACGGACCTGCACTACGGCCTGCAGAAGCGCGTCGACGCCGGCGAGGTGGTGTGGCACAGGAAGGCCTTTGAGGACTCGGACCTCTTCACCCTCGGCCGCGACGACGTCGACAACGTCGTCGACGCCGTCTTCGTCACCTCGGGGCCCCGCGACCCCCTCGCCGCCCACATCTCGGCCCTGTGCCGCCGGAACCGCATCCCCGTCAACGTCGTCGACGCGCCGCAGCTGTGCTCCTTCTCGCTGCTGTCGACGCACACCGACGGCCCTTTGCAGATCGGCGTCACGACCAACGGGAGGGGCTGCAAGCTCGCCTCCCGCATCCGCCGCGAGGTCGCCGCCGCGCTGCCGACGGACCTCGGCGCCGCCTGCGCGCGGCTGGGCGACGTGCGCCGGCGCATCCAGGCCGAGGACCGCTCGTCGGCGCAGCCCGACGACGCCGACGTCGACGACTCGCTCGACCAGGCCGCGTCCTTCAACAAGCTCGTCACCGACGCCGACCTCGACGCCGCCAAGAACAGGCGCATGAGGTGGCTGAGCCAGGTCTGCGAGTACTGGCCCCTGAAGCGCCTTGCCGCCATCAACGACGACGACGTCGAGTCCGTCCTGAAGTCGTACGCCGGCACGACGACGTCGTCGTCGTCCGAGGAGGCCGCAGCGAGACCGCCGCCCGTCGCCGGTCTCGCCGCCGCCGCCGGTAGCCAGCAACAGCAAGGGAGGATCATCCTTGCCGGCAGCGGGCCGGGACACCCGGACCTCCTGACGCGCGCGACGCACAAGGCGATCCAGACGGCGGACCTGATCCTCGCGGACAAGCTCGTGCCGGCGGGCGTGCTGGACCTCATCCCGCGGCGCACGCCCGTGCGGATCGCGCGCAAGTTCCCCGGCAACGCGGACCAGGCGCAGGAGGAGCTCCACGAGCTGGCGCTGGCGGGCGCGCGGGAGGGCAAGACGGTGCTGCGGCTGAAGCAGGGGGACCCGTTCATCTACGGCCGCGGCGGCGAGGAGGTGGCGTACTTCCGCGAGCACGGGTTCGGCGACCGCGTGACGGTGCTGCCGGGCATCACGTCGTCGCTGAGCGCGCCGCTGTTCGCGGGGATCCCGCCGACGCAGCGGGACGTCGCGGACCAGGTCCTCGTCTGCACGGGCACGGGCAAGAAGGGGAAGCCGCCCGCGCCGCCCGAGTTCGTGGCCAGCCGGACGGTGGTGTTTTTGATGGCGCTGCACCGGATCACGGGGCTGGTGAGGGAGTTGACGTGTCGTCTTGAGACGGAGGAGGAGACGGCGACGACGGAGACGACGGAAGGCGAGACGACAACAACGACGACGAAGCCGAAGAGGGCGTTGTGGCCGCGGAACACGCCGTGCGCCGTCATCGAGAGGGCCAGCTGTCCCGATCAAAGGGTCATCAGGACGACGTTGGAGTACGTGGCCGAGGCGATCGAGGCCGAGGGGAGCAGGCCGCCGGGGCTTCTCGTCGTCGGCCGGGCGTGCGAGGCGTTGTATGAGAGCGAGAAGGGGCGGACGTGGGTCGTCGAGGACGGGTTCAAGGGGTTCGATTTCGAGGAGCTCCCCGGGCTGTCGTGATGCGTGTTTGATGCGAGTAATGAATGGGGGGGGTGGGAGGAGAGTGAATTACTGGTGCATGGTCTAGATACAGGAGCAGCATTGCAAGGCGCAGGATACCGTTGTTTTTTTTCCCTCTCCAATTCTTCAAAACATACAGACACGTCGATGGCGGGATTTGATACGGTTATACAGTGGCCTGATGTGTGTACTTTCCATTCGCACAATACTTTGTATCTCTCACCGTGTGCAGGCTCGGGAATGGGTTCACAATTTGAACTTGTCGGCCAAGTACAATTCTGAATCAGAGTCACTTTGGCGACAAGCCTCCTGTTCACTCCTGGGAGGTGGCAGAACTCGATGGTTTGCGTTGCTCGTTAAATCTACAATGTTGCTGACCTCGTCCAGTGCTTGAATGTTGATGGGATTTGGTCCACCGAGCTCCTCACATAATCACGGCCCCCTCTTCAAAGCCTTGAGGCATCAAGTTCCAAGAACCTGCAAACGGGTGATGCGACAACGAGACCCAACAAGGATTTCATGACAATTATGCTAGAGAAGTTGTCGAGCAGAGCCTGGCCGGCCCCAAAAAATGACTCAATGTTTTTATTTCCAGTTGCCATCGGAGTAGGATCTCAGCTTGTCATTCTGCAGATCATTTAGTCACATCTCACTCTAAGAGAACAAGAATCAGTCCCCCAATCCAACAAGCCTGTTGTTGGCTGCCGTTTGTTTGAAGCAGACGCCGGGCCCAGACGCTAGTTGTTAGTTGGTTGCGTGCATGCATAACCCCTCCAACCACCACTCTCATCTCGACGCATGCAACTCTTCTTCAAACAACTCTCGACGAGCTATCGACAATTCAACTCGCTCCTGTCTCCTGTCAACTATATACTCCAAAAATGACAGACGGCAATCACATACCTCAAGCACCATCGTTCATCGGGCTGCCCATCGAGATCCAGACTCAGATCCTTCAACAACTGGTCTCCTCGCATCATGAGTCAATCCCCGCGGTCCTGCGAACATGCAAGCACCTCTACCGAGTCGCCTCACCCATGTCAGTCCACACCTACGAGAATGCCACCTCCAAGAACATGAGCGAGCACGCCCGGAAGCGCAGCCGCAACCTCGACTTCCTCCGCCACATCACCATCGCGAAGCCCGAGCTCGCGCACAACGTCCGGCGCATCAGCATCATTCACGTCTCCACGAGCCTCATCTACCGGCTCGCCCCCGCCAACAAGAGACCGCTCGGGCCCAGCAGCGACGAGATGGCCGTCTACACCGATCTGATCGACGCTTCCGGCCTGTCCGACCACATCGACGACTGGGAGGCCGTCAGAAAGGAGTGGCTCCAGGGCCTGGCCGACGGGCTGGTCGAGCAGCAGGTCGGCCTTCTGCTGCTCGCGTGCCCGAGGGTCGAATCGCTCAAGCTCGGGACCCCGCTGTCGCCCCGGCTGCTGCCCCGCCTCATCAGGGCCGCCGCCGCGAACCGCGCTACGTCTCCCCCCGCCATCGGGCCGGCCCCGGGAGCGGGCCGCCCCTTGCTCGACGGCCTGCGGGAGTACTTTGGCGAGCCCGAAAGCCCCAAGAGCCTGTTCCATTTCTTCAACATCGGCAAGGAGTTCATGCAGCTGCCGCGGTTGGAGTCCTTCACGTGCGCCTGCCTGTCCAACAGCGGCCCGAACGGCCACCTGTTCGACGAGGAGGCCAACCCGCCCGGCTGCTCCAACGTCCAGCACCTGAGTCTGCTCGACGCCAACGTCACGATAGAAGGGCTGCGAAGCCTCATCCGTGCCTGCAAGGGACTCAAGTCGTTCCATTGGACTCCCGGAGACAGCACCTTCTCCGACATGCAGATCAAGCTGCCGGAACTCGCTCAGGCCTTGTCGACGCAGAGCGACACTCTCCAGCACCTGCACATCGACTACCAGGACCGCTGGCGGGGGGCGGACTGGTACGCCAAGCGGGAGGGCTTCTTCATCGGCACGTCCCTGAAAGAGATGGCCTCGCTGAAGAGCCTGCGCATCGGCATGGAGGCCTTTCTGGGCTTCACGGACATGTGGAGGATGCCCGACGGGGACCTCACGCACGAACAATGGTCCGAGTTCGACAAGACGCCTCGTCTCATCGACCACCTCCCTCCTAGCCTCGAGTGCCTCGAGCTTCATGGGTGTAGAGAGGAGGTAATACCTCACGTCCAGGAGGTGCTGGACCGGCTCCGCTCGGGGGAGAGGGTCGCGATGCTGCGGAGGATACGCCTGTGCTTCAACCCGTATCTCGTGGATCACAGGTCAGTGAGTTTTGTCTGCGACGGCAGACCGGTTGATTTCGATTATGCGTTCCGTTGTCCGGCTGTGGAAAAGGACATGCTGCCGTTAGTTTAGTGCGTGCGGCTCCCAAGCGCATGGCCGATGAATATGGAAGACGTTGCAGCAATAGTAGGCTTTAGGGACAGTTTTCCACAGAACGGCAACCATTGTAGTCTTTGCGAGTGAATTGGGGCCGGTATTCAGATCGCCGCTATTTGATATTTGAGCAACTGGTAGCATGCTGTCAACTACGACCAACATTCGGATGGAGTGCGAGGTAGACAGTGGAAGTGATTGCACTTTATCCACCAATTCTTTGAGAAATCTTAGGGGAACAGATAAACCCTCCCAGCAGCCAAGCAAAGTGGTTTTTCTTTTCTTCCAGATTTCTATCCGGTTTGCAGCCTCGAGGTCAGTTTTGGGAGGGGTAATCTGACAATCCTCCTTATGCCGCCGGCCACGCAGCCAGAGACTGACACTGACGAAAGACTACGACTACGACAGAATCTTATAAGAGAGCATCTGAAGGCGGTAAAATAGTGATCCATTTAGGTTGCCGGTGGACTGCAAGCAGCTCATGCAAATGCTAAGCCCACACAGAGGCCATCATTAGTCATCATGGTGGCTTTCGTTATTCATATCTCGTCTTTCAGACCCAGAAACTTTGGGCAATCTCTTCCCGAAAGTATGCATTACAAGATGTCCCACGATCAATGTGGGGGGGGGGGGTGGTTCGTCACTCCAGAACCTGCCTGTAAAGGAACAGAAATTCACTGAGAGGCTTGCTTAGCATTTGTATAATGCCCAGCGTGCCCTGCGGTATGAATCAAGCTTTCGATCCACAAGTCTGATCTAGATTCCCTTCGAAGCCGAAACCGAAATCTGGGCTCCTAGGCATGGGTTTCGGGCTGTCCGTTCTGTCGTCACCTTCTTCCTGATAGCCAACGTTGCACTCTGCAGTCCTCAGACGCCCATACCCCATCTTCATAGACATTACTTCTTCCGGGATGCCGCCCGAATCACCATCGACCCCATCCCAGGGCACTTTGCCGAGATGGGATCCTCGGGTTGCCGCGACAATGCTGGAAAAGTCAGTGTTACGCGGCACGCCGTCGTTCTTGCGCAATGCAAGTGCGCCTGCTGTCAGCCCCAGAATCGTGAAAAATATCGCCACGCAATACACGCTGAAGAGGATCCGCGACCGATAGTAGAACTTGATGGCCGCGCGCTCCCTCTGACACGGGTACATGTAGTCCTCCTTGGGTCCCAAACCGCTGTCCCGGATGCCGGTCTGCTCGTCCGGTTTGGAGGCCCACACGACAGGCAGGAAGCGTGGCTTGACAAGCATCGACAAGACAAGAGTCTCGTAGTACTTTTCCAACTGGCTTACCATGTTGGGCCGGGCGTTGTACAACCTCTGGTCTATAAGGCCGGTTTGGATCACGAATGAGCTGGCGTTCGTGTTCGGTTCGGATATAGTGCCGTTAATCATGTTACGTAGGAATAGCCCCAAGCTATGGTAAGCTGCTGTTTTCCGGTACTTCAAGGTGTCTCTGGGCAGGACGTAATTTTCCTCTGGTGTTGCGGTTGTGTTGTCCTCGGTCCCGTCGACTGCCGGGATGTGGCCTTGGAAGGTCGTGTTCACAATGGGGTCGAGCAACTGGCGAGACTTGATCGCATGAAGCTGGACGCCGTCTCTGTATCGTAGCTCGGCGGTATATCTGGCCTCGTAGTGTTCGCAAGCGAAGGCGTTTGGCCTCCATGCTTCGGCGTTGAACCCCCGACCGCGTTCCCCTAGATATGGCGGGATGGACGTGTTGACGAGCTCGGCGTACCCTACCCATATCACAGGTTCCGTCCGAAAGGCGCCCAAGTTTTTCGGAAATGGGGGATCGAACGTTGGTATTCCGCCGGGCTCAACGTCCTTCAGCTGCGGGTCGTGGTACTCCCCAAGAGTCGCAGAGGCGATCCAAGTGTGATTGCCCTTCGGCGCAAGCAGACCGAAATCAAACGGGAGGCGTGCATTGCCAGATTGCTATTGTAGAACCCTTGGTGTTGCGCCAACCCCACGAGCAAGCTCTTGACACTTGTAAGCAGGGCCGACAAAGTTGATCTCGGCGCTGCAATTCCAGCCCTTTTCGCAGACTTTGAAAGTCTCGTCCGGATCGGTGACTGGCCGTTGGAGGAAAGTGGCCGAGGTCAAGAACTCATCGCTCTGCCAACGTTTTCCTATCCAGTAGTCGAAGAAGTGAGGATCAGACGGGTTCAATAGAGACCTGAGCCGAGTAGAATAGCTTATTTCAAGCATGGATATGTCACAATCAAGAAGATCCATCCTTTCCTATAAGTCACTTGAGAGCGTAGCAGTCAGGAACTGTCTGCACGTGTTGGCATACGTGCCTATGGAAAACATCACCATACTTCAAAAGGACCTTCCACTACAGGAGGTAAGCCATCAAGAGACACACTTGGTCACACCTACATAACTTTGCACTCCAATACTTACCTCTCGTTTGCTTTGACTATGCTTTGCTTTGCTTTCCTATCCTAAACTGCCAAGACGCAGAGGTTCAGCGACCTTGCAGTGCCTTTCAGGACAGCAACCCATCTCGCCTGTCTGACCGGAACATCTACCAGAAGGGATGGGCTACTAAATATTCACCTTAAAACTACCTTTTATCAAGACGTGCCTTTTCTAAGGTAAGCAGGGTTATCTTCATTACAGAGCCTGCACTGCTACGCAGTTTGGTCGAGGAACGATAACGAAGTTCACCATCTAGAGTATGAAATCCGTTGATCTAACTGCTGCAACTCAAAGAAGAGAGCCTACTGGTCTTTGAGGTACATCAATATTTCCCGAGTCACGCGATAGGAACTCTCAAAGGCACCTGAGAGGAACCCACGCCATCCGTCCGCAAAATCCGAACCGCAAAAGTACACTTTTCCATGGGGTCTCCGCACCTCGTCGTCGTACTGTCCGATAAACCCGGCTTTTCGGACGGGCATTACACCTTGCGCAAACGGATCCTGAGACCACAAGTGGGCGAAGGCGGCCGTAATGTCCAACCCATCCGGATGCAATGTCCCGGCAAGGCGGATCTTGCTCTCATCGAAATCGAAACCAACGCCCGGCCGACACAGAAAAGTGAGGAGCGGGTCGCCGTTGGGGAGTATGTCGCCGAATCCGCTGGTGAACGGCATGTCGCCGCCTTCACAGGAGATTCTGAATCCGCTGTTGAGGTTTCTTGACGTCGTCATCATGATCTTGTCGATCTTGGCAGCTGTAACGCCATCCGAGAACGCAGCGCTCCGTAGAGGCGATAGAGGAGGGTCGAATTGTATGGATGAGATGACGTTGATCGGGATGGTTGTGATGATTGTCTTGGAGCGGTATTTCTTGCCGGTTTCGAGGGTTACGCAGGCGCCGTAAGCCGCATTCGTTTGGGTAATAGACTTGACCGGAGACGATAAGAGCCTGTCACCCCTATAGTCCTCTAGTATGGCGAGGGCCAAAGCCGAGATGCCTTTCGACAGTTTGTACTTCACGGTTGCCTCCTCAATCATGTGAGGCTGGAAGTTGCAGAGAGCGTACGTGTGGATCACTTCCGAGAAGGAAGTCTGATCGGGAGGCGTTCCGTAAAATGAAGCGGCATGCTCTCTGAGGATCGCCTTCTCCTCGTCCGTGAGATCCTTCAGCTCTTTGACACGGTCTGCAACACTCAAACGGTCGATTTCGCGATATGACGGGCTATCACGAACGCTGTTTGGGATGTTGAAAGGAAAAGGGATGACGGTTCGTCCGCCGTACCCGTCCACGTCGAGGAACTGCGCCATGAGCCTCTCAGTCGTAGCAGACATCTCCGTCGCTTCTTCCGGGCTCTGCACCATGAGCTTGTCCGCGACGTTGCACTTGGAGAATGCGGCACATCCCTGCGGAAACGCCTGCGTCTCCAGAAAGTCATCGAGCCCATACCTTTGGAGCTCGCTGAAGATGTGCGGCTGCTGCCAATGCACCCAGGTGCCGCCCATCTCCAACATCTCCCCCTTTCCGCCGTAGGCTGTCCAGGATCGGCCGCCAATGCGGTCGCGGGCTTCGACGAGAAGGACGGACTTCCCGGCCAGGGCGAGGTCGCGTGCGGCTGTGAGTCCGGCGAAGCCAGCTCCAATGACGACGACGTCTTAATGTGAGGATAGCGCGTCCTCTGGTGTTGATGGGACCACCGCTGGAGTCCGAAGACCTGCAGCGCGCAAAGATCGGTGTTAATTCGTGGAAAGCGGAGAGTGTTCTCGGGAGAGGAGCTGCGTCTACCGTAGGTGAATCCATCTTCGGGGTTCCAAGCAAACCCTTCGCGGGACCGAGCCGAGTTTGAGACCACTTCAGCCATGATATCTAGTTCTGACGAATTGAATCGGGGTGATTGGATAGTAAAGGTTGATTGTTGGGTATTGAGCACTCTGCGCTGAGATCTTAAACTGCCTTCACTGTGAGTGAATAGGCCGTCCACAACAGCAAGAAGGCCGGCCGAACTGAGACACACCTTAATATAGTCTCGATATTTGAGAAATATCCATGCCTGGCATGTTCTTGAGACTGCGGGAGGTTGGATAACAACGGAGCCCGCGCGATGCTTGCCCTCGTCTAGTCCAGAGCCCATCAATTGTCTGGAACCAGATGCAAGCCAAGACTGTTCACAGTTGCTACAGGGGCCAAGGAAAGAATCCAAAGACACTGGCCGTTAGGGCTGAAATAATAGGAAGGAGTCATCCGGTGAATCTATCGGTTCCCTCGGCACCCGAGAGTCTACACGAGTCGCATCGCATAGTAAGGCGTGAAATCCGTAGGGCGCATATTTTTGAGTGGCCATTGTGGGTTGAGGGCGATATTCCGCGAAACAGTGGAGGTAGACTCCAACTTTGACACAGCCGTACATCCATACTGACCACAAATAAAGCTGAACACCCTCCCCGACTTTAGAGAAATGGAAGTTCATTTTTTGAATAAAATGTTATTGCGTGACTCGTCAGAAGAGTGCTGACCTAAGTCTCCAAAGCGCTTTACTTAGCAGGTATGCTGATATGCTATCCACATCACCCTGGAATGGACATACACCCGAGAGCATAGCCTTATGGAGAGTTGCAGCCTCTCGCCATTATCATTCTAAGTGGCGGCTGTAACGGGTCCGGACTGGAGATAAGAATGCCCTTGGGTAGTCATATGGGTTCCTGTTATGGGTATCTTGGATGAACAGAGTTTCGGATTTTCTGGTTTCTCGGATCGGAAGCGTTTCCCCCAGAACGCTTTTGGTCAGAACCTATCGGTGTGTCAAACTGTGCGATAACTCTATCATACTATGGATCGTTGAAGTGATTTGGCCTCAGCGAGAATGCCCGGGTGTGGTCTTGGAATTCCTGTCGACTTGGGAAATGTGCGTGTTGTCCTAAAGCTCAATCAGCGGGTTTCGCCTGATAACAGGCGTTGCCGACCTCGAGGTCACTGAGGATAACACATCACAACATTGCTGACTGGGGCTCAAATCTGGAAATGCTGTGGTGGTGTACGCTTTAGAGCCTTCTTCCGCACTGTAGCAATTTTCGCGGCTGATCTGCATACCGGGCCGGGGCAGTATCTACAAGGAGCTGATCGATCGGCAAGTTGAAGCAACTTGGAAACCTTGAGCACGGCAGTGCAGCACTTTCCGATACCCCCGTTCCATTGGTGTACATGGTCATGCCCAGATGACGTGCTAATTGATTAGATAGCTAGGTAACATGGCTTTAATCGTACAGCAGTGAAAACTATAGGATTTCAGTGCTACTTATGATGTCTTTTGAAAAGAATACAGGTAGAATGCCGATATCTAGGTTCAGCTCACGGTTTCAGTCAAACCAAGTTGGGAGCTCCGCGATATCCAGAGGTCCACTTCTGCAATTTATTGGCAAGCGAAAACGAACCTAATCAAAAGTAAACGTGGATGGAGCCACTGAACCAGTAGATTGGGAATGTACAATTCACCACTGCAAGCAAGTATGACCCTTGTACGATCGGTGACTTCGGCTCTGACGATCTGACGAACTCAACAGCTGTCCGAACCTTGTCTGCGAATGATGAAACTAGGATAGTTGCGTCAACTCACTAAGTTATATCCCACCGCCATCCAAAAACTCAGTTAGGAAAGTCCCGCCGGCGTATAAAGACGGCTGCGCCCTTCGGCACGCCTACGATCCAATTTTGTTTTCTTACCAGAGAAGCTGTGCACCGTGGCATCATAGTCTCACCAACAATGGTTTCCAACCCAAGCCTCCCTGTTCCTTTCTCGACCGTACTCAGCCGACCCAAGTGGAGCATGGGACAGCGGAACCCGCGGCTTCAGTTCAAAGTCATCATTACCGCAGTCGTACTCAGCGTTGTTCTACTCGTCGGGCTTTCAACATCTTCGTCTAACCCTTACATTGCTTCTGCGTCCAGACACTTTAGGAACAGGGTGGGGGGTAAGCTCAAGGTCGAGGACGATATCCCGAACCAGGTACACTATATCTGGTCTATGAAAGACACCAGCGGCGATATTCTCTTCACGTTCGAACAATACCTTTCCGTGTACTCGGCATGGTACTATTGGAAACCGCACACCATCTACCTCCACACGAACGCCGGCGAATCCGCGATTGTCCGCGCGCGAGAAGGCGTCGTGAGCAAATGGGCCATGCGCGTTCTATCGATCCCCGGGGTGAGGGTCAACCATGTGGAGATGCCCAGCACCACCAAGCACGGCGTCGAATTCACCTTTATCGAGCACATCTCGGACTTTGCCAGGGTCAAGGCGGTTCACGACTTCGGCGGCGTGTACATCGACTTCGACATACAGCCCCTGCGGGACATTGCCGTGCTGCGCAAGAGCGGGTTCAACGCCATCGGCGGCCGGCAGCTGGACAACAACCTGAACAGCGGCTCGTTCATGTCCAAAAAGGGCAGTAAGATGGCCAAGTTGTGGATGCACTCGATGCACGAGGTCTACGACGGCGGTTGGACCACGCACAGCAACGGCGCCCTCACAACCGTGGCGCACAGCCTCGTTCCGGAACCCGGCGAGATGCTCATCATGGACCGGGAGGCGTTTTCCCCCATAGGCTGGACCTTTGACGACGCTCGCGGGCTCTTCGGTCTTCACAACGAGACAGCGTCCCCTTTGGAGAAGCACGTGCCAGGACAGCCTCTGCCATCTTACAAGGGCGATCGCCCAAGCTGGGCCCGGGACTTTTCTGCATCGTACCTGATTCATAGCTTTACTCCAGACTGGAGCCTCAACCCCGTGGAAAACGTCACCGAAATCACACCGGCATATGTTTTGAGAAGACAGAGCAATTTTGCGTACGCTACCTACCCGGTTGTAAGAGACATGTATCATAGAGGGCTGGTGACGATCGAAGACAAGGAGCGGTGAATGCTGGCAATTCAAGTTCTCGTTCCATGTACATAAATGCGGGTTAATAATTAGTGCCGATGGCAATTACTAGATTTTGGATTTATGCATGCGTGTATTGTGTTGTGTTCAGCATCTTGTCCAGGTGTCGTGTGCTTAGCAATATGATGGCAACTTCAGGTTGAGTTGATTTCGGCAATTCCGTAACCTGGAAAGTCAAATCGTTATTGAAGCTCGAAATTTGGAAGCCCGGATTCTGTCCACATCTTGCTAGAGTCGACTCGATGAGAGCCGCTCTTGAACTTTGTCTTGTGATGACCGCCAAGGCGAATCGCTTTGTGAGTTAAGCTGTACAACCGGGAACGAACACTAATCAGCAAGGGTAGTTGTCATTGGCTCACATGTCACATCACAGCTCAATCTTGGGTATTGAGTCTACAAAAAAGGCAAAAATTGTTGTCCAGAAAGGCCTAGAAGCTGGTAATGCAGTAGCATCCCATGCAAGAGGGAGTTAGTTAGCCGGGTAGTTTAGGGGGTCAGCAACGGCTATAATGCAACATGTGGCCCTCATCTCCACAGCGGTGGGAAACAGACATCAAAAGCCTGGCAGCGGGAATACGAGAAGATCATCGCCAACCCACACATGTTCTTGGCGGCCCGATGCAACCGCCAGCGCAGCGCAACTGGTACGTTGCAGTCTGTTCTGCCCGAACTCCATAGCCATCGTCATTCAGTGTCGAAAGAGACCATCAATGTCGTCTGCAGCCGCCCCAGGTTGCCGCTACGCCCTGCTTATCAAACATTGCAGGGCGAACCTGCTTGGTGGAGCAAACCCACGAATGAACCGTATTTGAGATGCACACCGAGACGGTCCATCTCGTCTTCTATTTCTGGCCAGCCCCTAGTCGGATCCTTGGTAGGTGGAAGCAGCTGACCCGGCTCTCCCGTCGAGTTCGTTAGCTTGCTCGCTCGCTGCCACCCCTGGGCTTCTCTGCGGAACCTGGAGTATCAAGGCTATTCTGGGTACTATGTACTGCCCGGACAGGCATTCCCCACAGAATGGTTCCCTCGCCGAGTGCCGGTGACGTCGCAATCACCACCCTCATTTGCCCGACTGGGCCGACTCCTACTTGGCGGTGATGGATATTCGGCAGTCAACAGCCCATCGTCCGCATGCTAGACTTCCTATAAAGGACCGTCGGTCTTCTTCCAAGTAGCTGTAGTCGTCGCTCCAGAACTACTCAACCGCCGAGCACAATTCAGCACAACATACAACTCGAATATCACCAGCCTCAAGTCAAATTATTTTATTAAAATGAAGTTCACTCTCGCTACCGTCGCCGCCCTTTTCGGCGCCTCTGCCATTGCCGCGCCCGCCCCCCAAGAGGACGCGCCCCGTCCGTCGGAGAACATTGACATCGCCGACCTCTCCGTCCGCAAGCAGCAGAACGGCACCGTGACCAACGTTAGCTTCCTTCTCTCGGGCGACGACGCCACGGATCTGGCTTGCCAGGGTAGCACCGGCGTTCCTTCCGACGTCATCACCTGCGGCGACTCCAAGTATCGCTTCACTATCCGCCAGGGCACAGAGACCGAGTTCGCTCTCCGCATCTACCATGAGCTCGGCCTTGCGTACGTTTTCCCGTCAAATGAGCCGTATTTCACTTTTGAGTATCATTAACATGGGGTTTTATAGGGTCGGCTACTGGGGCGAGGGCGACGTATTCACGTACTGCCACGCCGGCGGTCTCGGAGACCTTCTCTGCAACCAGGTTTACCCTACGACCATTGTCATCGACAACAACCCCCCTCCCGTCAACCCTTAAAGGATTTTTTTGTTTCGGTCGGATGATCTCTGTACAGCTTAGTGTAGAATAGAACAAAAACAGCTTCAAACACGCTACCGCCGCTATTGGTGAAGTATCCTGGAAACACATGTCCCTTGACATTGGCACATTGTATTATAGTCTCCCAAAGCCACTCAGTGTCCACTCGGTTGCCTGTTTTTACAAGGCTTAGACGTCAGCGTAACGAGCTGGTATAATTCTTTTTGCAAACGATGATACCATCGAGGATTCTCACTTACATTCGCTGTATTGGTCGGTGACTGATGAGGTGTTTTATACGTCCATTAATTCCGGCTGGCCTGTAATACTAGAGAAATGCTGCTAAGAATCTGGACTTGTGAGTGTGTGAGTCTTCTCCTACTTGGTGTGTGTGAAGTCTGACAACTCTTGGTTTGTGGACTTTGAACTTCTTCGGGCAACAATCAACTGGAAGCAGAGGCTCTGGATCAGGTGGAATGGATATAGCCGCAAACAGAGAAACTACTTGATTATTGATAGCAAAAGAGGGACTAGAGGAAAAGCTGGCTTGCGACTTTGATAAACTGGTTCACAAGAGAAGGAAAACTACCGAGACAGAGTGGAGGAACGAGGTGACGGTGAAGAAGCCTCAATGACAATAAAACCAGCATAACTGTCAATGAATCACTCAACTTTTCTTGAACAGAAACAACACACCTGAGGAGCCACTCAAACTCCTTTGGCTGCCATAGCTCTTCGAAACGGCAGACCACAGCAGCGAAGAAAGAGGTAAGCAAGAGAGTATGGAATGTGCACGGACCCGAAACCTGCAGGGGCAGCTCCGGCGGCCGGGAAAAGGTACGTCCTTCCGCTGAGTGTGCCCCGCCTTACCTAATCCGGGAACCTGAGCATGGGAAGGTGGCCAAGGGTGAGGTAGGCACGAGCAGTTGCGTAGCTGCGGGAGCCTCTGACCAAACAACCATCGCCCAAGCCTCGCATTCACAATCACAACGTCCTAAACCACAACACCAGCGCCTCCACGATTGCACGGATCGAATACACAAAACCCGCCCCGAGCGATTACAAGCCTCAATAACTGCCCAGCATGTCGGACGGCGCCTTGAAGCCCGAGAAGGACTTCTCGAAGGAGACGGACAAGCAGATCCCGGAGGCTGAGAAGCTTGCCAAGGTTGGCATAATGCTCCTTTGGAGCTCGCGGATTTCTTGCTAACACGAATCAGAGCGATATCTCGGCCGCCATTGAGAAGCTCAGCGTCCTAGAGAAGCAGACCCGCCAGGTAACCTTCCACCTGCCCCTCCCTTCCCCAGATGCCAGCGCAATGTGCTAACGGACCGCAGTCCTCAGATCTTGCGTCGACATCGCGTATACTCATCGCCATTGTGAACATCACCAAGGATGCTGGCGACTGGAGCTTGATGAACGAGCAGGTCCTGATCCTCTCGAAGAAGCATGGCCAGCTCAAGCAGGCTATCACGAAGATGGTCCAGGCGGTGATGGGCTTCCTCGACTCGACCCCGAACCTCGAAACGAAGCTGTCCGTCATCGAGACGCTGCGGACAGTCACCGAAGGCAAAATCTTTGTCGAAGTCGAGCGCGCGCGTATCACCAAGACCCTTTCCGACATCAAGAAGGAGCAAGGCGACCTGAAGGCGGCAACGGATATTCTGTGCGAGCTGCAGGTGGAGACGTTCGGTTCTATGGACCGCCGGGAGAAGACCGAGTTCATTCTGGCACAAGTCGCTCTCTGTATCGAGGTCGGTGACTGGACCCAGGCCAGCATCCTGAGCCGAAAGATCAGCACCCGCTACCTGTCGCGAAAGCCGAAGAAGACTCCCGAGCAGCTGGAGAAGGAGAAGAAGGAGCGTGAGAAGAAGAGGGCGAGAGGCGAGGAGGTGCCCGAGGAGAAGGAGGACGACACAACCGACCTTAAGCTCCGGTACTACGAGCAGCAAATCATCCTTGCGAAGCATGATGACAAGTACCTCGACGTCTGCAAGCACTACCGCCAGGTCCTCGACACCGAGGCGGTTGAGGAAGACCCCAAGAAGCTCCACCCCGTAAGCATTTGCCGCGACGTCCGTCCGTGATAGGTGCACCCGCTGACTTGATTCTTTTCCAGGTCCTTCAACGCATCATCTACTTTGTCATCCTTGCGCCGCACGACAACGAGCAGCACGACCTGCTCCACAGAATCCAGAAGGATTCCAGAATTAGCCAAGTCTCCCAGGAGGCCGATCTTCTCAAGCTCTTCACCGTCCACGAGCTCATGCGCTGGCCCGAGGTCGCAAAGACGTTCGGCCCCCACCTCTGCGAGACCGACGTGTTCGATGCCCAGACCGGCCAGTCCGATGACGAGAAGGCCCACCAACGCTGGTTGGACCTGCGCAAGAGAGTCATCGAGCACAACGTGCGCGTTGTCGCCAAGTACTACACCCGTATCCAGACCCAGCGCCTCACCCAGCTGCTGGATCTCACCGAGGACGAGACAGAGAAGTACATCAGCGAGCTGGTCACGTCGAAGACGATCTACGCCAAGATCGACCGCCCTGCGCGCATCGTGAGCTTTGCGAAGCCCAGAGACGCGGACGACATTCTGAACGAGTGGAGCTCCAACATGAAGAGCTTGTTGGGCCACTTGGAGCGCATCGATCATCTCATTACAAAGGAGGAGATGATGGCCAACATCCAGCCTGGCGCCTCCAAGTCGGGTAAGGGAAAGGCTACCAAGGCGCATTAGACGTAGACGATGGTTTAACGGTTTAACGGTTTGCCGGGGTCAAGGCACGGAATACGGCGTGTAATTGTAGAACACTCACTACCTCGGACGAAGGGCAATGAACCAGACTGGGGGTGGTGCAAAACATGCTTCGGTCTATTCTTTGATGAACCTGTGCTCTATAAAGTCTCTCACTGTCTATACCGGATTTGTCTGGATCGTCTACTCATAATATGCCGTGCCGTATGTGCTTCTTAGATGTTGCTCTTCGCCTTCTCCTCATCGGCGATCTTCTTGATGAAGCCGATCAGCGGCATCGCCCACTCCTTGGTGATGGGCACGTAGTGGCCGCCGGGGTGGACGACCACCAACGGGTCCTCGCACCTGTCGACCAACCCCCGGCTCCGCGACTCCTCTACGACGGTGTCGAGGCTGCCGAGGAAGTGCAGCGTGGGCGTCGTGATCCGGGGCTCGTAGGCCCACCGCAGCTCGTCGGGCGGCGCGAAGAAGCCCGAGTAGATGACGGCGAACTTGAACGGCCGGCCGCCGTTGGCCTCCCGCAGCGCGCGCACCGCGGACCGCAGGTCCTCGGGGATTTTCGCCTCGTCACGGTGCGGCGTCTCGAGCATGGCGGCCAGCAGGGCGGCGAAGGCGCCGCCCTGGCTGAAGCCCAGCACGCCGTCGACATCGCCGCCGGCCTCGCGGACGGCGTCAGCGACGGCGGAGACCCCCTCGGCGAGGAAGCGGTAGGAGCCCGAGGCCTCGTCCTTACGCCACCAGGACCAGGCGTCGATGTCCTGGTCCTGGTCCCCGCCCGACTCGTCCGGGACGAAGCCGGGGATGTCGCGCGGAGAGAGCTTGGAGGGGCCCGTGGGGTAGGTGAGCGTGGGGGCGATGTTGAAGGGGCCCAGGGACTTTGCGATGAGCTTCTCGAGGGCGCGGGTCTTTGAGCGGAAGAGGGGGCCCGATTGGGTGTATCCTTCCCGAGTGTTAGTGAGATTTGTTTTCATGGGATCGGAAGCGATTGTGTCATGTGAGCCCCCCCCACCAGTCGAAGGAGGGATTAGATGGAGGCAGGGGAACGGAGCGCTTATCTTACCATGAAGCATGAGGATCTTGATCTCCTGCTTCCCGTTGGGCTTCTTCGCCGCCGCGCCGTTCGGCGCCGAGCCGTTGGCCGTTGACATTGTGCGGGTGACGAGGATGTGACGACGGAATTGGGGTCGAGACTTGAATCCTTTGGGGGCCGAGCGGAATCCTGCAGCAGAAGAAGATTCTATGTTTTTTCGAACGAAAAGCGCGAGTCTCATGTGAATGTGTGTGTGTGTGTGTGTGTGTGTGATTTAGTATCTTATGTTGTCAATGAAAGGGCGTGAAAGTAAGGTTAGAAGTGTCGAGTGTGAGAGAGGAGTGGATTCCGGCGATCGGGCGGAATCCACATTCACTCTTCGCCGAAACCAAGGGGCCAACGGGATGCGGCGTTAAGGAGCCCGCCGAAACGAATGACTGGAGCATCGAACGGAAATCTAAAGCCATAAGATTGGGGAGCCATTTACAAGTTCGAGGGTTCTCTGGGGAGCAGTATGTTCAACGTGTTCCCGGCCATGGTCATTGATGCTTTCTTTGTCACGTGATCTACGTCCCCGTCCGCCGGAGCCCCTCCATTTGGCGAATCTCAAGTCAACTTCAATGATCTTCACAAACAACGACGACCTCCGCAGCCGTGGCCGTGACCGCGAGCCTTTACGTAAAACAGTACGGCGAGCTCCTTAGGGTTGATTTGCACATGTGTAAAGCGCTTTCATCAACTCAATTGAGCATGTCACTGGTTCAGAAAGGGAGCCGCAGTGCACACCTGAGGCCTAGCCCCTCGGTTCTCGGGCGACTGCGTCGGAGGATATAGGGTGGATAGATTAGTACAACAGCTCAATTGACGGCGAGCCGTGTGTCTATGGTACAGCGTCCATGAAGGAATACGCGTCGGCGGCTCGTTTATCCTCGACACGTTCCCCGAATGCTCGGTCTTGTCTATGCATAGCCCCGGATCATTCCATCGCGAACTTAGTGGGCGCTCTTGGCGAGAGGGTTGCGGGCGTCGTTCTTCCACTCGTCGGCTGCGTCTCTGGGTCAGTCTCGAACCATCCGGGGGCGTCGTTCGGGGCGACGTACACTTCATCATGGCGTTCTGGGCGGAGTTGATGCCGTAGGCGATGACCAGACCTGCAAACATATCAGTCCCCTGCTGAGCTCTCCATCACTCCCTCCTCATCCTCGTCGGCGGGTTCTCGCGATGATGACGTCGTCTCGCTCGAGGTTCTGGGCATCAATCGGGGGAGGAAGCTCGGACATACCGGCAGCGAAGAAAGGCGCCATCGGCTTAACTGCAAGGGATGTCAGCGGTTTTGCGCGGCGGACACACGGGAGACAGGCGGTGCGTGGTACTTACGGAAGGGCGCGGGGTACTTCTTGAGTGCGCGGGCTCCGAGCCAAGTCATCTTGACGGTTTGTGATGTGGATTGCCGGGGGAAGAAAGGATTGGGAGTCTGGATGGGCGGGCGGGCGGTATTCGGAGGTTCGATTGTGAAGCTATCAGAACGAGCCTTTTTCCTCCGATTGAGCTTTCGGCGGTTGGACCCGTAGCCGAGAGTATTGCGGCCTCAGGCGACAAACTGAGACAGGCAGAACGACGGGATGTGAGTAAGTGGAGCCTTGTCCTGTTTGTGGCAACAGGTCCGCGCACGGTCCAGGACCGACCTGTAAAACCGAATCGGAAAAACGCAGGAAGTTTTATCCGTTGCCCCCATATTTCCAGCGCAGACCCCAGTTCGCATGTGACATCATCCGACACTCTTCTCCGCATCTGGGCGCATTTGGAGGCGATACGTACCCACCTCGCTATCTCCCCCAGAGCACCAAGCTCCAGCTCCATCGCCCGTTCGTCAGCTTTCCCCAGGTTCGGAGGTGGGTAGTAGGGACACGAGAGACCGACCACCTTGAATCCTTGGGCTGGGATTGGCGTGGCGCTGGTGGCCAGACTGGCAGACCCCGAACCTGTCATGTAGCAAGCCAAATATCATCTCCCCCTTGTGTCACATTCATCTTGACACACACACACACACACCTCCTGCACCTCCTGAAGCTCTCCCTCTCTCTTTCCCTCCTCCTCTCCTAGTCACCCTCCTCTAACCACCAGAAAGTGCGGGGGAATCTGCAAAGAAACAGACGCACACGCACACGCACACGCCACGCCCGACCTCCTTCTTCCCTCTAGCCAATTATAACCATCCCATTTGCCTAGTCTCTCACCCAAAGCACGGGCACGACCACCAAAACCACCTTTCCTGCCTGACGGCTACCACTGACTGCCACCACCCAAGACCAGACCAGACCAAGCCAGACCGGCGTACCAAGCGTCGACCACCACCACTGCTGCACGTCGACTTGCTTCCCATTCTG
This sequence comes from Colletotrichum higginsianum IMI 349063, assembly GCF_001672515.1. NCBI lineage: Eukaryota > Fungi > Ascomycota > Sordariomycetes > Glomerellales > Glomerellaceae > Colletotrichum > Colletotrichum higginsianum. Next base: position 363,547 of record NC_030958.1, read on the forward strand.
TGATAAACCCCTGCTCTCGGGTGCCTCCTGCTTCTTGTCGATCGAGACGTATCGAATCCGCTCTCCTCCCTCCTTCACAATCTTCGTACCAGAGGCTTGTTCTTGCAAAACAAAGAGCACGTTTGTCACATTTGTTTGAGCCGACAACGTAACCTACACCTCGCTCGTCTAGCAGAAGAGACACCTCTCGGTCACCCCTACCACTTCTACTGCCCTTCTCTTTCTCCCTCTCTCTCTCACTTTTCTACGTTCAAACACCCCAAACACCCTACAAAGATGCTGAGCCAACGATTGGTGCGAGCAGCCGGCGCGGCGACCCCGCGTTCCGCGCTGCGAGCATTCAGCTCGACGAGCCAGCAGCTCAAGGTGCCCTCCATGGCCGACGTCACCCCCGCACCCCAGAGCGTCGCGTCCTTCAACGAGAAATCCAAGCAGTTCCGAGAGCAGTTGGCCGAGCAGCAGAAGCAGCGGGAAGCAAGTGCGTATACTCGATCCTCTTCCTCTTCCACAGCCTCATCCCCCTCTGAGTCCGCCCAGGGCTTGGGCTCATCCGTGAGTGCTACTTCAGGACAGAAGGCCGAGGCCTCCCAGGAGCCCCCGCGCAAGGCCGGCCCCCTGACCAATCTCATCTACGGCACCAAGGAGGGCCGCGAGCTCGATGCCCAGCTCGAGGCGAGCTTCAGTCAGGTCCTCGCCCGGGGCAAGTACGTCCACTCCATCGTTCATCACGAGGTCAAGCCCGACAAGGTCGAGGAGTACACCAAGCTCGTCGGTAGCTGGTACCCTCGCATGGCCTCCATGCCCGAGAATAAGGTCAATCTGGTTGGAAGTTGGAGAACCGAAGTTGGAGACTGCGACACTTTTGGTACGTCGAGCTCGCGACTCTACCCTCCCATGCCGAAGCGAAACCCAGCTTTGCTAACAGTAGGCCGGCGACAGTCCACATCTGGGAGTACCAGCGCTACCAGGGTTACCACGAGTCCATCCACAACATTGGCTCGCACCCCGAGTTCGCCGAGTTCGACAGGAAGCTTAAGAGCCTCATCACGTCCAAGAAGACGTCCCTGATGCAGGAGTTCTCCTTCTGGCCCACCACGCCGCCCCGCCAGCTCGGTGGCGTCTTCGAGCTGCGATCCTACACTCTACACCCGGGCAACCTCCTCGAGTGGGAGACCCACTGGCGACGCGGCCTCAAGGCGAGGCGCGAGGTCATGGAGGGCGTCGGCGCGTGGTTCGTGCAGATAGGAGACCTCAACACTGTCCACCACCTGTGGCAGTTCGCCAACCTCGAGGAGCGCAAGATCCGCCGCGAGAAGAGCTGGAGCGTCGAGGGCTGGAGCGAGACGGTGCACAAGACGGTGCCGCTGATCCAGACGATGAAGTCGAGAATCCTGATCCCCATGCCCTGGTCCCCCGTGGCGTGAGGTGGGACGGAGGCTGCTTTGGCTCTCTGATTAATCGACCATCGCATTGGTATGTGTAGCGTCGCCTGTGTCGACCTTGTCGTCTACATCACATACCCACACACACAATCACACAACACAATCACACACGCAGACCACCTTCTATTTGCCGAGGCTCGCATGGTCAACCACTTTATTGCACTAAAGACAACCGATCACCAGGAGGAGAGGGGGACCTTTGCTGGCTCGGTTCGTGCCTGCTTTGCCAAGGCACCTGAGAGGAACGTTCTTCATGGACGGAGGGCTTGGCGGTTCGGTCAGAAGACAGATGGACCTTTTCCTCCTTTGCTCATGGACTTTTTTTTTTAGGGTTACACTCTGGCTGGTGGTAACGTGTATGTGTGTAGAAATTTCTGGTCAAACAAAAGAACCAGCACATAGGAATTTGAAAACAGTAACCTTGACCAACCAAAACAGAAAATGTTATAAATTCTATTTTATTTCCCTGCCAAAAACTCCGGGGGTATCCGTATTCAAGCTGCGCAGACCAGCAAAAGAAAACAAAGGGAGACTTTTAAGGATATCTTGCCTGCCTCATTCATCAAACTCTTCGCCCATGACGGCCGCCAGATTCCTCCTCGCGTTGGCCAACGTGTGGCCGAGGGCAACCAGCTTGGAGGACAGGGACATCAGGTTCGGGTCCGGCAGGCTCTCGACGCGGACCTTCTCCCGCACGTAGACCTCGTTGGCCTCTCCGTTGCTCGACGGCGTGCCGAGCCCGCTGAGGGGGCTGCCGCCGCCGCCGCCGCTGCTGCTGCTCTGCGGGTGCGGGGTGCCGTGCTTGTGCTTCTGGCCGCCGTCGGTAACGGTGCTATAAGCGAAGCGGAAGGGGCGGTCCATCTCGTCGTGCTCGAGGCGGCGCAGGGTGCCGAGGGCGAGGCCGAGCTTGGTGCCGAAGTGGACGGGGGTTGCGACGGGCTCGAGGGCGCGCAGCCAGAGGACGAGGCTCGACTCCTGCAGGGCGAGGTGGACGCTGACGGTGGGGCCGAGGGGCGGAGCGAAGTGGACGGGCGGGCACGAGTCGGACTGCCAGCGGGGGTCGGGCTCGTTGAGGGGCGGGCCCTTGAGGAGGAGGGAGGACTCGGCGAGGGAGGCTGCGAGGATGCGGAGCTGGGCGGCGAGCTGGGTGGCGTTGGTGGAGGGGGAGTGGGAGGGCCCGTCGGTGAGGGAGAGGAGGTCGAGGCACTCAGTGAGGTGGGTGTGGATGGTCTCGAGGGCGGCGATGTGGACTGGGTGCGAAGGGTCAATGGTCAGGGTCTGGGTCGGGAGGGTTTTGAGCTGGAGGTGGATTGTCTGGAGGGTGTCAGTTCTCGAGACCGGAGGAGAGAGAGGGAGAAGGAGAGGGGGAGCGGGCGGGCTGACCCCTTTGACTATGCGCGTGCCGACGCGGGTGACGGTCCCCTTTACGCGCTCGTTACGCTGCGTGCTCATGACGAGGGTGCTCCCCGGGTCGATGGGCGCCAGGAGGGCGTAGCAGTCCTGCAGGCCGTGGCGGATGTCCCCGAGGACGGCGTGGGTTTCGGTGACGATCCATTCCAGCTCGCGTTTCTGCGGAGGCGGCAAGACCCGGATTAGCATTGCGTCTGGGATTTTTGGTTTTCTTCGTGCTAGATAGGCTGGGATGGCCGTGGGGGAGGGGGTGCCTGCGATGAATGAATGGAGGGGGTTTGACGTACGAGTGATTCCTCCTTCTTTTGAAGCAGGTCTGCGGGGGCCAGGGGAGGCCAGATTGCTATTGACATGGTGTCTTGCTTCTGAGTAAGGGGATATCTGTCGTCTTGTGGTGTTGTTGGTGGTGGTGATTATCGTCACAGGCAGCCGCAACAGGGCGATTGTTGGTTGGTGATTAGCTCCTGGTGGACGACCGGGTTGAAGCTCAGGTCGGCATCGTCATTGGGGACCGGGGTGGGGGGGGGGTCAGTGTCCAGTCCAACAGGCAGTGTGGGGGGGTGTCGAGCTAGGCCTGTGCCCTGTAGGCTGGCTGTACGTATCCCCACTGCTGCAGTTCGCGGCGGGCGGTATCTCCACTTTATGCATCTGGACTTTTCTCGTCTGGGGGAAAAGGTTCAAAGTCGGCATTGTGAGCGTCTCATTCAAGAACCGCCATTCAAGATACTGGCAACCACACATCAAGTACAGGGATAGCTCACGCATTCGCCATACTTAGCACCCCGTATCTGAGTCATAGTTCATTCGACTTTCAGGATAGTTGCTCCCCCGACACCATTCGAAGCCACCGGGTCAATCTGGACCATCTGAGCTGAAGTCTCACGACACTCGCCGCAGACTCACCCACCACACACACACACACACACACACACACACACACGGCTGCCTATCATGGCGCCCGCCCACTCACCGGCACAAGGCCAGGCTGGCACAGACGACCCAAGGCAGAAAAAGCGATCAAGGGTGGAAAAGCTGCCTCGGCTTCCTGAAGGTAAGCCGCTCTGTCCTCCCACCAAGCCGGGCTTCGTCGACTCAACATTAACGTGACTAAACCCTCCTCTCCCAGGCTCCAAGATTCAGAAGCGCGCGCTCGCACGCCCGCAGCAGCCCGTCTCGTCCAACTCGAGGTACATCTGCGTCGGCGCAAAGTGCTCCTTCATGTCCGTCGTCTCGCGCGTCCGCGCCCAGCTCGACAGGTCGCTCAAGCACACGGCGCCGTCGACGCGTGGCCTGAACCTGAACCAGCGCATCGACCTGCTGCACCGCGACGGCGGGACCAAGGGCCGCGACGGCGAGGCCGTGGTGCTCGGGGCCGGGAGGGCCGTCGAGAGGGTCCTGGCGGTCGCCGCATGGTTCGAGGAGCAGAGCGACTGCGTCGTCGAGGTGCGGACCAAGACGGTGCGGGTCGTGGACGACGTCGTGCTTGAGGGCGAGGAGGAGGGGGGTTTCGAGGACGAGAGCCGGGTGAGGAAGGTGAGCGGGCTGGAGGCTATTGTGAGGTTGAGATGAGGCCCTGGACACGGCGTTCCGCTTGTGAGGGGTCCGTTTGCGGCTGGCGGAGGAGTGAGACCGCTAGGAGGCTGTGATATCCCATTTGAGGAGACCCAGGCGAGGCTCATGGTGAGTTCACTTGCCTGGGGACTTGGGAAAGTTATGATACCCGGCCACCAGGCCTCAATACACCAGGGGTGGAATGCGGACAGTTTTATCCCGTCATTTAAGTCTTCAACGTGCTACAATTCTTCTTCTTCTTCGTCTTCTTCGTTGTTCCTGAGCCTCAAGACAGGCATACCTAGAGATCACAGCTCACACTACCGGCTACGCAGCAACAGCTCCCCCAAATGGACGGAAAGTTTGTTCATAAGATGGCTGATATTATGGGGCATTCTTAAAGTATATCAGTGTCTCGAGAAAGTGTACTTGTCCAGAAGACAGCAAGACTGTTGATTCCAAATATCAGCTTGTAGGGCATTGAATCCAACCAATTCGTGCGAACAACCTCGGTCTATTGCCTCTATCAACATAGGGTTCTTGGTCGCATGGCACATGATCTTAGACGGAACACGCATCCTCTATTCTCCATACCAGCTTGCTGTTTTCTCTCCTCGTCTGCGGCTTCCAATGCGAGATGAGACTCACTGCACCAATCTCATTCCGAGTTAGTATGGGCCTGATCGTTTGGCGAGCCATGCCTTTGGTACGAAAACTACAAACATAGTAAGGCCCCAAGCTCGATCTATCGTATTCTTTCGGCGGGCAATGAGCCGATGAATCCAAGTCTTTGGAATCCATTGCCCACTGATGGAGGTGTTCAGTGGAGGCCCGGCCGCCGGAGTCATGTCCGAAGCCATCGGAGCATGACTTGGGGGGGCATCACGTCTCATTGGGCAGCTCCAATCGCCGCCTATTTCCCCCGAGTCAAACCATGAATTGCGGGAATTCCTGCTGTTACACTTGCAATCGCCCGGGGGGGGGGGGGACCATTTCTCTCCAGGAAACAAGGCACCCGTATCCGCAATCCCACGGGGTCATTTCCACACAGGCAAGATGATCCTTGTCGCCCCTCGACGTCGCTTCGCAGCGGTAACCACCCAGCAGGACGGACCTTGGCCGTTATCTTGACCGCTAGCGATACCGGAAATTTCGGTGTGGGGTACGGCAAGGCCGGAATCGACATCGGAAGAGATTCCTTTGAGATCGTTGGCCGGAGGAGGAGAAGAAGACGGGTCTCGGAGGATCTAAGAGAGAGAGGGGAGAAGAGGGGGGCCGTTTAAAGTCTTACTTCTCTCTTTCTCTCTCCCTTTCTCAACACTCTAGTCAACCGACTTGGAGTCATCTCTCTCTTCAACCACGGGCAGAGAAGACGACGACGACGACGATGATGACGACGATGTTATCCCAAAGCTCCATCGTCCTGGCGGCCCTCGCCCTCGCCCTCGCCGGGCCGGCCTCCGCCAGCTACGCCTTCTACGTCGGCAAGGACCTCACCGCCGACGGCAGCGTCATGGTCGGCGGCACCGGCGAGGAGGTCTCGTCCCACTGGCTGCAGCTGTTCCCGGCCCGCGACCACGCGCCCAACGCCACCATCACCGTCGGCGTCACCGACAAGGCCAGCATCCCCGGCGAGCTCTTCGCCATCCCCCAGGTCGCCCACACCTACCGCTACCTGTCCATGGAGTACTCCGACTTCGAGGGCTTCCCCGCGCCCCTGACCAACGGCGGCCTCAACGAGAACGGCGTGACCGTCCGCGACGTCTGGGCCCAGAACCGCGAGGAGCTCGTCAGCATGACGCCCACGCCCCAGCGCGGCGTCCAGTACAGCGACCTCGCGCGCATCGTCATGGAGCGCGCCCGTACGGCCCGCGAGGGCGTCGAGATCATCGGCGACCTGATGAACCGCTACGGCGAGGCCACCTACGGCGGCAACACCCACCTCGTCGCCGACAAGGACGAGGGCTGGGTCGTCTGGGAGATGGCCGGCGGCCAGAAGCTGTGGGCCGCCGAGCGCCTCGGGACGGACGAGGTCCGCGTGCTGTACCCGGGATACATCGAGGACTTCCCGACCGACTTCGCCGCCAGCCCGGACCACATGGCCTCGGACAACATCGTCTCCTTCGCCGTCGAGCAGGGGTGGTGGGACCCGGACGGCGGCGCGCCTTTCAACATCTTTGACGCGTACGGCGAGAAGGGCGACAATCTCACGGCGCGCGACGGCGGCTTCAAGTTCATGTCCCAGGCCGCGCTCGAGGAGGCCACGCGCGCCATGGCGCCCCTGACCGAGGAGAAGCTCATGGAGCGCGTGCGCGACCGCCGCATCGCCGACGACGAGGCCGGCTACGGCCAGGTCGTCAGCCTCAAGGCGGGCGTCGACGCCGACCTCCTGCGCGTGTGGAACGCCCCGGCCACCTCCGTCTCGTCGCCCTTCGTGCCGTGGTGGCTCGGCGTCGGCGGCGTGCCCCCGGAGTTCGGCGAGCACCGCTACCTCACCACCGGCGCCTCCGCCAGCTTCCTGAACCCGGACTACCAGCTCCAGGAGGCGAGCGTCTTCGCCGGCCGCGTCTTCAAGCGCGTGCTCTACTACATGTGCTCCGCGCCGGACGCCTACCTCCCCGTCGTCACGCAGATGCTCACGGGCTTCGAGAACCAGAGCCGGAGCGACATCGACTGGGTCGAGACGGGCGCGAGGGTCCTCATCGAGAACGGCGAGCGCGAGGCCGCGCGGTCCCTGCTCACGTACTACTCCCACAGCCGGGCCGCCAAGGCGCTCGACCTCGGCAGGACCATCAACGACGCGCTCGACGGGCACGTCAAGCTGACGGGCCAGTGGCGCAGCCCCGTGGGGAGCGAGATCAACGACGCCGGCGAGGGCGCCGAGACGGTCAACTGCCTGGTCGGCTATGACCCGGACCAGCCGAGCTGGAGGCAGCCCGCGCAACCCACCAAGCGCAGGAGGACTATGAGGAGCAAGATGGTTGTCCAGCGCAGGAGGGGCTAGGTCATTGTGGAACGATCATGGAACTAAACGGGAGGCCTTCCTTGCCTTGCTGCAGTTGTTCAGAATAGGGGATGGATAGTTGTAATCGTTGATGGCGTATCTGGGCAGGACATCATCAGATGGCTTAAACATCTCACAAGTTATACAACTCGATTTGGGATATATGCCATTTTGTTTTTCTAGGTATTTCCAAATAGTGATAAACAAGAATCTCTCAATCGCCACACACAGTAATGCTCAACCACCCCCCCCCCCCCCCCCCCACCGATCAGTCCTTCATCATCTTCTCGACCCTCCTCCCGACAGTCGCGCTCCATACGTCGACCTTCCTACACCACCAGTCCGACAGGTACAGCGAGACGCCCAGCAAGACGACCCAGCCCACCACGAAGCCGGTGTTGCGGCCGAGGCGCTCGAACAGGCGCGGCATGATCCAGAAGCCCAGGCTGTGCAGGACGGGCCCGTGGACGAGGTAGAAGGAGAAGCTGACCCGGCCGAGGTACTGCGCCGCCCGCCCCTCGAGCGCGCCGCGGAGGGTCGGGCTGTGCAGCACGCAGGGGAGCAGCAGCAGCGCGCCCGCCGCCTGGTAGAACATCCAGCCGGACAGCGGCGCGTAGTACCGCGGCACGAGCGAGGAGAGGACGACGAAGCCCGGCGTCCACTCGGCGCCGGCGTCCGGGTACGAGAGGAGGTAGAGCGCGACGACGAGCGCCGCCCAGCGGGTGGTCCGCGAGCCGAGCGCCGACTGGCCCAGGCCGGCGCGGTGACGGCTCTTTTTGCTGCTCGTCGCCGGTGGCAACAGGCCCCCTCCTCCTCCTCCGCCTCCTCCTGCTCCACCGCCGTTACTGTCGGCCCGCCTGATGTCCGCCTCGGAAAGCAGCACGCCTCCCATGAAGGTGGCCATGTCCCAGCGGCCCAGGACGAGGCTGTACGCCGAGAGGAGGGCGCCGACGCGGAAGCGCCACTTGGCCCGCAGGGCGGCGGTGGCCAGGAGGAAGAGGTAGATGAACATGGAGCCGCGCAGCTCCATGGGGATCGTGAAGGTGTGCGGGTCGTAGCGGGTGTGGTAGTGGCCGAAGTTGAAGGGGTTCGCCCACTCAACGTAGGCCCGCGTGAAGTTCTTCAGGGCGTACGTCATGTTGTCGTGGATGAAGGGGTGCTCTTCCCACGAGCCGCCGAGCTGCACCCACGTGAAGTTCGTGGGGCTGCGCGTGGCGTTCGCCCGGCCGTTGGCGTCGTCGTCGTCGTCGTCGCCTGAGAGGGCCGCAGCGGGCCTCATATGCAGGTGGAGGAGGTCGTGGTAGGACGGCTTGGGCTTCTCGGCCTTGGCCTTGGCCTTGTCCCCCTCGTGACTGGTGGTGGTGGTGGTGGTGGTGTCCTCCATCGTGACGTTGATCATCGTCCCGTTCAGCCCTCTTGCCCTGGTCTCGTTCGCCGCCTTGGCCTTGGCCTCGATGTCGTCGGCCAGCATGTACAGCATCGCCGGCATGAACAGCTGCGACGTGGCGTTCAGGCAGAGCGTGCTCGTCTCGTTGGTCGTGACGTTGCCCAGGAAGGCCGGGGTCTGCAGCCTCAGGTAGTCGGCGACGCCGGAGGCTCCCTTGACGGCGCGTGTGCCGTTGACGCACCGCGTGCCGTTCACGTTGAGCTGGGCCACCGTCACCGTGCCGTTGATATACCTTGAGTCGGGTCCCTTGTAGATGTCGTCCTCGGATCGGAAGGCGCCCATCTGGGCGAGCAGCGCCACTAGGAACATGCTGATGGTGGGAGGGATGTACAGGCGGAACACGCGGCGGAAGACGGACGACGCGAGGCCCTGGTAGGCGGCCTCGAGACGGCGCTCGTGGATGGCCCGCAGGATGTGCCGACACAGGACGTAGCCCGAGATGGCGAAGAAGATGGCGACCATCGGGCGTCCGCGTTGCAGGAGGCAGAGGATGGGCAGGGATGACCGCTCAAAGTACGGCTCGGGCGACCCGGGGGGCATGGCGCCGTAGCCGAGCATGATGGCCGGCGTCCACGGCCACAGGAAGTGGTAGTTGAAGACGAGGAGGCAGGCCACCCCGCGGAGGCCGTCGAGGCACCTGATCTTATCCGCGGCACCCCCCCTCGACGTCTTCTCGTCCGTCCCTCCTTCGCGCTCCTTTGTTGACCGGGCCGGCATGTCCAGCTGTCCGTCCTGGCCCCGCGTGGACTCTTCCCACATGGTGCCTCTCTGTCTTGCCCGGCTGCTGCGGGCGAACATGCGGGTAGGAAAAGGATACACTCCCGTGTTTTTATGTTCCGCGTCTACAACGAGTGTGGGGATGAACGAAGATACGGCGCTGGGGCTGCTGCGGCGGCCGGCATCTGAAGTGTGAGGCTCAGCGGACCGGGCAGTGATAAGTGTATATACACGTCAAATGGGAATGAGAACAGCCGAAATAAAGGTCCAGTCGGTACACTCGGGAACGTTTGGAGCGAGAGAAAAGACGGACGAAAAGGGAGAAGCGCCCTTCAGGAGTTCCTAAATACGACCTGGCCGCGACCGCGAGCGACGATCCCGGGACATCCCCTGTCGAGGTTATGTCATTTAATCAAGACAAAGCTTCTGCGAAACCCCTGAGTTAGGGGACCCCCCCTCCCCATCATCGCCCATCTTGTTCTTCTCTCAACTTACCTGGAGGAGGGGCGATGACCCATAAATACTGCAATGCCGCTGTTTATTTTGTTCAATGAGCGTTCGCATATGAGGATTGTCTGGCCACTTTTGCTCGTCCCATAAAACCATTTTGTGCCCTCCCCCCGGCCGGGTTTTTCGTGGATACATACGATCCGGGCTGGCTGTCTGGGCCGCCGGGGACGTCATACAACGCGTGTAATCCGTTGCGTAGCCTCTCGAGAGACCAAGCAGGCTCTTCGGACGGCCTATGCTGCGGGTTTCCGGTTTATATGTGCGTACAGAGTCGGCATCCTATTTGTATCCGATTGTATCCGAGGATGACATGTCGGTTTTTGAGTTAGAGCCTTTCGTCCTGTCTGCGCAATTTGTCCATGCTGTTGCAGCGTGGCCTTTTCTTGGAAGAAAAGCTCCAGACCCACTTTCAACTATCATGGAACTTTGGACTTTCAACTCTGAACTGGAGTGCTGTCCTGAAGGCGACGTCTGGAGGAACTGTCGAGCGATTGGCAGTCTCGGTCTCGTAACCTTGATCATGAGTCAGGCTCCAAAGTCCGTCCGTCGTACGGGGAATACCCAAGAGCCTGAAGTGGTCCGAACTTGCACAGTTCGGCCATCATGCACAATGGAGGTTTGCTGATCATCGATGCGGAACAGTTGATCAAGTGTACGATGTATGGTCAAAGCTGTTGAGAGCGAGCTACAACGCGACCAGCTGACAGCCTGACGCAGCCGTCAGCGATCGTGTCGATACCATCCTTTCATGAGGCAGCGGCAGAAGAGGGAAGACTTGTTGTCCATGTGGATGAGAGGCGGTGCAGTTGGCACTGGGTTTCACATGGCTCGCGCTGAGACCGCCCCCCCCATGTTGACTGCCGACTTTCCGCCGTGCCTATGGGGTAATATAGTCGTAAGATCCAGTCGATCAAGCAGAGCCTCCAGTCGACAATGTGCCAAACCCTCATCCTGGCAGACTTCAAAACGCAAAAGTCAAACCCCATCATTTCAGCTTGAAGACCCTCGGTATGTCCGGGCTGCTCACCTTGGGAAAGGAAACAGCTGTTCGGACTCAGTTGGCAGACTTGGTTCATCCGTATCCCAATATCGACTCTGCATCAATCGGCAAGATCCTTTTCGCGGCGTCTTGACTGTGATCTTTGACACATGGGCTATAGGTGAGGCTTCCTGGGGGTCCAGGGAGGCGCAAAATGCATTCGCACAACTACCCTCTTGCTGCTTGTCCGAGATCTCGGGACATCGCGGCGAGGCAGGGTTGGTTGTGTCGGATGCAGTAGTACAATTGACAGGGATATCCTAGGCGACTGAAGCGCATTGCAAGGATGGGTGAGGCCTGTCTTGACAGCGGGCGTGATTCTCCCATTGAATCTCAACCTACATCGTAGTGTTGATACAACCATATGAAAATATGGTTTTCTTTTTGCAAAAGCTAGGGAGACATGCAAGTAGTTGCGGAGTTGATGGCGAAAGTTTCAAACGTCCACCAAAACGTTGTTCTTTTTGTCACTGTACCAAGGTTTTTCTCTGCCCTCTACCCCGAGGCAGTCTCGTATTTAGTCAGGCCAGTGTGATGAATGATCAGAAAATCGAAGAAACATGAGACAAATCTAAAGAGTTTAAGGTACGACGAATAAGAGTGCAAGCATTAGTAGAAGTCTTTTTTGGTGCCGTCATTAAGTGAAGCAGCCGATTTGAATATTCAAACTCGGGCAAGGTTCACGCTACCGGCCATTGAACCTAAAGGAAAAGTAAGACTGGCAAGTCGACTCAACGGGCCAGTCGAAGTCATGACTCGTCCTTCACGTTGAAGTTCCTTTTCCACGCTTAGAGTCAGAAGGACATTAGCAGTGCCTCTAGTTTCACGATGCAACCAACTTCGGCACTCTAGTTACACATTGACGCCCCCCTGGACGGTGTGAAAATGCTGTTCTCAACAGCTATGTTCAGGATAATGTCATAGCAGGTTCCTGTTGCACTTACATAGTTGGTGTGAAGCGTTTCTGGAACTAGGCCAGCTATATCACGTGAGCCGATGTCAATGAGAACAATGAGGCTTATGATAGTCTTCCTATAAACTCAACGAACGGTGATTGTCAGGTGCCCACTAACCCTAGTTCCACGTTCTATTACACCGAGACTATGTTGGAAAGCCCAGATGTCGCAAGGCGTGCTACACTAGAGGTGCTTCAAACGCACGGAATAGTGTACGATCTCGTCCCAACAGAGCCCGGTTGGCAAATACCGAGGAGCGTTCTCCTGAAGCGGTTTCTGAGACCCCGGAACATCAGAGCTCAGCCGTCTTGGCTCCCTTGATATTCTGCTTGCCGCCATCCTTACTGTTGTCGGTTTCGGTGAAGCGAGACTTGTGAGGGGTCTGCTCGTCTGCCGACGCGTGACCAGAAGCCGATCCGTCCGTCGACTTTTCTTTGCTGCTGGCCCATTGCTTGAAGGCGCCATATCCAGACTGGACAGCCGAGACACCACCACCTGCCTGCACCACCCCGTTGACGACCGCCGCTCCGTATCCGCCCATCCCGGCGCTCTGGAGTGTGGCAAAGAGGCCACCCGCCGCGACATTTCCGATTCCCGCTTGAGCCGCAGCAGCAGCCGAGCCTGTTGTAAGAAGGATAATTCAGATTCATTGCTGTCTTATGGTACTCGATATTGATCATTTGCAAGTGGACTACGTACCGGCAGCAATGCCTTGTGCTCCAAAACCCGCCATGCCTAACAGAGGAGCCGAGACCAAGGCGGGAGCGCCTATGACAGCAACACCGACGGCGAGGCCTGCCGCCTGACCAGGGTTCTCAGACGCCCAAGATTTGGCCTGGGATTGCGGATGCACCGTCAGCATTCGGTCTCTTTGGTTCGGTCGTCGAGCTCGCTCGTTACCTTTTTATACGCCCATCCGTAGCCATTGCCAGCATTGCCGTTACCATCGCCACCCGAGGCGCGTCGCTTCTCATTTCCCGGCAGGAGGTCTGGAAGAAGAGGCAGCGTCTCCACGAGCTTCTCCGGCTCGGAGGAAGGCTTGTTGTCGCCACTCATCGTGAGCTGTTGGCGATTCTGGTCTGTCTTGACGTACGAAGTTGTAGACTGCTCGTTGAGGGTTTGTTTAATGGGAAGTAAAAAGAGACTTGGGAACTCGACGATGACTTACGTTGCTTTTGTACCAAACACGCAAAGAGTCTGGTGGCTGTGGACAAAACAGACTCAAGCAGTCGAGAGTGGCAGGATGTAAAAGACAAAGAAAAGGAGAGAGAGAAAGAGAGAACCCGAGAGAGAAGCTGCCAGTGTCCTGAGTGTATTGTATTTTCACTCAGAAAAAGTTGACGAGGGGCCTCTAACGTATTCCACATGTCTGAACTACTTACTACACCCAACTTTAGGCTGCACCAGGCCTTTCCAGTCTGGCCCAGCCACACACTACTGGATTTCATTCCTTGCCGTGATTCGTGGGTTGGTTGGGCTTCCTGTTTTTTGGCCATGGGTGTGGCCGTCCAGTATCTGTTCCTATTCGTCCTCGTCTTCCTGGCGGTTAGCCGTTCATCCAACTCCCATCCAAGGTAGACATCTAGACAACGCTCATTCCAACAGTTTCTGCCTGGCTTCTTCTCTTCCTTCTTCAACATACACGAACTTGACGTTCCAGCCGTTTCTCTTCTTGTTACCCCTCGACTTACCCCCAGTCAAGACCTGGCGTGTCTAAACTTGCAGAATGGCTGCAACAACCCAGTCCAGCCATACCAGCACCGACTCCTCCTCCAATCCCGCCGAGTCTGCAGCCTCTCAACATGTCTGGAGTTTCCAGCCACCGCGGTTCGAGCCAATTCAGTACATCCCGAAGAGAGATGAGGACCAGATCCGCGGATTTGCAGTACTCGAGGCCAGCGCCGTCGCCCACGAACCGCTTGACAACGGCGGCAACCACTGGACGTTCTACCTCACCGTCGCCCCAAACCCCCTCGATCTTGGAGACCGGCGCCTGGTGCAATTCGACTCGACACCCAGCGGAACACCCTCCGGTGGCGGAGGCAGCGGTTCCAAAGCAAACGTCGTCATCAGCCTCCTCGAGGATCGGGAGTTCAGCCGGGCTCAGTGCATCTGCCGACTAAAGACCCGGGATTCTCTCACGGTCGGCGATTTTGTCGACGCCATCACCGATCACGGGAGGGAAAAGTATGACTTTGACGACCGCGGGCGCGGCTGTAAGAAGTGGACGGCCGACCAGATGGATTTGCTCTTGGAAGTCGGAATCTTCGTCCAGGAGGAAGACGTCGCGAATGCCAAGAAGGACATGATGTTCCAATGGGACGGGTTCCGGCGGTCTGGCGATCATTCTGAGTGGGCTGTTGGGGTCTACTACCAGTGAGCTGCTGATGGGATTGGGCGTGCGATTGCAAAAATTCATCAAAGGTTTCAAAGCTGTAAGCCATGTCGACGGCACTTCCTTAGATACATACGCCGGAACAGGGGAAAGCAAAGCATGTAGACTTTTATATACTTCTGCCCAAGATGTAACAAATCGTGATGATCTCACTTGTCGGCTTGCTGCATGCGAGTAAACCCCGCATCGTCGCGCAGACATGGCCTACATGCACGCCGCTGACCCGTCTATTGCAAGTGACTTTCATTTCGGAGCTGGCAGAGTTCCAAACCCCCAAGTTCTCAGTATTCATTCTCTATCTGTACCTATTCGTTAGTTTTAGGATTCCGGGGTCAATGGCTTCCTGTTGAGAACTTCTGGGTAACGAGAAGTCAGCCCTCTCGGAATCCTAGAAAGGTCAATTGAGTGATGTTTCCTTGATGTCCTTTCAATTGAGATTCTAGGCATAGAAAACTGTAGAATCCAGGACCATGATTGTCCATGAGTGTCCATGGCATTCTAGAAACACAGGCTAGGGACACCTCATCAGGGCCATTACTTCGCGCCAAACCACTAATTCACCAACCACGCCTGGGAAACTGGGCTGAACTCGCGTCGTGCTACCTGAGGAGGAGGAGGGGAGGGGTGTGTTATACACGGTTCTGTGAGACGTCAAACAGCTGCTTCGCCTGCTTCTTCAAGAACTGCCAATACATTAAGCAAACACGGGTAAGCCCTGGAGGCCGCTCTCTCATGAGACTGAATGCTTTATAGATGCCCAATCCATCCCATCTCATCTGCCTCTGCTCACAGTCCTCCCAGTTGCCAATACATTCGCATGGCGGTGGCCAACACACAGTGAGTGCGTTATGCTAACACTCTACCATAAAAGCATCGAGAAGCCCCCTAAAAGGCTTCCAAGGGGTAGTCAGACACAGGAAGTGTGGCTGAGTGGTCATGGATAAGGACCACCTATCCCCATTACTAAATCCGAAGACAGAAATCAGTTCTCGGACTCCTGAGCCCCTGAACACGTAAAGTCGGATTTCCAGAACTCGACAAATGTAGTCGGTAGGTAGTCTGTCTAATACCCGCTTCAAGCCTTCAAAGTTTGATAGCCGCTATCTTTCCATACATAACCTGGACATCCGTCTTTCCTTCTCGTGGTTTCAGTAGCCTCATCAACTACCGCAATACAACCTACTTCAAGGCTTGCTGTTAGAGAAACACCGCTTCTCAGTAGCGCCTTCTTTCTCTATCTACACTGCCACTGAATAGCAAACAAGAAGAGTCCTCATTCCGTCTCATCTCAACGTCCGTTCTTCATCCCATCCATATCGCCGGTTGCTACCCAGAAGCAGCATCTACCCTCCCCACGTGATTGCAAGTAGTCCAGTGGCTTGAAAATTACGAGGAGCAAAAAGCAGCCGCCTTTCTTTTCTGTAGTCTGTAACCTTTTCCCTCTTCTTGTCTCGTGGACCCCTTTCACAGTCAATCTGGTCGAAACTCCACCACTCCAGAGCATCAAACACTTGAGTTTATGTCCATAAACCAAGCCAGCGTTGACCGCCGGCCCCTCTTCCAACATCGGATCCCCCGTCTCGAAGCCAAGATTACCGGAAAGCAGCCAGGTTACCTCCCTCAACTACGCAGCCGTCAGCAGGTCTGATTGCAGAGTCTTTTACTTCTCGTCCCAACCTTCATCTTGGGTAAGTCCTCCTCCCCCTTCTCCTTTCATCCGTTCCCTTCCCCTCCCTCTCCCAATGAAGCAAGCCTCTTGGCCCAAGGGGAACCTGACCATGGAGTTCCACACACACACACCCTCCACCATCTCTGAATCGCCCACCATCTCTGAATCGTCCACATGCTATGAATCGTCCATGAGGAAGCCGTATTTGCGGCCTAATTAGGCCGTTCAAGCCGGCGCCCTCTCATTGTACCAATGTACCTACTTCCCTAGACTATAAAAGACCCATCCTCCCCCCCCTTTCTTCCCAGACTTTCCCTCCCTAACTCTTCATCCACAGAAAAAGCATTGCAAATCACGCCAGATACCAAAGACCCAAGACCAAGAACTCTCAAGATCCTTTTTGTTGAAACTTCACAAAGAAGACAAGAAAAGGCCCATACCCTACCTACACACTCAAAGCAGCTTTCATCAACAAGCTGCCAAACTTTTGCGCCCCTCAGCCCCCCCTAGCCAGCAACATCATTCCACACCAGGATACCACCCAAAGTTTGCCTGTCCATCAATCATCATGGCCTCGAAGATCCCTAACCCGCTCGTCGCCGTGGCTAGCATGACCGACCTCGATCAGACTGAGATTTGCCAGCTCAAGCAGGCCCTGGCGCAGGTCCAGGCCAAGATCGAGGTCCTCGAGGGCCTCAGAGACCTCGAAGCGACCGAGGTCGCCCTCCTCCGGGCCCAGGTCGACGAGCTGACCAGGCTCGCCGAGGCCCTCCGCGAGAGAAATCGCCATCTCGAGGGGGAACTCGCGCGTCTCCGCGACGAGGCGCAGCAGCTCGAGGAGGCCCTGGGGCACGCCTGCTTCAGCGAGCCCGAGCCCGAGCTGGAGACCGAGCCCGAGCTCGAGCTCGACGACGTCGACTACGACTGCGAGTTCGACGGCGAGTGCTCCACCCCGGCCTCGCCCGTCGACGACGAGGACGTCACTCTCGACCTCTACGGCTTGGACATCGACGACGACGCTAAGGACGGCGGCCTCGCTGTCTCGGACGGCGGAATCGATGGGTACGCCTCACGCAGCAGATTCAATGGATACGCCTCGAAAGATTCCGGATTTGCCTAGACAGCCTCTTTGCGAGTCGAGTGTGGTTGGCATGGCTGCGACGGGCATCCTTGAAGAGGGCGACCGTGGCCGCGTAAAGTGATAAGGGGTGATTTATGGCTCGAGTCGATGTGGCTTGATAGTCCGAGCAGGCATCTCCAACCAGTAAAGGACGGGTTTATGGAGTCCTAGTGCGAGAGATTTTGAATTTTTGAAATGGCGTGCAAATGGACGGTGCCACGAGGCGAAATCTGAACAGAGAGCCTCGTGGGCTGAGTTGACGAAGAGGGGCATCTCTACGTTGTGACATTGACCATCGAAGGGATTTTTTACTATCGAGCATGGCATAGCGTAGAACGACATAGCATAGCCATAGTACAATATACGAAATGAGTTGATAAGTTCCCAGAGAAAATCCCCGTTATACACCTTCGTCCTCGACTCCAGAGATTCTCGTCCCCCATGTCTTCACTTGCCTTCCCCAATCTCTCTCTACACCCCCAAGTGCCGTTACCTCCCGGGTCCAACCCCCCCCTGACGCCCATCGTGGTGCCCGTACCCCTCGTCCCCAAGCGCGGGACTCACATCCCCCGCTCTCGGGCTCTGCGTGACCTCGCTGTCCATCTCCACCGACGACCCGCCATACCGCGGGCTGCTCGGCATCTCGCTTGCGTTCCCCGGAACCTCGAGCTCCGCGGCGTAGGCGTGCGCCGGGTGGACGTGATGGACCGGCGAAGTCGGCGAGTCCAGGATCCCGGGCTTCGGCTCGGGCGACGAGTACGGCGTATATCCCGGCAGCTCGGAGAAGGCGCTCTGGCGCGAGGCCTGCACGGCCTCTGCGGCCTCGCGCTCCCTCCTCTTCTTCCGGTTCCGCCTCAGAACGAAGAAGACCCCGAGCCCGACGAGGGCTACCAGGCCCAGCACGCCGCCGACGACGCCGCCCGCGATGGCACCCGTGGACGGGCCGTCGTCCTCTTTGGGGGCCAGCGTCGCCGTCGCTGTAGCGCTCGGCTCGACCACGAGGGTGTATCCGGGCGTATATTTCGGGCGGATGAGGGATGGGTCGAAGATGTACTGCAGGTAGACATCGCTCCAGGCCCTCGGGGCGCGGAGGTTTGCGCCGCCGGACGCGGTGCCCCCGACGGCGGCGACGACCTGGGACGGCACGGGGGCGAGCCTCTGGGCGGCGCGGGCGTCGTAGCGGCCCGTGTAGTTCTGGGTGGCGAGGGAGAAGACCTCGACGGGCATGTGGTCGGCGCAGGTGTTGACGTTGCCGCCGGAGCCGTCGTTGCGGGTCTGCATGCCACCGACGAGCAGCAGGTTCTCGCCGACGGCGTGGCAGGTGTGGCCGTACATGCCGTCGGCGCGGGTGTGGACGAGGATCCAGCTGAAGGTGGGCAGGGTCAGGACCCAGACCTCCTCCGAGGTGATGGCGGTGGCGTAGTTCTCGACGCCGGCGATCATGTAGATGTTGTAGGAGGAGGCGTCGGCGGCGGGGACGACCACGGCGCAGATGTCGGAGCGACCGGCGGGGATGTCGGGGAGGCCGAAAGTCTCCTGGCGGAACCAGAAGCCCGTCTCAATGTCGTAGATGTCGACGAAGGAGAGGTTGATCTGGTGGTGTTAGTGCTTGTGTATGTGTTTTTGTGTCTGAGAGAGAGAGAGAGAGAGATAGAGAGAGAGAGGGAGGCCTACATTGACGTTCCCCGCGTTCGCGTTCTGCACACGGACGCCGTACGGGGTAGGGTCGCGAGTGGCCTGACCGCCAATGTTGACGATGATGCCCTTTTCGCCGACCGGCACGTGGACCATGGCGCCGTTCATGCGCGGGCCGACGTAGGTTGGGACCGAAATGTTGGCGAGCCTCGGCCGAGAGCGGTCCGCCGTGTCGAGCTCGAGCATTCCCTCGATGACTTGAGAAACAGATCAGCCGCAGTGTCACAAAAGGAGGCCAGGATTTGCGAGGCATGTCAGACCCGTTGACTTACATCGAAAGTCGGACGACGCGCCGTAGGCAGCATTCGCGGGACTGGACCGCCGCTGCGTGTACCCTTCAAAGATGTAGCTCCTGTTCAGCGCCGGTGCGTCGCAAAAGGCGGCCGCGCCGGGCCTGTCGACGATGCCGCCGTTGTTCGAGACGTCCCACCCATCCGCGCGGGACCACTGCTCGGTGTCGATGTCGAACTCCCAGACGGCGGGCTCGGGGATATCCCTGTCGGCGATGTAGGCCGGGTTCTCGTCGCTGTTGAAGGAGAACCAGCCGCCGAGCTGGTAGATCTTGCGGGTCGAGGCCGAGTACCATAGAGCGTGCTCGATGAGTCCGTTGGGGACGCCGGGAGCTTTGAAAACGGACGTGTAGGGGCTGGACTCTTGGTTTGTGAAGTTGCTGGAGAGGTCTAGAACCAAGAGCTGGGTGTCTGGGGGGAGTCGGACATGTTAGTTTGTGGGATGATCGGCAAGCTTGAGGGAAAACTTGCGCATCCCCGGGCCATAGTCCTTGGCCTCGGTGTTGTAAAAGGTCTTGCCGTTCCGCGGGACGTAGGTGTTGCCGCCGTCGATGTAAATCTTGCCGTCGGCGTAGACACCTGGGAATGCCGTAAGAATTATGTGTATCAAGGAGGATTTGGGTATGACCTACTGGCATGCCTCCAGATCCGGCAAAAGTGCTGGGACAGGTCGTAGACGCTGCTGTTGACGGTGGGCGCCGGGACGGACGTCGGAGCGGAGAAGACGGACGAGGTAAGGACGCCGGTACCGATGGCTGAAGTCGAGCTCGAGAACTGTCTCTCATCCAAGACGGCCACAGCGACGGCAGGCCCCGATGCGACCGCAAGTAGCGAAACAAGAACCGAGATTCTCATAATGAGCAGCAGCTTTTGAAACGGAAAAGAAGAAAGCTAACGGGGAAAGGCCAGAACTGCGGCCAGCCAGAGCGAGGAGGGGAAGTGAACGGGTATTTGCAGGACCGGCGGTGGCGGCGCTGGGATCCCAACTGCAGGTAAAGAGGCTTCTCGGCCCCCTTCAGGTCATTGTTGGCGAGCAAGCAAGCACAAGAGACGGGAGGGGGCGAGGATATGCGGCGCCCGTCGCCGAAGGTTGCCTGGATCGCCATGAAGGTCTGCAGGCTTGAAGGCGGGTTTTGATAGACCCAACGAGGGGGGGCTTGAGATATGAACAGAGAAGAGAGCCAGAGAACGACACATTTCAAGCCTCAACATGCTTGTTTCGGCCGGTCTGGCCGACGATCGAATGAGAGACCATCAAGGACGCAGAAGGGGATGCGGCTGCCATTGGGCCGGCGCCGGTGATGGGGTGACGGGGTCGCGACGCCCATTTGTCGGTGGTGGTGGGACGAAGAACGGCCCCCAGCGTGCGAGTTCTTGTGGTAGAGACTACATGCAAGAAGCCAGAGCCTGCTTGCTTAGTCTCGAGCTGACGGCGGGCAGACAGCCTGTTTGGGAAGTCGGCTGTCTCTGGTAGGACGCTACAGAACTATTGCGTTCGAAGCGAGAAGGAAGACCATCGTCCGTGAGGCGTGTGTGTGCGTGTGTGTGTGTGTCTGTTGTATAACATGGTGTAGAGACAAGGCTGGCGGTGTTTCTCAATTAGGTCGGCTCGTGATGGTTGAGAATGCTGGGACTGCTTGCTGTGAAACAAAGTCGCAAGACGTTAGCGACCGGCTTATTGAAAGCGCCCAGTGCTCTTATTCAAGGTGTGAGTGAGGTTAGAGGTGCCAGTCCAGCTCAGTCAGACTCTTCAGCAACGTCGAGCTGCTTAGTTAATTAGTTCTCGTTTTTTCCACCTCTCACTGTTTCTCTCACTCATCAGTCGCTCTCTCACTCACCCGTCCACTCACCTCCTCACTCATTTTCTCACCTCCTCACTCACCGAGGTGAAGAAACCCAAACCAACAAGTCCCCCCCCCAAAATCCTATTTGCTGAAACCTTCATACCAACTCCTTCATTACACACTACACCCCGGCCGATTCACCGCCCAAATACAACATGCGCAAGTTTTCCTCCCCGCGTTTTCCGCCCCGCGCCAATCACGTCCCTTCGCCCGCCGGTCCGTCTCGCGCTGGCGTCCTGAAACCTGCTCACCTCCATGCCGTTTTGGGACTCGACTCGCTCGCGGCGGCAGGTCACAGGGCTGTTGCTTGTCATGTGCGACGATGCAGCGCGATAAAGCTCCCCCCCTGTTTGAGGTGTCGAGCCGATAAGAAGGGGCCGGTCGTCCCTCGAATGCTGGACTGACCGGCCTCTTCATCTTGTGTTGGGTACCAGAGAGATAGATTTCTGAACAATTGCGAACCAATACCATCTGCCTACTTCGTCTGTCAGTTCATAGAACAGCCAACATGCCAGCCATTCTCTTCAACCAGTTCGTAACCCTGTCTCTCTCTCGTCTAGACAACCAAACCCTCTCCGTCTAACACTTTCTCCAGGACTCCCTCGGTCGAGCCCCAACACAGCTCCAAGCCAACAATATCCCTCGCAACACAGTCGCAGACTGCATCATCCCAAGATCTGCCATCCGCCGCCGACTGCGCTGCCCACCTCCACCTCCTCGAGGCCTTCGTTACCCTCAATGAGACCATCCAAGACCTCGCCGTTGACGCCGGCCTCAGCCCCGATCGCGCGTGGGGCTCCTTCTGCAACCGCGCCGTCGCCCGCTTCGAAGAATGGAGCGCCCGGGGTCCGGCCGACCGGATGACGATGCCCCCCGTCGACGTGCTCATGGCGTGGCATGCTCTGATGCTGCACCCCAAGGCCTATGCGCGCTTCGTCGAGCTCGGCGGCAAGTTGGGCCTCGACGGCATGGACTGGTCTAGGATCGTGAGTGTTTTTTTTTTCTCTCTCCCCCCTCTATCTCTCTGTCTCCCCTTCTGTGAATACCCGTGCTGACAGCCACCAGTCGACCTCAGCCGTCCCCGACGTCGATATCGACTCCCTCACGTCAGCCCACACCGGCATCTTCACCCTCCGCTCCTCGGCCGGCACCCCTCTCTTCACCTACCCCCTCGCCGCTGCCATCCGCCGCCAAGTCTCCTTTTCCTTGAAGATGACCCGCCACGCCTGGCTGCGCAGCCCTTCGCTCGCCTCGACCCTCGGCCGCGCCCGCGCCCGCTACGCCCGCTTCTTCCGCCTCATTGCCGCCCACCCGCGCACCGCCATGGTGCCCACCCTCGACGTCGACCTTGTCTGGCACACTCACCAGCTCGCGCCCGCCCGGTACCTCGCTCACTCGAAGCGCGTCGTCGGCCGGCTCGTCGACCACGACGACGAGATCGAGGACGCGACGCTCGGTGCGCTGTCGGCCGACATGCAGACACTCTGGGCCGACGCCTTCGGCGAGGCATACCACGTGTGCCTGTGCTGGGCGTGCGAGGGCGGGCGCGCAGGCGTCGACGCTGGGGTCGTTGCGGAGGCGCTGCGGGGCGAGCTGCCGTGCGCCGACCTCGCGTTCCCGAGGTGCGATGATTGCGGCGCGCACCCCGAGAGCTGCTGTCCCGAGGTCGAGGGCGCCGCCGGGTGCGGGAGCGGGTGCGGCGGTGGGTGCGGAGGGGAGGGCGGATGCGGGAGCTGCGGTGCGATGAGGTGAGGGCCAGTCAGTCACCATGGTAGACACTAGACCGCATTGCGAACCAAAGACTAGAAATAATACCCATGATCGTTCACCTATCTATCTACTTACTATACATACCATCCATTTATTTCATCCATTCATGTCTGTCTATCTTTTTACCTTCCTGTCTGTGTCTTTCTTTCTTTATCTTCCTATAATCCGCAGTGTTAGTGCCGATAATAGAAGATCGGCAAAAGAACAAAAGAAATGCCTCGTGGCGGAATCGAACCGCCGATCTTCTCATGACACTAGAGTACTAGTGAGACGCTATACCACTTAGCCAACAAGGCGTGTTGTGTTATTGGTTGTTGAAGGTATGGAGTGATTTGTCATCCATGTAGAGAAGATGTCATGTTCGGGCAAGCCACGGGCATAATGTTTATCCAGCATGCCGCTCGTCCTGCACAAGTCCCTGCATTAACTATCAAACCACATCTATTTATTCAAGATAACCTGCACTCCATATTGCACTCCTCTAGGATATCCCCTCCCCCCCTCCTATAAACAAGCCAAGATGTCAGGTCGTATTCCCACATTTTCCAAAACTCTATTATAGCTGTGCAACAGTCATCAAAGTCATCAATAAGGGGTCCCCGACACCGTCTGCCCAATGGCCACCGCAGAAAATGTCAGCACGGTGGCCTCGAGGCCCGCGGTCGACCCGCAGGAACAAGGGATGAACAGATGCCAGGGCCCTTATACCCCGGGGCACGTCGACCGAGAAGCCTTTTTCTTCGCTCCTTTTGGGAGCAACGCCGTCCGTTGTTTCCATACTTGACCGGGTCTCTTGCCTGTGCGGTGAGTGGGATGCGTGGGAGAGTCCGCCTCTCCCGGCTTCCTTCGCGGAATTGCCGCGTCTTCGGGGCCGCCGCCGTGGGTATTGTTTTAGGACAATGCGAAGAAAACCCCCCCTCCTCATTTTTCTTCCCCCGCAGACCTAACCCTGTGTATCGTATGTTTGTTTATAGATTGTAGTTGAGAAGATTGTATAAAGAAGTCGGTCGTTGTCCCCTCGTTCGAAGTGTAAACTCGCTCCTCGCCTCTTACTCTTTCTCTCCTCATCCTAATCCTCGTCCTCCTGCTCCGGACCAGTTTCGTTATAAACAGACAGCCATAGTAAGGCCATCACTCTCCGGTTGAACACCGCCAACACAACATCCACAACTCGTTCCGCAACCTTTCATCCTACCAACCTACTCCTCCCCAAGGAAAGGGAAAAACTCACCAAGATGCGCGCTTCCACAGCCCTCGCGGCAACCGTTGCCATGTCCGCCAACGCCGCCGCCGCCACCGAGATCGCCGCCCACCCGTGGCTCGCCCCCGACGCCTCGGCCGTCCGCTCGCCCTGCCCGATGCTCAACTCGCTCGCCAACCACGGCTACCTCGCGCGCGACGGCCGGGCCATCAGCATGGCGGACCTCATCTCGGGCCTGGGCTCGGCGCTGCACTTCAACGAGAGCCTCGTGCGCACGCTCGGCACCCCCGCGTTCGCCACGTCGACGACGGGCGACCCGACCACCTTCAACCTCGACGACATCGCCAAGCACAACGTCATCGAGCACGACGGCAGCCTCTCGCGCGCCGACTTCGCCGTCACCGGCGACGCAAAGACCTTCAACCAGACCGTCTGGGCCGAGACCAGGGGCTACCTCGAGGCCGGCGCCGCGGCGTCGGCGGCGGCCAAGGTCGACACCCAGACCATGGCGGCGGCGCGCAGCAAGCGCATCGCCACGGCGCAGGCCACGAACCCGTCGTTCGGGCTGACGTCGAGCCAGGTCACCGTGTCGCTGGGCGAGTCGGCCGTGATCCTCGGCACCATCGGGCAGAGCTTCAGCGAGCCCGCGGCGCCGGTCGAGTGGCTGAGGGTCGTCTTCGAGCAGGAGCGCCTGCCGTTCGCCGAGGGATGGACCACGTCCGAGACGGAGATCACGACGGCGCAGGTCCTGAGCCTGTCGCAGCGCATCGCCACCAGCGGCAGCAGCTAGATTGCCTGGAAAATATTATCATAATAGAAAATAATTTTGTGTGAGCCCCCCTTTAAGTACCTTACTCGAGGAGAGCAGAGCAGAGTAGTGTCACCGCCGTCAGTCCCTAATCCCGGGAGTCGTGACTTGTCGGGATGGGGCCTTCCGTAGTGGGAGAAAGACTCTGTTCTTGCCGCCCAGGCATTGAATTGAGCCCACGCTAGAGAAGTGGATGTGATGTGATGTTGTGTCGCATGACGAGACCCATATCGAGAACTCCCAGCACTATGAGCATTCATGCGCCATCCGTTAGAGGCCACACCAGCTAAAGACTTGCTCAACTGCGCTTGTTCTGTACAGACTGGAGGGACTTTGACTGACATGTCGTCTGCTAGAGGTTGGGGATCATCGCTGATGGAGTCAATGTGAAAGCGTCCAGCCAACTCCAACCAAAATCGTGTAGCGGACTCAGTCAAGCCAAGAGTGCGATGTCCGACAATCGGACGTGGGGAGACATCGCCATGGCGGCGCAAGGACCGACCAAGGCAGAGAGATCATCGTCATCGTCCCAACACGGCCGCAAAGAAGCCAGCCCGCCGGTGTTTGAGAATGGGGGGAAACCCCAGAGAAACAAAAACAAAATAAAATTGGGGAACCACGCAATAGGTTGTGTCCAGCCTGAACACGCGGGGCTTTTCCTCCGAGGAGCCTTGCGGCCATCGAAAGAAAGTGTGGCCAAGCGTGGCCGCTGCGGGAATCGGGGGGGGACGGGGCGCCGATCGGCGTTCCGGATGTGGGCGGGAGGCCATCATTTTCCCCACACCATGACGTTGGGTCTTGGGGGGGATGAGCTCAGAGCCGCCCAGAGCTGAGCTTCCAACTGAGTTTCGAGGGGAGCTTGGAGGCAAAACGCTATCCATCCGTGTACGAACATGTGACGTCAAACCGGTCGCCCTTCTTGGGGGACTCGTTGCCTGCTTAAAAAGAGGCTCTTTCAGCCGCTTGGATGTCGTTTCGGCCTACACTATCAACACAACTACAAACACTCCATCTACATTATCTTACAGCCTCCTACGAGACTCAACCTCATCACTACCAACGTAATCAACTCAAACCACCACAAACCACTCATCATGCCTCGCGACGGATCTGGAGCCTCTGACAACGCCGTTGAGGCCGGCCACAACATCGTCCACGGCGCTGGCGAGGTCAAGGTTAGTCAGCCCATGACCCCCCAAGCTCCAAGCTCCAAATTCTAAGCCTTCAAATACTAACACCGCAACCTTAGGATTCCCACGTTGACCGCGCCGACAAGACGGCGCCCCTGCCCGAGGGCGAGAAGGGTCTCGCCATCGACGGCCTGAACGCCAGCGGTGGGCAGAGCCAAGGCCTCGCCCAGGGTCCCAACGTTGGCCAGGGCGGCAGAAGCAACTGAAAATGCACTTGCGAGGACACGGACGGGCATATGTGCCATGGGGAACAGGGAGAGAGGAAGATATTGGACCACCCAGCGCAGCTGATGCGCAAAAGAACGGTGGTGATTACGAACAGGTAGTCTAATGAGACATGAATAAATCGTCAAAAAATAACACAACATGACCCATTTGCCTTTCTGTGACGTATTTGAATGATGGGAGTTTGTACCAGATCCCATCTCATCCATGAAATGCTGAAGAAGCACAGACATGGCTTTTCAAAGCCCCCCTTGCCATCGGTACCCTGCCCAACTCCGCCATGACTCTAACAGAAAGCTCCTGGCTGCCGGACCGGCGATATGGCCAAGGAACGGATATATCCCGAGCAAGGCACACACTTGCATCGTCAGCTAACCTCCACCGCAACACACACACAGCCCATATGAAGGGATAGGTGACGGGCACTCACGGCGGGTAACAGAATCCCACGACATCCATGAGCAGGCCAGGAAGAGGCAGGTCCGCGGGAACTCCAGGACTCCGCACGCCACGAGGACGAGTGCGAGGACTTGGTCCCCTCTCGGGCTGCTGCTGTTCATGGTGGTGTGGTATGGCGACGTATGGCCCTGTGATGCGGGCGATAGTAACTGTTTTTCCTCTCCGAGAGTTGGTTGGCCGTTACAAAAACAAAGTCCGACTTCCTTGGGGGGTAAACGACAACAAGCAGAGATGGATGGAGAGAGGAGCAAGCGAGTGGCGACCTCTGACGGAAATATAACCCCAATCTTGGGACGACAAACTCAAAAGATAGCCAGCGCCCATATGTCTCACTCGAAGCCCGTCAAATCCCAATGAGCTTCCTCAAGACGCTGACGCAGCATTCCTTTGTCTGCAAAAGGCTAACAGGCACCAGAGGACGGGTGTGTACTGTACTTGCAACATGCGACGAAACTCCAATTCGTGAGGACCTCCAGTCGTCCCTATTCTATGCCCATAGTACCGGGCTCGCGGGTTGTTGCAGGGACATGGCAAAAAGAAAAGGCCACCCCCCCTCCTCCCACCCTTGATTTCTTTTTTATCTATCCCGCCTTCATCATCATATCAAGGAAAACGCAAGCAAACATCATCCCAAAACTAGACAGACACCCGCCCGCGCGCACACACACACCCCTCTCTCATGCCTCAAAGACCAAGACGACACCGTCGTCGCCCGCGGTGACGACCCTCTCCCCCGTCTCGCCCTGCACGAAACCCAGCACGCCGCCGCCCTCGCCGTCGCCGCGGTGTCCCCTCCACTCCTTCACCAGGCCGGCGTCCTGCGCGCGCAGGTCCCACCGCCTCACGACGCCGTCCATGCCGCACGTCGTCAGCAGCCACGTGTCCCGGACGAACTCGACCTTGACGACGCTGAACTCCTCGTGCGCGCCGGGAAGACTCCTCCGCACGGCGAAGCGCCGGCCCGCGTCGAACACGGTCACGCTCCCGTCCACGGACCCGGCCGCCAGCAGCGTCGACACCTGGCCCGGGCCGCCGCCCATCGCCGTCGTGAAGCTCAGCGTCTCGATGCTGTCCGCCGCCGTCTGCAGCGCCGCGAGGATCTGCCCGCCCGCCGCCACGTCCGCGCCCGTCTTGCTCTTGCCGCCCCGGCCCGGCTGCGCGCTGCTCGCGAGCCTCGGCAGGCTGACGATGCGGATGGCGCCGCCCGCGCCGCCGACGGCGACGAGGGCGCCCTTGGGGTCGACGGCGACGCTGTACAGCCCGCCCTCGACCTCGAAGCGCTGGTCGTCGCCCGTCAGGGCCACCGTCGTCTGGCCGTTGCTGTCGACGAGGCCCTTGGCCGCCGCCTCGCCCCAGACGTCCCACACGTACAGGCTCGAGTCCTCGGCGACGGTGCACAGCAGGTTGCCGTCGGGCGTCCAGGCACCGGCGGTGACGGGCGCCTGGTGCAGCCAGTAGGTCTGGACGAGCTGCAGGGCGTTGGCCGGGTTGCCTCCCGGCGCGTTGGCGACGTCGATGGTGTAGACCCAGACCGAGTTGTCGCTGGCGCCGAGGGCGATGGTGTTGGGGTAGCGCGGCGAGGGGCAGGGGGCGATCCAGTTGATCTCGGGCACCTCCTGGGCCTCGGCGATGAACTTGATCTGCACGGAGGCGGCCTCGGCGGTCGGTGAGTTGACGCGCATGGCGTGGACGCGCAGGCGGCCGTCCATGCCGCCGGTGACGAGGAAGTCGCCGTGCGGCTGGGTGAAGGCGATGGCATTGATCGAGTCGGTGTGGCCGTCGATGGCGTAGATGCTCTCGAGACCGGTGCTCTGCTGCTGCGAGTTGTCACCCGAGTAGGAAGCGGGCAGGACGGGACGCGAGGCGGCGGCGGCGGTGGACAAGAGGTAGCCCTTGCCGGGGGCGTCGTCGGTGTCGCCCTCAGAGCCGCCGGTGGCAATCAGGGTCGGGTGGACGGGGTGCTGGGCGATGGCGAAGACGGAGTCCTTGTGGAGGTCGAAGTAGGCGATCGAGTCGTTCTGGAGGTTAATCTCCTCGTTGCCGTCGTTTTCGTCGTCCGAGTCCATCGGCATGTCCTCGTCGTCGACGTTGACCTCCTCGCCGACCTCGTCGGCCTCGAGCATCTCGGGCTCCGACTCATGGCCGTCATCGTGGGGGATGTTTGCGTTGTTGTCCTTGGGGGCGGACATTTTCGACTGTTGTCTGTGGGTTTATGTAGATACGGGTTTTTTTTTGTCTTTGATTTTGATCGTCTTTGTTTCTCCTCCGAGTCGTCTTTTGCGCAGGTGGTTTCGCACTTCTTCGGGTGATGCGCCTGCTGGGTTTGTCCTTTGTCCGAGATGGTTCGGTTCGTTTGAGTGACGTCGCAAAGAGACCGCTGGGTATCGCTTCGTATTATGTATCAGCAGAAGCAAAGGCCGAAGCAGAGAGAGCAAGGTTGAATGCTTTATTAATCGTTGAGGGAGCTTCTGGGTGCTTGATAAGCAGGACTGCGCTCGGGAAGAATGATTTTTTTTCGCGGGCTGGATGGCGGGGTGGCGGGGTAATTTTCCTGCTCCCAATCTACCTACCTACCTACGTACCTACTTGGGCACCTTAGGTACAGTAGGTACGTACCTAGCTTCTTCCAGCAGAACCCTCAGGCGGTCCAGGCTCCACTCTTCCCGGTGAACGCTCGCCGAAGAGTCACTGGCTACCCGCTATCCGTCATCCGTCTCGGTGGTCGGAGGGACTTTGTCGCCGGGACACCGGTCACACGGCGCTTGACCGGGCTACAATAGTCCGACTTTGACGCCGGCGAAGCACTAGGTAGGTTGCTGTCTGGGCCCGGCTCATCACTCTCATGAATTTACATTTCCCAGATGAAGCCGGTGTTGAATGCCACACTGCCAGTTGAAAGACAGTAACCCAAACCACTGCACTATTCCCATATCGACGACCTTAACGGCGGGATGTAAATCCATTAGACTTTTATTTGTATTTGCTCGAATTTGTATGCTGGAAAGTCAGGTTTGTGCTTTAAAGCATCGCAAATAGGTACGCTGCACGACACAGCGCCTGTTGGTCCCGCCACGCCTCTCCCTGAAAATGGGCGTTGTAACGCCCTCTACGCTGGTATGAACCGAATCCCATCTCGCGGCAGTGATATATCCAACTCCAACAAATCCCACTTCATTACACCGACTCCTCAGGAGTCTCACGTTCCAACTCCCAGCCTCCCGGTCGGCTACCTCCGACCGTTGTCCGCGGGCAGCTCCATCGGCCCCTCTCCCGTTCCTAGCTCTGCCACCTGCGCCGGCGGTGTCCACCCCTTGAACTGCGTGTGGCCGCCTCCCATCGAAGGGTTCATCAGCACCTTGTCGTTCTGGTAGTAGCCCGCGATGTCTGTTCCCGTCATCTCCTGCAACGGCGGGGGTGTTTGCTGCTGTTGCTGTTGCTGAGCGTATTGCTGTGTTTGGTACGCATAAGCGCCCTGCTCGCCGCCCACCGACGACTGCCCGTCCATCTCGGGCGCCGTCGGTGTCGTGTCGACGGGCTTCACGCCCGCGTACCGGTGCTTCCGTCGCCTCCACCACAAGAACAAACCCACGAGCGCCGCGATCACGACCACGGGGATGACGACCGCCACGGCGATAACGGCGCCCTGTGACAAACCCTCACTCACGCCCGACTCGCCGCTGCCGGCGGTGCCGGAGTTACCAGCTGCCGCCGCGGTTCCTGTCCCGGACGAAGTAGCGGCGGCCGTCGTGCCGCTTCCCGTCTCCGTCGCTGTCCCCGCCGTGGTTGCTGCCGCCGTGGTCGTCACCGATGTCGTCTTGGGTACGAGGTCGCTCGCCTGGTACACCATCCTGATTCCCCATGCGTTCACGCCATCCCGGTTCTTCATCGTCACAGCCTGCGTGGCCACAGTGCCGTCGTCCGTCCGCGTGATGTCGACCACGGTTGCGGGGCCGGCCATCCACGTGCAAAATTGCGTCTCCCAGACGCCGGCGAGCGTCATGTCGTCCTCGACGCAGGACAGCGTCATGTCGCCGCGGTATGGGCAGCAGGTGACGGTCGTGATGGAGCGGACGCCGCCATTGCGCGAGCATTGCGGTTGGGCGGTGTAGCCTGTCGGGCAGACGGTGCCGGGGGAGTAGAATGCCGAGCTGGCGCCGTTAAACTTGCTGGGCAGGCATTTCTGGTCGTTGTCTATGGCATAGACGTTGTTTGTGAGGTAGACGCCGGAGCAGGAGGACGCGGGCGGTGAGAAGTCGGTCGGAAGGGGGTTCTCAGGGAACGTCGACGCAATGTACGTCGTTTTTGTCGAAAGAGCCATCTTTGAGAGTGTGTGTGCGCGCGTGTGTGTGTGTCAAAGCCGTAAAGAGATGTGAGGGCGAAAACTCGGAGGCGGAATAAGAGAAACAGGACTTTTTGTCCACGGAATGTGTTCGTACCCGGGTATCTACTGACGCTCCAAGACAGAGGAATATGCGATGAGGAGAGGCTATTCGCAACGAGCCAAGGCGACGACTCGAGGAGCAAATTCGACGTTAAACAAGCAAAAAGAGAGAAAAGGAGAAGAGCTGGGACAGGTCCAGCAGGGAACAAGGGAAAGCAGTCTGCTTTTTGACAAGATCGCTCCAGCTCACGCCCTCTGGGCCCCCCCGTTGAGTCCGCGCTGGCCAGTCAGACGGTCCCAATCCGACACCACGGCGAACGAACCCCATGTCTAGACTCTGGTCTGTGTCCCATCGCGTGCGACGTGAAGAGAGAGACCCCGGCCACGGCTAGCAACCAGCCGGGGGGTGTATGAAGGGGGCCTAGAAGAGGAGGGGGAGGAGACCAAGCATTTATCGCGGTGGACCATATCTCTCAGGCATCACAGGCAGCAAGATAAAAAAACCATAAAAATGGAATGCTACGCTAGGAAGAAGAGGGAATGGGCGAGTATGGGCTCAAATTGGGGCCAAGCAAATCCCCATCGTCGCGCAGGCGCTGAGCGCTGCTGCGGAGACTCTAAGATGCCGTCGTGATCCTTCGGCAGGGGTCTTGTGCCAGGGGGTTCGGTTTACAGGCGTGGACATCCACTCATGTCCTGTACCATGATCTGCCGCGGAGCTGGACATGCTGCCATCGACGGTCGTTGGCGGGCTTCCATTGCTCTCGATGCTCCCACGAGCGGGTGGCGGTGCCGCGGTTCTTGTACCATGTAAGCAAGCATTTGGACGACGTGCCAGACAACGTAGAAAAGCAGACGCCGAGGTGGAGGGTGTGAGGCGATCGGGTGTCGTGCAACCCCAGGCGACGTGGCTGCGCTAGCTCCTCCGTCCAGACCGCCCAATTGGCTCCAGACCGTCTAGCTCGGCCAGCAAAAACGAGGGGATCTAGTCGTTTCCCTTCCCGACTGTGCGGACTCGTGATGAAGTCGATGGGTTGATGGGTTAATGGGCTGATGGCGGTCCGCGCTTGCGGATGGTGAACGGGTATGAGCTTGAACCGGATCCGGGGATCCCTGGCTCTCGTGGCCTTTGGCCCAGGGGCTGTGTCCGTAACGAGATGAGGTGAGTTGCCGAAAGGAACAGGAACAATGGTTTGTTCGTTTTCCGGGCCGGTCAAAGGTGATGATTGGTAATGATGATGGCGCCTTCGCTAAGAATGTCAAAGCCGTTGGGTTTCCTTGGGCTGGTAGGTACATAGGGAGTTCTGAGCGCTTTCCCGCTGGCTAGAGGTCATTAGGCATCAGAAGTATCGAGTACATGTGTGCTCTTGATGAAGCTTTGGTGGCTTAGCCACGTTCCCAGCCTGGTAAGGCGCTTTCTTGACCGTTTTGTCGGTGCCTGGATGAGCGGGGTGGACGGCACTGCGACAATTGATTTCACTCAGGGACACCAGCCTGAGGCGAAGACGCAGAAGAATCGCCGGATTGCGAGCGAATGGTATTTTGGTGCTCTGCACAGAGTATCCGTACAGTGATCAGCGAAAAGGCTCCTTTTTTTGGTGAGACAACTGATTATCTGGTGGAGCAGTTGCAGCCCGTGGTCCGTCGGATCCGGATTTAATCCCGGCATCCGACGTTAAGCCGACTCCAACAGCATTTATTCGGGATGATCCAGAAGGGCTGAAACGAGCAGGCCTATACACTGACCTTTCCGGACGATCAGATACAGTCTTTACAGGCTCAAATAGACAGTCACTGACGGGATAGGAGAAAGCCCGGTTCGACTGGATTCCAACACCAAGCTTGCTCACATTGAGAACATTTGCCAGGTTCAACCCAAGGCTAGGCAATAGAAGGGGAAATTGTTTTTTTAGAAAAAGGAAAGCACAGATGGTCTAAGTCGGCCTGGAATATCTAGCGAGCCAGATTTCTGTATTGAGATAGGTGCAATGGGTGACTAATAATGAGCAATGGGAATCGTGGCATAGGTGGTGTTGTCAGAGATGGTATCCAGCAGAGCTGGGACAAAAGAGGAAAGACTGTAAACCACAATGCTCCGGCTGTTGACTACGGCCAAAAATAGTATTACCAATCTAAACGTAGCTATGTGTGTTTAAGTGAGTATGTTGATGGATATCTACTCTATAGAAGCTGGCGCCAGGTGAAGGTCAGCGAGCCTCTCGTGAGGAATCACACGAGGTGCTGGCCTGTGTCAGGCATCGGCGCCACCGTCGATACCGCTGCAGATGCAAGGTCCGCTCCTGAAAAGAATGACAAAGATTAGACGGGAGAAATATCTACATGGAAGACGCTGTACTTACCCATCAATGGTGCAGAACCCGTTCTTAAAACCCTGGGCGACGCACTGAACGTAGCAGTCAGACTGCGACTGGCAGTCGACGACACAAGTGTCTCCAACATTGGGACTATAATCGAAGAAGTGAGTCAGTATTGGTCCTTACAGGCTTGATCCATTCAATGTTGGGGGGGGGGGGGGGGAATGATGTGCTTACTCCTTGAGGCAACGCTGAATGCCGTCACTGCTCGGAAGGCAACCTGCACGGAAACCACCAACGCATAGTTTGCTAGAAGACAGGGTTTCGGCAGCAACTAGCGCTGGCAGGAGGGTAACAAGGACAGTAGAGAACTGCATTGTGTCGAGTATTGAAGGGTATTTGAGTAATGGTGTTGTGGAAAATGACGAGCGCTGAAGGATGTTGGAGTAATGATGTTGTAGAAAGTGATGAGGGATAGATACATGATTCTGAGGAAGATAGATGATTATTTATCATTTCTAGACCTCTAAAATAGAATTACTGATCGTAATGAGGATCTACAGCTCCTGTTTCGATTTATATTCACCGAGTATACTAATAGTTATAGAACCTATGTACTTGAGTTCAATGCATGAGTATTTACCTCGAGATTAAGATTAGCAAAATGTCTTCTCCTACACAGCCCTCTTGACAGCTGCTGCGGTCTTACAGGCGGGATGCCCTGTGTAACAGCTAGGCTGCGAGCCACAGGAGAGTTGGTGGGCTGCATAGTGATTAGGCTAAAAGGTCCAGCAGGGCCGCTGACCTATACAGCTAAATAGCGAAGGGAAGCAGACAACAAGAGGAGTAGTAGTCAAGAATGAGCAGCCAAATCGAAGGTAGGTGAAGTCAGACATACTTCTTTCTGGTTAGTCTTCTTTGGGGGAAGTATTGGAGTGTAAATTTGCTAGCAACCAACAGCCAGGTCCATGGGCGTAAAGGGCAAGCCTGGCGACACTCGCATGAACCGAATCCCTGCCTAATCGGCAGCGCCGACCAGAGTTCGAGATGGCTCGGCGTCTTTGAAGAAATTCTGCGGCACAAGCTTTCATAGCCTCCGTTCCTCTCCTTCTTCAGGCATCAGTACCATCGATAGATAGGAGAACCGCTGCTTCACACTGCCCGGACCGCTGCACCGTACGGGTATCTTAACCCGTGATACCAATAGGGAGACGCGCTGGGAAAGAAAGAATAATGCTTCATGGGGCAAGAGTACCTACAACGCGTGGGCAGCTGTTTGTGGTTGTTGTGTTTTACACAAGGTTTGTGTGATAGTTTCAAGCTGGAAAGGCTTGGCGACTGATGATGTACCGAAAGAGGAAATCTCGTAAAACTGCAATCTATATCACAAACCGCCTATCGGCACCGGAGGACATTGAATTCAGATTTAATTCAAGCCGTCGCATTACGCTGCTGACCTGCAGGCCACCATTCTTGGCAAAGCCTTTTACTCCTACTCACACCATAGTTTACATGACGCGCAATTCAGGCAGTGCAGCTCTTGAGGCATACAACGCCCCAAACAACATACCCTCCTTACTCTTAAGATAGGCGGGGCCAATTGCCTAAAGGTTCTTAAAATAAAAATAAAACAGATTGCATAGCGGTTGAGAGTACGATGAGGAGGGGCGCACCCGCTCAGTAGCCACGCCACACATCATTCGTACCGTATGTACATCGACAATTGTTGGCTACCGGAGATGGGGCGAAGAGATCATTCAAGCGAATCTGATAACCGAGTTCCGGCCTGGATCGATTGGCGAAATGTGTGTGTGTGTGTGTGTGAATGGGACGATACTCCTGCCGCCTGGCGAAACCCAACGTGTGAGAGGTTCTTTCAGGCCTCCATTTGGCCGGAAACAGTCGCGCTCGACCGACCAAGCTAACACAAGATAACAAACTAATCAAGTCACGAGCTCCCAAACTAGATGACCGTCCCGTCGTTAACGACTTCCGAAAGGCTACTACCGCAACTCTCCCCGCCGCCCTCCTTACAACTCCACAAAGACGTACTCGTCCTCGTCCGCCAACCCGACTTCCACGGCGGCCTCGACGGCCTCGCCGAAGTCCCCGAACAGCCAGTTCCTCACCATCTGCAGCCCGACCTCGGGCTGGTCCAGCGGCACCATGTGCCCGGACGCCTCAACCGTCACGAACGCGAACCTCGTCCGCCGCCCGCCGGCCCCCGCCCTCACGGCGGGCTTCGCCACCTGCTTCCACCGCCCGGCCCGCACCCTCTCGCCGTCCCGGACCGCGAACCACGGCTCCATGCCGCTCGTGCTGAACTCCACCTGCCCGGCCCACGACAGCTTGTCCGTCCACCGCGCGTTGCCCGCCGAGTTGCACGCGAGGTCCAGGTCGCCGTTGTACACGAGCACGTCGACCCCGGACTCGAGGAGGTACCGCACCTGCGCCTCGGTGCTGAGGAACATGTCGCCCGCCAGCTCGAACGCGCGGTTGACGTCCTCCGAGATGAGGCTGAAGTTCTTCCCGCTGCCGCCGCCGCCGTTCGCCTCGTCGGGCACCTCGAGTGCCGCCCGCACGCGGTCCGAGTTGATGTACGTCTCGATGCCCGCGCCCGCGCCGTAGCAGATGTTCTCCACCTCGCACGGCCGCGTGATGTCGAACGGGTTGCGCCCTCCCTTCTTGACATCCTGGTAGTACAGCCAGTCGATCCGGTCGAAGCAGAAGTCGCCCGCGGCGCGGCAGATGATGGGGTCCGGGTACTTGTAGCACGCCTCCTCCAGGTACATGCACCGCGGCAGCGCGGCGGCGATGGCGGCGCAGCTGGTCGCGTTGAAGACGGGCTCGGGTACGCCCGGCTTGGTAGTGCAGAGCGTCTCGTAGAAGCCCCACGTCGTGTCGGCGGGCGAGACGTAGCCGTTGCCGATCATGACGGAAGCCAGCGGGACCTTGAAGGCCGGGGCCGGGGACCCCGTGTTGTAGCGGACGATCTCGGCGCCGAGGGCGGGGATGTAGTGGCCGCCGTAGCTCTCGCCGACGATGTGGAAGGGCAGGGCGTCAAGGTGCGGGAAGGCCTTGTAGAAGATGCGCAGGAAGATGTTCATGTCCTCGGCGGCCGTGTAGGACGTCGCGGGCGGGGTGACGTCCTTGTCGGAGTAGCTGAGGCCCGTGCCGGCGGGCTGGTCGACGAAGATCATGGACGAGTTGCTGTTCCAGGCGTGGGGGTTGTGGACGGTGCCCGTGCCGTTTTCGTTGATCAGACAGGGGCCCAGTTCCAGCATGAGACCTGGACTTTGTGATCAGATTGATCCTGATGGACTCATCTTGAGGTGATGATGACAGTGATTTCACTTACCGACAAGGCCGCTGCCGCCTGGGCCGCCCGTCATCCAGAGACTGAGGGGGTCCTTCTGCGGATCGTTCAGACTCTCAAAGTACCCTGTTCAAGGTTGTTCAGTAACGGGTTCACGGGACCACTGCACGCGGCAACCGCTCACAAAAGAAGAGGTGCTTCCCGCCGGTGTCCAACCAGCCGGTCCACTGCCTCGAACCCGCATCGCAGAGCTCGTCGCTCTGCTCCTTGATGCGGATCGCGTGGTGCGGGTGCTCCGGCACCGAGAAGGTCGCGAACTCGGGCGACTCGACGTCCTTTTGCGTCGCGACCGCGGACGCGATCCGCGTGAAGAGCGCGAGTCCGGAGACCGTGAGGGAGGCGAGCCGGACCATGTCTGATTTCCGGCCGCCGGTTTCAATTTGGGATGGATGGTCGATGAGACAGGAGTTCAGGAGACGGCTCGTTTGATGGAGCAATCGATGAGGATGATGACAAGACGAGAATGAGCTCCCTGGCCGATGATTTTGTGAAACGAGGTTTATGTTGAAGCTTGAAGGATCAAGGTGAAGGATCAAGGTTGGGCGGGGGGCCACGGCGTCCCGATTGGGAAGGCCGGATTCCGCAGTGGGGCCCGTCGCCTCCAACCCCCCCCGCTCGGCGCTGTAACACCGAGCTTAAAGCTGTCATTAGCATCCTCATCCTCGTGCTCCGGCTGACATTGTGATTGATAAGTCTTCAATGTGTAAACATATTATTAGTGGCTGCGTGAGAAGTGAAATGCATAATTGGATTTTAGAATAAGTCTTCTCAAATCCAGAGAAAAGGAAACTGGCAAGCTCTACATTCGCTTAAGCCTACTCAACTTAGACACACACCGCTCTGATGCCGTTCAGCTACAGACATCTAGCTCACCATTATCCTCATTACTCCGTGGTAGCGCTCATTTTATATTGCTTCCACAGTTGCTAGGTTCAACTCCCCCTTGGATATCATTGCATATAAACAGCTGGCATGGAAAACGATGGTATAGCGTCACCACAACTCCGGTCAAAAGTCCTCCACCCCCTTTCTTCCCCCTTTCACACAAACTCTCTCACTTCTCATCATTCACAACGGGACAGTCTCCCCGCCCACGTCCTTCTTCTCGGACGTAACGCCGCCGGGGGTCGTCTCCTCCTTGGCCTCCTCCTCCTCCTCTTCCCCGTGCGTCACGGTGTGGTGGCGCGTCGGCTTCTTGCCCGATATCATCGACTTGACCGTGTGCACGAGCGTCGCGCGGCCCTCGAAGATGGGGAACAGCCCGACGGCGAAGAAGGAGCAGAAGATCCAAAGGATGCCGACCACCACCCACCCCGTGAAGAAGGGCTTGCTGAAGATGTACCCGGAGCCGTACATGGGCATCGGCCAGAGGATGAGCATCGCGATGGTCCTGGTCCGCTGTTAGCTTTTTTCCCCCTCCCTTTTGTCTTTTTCTTCTTCTTTTCTTTTTCCCCCGTACTTCTCTTTTACCATCCGGAGATACACTCTCCCGTTACGAGGGCACACTTACAAAAACGCCGTCATGGAGACGGAAATCTTGAACGCACGGGACAGCATCGTCTGCTCGCGCTCGAACGCCGCCTGCGTCTCCTGGTGTCCCGGGATCTCCTCGAGGTCCAGCCCGGCCGCGCT
Source organism: Colletotrichum higginsianum IMI 349063 (assembly GCF_001672515.1). NCBI lineage: Eukaryota > Fungi > Ascomycota > Sordariomycetes > Glomerellales > Glomerellaceae > Colletotrichum > Colletotrichum higginsianum. Next base: position 401,993 of record NC_030958.1, read on the forward strand.
GGCCAGCTCGTGGTCGTCGCCCCTGCGGATCGCCATCATCGACTTCCAGTCGTACTTGTCCATACCAAACGCCAGCGTGAAGACCGGGATCAGCACGATGGGCGACAAAAGGGCGATGACGTTGCCGGCCAGCATGGGGTTGTTGGACCCCGTGCAGGCGATGTCCAAGACGCCGCACGTCTTCTTGGCCGTGACGAGCCAGCCGATGATGGCGAAGGCCGTGCCGAAGATGGGGGAGAGCGTCGCCGCCCACTTATTCTGGCCCTTCCACACGAGCGTCAGCGTCGCCGGGAGCACGGCGGCCGAGATGAGCACGCCCATCAGCACGTAGAGGTAACCCATCGAGATGCCGTTGTAATACAGTCCCACCGAGACGGAGCTGATGACGAGCGCGTACACGACGACCACCACGTGCGACATGTAGATGAGGCGCTTGCCGCTGGCGTCGGGCTTGAAATACGTCCGGTAGACGTCGTACGTGAAGATGGACGAGACGGCGATGAGCTCCGCCGACGATGCCGACGTGACGGCCATGAAGACCATCAGCAGCGTCGCCGCGGCGCCGCCCTTGCCGAGGAGGGCCACCGCCGCATAGGGAAGCGCAAGCCCGGCCGAGACCTCGGCCTCGGTCATGCGCGCGGGGAAGGTCGGGAAGCGCGGGTTCGACTCGAGCGCCAGCGCAGAGAGGCCCATGGTCGTCGCCGTCAGCCAGGGGATGGCGAACCACGAGAGGCCGCCGATGATGTAGCCGGGAAGCGCGTGGACCGGCGACGCCGCGATGGCCTTGTTGTAGTATCCGTTATCCAGGAAGACTGTGCCGAAGTTTCCCACTGCGGAACTGCTTAGAACATCGAATCACACCAGAACGGTGACAGGACTCACCAATGTTGATGACGAAGAACTCGACGCCGCCTTGCGACTTCATGGTCAGGTAGGACCCCTCGGCGTTGCCCGAGACCGGGTGCCTGAGCGCGGCCTCGACGAGGAGGTCGTACACCTTGGAGGGGCTGCCGAGCACGTCGGAGCTGGCGTAGGCCGTCAGGGAGAAAATGATGATAATGATCAGCAGGATAAAGGTGTGGACCCAGTCGGTGAGAAAGGTCGCCTTCAAGCCTCCGACGAGCGTGTAGGCAACGACGCCGACGGGCAGCAGGTAAATGGCGGCGACGGTGTGCCTGCGTCGTGTTCGAGGTCAGCAACCCTTTCACTTGTCCACAACCGGGGGGACAGCTTCCATCTGCCGTGACTTACATGCCGGTGAGTGCGTTGACCGTCGCCGCGCCTCCCACGATCAGCATCAGGGTGACCAGGATGTTGGTCATCAGGCCGAAGACGATAAAGACGAGATGCGTGGCCGTGCCGTATCTGGCCTTGATGACCTCGAGGAACGTGTGTGCATTGGGCGCCCTGCGCTTGAGCTCGATGGCGAGCGTCGCGAAGAGGAGGATCTGCACAGTCGCGCCCGAGGCGTACCAGAAAGGGCCAGATACGCCGTATCGGTAGCACACGCCCGACGACTGAAGCAGCGTGGCGGCCCACGTCCAGGACGAGACAACGGCGGAACCGACAAGGCCCGACTTGACCGTCCTGCCGGCCGTGGTAAAGTTCTCGGAAGTCTGCAGCTCCCTGTTGTATCGTCTAAGCACATAGGTCGTGGCAATCTGCACCGAGAATTTAGCACGTGAACGAGTCAAACGAGGAGAGGGGCTTATCAAGGTTGTCCTACCATGCCAATGGCGAAGAGGAAGCCTACGCCGAGGACAATGCCGTAGCCGACGCCCTGGTTGAGAGCTGCGGTCACCATTTTGGGCCAGTTTGTGGGAGAATCAGACGACTGTGACAATGTGTGATAACGGAGCAAGCTCGCAGCATGTTTGGCCCGGGCTCATGGGTGTATATATGTATGCCCTCGACTTCTGCAGACAACCATAGAGACAGATAACTGGCCGGCGGCAGCATCGAACAAGGGGGATACTGTCCTACGGCTATCGGAGCTTAAACTGCCGGAGCCACCCTGTCCCATGAGCCACCATGAGATACACATTTACAAAGGCACGTTTCTGCCCCCACTCGAACCTGGAGATATCTCTGCTAGACCACTGGGGTTCGCGCTGCGGCGCGAGGTGGCCGGGGTACTGGTTGGGGGAGGGGGCTGCGACGTTATGCCCGGTTGGGACGAGTACTCTGAGATTGTGCGTCAAGTCTGAGACCCTGGATGAAGTTTGTCAAAGGAAAATGAGGCACGGAGGCGGCGGCCACCAACACCATGCGGCGTGCGGGACAGAGATAAGGCCAAAAATTCAATCAGTCATAGAAATGGCGTTGCGGCATGCTGCCGTGCGCATGTCCCGGCCCAATGGCATCTGTCCTCACAGCCGTTAGGAGATCTGCAGCCAGTCGGATGCGAGAGGAATGCTTGTTCGGGATAGCGCTTAGGCTTGGGGGGGGAGGGAGGGTGGACCTTGGTGCGGCGGCGTGACATTCTTTTGATGTGAACTTCACCAGTAACATGATTGTAGTAGTGATTGCATTGGCTCGATGTTCCGCGGGAAATCCGTGACCGTGTTCTCTGCAGTGCTCAGCGGCTGCAAAAACTCTAGCTTCGTGGAAACTTGGCCAAGTATGGAGAAACGAAGGGTATGAAGAGCTGCCGTTCAGTGTATGTTCTTAGTGACTAAGATGGCTTTCGGTTGATCATCTAGCAACAACAATGTCTGTGTACAAACCTAAACTGCATCTGAACTTTCTTACTTCCTTGCTGACTCGGCTTTAGGGCGGAAGGGAAGGCTAATTTGTCTGGGTTCGTCAGGCATTCGTAGACTGTTCCTCATGCTGACGGCCAGAGGAAAGCTCCCGATGAGCCCTCTGCTTGATTTGAGGCACTGTGACTGGCCTCATTGTGTCTGTAGAGGAAGCCTACAGTAGTCTCGATTTCAGTTGGACATCGAGTTCCTTGGGATGGGTAAAGGCGATGACCTTCCGGGACCAGAGTGACGATCGGGCAAGACACCTGTAGTGGAGGCGGCCGGCGGCCAAGAAACGATAAGGAGCGGCGATCAAGAGCCGTCCCTGTGGTATCTTGCGCTAGTTCGAGTGGCAGACCGGGCCCGCTGCTCGACATCAGAGTTCGGCTCGAGGTTGTGAATCGCGCGTGTTTATCAGGCTAGAGGTAATATGTTGTGACTTGTGAAGAAGGTTGACAGGGAGGAAGATAAGGAAACGCGATCCGTGTGGATGATGTGGAGAGACCCCCGTCTACGCACGGGCCATTATCCATTGAGATCTCCGCAATGAGCTTAGCATGCGAGGGACTCGGCCGCGCTCACTCTCAGTCTCACTTCTCACTCGCGCTCTCACTCACGCTCTCACCCTCATCTTGAAGGTACAGAACAGAACAGTTGACCGTCTTCTAGGAGAAAATCACACCAAGGAATGGCAACAAAACAGACAACACACAACTGTGACCAGTTGGACGACGATGCCGTGTTCAAGATCTGGAGCTCTCTCTACCTAGATAGATGGTTGGTTGCTCGTCTCATGCGGCATCGGCTCGATACGCTCGGCAGTGGCCAGGTCAAGCTTTTGCAAAGCCTTTTCCAAGACAAAACCAAGACGAACGCCGACCCGCCTTCGTGGGGCTTCTTTACCTTGGCCTGCGAACTGCATACTATGAGTACATTTCACGTGGGGTGTCCCTTTTATGTGTGTTCCCACGCACTCCTCTACCTCATGAGATTGCTATGTTTCGACAGCTACGTCTCAAGCCAACGGGAATCAAACGACATTCCTGTTGTTGCCCACCAGCCTCACAAGCATCTGCCCCCCCCCTCCCCCCTCTCCCAGACCCATCCGATGCATGCATGTCCTTCACACCCTCCACGCCAAGCAAAGGGCGTTCACATCGGCGTCCTCAAGCGCGACGGTGGCTTGACGAGCTGAGAGATATGAAGCCCATCGCAAAAAGAAATGGCAGACCATTCACGACTCAGCATCTCCGTGGGTTTCCGTTGAAGTCAGCCCACAAAGCACGGCTTCGAAACTGACATGGAGAGCAGCCAAATCGACCCCGGACGGATCGCCTACGGAGAAACGAGCCCCACCCCCGAGGTAGCCTTACAATCTGATCTGGAGGCAACCGATTCTCGCTCCACCCAGCTGTACGAGAGCCGCCGGCCTGGTTCGCATTGCATGAGCTCTCATGTCGGCCAAACCTTCGGGTCTAGCCTGCCCGTCACGGGGGGTGCCCGGGATCTGATGCTACCTCAACCGAGCGGGAGCAAGTAATGACATCGGGCACTCGTGACAGAGCACTATATATCCGTGTCCAGCTTCTCCGTATCGGTGCAGGTGCCTTTGGGGCACATCGTATTCTCGCCGGCGGCCAGAACATGGCAGCTTCATCCCGGCGATCTCAAATTTGACGCCAGGGTCATGTGACGTTGCTGCTTGTGAAGTCTAAGACGATGCTCTTCCGATGTCGAGGCGGTGACCCATGGAACCAAGTGGCCATAGAGAGCGGGTACTGCCGGTGGATTCGTTCTACCACATCTACGATATCATCACGGGCCTTGACATAGGATATAGTATCTCTGACCTTCCCTTCAACACTTTTTTGAGGAGGGCTTGGCGCCCCCGAGGCGGTGCTACGTCCAGATCATCAAGGGGTGTAACGACCCTTTCTAATGTCCACCGAGTCCGCCCATCGTACATTCAAACCACGCGATACGCACTGCTTTCAGGTCAGCGACATCGCCCTGTCGACAAAGATGGCAGCTCACTTACTCAATGACAAGCTCATTCAGGTCCCACATCCCGGTCCCGACCCACAACGCTCCTCCCACCTTCTTGACATATCGCATGTCCGTCGTCGTCAAGCTGATGGCCATGCGGTAGCAGTATCGCCTCGGGTCGACCCTCGCCTCGTCTTCCGTTCGGCAGGCGGTTTGGCGTAGCACGTCAGTCGTCCCGCTCAGGAACCCCCTCGTCCCCATCTCGAGCCTGTTCGAGAACAAATGGGTCAGCTGCAGGAAATCACGAGGGAGCAAGGGCCGCTTCTCCATACATGGCCGGTTCCTCGTCGCCGGTCTGCAACTTGAACGCGGTGTTGATCTGATGGATAGGCCGGGTCTTGAGCCTCGTCTTATCCAGGTCATGTCCGGCCGACTCCACATCCTACCAGTCAGCCCAGCCGACGAAAATCATACAGTTCTCTTGGCCGCCTTTGAAGACGCTGGGGAACGCAAGTTGATGTGTAGGGATTGCTCACCAAGACGACACCCGAGCCCAGCGGCCCAGACCAGGAGCCGCAGACCACCCTCGCCAGCTCGACCGTCTTCCCGCCCTCGACAACGGTCTCCGCCACATCCGGCGCGAGCCGCACGGCGACCCGGAAGCCGAACTCGAACGTAGGCTTGGGGGGAGACATGGCGGGGTAGGGGAATTCGCTTGAGGGACCCGTCACTACAGTATCAGCATCGCTCCTCGGACTTCTGTGAAGTGACGTTAGTGGATAGAAGCCAAGGACTCCAAGGTTTTCTGTTTGGATCATCTTCATCTGCTGCGTGATGAAAGGTTTATGGCTCTAGATAAGAGACCGAGACACACTCACTTCGACGCCCGTTCGCTGTCCACTTCCTCGACTTCACGTCGCCGCACCCCATGTCTCTTCGCGAGGTTTTTATCCGTATCCCAATCCGAACCAGCTTGTCGGGGACATGCGAGCTTCCAGAAGCCGAAGACGTGCCCTAGGGGGGCCTGCTGCTCATGATGGTTCGTCTGTGACATCTTGACCCGACCTACTTGTCGAGTTTATCACGTTTCCCTATGGAGCAGTAGATCAAAAGAGGTCGCCGACATCTTTAAAACAAGAAGGAATGGGTGGCAGTGAGGAATATAGCCACACGTGGTTTCACTCGGCAGCCCCCGTCAACATTTGTTAAGGCACCCAAGTCAGCACAGCATCGACAGGAAACGCCCACATCACTAACCCGCTCACTTCCATTGCAAAGAAAAACAGCCCATCTTTCCCCCATACCCAACACTGTCTCTCCAACATTCGCTGACGCGGAGCAGCTTTTCGCCGCCGACAAGCCATGCGGCGTGATCCCCTCCGTCGCATCGGCGAGACTATCTCCCCGCTCCCCGCCTCCCCCCGCCGCACGCCGCCCGACCCGACGACGCCACATCCGGATCGAGATGTCGCGGGTCCAATCGGACGTCTTCACCCGCTCCCTTAATTCCTCCGCAACCCCTTGTTCCCGCCCGCCACGATTGCCCTCCTGCGGTTGTGCATCCGCTGCTGACCCCGCTGACTTGCTGGACAGATGATTAAGCTGGCTTCGGATTGGGGAGGGGAACGATATTAGTAGGGCGTGGGAGCGGTGAAATCAGAGTGCTGCTGACATGAGCCTGTGGAAAGAGGGTTCGGTCGTTTAACGACTGGCTGGTGCCGCTGTTCTCTGACACGCAAATCCTCTGGGAACAGCCATTCTGGCCCTAGAAAGTCGTGAGCAAGCAAAAAGGAACATGCCCTTCAACACCACCATCTCGTCCCGGATAACCCCACAAATGGCGTCTCATCCAGCAGCGAAAAAGGAGGACAAAGATGATGAAAAAGAACAGAGAAAACACAATAGATTGGCCTGAAGAGTCGGTGTTCGGAGGATAGGGTTGTCTCCTCGAGCCAAGCAGGCGCAACGGCCAAGGTCATGATGAGGTGTCTGTCTACCTGGCGCCCATCCGCATCCGGCTCCAATTGCCAGACTTCACTACTCGACGATGAAAGCCCGATAGATCGGAAACACCCCCTCAAGACGCCAACATCTACCGAGCCCGAGATAGATGATCCTTCCACACCACTGCGCAACGCAACGCAACGTCCTCATCCTCCAGCACGACGTGACGAGCATCTCGCGGCCTCCCAACAGTCGTCCCGCATACCCCCCTATCTTCATCCGATCTTTCTGCCCTTCCAACCCCTCCCCCATCCTATCCGGTTCCATGTCGATAGTAGCAAGTCGCAGGTTGAACATCGAACTGCGACATTTCTCCTATCCCGCAGCACATGTACCCCACTCCTAACCCCTCCGAACCACAACTTCACAGCCCATGAACCGCCGCAGCACACGTTTCACCATGTCACTGCCACTCCCGCACCACCGACAAAAAAACACACGCGCCATCGAGTGGCGGTGCGGTGCGGTGCGGTGCGTGTAGGACATTAGGAGAAGCCATCCCGTTGAAAAGAACAAGACTGGCCCCTCCCTTTTCCTCCTCTTCCTCAAGCACGCCTCGAGAATTTATTCCTTTCGCCATGTCCGTACCCCTCCAAATCAAGTCTTGGCCTTTCGGACGCCTGGGCGAACTGCATCAATCTATATCCACCCTTCTCACTCGCTCCGACGGACTCGATCAGTTCACTCACAACTCATGGCGGCGTACAAACCGTCGCTTTTACGGCACACAACGACAGCCAGCACAATGTAACTCAACGACGACGGCGCGGGCACGGCAATGGAAGCTGGTGTGGAAACATACCCGGCAACATGGCGCAGTCCTGTTCCGTAGCGACGGATAACTGCATACGACACCAAACAAGCAAACACAGGGGCCATCGCCGACACCAAGTTTGACTTCACGACTAATGTGCTGAGACACGTTTGCGATACAACGAAATGGACCTTGTTGACCAGCCTCCCTAACCCGAAAATCATTTCGAAGAGAATCCTAGGTACAAAGAACCCGAATGAGACATGAACAGGGGGGCGGGCTTCATCGCCTGATGGATCCATCACGAGTTTTCAAGTGAAGACTCGAGAGGATTGCCACGACGACCAGACCAAGAAGCGAAGAGAAAAAAAATGCAATGTTCCAATGGTGGGTTGGTTCCCTTTCCCCAAAAGTTTTGTCGTTCCACGCCAGATCCGTAAATGCATCATCATCAATGTCCAGTTTCCTTGAATCATGCCCTCGGCCGGCGCAGGAAGACGCAGCCGTGCCTATCCATCACGCAAGTGCCGTAACGAGACTCGTATGAAGAGAAATGTACCCATGCCATTTATGGGCGACCAAAGCGCATGATTCAAAGAGTCCGGGGGCCGAGACGAGGAGATCGAAAAAAAAGTCAAGCGATCCCCCGATAAAGTACAGCAGTAGAAGAGAAAAAAATGCCTCGCTAGTGTGATGGAGCTCATCCGCACTCGTACCCAGTGGCCGTGTCGCAAACAAAATAACCCAGTTATGCTTCAAGCGGGCAGGATGAAGGGTGCAAATGCAGTTGCTTTGGAATAGTCCAAGGACGCTCGTCGGCTAGTCACACCGCTTAAGCAATGTTGACGGTGGCGGCGCTGCCGGGAGGCAGGACGTTCTTGTCGAAGCTGCCAATGACGTTGCCTGGGTTCAGTTAGATCGGGTGCTCAAGGCATAGGCGAGATAGACAAGTGGTTAACTCACCCTGGGACTTGTAGTTGCAGACGGTGTACCAGCTGCCAATGGAGCTGAGAGTGCCGGCAGCGCAGTAGTGGACGCCGCAGCCAACAGTGGTGGTGTCAACCCAGACCATCTGGGTGAAATGGCCCCACTGGAGGAAGTTGGTCATGTCAGGGCTGGCCTCGCCATAGCCGGTGTAGAGGTTCAGCTCGCCGTTGTACCACTGCTCAGTGATGGCACGCTGGGCAGCCTTGGCCTCACCAAGACCCTCGGAGCCAGTGGCACCCCACATGGCAAGGTTCTGGCCGTAGCCACCACCGCCAGTGGCCCTAATCGTACGTTAGTAGCGGGTCAAGGAAATATGCTGGCCGAGGGCTCGTGCTCGACTTACATGTCGTGCTCGAAGACGCAGGTCTGGGCGGTGATGAGGGCGTAGCTGGCAAGGGCGCTGTCCCAGGTCAGAGCGGGAGCAGAGTGGTTAGACCGGTGAATGTTGTGGGAGTCGAGGCACGTGCTCTGGAGGTCGCTGACGGCGGGAGCGGCGCTAGGGGCGGCCTCGGTGGTCTCGACAACGGTAGGCGCGGGAGCAGGGACATAGGGGGCGACGGGCTCCGAGACGACGGGCGCGACAACAGGCTCGGGGGTAGGAGTGGGGGTGGGAGTCGGGGTCGGGGTCGGGGTGGGAGTCTCGGAGCGCTTGGTGGTGATGGTCTCGAAGATGGGCGCAGGCGCGGGCGTATCCTCAATCTTGGGGACGGAGCTGGGAGCCTCGTAGAAGACAGCCGGGGTGGAGGGAGTAGGGGTGGGAGTAGGCTCCTCGATGGGAACGCCCTCAGTGACGGTGACGGTCACGTAGGTGATGTCCAGGACGACCTCCAGGGCACGGGGATCGATGGCGGCACCCATGGCCAAGACGGCACTAGTGGCGGCAAGAACAATGGAAGACTTCATTTTGTGAGTTGGATAAAGCTGGTATCGAAAAAAGTGAAGATCTGAAAAGACAATTAGCTTCGCCCGCGAAGATGTTGTATGTGTACGAGTGAAGGAAGCAAAGTCCGACTAGCGACTGATGAGAGAAGAAAAAAGGAGTGGGTTGAGGCAAGGTGGAACGAGAACTTGAACAAAGGGGGATATCATATTCATATATGACATCCGTCGAGGATCAAGACACCCGGCTTGCTCGGCGCCTCATGAGCATAGCATGCCTCAGCCGGTGCTGTTCGATGCTCCCGACACATGGACCCCGCCGTACGCATTGTTCGACACAGTGAGTCAAACAACACGTGACGGGGGAAGACAATGAACAACAACCATTGTTGGAAGGAGCGACACGATTCGTGCTGGAATGTGTCCCTCTTGTTGATGGCGTTCCAAACAATGCCATTGACGCGAATGGAATGAAGACATGGCAGGAAAAGTGGAGTATGAGGGAAATCTGGATCAGGGCGACTCACCTTTTGATGCTGTTGCTTGATGTCTTGGAATGATTCGCGGAATCTAACGAACAGGGGGATTCGGTCCGGAGGAAGGAGGTTGGGTTGTGATGGGAGAGATATTTATCGGAGTGAATTGATGGGCGGAGTTAAATATGTCCCGTGAGGTGGTTCTCAGAGCCAGCTGTGTGTGGTGATGCAGCACTGCTGATACGGTTCCGTCTAGGACCTTGTGGTGTGGAAAGGAGTGTGGTTGAACAACGTAGTTGCTGAAGTTGGAAGGAGGTTGGACGGAGTCGTAACTGTTTTTTCCGGAGAGTAGTGAGCCGTAGAAAAAAAGAAGTCTCGTGAGAGGGGTTGCGAAGGAATGACAAGAAGCCGGTGCTTGTTGGGTAGAGAACGTGAAGGTGAATCGCGGTTCCGAAAGGAATGTCGGTAGCCTGCCTGTCCTTCTATCCTGGAAGGTTGAGGGTGCAGGAAAAGAGGGGATTGGAGGTCTCGACCCGGTGGCGATATGATTGGTTTTAAAGGAATGGACGGTGTCAAACACGACACGATGGTGACCGAGGCCGAGGCGGAGAAAGGAAGGGGGGTGAAGGGAGTGGAAGAAGCGGTCTCCTGGGAGTGGTGAAGCAAGGAGGAGAGACAAGACGTTCTGGATGGCGATGGCGGGCTACTAAAAAGGAGCCGACAGGACGACGGAAACCCGCACGACTGGGATTGAGGGGCCGGGCGAGAGTCTGAGCGTGAGGCCAGTTCAAGGTTAGCGTCGACAAGGTTCAAGGCCAGAGCGTCCAGGGAGTGCGTGAGAGTAGGAGTGATAGTGAGAGAGCTGTGCGGTTGGGTTGTTTAGGTGCGGCGTGTGTGCGACTGACCGTAGACCGCGCCGAGGATGGTTCTGTTGGTGAAGGGCGACTGGGGTTCCCGGCGGGTGTGGTGTACTGTGGATTGTGGGTTGTGGGTTGTGGAGGTTTCGATGTCGAGGGGTGGAGGGGTGGCGTGTGAGCCTGTGTGGAGAGGCGTGAGATTTGCGAGGAAAATCAGACGAACAGAGAGGACGGGACGACGGGAGTGCAATGCGGGCCCTGCAGAATACCAGCAGAAGGAAGAGCGATGAGAGAGGGGTCCAACCCTTGAGGGGGTCGTGGAGAGGCAGTGGAGGCAACGGGTGATGAAGGATAACTATCTGGAGGCGAGACAAGCAAGCTGGGCAGGCCCTAAAAAAGAAATTGGGCGCAGTTTGGCCTGTCTGGGGGTTTGCAATTGAGTCAAAGTGACTGAGGGAACGAAGCTGGCCTGTACTAGGTGCGTGTAAGTGTTTAGGAGAGAGAAAAGGGGGTGCGTCAAAATCATCTGGGGGTGGTTGTATCGTTGGACTGGCAGCTAGTGCGTGAAGAAGCAGAGGCGCTCGAAGAAGGGACGAACTTCAGAGTGTGGTCCTTCCTCGTCTTCGAGATCGCCACTCTGACTATGACGCGGCAGCAGGTGCGACTCACCTGATAGTGCTGCTTTCCTGGTGCCTCGGAAACACCTCTTAAAAGCGTTCGGATGACATTTCATATTCGCCGTAGGGAAAAAATACCAAAACATATATCAATGCTACGCCTCGCCGCTCGCTCTGTCTCTCAGCCTTCAGCCCGACGTGCATCTACCATGCACCGAGCAGATCCTCAAACCTTGCCCCCCTCCCGTCTGCCTTACAAACCAGATGTTGTCCATCACTGGGTCAGCTTCCCGATCGAGGGCGCCGATTTTGCCGCTCTAGATTGCAGCATGTGACCGATATGCATTCCCAGATGCGGGTCATAATTGCTGCATATTATCAACGCAGCAGACACCGTCGTCCCTTGTTGCCCGAGGATGGTTCTAATCCCTCCTGCCCGCCATTCACAAAAACCATCTCTCCGTCACTTCGACAGCACGACCTCGTTGCTCCCTTTCTCCTTACCAAGCCAGGCCGTGTGCGCAAAAGCATCAAGGAGTCGGGCCATGCGTCAGCTCAGGCCCAGAATGAGAGCCCATCACCCTGCCCCTAAGCGCAGGTGTAAGCGACGTCTGATCTTCCACCTCCATCAGGTCCAGCATCGAGGGCGTCTCCTGGCCCCGGACGGCCCTCCTCTGGCTCCTCCAGGAGTCCCGGAGCCCTTGCAAAGCAGCGCGGCAGTCTTGGCTGACACAGAGCAGATATTTTGGAACAGTAACAGCCGGTGGTGTATTCCAACAGCGACAGATGGTAGTGCAGGCGGCAGAGGTAAGAGAGCGTGCTCGAGGGGCAGCGGAGAATAGGGGGGCTTGCAGACGATTTCCAAGGCGCTATCTTCCCACCCTGCCAATGTCATCTCGCTCCGCCCGTCGTCCGTCGTCGGCCCTGGCGTCTCGTCTGCTCAACACACGCCCCCCTCCTTTCCCCTTCTCCCACGTCCCGGCCCCTGGCCTCTCGGCACATTTGACCAATTCCCATGCGGCAGCGTACAGTCCCCCCATGTAATTGGCTCAAATGGCAACAGCAGCCCTCTAAGTGAGCCGGTACCTTGCAGCAGAGTGGGTGCTTCTGCTCTGATTGCTGCAAGGGTCATCTGGGCGGCTCCACCAAACAGCCACTTGGCCGGGGGAGACCCATAACTCTGAAACGGCCTTAATCTCGGTGGGGACCCGTTCATCCAGTCTTGCTGGTCCTGGACTGTGCGCGGCGCCTTCCTCGACGCCGCCCTTGCTAAAGAGCGTCGCCTCGACCGCCATCTCTCTTCCCTTCAGTCAGCAGCAGTTGCCTCTGCTGATGCTGCTCAACTGCTTCCACTCGCCGCTCATATCTTTAAAATGGGGTTTCTCCTGGGCGACGATAGCGCCCTGGTCGCGACGATGGCTGCAACACAACATCGCCCGCCACCCAACTGCCACTGTGCTTCTGTCAGCCATCCCCGGTCCACGATACGTTTTTAACTTTACTACCGCAGCCTTTGGCCGTCCCTTCCGTTTTTCGTCAAATGACCTCATTACGCTCGTGGAGTCGTCGCTGACCACCACTCCACCTTGTCGCCTTGCCATCGGACCATTTGTTTCCAGCCAACTCATCGGACTCAGCGTCCCATCGCACACGACATCATTCTGGACCTTTGATTACCGATGACGATGGGATGGGTCTCCGAGGAAACCTGGCATCCCGGCGCGGAGCCCAAGACGAGTGAGATGAAGCTGCAAAATCCTCCGGCCTTCCAACACCATGCATGCATGCATGCATGCATACATGCTGCTTTCTCCGGGGGGTGGTAGGGGATGGATTTCAGGCATCGCTTACGCCCTTACCAACTGTGGATAACAGCCGACACAGCTAATGGAGGTTGAGGTGGACATCAACCTGTATCGCCAATTTCCACTGGAGGCAGATGCTCCCCGTGAAGAAGAGATACGGCCCATGCACACAATCACAGACGTCTGCCGGCACATTGCTGATATGTACGTTTGGACGAGCCAATACACGGATGGACGCCTGTCCTGCGGCAGTGCCTCCTTGCCGACAGCCAACCGGACTTCTGTGGTGTGGCTACCACCTTGGAAAAGAACATCCTTCCGAGCGCTGCACAGCTTTCGACAGGCTGCGGGAAACGAACGCCATCGCCCTACTAATTGGTCCGGTGGCGCTCATCCAGTTCGCGCCAAGAGTACTGCAGACAAGCTCACCTATATTTACCTATAGCGAACGGTGATGGCTTGAACTTCGCAACCCAGCGGCACTTGCTCTCAACGGCCAAGTCGTCGAGCCAGCTCCAGCTGCTGGGTAACCCTAACCCCGCGCGAACAGTGATTTACATCATCCCGAGTTCGATTCAGCTTCTTTCCCGAAAGCCAATCTGCCGCACTGTTCGCCGGACCGGACCCGTGATCAGCGGCCTCGATCGAGATGGTGATTGTGACGGACGGCTACTGTAGTGCAAATCTATTCAACATGCCCCCGCCGCTTAGTGGAGGGCGACCCAGTTCAGCCAAACGTTCTAGATGGCCAAAGTTCGAACCACATACGCCGGCCCTTTCCATGAATCAGTCCAATGGCTCCCGTGGTGTTCGCTGTAGTCTGTTAGCGGGCTGTCAGGACTTCAATCGACTCTGTCATCAAGTGTGGCAGTTGTGTCATTCAACTGAGCGAAAGGGGAAAGGACAAGGTTTCCGGCTGCATACATAACCGAACATCTCAAGCCGTCCGATTAGACGTGGAGCACACTCGACAAGCGACGATCGTTCGGAAGTTTCCTCCCATGCAGCTGCGAGGAAGTGCACAGATGTATCCCGCTGAGGCAGTTGAATGCGACCTTGCCAGTCGCCAATGACACACCCCCCCAGTCTGTAGAACAGAGGTTTTCATCCCTTCTCAAGTTATGGACACTGCCCATCCTCACCACAAACAAGATGTCTTCTCGTCTTCTTCAATCACACGGCATTGTTTTGACCCGGCTCGAATATAAACTCTCATGCCACAGGTTTCTAGTTTAACTTGCCACCCATGTGGTGAAACTTATTGCGGAGCTAGAGCAGCTCCCCCGACATCGCCATCCCAGCTGGCCCTGACTTGACAACCAGGGGAGTCCCTCAGCGCATCTCATTTCTGAGGGCAAATGAGCGCAAAGCAATCAGGATTCAGACCTTTCTTCACCCCCCGCTGTTTGGGTTCCATCACAGCCATCCATTCATGAGAGCGGCGTCCTGGCCACCAAAAAGGCGGAAACAGGGGCTGGTCGGGGGCAGCGTGAGCTTTCATCAACCGCGAAATGAGCTTTTGTTTACTCCCAGGGCCTCGAACATCCTTAATCTTGCCTACGAAATTCGGGTGAGGGTTTTTTTCTTGGTTCTGCCCCGCGTGCGCCGTCCCTCTTTTCTGATTGCCGGTGGATCGCGGGCCACACGGCACATCATTTCAGAGTTCAGACGGCCGAACCCCGGGGAAGACGGCATTTCCATCCTAGATCCTGAGATCTCGAGACCCTGTCGCTGCTGGAGTCCCCATTTCCAAGTTCCAACTTGCCATCACGTTGTTACCATCGACTCATGTCCAGCCCACAAGAAAGACGAACGCCGCACACGAAATTTGCCTTCGCAAGTCTAGACTCTGGAACCCGTTGGGCTGCAAAATCCTCCAGGAACAAGCCCGGGCATGCCGAGTACGCGCCGATAAGCATGCCCTCAACCACGGGGGCACAAAGTCAAACCCTCAAGCCCTCCCTCGCTGTGTCAGCGAGGTTCTTTGGCGACCCTCTGTTTGGTCCAGGGGCACCAGATCACCCAAACACGTAGAAGTCTTCCGAAACATGTCGTTTGGCGATTTCTGCGGCCACCTTGCGCGGCCCGGTGGTCCAGCGCCCGTGACTCGAGGTTTCACTACATCGACACCCTTCGGCGCATGGCATGACAGAAACCCATGATGCCCATGTCCTCTACGATTAACAGCAACAACCCTGACGTCAAGCCAACGGAGGTTTCACGACAGCGTCAAGCTCGATCGCAGTGTTCCATTTGAATGGCCTCGGCGGGCGAGAGCTTTCCAACTTGCCAGCTTCTCGGTTTCTTGTCATGCTGAAATGCTTTGGGGAAATAGCAGGAGTCGGAAACAAGGGACAAACTCCGCAAGATCTGGACAAATTCGGTTTGCCATGCTATTCAGTGTTTGAGGCAGGAAGCAACACTTAATTTCAAGGTATTCGTCGCATCATCAATAGGACCTGGACGACAGCCGCATGAACATGAGTGGGCTTTGCCATGGTCGACCCTTCGCGGAATGCTGCGACGAAGCATGCGCCCCGTCGCCAGCTTCAAATAGGTTCCCTCACCCAGATCTGACAAGCAACAAGCTAGAGGCGGACATCTTCATCATACTCCATAAGGTGCACCTCAACGACTTCCAGTAGCTTTCGTTCAACGTCGCCACTGCCCAAGAATGCCAAGATGGCTCGTCCATCTCAGTCTCCGGTTTCGATGCACAGATCGAGCGACCATATGACCACAATCCAACTCCGCGCAAGTCAGACAGTCGGGATCCTCAAGACACCTCCTGACCAACTGTCTTATCCATCTTTTCTTCATGTACGCCCCGAAAGGCTATTCTAGAAACTCTAGCCTCTTCTTCTCTGATACCTCTTCGCCTGTACGTTAGTCTTAGCGACGTCAACATGTTAGGAAGTCGTCGTGCAAAGGGGTGATGATCTTGTAGCTTTCTTACAAGCGTCACCCGCATCCCCTATCAGTCTGCTCACATGTATACACACGGCACACGTCCTACCCATCCATGGCGGCTTACTGCTTTCCTAACACCTTCTACTCCTGACTGAAAGGCGGCGTGTGCGGCTTCGCTTTTTGGCAAACGCATCCGAAGGACCGTTCAACGTACGTTCTTCTTGGTGGGGTGGCGTCCAGCGGGCGTAAACCCCGCGTCGGAGGTAGATTGGCATCGTTCTCGACAAGAGGGCCAACACGTCTTACCCCAGTCTGTTCTGACTACGCCGTCAGCATGTCACTTGCCGTAGGGGCACACAAAGGAGACGAGTCTTGGAATCCTCCTGACTCAAAAACTGTGATAGGCTTGTTGGATGACTGCTCACATATCGGCATCGCCGTGGCTGATTCCTCATATGACTTCTGTCCCATCTCTTTCGCCGTCGATGTTCTTTCCCGTGGGAACCGACGCGGACTCATAGACGATGCCTCATCCGCCATAGTCATCGAATGTCTCCGACGCTTCCACCGTTGTCTCGGCTACCTGCCGGGGAGTTGTCTATGCGGTCGTGACAGCTGAAGGGTAAGCTTTACAGACTCTCACACGAGGGTGCGCTGGACGAAATCCAGTCTCGTAACTGTAACGTCGCACGTCCGTAAGAATGACAAGGTCGATCACGTCAGTAAAATCTGGCCCGGTCCAATCCTGCCTTTCCTTCCCAGCTGCTGCGTTCTGTCCCACGACGCAGGCAAGGCAGAACAGGCGTGGGGTCTGATCAAAAGCGGTCTCCGCGCCCCTTTACCGCAACCCCCCCCCCCCCCCCCCCCAAAAAAAAAACCCCTCCCCCTCAACTCGAGAGACATAGCAGAGGCAAATCGGGTTGCCACAAGGAATTCAGCACCCCCGAGGCAGAATTGTTGTGCTAAGGGGGAGTTGTGGTCGTACGGGCCACATGCGTCCTGGGAGGACCAAAACGGGGACGAGGTCGACGACGGCGGAGGCCAGTGAGCGAGGGAGAGTAAGATCGAGCGAGTGAGTGATAGAGAAGTTGCAGGAAGATTCAAGGAGGGTTGGTCCGGGTGTTTGGCGGGTGTGTGCTTTTCGGGACGGTGCTCAAAGGAGGGGGGTGTTGATGAAAGATTGATGCGGTTGCAGTCAGGCTGTTCGCCTCGAAGCAGATCTTGATGACGAAGAGGAGCGTTGCAACGCTCGCCGAGGGCATTTTGGCAGTCCTCTTGGCCCGTGAATGTTGCCATTGAATCCGTCTGTATACTGTAGGTAGACCAGACCAGGCCGGCAGGACGTCGGCGTTCTTCTTTTGGCACGTGGGCTCGATGGAAGCCTTCCACGAGCGAACATCAGGTTGGAATGAACCACGGCGTGTATCTCATGACCAGGACGCCCAAGGCAGAGAAGTTATGGTCTGGAACTCGCCTAGGACGCCGTTGAAGAAGTGGAGGTTCACCTCCCAATAAGCTCTGGACGCTGACGCCTCACCGTCGACCGTGTCCAGTCGGCCGTCTCAAGCCGAGACGCGCTCCGTTGTTGCAGCTACTTACCAGATCGTCGCGGGAAATGGGGTAAGCACGGAAGCAGGGCAAGTAACAGAAAGAAGCCATTTTGGTTGATTCCAACTCTGATTGATGACATATGTACACAGCGCTTTCTATCGCCAAGTTCCGAGCCTACATCTTCAACGCAAAGCCTAGACGTCTCTCCCTCCCTCCCTCCGCGGCATCCGTATCGGAGAAGAAAGAGAGAGCCGTCTTCCCACAGCGCCCTTCGCAACACAGACACGCGCACGCGAACACGCCCACAAACATGCCCGCCTTTTACGACGCCTGCTTGCTGCCCTCGGCCTTTGACGGCGGGATGAAGGGCTTGCCCTCGAGGGTGTTGATGGCTTGGTCGGCGTAGATCATGTGGGGGCGGAGCTCGACGGGGGTGACGCCGGGACGCTGGTTGGGAATGTTCTTCTCGAGTTTCTGCGAAAGAGAGGGGTGAGCTATTGGTCGGCCGTCATACAGAGAACAGAGTGAAAGCGGGAGAAGGCTCCGGCAGTCCTCTCTGCTCGACAAGGTAGGTCATTACGTACCAGGTTCTCGTAGACACACTTGTTCAGCTTCCACTCGGCCGGTCGGCACTGGTAGAGCTGGTGGTTGCGGTTCTCGATGCAGGTCCAGTGAGCCTTGAACTGCTCGAGGCAGTGGGTGTTGATGTCCTTCAGCCTGTGGAGAAGCGGATTCCAAGTCAGCGTTTCGACATCCCTATCGCGACATTTGTCCCGTGTCCTGCACCCCGCGGCTCCCGGTCGGCCAAGTCCCAGTTGAGGGCCAGCTTCCACCTCTGATCTCCGACGTAGCCGACGGAGAAAGAGAATGGTTCAACGTACACGCTAGAGGCACATCTCGTGACCCTCCGGCCCTCCTTCAGGCAGTCGAACTCGCCGCGGCCCGGGTTCTCGGTCTTGCACTGCATGAAGTCGTCATTGTATTCGCGGCACCGGGCGCCGATGAAGTAGGAGGCGGACAGAAGGGGCGCGGAGCTGGCGCCGACCTCCTTGACCTTGGGGATGTCGTCGGGCAGGGGGGTCGTGTCGACCTGGACCTGCTGGTTGAATCTGCGAGCGCATCGTGGTTAGCCTCTCTGTTGTTGTCGCGATCCAAGAGTCGTCGGGGATGAGCTGCGATTGGGCCAATTGGACGGCCGGAAGGTATGACGGGGCTAAGGGGGCACGTACTGAGGCCGTCGGGACGCCATGGTTGTGGTTGTGGTGATGGGGGAGTCGGGGGGGGAAGGGAGAGAGGTCGTTTCTGGGTTCGGATGGTCATCCAGAGCAAGCTTTCCGGGCACTGGACGCTGCGAATTGAAGTGAGGTCGATTTAGGAGAGAGCTGATTGGCTCGGTTGGGGCGAGGCTGAAGTGGAGCTTTGGACTGTGGCGCCACGGTGTGCTTCTCGCTCGGTCTGGGAAAAAGTGTGGCGCCCGGTGAAGGCGGCCGTAGCTTGCAAAGCTCCGATTTATTCTTTTCGCGTTCGTTGCTGGGTCCCCAATCTAACGGGCAGCTCAACAGCAACCCTGCGATCGATACCCGGTGAAGCATCCTCCCCCGTGCGAAACATCTGCGACGATTTGCTCTCCAGCCGCCCCTGGAAGCCGCGTCTTTGTTCCGATACACCCGCGACTTCTTTCACCCCAGCTCTTCCGACGACCATGCGCTGAAGAGGTTCTTTTGGGTTATTGATTTCTTTTTGCGCTGTGCCACTCTGCGCATCAATCTTCTTCCACCTCGATCGTACGGACGTGACGACAGAGCGGCGCTATCTTTCCTTGGACACCCTCATTATCCATAGGCTTCATCGCACGTAATGAGTTTATTCGGAGCACCGAAGCCCGCAGGGCAGACTGGGGGCCTCTTCGGCGGTGGTGGATTCGGCAGCACGCTGGGACAGTCGACACAGCAGCAGCAGCAGCAACCGCAGCAACAGCAGCAGGGAAACCAGCAGCAAGGTGGTCTGAGTTTGTTTGGGCAAACGCAGAACCAGTCAAACGCCTTTGGGAACTCGTTTGCCCAGTCTCAACAGCCCCAACAGCAGCAGCAACAACAACAACAACAGCAGCAGCAGCAACAGCAGCAGCAGATGCCCAGCTTGTCACAGTCGCAAGCACAGCTTTCAAGCTCCCTCTGGCAACCCGGCAGGGACACACCTCGTACGTATATGTTCTGTTGGAGTTCTTCCTTTACATTTTGATACTGACCGGCACCCCGTGAAGAGAGCCAGAAGCCTATACCCGAACAAATGGCCCTCATCTTCGAGAAGTGGAACCCCACAAACCCCAACTGCGCCTTTAAGCACTACTTCTACAACAAGGTCGATGAGGCGTCGGTCCCCTTCTACAAACCCGGCCCGCACGAAGATCCCAAGGAATGGGAGGAGGCGCTGCAAAAGAAGCCTGCGCCGGGCTACATTCCGGTCCTCTGCACAGGATTCTCGGGCGTTGCGGCGCGCCTCCAGACGCAGAAGAAGGTTGTCGGGGAGCTTAACGTGCGCCTGCACCAGATCAACGCCAGCCTGGACGCAATTCTCTCGCGGCATGACCTCGAGACGAGCGTGCGCGCGCTGGCGGCCCGCCGGCGCCACGTCGTGCTCCGCGAGCGGTGCCTCGCCCTCGCCGCGCGTGTGCAGGTGTTGCGCAACCGTGGCTACGCCCTCAGCGGCGACGAAGACGACCTGCGGCTCAAGCTGGTGGAGCTCGAGCGCAACGTGCAGGACCCCGCGCTGGCGGCGAGGGAGGAAGAGCTCTGGAGCCGGCTGATCGTGCTCCGGGACTACGCAGACCAGCTTATGAAGGAGACCAGTAAGCCCGCGTTCGCGAGCGGCGAGGGTTTAAGCGAGGAGACGGAACACAAGACGAAGAAGGTAAGATTGTGTGCTGGGAACGCCTCGTTTATTGCCGGAAGGGTGATGCTAACCGACTGTCACCGCAGGTCCTGGAAGACTACGAGAAGCAGATCCAGCACCTCAAGAAGGAGGTCGAGTCGATCACAAAAGCCTTTGCTGACTGGGAGAAGGAGCGGAACCCGAGCTGAGAGGCTCGTTCCTGAGTTTGGATGTCGTGGGACATGTCGTATCAAGACGATGGGATGCGAGCGAACGCTCTTTGCGGTGTGCGGGATAGGATGTATGGGGTGCAATGGCATGAGTATTAGGCAATCCCGTACCAAGAAAACGAAGTGAGGGTGAGGGTTTGGATGTGCCGCGAACCACTCCTTCACACATGGGCACGCATCGATCGAGGCCGCGTCGAACAAAAGTCGTGATGTTTGTTTTTGCCGTGATTCCGGTGTGATCTATATCCATAGCCCCATCCGACCAGCCCTTTGTACAGTGTACAGATGATATTTTACATAAGAGGGGGGGTATTCATCCCCATTACACATGCCCTAGGCGGGCGGAATGGCCTCGCAGCTCATCGTCGTGGCGGGCCCTGTCTTGCGTTGCAGACGTGACGTTTTGTTTCGCGTCATTGTTCGTCATGATATCCAACCTCAGAGGGGTCCTCTTCAAACCCCCAGGAAAGGAGACTTTCGTTTAAAAGAAGCCGGAGACGGCGTCGATAGCAAAGGGGGCTATAACAATGGTAAAAAAATAAAATCTCTGATTAGCAAATGTTTGGGCGAAGAGGGAGGCTTTGGTGATTGAACGGCCGCCAATCGGACGACCGGGGACGTTTGGCACGTACAGAGGTACAAAAGGACGGCGGAGACGACGACCTGCTGAACAGAGAAGCTGGCCTCAGCCTCCATCTGCTTGATCTCCTCCTCGCTGAGCTGGGGCGGCGCGACTGCAGGCAACAGGTTAGCTGGGGCAGTAAGGGAGCCTTGTGGAAGGCGGGTTATCATGGTTTGGGGGGAGTGTGCATACATCCTCCAAACATTTTGACGGTTTGTTGTTTTTCGATGAAAGACTGACTGGGGACCGGGGTGGTGTGATGTCGGAGTGGGTGGATGGATCGTGAGGTGGTGATAGTATTTCGCGGTTGGGTTGCCAGGTTCAGCGATGATGTCGTCGCAAAAATTTAGAGAAGCTCCAGTCCGTCCAGCTCCGTCCCGGGGCGGTACGTACCCATAATGCGTGCCAAACCTCACTTTTCGAGCCTCACGCAGTTCGACCCGCTTGCTTAGCAAATCATGGACTGACACTACTTGCCTAGCCCACAGTAGGTACTTCGGTACATGCACATGCGCATCTAATTGTGAATTTAGTGCTTCAACTGCTGCGCTGGAGCAGCTCGGCTCTTCCACCGAGCGCTCGGTTTCTCATCCGCACCTCCAACAAATGCCCCCCGGACCCATGCTCAGCCCACCCTGTCGTTTCTCTCATTGGTCAAAGGGTCCGGTTCTGGATGTAATCGCGGGCTATCCACGGCCCGCGGTGCTGTTTTCCAGCGTTTTTGCTTGAACGCGCCGGGGACCCCAAAGGCCAGGGAGGGCATGGTTGGGGAACGTGGGACCGGAGGCGGCTTCCCTATTGCTGGCTCATCAGCATCGCTCAATTATCGCTCGTCCTCGATCCCCTTCGGTGCGCGCTTATCAGCGGATCGCCCGATAAGGTCAGTCTCCCTTCCCTCGTCGGACGGATCCTTTCCGTACGATTAGTCTACCTACTGTAGGTCTTTCACTCACACTCTCTCTGTCACCTCTCTGCGCGCCAGGGATCTCGCACCCAACCGAAAGGGTTTCTTGGTGTCTTGGTGAGGTGTCTGAGTGTTTTTGGGCGGCAGATGAATGAACGAACGGTCCAGCGCTCTGGAGGGGGGCCGACTCAGGAATCGTATCCCTGGGGGACGCTCTGCTACCTACCTCCCCAGAGAATCTGTACAGTACTTACACATGGGTACGTATCCGTACTTCGAGTCGATAAGTACCTAAGTAGGTAGCCCTTCCATAGTACAGACAGCCAAAAGGTACAAGAAAGAAGATTCAAGGGCGGATGGCAGCCGGCACCGGTTCTGTTCCTCACCGACACGTCCGCATTGAAGCGTCCAGTAGGCGCCGGTCGCTCTCTTTCTCGCCCCCCTCGCTCTTTACCTCATTTTGTTTTGTCTTGCAAAACAAAAACGTCTGGTCTTTTTCCAAGGAGTCCGTTGCGAAGAAAGGCACCTGCACGGGGTGTTTTGAATCGGGACAGTTCGAGGGTTCGCTTTTATCCCGAGTCGCATCTCGGATCTATAAGTGGCGACAAGGGTGTTGCTGCTCGACCTACACAACGATATCGGGCCACTATCCGAGCCAACATTTCTTCTATACGGATACACACGCGCGCGCACGACTCTCACCACCACGCCGCTTCTTCTTCTTATCTTCCTTCCTTCCTTCTTCACTTCTTCCTTTTTCCTTCTCCTTTACCTCTCTCCCTTTTCTATCTCCTCTCTTCCTCAAGTCACACACACCCTTGGACCTCGGCGAGTCTTACGGCATTTTCAATTCATCTTTGAATTGCCACTCACAAAACCCGCCTATCCTCCCTCCCTCCCACAATGGCATCATTGAGATTGCCCCTCCCCCGCCAGCTTCGGCTGGTAGCTCCGAGGTCGAGGGTTCTCGCCCGGCAGACGCCGTTGGCCTCGTGGGTTTGCAACTCATGCGCCTCCAACTCGGCCGTGACCTCTCGGGTCCCCCGTGTGAGGACCTTCAGCGCCATCACATCCCTCCAGAACGCCACGAGCGCGAGGATCCCCTCGGTTGACGCCTCCCTTGAACCGCTCCAGAGGCCCGAGTCGTTCATCCCCCGCCACATCGGCCCTGACGTCCATGACGCCGAGGCCATGCTCAAGGCGCTTGACCCTCCCGCCAACTCCATTGATGAGTTTATTGCCCAGGTTCTTCCCGCGGATATCCTCTCCGAGAGGAAGACCTTCGCCTGGGACACCGAGGGCCCGACGGATGAGAGCAAGATCCTGGCGCGGGCCACCGCCTGGGCCAAGGCTAACGAGGCCGCTCCCTTGCCTTTGATCGGCGCTGGATACAACCCCAGTGTCACGCCCCGTGTTATTCAGACCAACGTCCTGGAAAGCCCGGCTTGGTACACCAGCTACACCCCTTACCAGCCGGAAATCAGCCAGGGACGTCTCGAGTCGCTCCTCAACTACCAGACCATGGTCTGCGACCTGACCGGTCTCCCCATCTCCAATGCCAGTCTCCTGGACGAGGGGACGGCGGCCGCCGAGGCCATGACCTTGTCGATGAACGCTCTATCTGCCTCCCGTGCCAAGAGGCCCGGCAAGACCTTTGTTGTCTCCCACCTCGTTCACCCCCAGTCCATTTCCGTTCTCAAGAGCAGAGCCCAGGGATTCGGCATCAAGGTCGAGACCCTCGATGTCAGCACCGCCGAGACCCAGGAGAAGATCAAGGCCCTGGGACAGGACTTGGTCGGTGTCATGATCCAGTACCCCGACACCAGGGGCAAGGTTGAGGACTTCCGGGGCCTTTCCGAGCTCGTTCACGAGCAGGGTGCCCTGCTCAGCGCCGCGACCGACCTTCTGGCCCTGACGGTCCTTACGCCTCCTGGCGAGTGGGGTGCCGACATTGCTTTTGGAAGCGCCCAGCGCTTCGGTGTGCCCCTCGGCTTCGGCGGACCCCACGCCGCCTTCTTCGCCGTCAAGGAGGCCCACAAGCGCCGCATCCCCGGCCGCTTGGTTGGTGTCTCCAAGGACCGCAGCGGCCGCCGGGCCCTGAGATTGGCTCTGCAGACCCGCGAGCAGCACATCCGCCGTGAGAAGGCCACCAGCAACGTCTGCACCGCACAGGCTCTTCTGGCCAACATGGCTGCGCTGTTCGCCGTCTACCACGGCCCCGAGGGGCTCAAGGAGATCGCCTCGAGACTGGTCCGGCTTGCTCGCGGCGTCCAGGCCGTCGCCGAGGCCGCCGGCCTGGAGACTGAGCAGAGCGGTGCCAGCCCCGACGGCAAGGTTTTGTTCGACACTGTCGTGATCAAGGCTGGCGATCGCGCCCAGAACATCTTGGCCGAGGCTAAGAAGGCTGGTCTGGGCTTCCGCGACTATGGAAACGGTGATATTGGCATCAGTGTTAACGAGACGGTCAACGAGGAAGTCTTCCACACCATCGCCACCGTCCTCGGCAAAGCCACCGGCGCCCAGACCGCCGAGGTCGCGAGCAAGGCCTACGGCGCCCTCACCCAGGACATTGCGGAACTGCTGCCCGAGTCTCTCCGTCGCCAGTCTGCCTACCTCACCCACCCCGTCTTCAACACCCACCGCAGTGAGACGGAGATCCTCCGCTACATCCATCACCTCCAGTCCAAGGACCTGTCCCTCGTCCACTCCATGATCCCTCTCGGATCCTGCACCATGAAGCTGAACAGCGCGACCGAGATGGCGCTCATCTCCCTCCCCGGCTTCTCCACGATCCACCCCCACACGCCCATGAGCGAGCTCAAGGGCTACACGGCCCTGATCGACAGCCTGTCGGAGCAGCTCAAGGGCATCACCGCCATGGACGCCGTCTCCCTGCAGCCCAACTCGGGCGCCCAGGGCGAGTTCGCCGGCCTGCGCGTCATCCGCAAGTACCTCGAGCAGCAGCCGGGCAAGAAGCGTGACATCTGCCTGATCCCGGTCTCGGCCCACGGCACCAACCCTGCCTCGGCCGCCATGGCCGGCATGCGCGTCGTCCCCATCAAGTGCGACCAGAAGACGGGTAACCTGGACATTGAGGACCTGGAAGCCAAGTGCAAGAAGCACGCCGACGAGCTCGGTGCCTTCATGGTCACGTACCCCAGCACCTACGGAGTCTTCGAGCCCAGTGTCAAGAAGGCCTGCGACCTCGTTCACCAATACGGTGGTCAGGTGTACATGGACGGCGCCAACATGAACGCCCAGATCGGCATCTGCTCGCCTGGCGAGATCGGGGCCGACGTCTGCCATCTCAACCTCCACAAGACCTTCTGCATCCCTCACGGCGGCGGCGGTCCCGGTGTTGGACCCATCTGCGTCAAGGAGCACCTCGGCCCTTACCTGCCCGGCCGCTCGCCCGAGGCCGGGGAGGCCATGGTGGCCAGCGCGCCGTACGGCAGCGCCGGCATTCTGCCCATCAGCTGGGCGTACAACGCGCTCATGGGCAACGACGGCCTGCGCCTCGCGACCAAGGCGGCCATCCTCAACGCCAACTACATCCTCGCGCGCCTCAAGCCGCACTACAAGATCCTCTACACCAACGAGAACGGCCGGTGCGCGCACGAGTTCATCCTCGACGCGCGGCCGTTCAGCGCGACGGCGGGCATCGAGGCGATCGATATCGCCAAGCGCCTCCAGGACTACGGCTTCCACGCGCCGACGATGAGCTGGCCCGTGAGCAACACGCTCATGATTGAGCCGACGGAGAGCGAGAGCAAGGAGGAGCTCGACCGCTTCATCGACACGCTCATCAGCATCCGTCAGGAGATCCGCGAGGTCGAGGAGGGCAAGCAGCCCCGAGAGGGCAACGTCCTCAAAATGGCGCCTCACCCGCAGATGGACGTCATCCTGGGCGACGGCGAGGGCAAATGGGACCGCCCTTACACCCGCGAGAAGGCGGTGTACCCGCTGCCGCACCTGAAGGAGAAGAAGTTCTGGCCCAGCGTGGGTCGCATCGACGACAGTGAGTGTTTCCCTTGTCCCCTTTTGCAAAGGTGCATCCGTGTTACAGAAGACTAACAGAGAGACACAGCATACGGTGACCTGAACCTCTTCTGCACGTGCCCTCCCGTTGTGGACACGACGCAAGAGTAAATGGATGATTTTGCATCTGATAGACCATGATACCAGCAGGACGATGTAGAATCGTGACTGCATGACATACACGCAAAGCGAACAACACGTTTGCAAGCCTAGAGGTTCGAACGTAATTCAACATCCAAGACGGCTGTCCTCTTTCACCCGGACAACCAAATGTTCAAAGTTCGGGCCTTCTTTTTTTCAACATTTCTTCCCCCATCATCTCTTATAGCAAGCGAATGGAGGGATATGAGTTCCTACGATTTCAACAGGGAAAAATTCTTAGACGCATTACACTCATGCATGGTAGGGTTTGGGTTTGGGAGGAGGGGGCCGGGCGCATTGGGGCGAACCGGCGGGAGTTCAACGACATCACACAGCCCGGAGGGTTGTTTCGTTTGGTATTGGTTTTTTTTCTTCGTTTTCTTTGTGGGACATTGTGACGCAACAACGTAGGAAGACTGGCGGGCGCTTGTAGCCGGAAAATGCGAACCAACATCTACAACATTGACTTGCTCCACGTGCGTGTTGCGAAGGGTTTCCGCGACTAACTGGCCGCGGTTGTTGCGGCTAGTCATTCAAGAGCGACGGTGTACGATAATGGGCCCAAGGGCAGCGACGACTGCGAATCGCTGGCTTACCAAGATGGCTGATCACGAATTGCAGACGCACCTGAGGGGATCGTCAGCCGGTCTAGCTGCTTTCCCTCATCTCTTGTCACAAACCCGGACCGGCATGTTACACAAAACCCAGACTCGAGAAGCGGCCTTGGCGATCTCCGCCCGCGAGTCACGGGCGACGTTGACGTGACTGCACATCGGGGGAAGAGGGCGATCAATCCAACGCAGAGAGGCTGAACCGAGGCAGCGGCTGCTTTGACGCATGAATCGGGGCAGAGTTCAAAACTCAAAGCTTGACGACCGAATGCGCCGTTGCATTTGCTGAGCATTGGAGCGGGCGGAGAACCTACTCCGTCGTGCGTGAATCGGTATTGAATGCTTCAGCGTGAATGTTGCAGCCGCGTGGATACTGTATGTAATACTTGAGAATAAGTGAGAGTGAGGAGTGGGGAGTGAGATGTGAGATGATACTCATAAACGCAGTGCGTGAGTGAGCTGGTGATGAGTGACAGCTGCGCTTATCGAACACACGGCTTACATAAAACAAATACCCCTCATTCGGTGGTGGGGCATCCATATTCCAGGTACCCAACGACCGCCGCTCGGCCGCTGTAGCAGCAGTGAACGAGTGACGTCTCGCGTGCCTCGAAGAAAGAAGCCAACCGACCTTTTTCCTTGAGCATTTTGGACGTTGCCGCTGCAAGAGCATTTAACGGGTCGCCTGTTTCCACAGTCGCAGCGTCTGCCACACCGCAGGATCAGAAAAAAAAGAGGGAAGAAAAACATTGGGGAGCCTCAGGTCCTTTCCGTCTTTTCCCTTCTTCCTTCTTCTTCTTCTTCTCTCGCTCTCTCTGTGGAAGAAAGTCCTCGCAAATCCCGCGCTGCATGACTCGACTCGGCTTCGTCCCCGATCCGTACGACGCATCATACATACTACAGACACGACGCATTTGTCGGGCCGATTGACGACTCACGAACACGTAGTGGTAGCTTCAACCTCTATCCTCCCTGCCGCTTAACGCTTGCGGAGATATCTCGTGTTTCCCGTCCAGCATACCACAACCACAACCTCTAGCTCCAGAAGTGTTTCCACGACTTCGACAGTCGTTGGACTAACATCATCTCCCACCATGGTTGCTTCCGAGCTGTCGCAGGCGGCGCGCGCTGAGAAGGCCGACCCCCAGTCGTCGCAGCGGGCAGCCCAGCATAATGAACAGGTGCCGGCGCCGCCTTTGGTGAACCGCGTCGGCCAGAGCAAGAGCCCCTACGTGCGGAGCCACGCCGAGGGCCGCGTCGCCTGGCAGCTGCTCGACGACGAGGCCATCGAGAGGGCCAGGAAGGAGAACAAGCTGATCTTCCTGCACATCGGCTTCAAAGCCTGCCACTGTAAGCGACCGCGTGCCCGAGAACACGTCCGTCCGTTCGTCTGTCCGTTCCGGCAAGGGCGCTGACCACCCCCCGCCATTACAGATTCCCGACTTACATCCACCGAGTGCTTCACCCACCGAGAATGCGCCACCATCCTGAACGAGTCGTTCATCCCCGTCATCGTCGACCGCGAGGAACGTCCGGAGCTCGACACCATCTACATGAACTACGTGCAGGCCGTCAGCGGATCCGGCGGCTGGCCTTTGAACCTCTTCCTGACCCCCGACCTCGAACCCGTCTTCGGCGGCACATACTACCCGGCCCCGGGCCCGAACAGCGGCGGCTCTGACGACGAGGAGCGTCTGGACTTCCTGGCCATTCTGCGCAAGCTGCAGAAGGTCTGGAGGGAGCAGGAGGGCCGGTGCAGGCAGGAGGCCAGGGAGGTTGTGGTTAAGCTCCACGACTTCGCAGCCGAGGGCACTCTCGGGACCGCCACGGTCCAGCCAGGCGTCGCTGGCTCCCAGATCTCGGCGATTGGCAGATCCGAGACGGGGCTGGAGCTTCCCGGGACCGGCAGGACGGCCGCCGCGGTGTCGAGCGAGCTCGACCTGGACCAGTTGGAGGAGGCCTACACGCACATCGCCGGGACCTTCGACCCCGTCTACGGCGGATTCGGCCTGGCTCCCAAGTTCCCGACCCCGCCGAAGCTGTCTTTCCTCCTGCGGCTGCCGCGCTATCTCGCGCCGGTCCAAGATGTGGTGGGCGAGACGGAATGCGCGCACGCCACCGAGATGGCGCTCTTCACACTGCGCAAGATCCGGGACAGCAGCCTGCGCGACCACGTCGGAGGCTGCGGATTCGCGCGATACTCCGTTACGGCGGACTGGAGCGTCCCTCGCTTCGAGAAGCTCATCGCACACAACGCGCTGCTTCTGGGTCTCTACCTGGACGCATGGCTGATTGCTACCGGCGGCGAGAAGGACGCAGAGTTCTTCGACGTCGTGGTGGAGCTGGTCGACTACCTCACCAGTGCCCCGATCAGCCTACCCGAGGGCGGTTACGTCTCGAGCGAGGCCGCGGACTCGTACTACCGGCGCGGCGACAGGCACATGCGAGAGGGCGCCTACAACCTGTGGACACGGAGGGAGTTCGACACGGTGATCGGGGACGACCATGAGGCCGCGCTGGCTGCATCGTACTGGAACGTTCTCGAGCACGGCAACGTTGAGCCCGACCAGGACCCCAATGACGAGTTCATGAACGAGAACATCCTACGCGTCGTCAAGGACGTGTCGGAGATTGGGCGGCAGGCCGGCATCTCGGTGGACGAAGTCAAGCGGGTGGTGTCGTCAGCCAAGCAGAAGCTCAAGGCGCACAGGGAGAAGGAGCGCGTGCGGCCCGAGGTCGACACCAAGCTGATCGTGGGACGCAATGGTCTGGTGATATCCGCCCTCGCGAGAGCCGGGCTGGCCTTGGCGACCGTCGATGCGACGAGGAGCCAGGCGGCCATTGCGTCCGCGAGCAGGGCAGCCGAGTTCATCAGGACCAATCTCTGGGATCAGACGGACAGGATCTTGTACAGGATATGGAACGACGGCCGCGGCGACACCAAGGGCCTGGCGGAAGACTACGCTTACCTCATCGAGGGACTCATTAGTCTCTACGAGGCGACCGCGGATGAGAAATGGATAGGATTCGCCGATGAGCTTCAGAGTAAGCTCCCACCCCACCTCCTTCCCCCCTTTCTTTCGTTATCCCACCCAAACTACCTTGACTAACACCCATCAACAGAGGCCCAAATCGACATCTTTTACGACAGCCCCTCGGCCGCCGAACCCGCCGCGTCCCGGTCCAACTGCGGCGCTTTTTACACGACGGCCGAGACGGCGCCGCACACCATCCTCCGCCTCAAGGACGGCATGGACACGGCGCTCCCCTCGACCAACGCCGTCTCTGTTTCGAACCTGTTCCGCCTCGGCGTCTTGCTCAGCGACGAGACGTACACGGCCGTCGCGCGCGAGTCCATCAACGCCTTCGAGGCCGAGATCCTGCAATATCCCTGGCTGTTCCCGGGCTTGCTGTCGGGCGTGGTCACGGCCCGCCTGGGCGGCGTGACATGGGTCATTGTCCGCGACGGCGGTGGCGGCGACGACGCGCTGACGCAGAGGCTGCTGCGCAAGCTGAGCCTCGAGGCGAGGGGCGGGCTGAGGAACGTTATCCTTCTCAAGAGCGGCGGGGACGACCTGCTGGCGAGGCGAAGTCCCGTGCTGAGCGAGCTGGCGCGGACGCCCGGCACGTATTGCCTCGAGAACGGCGTTTACCGCCCCATTACGGATGCGGATGCGGCGTGAGCGGGGCCGGTGTCGGAGCCGGGGCCGGGAGGGCCAATAAGCTAGGGTTTGTTTCCGTAGAGCTTTGATGCGAAATGTTTTGTGTGGGCAGTTGGGCGGGAAAAGAGGGAAGGGGAGGTTTTGTTTCCCTCCCTTTCTTACAATTTTATGGCGGGCGTAAGTACCCAATGCTTCGGGAGAGAAAAAAAAGACGCGCTTTTGTTATGAAACTTTGGACCCCCCCCCCCCCCCCCTCCGTCCCGTAGCTTAACTTGAGTGGTTTCCAACTCCCGACTGGCCGGCCCTCACAATCTCATGAAATTTTTGCAGATACCGCCTATGTGTGTGTGTCTCGTTAGGGGCCACTTGACTCACTCAAAACGCTTCCCGAGCCGTGCCCCTCGATTATTCGTTTTGTGACTGTGGGCTTCTTCCATCGGAATTGACGTGATGCGTTGACGAGGGGAGGTGAGGCAAACCCCCTCCCCCCCTCCCCTGGATCGTGGTTGCGGTCGAATTGGGGGAGAATCGCGGGCGGTAATGGGAAGACAGACATCTCGGGGAGGTCCCCGTAAAAGCAAACTCCAAAAAAATGTGCATCACCGTTGCCATAATCGGGGTATCTATTCTACAGCGACTGACTCGACTCGACCTGACCTGACCTGACCTGACTTGACCTGACTCAACTGCTCCGAAGACTCGGCCAAATGCCTCGTCTTCCGCACCCTGCTTCCACATGCACGGCGCCGCCCCCGGCAACATCCTCCGTCGCTTTCAACTCTCGCGGCCCATATCTCCTGGCACAGATATGACACACTCTCTGCTTTCAGCACGAAAACTTTCAGGAGGTTGTGGGCCTGAATTACGCCTCGGGTGTCGGCCTGACCGGGTATCGCGACCCGGCCCGTCGCACACCGAGGTTGTCCTCTGATTCTCCCCTCCATCACACCAGGTCGCCCCCCCCACTCAAGAGCCGCCACGAGGGCTACCGTTCGCCGGTTGCTTGCGGTTCATCAAACCGCTGAAGAAGGCCTGGAGCTTATCGTTGTCCATCTCGTCCGGGTTCTCCTCGGCGGCGTCGGCCGGTGGCGTGGTGGGGTCCTGTGCAGCACTGAATGCCTGCCGGTCCTGTTGCCTCTCGTCAGCCGGTTGCTTTCATGTACGCAGTTGAGAAACATCAAACATTGCGACAACTCACCTTAAGCCGCTGCACCATGTCGTCGGCGTCCACCTGGATGCCTCCCATATTGAACTGCACAGGCCCAATGTGCTGGCTGACCTTGCCGTCCGTTCCAGCCTGCAGGGCGCTGGAGTCCGACTCGTCGGCGCGCTGGCCAAGCCTCGACCTCGAGATGTCGGTCTTCTTGTCGTCGCTGCTCCGGCTGCGGTGCGACTCCAGGGTCTGGAGACTGGAGCCGAGAAACTCTTGCGTGTCCGTCGACGACATCTCGAGCTGCGAGGGGTCCCCGTCACGGCCCGCGAAAGAGATGGCGCTGCCGGCGTTGCTGAGGTCGCGGATCCAGTCCTCGTACGGCGCCACCGCCGAGGACCACACTTCGCCGCTGTAGTCGCCGTCCGCCTTGGCCTTGGCGAGGGTGTTGAGGCCCTCGGTGGTCATCGCCGGCGAGGGGAACGTGGACTGCAGGTCGTGCGACCAGCCCTGGCTGGTCGTCTCGACGTCGAAACCGTCCCTCAGCACACGGATCTTGCCCCAGGAGTCCCAGTTCGGCGGCACGAGGATCTTATCCCTGTCAATCACGTTGTGCTTCAGCGGTTGCCGCTTCAGTAGGGACGTGATGCCCAGACTCGAGTGAATCAGAGTGGGCATGGATGAGGGAACGTTAGGTGTCGTGTAGATGAGGGATGCGCCGTCTGGGGTGTAACAACTCGTCAGCTTATTCGTCCCTCCACCTCGGGCAAGGGGGTTATGCACATACGTCTCAGAAGCGCTGTCCGGAGATACTGCAGCACCTGGTCAAAGTCGCCCTCCTTCCAACCTTGTGTTTTCTCGAAAGCTTCCATCTTCTCCGCCTGCATGACGATTAGCATTGGCATCTTCACCCCTGACATCGATTCCTCTCACATTCTGGCAGACCACGCAGAGCGGCAGGCCAATGCCTTCTTCCCATTCACCGGGCCCGAGTGGAAGCGTGACGTCTCCTTCGCTCGTAACTGCTCCTGTGCCGTCGAGATTCGTTGAGCCGCCGCCTCTACCCCTGTCCCGCCAACTGACCATGACCTCCTCCATTGTCGCTTGGCACTCGTGGCTCGAGTTCTCGAGAATGCTGCGCATGAACAGAATCCATTCCCTCAACTGGCGCATCCACAAATGCGGCGTGGACCAATCGAGGAGTATGACCATCAGGGTGTTGGGTATCGACTCGGGTGTGATTAGGGGTTGGATAAGTTTTGGGAACGCTTCTGCTGGCGTGGACAGCATGTAGAGGGAGATTCGCGCCAAGATGTCTGGTCAAGTCAGCCTTAAGCACCCAGGACATCCTGCCTTCCCTACGGACCTTCTTGGTCGGCGTCCAGGACGTCGTAGTAGGTATAGCCCAGAGCGAAGCTGTTTGCGATAGGAGGCGTTTTAGAGCCATGGCGGTCCAGGCTTCGCTTCTCGCTGCTGTGCGACAGAGACTCGACAAACTCCCGCTGCGACTCGGGCGACCCGCCCAGCACGATCATATTCTTTTCGGGTAACCGTTTGCCGCTGGCGACGTTGTCCAGCATAGAGCTCCACAAGTCCTTCCTCTCTCCATTGCGAGCGTCTGACCCTGCGGAAGCCGAGGTGTACGTCGACACCCGATTCGCGCTTGCCGTCATGTTTGATTCTGTCGGTACGAACGCATATGGAAATGGAGCGTTGTGGGTGTCCGAGGAGTGGTGATTTGCTCGAGAGGCGGTTGTGGGTTGTGGCTTGCTAGGTAACGGACAGCTTTATGCGTAGACAAACACGCGCGTCGAGTCGCGGTGTATCTAGTGAAGAAGCGGGGGTGGATTACGACGGAATTCGAGGGGCAGAAGAGCTAGAAAACGAAAGAGAAATATGCGATGCAAAAGAAGACAAGGACGTTATCTCAAGAAGAGTTCAAATTGACGCCTTGCACAAATAGCCATGTCGACCTGAGAGGCAGTACCTAATTCACAGTCTCAGTGCTTCCTCATGCCCCTTCATCGAACTGGCAGGGGGGGGGGGGGGTTTGGGCTCCGGACCGGCTGTTTTCCCGGCCACTGACTGGTCATGCGGTGCAGTGACATTGCGGCACAGTGCGCTACCGAACCGCCAATTTTAAGGGTCGTTTTTGGGGCGCATTAGGGGGATTGGGGAGATGACGCACTAACCGACCGTGCTACCTTTTTCCCGTGGAGCTTCAGCTAGCTCGACGAGCCTCTTTCAGCCTTGCAGGTTTCCTATGTACTGAGTAGCATCCAACACCACCAGTCTTCTCACTTGAAGCTTGGCGATTCTTTTGGCTCCAGAGCAGACGGTCGTCTCGATACTGGTTTGTCACCATGAACAAAATTCGCGCCATTCAGGCGTTGAACAAGAAAGAAATCGAAAATGGAATGTAAGTCTCGGGTGCGCCCTCTCCTCCCACTCCCAGAACCTTGCGCTGACACTCAAAAAAGCTCACCCGAGGGCTCCTGGCACGTCGACTACCGCGACACGGCCTACATATACTTCGGCGGCCTCCCCTACGAAATGTCGGAAGGCGACGTGATCACCGTCTTCTCCCAGTTCGGCGAGCCCGTCTGGCTCAAGCTGGCGCGCGACAAGGAGACGGGCAAGTCCAAGGGCTTCGGCTGGCTCAAGTACGAGGACCAGCGCAGCACCGATCTGGCCGTCGACAACCTCGGCGGCGCCACCATAAAGGACCGACTCATTAGTGTAGACCATGCGCGCTACAAGTTCCGCGACGACGAGGACATGGACGAGGGCAAGGTCGACTGGGCGACCGTCGCGAAGCAAGAGGCCGGGGACAAGACGGACGAGGAGGAGTCGGAAGAGGAAGAAAAGGAGGCGCGGCCGATGTTGCCCGAGGAGAGGGAGCTTGCCCTCTTGATACGGGACCATGACGAGGACGACCCGATGAAGGGGTTCCTGATCGAAGAGAAGAAGAAGGAGATCGAGGAGGCGCTGCGGCGGCGGGACGACAGGTCGGACAGGAAGAAGAGGCACAAGCACCGGCACCGGTCGCATCGGTCACGGAGACACGACAGCGACGAGGAGATGAAGGATGCTGACCGCGACGAGGACAGGCACCGGAGCAGGAGGTCACGTCGCGACGACACGCCGGACGACATAGATCGCAGGGACGACGAGGGGGGCAGCTCGCGGCGCCACAGACGGCGGGACGAGTCCCGCGAAAGAGATCCGAAACGGGACGAGAGGAGCCGGCGGGACAGGGACCGCTCAAGGGAGAGGCGGGATGGGGATCGGGACGGGGAGGATGACAAGCGGAGGGAGCGCCGGCATCGCGACCGCCTCGAGTCGGAAGAGCGCCATCACGGACGGCACAAGGATCGTGGTGATGAGCGGCGGCACAGAAGACGGAGTCGGAGCAGGTCGCCTTGATCTCTGGAAAGAAAGCACGCCTTTGAAAGAAAAGAAAAAAAGATATTTACTTCATAAATAGAAGCGATGCTATCGCTGATACCCCTGAATGCCTGCCTAGTCCTTTGATAACTCCAGATAAAACGCCATGCCATGAACCTAGTACCCCACACGACTCTCAAGAGAGTTCAGCAAACAACAGATAGACAGCCTTCCGTCGCGCTCATGACGACGCGCTGCCCAAATACCTCTTCCAGCCTTCTCGCACGACGTATCGTCGTCCGTCGTCCCCCTTGGATATCACAAACTTCTCCCACCTGGCGTCCTGTCCGGCGCCGATGACGACAAGACTGTCTTCGGTGATCCATCCGATGACGCCCTTTTGGGGCCTCGTCGTCCCGAGCGTCGTCTGGTCCGACAGGGGCAGTCCGCCGACTAGCGGGTCATCGCCAGCCTCAAACGGCGCAGACGCGAATGAGTACACGTCTGAGAACAGGCGCGGCATCAGCGGGATCTTTCCCAAGAAACCCCATCGCCCCTTGCCGTCGTCAGCTGGCCGACCCGCGAGGATGCCCGATCCTGCCATCTGCGACGCCGTCGGACTCGTCGGCGCGGTCATGGGCTTCTTGGGATGCGGCACGTCGAAGACGTGCAGTGTTGACTTATCCGACGTGCAAGCCAACTTGGTGCCTTCGGGGCTGAAGCCGAGAGAGAAGATGGTCGCGGGATCGACGCCCCGTCTCAGCTCGGCCAAGCGAGCACAGTTGGTGGTTGCGAACACCCTGATCAGCGTGCCCATTTCACTTGCTGTGGCCAACAGCTCGCCATCCGGGCTCAGTTGGATGGCTCGGAGAGCGGACGAGTGGGCCGGGATGATGCTGACGTTGCCGGTACCGATCTCGACAAGTTGGATTTGGCCGACTGTTCTGCCCGGGAATGCAATCGTCTTGTCTGACATGGCGACAAGGCCGAGAGGGTTGTCCGTGGTCTCGTACACTGACTGGAGGTCGGGCGGCTTAGCAAATGAGTAGACGCGGACGCTGTTCTGGAGCGCGACGACGATGCGGTTGCGGCCGATGCGGACGCCGCGCACCGGGGTCAGAGAGGCGATTTCTATAGCGACTCTCCCTTTCATGTCGTCCCATATGATTGTCTGTACAGTTCATGAGTCTAGCTCCTGACGGAATGAAGCGTGTGGTACGTACTTTACTGGTGCTAAACTTGGGTTGCCTGCCACCACCGACGAGGGCGAGGTAGTTGGTCGTACCCATCATTTCGACAAGGCCAATGCCGGCATTGAAGTCTGGCTTAGGGTTTAGCTCTGTCCTTGAGGTTGGATACGAAAATAGAATGCGCCAAACCTCTGGATGCCTTCAAAAGGCACGACTTGGTGTGGAAGACTGCATGCTGTTAGGGACATATCCCCATTTCTCGGACCACTCAAACCACGACTTACTGCATATTCCCGAGTTGAGGCCAACGGAGAAGCAGCTGGCATCACTGTTAAAGGATGCGGACAGCACCACCGTAGAGGCCGCCGTCTCTATGGGCGGGCGTGTGTTCATAGTGACCGAGATGACACCGTGCCTGTAAGTCGCCGTGCCGGGTTGATGACGCTGTGGCCTGTGTGACAGTGAGGGGCTCGGCAATAAGGGAGATGGGAGCTTTGGGAGGCGGGGGGGGGGGGGGGGGGGGGGACGCAAGGCCGGCGGACCAAGCCGATGTTCTGCTATTTCTGAAAGTGTTTGTTATAATATCATCCTTGACAAGTGCATCTCTCGGGGGAGAGAGGAGCGTCTAGCTAGGCGGTGGTCGTCGGCAATGATGTTAATATGAGATGGGATGGTCTATTTAGCAGCGGCAGAGGCTTTGGGGCGGCCGGTCGGAGTCAGCTGGGCGCGGCTCGAGTCAGGAAGCAGCTGGAACCAAGCAACGGAGATTGGCAGTTGTACAGTATGCAATCAGCAAACGGCCAGAGTGCTGGCACAAAGAAAGAGGGAAAAGGGAGGGAGACAGAGAGCCTCAAACGGGCAATGGTTTGCAGGGAAAAGACTACGAGGCGGGTGTTCGCAAACAAGACCTCGTGGGCTGTGTCTCAGCAGAGAAGTGAAGCCAGGCTGGGATGCTGTGAAAATGAGGTACGTATCGTCCGTTCTGTCCGCGCAACGGGCTGCGGTACAGCTACATGAAAGGTATATATGTACTGTACGGAGGCGCAGCAGCCGGCAACTGTACAGATAGATAGATAGATACCGTGCTTACCTTCGTAGGTCTTTGGTACCTAGATGAGATGAGATGAATGCATAGTTAGGTAATCAGGAGGGTGTGGCAGCTGTTAGAATGGCACTGCCAGCTGGGAGCCACCTGGCTACCTAGCGACCTGAGAACCGCGAAGTATGTTTTGTTATAACGCGCTGCCAGCTGTACACTACGGTCGCTTCCTAGGTAGGTAGCTAATCACCTACAGACAGTCTGAGAAGCGGTGGAAAGCTTCAGCACTGGCCAAGCAGCCAGACTCGCCAGTCTCGTGACCTGTCATCCATCCTCTCTTCCCCCAAAATTGCCCGAGGATACCCCGCTACTTGTACCTTTCCAAGTCGGGCCTAGCGCCAATCTTGGGGGAAAGGAGCGTGGGCCGGGGAGTTGCTGGCCCCTGAATTGGGCGCGCAGGAGCAAGCAAATCAATTGGCTGGGGGCTGCTTGGGGACGTCCTGCCGCAACATTTTGTGTGAAATTGCATTTTCCAACAGCCGTCGGTCAAGACCCTCCCGTCCCCTTTAGCACCTGCACCTGCACCTCCCGTCCGACCCCCCAGGTCCCATTCCAGAACAACGACATTTGGGATCCAGCAGTCCTTTTGCTCCCCTTCAACCCCGACACGAACACGACGCTCGCTGTCACCCTCGACACGAT
This sequence comes from Colletotrichum higginsianum IMI 349063, assembly GCF_001672515.1. Lineage (NCBI taxonomy): Eukaryota > Fungi > Ascomycota > Sordariomycetes > Glomerellales > Glomerellaceae > Colletotrichum > Colletotrichum higginsianum. The sequence goes on from NC_030958.1 coordinate 440,110, forward strand.
ATCATCGCCACTCTTTTATTTTGCCGCCTCAGTCGTTGAAGTATTCGACGACTCCTTGACCGACCTCATTCTACACTAGGAGTCCCCGTCACCGTCGTACGTCTGCCTACCCTCTCTCCCTATTCCTACCACTACTGCTGCTACACCACTCCGGCCCCCGTCGACGATTCCTCCCCCACGACTCCACGGAGCCGCCATAGCCCCAATGCATCTACGTTCCCCGAGATGTGCCGTTGCTGACCGCTTTCGACCTCGTAGAAGATGATCCGTAGAAAGAAGAACGTGAAGAAGGGAATCCAGTTCTGTTTGATGGTCTGCGGAGCATCAGGCACTGGTACGTCTCCCCCTTAACTGGACAATCCCGCGTCCAGTCGAACTCGGAGTTCCGTTGACTGACACTCGACCTCACAGGAAGGACCACCTTTGTCAACACGCTTTGCGGAAAGAGCGTCCTCGGCCACAAGGAGGCGGACGACCCCAACGCCGCCTCTGTCGAGGATGGTGTCAAGATCAAGCCCATCACTGTCGGTGCGTGACTACCGCGTCGGATCCAATATGGAATCATAATGTTGACCACCCTGCAGAGTTAGAGCTGGACGAGGAGGGTACCCGTATCTCCCTGACCATCGTTGACACCCCGGGGTTCGGTGACCAGATCGACAATGAAGCCAGGTATGGCGCCCCGAGAACAATGCAAACAAACACCCACGCCGATACTAACACGCGCATGTCTAGCTTCGCAGAGATCGTCGGTTACCTCGAGAGACAATACGACGACATTCTCGCCGAGGAGTCTCGTATCAAGCGTAACCCCCGTTTCAGAGACAACCGGGTTCACGCCATGCTCTACTTCATCACGCCCACCGGTCACGGGTAAGCCCATTGTTCGTTCCCGTCTTGCGTGGACTGCCACTGACACAATACCAGTCTCCGCGAGTTGGATATTGAGCTCATGAAGCGTCTTGCCCCCCGTGCCAACGTCATTCCTGTTATTGGCCGCGCCGACTCCCTGACCCCGGCGGAGCTCGCCGAGTCGAAGAAGCTTGTGATGGAGGACATCGAGCACTACCGCATCCCCGTCTACAACTTCCCCTACGATATCGAGGAGGATGATGAGGATACTGTCGAGGAGAACGCTGAGCTGAGAGGTCTGATGCCGTTCGCCATTGTCGGTTCCGAGGAGGTTGTCGAGATTGGCGGCCGTGCCGTCCGCGCCCGCCAGTACCCCTGGGGTGTTGTCGAGGTTGACAACCCTCGCCACTCCGACTTCCTTGCTATCCGCTCTGCTCTCCTTCACAGCCACTTGGCTGATTTGAAGGAGATCACCCACGACTTCCTCTACGAGAACTACCGTACCGAGAAGCTCAGCAAGTCTGTTGAGGGCGGTGCTGGAGTGTACGTTTTCTCCCTTGCCACCCCCCAACCCTCTTTAGCTCCATGTCGTGCAGTATACTGATGATGCTATAGTGACTCGTCCATGAACCCCGAGGACCTCGCCTCCCAATCTGTGCGCCTCAAGGAGGAACAGCTGCGGCGAGAGGAGGAGAAGCTCCGTGAGATCGAGATCAAGGTCCAGCGCGAAATCAACGAGAAGCGTCAGGAGCTCTTGGCCCGCGAGTCCCAACTTCGCGAGATCGAGGCCCGTATGCAGAGGGAACAGTCTGCAGCAGCTGGCGGCCCCGCCGAGGCCAACGGCGACCACGAAGCCAACTAATGCACCAATTCTGGCCCCCACTTATGGTTACCCCCGAAACTGCGACGTTGGTCATTTTCTATACTGGCGTTGGTTTCCGTGCTGTGTTGACAGAGAAAGAACACTATTCCCCTATGCAAGTTCGTTTCTCTTGACACGAAGATAAAACCCCAAAAAGGTCTACTACGAATGCGACGACTGGGAGAGGCTACCGGTTGGGTAGAGTGCGGGAAGAGGCGGTGTACGTTCTTCGGGGCGGTGGTTCGAGAGGCCTTTGGGGCCGGCATCAGGGACATGGGACGTGCGGACCACCTACCGCTCATCAATCTGTTTCTGTTATCCCTACCACGCTACCCGCCCGCATCTTTCCGGCCGTGTCTTTGTAGCCCTTTCATTAACGCCCCCATTTCTCTTTTCTATTAGTGGACTTCTAATGCAGATATCAAATTACTTTACCGCTTCTGTAGCCTTTGGGGTTGTCTCACCGTGACCCAGAGTGTGTGATGTGATTTCATTGCATGTGTGTAATGAGACGTGATTATATCGATTTACTATAAATGGAGGAGGCACTGCAGAATGGAACCCAAAAGACTATGAACCACCAAGTGACACTCAAGCTCCTCCTGTCTTATCAATACACCGAACTAGGCAGCATCGAAGCGAGTTCACATCGCAATAAGCCCATGTCAAACCAAACCGCTTGCCTGCCACGTCCATACTCCTTTGGCACCGTTGAAACAAGAACGACAGCAAGCAAATTAGTTGTTCTGTTGGCTGTTCAGGATGCGCAGAATAGCCAAGAACAGGTTGATGATGTCGAGGTACAGGCTGATGGCAGCGGCGATCTCCTCTTCGACGTGGTGGTGGCGCATGATGAGCTGGGTGTCGACGAGGATGTAGGCGCTGAAGATCAAGGCGGCGATGCCGCCGTAGACGAGCTCTCCGGTGGAGCTGTAGGGGAAGAACATGTACATGAAGCCGAAGAGGACGAGGCCCCACAGGGCGCCGCCGAGGTAGGGGATCCAGGAGGTGAAGTCGTACTTGGTCTGGCAGGCGAAAGCAGTGAGGAAAATGAAGATACCAGCGGTGAGGAAGACGGCGTTGAGGACGATGCCAGCCTTGTAGAAAGATACGATGACGGAGATGGAGTAGGCCTCCATGAGGGTAAAGCCAGAGAGGAAGAGGAGGTTCGTAGGGTAGGACTTGCGTTTCCAGAAGGTGAGGAGCATCATGACCACGGCGCCGATGAGCTGCGGGATAGTAGTTAGTTTGATTGTAATCGACGCAGTCCCAGGCGAGACTTGGGGCAAGGGAGACGTACGGATGCGAAGACCAAGCCCGGGTGGGCCTGGATCCAGTTCTTGTAGCCATCGCTGAAGAAGCTGAGGGCGGAGACGGCGCCGGTGACGAGAAGCTGGACGGTGAGGATGGCGTAGACCTTGCGGATGAACTGGTTGCGGATGTCGGTCGTAGCCTCTGCAACGGAGCCGCCGAACTGTTTTCAAGTGGTGTTAGTGAGGCTGGACTGGACGCCGACTACGTCTCGCGTCGCTGGAGAGTCGCTGGACAGGCAGGCACAATGTGGAAACGCACCTTGAAGTCATCCGGGAGGTCGTCCTCGCTGCTGCGCGGGGCGCCGCCGCCGAAGAGGCGATCCGTGTCGGAGGCGGCGGTGGGCTCGGCCTGGTAGGCGGGGGGCGCCTGGTAGCTCGAGGCTTCATCGGGGTCCTGGGTCGGCGCCGGGGCGTACTTTGCGTTCGAAGCCATCTCTCGTTTTTCTTGCTGTCGTTCGGCGTGGAGTTTGTGGGTTGAGCGACCTTCTTGGGGGGTCTTCTCTACGTCGGGTGCCGAGGCTCTTTTGTGTGTGAAAGGTCGGGAGATGGAATGTCGTCAAGGGGGTATATCAGGCGAAGGCTTCGGAAGGTGTTGGATGCCTATGGAGTTTTGAAGGAAGCGCCGGAGTGGGAGGTGGTGTCGTCAGGACGGGGGCGAGTGGGATCATGTGGGGTGGCGGGTGCTGCGAACGGTCACTGCTTTTTGCTTACATGACCAACAGCTTTTTGTGGCTGAGTCTGGGGTAGCATGTGGCGCAAGTGGGGTCATGTGATTGTAAAGGGGGCTTGCAGAATCCACGGGAGACATCCTTCAAGTTCCATTCTTCTTAGCGCATACACCTCTTAGGATGCTACATTATATGAGTAGCGAATCAGTATGCTCTTTAGCATATTAATACTGTAATGGGCGCAGAGCATCTGGCACCTCCCTGGATCCTTGGGTGCTGTTCCTGGATGGACTTGGCAGCAAGCGCAAACACTAACGACGGACACCAGGGTTATCCGTACTTTGTTGATCTGCCTTGAGTCGCCTCTCGGCTCTGGCGATGCTGGTTGAGTGGCCGCAGGCTTGGCAAACGCGTGGTCTGATGTCGGCAACTCTCTTCTGCAACAACATCGCTCGTTGTAAGTACATTGCGACTTGGGGGCAAGAAGCGGTCGAGTCTTTTGGTCGGTCGGCCGGCTGGTCGATTATTCCGACCAGCGTCGACGACACTCGACCAGATGGGATGAAACACTGAGTGTCGAGTTGACAAGTACCAAGTTTTCCCTTTTTCTTTTCTAGATTGCTGCACGGAACAAGTGGTGGACACGGCACGGAGGACGGGAAGACGGACGTGAGAGAGCAGGCGTGTTTCCTGAGAAGGGCAAGGGTCTGACCGTCGTCTGTTTTACGACGTCGCCTCGCATCACGGATACGCGGGCGTGAAATGTGCGTGAACATCATGTATCGTATGTGTGTGCGTGTGTACCTTTTTGTCTGTGGTACCGGATACCTACTCGGGCTTGGTGACCGTGTCGGCCGCATGCTGGCTGATGACGGAATCTTCAACGGACAGCGAGCGGTCAAGATCCGTCGGCCATGACAAAACGATGCAAGAGATCAGGGTGCATCGGACACGCGCGGAGTGCGGTCGTGACCCCCCCCCCCCCCCCCTCGATCGATGCGCAAGTATGTTTTCTCGAAGATGTACAAGCAGCCTTCTGACAGGAAGCAGCCACATGGCCGGCGAGCGGCGGCCTCGTTCTCGGTGCGAGCTTTTTTTACTCCGTACACAGCGAAAGCTGAGAGCTGCATGTCGCCATTGTAGGTAGCGTGTGATGGGGGGAGGGGGGTGCTAGGAGGCTGTGGGTGTGTGGGTGTAGCGGTACCTGACCCCCCCCCCTCGCCAGGTACGGGGCGGATTTCCTTGGCCCAGGCGTCGGGAGTCCAGGCGGTGTCAAGGACGCAGGAGACGTTTGTTGATGCTGCGTGCCTTTTTTTTTGTCATTGTTGGCCGCACAGATGAGAGGAAAATAGGGGTAGAGAGGGGGTCTGAGGGTAAAGGAAAATATGAGGACAGGAAGCCAGAAAGAAGCCTGCAGATCCAGTACACGATGGGACTTGGTCGGAGGGGAAGAGAGGGAGAGAGAGAAGGGGGAAAAAAGGACAATGGCAAGAGAGTGATGGCATGATTGACAGGGAGCGCCATATACACCAAACCGTCGATAAGAGGCTAGGGTGGGCAAATCACTTCATTTTAAAGATGGTGCAGGTTGCAAGATGAAGATTGTCGATGCCACCACACACACGCACACAATCTGAGTTGCATGCAGCTTTGCCAAATGGCTTGTTGGAGGCGAGCCACTGCGCACCTCTAGCAATCCAAACCCCAAAGACGACAGAGGCCAATTAATTCCACGGAAACGAGGAGAGGAGCGAACAAACTAGAGCAACCCAATTGGAGCAATGGCTCGACACTGTTGAAACTTGTTGAGGGCGGGAGGGGCCCGCTCCCTTCTTGTTCCCCCCTCTCTTCCCTCTCTCGCTTCTGTTTGTCACTCTCACCTTCACTCTCAACCTGACTCTCATTCTCACACTCACTGTCATAGCTATACCCTGTGCTGTCGGACTCTCAGCTTTCAGCACCTCAGCCTCGGAGATGGCTTCACCAAAGCACCTGCCACCTCATCCATGGGACATTTTGAACTAAGGATGCATGGGTTGTTGGCTCCCCGGGCCATCTTCTTTTCACAATTTAAAGCTCCGTCCAATTCCATCTGCAGCAAACTTGAACGGGATAAGGGGTCCCCCACCAACTATAACCACCACCACCACCACCACTTGGGCCCCCTTCCATGCTGCTACCGGAGTACGTACCGACCGCCTCGGACCAGGGCATGGAGAACCCTGAGGCTGTCATTGGCCCGACCCCTGTCCATCTTCCAAGTTCCGTCCTTGCCTCGAGTGGCCCTGCCCACATCCCTTTCCATGTCCAGCGTCCCTTTTTTCGTGCCCCTTCCATGTCCCGAGTCCTGGTGGGTGGCAGGCCAAATGTCTTTTTTCGTCGTCGTCCTGGGCGGCTCGCTCACCGCCTTTGATGGACCTTTGGGGTGTTTCGATCGGTATCCGTAATGCGCTACGATAGACGGACTGCGAGAGAGAGAGAGATAGAGAGAGAGAGAATGCTTGGTGCCCGTTGAAGGTCACCCACCCCTCCTCTTTCCTCTTCTTCGTCCCCTCTCTCTGCCTCCCCTAAATCAGCCCAGCGAAAGTGACTTGGCCATTCTCCGGTACACTCCCCAAATCATCTGTCCCCCTGGGGGACTGTGGACGCAAAGGAAAGAGTGAGTGAGTGGGGCGTGTCCTTTTTTTCCTATTTCTTTTTCAAGACGAGTGACTGGTACCTCGCTACGCTTTACGCGTTTATACGCTGCCAATTTCTGGTTCGATCCCAAAAGTTTTCTGTTAGGCAAAGCGTGTTCCCCCTAAGCTGTGGGACATTGAACTGTCCAAACAGGTATCTAGAAGTTCCCAAAGTCTACTACCCCCAGCCACTGTCGCTCTTCTTCCTGATCCGCTTCCACTTGCACTTCCTCATCCAAAGCAACTCTCTTCAAAGTCTTGACTCTTCCTCTCCCTCCGCCTCTCCACAAACCACCGCACATGCACAAGTAGTAGCACCATCTCTGAGTAGAAGAGACCTGGAAAGCGCCGCCTCAGCCCACACCACCACCACCACACCCGCATCCACATTCACATCCACACGGAGCGCATCTGCTGCACTCCTAATCCCAGCAATCCCAGCACCTTCTGGAGCAACAGAGCAGATCCTGACCCAGGCCTTGGCTTACCTCTGGGTACCTTGGGCGCCACCAAAACTGTATACGGTACCGCACAATCCCTGTACCGTCCGGACCTGTCCATCCTGCTGTTGTTGTCCATTCTGTGCGACGTTGCCCTTCCACTTCCACTTCAATCCTCTCCATCTTCAACCTCCCTAAATCCGCATAGGACGTTCGTTTCTCCCCCCCCCCCCCTCTCCTCCCCTCCTCTCCCCTCGACTACGAACCCACGAGCGCCCGTGACGACCTCTCGCGCTCTGCGGAATTATCAAGAGACCCGTGTCTGCGTCCTCCGCACCCTCCCGCTCGACCACGCCTAGATAGCGAGCGTCTTTCGTTATCGCGCTCCGTACCCGAGGTTGTGGACTAGACTGACACCCGGCGAACACCAACGTCCTGAACCACGACGCAGCCGTCGCCAAGCATCGCGGCCTCCCTCCCGACCTCAATTGCGAGTCGCCGCTCTCTTCCGTCTTTGCATTGAGTTCCAATTGGAGCTCCGTCGCCCGCCATGAGCGACACCGCCAGCAACGAGGCCTCGTCGCCAACATTCGAGAAGCCCGTGAGGACCAGCTCCTCCGGCCCCCAGATCCAGCGGAATGCCAGCACCAAGCAGCTAAAGCTGATGAACGGCCCCCTCTACCAGCAAGGCCACAACAACGTCAACGTTGTGCTTATCCGAAGAGTCAGGAGGACAGACGACAGCGCCTGGAAGATGCTGAGCCGCTGGATGGTTGAGAACCAAGTCGGTACGTTGTCTTGTGTACTGCCTCTTTCTCAACCTGCTCCCCTCTACCCCACACTCGTCTTCTTCAAGCCACACCGGGAGCTCTCCTGTGTGACACGGCAGCAGCCATCACAGAGAGACAGTTACCCACGCTTTGTTTAATCTTGGATCTAGCTAACATGTCACGTCGACAGGCCTCTCTTTCAACCTCCTGGCCCTCCTCTTTCTCGCCCACTTCTTCATCCCAAAGGCGCAGCCTCACACGGTCAAGTTCTTCACTCTGTCCTACTACAACCAAGAAACTGGCCTGTATGGCGCCGGCCTCGGTGACTCGAGTCTCCTCGCCTTCTGCATCGTCCTCTTCACCGGCCTGCGCGCCGCCACCATGGAATACGTGCTGGCACCCTTGGCCAAGGGTTGGGGCATCAAGAAGCGCAAGGACCTCACCCGCTTCAGCGAGCAGGCCTGGCTGCTGATTTACTACATGGTTTTCTGGCCCCTGGGCATGGTAAGTCCTCATGGGAGTTCTCGAGAGCCTTTTGGTGTTGATCGCTGACGGAACGGGCCATTCAGTACATCTACAAGTCGTCTCCCTACTGGCTGAACCTCCGCGAGCTGTGGACGAACTGGCCCCAGCGTGAGCTTTCCGGCCTGACCAAGTTCTACATCCTCGCGCAGTGGGCTTTCTGGCTGCAGCAGATTCTTGTCATCAACATTGAGGAGCGTCGCAAGGACCACTGGCAGATGTTCACCCACCACATCATCACCTGCACCCTGATCTCCGCCTGCTACAGCTATCACCAGACCCGCGTCGGAAACCTCATTCTTGTTCTCATGGATGTTGTTGATCTCTTCTTCCCTGTATGTTACAGTCTTCCACATTTCATTCTGCATCCGCTAACCGCACACAGCTCGCCAAGTGCCTCAAGTACGTCGGGCTGAACACTCTCTGCGACTTCATGTTCGGCGCCTTTGTCCTGTCGTGGTTGGTGGCCCGCCACGTCTTCTACCTGATGGTGTGCTGGTCCATCCACACCCACATCCCCGAGGAGATCCCCGACTCGTGCTACACCGGCCAACACCCCAACCTGGACGGACCGCTGCCCATCCCCGAAGGCAAGAGCTGGATGCTGGAGCCTTTCTACAAGACGGACGGCATCGTATGCTGGAACTCCACCATCCGCTGGTCCTTCCTCTCCGCTCTTCTTGTTCTGCAGGTCATTACCATTGGATGGTTCTTTATGATTCTGCGTGTTGTCATGAAGGTCCTTCGCGGCGGAAACGCCGAGGACACCCGCAGTGACGATGAGGGCGAGGGCGAGGAGGAGGAAGACTACGTCTACGAGGAGGCGCAGGCTCTGGAGGAGGAGGTTGGCGTTGAGGACATCGACCTCAAGAGCTGGGAGCGGAGAACGGGCATAAAGAGGCAGGCAAGCTCCTCGGGCGTCAGTCTGCCGGGCCACAGCGATCGCAAAGAGCTGCTTGGTAGAATCGGCTGCGAGAAGCAGGTCGACTAAATCTGAGGACTGGAAGCCGCCCCAACGATACAACGATTCCAATCCGGGCGGGTGGTGGTCCGGTGTATACAACGAGCTGATGTATAGGGGAACGGGAGAGGAGTTAACAGAAATGGTCCACATGGTCGGGAAAGACTGCGGCGCCACATTTTCACGTACTTTGCTAGAGCATAGTGCACGCCTGGATGGCGGGCACACACAGGCATAGATGACATTTGACTTTTTGCGTTTGCGAGAAGAAGAGAACCCGTGGGGTTAAGAAGAAGAAAAGACGAGGTCGAGAAAAAGGGTGACATCTCACGTCTCCGTAGGGATTTTGCCGAGTTGGACTTGGTCTAAGAAATGAATGAAAAGAATTTTTGAGTTGATGATGGAAATCCTAATGTGCTTGCTCAGTGTGTAGTCCCGAATCGACTTCTCGAGGGCGGCTCTTGTATGATGATCTGTTGCGGCCGAGCTCTTCGATAGTCAAGGAATACAGACATTGAGTTTCATTTGACAGGAGGGGGCTGAGAAAGAGAATTGCCATGTCTTCCTGCTCTCTGCCTCGATATTTGTTGTGGTGAGCTGAAATTGATGTTGGGGTTGTTGCTGTAGTCGCTGGGTGCGCGTCGTCACCATGCCCGAGGGCATGTTGGCCGCTTTCGACTTTCATATCATCATTCTCCAGGATGTCGACGAGGGTAATGCATTCGCCGCCCTTGATGATGACATGTTCGAGAACGCCATCGCCGACATCCAGGCTGGCCGGGCCAGGCCGAGTAACACGACATCAGTACCCCGGGTTTGTTGGCCCTGGGGTTGGGCAATCTGAAATGCCTGTCTTTGGCATTGAACGTATTTATGGGCGAACAGTGTTGGTCTCAAGGGGAAGGGAGTAATCGTGATGTTGAACGGCCCGAAAGTGCAGCTGTTCGCAGCTGTGTTGGCCCGGGTTTGTCGTGGGCTGTACCATCTTTGCTCTTCATTGAACACCTACCCCAAGGGAAGTGGAAATTAGCCCGCAGGTACACTTTCGGTTTGAGGCCAGACGATAGGTGACCTTCCAATCAGTGCCAACGAGGGTGTTGAGTCTTCACAGAGTCAACCCCGCAGTATGCCTTAACGAAGCGGCTCTTCGGTATGCTGTCCAGGTGTTGCCAAGCATCGGAACCATGCTTCCAGGGATCATGCCGTTTACCGGCGCCTTATTGGTGTCATAGTAGTCGTTGACGCTGGTCGTCAAGTCAGAGGCCTCAACGTCCGCGGCGAAGTCGGCAGGCTCCTTTTCGGACGATGATTTAGTCATTGAGACAAGACCAGAGTTGGATTTGGCGATGTTACTGGCTATGGTGGCGGCTGCGTCGCGCAGAGTAATTATGGCCTGGTACTGCACCTCAACAGGGCGGTTTCTGATCTTCTCCAGCATGATGTCGTAGACCTGGTAAGAAAGGATATTAGCATAGAGTGCAAGTTGGATGTAAAGGACCTACTCCTAAGAGGATATCGTTGATCCAAGGCTCTTCGGCCACAGAGATAACTTGGCTCATGTCGACGATAGCGGTGCAATGCTGCTGATCGGAAAGGAAAGCTAAGAAGCAGCTTTCAGTTGTGGTGAGTTATGGTCAGGTGGCTAAGACGTCCGAGATTATCGTGGAGTTTTGAAATAGGTGAAGATGTTGTTCGACGCGTACTTCGCGTCTGGTTGTGAAGAAGGAAGGATTCTTTTTCTGCAAGAAGGTTTAAAAGGTGGGCGGTAAAATTGGAATTAGTCCTTCGCGATGAGGACGGCCGCGGAGGGTATAGTTGTATACGAGATCTTTCTGGAGGTCTTTGACGAAGCCGGCGAACATCCCCTTTCGCCTTGAACTCCATGATGGCGAATGCTCGAGTACTGAGGGCCCGGTTCCGCAGCGCTTACAGTTGGGATCCGTACCCGGCCGGCCATCTTGAGGCCGTAAGCGATGTCCGGCCGAACGTTGAGCTGCACTCTTTTGTTGGTCTTTGGATCCGCGTAGAAGGCCCCGTTGGCCTCGGCTTGATGACTTCCACGATGGTCATTCTCGGGTAGTCGTCTCGAACCATGCTGAGTAGTTGGCACCTCAAGGAGTCGTTAGGTCGCTATTTAATGGCCAGGGCCCGTTGAATAATGACCGGGTTCTGGATCAGAGCTTCTAGGACCTTTGAGTCTTGGCCTGTTTGGTGGCTCTGTTGCTGCTGCTAACATCGCCAGCGCCCTTGTGGACGCAACGGGCACCATGAGACTGGAATACGCACTCAGCGCAGGCACCGTCTCTATACGACGCAATGCGGGTACAGTAATGGAAGCGAGGGTCGAGGACGGTGGCGCACTTGTTGCCCGCACGAGCGAACCGCCTGTCCACGGCTCTGGATGAGGACGGCGCGGAAACAGTCCTTGCGACGTATGATGGAAGCAACCATCTGGAGGACGGTCTTATCGGACGACATGCGGATCTGGATGACGGTGGACGGAAGACTAATGACCCGGACCTCCTCATCCTGAATAGGAGGCCTGTAGAAACACACACCGATAAGGAAAGGGCATGTACGTTGACGGCCAGAGACATGAAGAAACGACGGTTGTTGTCATTGGTCGGAAGGTGAAGCCATGGAACACCTCCCTCGACGGCAACGCGTACGTAAACGCCGTTTCTTGCTATTCTGGAAGACAATGTTGACGGCGTTCCTTATTCTCGAACGACATCTGCCTGAGAAAAGGGGAGCAGCTTGCAAGTGCGTTGCTCCGAATAACTGAAAAAGCCTGAAGACCGGTAGAAACCCTGGCGCTCCGAGAGGTCCTAAGCCAGGGGAAGTGGCACGCGGTTGGAAGAACTTCGGCGGCTTTGGCCGAGGACTGGCCCCTTTGGGCTGGCCTGGTCGAGAGGCAAGGAGGTCTTGTTCCCCACACGGTATTGATAGTGGCCGTCGTGAGGTTGTCCTCGTTCACCAGCGTAGGCGGCTCCGAAAGGGGTGGCCAGCGATCGTGGTCGGACATGCGGAGTTCGGGAACCTCCTTAAGGTGCACCATGCTGAGGACGGGCAGTTCCGCCTGGGGCCGGGTTAATCCCGAGCCACCGAAAGGCGTGGGTTCGATCCCGACAGTTACGGAGGGGATCTCTGTGGTGTCGAACGGTCCGAGGACGTAGCCATTCGCGGCCGTGTTGGTTCGGGTTGTCTGAAGTGGTTGTTGCTTGACGCGTACTTCTGGTGTCTGGATGTAAGGGGCGAATGTTGGAATAACACTGACGCCCATCTTGTAGTTAGGAAGGACAGTCACAGATATTCAATCTTTAGTTCACCCAATGTTTTTTTATAAAAAATCCGATACCACGCCAGACAACCACTCATGACCGCACGAGCCTTGTTCTTCTTCTCGCGGCGAGTGCGGTTTCTCGTAAGGGGCACGATAAAACCGGTCATAAAAGGCGACCCCTCGTGTGAAAGGAAGGCCTCCGCGGTGGTGTCCGTGGCAAAGCGTGTGTGCCGGGCTCAATGGTAGCTTGTTGTCTGCGGCGACTACGCTAAACAGAGACGAATGTTACTGGCAGCTGAGCCGCTTGACCAAGTTACACGGCCCATAGGATAACTCCCAGCCGCCAGTCTCGTTCTCTTCCTGTTTTCGATAATCACAGGTTGGGAGGGGGATCGATAAATCAATCCCCAACCTATGGTTAATAATACCACCACCTCCTATTCCTCACCGCGATTCGCCTCCCCCCCACGTAGCGGGGAGTTTCTGGAAGCTTTCATCGGAATGATTTTCTAGGGTTGTTGTGGTGGCTTGCCCGGCCAGCAACGTGCCATCGCCAACTGACCTGAAAATGTTCAAGGCAGTCTTCGAGGGTCGATGTGTACTGGTGGTTCCAGTCCTAGGGATTCCTCTGTACGCGGCAGCTTGAACTGGCTCTTCCCTCAATCTCAGGTCTTTGCCAGGCTGCTTCGTCGTCCGTGGCCGGAGTAGAGAACGGCGAAGGTCCCAGAATGCATTGGGTCATTTTTCGCAAACCTGGATCGAAGAAACCTGATTAAAACCGACCGTTGGAGTGAAACGCAAAAGGACCAGGCCAACTCCTAGCATCAGTTTGCCTCTATACCACACCCTCAGCAGAGCTTCGGGGGCATGTGAGCTCGTCACGTAAACGAACTACCGCTGTCGGTCAACCACAACCCCCCAACATCTCGACTTTTGTAGGCGGGCTGGTCACCTCGCCTTGCGAGGTCCTTCTGACCTTCGGATCCTTTCTGCTGGTATTGTGAAGGGCCCGGTGTTCCAAATCGGACATCAGACCGACCTTGTTCTGATCTTGCTCCTGTATATTGTGCGAATTTTCAAGCAGCTTCTCGTCGGTCTTTCGTGGATTGCTACATCTGGGCCAGTGCACTGGGGCAATGACGGAAGACGAGAGCTTCTGAAGGCCATCGAGTGTGGGAAACAGCCCACACTTGCCCTCTCTCGTTATACCTTACTGCCTAAGGTAGTTGGCAGTTGCTGGGAAACTGTTGCTTCTGGGAGACCCTATGGTTTACTCCCGCAACTCCTCTCACGAGCTTCTCATCTGGAAGTACGCTTCCATCCCCTGATGCAGTTTGGTGATGTATTCCAACTCTCAACCCGCAACAAAGACACCAAAATTGACGCACTGCTCGTCGATAGAGTCTGATGCTATCTTCCCCTAAGTATAGGTACAGTGGGGGGAGTTCTACCCCAAAGCATCTAGGGGGTGCCAACGCGGATGTCCACCCTAGCGTCGCCTGCTGAGAAGAATACCATGGCCCACCTGCGCTTCGCGAGGCATGTTTCGCAGGTAGCCTGCCAAGGCGGAGAAGGGCCGGGCAAAGAGTCCGACATTTGGGGCCCGGCGACGCCGTGAACAAAGCAAGTTCAGGCCGGGTTCTGGAATTCTTCCTGCTGGTATCACCATCCTGGCTGTGGCTGCCAGAAGCTCTCTTTTCTGAGCCAGTGGGATTGACAAGTCCACGACACTTCATAAAATGGCCCTTGTAGTTATTGCGAGCGTCGTCTTCGTCGCCAGCCAGGGCGAGAGCTGGCCGGTGTAATACTAAAGACCGGCCACGGTGGTGTTCCTCTTGTTCGGCTCCGCCAGCAGGTGGCGCTTGTGCTCGCGGAGAGCGTCTTGCATCCGGGCCGTTGGCGTCACGTCCGGCTGCGGAAGGGGGTCGTAGATGACAAGGTCCTTTCCGAATAGTCGGGCATTCCAGCTCCACCGCCTGGCCCTCGGAGCTGTTGGAGGCTGGCGGCCGGCCGGGTTCCCCGCCGTCCGCCGTAACAGCCGCCGTTTCCCAGTGGTTCCAGGCCCTGCCTGTGACTGGGCCGTTCCGGGCGCCTATCCTTCCTTCCGTAAAGGTCTCGAAGGTGCCGGCGCGGATGGTGAAGCCGCTCTTGTGCAGATTGTGCAAGAAGCAGCTTCAGAAGGCTCTACAAGGAAGCCTGGCTAGCTCCCTGTACGCGCCGGGCAGGGCCTCAAAGCTAGCGATGGCGTCCCTGACCTCCGTGGTATCACGCCGGCTGACGAACTTGGGGCTGAACCAGGCTTGTTGGTTCACCAGCCGTCAGCCCTCCTATTCACCGGTGTCCTCCCGGGCGTTCCGCCGCTGTAGTTGGTCAGCGACGGCCTATTACTCCCGGTCCTGGGCGAGCCGGGCCCGGCGAAGCTCCGCGCTGTCATGCTAGGCGTGCCCCCCCACGTCAGACCGATATTGCTCTAGTCTCCTGTACAATACGTAAACTGTTGACACAGATTGCAGGCTTGTGAATAGTGGCACGAGTCGATCGACTGAAGTTGCTGATATTCGGGTGGGTAGCTTCGTCAAGGTTATGGCCTTGGCAGGCCCGGCCGCCCCTCTGACGGCCTTAACTCCAGAGGTCGTGGGTTCGAGTAGAACATGAACTTTCATAGTGACCATTTGTTGGTCTGATCGTTCGATATGTATGATTATATCCGGCTGTCGGGGCAACAACAGCATTTGAAAGCTTTTCAAGGTTGTTGGCTCGAGTTCCTCCCTGACGGACGACGCAATACTAATTTGGCGCAATTCCGGGGGCCGGGTGGTTTCTACCGATCCCCTCGGACTCCTTTGCGATCTTGCTTTTGACTGTGCCCCCAGGCCTCCGTAGACCGGTCAGGCTCTGCGATTTTGATCGTTTGCCGTCGGGCTGCATTACTTCCAATAGCGTACGGCAAGTCGGATGACGCCAGAGCCGGCCACGGGCCGGTGGGGTGGAGACACACGGCCCCGAGCCCGGGGGAGGGACGCACGAACGGCCGTCCGGGCTCCGCCGTCCGTTTTCGCCATTCGTCTTGCCATGTCCCCCTGAGAGTGATGTGTCATTGGATTCGCAAGAGAAAACTGTTCCTGTTGGCTCAAAGGTGTACGATATATCGTGTTTTCTGGTGATAACTTCACTTTTCGATTGGTGTAGTGCAACTATGGAGAAGGGAGGTTAACTGGCAAGGGTGCCCTGCGGTGCCCCTGTAAGTGGGTGGGTGGCCCATAGTGGGCCACCCTCCCTTAACTCCGAAATACCCGTTTGGCAGGGCCGATTCCTGCAAACCAACAGTTCCGAGCAATCGTGATCGTCATCTGCTCGAAACCGCTTCTTCTGGAAGATGTTCAGGTCACCGATTTGGCGTTGCGAGACTGGTCGTCTCCTTCCGTACACGGCATGACACTGTTTTTGGGGGCAGAGAGTCGGAAGGGGGTTTTAGATAGGCTAGGGCCAGGAGTGTTATCGTTCTCGGGAGGGTCTGCTGAGTCCAGAGCTTCGACCTCTTCTCGGGCAGTTCGTCTCCTGGCGGCGTCTTCGTCTCCTGGCGGCGTCTTCGTCTCCGTCGTCGCCGCTGTCAATGATGCAGAAGATATCGACGTAAGTGTATTGTCTCTAGTGGCTCGCCATGCTCTCTTGCGGCCTGATTTACCATCTGGCCGGTTCGCATGGTGTTGAGCCACATATGAGAGTATCGAACGTCCATTGCCCTTGCGTTCACAGCCATCTGGCGCCTGGCCGCCGAAACGACATGGTTGGTGCAATTGCCAGATTTTGGCGGCGGTAGCGATTGTGAATGCTGAGACCCTCACGCCTAGAGGTACGCTAGCGAGAGAGGCAGGGTAACCGCAGTCCAGTCGTTGGTGTGTCACTGTAAGGGCTTCCGGGTCGCTTTTTTCGAGGCGTTTTCGGAACATCTCGTGCCTCTCGTCGACGGCCAAGTGTCCCCCGTCTACCTGGGCCGAGCGTGTACGGGCCGGTGATGTTCTAGGGGGTCCCGGAGCCGGAGGGGGACCACCGATACAGTATGGCCGGGAGTGTCATCCTTGATGAAGTGACGGTTCAGCAGCGAGGTTGTATTAGGTGTAAATGAGTAGCCTCTCCACTGGTGTTAAGGTACGTAAAGGTTTCCACTCGTCAAGTTGATTGTTGAGAATGTGGCGGACGTTCTCTCTCGCAGGCCGACCTGACGATAGAATCTGTGTTGGCACAGGTTTGTTGGGCTGTGGATAGTGGCACGGTTCAATCGATCGGTTTGGTGTTGGTATCTGGTTGGGTTGCTTGACTAAGGCTATGGCCTTGGAAATCCTGCCCTTCGGAGCAGGCAAGGAATTTTCCCATTCCCGTTCTGTCTTCCAAGATGATTCCATGGATTGTTCTCGTATAAAGTACACAAAAATAAGGCCTGGGGTGCCATGATGGGGCTTTGATTGAAATAGAGCTTAGGCAGCTGGGGCACGTATAATAGTAGGTAGGGCAGTTCGTCACTGTGAACTTGGACATCTAAACTCCTGTTGTCTCATGCCCTTGGCTGCATATGGATCCTAGGCAATGCTGCGAGATGCGGAAATACCGCCTGCTTTATGACCTTCATTGGACCAATCGATGGCAGATTTTCTTAGACATCTGTGAGTTCTGGGGCTTGGAAGTGAAGTAGAAGGGGATCAGAGACTCTAACTAGAACCTCTGGCCCTCTATTTATCATTTTGCTCCGTTGTGTGGCTCAGAGTTGATACCTTAAACACACGATATTCCCCTCTTTGTTCTAGACCATCTCGTTTGTTTTGCATGGATGTTTGGTTTTTCCTTCGTTAGCACATCCTTTGTTAGCACAAACACGCAAGGTTTTGCAATTCTCTCTATTTTCTCTGACGTGAGTTATACTGCTTGCTGACTGGAAAACAAGTTTGCTGCTGTAGCCATTGCTTGTGCGCTGTTTATAATGAAACAACATTCCTTAACGACACAAACAGGTTCATTCCCAAGTCTCCTGTGTACGCCGATTGATGCTAAAAGCCATCCTCGCAGAAAACCCAGTTTCCACCTGACGAAAAGACTGCATCCTAGCTTTAATTGACCACCATTGACATTTCTCGTCACGTCCCTTCTTCCTTCATCTTGTATTACAAACAATCCATCGGGTCGCTTCATATCGCCCTGCCTATCGAAGCCAACGTCGACAAAAACAAAACCTTGGAAGCTCTCAGCCAGTCTTTGCACAAGCAGTACAATACCCGTTTCGCTTTTACTACTGACAACTTTGGCTACCCTGGCCCCTACATGGCTATGATTCGGCAGATTCTCGAGAGCGGTGGCGTGCCGCCCGCCAGTACGCCACCACCGTTCAGCATGGGTCTCATTGACGAGTGATTCACTGATCAAGAGACCAGCAACTTTTGGGCCAGCTCCATGATAACGACTGGCTTCTGTCTCACTTATTTCTTTCTTCCATACACTCCTAACACGTGTAGGTTAACAGTTCTGCTTGTCCCAGCCGCTGCTGTGCCTTCCAGTCCAGCAGCGGCGCAGCCCATTCGCTCTCTGCCAAGAAGGCTGTCATCTTCTGTCCAAGAGTTACTAGAAAAAAAGATAAAAATAACAATTTTACGCATAATAGATGGGCGTCAGGCAATCTCCGCCACGTAGGAAGCTATGCAATAAGGTTAAGCAACTCCGCGAAGCCATGTAATAAGGTTAGGCAACTCCGCATATGAGAAGCTATGTCATAACAACAGGCAATCTCTGCACACCTAAAGCGATGTAACAACCCGGGTACTCTTACAAGTTAACTATAATGAACCTTGCAATTGGGTGTACTGTAAAGACAAAGACCAGCCGTTTCAGGGCTAACAGCATGTTTAATTTATTGATAGCTCTTTACTCCAGACGAAGAAGGGCACAGGTGATCTATGAAGGATGCAGTTTGTCAGCATAATCATCAGTGATGACAGTAAAATAGAGCAGATATTGACATCCAGCGACTGAGAAATAAAGTATAAAAGCCTCGGTCAATTGTCTGCATCCTTCAGGTCTTGATATTCGCAACCGCTCCAGACGCTCACTTATACACTCATTCTCAACACTGTCAACTACAGTCTCTCCTTACGCTACGAGTCATTCTTTCACACGATGAAGTTTTTGATCATCTCTTCCGCCTTGGCGGTCGCTTCTGGCGTCTTTGCTGCCCCGAGCATCCAGCCTGCCGACCTTGTCGCACGTGGCAACTGTCCCACGAGACAAGACTGCCTCTGCAGAGCGTGAGTCCAATCTACCTAGCATCCCCCTGTGGCAACACTTGCAGTGTGCTTTGAACTGAAACGAATCCTACGCAACATGCGATTCAACGTGGGCGTTGAGCCCCCTAACTATCCTGTGACCGTCGCGAAGGAAATCTCTGGCGAGGACTCTGGCCTGACGACCTCTGACTGGATTGGCTATGACGGTGTGCGCAGTGAGGCCACCTGCAGGGTAACTGTAGACCGCGTGTGTGGTGACTGCTCCTCGTGGAAGATTGTTACAGATCACTGTCGGTATGGCCTGGGGACTTTCAATTGCGGGAAGGCTTACTGAGGTGCTACTGTAAATTAGCTATACTGGTCAACTCTCACGCTGGCATTGTTTGCTAGCTTCTCTGTTGAGCGCGATTTGCGTTTTTTTTGTATTTTAGGTTGCAGTAGGGTTCCCTTGAGTCACCTCATTCCAAGATCCTCACCCTGTTCTTCATTCGGATGAGAAAGTACTGTGTTTGGACCGCGTCAAATCTGTTTCTTGTCTAAACAACTTTGGAGAAGCACCACATGCACTGAGCCCAGGTCGCCGACGTTTGGTGCTCCCCGGTCTTACATTCAGAAGAAAACCATGCAAGAACCCTGCTAAGCAACATGTGTATGCAGAGAGCCGTACAATCGTAGTAGAACTATAGCGCAGAAGCTGCATCGGCCGTATGAAAGACAGGCGTTTGGAGCTGGTGCCGAGAGGATTAATTGGTTTGTTTCATGCAGCAGAAGCAACTGCTTTGCTACGGACACCCCTTGAGTTGCCGGAAGCAAGGAAACTAGAAATGTACGACCTGAAATGAGGAATGAGTGCCAATTTCTACGCCCCCGTTTTGGAGGTTTGTGTAATCACGGAATTACCTGTCTAGAAGAGGTGGTCCTTGCGATCGTAACGATGTTGTGGGCTTGAATGCTGCAACTGACATTCACATCCTCCACGGATCACTGCAACAAGTTGACAACACGTAGCTGAGAGAAGCATAAGATTCTGCGTCCTGTTTGATACATTCGCAATCAGGACGACAGTTGTTTGTTGGGAACGGAACAACAGACGACTGTTAGTCTCGCCCGCAGGCCGCAGCCCATCTACTCGTTCAGAAAGGTTGAATCGTCATGCACAACAACGCTGCGGCCAGATAATTGTTTGCAGTCTACCGCATTATGGCTTGTTCATCTGCATCTCAGCAGTTTCTGAACACCCCGTGTCGCCCCAGATGCCCATGTCATATGGTGCTTGGTCGTTAAAGCCTATCATCATCGCGGGCCATGCTGCCTGCGCTGTCATACACAGGCAAGACGATAGCGCCAAGCCAATCATGCACGATCAAAACCCCAGGGTTCCCCTCCTAAGGCCTCGATGAGGTTACTGCCACGGGTATGCCGTGTCCTCTCGTGGAGCAGCTGTATTATCTAGTTGCGTCTGGCTGGGCTTCAGCTCTTTCTGCAGTCACCGGGGGCCTCATTCTCCCTCAGCATTTGTCGAAGAAGATACGGCCTTCTGATGCCTATATATGCTGGCAGAGACCCGAGATGTTCAATGGAACAAATCTTCTTGACGACAGTCCTCCAGCTTTGAAGTCACCCCGCCGCTACCTACGTCAGCACTCACTAATTCTCTCCTCACTCAGAAACAATATTTCATCTTGACAGGAAAAAAAATGAGACTCCCAATTACACCCGCCATGATCATCCTCTCCTCCTTCATGGATCCTTCTGATCCCGAGATTGAAGCGGCCCCCACGAGGGGACTCACGGTCAACCTCTTCAACGACGGGTCCTGCACCGGCGGCAAGCTCCCTGGCTGGTACGTCAAGGGCATCTGCTACTCGACTCAGGGGAACCGCGGGATGACCATCGAGAACACCAGACACCATCCGTGCTATCGTGAGTTCAAAGGGGCCTCCGGAAGGGTAAGACCATGGTTAGCTAACTAACTGTGTTTACAGTCACGGTCTACAAGGGCGACGGTTGCTCCTCGGACGATACCGCCGACCTGAACACGAAGCAGTGCTGGGAGATTGGCAACCGCGGGTCGTTCAAGATCACTTGTTCTTCGTGAGAGTTCCGCGTTGTTTGGAGACAAGGTAGCCATATGCTTTCTAGAGGATATCATGGTGGGAAACCCTCGCATTATGTGGAGGTACCGTGTGCTGGGTAAACACTTTCATGACGTTGACAATACCACTGAAGACTGCATAAATGTTTGGAGGTTAAAGCGATATGAGCGGGGGGGAATTTAAGGAAATAGGGAGTCCACTCCGCGACCAATCTTACAAACGAAGAGCCCTTCAAAGTCTCTCAGTTGTCTCACCAGAGACTCCTCCACGTGGTGGTTTTGACATTGCGCATGAGTTGGAGTTGACTATCAAATAAATGCTGTGATTGCAAAGACAGAATTCTTGATTACGGGCAGTAATGTACATCTAATATCTCCCATGCCCCAAATATTAATAAAAATGAAAGGTTTGGAACATGCAGATCGAACGCTGTTGTTATATTACAGCTGAAACGACATGGAATGATGCAACCCAGTCAGTCAACTTGTATTATTGGAACCAATGTAACGTCTCATGGGTGAGGCTTTGCATCTCTTACAAAAAGACACTTCTCCAGAGAAACAGTTCAACTGACACGAGAGGTTGTCCCTAGGCTGTCAAACGCCCGAGTCCACCAAAGCCATTTCGCCGCCGAAAGTCTGAAAAGGTCTTGAGTACCCTCTGCCCATTCAAAACAGGCCAACACCTCCAACTGGTCGTTCAAAGTATGTCTTTGACTTGGCCGCTAGGTTTCCGCCAGACTGACACGCATCAGCTACTCTCACCTAGACCACCCCGGAAACCTACGATGCGTCCAGACCGAAAGAAGCAATGAGGACTTTCGGTTCATTCGGCCTCCTGTTCCTGCAAACCGCCAACATGGTCGCCGTGCTCTGCACCTGCCTCTCCTCCACCGAAAACGGCGTGTGGCACAACATAGAGGCCGGGAAAAGGTGTTGCACTGGGAACGGGGACAAGCTCGAAGGAGACCTCTGTAATGTTGCGAGTCTCGATGCGTTTCAGAGCTGCTGCTCCACTCGGACGGTCTCTGCGATTGTGACTTCGTCGGGCTTCGACTGCTCATCGTGAGCAGTCTCGTAATTTGATCATTGACCTGGCAAGCCTGGATAAACAAGCCCGGAAGAAAATGGGGCAATGGTCCGTAGTCACCATGTCTTGGGCTGGGCCAGAATACCAAGTTCAGTCACAACTCACACGGGGGAATACAAGATGGCCTTGGCCTTATTAGTCCCTGACTCGTGGTAGTTAACTGCTATGAACCCCCTTGATTGAGAGGAATACAAGAATGAGAAATAACCTGCAGCGACGCTACTACGTCCAACCTTCCCGCCAACTCGATACTGCTTCTCTCTGCATCTGCAACAATGATATAGGATCGACCACCCCGAAAGGCAGGCCTAAGAGCGCGATGGCGTGGACATGACAGTCGACGCTTTCCACTATACGAGGCTCGTGGATGACGCCAAGGTCCAGTCTAGTACGCTTATGAGCCACTTTGACCCAAGCGTCGACCACCTCATCCTCCAGTCCGAGGTCCCATGTGCCACGCCAACCGATGGAGGTGCGACCAGACTCTACACGATAGGAGAACTTGCAGGCCGTCCCCCGGATGCCGTTCCACAACACCATCGTGTGCAATCTCGGCATGGAAAGCGCAGCCGCTGCGGCGCTCCGCAAGAGCTCCGTGACGTCCTCGTGGCTGGCTGCGGATGTGAGCATCCTCGACGTGAGAACCAGCGACGTCAGGCCTTCCCAGACCCAGTCTGGCTGACACGACTGGAAGAAGTCCCTGGCCTCGACGATGAACGTGGCAGAAAGGGTTTCGAGGCCGAGGCTTCGTTCCGCTAGAGCAGCGCCCACCGCGGGCGAAGCGGCTCGTATCGAGTCAGGTCCGAGGTCATAGGGCAAGAAGCCCTCCCGAATCAATGCGATGTATCTTTCATTGGTCTCTTCAAACAGGGATAGGTGCTTAAGTGACTGTGGCAAGTGTGACTCGATGAGCTTCTCGTACTCTATAGCGCAAAGGGGTTTAGTGGGATACTCCGTCGGGCGTGCGGCGTCAATGAAGCACCTCATAATCGCGCTCTGCCGTGGCCAACTTACCATGATCATAGTGATAGGTTGGTACCCTCTTGTAACATTGCCATGGCTCATAGACCAGCGATCGAAGCCGAGGGAGCCTGTCAAAGAGATACCCCAAAGTCCGGGGCGAGAACTGTCGTCGGCACTGTCGGCGGATCGCGAACCGTGTCACGGCCTTGACCCTGGGAAGTTCCTCGCTGAAATTCAGGTCAATCTCTGAGAATATGCGTAAGATGGCCGACGCGTCGGGGGCGAAGACCTGACGACTATTGACCCAACCGTGCTTGATGTCGTGTTGTAAGTATTCGGTAAGGTTGTCGCTCAGAGGGGAATAACGAACCAGACGATCGTCGGGCTCGAAGTCCTCGTCCTCGCCGTGGCCGCCAAAGTAGAGGTTCTTGAAGTAGTGTTCCTTGTCGCTGGGGGACTGCGCGCTCAGCTCGAGCGTCAACCCGGCCCCTTCCGCCGAGGGCCACTGGGACAGGATGTGGAAGAGTTTCCGGACTGCCGATCTGATGACGGCGTTGTTTGCGCACCACCACGAATAGCTCTCGGTGAGGTGACAGTTCCGACAGGTGTAGGGCCGGAGCTCGATGTTCAGCCAGACGTGCCTGACGAGCCTGGACCGCTGGGGGCTGATCATGCTTTCCATGTCGTCCAGGCACGAGACCCGCAGCTTGAGCCGTCGAAAGGTATCCTTCTCCAGCACGGCCTGCCACTCCTTGCACACCGAAGCGTGGGCGGCCCAGCCGCGTGGGAGTTGCGTAAGGGCTTCCAGGATCATCAGGCGGAGCTCCGGGGGGAGGGTACCCCAAGCCGGCACTCGCATCGTCGGACTTTGTTTCGGTTTCATGCTCTCGAGGATGGGATTCGGGGGAAGTAGCATGGTCGTCGTCGATGTTTGACGCCGGGAATCAAAGATGAGCAAAGAAAACCGAAACAAGCTCGGAAACAACGAATTTCTTTCCTTCTGCTGCTGGACAGACAGTGGAATCGGAAAGCTTGTCATTGAGAAGAATCCATTCTTTGTATCGGAGTTGACTTGTATAAACTTTGTCGTTCCTTTGGCTCTTCCAAACTTCATGTAGAGTGGGTCGTAGCATCCAGAACTTTGATCGTGATGCCACAGATAAGATGTCTAGACCGCACACTGCCTGCCTCAGATTTCAATCTCGGGGTGGAAAGTCACAAACAAATCAGTAAAAACAAGAGTGTTGAAAAAATCTCTCTTCTAGGTGGCGATAGAAAGAAAGGAGCACTAGCAAGCGGCCGTACCAATCTCCACTTTTACGGATACGGAACGGCGACCGAAAGCAAGGTGGCCGGCCCCACCCCGGCGTGCGGGCGGCTTATACCTACATGGGTTTGTAGAAGTATAGAAGTACCTCGGGAGCTTAGTTCTCGTAGGTATAAGTTTAAGTCTAGCTATTAGCTACACATTATATTACATCGCGGCCTTCTTTCTAGTCAGCCCAGAGCCCTTCACCAGGTCCCCTTTCAAACCTCCATTCTGACACTTGTGACACAGGAATCGAGCCTGCGCTTTTCGTGACGGATGTGCTAACACGTCTCTGATGCTGAGACTGTAGCCCTGCTGCCGGTATTGCAGGGATAGCAACAACGCTGTAACAGTGTCACCCCCACATGCAAAAAGAGACGCCTTATCCTCCTTTATTTCCAGGCCAACTGCTCTCCATGCTTCCAGGGCCACAAGGCGTACTTCTTCAGGAGCCTCGTCTAAAGGGTCCTGGCTCGCGCAAGGCGACGTGGTGGAAGAGACCGCCGGCACCGGTCTCTCCTGAACTGGGCTTGGGGAACCGGTACGTGCCTTGGACGTCCATGGACTGATGTCGGTCGGTTTGCTTTCCAACAACTCCCTGACCTCGTCAGCAAACCCTTGTACTTTTTTTTCATCGAAAGCAGCACTCGAGAAGTTGAACATGACTATGAGTTCCCCATCAACTGGACGCGCAATCGTCCATAGGGCGGACGAGCTCGACGGGGGACTGGCGGCCGGCGGCATGACCCGAGCCGTGGCCGAGTCTCCCAGGTCGAACTCCTCGTTTCCTACAGCTCTGGGGCTCTGGAAGTTGACCACGGACCCAAAAAGACTGTTCAAAGGCCAATCGGTGCAGTCTTTTTGAATCGTCCGGTAACCGAGGTAGGCAAACGGGGCGGCGGCAAGGGACTGCTCCTGCAGCCGGGTAGCCACCGAGACGAAAGTCATGCTCGAGTCGAACCGAGCCCTCACGGGGTTGGTGTTCATGCACGGCCCAAGGACGGTTTCCTGGTCCATGTCGACCGACGGGCTGTAGCGGTTGGCGAGGATTTCGGCAAAGACGACATCCTGCGTGCCGGCCTCGCGGCCCATCACCAAGGCCCAGGCGGCCGCGAAGAGGTTCGCGGTCGTCACGCCGGGCACCTCGAGCGACCGGAGAGGGACCTGGAGCGTGACCTGCCTGATCGTCCCGGGAGCCTGCCGCGGCGGCACCAGGTACGTCAGGCGAGAACCCTGCAGCGCCTCTCTCCAGAACCGCTTCGCTCGTGAGTGATCCAGCCGGGCGAGCCGGCCGGCCCATTCGAGAAACGACGTTCCGTCAGAGAGCTTCCGCCCGGCATACGCAGCCGCGACGTCTTTCCACACCAGGTCCAGGGATACGGCGTCGTACAGGGCGTGGTGGATCTCGAGGCGGAGGCGGTAGCAGCAGCAGTGTTGGCTGTCGGAGGCGACGTAGAACCGTGTCAGGATATCGTCGTGCTGACGATTCGACCCGTCTTCACAGTCTGGCTGGATCTGCGAGTCGGCCGGGCGCTTCAGAACAACCTGATAAAGCTTAGGTCCCCTCTGAACGAAAACCGTCCGCAGGATCCCGTGGTGCTGCAGGACTTGTCGGCACGCGTGCTCGATCCGGGTTCTGTCCACGCCTCGCTCGAACACCAGGCCGGTCTTCAATACCAACGCATGGGGGTCCAACTCTCCCAGCGCGACCATGGACGCCTGCGCGTCTGTTGCCTCGGCAACGGCTTCGATATCGGTACTGGCAAACCCTTCAACCCGAACATCTTGGACCGCAGGCGTGTCATCGGGTTGAAGAGGGCCGGCGGCTGGCCTGGGCAACTCCGTGACGGCCTCACAGTGATCCGTCGTCGCAGCGAGGTTGGAGCTTTGGACCAGGGCCTGTAGAGGCACAACAAGACCGCGTTTGCGGAGAAGATTGGCTGCTCGCATGGCGGCGATACTGTCTCCCCCGAGGGCCAGGAAGTTGCTTTCACGTCCGATTTCCTGCTCGGGTATATCCAACACGGAAGCCCAGACCGAACGCAACAGCTTCTCGCGGTCAGACGCTGGTGCCGTCAACACGTCGGCGGCGGACGCAGGCTGGAAGGCAGCTCGTGCCGCCTCCATGTCTTGCGACTGGACCCAGGTGATGACTGATGTGCGATCGAGTTTCCCCGACGTCGTCAAGGGCATGCCTTGCACTACCAAGCAGGCCTCGGGCACCATGTACGAGGGGAGGAGGGCGGCCACGTCGTCCCTGATATCCCTAAGCCGCCGGGGGAGATCATAGCCCGTAGGCATGGAGACCTGCCTCAGAGGATGTTCTCCTGTGCCGCCCTCGAGTTCTGTCTCTGTATCGTCCAGAGACAGCACAGCAGTGAGAGTGCTGCCACTATCACGCCATGGCTGGACGCAGGCGATGGCCTCGCGAACGCCCGCCGAGCGGACGAGTGCCCGTTCCACTTCTCCGAGCTCGAACCGCTGGCCTCGAATCTTGACTTGCCCGTCTCGTCTTCCAGTAAATGTCATGCTTCCGTCTGCGTTGTACCGTGCCGTATCGCCGGTGCAATAAAAGCGACGGGCCCTGTCACAACGTGGCTGATCTGGAGGAAGCCATGAGGGTCGGGAGACAAAGGAAGCCGTCGTGAGGGCCTCATCATCAAGATACCCCCGAGCGACGCCGGGCCCTTGGACGATGATCTCGCCTATCGTGCCTATTTAAAAAGAGAAAAAGTCAGCAGTCAAACGTTCTTTGTGACTCCATCGCCCCGGTAGTGATTAGAATAGGACCTCTTTGCTAACCGATAGGGGCCAGTTGTGTCGGGTCTTGTAGCGACACAATCCACACGGCACAGTCCACGGGCTTGCCAACACTCTCGAGAAAGGGCGAATGTGTGGTCAGTTCCGTCAGAGTACAGCGCCCGGAGACCTCGCAGGGTCCGTACTCGTTGATGAAGCGGCGTGAAGGGCTGCTGCTCCAGTTGCGCACCGCGGAGAGGTCTACGGGCTCGCCACACGACACGACCGTCCTCACAGTGGCCACCTCGGGCGCATGCGCGTCGAGCGTCCGGAGGACGGTGGGCGTCAGGATGACCCATTCGACGGCCTTGTCGTGGATGAAGGATTCGAGGTCGGCCCGCTGGGCCTCGGAGGGCATGCACACGCAACCGCCCCAGAGCAGCGTGCCAAAGACCTCGAGGGTATGCGTGTCCCACACGAAGGAGGAGAACTGGAGCACGCGACAGCCGCCGCTCGCTTCCCAGCCCACCCGCCTGCCGTAGTGGGTGAGCGTGGAAGCCAGGTTTCGATGCTCGAGGACGACGCCTTTGGGGTTCCCGGTGCTCCCGCTGGTGAAGAGGATGTACGCAGCGTTCGCCGGTGAAGGTTCTTCTTCCTGTGGGAGGAGCAAGGATGTATGACTGGGGAGAGCCCCGAGCGACTCCGCGCTGACGGTGAAGTGTTCGACCGCGGGTGTTGGTATGTAGTCCACGACGATAGCCTCCGTGTGTTTCGACGTTAAAACCAAACAGGCATGGCATCTCGTGATGATGTCCTGTATTCGCCGGCGTGGATGAGACGGATCCATCGGGACGCAGACGCCTCCAGCCTTCATCACACCCAGGAATGACACGATGGACCACATCGTCTTCCCAAACAGCAGAGGGACCTTCTTCTCCGGACCGACTCCTCGAAGACGGAGGTGATGAGCCAGCCTGTCAGACATGTCGTCCAGCTCGGCGTACGTCAGCGTTCCATCCGGGGCGACCACGGCCGGGGCCGACGATTGCTGCCGGGCCCGAGCCTTGAAGAGGTTGTGCAGACACTCGTCCGAGGAGTCCGGCACGTTTCGGTTCCAATCCAGGATTTCCGACAAATCTCCCGGGTTCAGCGGCGAGAACTGTCTGATCGTCGTGGTCTCCCTCGGCACTCTCAACAGCCACGAGAGCGTGAAGACAAACTGCCGGAATATCCTCCGCATCTGGCTCGCGGGCAACGTTACCGGGTCAAAGTCGGCCTCGAAGACGACCCTGTTGTTGGCGTGGAGGAGGCAGTTCAAGGATAGGGCGAACTGCGCGTCGACCTCGAAGGCTTCCTCCATCCGAAGTACGGCCGAATCGGCGGCGAGGGGGCGGGCTTGGGGGATAATGTTGAGCTGGGTCTGGAAGCCGGCGGCGACCTGGGCGTCGCGGCTGACCCGGCGGATGTTGCCCAGCCCGTACTGCAGCGCCGGGTGGTTGAGCAGCCGCCTCCTTGCGGCCATCCTTTCCTTTAGAAGTGCCTGGACGGTTGAAGACGGGTCTACGAAGACCTGAACGGGAACGACGGCGGCTGTGGGGCCTATCGTGGACTTGAAGGACGGTGTCCGGCCCGAGAACACCAGCCCGTATGCGACGGCGCGGGCGTTGGTGTACACACTCGCCGTCAGCGCCCAGGCGACCTCGATGTATGCCGGAAGCTGGGCGAGCGGAACACTGGAAGGCAACGACAAGTCCTTGCGTTGTCTCTGAAAGGGCTCGGAAAAGGGGGTTGTGGATGTTCTCGCCGCCCTCGGCGTGGGAAAAACGGCGCTCTCACCCTTGAAGGAGTCGGCCCAGAAGGCCCGCGCTTCGTGTTCCTCGATGCCGCGGCAGAACGCGACGAATTCCTTGAAATGCACGTGCGGTTCGGGGTCCTGGCCGTGATAGATACGAGCGAGATCGGAGAGCACGAGGACTGTGGATGTTTCGTCCCGGATGGCGTGGTGCGTGGTGAGAACCAGTTTCCCACCACCACCACCACCACCACCACCGACAAAGGCGCTATGGAGCAGAGGAGTGCCCAGTCCCATCGAACGATTCTTCTGCCCCTCCAGAAGCTCGCCGAGTGGCAGAGAGGAATAGATTACCTCGTGCCGCTCTCGCAGGACGACTTGCAGAAGCCCCCGGCGGCTGGTGTCGACGATCCTGGTACGGAGGATCGGGTTCAGGGACACCAGCTCGCCCAACGCAGAAGCCAGGCGCTCCAAGTCAACCGACGGGGCGACGGAGAAGACGGCAGAGTGCTTGTAACGGTTGGGATGCATCATGGATTCGGTCATGGTCCCCGTTTGGAGGGCGGTGCACTCGCAGACGTCCTCGATGGCGTGTACGGGGACGGAGCACCCCTCGGCGATCTCCTCCAAGGTCTCCGGGTCAACCCGCGCCGTGAACATGTTTTGAGAGCCGTCTGTCACTTGAGGTATACTTGTAGCAGTTCGTGCAAAGAAGTGGCAATCTGCTTTTTGATGTGATGATGTTGCCTCTCCGTTTTTTGGCCTATACGGAAGGAAACTTGCTAGAAAAGCATGACGATAATCAAGAATGTCTTTTTTGTTGTCTCTCTACAGAAAGAAAGCGATACCGAAGCACATACAGTTTCGCCAAAGACTTCGGGCAATTTCTAAACTCTACATACAATGAATTTTGATTAGTCTCGATTTTGGGTTTTACATGATGGAGACATGACACAAACTAGCAGGCGTAGCAAGGGCCCCCAGCGGGTGAGTTTCGGAAGAAAACAAAAGAGAATGAGTCGATAATCCATACAACAAAGTGTAGAGATTACTAGACAGAGATAGAGTCAGTGATTGGAGGGAATGACTTACAAGATCGAGGAAACGGAGTTCGACAGCCGGGTGCCGGCCGGGAATGCCCGGCGGGATGCCGGCGGCGCTAGTGCCGATCTGACCCGGCAGGGATCCCGGGTCATTCGACTGCTGCCGGTGCGTGCGAAAACGAATGCCGCCGATGGTACGTTTCACGCCCGTGTGTGTATGTGCGTGTTTCCAGCCATGTCGATCTGCTGGGCTGCCGGCGATCAATATTGCGCGAGTATTCAAAGTCCAAGCCTCCCCCCCCCAACGCGTGGGTTACATACAAGTCTACCTTTTCCGTCCCATTCATCTCAAGCTTTCAGACCCGGCCGCAACAATGACGCGGAGCCACTCTTCAAACAAAATACCCAATCCCCCAATCATCAGCCATGACGGGGGCGGCGGCCAACAACAAGAGGCCGCCCGTTCACCCTTGGCCATCGTCGGGTACGCCTACCGGGCTCCCGTCGTCGGACGATCCGGCCTGTGGGATCTCCTGGCCGAGGCGAGGTGCGCATCGTCTCGGGTGCCGTCCTCCCGCTTCAACCACGACGCGTACTACTGCCCGGACCACGAGAAGCCGGGCTACATCCACGCCCGGGGCGGCCACTTCATGCCGCAGGACATCCACGCGTTCGACGCCGGCTTCTTCAACGTCCGGCGGGACGAGGCCAAGGCCATGGACCCGCAGCAGCGCATCACCGCCGAGTGCGCCTTCGAGGCCCTGGAGAGCGCCGGGTGGACGCTCCGGGACGTCGCCGGGCGCAACGTGGCCGTCTTCGCGGCGCACCAGGGGTCGACGTACGCCGGCCACGCGGCCGAGGACCTCCTGACCACGAGCGCCTACAGCGCCAGCGGCACCGCCGGGTGCATGCTCGCGAACCGCATCTCGTACCTCTTCGACCTGCGCGGGCCGAGCGCCGCCGTCGACACGGCCTGCGCCAGCAGCTCGTGAGCCTTCCACCTGGCGTGCCAGAGCGTCCGGCTCGGCGAGTGCGAGGCCGCCCTGGTGTCGGCGGCGAACCTGCTGAACGGGCCCGAGCTGTGGTCGATGCTCGACACCGTCGGCGTGCTGTCGCCCGAGGGGAAGTGCTTTTCCTACGATCACCGGGCCTCCGGCTTCGGACGGGGCGAAGGCAGTGCCTGTCTTGTGGTGAAGCCTTTGGCTGCGGCGTTGGCCGATGGGGACACCGTACGAGCCGTCGTCCGCAATGTAAGTCATGCACCTTTCGTAGTCTGTTTTTGTTTCCCTTTTCGTTTTTTTTCCCTTCTTTTTCTTTCTTTCCCTCTTTCATGTTGTCTCTTAGAAAGGGTATATCAGTCTTCTTGTCGTTGCGTTGGGAAGAGCCCATGTAGATAAAAAGACACAAAGCCTCCTCTATGTCGTGTTGTTGTCATCTCATCGTGGGAGTTTTCAACTTCTTCCACAGAGCATCACTCACTTGCCGTCTCTTCTAGACCGCAGCGAGCCATTCAGGCCGGATAGCCGGTGGCATCACGATGCCATCTCAAGACGCCCAGGAGGCCTTGGCCAGGCGCGTTCACGGAGAAGTCGGGCTGGATCCCAAGGACACCGGATTCGTCGAGGGACACGGCACGGGCACCGCGGTCGGCGATCCCATTGACGCGGCCGCCATCGCTTCGGTGTACGCGAGTCCACGATCGACATCCGACCCGGTCTATCTCGGTTCCGTCAAGTCGAATATAGGGTGAGTCTGTGTCCCCCCCAAAAACGATATCAGGAAAAGAAATCATGTCATCTTCTGCGGCATCCCTCGTTTAATGCCTCCATGGTTATCGGTTGAGTGGGAGATGGGGGAATGGTGCGCTTTTGCTGACGAAGACTCCTATTTCCAACATGTCTAGACATCTCGAAGGCGCCAGCGGCCTCCTCTCACTCATCAAGGCGACGATGATGCTCGAGCGAGGTGTCATGCTCCCCAACGCCAACTTCGAAAAGCTCAACCCCGCCATCCTGGAAGCTAGTGGCGCCGACAGACTGCGGGTGCTGAAAGAGGCGATGCCGTGGCCCGAGTCGTCTCCGTCTCCCAGGCGGGTATGTGTGACCAACTACGGTAAGACAGAGACCAGGACTGGAGACTAGAAGTTGGACTCTTCGCTCTGTTCATGATGGGGGCATGAAATCAAGCATGATCCACGCAGCAGTATCAGCAGCAGCAGCACTAGCTGACGACGTGTAGGGCTCGGCGGAGCCAACTCGGCCATATTGCTGGAACAAGCCCCTGAGAGCAACAACGACCGTCCCGACAACAGCCAAGTGAACGACGGTGGCCTCGGCCAGCCGGACGAGACACCTCGAGTCTTTGCCCTCTCTGCCGGGTCGAGGTCGAGCCTGGGCGCCTACGCGGCCTCTCTCGTCCGGTACCTGGCCTCGGACGAAGCCCTAAACGTGCCGGGCTTGATGCGGGACATCAGCTTCACTCTGGCCCAGCGACGTACGCATTTCGCGCAGTCCCGGCGGGCGGTCGTGGCCCGGTCCCGAGACGAACTGCGAGAGCGGCTGCTGGAGATTGCCGCCGATGTCTCGGCGAAAAGGGGCGGACCGAGCTTGAAGGGGGATGTGCCTGTCACTGGGCTGGTATTTACGGGCCAGGGCGCTCAGTAAGTCACGTTTCTCATACACGGCGGCGACGTAACCTTGTCTGGATTAGAGAAAGAAAAAGAAAAAAGAAGACTGATTCGTGTCGAATGTATACAGACATGCAGGTATGGCCACCGGGCTCCGGCGCTTTCAACCCTTCGCCGCCTCCATGGAACAGGCGTCGCGGTGCCTCGCGAAACTCGGAGCGCCATGGTCGATCGAGGAAGAGCTGGCCCGGTCGGGGGACGACTCGCGCATCGATGACGCGGAACTCTCCCAGCCGGCGTGCACCATCGTCCAGCTCGGCCTGGTCCGGCTTCTCCGCGCATGGGGCGTGGCGCCGGCGGCCGTGGTGGGGCATTCCAGCGGCGAGATCGCGGCCGCGTTCGCCGCGGGTCTCGTCTCGTTCGATACGGCGGTTGCCCTCGCGTACTACCGTGGCCGGGTAGTGGTCGCTCTGCAGGCGGCCGCGCACGAGGAGAATGAGGCCGCGCTGCTCCGCGGAGGCATGGTCGCCATCGGCGTCGGAGAGGAGGACGCCGAGAGGCTCGTGGCCGAGACTCTGGGACCGGATGACAATCGTGGCAGGGTGACCGTCGCGGCCGTGAACAGCCCTTCGTCCGTCACCCTGTCCGGAGACCAAGAGGCCCTCCAGGCCGTCGAGGAGCGAGCCGAGAAGCAGGGGCTGAACCCCCGAAGACTCAAGGTCGACGTTGCGTATCACTCCCATCACATGCAGACGGTGGCCGAGTCGTACAGGGCTCTAATCGAGCATCACTGCCGCAGTCCGAGTCCGGGTCCGGGTCCGGGTCCGGGTCCGAATGTGGGTCCCGGGCCGGGAAAGGCTACTCGACCGGCGGCGGCGGACGCCTCCTCCCACCCTCGCGCGGTTTTTGTCTCCTCCGTTACCGGCCAAGTCGAGTCGGATCTCGACGCGTCATACTGGGTGCGCAATCTCGTCCAGCCGGTGCTGTTTTCGGACGCGCTCAAACGGCTGCTAAGTCTCCGTCACGGCGAGCAGGGCAAACATGCCAACCTCCTGGTCGAAGTCGGCCCTCATCCG
This sequence comes from Colletotrichum higginsianum IMI 349063, assembly GCF_001672515.1. Classification (NCBI taxonomy): domain Eukaryota; kingdom Fungi; phylum Ascomycota; class Sordariomycetes; order Glomerellales; family Glomerellaceae; genus Colletotrichum; species Colletotrichum higginsianum. Next base: position 473,461 of record NC_030958.1, read on the forward strand.
GCGCTCAGGGGTCCCATCCGACAGACTATCGATGCCCTGCTGCGAAGCAACTCTCCCCAGTCGAATGATGGAGGAGGAGCACCAGCAGAAACACCAGCAGCAACAGCAACACCAGCAGCACCAGCACCAGCTCAGGTGCCGTATCTCGCCTCGTTGCAGCGAGGGACCCCCCCCGTTGCGGCCCTCTTGGACCTGGCCAGCCGCCTCTTCGAAGCGGGAGGAGTCGTCGACGATAGCATGAAGTGGGAGCACATCAACCAGACCACGCGGCACAACGCGAAGCTCGTGACGGACCTGCCCGCCTACGCCTGGAACCACGAGACGACCTACCTGCAGCAGCCGCGCATCGCGGCGCAGAAGCTGTTCGGCGGCACGCCGTACAACGCGCTCCTGGGCGGTCGGACGGCGCACTGCGAGGGGGACGAGCACTCGTTCCGCAACGTCTTCACGATGGACGACCTGCCGTGGCTGCGAGACCACGTCGTCGGTGGCGACGTCCTGTTCCCCTTCACCGGCTTCCTGGCCCTGGCCCTCGAGGCTGTGCGCACCGTCACCACCACGGCACTTGCGGCCGGCAGCGGCAGCAACATCACACCGGAGAGCATGACAGTCAGGGAGCTGACCGTGAGACGGAGTCTGAAGATGATCGAGGACCAGCGCGTCGACGTGACCACCAAGCTGAGGCCGCTCGACCCAGGGAACGACGCCGGCTCGGCGGCGAGGTCATCATCGCCGGGCTGGAGCTTCGACATCTTGTCGTGGTCGGAAGAGAACGGCTGGACCTCGCACTGCCGCGGCTGCATCGCGGTGGAACACGAGCCGCTGAGCCCGAGGAGCTTTGTCGTCTCCGAGGCCGAGGAGGCCCTCGATCGCCTGATGATGATGAAGAAGAACAGAGGCCCCGGACCGACGAGGATGGATCCGGTCAAGGAGTACCGCACGGCGGCCGGCTCCGGCACGGCGTACGGCCCCGAGTTCGCGACCATGACGGAGCTGTGGGAGGGTCCGGACCACGATGTCACAACGCACGTCACCGTCTTGCGCGCGGGTGCCCTGACGCCCCCGTCGTCTTCTCCCTCCCTCTCCCTCTCCCCCGTGACCGTCGATCCGCCCACCCTCGACTCCTTCTTCCACGGCATCCACATCCTCCACGAACGCGCCGACGGCGTGAGGGGCGTCTACGTGCCGACCAACGTCTCGCGGCTCCGCGTGTCGAACCGCATCCGGGCCGAGGCCGGCCAGACCTTCACCGTCGTCAGCCGCGTGCTCGATCACAGCCGGCAGAACGGCCGGATGGACTTTAGCATTGTCGTCTTCCAGGGGTCCCTCCTTGCCGGCGCCGGTGCCGGTGATGGTGGCGCCGGTGATCCCGGACATGACAGGATCCCCGTCTTGGAGATCGACAGGGCGACGGTCAAGCGCGTCCGGCAGCCTACGGCCGAGAGCATCGTGGCCGGCATGCCCGCCAGCTACGCCGAGCGTCTCGTGCCCCACGTCGGGCTCGTCGACGGCGGCGCCCTGGCGGCGATGCTCTCGGCCGACTTCTCCCTCGAGCACGACCAGCTCGAGAAGCGGCGGCTGGGGAACCAGGTCGCCTGCGGCTACATGGCGCTGGCGCTGCCGCAGACGGCCGACGACGACCTGACGAACCTGCCGTCGCACCTCATCAAGATGCGGTCCGCCGTGCGCAAGTTCGCGAGCACGTGGCCTGGTCTTTCTCATAGTCTCGCCCAAGGATCTACTGATACTACTAATACTGATACTACTACTACTACTGTTGCTGCTGCTGCTACTACGACTACTACTACGACTACTACTACTACTACTACTACTACTACTGACGGCGCCCCGTTGTCCCTGGCCTCCCTCCGACCCCTCGCGGACGCCATCGGCCCCGCCGGCACGCTGCTGCGCATCATCGGCGAGCAGCTGGTGCCCATCATGCGCAACGAGGTCCAGTCGCTGGAGCTGATGATGCAGGACGGCCTGCTCTGGCGGCACTACCAGGACGAGGCCGCCTTCCGGCGCGGCAACCAGGCCATGGCGAGGTTCGCGCGCGCGCTGGCGGCGACGACGCCCCGGCTGCGCATCCTCGAGGTCGGCGGCGGCACGGCCGGCACCACCGAGCCGGTCCTCGACGCGCTGTCGTCGCCCGACGTCTTCCCCTTTGCCGAGTACGTCTTCACCGACATCTCCCCCGGCTTCTTCGACAAGGCCCGGGACAAGCTGGCGCGGTGGTCCGGCCGCGTGACGTTCGACCGGCTCGACATCTCCAGGGACCCCGCCGCGCAGGGGGCCGCGTTCGCGCCGGGCTCCTTCGACCTCGTCGTCGCCTCGCTCGTCCTGCACGCCACGCCCGACATGGCCGTGAGCCTGTCGCACGTCAGGAGCCTCCTCAAGCCCGGGGGACGCCTCCTGATGCTGGAGAGCATGCACATGGCGCCCCTCGACCTCGCCTACCTCGGGCTCCCCGGCTGGTGGCTCGCCGAGGACGCGTACCGGGCGTCGGGGGAGCCTCTCGTCGGACAGGAGGTGTGGCATCGCGCCCTCCAGGACAGCGGCTTTACCGGCATCGACGGCGCTGTCGAGGACTACCCGGGCCACCCCGAGCGGAACGTCACGGCCATATGGTCCACGGCCGTAGATGATGCAGACACTGAGCCTGGGACTGAGCTTGAGCCTGAGCATAAGCCTGAACCTGAGCAGCCGACGGCCGGTGTGGACAACGAGACCGGCGGCCATCTTCAACGTCCAGCCCGAGTGGCCGTCTGTGGCTTTTGGGAAGGAGGAGACGACGACGATGGCGACCACGATACCCAGACGCGAGAGTTCGCGGAGCAAGTATCTCGTGAAGTGGGCGAGCGGTTGTCGTTGAAGTCGTTGAAGTCGTCGAAGTTGTCACCGCCGTCGTCGCCGCCAGTCCAACGACTCTCCGTGTTCCAGGCGGACGCGGAGACCTACTGCATCTTCGTCGACGGGCTCCGGCGCAGCGTGTTCGAGGACCTGACGGCGAGCCGGTTCGAGGAGCTCAAGGGCATGCTCGTCGAGAGCGCCGGCGTCCTGTGGGTTTCCTCGCACCTCGCCCCGGCCGAGGCCGGCCTGGGCAAGGGGCTGCTGCGGTCTCTCCGCCACGAGAACCCGGACAAGATGATGGTCCTGCTGGAAGGGGCCGTCTTTGACGACGACGACGACGACGACGACTTCAAAGACAGGGGCCAGTCGGTTAGGGCAGCGGCCAGGATCGCCGTCGAGCACCTGATCCCGGACGGGCCGGACCCGGCGAGAAGGCTCCTGCTCCGCCGGGACCAGGACCTCGTCCTCAAGGACGGACAGATCCACGTCGTCCGCCTCGCCGAGATGGAAGCCGCCAGGGAGGTCTTCGCGGAGGAGCTGATGGGCGCGGGCGCGGGCGCGGGCGTGGTCGTCGCCAAGGAGGAGCGGCCGCTGCCGCAGGACGAGGCGGTCGAGCTGACGGTCTCGTCGACGGGCGACCTCGACGCCGTCTACTTCCGCCGGACGCCGCTCCTCGAGACGGAGCTGGCGGACGACGACATCCTCGTCAGGGTCCAGGCGGCGTCGCTCAACTTCCGCGACGTGCTCGTCCTCCTCGGCTCGATCCCCTGGTACGCCCCCGGCCGCGAGGGCGCCGGAGAGGTGCTCCGCGTGGGACGCAACGTCCGGTCCGTCGGGGCCGGCGACCGCGTCTTCTTCTACACGACGGACGCCGAAAGCAGCTTCGCCAACTTCGTGCGCGTCCCTCACCACCACGCGACGCGCGTGCCGCCGGCCCTGACCGTCGAGGAGGCCGCGTCGCTGCCCTCGGCCTACTACACCGCCGTCGCCTGCCTCGAGACCTTGGCCGGGCTGCGGCCGGGCGAGTCGCTGCTCGTACACTCGGCGGCGGGCGCCGTCGGCCAGGTCTGCATCCAGCTCGCGCGGCACGTGGGCGCGCGCATCTTCGCCACGGCCGGCACGCCCGAGCGGCGGGAGTTCCTCCGGCAGACCTACCGCCTGACGGACGTCTTCGACAGCCGCACCGCGGACTTCCGCGACGACATCCTGCGGGCGACCAAGGGGAAAGGGGTGGACGTCGTCGTGAACTCGCTCAGCGGGCCCCTCCTCCAGGCGACGTGGGACCTCGTCGCCGACGGCGGGCGCTTCGTCGAGATCGGACGCGTCGACTTCCTCGCCAACAACCGTCTGGCCATGCGGCCCTTCGACCGGAACGCCACATTCATGGGTCTGGACATCTCCCGGCGACCCCCGGCCGAGCGGCGCAGGGCCATGGACCGCATCGTCGAGCTGCTCGAGCAGGGCGTCTTCCGGCCGCTGAGTCCGCTGACGCTGGTCCCGATTTCGGAGCTGCCCAAGGCTTTGAGGATGTTGCAGCAGGGCCGCATCATCGGCAAGGCCGTCGTCACCGTGTCGCCGTCGGACACGGTGCTGGTCGAGCGACGGAGGCGGTTGGGGACTCCGGCACGGGCTTCTTCTTCTTTTCCTCCTTCTCCTCCTTCTTCTTCCTCTTCTTCTTCTTCTCCTCCCTCTTCTTCTTCTTGGCTCTCCTCCGAGGCCACCTATCTCATCACGGGCGGGACGGGCGGCATCGGACGCTCGCTGGCGGCGTGGCTCCTCCGGAACGGCGCCGGCCACGTCCTCCTCCTCGGCCGCAGCGGCGCGACCCGTCCCCAGGTGGCCAGGCTGCTCGAGGCCTACACGGGCCGTCTGCACGCCGTGGCCTGCGATGTCGGGCAGCCGTCGGACCTCGCGCGCGCCCTAGACGGGGTCGCGAGCGCGGGTCTGCCCCCCGTGCGCGGCGTGATACACGGGGCGCTCTACCTCCGAGTAAGTGGAATGGATGGAAACCCATGATGCTGTTATGCTTGCTTGCTTGCTTGACATATGTGACATATGTGACCCCTTCCCCTTACCCCCAGAAAGAACAACTCCCGTTTCTGTCGTCTTGAGAAACGCGTGTAATAACGACTTCGTCGCAGGATGCCCTCTTCAGCAACACGACCTCTGAGGACTGGCAAAACATCACGGCACCAAAGGTCGCCGCCGCCTGGACCTTGCACAAACGCCTTCCGGACCTGGACTTCTTCGTCTCTCTGAGCTCCATGACGGGCGTCTTTGGAACCCTCGGCCAGCCAGCCTACTGCGCAGCATCGGTATGTTCAATCTCTCTCTCTCTCTCTCTCTCTCTCTCTCTCTCTCTCTCTCTATCTCCAGTTCCTCATCCTCCCTTTCCTTTCTTCCAACTTGGGATATCAGAATGTTGCTCGAAAAGAAGCAGTCTAGAGGAGAGAGTGGAAGCTAAAACCTCCTTGTCTCTCTTTTGCGAAATAGGCGTTCCTGAACTCGTTTGCGCGATACCGCCTGGCCCGCGGCCTCCCCGCCAGCTCCCTCTGCCTGCCCCTCGTCGAGGACATCGGCTACGTCGCCGAGTCGCTGGGCGACGAGGACGGCTGGCGGCGCTCGCTCGGCCTCACGCTGAGGGAGGAGCACATCCACGCCCTCGTCAAGGGCGCCATCGTCGCGCCGTCCGCCCTCTACGGCGCCGACGACGGCCTCGGCCTGTCCTTCTGCTTCGCCGCCCGCGACGGCGTCGACGGGCGCGCCGCGCGGTTCCCGTGGATGAACCAAAACTACTCCATGGCCGTGAGCAACGGCATCGCCGCCGCCACCGCCGCCGTGGCGACGGGCCGAGCCAACATGGCACGACGAGGAGCCGGCGGCAGCGGCGGCAGCAGCAGCGGCGACGGCAGGGCTCCAAGGGCCGTGGAGAACCGGGAGGTGCTCGGCATCCTTATGCAAAAGGTCGCCGACATCACCATGATCGACCACGAGGAGCTGGACCCGAGCACCAGGTTGGAGGACTTGGGGCTGGACTCGCTCGTGGCGGTCGAGCTGCGGAACTTCATCCGCCGCGAGTGGTCTGTCGACCTCGGCCTCAACCAGATTGTCGGCGGGGGCACCCTGGCGTCTTTGATGGAGACTATCCGGTCTTCCCAGGCCGAGTTTGCTGGGTGAAGACGGGCCAAGATTCCATCATGTTGAATGGGAGGGAAGCACGCAGCACGCACGCAAGGGCTACTCGAGATAGAATATATCAACCAGTCCGGCCGGCTTCGCTGGCTTCTTAACAGCTGCATAGGGACTGCTTGCTGTAGGCTTCCTCTTAAGCAGTAGCCTGTGTAGAGGTGGTCTCCGAGATGGTAAGTAGTGTGACCTTCAGCAACAAGCCCTTGATGGTTGACCTCTCGACCTGCTGTGATATGCACACTTTCAGACTCATGGATAAAAAAACAAGCATTGTGCTTTCAGGATCATCTGTTCACATCTATACTGCTTTCCAGTCCCCACACAATCAACTACACGTCCGGTTTCTCATCTCCTCATCCCCTCCCCTCGACGTGCGCGCCCGCCTCGCGCGCCGGGATATCCGGGCCCGGCCCCTGGAGATGCGTCAACGCCGCCCTCTGCACCCTTTGTCCGTCCCCGTCATCTCCGTCCGCCCCGTTACCCGAGTCCGTCTTCTGCTGCCCGCAACACGGGACAATGACGCTCGCCGTGTTCCGTGTGCTCGGCACGTCAAGTGCCGGGTTTGCTGTGAAGAAGTCGGCGGGGCGGATGTTCATGTGGTGAATCTCGACGGGCCTACGACCATCATCAGCTCGGTCCTTCGTTGGGAAGAAGACTCAACAAAGCATAGCAGAGAGATGGTCCCACATGGAAACCGAAGGGGGGGGACAAGGGGAGGAGGACTTGAGAATGGGAAACGAGTTACTCACATCACAGGCCAGTCCTCGACGCGCGGGTTGTGCGTCAACCCGAACACGCTCCAGACAACGGGACTGCTCTTTTCCCCCTCACCACCATCACCAGTCTCTCCATTCTCTCCATGACCACCATCACCGAACCAGTCCCCCCTTGCGACCATGTCCCACACCCCGCCGACCTCCTCGATGCTCTGGTTCGTAAACTCTCCCGCCGCCCAGAGCTCGTCGTCGCGGTACCCCGTGACCCAGACGTGGTGCCGCGCGAACTTGGCCCTTCGGGACACCTGGCTCCGCTCGTCCGCCAGCAGCAGCTGCGAAGCCGACGGCGTCAGCTTGAACCCGACGTTGCGTCCGGACACGGCGTTGCGCTTCGTCGTGTTCTCAAACTTGACAACCCGGTTCAGCCGCGGTTCCGCGTCGATCCAGCGCGCCCTCTCGACGACTGACTTGCGGACCTCGTAGTAGTTGCCGTGCGGGTTCGTCGCAGCGTCGAGGGGCACGGGGACGCTCTCCTCGACGACGACGCGCGTGGCCCCGGCCTCGTACGAGTCGACGGCCGGGTCGATGCGCACGGCGAAGATGTGCTGGTGGTTCTGCGCCAGCACGCCGGGCGCGACGACGGCGCCGTAGTCGGACGCCGCGGCGCCCTCGTCCACGGCCACGACGCTCATGACGCCCGTCGCGCGCGTCTCAAGCGTGATGCCGCCCGCCGTGTCGAGCTTGTAGGCGAAAACGTACTCGTAGTTGGCCAGCGTGACGACGCACTGGACAACGAACTCGCGCAGCCTCGTGACGACGGCGCGGTTCGTGCGGAAGTTGGTGTGTTTCCACCCGATGCCGTTGTCCTGCTCGTGCAGGCACGCGACGGCCTTGGCGATCGTCGGGTTGCCCTCCGTGTCGGCCAGCAGCGCGTCGAGATAGTGGATGGCGCCGAGGCAATCGCAGCCGAGCTCGAGGTTGTTGGCGACGCGGCCGAAGCCGCCGTCGCCGAGGTCGAAGGCCTGCTTGCGCTGGAACGGCGGCCGCGGGTCGCCGTACGGCACCGTCAGCTCGCTGTAGCTGAGGCGGTAGAGCACAGGGCGGCCGTCGTAGCAGAGGTCGTGCAGGACGGCGCCCTCACGCGGCGTGAAGCCGAGTCGGAACCGCCACTTCTGCCACTCGACGAGGTTGTCGGCGTGGACCCTGAAGGAGGCGCCCTCGGGCTGGGTGATGTTGATGGGCTTGAGGTCCGCGCGCTGCGGCATGTCGAGGAGCTCGGGAACGTACTCGGAGGAGGCAGAAGATCTGGCGTTGACGAATAGCGGCCTCGGTTTGGAGGACGGCGGCCGGGGGTTGAGGCCGTCGCCGGCGCCGCCCGTAGCAAGGCGGTCGATGCGGACAATCTCCTTGGTGGTGAAATCCATAACGGGGATAATCGGGATCGGGTAACCGTAGTGGTTCGAGTCGAGGTTGTCCTTGGAGGCGTCGCGCGCGAAGACGAGGCCCTGCATGTACGACGGGATGTCCTCGCCTTCGTCCGGGCCGCCGTATGGCCAAGGGTCTATGGTGACGGTGAAGCCTTCCGGGAGGGAGAAGTCGGCCATGGCGTCTTTGAAGAGCTGGGATGCCACGCAGGCGTCTTGGAATAGCGCAAATTCGTCGCTATTCGCAGTCAGTTGAACGCTCGTCGTGCCGCTCGCTGGGTGCAAGAAACTCACGGGAGATAACCGGGGTGGGAATGCGGCCCGGCGACGGTCCTATCGACTTCTTTGCCCGAACCCAAGTCCACGACGGACTGGGTGTGCTCGGGCAACTTACTGGTCCTGATGACATCGTACTGAAGCCTCGCCAGGCGTGGAGGTCGCGGCGTCTCGTCTGTGATGGTTCCTGCGTGCTCGGCTTGGAGGAACGGCACCAGCTCGGCCTTCTTGGGTTCCTGTAGGAAGATGGCCCGATAAAAGAGACTAGAATCGGAGCCGTACAGGTTCGTCACAATGTCCCGCGCCGTCTTGAACTCGTCTCGGGACAATGCTGTCAAAGGATGCGGCGCCATGTTGGGATTGTATGGAGACCGGTGCTCCGGTTCGAAGGGGTCAAGTGTAGAGGATTCAGCCGACAACACTGGCGGTCAATGTCCTTCTTATCTACCATTCGAAGCCAAGATGCCAGTTGGGCGAGTAGGGTAATCTTGCAGTAGTGCGAGGATAGGAGCCCTTTCAGCCAGTCAAACAGACAGCTAGAGAGCCAGCGGCCCGATTTACAAATGCCGTGACAGGTGATTACAGACGTGCGTGCAGCTTACTTGCACCGTTTAACGCCAGATTCGGTCATGAGTGCAGATATCCCGCTGACGAACCGCTCGACGTAGCCAGCAGCTCGTTGGCCGGAGAGAAGAACCATCTCACGACGGCGGGGTAGAGAAGCCCGTTTTGCTCGACCCGGAATGGCGGGGTTACATACAAAGCACAAAGAATGACCCGTCCATTGCCCCATCACCATCCGAACGTAGTCTTTTCTCCAAAATGGGTTGGAGATAGATCTCATCGTTTCTTCCCCAGGAAAGGAGGGGAAGAAAGCGACGATCCACTGCTGGATCCGGCAAGTCCATGCGATGCGGCGTCGTGACTGGTCACGGCCATCATCGGCGCCGTCTAAGTCTTTGCCGCCCTCCCGCAGGGCTCGTTGGGAGGACAGGCTCACCAGCTTGGAGGACGCGGACTTTTGCAAAATGCTTGATAGCCGACTCTCTCTCTCTCGATGGTTGGTGCGGTGCTCTGTTTGCCAGACGAATCGTTCCCTGCCGGTGTCATTGAGCCTGTGCGTGTGTGTGTGAGTGGCGGTGGATGTACATCGTGGATTATGAACCTGGTACTGTGACGCTCGATCGAACCGAGACGAGATTTCTCGATCACGGTTAAACCTTAGACCCGTGCGTAAGGCACCGACATGGTCGACCCGCAGAGAAAAGGCAGGAAATAGATTAAGCATGTATTCAATGCCAGCCGATTCATTTGACCTTGTGGCAATGATAGATAAAGGGGTGGTATGGCTATCTGTCCATCACCGCATGGAGTAGACCCGCTGGCATTACACACGCACGCTCAGGCTCGCAGGCAAGCTTTTGCCAGGCCCATCTCCGCTTGGAGGGCGGAACGACGCAGGACGAAAGACTGCTGCATACTTGATGCGCACTATGCATGGCCGCTCGGTCAGGCGGGGGGGCCTTCCGTGAGTGGCACGTCTCGGCACGCGAGACCAAGGGAATTTTCAGGACGAGCCAACGGGTGTTGTACCGGGTCAAAGACAGGTCCCGCAACCCTGGGACGGACGGGTATCAAACAGTCGAGTCGAGCGGGGAGCCGAGAACGAGATCCACTTGGCATGGTGAGAGACTAGAGGGGCCCCGGGTCGAAAATAATGAAAAGATCAAGGCCGGCCTTGTCTTGTAGCGAGCGAGGAACCGCTTCAGGTAGTTTTGAGGAGTTTGTCCGAGGAAAAGGGGCCTGCCATTGACCCGGACATGGCCTCGTGAGTGGCTTTGCGAGTAGACGGCAACCTGCGGGCGGCCGAGGCATTGACCGGGTTGCGGCGCTGCTGAGCGTGGACGAAAAACGAAATGACAATCGGCAGCGGAACCGTGCTTCATCGTCCGTTGTGCGACAACAAACTTCGGATCGCGGCAGGTCATCATAGGCAACCCACCCCCTGTGGTAGGCCAATGATGCTGATCGACTGTCGTTCGCCCCGGTATGACCCGGTTCGAGGGGGGTAGGGGGGCAACTTGGCCAACAAATTGACGGTGTCTCCCTCGTATCAGTTGACCAGATGTGCGGTTGGTCGACAGTCTGCTTGGATGGTGTCAAATGTCCAAGACGACGACGACGACGACGACGACAACGACGACGACAACGGAGACACGGCCGAGACCCAGCAACCTGTCCTCAAGAGACCGGGACATGGGGCATCCGCGCCGTGGGTTTGGAGACGCACCATGAGGTGGCTTGCGTGGCCAGCGACGTATGTCGACTCTTGAGGGCGGACTTGACGATTGTCTAGACTTTTGGAACATCAGACGAGTGGAGGAAAGCTCAGCCCCAAACGCGAGCAAGCAGGGCAGACGCTGCCGCCGTGTGTACGTTGTACCGTCGATGAAGGGGATTGGGGGGACGGGGGCTGGTGGGGGTGTTGCGCGTGGCGTACATGTACAGGTATGCAGTGCCGGCAGCAAAGGGAGCGTCTCATGTGTGCAAACATGGCGAAACAGAGAGGGAGGTTCGGACCAAAGTCGCCAGCACGGATGGTTGTTTCTGGGCACGTGTGTGGTACTGGTAGGTAATGCATGCAATGCGAAGAGATGGCGATAAGACTGCTGGTAGCCTGCCCGGCCATGACGGTGAATTATTCGTCATCTTGTTATCTCGCAGACAACTACACACACACGTCGGGGGACGAGAGAGAGAGAGAGAGAGAGAGAGAGAGCGGCGGCGGCTTGGTCGACAGTGACAGCGACATGGTCGGGTCGGCAGTTGGCTCGTGATCGGATCGTGTGTCTTCTGGGTTCTGCCGGCTGGTGCGCGAAAGCGGTGGCCGATGAAGACGGCGAGATCCGGGCAGCGGTGACGTTTTCCCGGGATTTCTCTCCCTTCCCTGCGGTCCGTCCTCCTCCTATCAGACATGAGAGTGACAGAGAGTGCGGCGGAGACTGACCAGACTGACCTGCAGATGAGTTCCTATTTCGGGACGAGCCCCCCATCCAGGGTGCTCCCTTCTGAAACGCACGAATTTATCTGATGTGGTGATGGCTCGGGAGGAGGCATCTCCATCATCTCCATCATCTCCATCCAGTTCGGTCTGGTACTTGTACCTGTATGGTTGGTCTGGCATCAGGTTTTTCTCGGTTCTGCCATCGTGACGGGCGGGTTTCCACAGAATAGCGTATGATTCTGGATTTTCGGTTCCAGTCGAGACTCTCGACTCTCCAGAGATGACGAGGGGGGCCCGATTGAGATGGGCAACAAAACCCCACAATGGCAATTAGCAAAAGCTTGCTGATGCCCGGCCTGGTTCGCGCCTTGAAGGAGAGTCGACCGACATTGGGGCTCCAAGGTACGTACCTGCTTAGGTGTGGGTGTGCCACTGGGTGAAAACACGTGGAGGGTACATACAATGTAGGTAGATAGGGATCTATGACAGATGGGATAGGTAAGGTCGATAGGTACCTAGGTAGGTCTTTCGGACGTGAAGAGAAAATAAAAAGGGCAGGAACGAGAGGTACCTGTATCTGTGCCTGTATCTGTACGTACCTTTGACTCTCCCATCACGCATTCCTTTCTCGCTCTCCCTCTCAGTGTCCAGTGTTCCGGGCATTGGCATTGGCATTGACTTGGGTGAGACGAACGCCGTAGAGTAGAGGCTGGCTGACAGTTGAGGAGATGGGATTCCATCTTTACTTCCTTCTTCTCCTTCTTCTTCTTCTTCCTCCGTTTGTTTGGGTTCCATCCCTGGCAAGCTGATGTCGTTTGGGTGGGAAATGTCCGATGCTCACGTCTCCGTCGGTGCATACACAACTAACACAAGGGAAGAAGAATAGCGAGATAGAGAGAGAGAGAGAGAGAGAGCTTGGCATGCTTATCCGGCCTAGTCACACATTGAACACGAGCTCGTCGTGCCAATGCAAGCCCGTCGCTGAATTCCTATCTAGTCCGATGTCGCCTTCGGCAGCACTTCCCGAGCATTGGAGCATAGGTAGACGGATGGTTGTGACATGCTCGTGTTCTGTGGATACGGGTCCTTTCAGTGACTTATCGGATTGTTTTGATTTGCGCTGCGCTGCGCTGCGCTGCGTTTTGTCATGCTCAACCGCGCGCGCACGCTGTCTCATGTGTCCAGACTGCTTGTCTTGTCTTGCCTTGACGTGTCTCTCGTCTCGACTGTCTCGCGTCAGCACGTCTCCTGCTTGATGCGAGGGCCAGCCGGTCGTGTCGTATCGTGTGTCGTCCAGTCAGCGCCAACCGCCATCGCCAGTATCAGTATCGGTGCATCGGTGACCCGTCTTCAAACGTCGCGCCGATGATCTGTAGCTCCGACGTTGGTGCGGGCCTGGTGCGGGTTTGTGATCTGGATGGGAGATGGAGATGGAGATGGAGATGGAGGCCAAGAGTCGCGAGTCGAGAGTCGAGAGAAAAGGTTAGGTACAGAGACGCTTGAATACCTACCTAGGTACTTGGGTACCTGAGTACCTAGGTACTATGCAGCGTATCCATCCGTAGGTGGCAGGGGGTGGGGGCAACTCTTGGAAGGCACGCCCGCCGCACAAGGGGGGGGAGAGACTTGGCTAGGAAGGAAGGAGGAAGAAAAAAAGGAAGGAACCCACTCGACAGCGACTTTTGGGATTGCGAATTGCCAATTGGGAATTGCTCAACTCCCTATCGTGATTTTTATTTTATTTCAACTCCTGACTCTCGCCCTCACTCTTTACTCTCATTCACTGTCTCGCCCTCTCGCTCGCTTACTGATTACACTGCTTACCGCTTACCGATCACATCTCCCCTCCCTCTGGGTGCATCGAGTATTAAAGACGCCAAGTCTCTCATCCCACTCGAACCGTTTCCCCCGTTTCGAGCCCCGAGTCTGGACTTGTTAAACTTCACGACAGACCTCGAGCTTTAGCCTAGTGCGCCTTATCTTAATTGGGGCCTCTTCCTCGGCACCGGCACCGGCATACGCAGCCTGCACTGCACTCACTGCACTGTAACCCACCAACACCCACAGCACAGCACAGCACAGCACAGCCCAGCCCAGCCTGCTTCTCGCCGTCATCCTATCATTCCGTCATACTATTCTACACGTAACTCGACAATTCGCCATCATCCAAGTCGTGGCCTCCAGCCGCAGCCGCAGCCGCAGCCGCATCTACAGGTACAACCAACAGTAAAAAGTGTAGCTGTCCGCCCACCCAATCAACGCCTCTACCCTGAAAAAGGAAAAATAGGAAAGAAAAAAGAGGAAGAAAGGGGACCCCTAATCTTTTCAACTCTCCCAACTCTCCCTCCCTCCCTCGACAGCAACTCTACCTCTACTCTGTCCCTACCCTGACCTCGACTTCCAACCTCGACGCCAGGCTTCTCGTCGCACTCGCGATCCCTTGACAACTCAAATCGCCCGTCGGAACCTTATCCAGGCGCTCCCCAACTTTTGTCCCTGCGGCTCCCTTACCGGTATGTTCCTCGTCCTGCCCCGTCCTCCACGTCTGCCATTACGTCCCCGGGCCCCACGTTCCCTCTATCCGCTACCAGCTCATCCCTCCAACATCAAAACCTTGACATCCCTCACCCCTTCACACAACTACTACTCTACAACCTTAGCTACCTACCGCAGACTGAGCGACTTCATTTACCTGCCAGCCCTACCCGCCCGCTGTCGTTTCCTCTCTACACTGCTGCTCAACCTGCTGCCTTTTACCCCGTTTTCCCAATCAGTCCCAAACTGACATGACCTATATCGGTTTCGCAGGAATCACCAAGCCATAGCCCCGGGCCTTTGAGCTTCCCACGCGGCCCTGGACACTTCACACCCTTTTACCCCTGATTCGACACATCCGACTTTTTTTTCCTTTCGTTTTTGTGCTACCTACTCTCGCCCCTCGGAAACCACGTCACTTTCGTTTTCCACCTCTCGACGACTGTTCTTTCGTTTCGACCCTCCCCGATTTTGCGATCCGTCCGACACGAGAGGCTTTATTTGTTCAATGACTTCGTAGCCGCCAATCGAGCTTTTCCAAGTCAACACTCTTTTACACACACATACCCACCTACACACCTACACACGACACACCGACACACCGACACACCGACACACATACACACACTTTACAATGCTCACTCCGAGGAGAGCCGTCGCCGTTGCGGCGTTCCTACTAGTCGTCTTCTACCTGATATCCTCCTCCCACGAATCGCCCACCGTCGCAAAAGCACCCGTCGCAGCCTCGAACCATGACACGACAGACGCCAAAAAGTCGTCCTCGAGCGCACAGACCTCGACTGATGGTGACATCAAGCCCTCGGCCCCCAAGGTTGCGACGCCGAAGCAGAAGCCCATGATGGACATGTCCAAAATGTCACTGTATGACAAGCTGGCATACCAATACCCCTACGACCCCGAGACGCGCTTCCCGGCCTACATCTGGCAGACGTGGAAGTGGACGCCCGCCGACGAGGAGTTTAACTTCCGCGAGCAGGAGGCCAGCTGGAGCGAGCAGCACCCCGGCTTCGTCCACGAGGTCATCACCGACAAGGTCGCGGTCAACCTGCTGCGCCTGCTGTACGCGTCCGTCCCCGAGGTGCTCAAGGCGTACGACGCGCTGCCCCTGGCCGTCCTCAAGGCCGACTTCTTCCGGTACCTGATCTTGCTCGCGCGCGGCGGCATCTACTCGGACATTGACACCTTTGCCATCCGCTCCGCCCTCGAGTGGATCCCCGAGCGCATCCCGCGAGAGAGCGTCGGCCTCGTCATTGGCATCGAGGCCGACCCCGACCGGCCCGACTGGAAGGACTGGTACAGCCGCCGCATTCAGTTTTGCCAGTGGACGATCCAGTCGAAGCCCGGCCACCCGGTCCTGCGCGAGATTGTCGTCCGCATCACGGAGGAGGCTCTGAAGCGCAAGAAGGCGGGCGAGTTGGACAACATTATCGACAAGAACGTGGTCGAATTTACGGGCCCTGCCGTCTGGACGGACACCATTTTCGACTACTTCAACGACCCCCGGTTCTTTGACATGAAGAATTCCAAGGGCCCCATCGACTGGAAGAACTTTACGGGCATGGAGACGTCCAAGAAGGTGGGCGACGTCGTGGTGCTTCCCATCACCAGCTTCAGCCCCGGCGTGCAACAAATGGGGGCCAAGGACTACGACGACCCCATGGCTTTTGTCAAGCACGACTTTGAAGGTGAGCTTTTGCGTGTCTTCAACCCGTCACCGCAGTCCAATTTTTTCCCTTTTTTTTTTCTTTTCCTTTTTACTAACAACCTGATTAGGTACCTGGAAGCCGGAAGAGCTCCGCCACATTGGCGAGCAAAACGAGGAGTCGTAAGACGTCTCGCCGACGCACGATGATGACGACACATTTTCTCATTCAGCATATGTCTTTTTAATGCCTGCATCTCGAGCGGCGTCCTCACCCACATGTCACGGGCTGGGCATATTTCGGAAATAGGGGTTCGACTTGTTCGAGTTGGCTTTGTTTGGTACTCGCGGGAGGAAGCACAAAACGAACTTGCATACCCCGGGACAACGGGAAGACCATAGAGCTTGTTTTCATTTTCTTCTTTTTTTTATTTTTATTTCTCGGCATAGATTCCAGTTGCATTGCTCTTGTCAATTGACCTGAAAGGAGAAGAAGAGAGCCTTTGACGCAAAGGAGTGTAGGGCCAGAGGCGCGAGGCCGGCCTGAAGATGAATGGTCTTGGGGGGGTTGGGGGGGGGATGTGGGAGCTCAGGACTTGAAGTGTGGGATGGATACATATCATCATCATATCTAGCAGCTGTAGCCTTCAGTAGTATTGCGATGCATATACCCCTTAGCAGTTGCAAAGCAATGAAGCGGTTTTGAAAGATATTTCCCTGAATGATGTTTTTGAAAGATGATTTCTCATGTCACCTATGTCAGTCACGGCACCCCCCTTTTTTTATCATGCCTTGAGAGAGTTGTTCCCTGTCGGCGCGGCGGGTGTTGACCCCGCACGGCTTCTCCGCATTACGGCATCCCATCGGTACCTACCCCCCATTCCCCCTCCTGCCAAGGCATGGATGTACCCCCCGGGCCTATTTCGAGGGGGAGGTAGGTAACCACTAACACTAACAATACTACTGTCACTGTCACTGTCACTACCACTACCATTACCACTACCAATGGAAGTGACCAATGACGGGGGCCAAGCGGCCAGACTCGGCTTGTGCCAGGAACATATGTTCAAGGCCAACCTCTCCCCGCCCCCCAACCCTTCTAACCGAGTCTTGATCTACCGGTGAGATACCAGACATTGGACGAGGCCGTCGTACACGAAGATTGAAGAAAGCTCTCTCTCTCTCTCGTAGGCTGCCGGAACGGACATGAGCGAGCCATGATAGCATAACGTCATTGGCACGCACACACGAGACAAGTCACAACAACCGAACCCGCTCCATCTTCATTTCCCAATCCCGAAGCTCTACGCGCCCGAAGCGGTAGGGTAGCTGACCGCGCTTGAACGACGATGCCCTCGGCGGCCTTGACACGCCTGGCAACCGGCCTCGCGGCGAGGACGACAAGGTACCCGGGAGCTGCGGGCGTGGCTGGGCAGTGGAGGACGCTCTCGTCCGGTTATAAAGGGTTGAGCTTCAGCGAGGGGCCGAGTGAGGTATGTGATCCGTTTCTTGCTAGGCTAGGATGAAGTAGTGGGTGAGGATGTGAGCCAATCTTGCAAGGAGTGAGCTTCGCTTGGCTTGGCCTCACTTTATGGTTTGGCTCTTGAGAGAGAGAGACTGAGCGACCTCATCAAAACACAGTCTGACACACACACTCTCTCTCTCCAGCCTCCCCTCCTCACACAAACCATCCCGGAGCACTTCTCCCAGATCGTCTCCCTCCACGGCGACCTCCCTGCCGTCGTCGCCCGCGCGCCCACCGCCCTCACTTCGCCGTCGCCGGCGTCCACGGCAACCCCGCTCCCGCCCGCCTCGACCACGACCTTGACCTACGCCTCGCTCGACGCCCTCTCCAACACCCTCGCCTCGTCCCTGCGCGCCCTCGGCCTCCGCAAGGGCGACCGTCTCGCCGTCTCCCTCGGCAACGGCCCCGAGTTCGCCGCCCTGACCTACGCCGCCTTTAAGCTCGGCGCCGTGCTCGTCCCGCTGAACCCGGGCTTCAACGCGAAGCAGGTTGCCGCCGCCCTGCGCCACCTGGCCGTCGAGATCCTCGTGGTCGGCAAGGTGACGGACCTGCCCTACAAGCCGTGCCGCGGGCGGAGCAACCTCGACCTCGTGCGGACGCTGGTGCCGGACCTGGACAAGGGGAAAGTGGAGAGCGAGCAGGTGCCGACGCTGAAAACCGTCGTCGTGCTGGACAACGCCGCCTCGCACCCGCTGGTCGAGTTCCCCGCCTTCGCGGCGCTGACGCCGTACGACGTGCTGCTGCGCGGGTCCGACCGGCCCGTCGTGCCGGACGCGCCGCTCCGCCCGGGCGAGACGATCAACATCCAGTTCACGTCCGGGACGACGTCGCAGCCCAAGGCGGCGATGCTGACGCACACGGGGATCCTCAACAACGGCCGGCTGATCGCCGAGAGGATGGGGCTCGTGCCGGGCGACCGCATCGTCGTGCCGCCGCCGCTGTTCCACTGCTTCGGCTGCGTGCTGGGGTACATGGCGACGGCGACGACGGGCGCGGCGATCCTGTTCCCGAGCCCGGCCTTCGACCCGGCCGCGACGGTGAGGATGGCGGCCGACTACGACGCCACGGGGCTGTACGGCGTGTCGACCATGTTCGTGGCCGTCATGGAGGCGCTGGCGGCGGGGAACGTCGCGCGGCCGGACGAGATGCCCCGCGGGCTGAGCAAGGGGATCGCGGCGGGGAGCTCGGTGCCGGAGAGCCTGATGCGCAGGCTGTACGAGACGCTGGGGCTGCGGGACCTGGTCATCTGCTACGGCATGACGGAGACGAGCCCCGTGAGCTGCATGACGGCGCCCGACGACGCGTTGGAGAAGCGGACGGGCAGCGTCGGGCGCGCCATGCCGCACACGGCGGTCAAGATCGTCGACCCGCTCGACAGGGCGCGGGTAGTGCCGCGCGGGGAGAGGGGCGAGCTGGCGGCGGCCGGGTACCTCGTCATGGAGGGGTACTGGGGCGACGAGGCCAAGACGGCCGAGGTGAGGCGGCGGGAGGGCGACGGGCGGGTGTGGATGTACTCGGGCGACGAGGCGCGGATGGACGAGGGGGGGTACGTGGAGATCACGGGGCGGATCAAGGACCTCATCATCCGCGGCGGCGAGAACATCCACCCGCTCGAGGTGGAGAACTGCCTGTTCCAGATGGAGGGCGTCAAGGAGGCCGCCGTCGTGGGCGTGCCGGACGAGAAGCTCGGGGAGAGCGTCGCGGCCTTTGTCGTGGCGAAGAAGGGGTGGACCGTGGAGGGGGAGGGAGAAGGGGACGGCGTCAAGAGCATCCTCACGAAAGACGCGGTCAGGGCGTGGGTGAGGGAGCACCTCTCGGGCCACCTCGTGCCGAAGCATGTGTTTTGGGTGGACGAGTACCCCAAGACGCCGAGCGGCAAGATCCAAAAGTTCAAGCTGAGGGACATGGCCGAGGGGCTCATTGGGAAGTAGATGGACACGGGGTCTCCAACGACGTTTAGAGGGGGCAAAAGTTGACGATTTATGAGTTGGGAGATGTAGGCGGGGCAAGGGGGATGATGAGGGGTTTGTCCATGGACGCCCCCATCGCAGGCCAGCTGATGAAGGGTCCGACCTGGCAGGAATAGCATCATGTTTCTTTCAAACGTTTCAAGTGCATTCGTGCTCCTCTGTGCCCGGAGCACCACACACACAATCATCACATCACATCACACGACGAAAACACAACGGAGGCTGGCGCACCTGGCTTTCATCTTGACACAATCGATTACGGCTACGGCGGCTAGACCTCGATCTTGAGCGAAAAGTCAATGTGCGGCACGCCCTGGTGGATGGCGCTCGTCGAGAGAATGTCCACATCTGCAGCAGCAACCGCGGCACGTAGTCAGCGTTCCGGTCCCGCTTATTCCGACCCCGGCGGAGGTGGAAGTGGAAGTGAAGAAGGAGGAGGAGGAGAAGGAGGGGCAAAAGAAGGAGGAAGAGGATAAGGAAGAAGAGAAGGACAATGATAAACGCACCGTTGCACACGTAATTCTCGACGTTATCCAACGTCAGGCCGCCCGAGACCTCGACCAGGAAGTGCTTCTTGCCGGCCCACCTCTCCTTGAGGCTGTGGGCGGCGACCTTGACGCCGTCGCCGGTGAAGTTGTCGAGCATGACGACGTCGGCGCCGGCGGCGATGGCCTCGTCGGCCTCGTCCTCGCTCCGCACCTCGACCTCGACCTTGAGGCTGAAGCCGCCGACGCTCTTGGCGGCGCGCACGGCGTCGGTTATGCTGCCCTTGCTCCAGACGTGGTTGTCCTTGAGCATGATCATGGAGCTGAGGTCCATGCGGTGGGCGTCGGCGCCGCCGACGAGCATGCCGTACTTCTCGACGAGGCGGAAGCCCGGCGTCGTCTTGCGCGTGCCGGCCAGCACGCCGGCGTAGCCCGCGGCGCGGAGGTTGACGAGCATGCCGCGCGTCATGCTGGCGACGCCGGAGCAGCGGGCGAGGAGGTTCAGGGCGACGCGCTCGCCGAGGAGGACGCCGCGCGCGGGGCCGGTGACGGTGGCGACGCGCATCTTGCCGCGCACGGCGCCCTCGCCGTGGCCGCGGAGCTCAATGTGCGACCCTTCGCGGACGTGCCACTCGACGGCGCAGCCGCACTGGGCAAAGACCTCGTCGACGAAGGGGCGGCCGGCGACGATGCCGCCGGACTTGCCCCAGAGGGTGGCGGTGCGCGGGTCGCCGCCGACGACGAAGCCGCCGTAGTCGAAGCTGGGGGTGTCCTCGGCGAGCCAGGCGGTGACGACGGATTTCCAGCTGGGGGGGAGGAGGTGCTCGAGGGAGCCGTGCTCGAGCGGGACGTCTTCCATGGCGGGGTGAAGGGGGGGAGGGGAGGTGGTTATCGAGGTTTCTTGCGGCTCGTAGGAGGGAATCGGAGGCGTTGGGGGGGGGGGTGGGGAGAGATCGAGGAGGGGAACACGGATCGGATCGGATCGGATCGGATCGTTGCGATTCAATGGTTTCGGGTATCGCGGGGTGGAGGTGTCGATGGGATTGAGGCGCGGACGTCGAGGAATAGCTCAATTCGCAGGTCGAGAGCGGGAGGCGGAGGGTTTGTTCTTGTCGTTGTGTGTGACGAAAGGAAAAAGGATGTTGCCACGGGTAGTTTCTGGTTTCGTTGACGTCGTGTCGCTGTGGCCGGCGCCGGCTTCTGTCGGTCGGTGCCGTCTTCTGCCGAATGGCGGGGTTGAAGGGTTGCCAGCTGGGCGGGGTCTGGTGACAGTCGCTGCCGGCTGCCCTATGAAACGACTATCAAGTATAAGTGAGATGTGAGTGTCTTTACTCCCGCGTGCATTGATTCCGACCGGACAGAATATTTGTGTATTTTGTTGAAATGGTGATTTAGATCGGAAGAATCAAGAAGAATACAAGAGGACAAGACGTTCAGTTCGCCCCCGTACATGGTCATGACCGATGGATGCGTTGCTCCTCCATGGTTATCAATACTGAACTTGGTGTAAGTGAACAGCCTATACTCAAGGAAAACATCATACAGAGCAAACGTTTTGAAGTGCAAACATGCTCGTGCGATGACCTGGATCCACAGTTACTGTTCGTCTTCCCGAGGGCCGTGTGCCCTTTCCAGCCCCGAGTCCAACCGGACGCGCGAGTGAAAGCTCCGCATGACTTCGTTTTGCGCATCTTGTACAATGCGGACCATCCTCTCCCGCTCCGCCTCTGGCATGTCGTTCGTTGCAACGTGCGAGTCCCCAAGACGCTCGCTGACCGCTTGGGGCAGATGGAGCCTGAGATACCGCTCGAGTTGGCCAATGTCGCCGGTGCCATCTGCAGACCTCTCCCTGCTGCCTCTGGCGTCATTGTTATCATCTCCTGCAACTTATATTAGAAAGAGAGTGTTTCGGTTTAAATGGATCAAACCCCCACGCGTGGTGAATCCAGCCTCGCACCCCCCCGGCTGCGTTGTCGGCAGAGCAGCGTCGCGGTCCGCGCCCGACGCCGTCGTCGCGTCCGCCTGCTTGATCAAATCCCTGAAACCATCAATCAGCGCCCCGGCGGCCGCCACGTTTAGATCCACGTTCGGGTAACGTTGCAAGTGCGTCATCTCTGTTGTAGTCGAGTCCCCCAAACCGCTGATGGAGATGCGGAGAGATACGGAAGTGCTTGACGATGGACTGTGCTTTGTTTCCATTTCCGGGTCCCTTGACGCGCGTGAGCATATCTCTGCGAGAGTCTCGGTGTCAGCCGTTGTGATTCGGTCAATACTCGTGCTTTCAGATAGCGGGTTGTATTTCTCGGAAGACGGACGGGGACGTCGTACGTTTGTTGTCATCCTGCGGCTGCCGGCCCCGATCGCTGAGATAAACCGGGACGATGAATGCCGCCATCAAAAGCAGCCCCAAGGACATCCCAAACGCAAGCTCGAAGAAGTCGGACCTGGACATGCGAAAAATCTCATCCTTGTCGCCGCCGCAAATGGCTGCTGGGAGGGTTGTCGCCATGCTATGCCGTGGCTTAGGTATGGTCGAAGGTGTCCTCACCTCCAAGAGCGTCACACAAGACACTGGCAGCAAATCGACATTATGGAAGGAGAACTCAGCCCTCTTTTGTATCCGTATCCCTAGGGGATAGACCTACCTGCTTTGACTAGTCGGGATACCCGCATCTCTGTGCACGCTGAAGTCCCAAGAACATGCATTGGGTTAAGAAAGCGAAGATCTCTCGGCATCTTGGGGACGCCAATGCTGCCCAAGTTGGGAGTATCCGGTCACTGGAAGGATCCAAGCAGCCAAGCCGGAACGCCACTTGTAGTAGGTCTCTCGGCACCAGCTTCTCAAAGAGTGATAGTATGTCATGAGGAGATTTATAAGGCGTTAATTAATGGCTAGAATTCAGCGTCGTTTTTTCGCGACACGGTATTACCACGGCTGTCTCAGAAACACACGAAAGAATAACGGCCTCCACCTGCGCCTCCTTACTCAAGATGATAAAGTGGTTCAAGCTTGGCGCTCCTGTCGAAGAACACGTATCTCCTCACGACCCAAGGCAACCACGTGCGGACCTGGTAAGCGGCGTGGCGGCGTGTAGGGACCCCAAAGATGTAATCCAGCTCCTCCAACGTCAGTTGTCTGTAGTTCGCGGGTCAGCCGTGTTGAACAGCACGCAATTCCGTTACCTGAACCGTCAACTTACTTGGTCTCCGGGATCAGGAAGAAGATGACGACAAAGGCCAGCATGTTCAGGCCGGCGTACAGGCCAAAGGCCCCGGTTGGCCCGATTCTGTGCAGCAGCTCGGGGAACGTCAGGGTGAGGGCGCTGCCGATGGCGTTGTTTACGCAGATTGTGAACGCCGAGCCGATCTCTCTGTGAGACAGGGGGAAAGCCTCGGAGAAGTAGATGGACGGCAGAGGGCCGATGCCTGCCGTGTTGTCAGTTGTGTTCGCGGGGACGATGGAGAGACGCCATCACTCACCGGGCCCGTACATGGCCGCGAAGAGGTAGATGAAGAAGGCAATCAGCGGGACCCTGGCGCTGGAGCCCTGGTCCATCAGGAAGCAGAGGCCCGCGGCGAGGAGGCACCAGGCCATGTTGGGGAACGTGACCAGCAGCAGGTTCCTCCGGCCAAAAGTGTCCATGACGTAGACGGCCGGGAACGCGAAGACGAAGACGACGAGGCCGAAGCCCATGGAGGCCAGCAGGCAGTTGCGCGTGGAGTAGCCGGCCTGCTCGAAGATGGTCGACGAGTAAAAGGCCATGATGTTGATGCCGCTGAACTGCTGGGAGACGACGATCCAGGACGAGGCGAGCGTGGCCCTGCGCAGGCGGGGGACGGTGAGCAGGTCGGCCATGCGCCGCAGGAGGGTCCGGCCGCCGAAGGCGTCCTTCTCGACGATGAGCTGCCTGTGGGCGTAGTACAGGTCCCTGGCGGCCATCATCTCGGTGTTCCGCAGGCGGCAGAAGGACCGGAACGAGTCCTGGTAGCGCCCCTTTTTCATCAGCCAGCGCGGCGATTCTGAAGTTTTTTTTCTCCTCCATCAGTCAAAGGCTAGAAAAGGAGAGCAAAGGGGGGGGAAGACACTTCATATCTCCATCAAACGTACCGGGACAGAACCAAACAAAGATCAGAACGGGGACGGCCGGGGCGAAGGCGGCGCCGAGCTGGAACCGCCAGGCCAGGTCCCCGATGCGGTACCAGACCAGGTTGGAGCAGAAGCCGACGAAGATGCCAAAGGCGACCCACAGCTGGAAGCTCGTGACGATGCCGCCGCGGACGGCGGCGGGGGCGACCTCGGCCGAGTAGACGGGGATGGTGGAGATCTTGACGCCCATGCCCAGGCCCATGAAGAGGCGGCAGAGCAGGAGGCCCCACCAGTTGCGGGTGAAGGCCTGGGCGAGGACGGGGAAGACGCAGAACAGGCCCGTCAGGAAGATGGTGCCGCGGCGGCCGAGGCGGTCGTTGATGGGGTCGGCGGCCCAGGCGCTGAGGAGGCCGAAGAGGGTGGGCGCGGCGTTGACGACGCCGACGAGGGCCTGGTGGCCGGGGCCGTCGATGCCGAACTCGCGCGGGAACGAGAGGTTGGCGCCGTTGGCGCCCGTGTTGTCCCACCCCTGCACGGCGGACCCGAGGGAGCAGAGGGCGACGCTGAGGTAGAGGTCGCGCGGGAGGCGCCAGCGGTGGGTGACTTCGCGGCCGAGGGCGCGCCTGTCGTCGTCGGTGAGCTCGTCGAGCGACGCGTACGAGTCCGGGTGCTGGGCGGCGAGGGCCCCGCGCAGGAAGACGCCCTGCTTGTCGGGGAAGCCGAACTCGCGGCAGAAGGCATCGACCTGGGCGACCAGGTCGGGCTTGGAGATGCCGAGGAGGGGGTTGCGGATCCTGTGTGTGTGTGTGTGTTTGAGTGAGTGTGTGTAAGTCTTTGGGGGGTAAGAGGCTATTTTTTATATATATTTCTTTTGTGTTTTGTTTCCCTACCTGGCTTCGATGTTTCTGGTGTAGTCGGCGTTGCTGTGCTCGACGTGGCTTACACCGAGTTTGGACTTGACGTCGCCCTCGACATCGGGAGCGTGAGACATGTTGCTTGGGGGTTGCAGCCAGTCAAAGAATCGGGCTCATAGAGAACGAAGTTGATAGATCAAGGAGACTAGAGCTACATGTGGTTGGTAGAGATATGGTCAGCTTGATCATGACTTAGCATCACGACATTTGGACTCATGGTGTCTCTTTATTTATAACTCGACCCACCTCAACTACACTCCCCAGCATCCCAACTCTAAAGACGGTTTCCCCATGGGGTCGAACTACATGTTATCGCGTCCTCGCCGCCGCTTGTCTGGCATCCCCGGTGGCATCGGCTGTTGAACGGCTGTAGGAAGGTCCTTCCGGCCTGTGTTCCCCTTGACAAAAGCTCGATGCCGCGAGTCCCTGCACAGGGCAACTCAGGTTGATACTTGTACTAGTCCGGGATGAGGAGGAGGAGTGCGGGGCCGCCCTGCCTTGTGTCCAGGAACCGGACAGTATTGGACGGGCGAGCAGGACGCGCTAGTTGGTTGATCTGCGCAGGGCATCATGGACGGGATGCTGGCTCTGAACCTTGCTTCTCCCTTTGTGGAGGGGAAAAGGAGAGAGGACGATGGTATGGACTTGAAGCCCTTGTCTCGTCGGAGTTTATTTTCCTGCTCTACCTGTACCTTCTTGGCCTGTCCAAGAAGATTGTTCTCATAGACGGTGGCAGCTCAACTCGTCCCATGTTGACACAAAAATACTGGCAATTTTTGTGGCAGAAATTCTGTGATAGCTTATAAGAAACGAGAGAAAACAGACCCGCAAGACTGAAGCCATAAAACTCCTCTACCGAATCGAGGGGAGCCGGCACCTGGAAAGTCGCTGGGCCGTCAACTGGGGCAATTTTTACCCCAGAGCATCCTCCGTCTCCAACGTCCATCTCCCCAGTCTACCATCAGACGATGAACAGGGACATGGGCATGGCGGTGCGGGGTTTCCTGTTGCCCTGTGTGTGTACGCCCAGTGCCCTGCGTGTGGTCTCTGGTGCCCTGCGTGTGTTTACCCTCCGCAGGATGTATGTCTTCTTGAGATCCTGAGGAGCGTTTGGCTTAGTGTTGCCACTGGCCGAGAACAGTTCGGAATGGGACCATGGAGAAGAGTTCAGCAAACAGGAGTAAGCTTCTCGACACACGCAGGGCATGTGACCGTGTGTGCTCGGCCAAAATGGCCTAACAGCAAGAGAATATCCAGTGTATTAAAGAAAGGGGCTGCCTTGGACCGCATTGCCTCAACCTCTATACTCTCCTATCGGAATCTTTGCAACAGGCAACCCGAACTCAACACTTGACCAGATTTCTACTCGAGTATCTACAACAAAAATGGGAAGCCGAGGCGTCATGACCTGGCTCGACAAGCTGGAAGAGCAGCGTGAGACGGGCGCAAACTCCCCACCCTCCTCGGAGCCTCGGTTGCTGACCGCGGACAGTCAACGTCGACGTCGACTGGATGGACCCCGAGTACATCAAGAGCATGCCCATCGTCCCCCACGACCAGACGAGCAACCAGCTCTGGGTCGATATCCAGCTCGGCCACCCGTCCAACAGGGACCTCTTGTTGGAGACGGCCAAGGAGTTGAAGGACGAGGGATGGCTGGCCATCTACACCCGAATGGTGCGTAGTCGGACCCCTTCTTTCACCGTTGCCACATTTACGCAAAAGAAAGGACCATAGCATCAAGCTGACCATCCCCCCACCCCCCCGGGGAACATTTCCAGGCCGTCCTCATGTGCAAGAAGAACATCGACTCCATCCGGGGCCGGGTCCTGCTGCAGACGCTCCCGTCCAACGCGTACAAGACGCAGGAGACGCTCGACCACGCGCGGCTGTACGACCGCGAGTTCGCCCGCGCCGGCGTCGGGCGCGACAGGTACTGCATCAAGATCCCCTCGACGGGGGCGGCCCTGAACGCCGCCAAGGTGCTCTCGTCCGAGGGCATCCCGACGCTCGGGACGGCGCTGTTCGGGCTCCCGCAGGCCATCGCGTGCAGCCAGGCGGGGATGCTATACATCAGCCCGTATTACAACGGTGAGGGACCGACCTTTCCCTTCCCCTTCCCCCCCCGCCCTCCTTTTCTGTTGACTTGTTGCCCGGAGGGCTTTTGGTTGAGTCTCGTGCTGATATAAGGGGAGGGGAGAAAAGAGGTGCGAGCCCACGACGAGCCGGAGGCGCTGTGGCCCGACGTCAAGGACCCGGCGACGCAGCATCCCATGTCGGCGCGGATCGTCCAGATCATCGAGACGTACAAGCGGCTGTACAAGCAGACGGGGAGAGAGCAGCCTTTCGTGAAGAACGCCAGGTAATGCCCCCGCCACGACCCACGATGAGAACCGGAGTAGTATAGGAGAGGGCAATCCCCCACCCCCGACAGCTAGGCTTTTTCGCTAACCCCGGACATCATTCTCAGCTTCATCTCGGCCAAGGAAGCCATGGCGGCCGGGGAGATGGGATGCCACTCGGCGACCATCTCGCACACGGTGCTCGACCAGCTGGCGAAGCTGCCGTACGACGGCGCCGCGCAGCCGGGCGAGGGCGTGCCGAAGCCCGCGCACGTCTACAGGGACGCCGTGCCGCTCCCGGCGCGGCTGAGGAGGCTCGTCGACGTTGACCCCCTGTCGCCGGCCGGGAAGTCGCTGGCGGCGGCGGCGAGCGCCGACGACGTCGACTATCTCGCGGACGGGGGCGCCGAGCTGCAGAGGGCCATCGAGGCGGACGCCGTCACCGCGACGCGGCTGGCGGATGCGCTGAAGCTGTTTGTCGGCGGCGAGGAGAGCAGCCGGGCCAAGATCGAGGAGGTTCTGGGCAAGGTTTGAGCTAGGGGTCGGTCTCTTCTTCTAGGCCGACAGGTGCGTGTGCGTGTGTGTTTCTGCTGCGATAGTTTGTTCGCGCCGTGTTGGACATTTTCAGAGTACAAATATGAATAGATCACCCGTGCCATGAGACCCATTGCTGGGGCTGTTGAAGTGACACGCCGTGATCCAGACCGGTTGAGGCCATGTACCCCGGTGACAGTGGGACGGATTCGGTAAACAGCCCGGCATCTAGAGGAGGAGGAGGAGGAGGAGGAGGAAAGGAGTCCATGTTCAGGAGCGGCAACTGTTGGTGCAGACCGACGTCGCCAAAGATCTGATAGTCATCTGCACTGGATGTAGTGGTTGCCGATAAGGGGACGTCTGGTATTGCCGCGTTTGTTCCCAACGGGACATGATGGTTTGGCATCGTCATGGGAGGGGGCTCCGAGGGGAAGGCTGTTGTTGACGGCGGCTGGGCGGGAGGAGGACCAGACCAGGACGTGTTCAGTAGGAGGCCGTCCAAGCGCGAGAGGGCATGGGGTTCTAGAGCCGGTTCCGCAGGGAGAATCCGGGGGATATGAGATGCTTCGATGGTGACTTCATCCGGTCCCGTCCTGTCCTGGCTGCGGCCGCCAGACGACCCCCCATTTTGCTCCGGACACCTCCACGCATGGGCGGCCGAGGGGCGCCGCTGAGACTCCTTCTCCGTCTCGACCAGCCCTTCAACACGGCAGACGGTCTGTGGTCGCCGCGGAGCGGTACCGGCGCCGTGCCTCCACAGGTTCACCTCGGCCAGCAG
Source organism: Colletotrichum higginsianum IMI 349063 (assembly GCF_001672515.1). NCBI lineage: Eukaryota > Fungi > Ascomycota > Sordariomycetes > Glomerellales > Glomerellaceae > Colletotrichum > Colletotrichum higginsianum. The sequence continues at coordinate 501,756 of NC_030958.1, forward strand.
CTCGTCGCGCTCCCGCACCAGGGACCGGATGTCGTAGAGGGTCTCGAGGCAGCGGCTCTCCAGCAGCTTGTGGCGGGCTATGCTCTCGTCGACGACGACGTGCTTCGAGAGGTGCCTGGGGTCCGCTTCCGCGAGGCCGGGGAGCTGGCCCGCGAGTTCCTGCGCTCGTCAGCAAAGAAGAAGAGAGATATATCACATGACATGTATCAAGCAAAAGTCAGCCGCGGCCGGCTACCATAACCACACATATAAAGAGGGGGAGGGGTGGGGTTAGTTCTCACCGTCAGGCGCTCCTTGAAGGCCTCGCGGCGGCCCCTTTCGAAGATGCGGTGGGCGGCTCTGTCTTCGGGGGAGAAGTTCCTGACGCGCTTCTTGGTGGACTTCCTCGTCGAAGCAGCCTCGGGCGGCGCGGTCGTATTGTTATCCATGTAGGAGGCTCTGTCACCCACCACCCATCCGAGGCAGAGTCACGGATTTTACGCAGGGAAAACGATGAATGAGGTATGCAGATATCCCCTCCCCCCCTTGTTATCGATGGACAGTCAACTGTGTGCCTTGGACAGGAGATGGCGAGATGACCAACGAATGAATTTGCCTCGGGGAGGGGTTTGCGATGTTGCTTGACGCTTGGGCAAAGAAGTCGGACCGTCAGTTGTCGGATCGAGGCCCGAGGTAAGACGAAGACGGAAGACACCTGGACTGGAGTCACTGGACCTCGATTGTTTGTCTGTCCCCGAGGCTGGTCTCTAATGGCAGGGATCCCTGGTATTCTTCTCTACACACCCCGCACGTCAGGAATTACACGGCAATGTTGGGTTGGGACCGGTCGATACCAGTCGGTTGAATCGTCCCCTACAAAGCTTGATGACCTCGGCACTCTCTGCCTTGCATAACGAGGTGCAACTGACTCATGAGCTGCAAAGCCCGAGGTGCCGACTGCAACTTCTTCCTTGAAACTGTCGTCTCTTGTTGTCACACGCAATGTTGAATTGGACTTGGGTCCCCCGCAGGACAACGATCCGAGCGGTCATGGCATGGGATGGAGTCTGGATCTTTACCTCGTGAACGGACTACGAAAGGCATTTACAGCTTGGTGTCCTGTATCAACATGACTCGAACCAGCTGTGAGCCGTCATTACCGTTCTATCTACTCTGACTCTGACGAATCCCCCCCCTTCATCCGTGCCCCGATGGCGCGGCGCTCATGTCCACGGGGAAGAAGTTGAACAGGTCCGTCGTTAAGACGTCAAAGTTCAAGTCGGAGAAGGGATTCACCGCGCCCGGCATAGACGGCATGGCGTAATCCGCCAGGGGCTCCTCCGGCTGCTGCGGGCGATACGACGCCCTGTTGCTGAAGAAGATGAGGTCGTCCGAGGCGGTGGCTGCCCCGCCCGTCCCGCTCCCGGCGGCCCCGGCGGCCCCGGCGGCGCCCCCCCTGTTCTCCTCGAGCGACGGGAACTGGATGTTGGTCGGGAACCGGTGGTTGTCGGGGATCCACGCGGGCGACGAGTCGGCGGACGACGCGGCGTCCATGAGGGAGGCCGTCGACTTGGACGCGTCGATGGACTGCTCGACAGCCCAGACGATGCGCTTGATGGAGCGGATGGCGTTGGTGACGGGCTCGTCGCCGACGAGGGCGCGGAGGCAGGAGACGGCCGTCTGGATGAACTCGAGGTTGTGCGGGTGCTTCGACGGGTGGCGGAGGCTGTCGTATAATAGGACGGCACAGGAGGACTCGATGAAGAAGGCGAGGTACCGGCGTGTCTGCGGGGGGGGGAAAAGAGAGAGAAAAAAGTGATCAGTCACAGACTCTGAGATGACGGTTTGTCAAGGAGGGGGGGAGGGAGGAGGGGGGGAAGAGTGTATCAGAGGAGGAGACACGCGTTACCTTGCACTCTTCCGGTCCACGGAGCATGTTGTGCGTGAAAGCGAGGGCGTCCTGCGCGGCGTCCGTCGCGTGTCTGCAGGCCTGCCGGAGCCAGATGTCGCCCACGCCGACGGACCCTTGGCCGGACTGGAGGGCGGCTTCGGCGATCAAGAAGGGGCGGAAGATGATGAGGATGACGTGGAAATAGACTAATATCACCAACAACACCACCACCACCGGCGGTGTTGGTTTCGTATCAGCACATCACGTCACTTCACAACCGAACCGAACCGAACCGACGAAGAAACGTCCTAGTGGTCCGCAAGGGGGGGTTTGGGGGGGTGTTTGCACTCACTGTTGTGCAGCAGAAGACTGGTCTCGGCGTTCCACGCGTCCCCCCTCTGCACGCTCGCCGAGGACCCCAGACTCCATTTGTCGCCGTACTGGCGGAGTTGGCCGTGCAGCTTCTCGGCCTTGCCGTAGAGCTGCCGGAGCGAGTCGGTCCTCCGGTCGTAGATGGACTCGATGGTCTCCTCGATGACGCTGGCGAACTGGCAGAGCGCCATCAGCGTCGGCTGGCCGTCGGGGTACGGGCACGAGTCGAAGTCGGACTTCTTCATCATGCTGCGCCGGCCGACCACCAGGCTGAGCCAACTAAGGGAGAGTTGCGTTCGCGTCAGTCGCTCAGATAGATCGTTTGGCAGCTGAGAGAGAAGAAGAAAATTGAAAAGAAAAAGAAAAAGAAAAAAGGAGGACTCACATCTCAAGGAAGTACAGAGACCAAAGCGTCACGAGCCTCCCCTGGACCTCCTCTTTCCGGGATATGGCGCCCGTGGTCCCCGCGTGTAGGCCCATCGCCAGGGCCTTGCGGCACGCGGTACCGTTGTGCAGGTAGGCCGAGTTCGGGCGGCCCATGCTCAGCTGGTAGTGCGCCATGAGGATGGAGAACTGGATCATGGGCAGCGTGACGGCGTCCTCGTAGACGACGGCCTCCCTCCTGGCGTGCACGAAGAGCGACTCGGCGGCGTCGGTCTGCGGGGTGCTCAGCGCCCCCAGGGCGAGGGCGGCGAGGAAGACGGTCCGCCGCTGGGGCTGGACGGCGGCGGCAGCGGCAGGAGTGTCCGCTCCGTGGCGGACAAACAGCGCCGGGAGCATCTCGTCGAGCTCGCACGGCGTGAAGAAGGGCAGGGTCGCGAGGTGCGTGTTCTTGAACTGCCGGACGAACTCGGCCGCCTGCGCCGGCGAGACGGGGCAGCAGGCCGCGGCGGGCTGCGCCGGCTGCTGCTCGAGGTTGATCTTGAGCGGCATGCCGAAGAAGATGTTGCGCTGCATGAACATGTCGAGCCCGGGCCCGCCCTCCTGGACGTCCCGGGCGTGGTTCTGGCCGTACTGGTGGCCGGCGGACAGGAGGCCGCGGTGGATCTGCTGCAGGAAGGCCGAGTTGGACGAGGGCCCGTAGAAGAGCTGCGAGCTGTCGGTGGACTTGGGCGCGTGGTGGGCGGCGGCGACGCTGTGGTAGACCTCCGTCTGCGCGACGTGCTGGTGGTGGCGCTCCTCCTCCTCGGCCGACCGGTGTGAGGCGGCGGCTGCTGCGTGGTCGTCCCGGCGGCCGGCGTGATCGGAGCCCGGCGTGCCGACGACGGCGCCGTTGCCCGACGCGGCGGTCTCGGCGTTCACCGGGAGGGGCGGCGCCGGCGTGGCCCGCTTTGTCGACAGCCGGACGCGCGGCTTGAGCCGGTAGGCGCAGTCGGACGGCTTGTTCTCGCACTGGCGGCAGGGCTTGTGGCCGGAGCACTTGACCTTGCGACGCCGGCACGGCTCGCAGGCCTTGGGGATCTTGCCGCCGAACTTGCTGTTGGACGACTGCATTTGCTACTATCTCCGAGATAGGAAGCGTGACCCGCAGATATGATTTGATGGATGGATGGATAGACCCGGTCCGTCCGGGGTGCTGAGGCTCAACTCAACTCAACAGGGAAGATCATCCACCCTGGAGAGCTCAGAAAGAACGGAAGTGAAGGGAAGGATAACTCCTCAAGTCCGAGGAGGAATTTCCGTGGCTGCTTCTCGGTTACGGGGGTTTGTGAATATGGGGAAGAAGAAGAAGAAAAAGTGACGATTCCGTGGCGGGCTCAGTGATTGTGAGCATTGACGTAATTCCGTAATTCCGCATTTCCGGAACGCCGGTTTAAGTCCGCGTTGCCGGCTCCGCTGTTCCGGGATCCACCGGTAGAAGAGACTCTTTGATAAACATACAAGGCCGCGGGAGGGGGACGGAGACAGCAGAGAGCATGGAGAAGCATGAAAAAGTTCATAAGCCGCGGGGTAGGGCAGCCCTTGAGGTGATATCCAACTTGTCTCTTGGGGTGTTTGATGGATACAGATCCAAGTCAACATATACGGGGCCACCTCGTCCGCTTACAAGGGCCCGTCCGTATCTTCTGCATAACCTGATTGGCCGTTGGGTCCCAATGCAGCAAACGGCCGGGCCCGTGCCGAACGGGACGACACTTCGGAGCCGTCGGCACGGAGCCGGCGTGGCTCTCTCTCTTGCACAGCATGGTCTGCCATATACGTTACGGGTTGGCCGGCAGGTACACTGCAAGCGACCTCGAGTTGGTCGTCAGCGGGAACGTAAAGGAGGGGAAAGGCGGTTCATCTTGTGGGCTCAGTCAAGCTCTCACCAGCGAACCGTAAGTCGCTACAGACCGTGGAATCGGCCTCGAGAGTAGAGTGTATTTCAGTCCAGTCCTGTTTTCTTTCCTCCAAGAACATACGTTACAGAGTATCAAGCCGACTGCGACGACGTCCTGAAACGCCTGCAGAGAGAAAGCTGACCAAAACAGGAATTCTTCCAACAACGGCACGCCGGCGTCCACCACTGCCTGTATCTTTGGGGTGTCTGATAAGGCCCCGTAAGGACCATTTCTGTCCTTTTACGTACTTCCTAGGTTCGTCTGAATGAAAAGGCACAGATATCACGAACATAGTTTCTACGCGGAGGCTCATCCGGCCGGTCAACGGGGAATTTGCCGACTTGGTGCCGCCGGACTGATTCATTCACCGACCTCGAAAGAAACCAGCCACTTAGCAAAACAAGACCTAATGCCATGGCCGCAACAGTATGTGTTGTGCTCTCGAGCCGCATTTTGATCAGCCGCCGAGCCTAACAGAGAGTTTTCCGGCCTTTCGTGACCACCCGAAAAGGCTCCTCGCGGACTTTTGTGCGGACTGTCGTCGGGTCAATATCGAAGAAATTCCCACGAACCCATGAGTAAGGAAACTCTCCCCCGCACCCAAACCTCGACTCGCGCCCGCTTGTCTAGGACGTCTTGGGAAGTTCACTCGGGAAGGTTCCTCTCGACTGATAAGCTCCCACCGGCGGCTACGGCCCACTGACGACTGACTCGTCTGATTTGACGTGTGCTTATCCCCATGCCCATCTTGGGTTTTCAGCCCAGTTGCCTTGCCCGGAGGGAGGACGTTTCTGGACTACTCGCTAGTCATTTTCATCCCGGGACGGTAATCGAGGCCCCCCCCCCCTTTTCGACTTTGACGACAGCCGCTGATTCCCAAAGTCGGCTCGTAAGTGGCAGTTCCTGTATGCAGACGTATCGTATCACCTGCGCTGTTGTTGATTCTCTGACTTTACGCTACTGGCATCTGACACCCCTATTCTAGATTGCGAATGCGACGGAGTTAGGTAGGGTATAGACGCCGTCGAGAAACAAGGTAGATCCTTGTTCACATTGCGCGATCCCAGGAACCATCGGATGGACTAGTTGCCGAAGCCCGCAAACAGCACCTGGAGTAGATCTGTGAAACATGTCGTCCGGGGAACCCTTTGAGATATGTGGCCGGCAACCTCGATCACATTTCCAGATACAACCGCCGATCGCCCACACTCACCGTGTTTGACAGGCCAGGCTGCGCGTCCAAGATCGGGCTCGGCTTGAGGCTTACACGGCCGCACCGTACAGGTAGGCCACACAAGACGGCCAAAGGCGTAGTTTAACTCTCTCTCACCCGGTCTAGCCTTCGGTCTCTGCGCAGCCACACACGCTCTCACATTACCTTGTATATCATGCCCAAGTAGACCCATTAATTTTCCAATACAATTAGTATGGCTAGGAAACAACACAGGCCAAAAAGGGAGCGAGTTCCTGCTTGAATACCATAACTTCTGCCTGCCGGTTACAACAGGGTATCGTACAAGGCTTGGGGCCGTGACTGGCCCTGGCCCTGGCCCTTGTCGTCAGATCGAGCCGGCGACCACATCTGGGAAAAAGCGGATTGAGGACGTGCGTGAGAGCAGCCAGATGCCATCGTACGGTCGCCGAGTTGGGCATGGTGTATATGGGCATGGTGTATGTGGGTATGGTGTATATGGGTTTGGTGTATATGGGTTTGGTGTGCAACTTTACACTCTACGGTATCCGACAACTCGGAACAAACCTTTCCTTTGCCTGCCACCAGAGTACAAGTAGAAAGTCATCGGAAAAGGGGCATGCTCAATCACGTACGCAGTGGTGGCACTAACTTTCATCGTCACCCGCCGCCGGCAAGCAGCGGGCGTATGGGTTGACTCTCAACTGCGTACATCGTCACACACACACACACACACACACACACACAAACAACTGCAATGTACCTACTTAGGCGAATATCTCTAGTGCCGTCCAAAGGTTGTGGCTCTCTCAGCATCGCAGGTTGCAGAGTCGGCGGGCGGGTACAGGCACATCCCAGGTGGGTGGGTGGCCCTCCCGCACTCCCGCGGAGGGGCGGGGGCGGAGGAGCCGAGAACGGCCGAGGCGGAGGCCGAAAAAGGCTGTTTTGTTTCTTGATTCCAGGCCAAGCAAGGTTCGGCGTCTTCTCCTGCGACGGCGATTGGTCGTGTCGGTCAAACAAGGTTCGTTCGGGGAACCGGGTTGCAGCCTGTATCCTGTATGGGGGGGGAGGGGAGGGGGGGGGGGGGGGGGGGGGGGGGCGACAGACAGACACCCAACGGGGGAGATGTTGCGTGTTAGTTCGAATATGGAGGAGAAGAACGATGTCCTTGCTGAGGCCCAGGCGGCGTGCCTTTTCCCTTTTGATGTATGATCGCAGCACACGGCAGCAATCCGGCTTGAACTTGAGAGTCATGACCGGCAGCAGTAGTACCGTTCCCCTTTGCAGGGTTCATGTTCGTCGAATCAGTTCGGACGCGTTGGGGTCCATCTCTACCTCCGTCCTCCGTCGGTAACTCAATAGAGTTGCCTTTCCTCCGCACCGGCATCAGGGGGGGGGGGGGGGGGACAGGATAAAGAGGGAGAAAAAAAAGTAACATATTCATGGCAATGCAGCTCTTCGTGTGAAAAGCCAATCGCCAACGCCAAATGCGGTCCAAGGTTGTGCAGATAGAGTTCAACCTTGGCTCAGATTGGAGATTGGAGGCGCCCGACAACGAAAGCGAATCGAATCCAACAAGAGAGTTTTGCCCAATTCCGCAGCGCCCGCGATACGGACAGACTCCGTGCCAGGTCAAGCGCTGCTCGACTTGGGGTTGGGCTGCTAAGCGCGTCGAGATGGGCGGCGCGTTGGATGGGACTGGATGGACGTAGGGCGGAGTTCCTGTCTTGAAGCCGTGACACTTGTTGTTGTTGTTGTTGTTGTTGTTTTGTTGCGCGCTGAAACAACGTGGCACAGACGGTAAGCAGCAGTGTACCGAGGTTGTAGGATCAAAAGGTGAATCGTTCGTTCCCTCGGCCGACGGGTTGCGTGTCTTTTCTTCTTGGCCTCTCCTCTCTCCCTCTCTCTTCTTCGCCAGGTCGGTTTCGCTTTTGTTTTCCCCCATATGCCCTGCTGTAGCTGAAGTTTGTAAGCCCGCTAGGCAAAAAAACCCCCAGCGCAACGAACAAAGAAAAAGCCGTTGTTGGCGCGCCTTGAGGCGAACGAGAAACTGGTATGAAGGGGGGCGTAAGCAGAGACTGTGAATGGTGGAAACCGGCATACATTGCAGGCTAAAACCATAGCATACATCGTACACACAGACAAGACAACCCCGTACCCGAAACCTTGGAGAAACGCTCCGTACGATGCTACGATATACGAGTACAGACAAGAGTACTGTCAGGAGAAAGTCCCGACCGAGTGTCCCCCCCGGAACGGGCGATCCGCAAGGATTCTAGAACGCTTTTGGATCAGGGCCAAACTAAAAAGGGCATGTCACAAGCCGTCTTTACATGTCACCGGCCGCTGCGCCTCCAAGCCTCTTGCTCGAGCAAGCAAGTAAGGCTGGCTTTGGTTTACTTGCCTGCCCCCCCCCAAAGGCATACCAATTTCCACCTCCATCGGGCACCGCACCCCTGCCCCTTGATTAGGATTTGCAGTTTTCCAGAGGATTACCCTAAGATCCCTAGTTAGTTCCAGTAGTCTGTAGTACCGATTTGTATGATGTAGGCCCAGCCCCGCCGTGATCTCAAACTAAGGACTCCAACACACAAAAACTCGGGAAATGGCTTCCAGACCAAAACCAGATTCGGTAAGCAAGCGCCGCTTCGAAGTCCCTGAATCATTGCTCGGAGCCCATAGCTTCCTGCCATCTAAGGGTTAGACGAAGATGAAGAGGCGCCTACTTTCTCCTTGTAGAGTATTTACGTAATTCTCTCCGAGTGCCCTACGATGTATACCGCCTTCTTCTCCTCCTCCTCCCGCCTCTCACACCTCTCACACCTCTCACAGGCCACGCCGCCAGGATTGCCTCGTGTCACCTGGGACTCTTGGGAATCTTCAGAGTTTCGCCCGTTGTTCATCACCCCACCGCGCCAGGCTTGCTTCGCGCCTCGACCATCCATTAGAATGTCCGACCGCCCAACACTCGACGAACTCTATCCAGGGGTAAGGGAGCCCGAGGGCGAGTCAGGGACCAGTACGGGACTCGTCCCTCCTCTTTTTACAGTATGTCGACAGGCTTGGGGGTCTTTCTTTTTATTTAGCGTCTTGGCAGCCGTCCCGTTCCGTTGCTGAGTGTTGCTGGCTTTAACTCGGGGGCCCCCATCGCCGTCGAGAAGGATATTCAGGTTTTTTGGTTTGTTTTTATCGCCTCCCGCATTTACCAGATACAGAGTTTTCCTTCTGCGACACACACACACACACACACACACACACCGAAAAGGAAGAGAGAAGAAGGAAAGGAAGAAAGAAAGGACAAAGGGAGACACACAGAAAAAAAAGCAAAAAAGTTACCACCCGACGACCGTGAAGCGATGAGCCTCCTCGTACGGCTCATGGCTCATGTAGAGCGATCGAGGACACAATGAGCAACGACACGAGCCCGGTAGGGGCGTTCCCCGCCCCGCCGGGCGTCATCCCCAACTTCGAGAACCCTCGGGACGCCGGATGGACGCTGAACGTTGCCTCGATGAGCGTCATGGCCGCCGTCACGACGCTGTTCATCGGGATCAGGACATACGTGAAGTTCTCCTTGACGACTCCGCTTTTGCCAGAAGACTGTATGTATATTCCCATGAAAGGTCACCGCGTGGCGGTTTGGAGGGATGAAGACGGCCAACACGACATTGAGACATTTGAGACTGACCTAGATATGTCACCAGACACATGTGTGCTTTCGTATGTGAGTTTGAACGTCTCGCGGACATCCCCGGGTTTGCTTCGGAGGCAAGACCCGCCATACTGACCGTAGCAGGCTCTCATCATGTTATATATTGCGACGGTGTTTGTCATGGCACATTACGGCGAAGGGTATCATGCCTGGGAGCTGACCAAAGAGTCGTACCAGGAAGTGATGCGGGTAAGACGTACTCCAGCCGTCGCAACCACCAGATGAAGAGAGAGAGAGAGAGAGAGAGAGAGATAGAGAGAGAGAGAGGGAGTGAGAAAGAGAGAGAGATAAAGACAGACAGACGGACAGAGAAAGCTGACGCGGTCTTTGGGCAGTGGCTCTACGCAAGTTCCATCGTCTACATCCCGGCGGCATATTTCACAAAGGTAACGCTGCTTCTCTTCGAAGCACGCGTCTTTGAGGTCCACGAGCGGACCTCGCGCGGCATCCGCATCTTCATCGTCATCCTCCTCATCTGCTACATCCCCCTGCAGACGATCAAGGTCATCATCTGCCTGCCGATCTCGGCCTTCTGGGACCCCAAGACGCCGAACCCCACGTGCCTGAACCAGCGCAAGGTCTTCATCGCCGACCTGAGCCTGGCCATCATCACCGACTTCGCCATCCTCGCCCTCCCGATCCCGCTGCTCTGGGGCCTGCGCATGCCCCTGCGGAAGAAGCTCAAGATCCTGACGCTCCTCGGCGCGGGGGGCATCGCCACGGCCGTGACCGTCTTCCGCATGTACCTCGTCGTACAGTTCCTCGGGTCCACCGACGTGACGGCCGATTTTGTTGTGCTGGACATTGTAACGTAAGTTGTGTGCGCGCGCCTGTGGGAGAGAGAGGGGGGGGGGGGGGGTGGGGGGGGGGATGGAGGAAGACGTTTCCGTTCTACATCCAACACCCAAAAAAACCCGATTCCCCAACAGCTGACAAACGAGGCGTTGCAAACAGGGCACTGGAGATTGTGATTGGCGTCGTCTGCGCGTGTCTGCCGTCGACCAACATCCTCTACGAACGTATACGAAGAAACGAGCCGAAGCCGACGGGCAACCTCCCGCGAACGGCGCACAAAGCCAGACCGAAGCCCACGCACTCGTCGTACATGTGGAGTATCATGACGACCAAGAAGCAGACGAGGTCGGCGCGCACCGAGGCCGCCATGTCGGAGCGGGAGCCCAGCCCGAACTACCGAACCAACTTCGACACGGAGCTGGCGATCCTGACCGGCCAGCCGATGGGGACGACGGCGCCCAAGGAGGAGTTGGAGGTCCAGAGCGAGCCGAACAACAACGACAACAACAACGACAACAACGAAAACAACGACAACAACGACACCCACGATGACCGGGTCTACAATCCCCGGGCGAACTCGATCGACGGCCGACGCGAGGGGTGGCTCGCACCGGGGACAGAGGGCTCCTCCGGCCGGGGATCCGGGAGGGGGGGCACGCCGAACTGGCAGCGCCACGAGATCGAGGCGAGGAAGTCCTGGGAGGCCGCCTGGGAGGTAACGGTGCCCCGGGGCCGGCTGCCGTCCATACCGGAAGACGGCGGCCCCCCCCGGCTCGAGCTGAGGACGCACTCGTCGTCGGATTGGGGGAGCCTGAAGCACGTTTGAAAGAGAGAGAGAGAGAGAGAGCGGGCGTCGGGTTCTTGGTTTTTACACCGGGTTTATTTCGCAAAAAAGGGGGACAAAAGGAAGATACCCAGATCTCGCGGGATGAGATTGTTGAGGCAACGCATGCTGAGGGGAGATGGACGATATAGACAGCACGCACACGCATGGTCGGTTTGCCAGCGACAACGAAAGCGAATTCATTGGATTACATCTGGAGACGGGGATGGAAGTAGCAGTAGTAAGTGGTAGCAGTCGTGGATAACGACCGCATCAATAGTGTAATTGAGAGAGGAACCCCCCCCGGCTTTGGCTCCGGCCGCAGCCTCTTCGGGACTTTCTCATGCAGAGGACTTGTTCAACCAGGGCAAAGATTTATTACTGAAAATCCTAAAGGGGGGGTTGAAGGTGACATTGCGTTTGTTTTCCGAGGTGACGAGACAGTTGGAATCTTGTCGGCTCCAAACCGTGTTGGAAGCGCTTTCACAGTCTTTCCCGATGCTCGCAAACTGGATATTGATTCTATTCGCAACACAGCCCCAAGTACGGTGACGGAGGAGGCAGTGCCGACTGGGCATCCATAGCTGTTCAGATAAAACAGATCCAAGGTAACCTAGGACAGCCCCTTAGCATTCCTCAAGAGGACATTTGCATCGGACATCTACATCGGTTCCAAGCAGCAGCTTGCGCTTTGCAGCATCGGTTCTGGGTGGCTGACATGCAATAGCAACGGCCAATCCCCCATCGCGCATGCTCACATGCAGCGTTTCCATGCACGCCGAGCCCAAATGCCCCCCCCCCCCTTGTTTTCCATCGCTGGCGTGAAGTCGTCTTAAGGTTGAGCAAGTTTTCCAGTTCAGGAACTCGATCATCTCCCAGGTCTCCAGAAGCCAGTACCTTATTCTGCGGGGGCTTACAGTTGTGGTGGGTCCAGACGGCGCGACGCAAAAGAAGAGTATCACCGGCATGGGAGCCTCATTCGTGGATCGAGCAAGGGAGACATGGGCTTTCTGTCAAGTAGACGTGTTTTTGGTTTTGTGTCTGTTCTTCTGAGCTTAGTCTCGATGCTGCAACTTTGTTGTTCGTGGCTGCTTCGAAACGAGTCACGACAGGTAGGACACTTGAGTCGAGTCACATCTCGAGTTCTTGACCCAAGTAGTTTTCAGTCTTTGGCAGCAACTAGCGAGTAAACACAGGTAGTCCGTGGCAAGGACTGCTAGTCAGTGTAATTTTGGGATTGTGAAAAGAGTTGTGGTAATCATTATGCACTGGGGGGGGGGGGCTACGCCGCGATACTCTCCTCCATGATACTCTCCTCCATAGCGGCTGGGATTCTTCCACGGGCCGACACAAAACCCAGAAAAAGCCGGGTAACACGGGTCTTGGCTATATTTTAGATGGATGTACGGATACTGCGAATGCGATTGGCGCGGAGTTACTGGCTTCATCTCCAAGCCCCGTGGCCGCGGCCATGCGGCACTTTGACCGACTCTCCCCTCTCTCTCCCTCCTATCTCGCACAAACGCAATCTCTTGACGCCATCCACCAGATGCCACCCAAGATGATTCTTTCGAGAAGGTGAATCGGCGCGCAAGCTGGGGATGACGACGGTGACTTGGCACCGCCTGGCGGTGATGCTGGCTCGATATGCGGGAGCGTTACAACGCGCGCGCTTGGCAACACATACGCTTGCGGATACCCGTCCGATACGATTTGCCTCTCGGCGCTCTTTACAAGTTAGTTCCCTCTGTAACCCCATCCCCTCTCGATTCATGTGTGTACCCGCCCAGTCATCCCTCCTCCTTTACCCCCCCCCCCCCCCCCCCCTCCCCCTAAAGATGCCTGTCCGCCAAGCCCGAAGCGGGTATGCAGGCAAATTGCAGCGGCGAAGGATGGTGGACTGCCGGGCCGGGGCCTCGGAGCCGCTGATTCGTGATGATTCGTGATATCGAGTGCCGAGCGGGCCACCTCCGATAGACACCTGCTTCTTCGGGCAGTCGTGCTCCGCATCGCGACATCGTCACATTGGATAGAGAACCGTTGTTATTTGTTTTTTTTTGTGGCGGCGGCTCCCACCTTCCATTCCGTCGTCTGTGCCGACCTTCTGTTTCCAGCAGGACGAAAAGAAAAAGCCCAGAGAAAACAAATCATGCCTTTTTGATTCCAGGGGGGGGACCAGCAGCGGTGGGGGCGTCTTGGGAGAAGAAGAGAGACGATGGTGCCCCCATGGGCAGTCAAGTGTACGCGGGGAGGAGGGGGGAGGAGAAGAAGCCAACGCCAAGTCATGACGGGAACAGGATAAAAGAGGCGTGTTTTCTCGCCTGAGCAGCTGAGACTCTCTTTGGATCTGCACCTCTCTCCCGCTCCTAGAGACTCGCAAAGTGATTGTTGTTGTGGTTCCAACGTCGTTCTTTGTCTCCTGTTCCTACTTAGACGACTGTTCTACTATTTGGTCAACTGTTCTATTACTCGGACAACCTACCACCCCCCCAAGGAACACCTCTCGAACCACTTCAAGATGAAGGCCACCACCTTGGCAACCCTGGCCGTATCGGCGCTGCTCTCCGGCGTCTCGGCCAAGGAGATCGCCCCTAGTGAGCTCGTCTCCGAGATCTACGACAGCGGCGTCATCCACAAGGACATCATGGCCCGTAAGAAGGTACGCAGTTCTCGGCAACTCTCTTCTCTCTCTCTCTGACAACCCTTCCTCCCCCCTCCCCCAATCATCCCAGTTCTAACTCTCCTGGCCCGCCAGGCATCATGGGACCGCCAGATCGAGAGCGGAGAGATGGATTCCACCGCCTACCGGAGCCGCCTCGCCGATGAGGGCCCCGTCGCCTGCGTCAACGGCGTCGCCGCCGTCGTCCCCGGCGACGCCAACAACACCTTCAAGTGCAACAAGGTCGACTTCTACGACTTCAAGAGCCACGCCGACCTCGGGTCCCGCGCCGGCCAAGGGTCCTCGTCCTGGGGCTGGACGAGCCCCGACGGCCGCGAGTTCGCCATCATCGCCCAGGCCGACGGCGCCGCCTTCGCCGAGATCACCGCCGACGGCAAGCTCGTCTACCTCGGCCGCCTGCCCCAGTACTCGACCCAGTCCATCTGGCGCGAGCTGCGCGGGTACAAGAACTACGTTGTCATTGGCAGCGAGGCCTCTCATCACGGCGTCCAGATCTTTGACCTGACCAAGGTTGGTTTTGAGCCCTTCTCCCCGCGTTTGAAGTCTTTGAAAGTTCCCATACTCTCTCGGGAGGGGAGGGACACTTCTACCTACGCACACACACACACATATGAATATATATACATGGATATACTGACTCTTCGTGACAGCTGCTGGACATTGACCCCGCGAGGCCCGTCACCTTCAGCAACCAGCGCGACCTGACAGGCTGGTGGAACGGCCTCCCCGCCGGGTCGACGCACAACATCGTCGTCAACGAGGAGAAGCAGTACGCCGTCGCCGTCGGCGCCCAGCCGCGCTCCAGCGCCTGCCGCTCCGGCCTCATCTTCATCGACCTGAGCGACCCCTCCAAGCCGACGTCGCCCGGGTGCGCCGCCGGCGACGGTTACGTCCACGACGCTCAGTGCCTCGTCTACCGCGGCCCCGACGAGAAGTACTTTGGCCGCGACATCTGCTACGGCTACAACGAGGACACCCTGACCATCTACGACGTCACCAAGAAGAACGAGACCAACATCATCTCCCGCACCTCGTACGAGGGTGCCAGCTGTGAATCCCCCTCCTTCTCTCTCCCCCGTAGGCAAATCATCATTGCTGACCGAGGACGGCGCAGACACCCACCAGGGTTGGGTTACCAACACCGAGTGGCAGGAGTTCCTCGTGCTCGACGACGAGTACGACGAGGTCGACGCCACCGGCCCCGCGGCGTCCGGCTACCCCATCACCTATTTCTGGGACATTAGGAGTCTCGAGAACCCCAAGCAGACCGGGTAAGCGACCTCCTCCCCCATTTCTCCTCCGTACATCTATCGTACCCAGCCACTGACCCCTTAACCCCCTCACAGCTTCTACCGCAGCGAGGCCTACGGCATCGACCACAACCAGTTCGTCATCGACGGCCTCGCCTACCAGAGCAACTACGGCTCCGGCCTCCGCATCCTCGACGTCTCCTCCCTGCCCGAGGACCCCACCGGCAGCAAGGTCTCCGAGGTCGGCTTCTTCGACATCTACCCGGAGAACGACAACGAGCCCAGGGGCGGCTCCATCGACTTCGTCGGCACCTGGAGCCACTACCCCTACTTCAAGAGCGGCCACATCCTCGTCAACACCATTGAGCGCGGCGCCTTTGTCGTGAAGCGCGCCGCTTGAAGTAGAAGCGGTCCGTAGACACAAGGTCGTGCTGAGGCGGGATGAGCTTGGTGCTGGGTGGACAAGGGAGGGAGGGATCTTGTGTGTATTAGCATGAGTTACGCCGTAAATGTGTGACCCTCCTCCCTCCACTTGGTCTCTTGGGTGTTAGTTACGGAAAAATAATGAAGAGAACGATCAAATGGCTTTTGCTTTCCATTCTAGTGTTGTGAACAGGCATCTGACCAACACCCTGAAAGCCCTCATTCCCATACGCAAGTCGACGTGAGGGCAATGACCTGATCGTGGGAACAATCATATTATGTACGCTTGACCCATATGGGGGTCCCTACTAACGGGCTGAGTCATGGCCGAAAAAGTCGCCCTTTATTTCACAAACTTAACCAGCAGTCACTGTCCGTTGTGTGATCGTGGGAGCTTTGACTTGAGAGAATAAGCTTAATCCGTAATTACTCGATCCGCAGAAAGCCGCAGGCCACTTACACGATTCGTGACGTCCCCACCGATTGATCATAAAACCTTTCGGCACTTCGCAGTCGGCTTTGTACACGCGTATGTGTTGTAGGCCTTTTCAAAGTCGAGTGTGAGTATAAACAAACGTCCCAGCCCCATCATGCCAACCCAAGTGAAGTCTCGACCCAAATCATAGCATCGTATGTCCGCGGAATGCGGGGGGACGCACAGTTAAGGACTCCAGCAAGGCTTGTAGTAGTTGCAAGAGCTGTCTGGCTGCCCTATGAACTTCCAACACCACTTCAACCGTTGATGGACATGCCCAGAAGCAGATCCTGCCCGGCCTCGCAGCAGCTTGCCGTCATCGAGATGCCATGTGTTGACGTCGGACGGATCACCACACTATGACTACGCTGGGCAAACAAAGTCGAGGCTATGAAACGCTACACGAGTCATTCATTGTGTACACAGGAAAGAAATGGACCTGACGTCGCCTGTAGAGAGAGTTCAGAAGCGCCGGCTACGCGGGGTCGAGCGCTCGGCCCCTGCCAGCGCAACGCACCGAAACATCGGATCAGTCGGTGAGGTCAGAAACCCCGAGCGGGGTGCCCGGCGAGTGTGCTGCACCCGACTATGTGCGGTGATGTGGCCCTCTTCTAGACATCGCCTGCTTCTCACACCCAACGACTAGCTACCTACCTACGGCTCCAGCAACCATCGACGTGTAGACCCGTTGCTGTACGGTGTATCCCGAATCCGAACGCCCATGATCACCTATCAGACCGACAAACCGGCGGGAACCGACGGCAGGGAAGCATGGCGACCGGTCAGCTGGACGGCATGCTGAGGCGCGACGCCAGGTTCCTGTATGAGATATGGGCCTGGTTCGCCGCCGGGGCCGTCGTCATCTTCCTGAGATTCGTCGTGAGGCTGCGCATGGTTGGGCCGGCGGGGCTCAAGGGCGATGACTACACGATGCTCGTCGTACGCCGAAATAGCCCAGGCCGCTGGAGATTGGCATCTTCTAACACGCTCTTGTCCACCTTAGACCCTGTTTCTTTACACCCTCTGTTTCGTCATGGTCGACCTGGTCTGTGAGTAAGAACCTTACAGTGGCTGTCCGCATAATATTATGATGCACCAAAAGAGCCTTCAAGGAGCCGGGCTAACGGTTGGCCGTCTCCAGATCGGTACGGCAGCAACGTGGACCTCACGGCTGCACAGATCAGCGTCTTGTCCAACGAAGAAGTTGCCCGCCTCGTCCAAGGCTCCAAGTTCCAGCAGGTGGCGTGGTACTCCTACACGGCTTACCTCTGGTCCCTGAAAGCCACCCTGCTCTTCTTCTAGTAAGCAGGCAGGCAGGCCAACCTCCACTTATCCCCAAGTTATTATGTCAACATTGATACCAACGTGTGCCAGCAAACGCTTGACCTTTGATCTTTGGCAGAACGCCAAGGTTCTGAGGTACCTGACTTGGTTCACGATAGCATCCTACTTGGCCGTGGTCGGCACCATAACATTCAGCTGTTTGCCGTGAGTCTTGAGTAGGACACAGAAGCTTCCACAAGCCCCCTCCCCTCCTCCTCTACACCCGCTGACACGTATCCCTAGCTTTTCTGACAACTGGGGGGTGAGACCGCTGCCGAGCGAAAAGTGCGTCTTCAAGCCCCAGAACCTGCTCGTCACCACGTTTCTCAGTGAGTCCGACTCACCAAACCTCCCTCCCAGACGTCGCCCAGCGTGCTAAGAGTATCAATTTACTCAAGACGTGCTCACCGATGCCGCGATCCTCTCACTGCCCCAGCCCGTCCTGAGAGAAATCCGGGTGCCGCTGTACAAAAAGGTGTTCATCGCGGTGCTCATCTGCTCGGGCTTGTTCGTCATCGCCGCCGCCATCATGCGCGTCGCAGTCACCCTGGGCTCGGAGCCCTCGACCATCACGGTCAACCGGTGGGGGGTCCGGGAGTGCGAGGTCGGGCTCATGGCCATCAACGCGCCCATCCTCCGGCCGTTGTTCTCTCGCCGGTTCTGGCAGTGGAACTACCGACCGCCGGCCCGTACCCCTGGCCCCATGGAGAGTACGAGGAGGAGCAGGACGGCGGCGTTTGGCCGGCGAAGGAGGGTATTCAAGGACGGCTCTTTTCTTGCGTGGATGAACTCGAACACGTCGAGGCTCGGAACTGCTGTACGGACGCAAGGTCGTAAGAGCCCGGTGGACCTGGAGCTGGGTGATGCTGCTGATGACCAGGAGCTGGAGCCTCTCGATACCATCGAGGACGACGAAGAAGGTGAAAGCTTCCGGAGTGTCACAGACAAAGGAAATGGATAGGATCGAGTTTCTCTTTTTATTGACGCCAAACCTCAACCCGGATTACCCCGTCGGACAAGAGTGGCAACGACTTGGTTTATAGTTCAGGACAATACAAAAGCACAGGATATAGTCTTTGATACCCCGACCATAAGATGTGGTATAATAGAGAACAGTTTCGTGGCTCCCTGGTATAACAATAGCCAGATACCGAGCTTTAAGGCCGTATCAAGTCTTTACCAGGGCATAAGTCAGACAACAACATGCGCACCCGTAAGCATACATAGAACATCCAACAGACCCACGGCAACAACATCCATAGCTGGCGGTCTCTCCCAACCTCAACGCGCGTTTACGGCATTGCATCAAAGTCCATCGATCGTCCGCCCCAATCACTCAATGCAAAATCTCCCATCAAAACCTCACCAAGTTCCTCGTCCACGAACATCAACTCCATTGCAAGAGACTTTCACACAATTCCATCACTTCCATCATCGCCTCCATCACTCTTTTGCGTCCAAGTCTTACGTCATACGGCGAGGGTAGCACTGGGTCTGTTACGAGATCGAAGGAGGTGGTCGAGCAGAATGAGATCAACCAAGATCCTCCCCCAAATCGTTCGCCCCTCGGTCGAAATTCTAGGACCCCTAGGGCTCATCTCTACTCGGATGCTTTACGCAAGCAAACCTTCGGTTTCGGAATTCTGGCTGGAATGATGGAGCGTCCAGAGGAAGATCCTGCAGGGAGAGGCCTGGGCCCGTACGCGAAGCTGCTCATCCAGATCTCGAGCCTCTTCCTCACGCTCAACCGGATATATCTTTGACAGATGGCCGGATCCCTGGGCAATCCCGCGCTGACTGCGAGAAGTCGGCTGTGGCACCTGTGGAAGGCGGCGGGCACTGAAATCAACACCTCGAGAGTTTGACAGTCCAAGATCGTCTTGGTTTCCGTCATTGGATTCACTAGAGGCCTCATGAGGGGCCTGGTGGTGGATCGAGTCTTCCAACCAAGCATGAACGACGCTTTCATAGAAGACCGGGTTCTGGCACCGGGGAAATGGCTCGTCCTCGATCGGATCGAGGAGGAAAGAGATGGAGTCCTCCTCGTCCCAATCGCTCGCCGCGAGAGGCAGGTTAGTAGCGTCATATTCTTGGACCGAAGCCAGTTCAGGGGACTGCGTAGGGTCTAGGTCAATGTAAGGCAGGTAATCGGACTCAGAGAACAGGGTGAGCCGGGGCGAGAAACAAGCAGGCAGGGGGATCACGGGCTGGCCGAAGTTGCTCTCGTCGAACAGGGGGCCGATTTGCTGTGAGTCAGTGAGAGGAGATGACGCAAAGTATTCCCTCTGACGTCTTGGCTTCTCAGCGCCTCGATGGGCCATGGATGCCGTGTTGTCTTGGAAGGGCAATGTTCCACAACCCTGGCCTTGGCCACGCACTGCGCCTGGGTTGCCCACCTTGATGATGCGCAACGGCCGAGGAATCGCAGAAGCGTTCAGGAAATCCTTGTTGGCCGACTTGTGAAGGGATTCTGACAAAGTAGAGCCTTGGCAAAGAGGCGCTGCCTCCTTTTCTTTGATGGTGTACAAACCCTTTGGCTTTGCTGACAGGTGAGAAAAGACGCCTCCTTGAAATCTTGATTTCTTCTTTTTGAGGATGCTTAAGGATAGGGGCTCGGAAGAAGGTTGGAAGTCCTTTCTGCGACGGAAGTCATCGACGAGCAGATCTGGCGACTGGCGGGCTCCAAGTGTATTGAGACGATCGTCGATCTCGACAACCAACGCATCGACAACTTTAGAGCGATGGACGCTGTGGCGAGAGTCGAAACCCATGAAACTGTAGATCTGGAAGGTTTGAGAGCCTTGGTATCCAAAAGTCTCAAGGAAATCATCAATCTCGTGGATAAGGGGTTCAATCATTGCGGTGTTGTCGTTGTAGTACGAGCCATGGAATGTTCGAGACGTGCCGGATGAACCATTGTCTTCGAAGATTCCAAAGTTCTTGGATGACACAAGAAGGTCTGTTACGTTGTTTTCGTCTCCAAACATGCTCTCCGTTGTCAACAGTGACTGGTTCAGGCAAAGGGAGGAGCGACACAAGCGGACGTCAGACTCCCACGCTGTTAATATGTTAATCAGTATGAAACCATTTGGGAAGGATGCTCGAATTAGGAAATGGGCGGCGGTCACATACCTGGGCCTCCAGACTGTCTGCGTGGCGCCTCGATGCTCGAGGTGTCAGATTCACCCGCCTCCGAGGATACAAGCGACCTCTGATCGTCATCCTGGAGAGAAATTCGACCAATGACCATGTGCTCTGAGTGATTAGGCGCCCCGATGATGACAGGATTCATTCGCAGGGGGTTTATGGGCCTCTCAGGTCGCTGTTTTGCGGCAGTGGTGCCTTTCACGACTCTGGCGTGTTGTTGATAAGTCGACATGGTGAAGTGCGAGTAGACCCAATGTTGCCGTAGAGGGCCAATCGCTGTTTCTTGTCTCGTTGGCGCGTCTGAAGACGTCTTGCCAACTCGAGAAACGTTCTCGCCGAGATCCAAGGTGAGTTTAGGGTCGCGAACCGCGTCAGGATCAAGGTGGGTATTGTCGTTGGAAGCCTGTTGCAACGCGTCCTGCTTTCCAAAGAGCAGACTCAGGCAGTGATGGAGAATGCCAAACTGAGTCATCTCTCAAGTGGCTATTGGGGTTGAAGAAGTCAGTTCGGAGGCCAAGGGAGGCTCCTGTCTTCGTCGGGTTCGTAGTTTCTAAAAGGATGTGAGAGACTTACCACTGCCTCTCAAAGAAACCGTAGGGTGGATTGCACGAGTTTTGGTTCACTACCAGGTTATCGTGAGGCAACTAATGATAGAGGCTGTCGACTGTTAGAGATAACACAGCTCGAACGCACCACGAAGGATGAACGAGGAAAAGACTTGGGGCCCGTGGTCAAAGCTAGAGGAACCAAATACCTAGTTATGGTTTGGTTCGTTTCGTGGTTCAGTCAAGAAAGTATCGCGTTCAGTGGTGCAAAGTGAACAATGGAAGAAGGATTTTGTGGATGGAGAAGGTTGGTGGAAGGTATCTGAGAGGAAGAAATGGAGTTATGGGTAGGTCGGCGGTTGCTGGGCAGAGATCAAGGGGGCCAAGGGCCAGGTAGGTAAACAACCCAGGTGAGGTGCAGGTGAGGTAATTCTCTTTGGCTGCAGCCTCTATTCTGTCACGTGGCTCTGAGCGAGGATAGGACGGGATTAGAGCCTTGTAGATAGCGACAAATCTGAGATATTTGCTATTTCAAAGCGTATCTTACTCTCAAAGTACTGCCTTTGTCATACTGGCCCAGCTTTGCCGCGGTGGTTTTCTCCCACTGGCTTGTTCATAAAAGTGTTTTGGAAACACGAAGAGGAGTTTGCCCTCTGTAAACACCGTACTTTAGCCAAAAGCAACCTGCAAGCCTAATAAAGCACCACTACGAAACGCTTTCTGCTTATGGGAAACGCTGTTTGGTTTGCCGTCAATTGTTGGCTGGAGTTTTGAATTGGGTTTTGCCATCTTGTTCTTGTATATAAGCCATGAGTCGAAACGTTAGCTGAGAGAGTCTTGCAATTCAATGGAGGTCTATCTCATTTTGTGCGAGCAGTTGAGCCCGTACAACTCTTTATATCAGCACCCTTTTCCTATAGCGAGTATATAATCTCGTTGATCAAATCAGTTGAATTACATGGATCTAGAGAAGATTCTCTCAAGCTGAAGTAACCGCTCCAAGCGTCAAAACAAGAGGTTGCTGTTACACAGTCAATCAAATACTGGCTACAGCACCATGAGTACTGCTGCCGCAGATTTATTGGCGGTTTTCAGGCATCAGGATCCGATCTCTCGCCCATAAGTCGAGTAGTACAGCTTTACGACGACAAAGTGTCGATATGGCCCAAGATAGGCAAGATGCCAATAGTCGACAGTAACGACAAGGTCATTCAAACCAAGGGAGCCAGAAGCCCCCGGTGTTGGTTTGCGGGAATCGGGGCTGCCGAATTGGCAGTTCGGAGTTAGGGGAGAGTGCTCCAGTATGGGCCACCCTTGCTTGTTATCCTTCCCTTCCTCATAGCCTGCACCAACGAATTCCACGATTAATGAGGTTATCACCAGCTTAACGATATATCGTTTACGTCTGTGCCAACACTGATCAGTGGTTGACTATAACCACAGAGAAGCTAGGCAAAGAAGAGAATTTCGGCGGCTCATCGAGAGTCCCTGAAATTGCTACAACAACCTCTTCTGTTGTTTAGTTGGCCGTCGAGATTGCCTTGAGGAGATTCGCCTTCTGTCGTTCAGTTGGCAGTTGGCAATACCCTCAAGTTGCGTCCTATCACGCTGCCCGTCGATCTTGTGAAGTCAGACTTTGCTTGATAGGTATTTCCATCCTTCCGAATTTTCCTCCTTCACCTTACCTGAATACTCTCCCCCTGGGATTCTTGTTTTACCTGCCGTCAATGATACTTGGACCTTCCGATCTACAGTGGTTAGACCGTACCACCAGTAGGACCTCGACAACTACGATGAAAACGTCGAAGCGGCCGTGATGATGCCTTCGCTGTGCAGCCTTTGTCGACCGTCGTTTTCTTTCGCCGCAACGTACGCGGCAGACGCAGCTCCATCGATGGCACGTTGCGGTATCTCCACGACGATGGTGAATTTCGCGATCCTTCGGAGATCTTCATCCGTCATTCGGGCCCCTGGCGCCCCTTGTTGAAAAAGAACGACCAAGAACACCACAAGCAATATCACTGTAATCGGCAGCGCTGCAATTGCCCATTGTCACCAATTGCTTCACTCCTTGCCTCAGTGATTTCAATATATACACCAACACTGATCAGTAGTAACTTTCACCGGTTATTACAGGACGGCAAGATCAAACGTATCACTGAAAGAGACGACGGCAAAGTGATGGTATTCGAGGTGGCTGCTACCTGCATCGACGATGAAGACCGAATGCAATCGAGGCAATTCAGAGGCCTTGCCCGTATCCTCAACACCGACAAGATGAAATACGGAGGAGACATGTATGACGTCTTCGATATGAAGGTCGCGGTCTTCTTCGACGCCTGCTCAAAAGTCGGCATCAAGCAGCCACATCGAATACCATCACGATCGATCGCCAACGACGAAATAGTGCCACTATTCGCAAAGTCTTATACCTGTGCCAACAAGAACGATTCCAACTTGCGATTCAGAAACATGCCCTCGGTCGTCTCCGGCGCCTCAACCAGAGGCAAGGGATCCTCTGAGACATAATCCAGATCTAGGAGATATATACTCCAAGGGTCAAGACATGTGATGCGAAGACGTGGGTCAGTACCATCGCAGAGACGCGGTGCATTCAATTTGCCCTGCAGGCCATGTTCTTTGTCGTCATGAGGAGTCTCGTCTTCAACCAACGAGTCAACGACAGGGCTTGAACTGGAAAGACGTAAGGGCTACGGCTCCACCCGTTACTACGGGTATCGCGTACGGAGCTGAAGGCTCGTGTATGTGGACAACACCCGCGTAGGCACATTGTTATGATGGCGATGGCATCAGGTGAAGCTGAGGTGAAGTTGAGCCTTCATTTCACGTGTATACCGTGGCAGCCCTAGGGCAAGAGTCCTTTGGCTCGAGTATTTAATCTCGTCGACCCCCGCTCCTGACTATCTTTTTCTCTCAAAACCATCAACGCTGAACAGTTCACGAACAAAGTTCCACACTGAACAGTGCACCGCCAACAACAAGGCTTTGCACAACCATCAAACCTCATACAGGAGTTTTGTTCTTTTCTATTCTTTCTTATTATAGCTTCTTGAGGCTATTTCCTACTCCGGAACGTGTTCACCGTTTCGCGTCGCATCTTCTTCTTGCGCAGCTAATTAAGCTCGTCAAGAGAATAAACAAACACCCTTACGTACGTTTGATCCGCTCACAATCTCTCCCATTGCCGAATTCTGGCGCAATCTGCTTCACTTGCCAGGAACGAAGGCTGCTAACTAGTCCCATTTGCAGAATGGGTTTCTTCCGTCGTCTCTTTGCCATCGTGGCCAAAGCTGCCAAGGCGGCCTCTTCGAAGGGCAAGCCTAGACGTCGCCTTGTAAAGGCTGTTCCGGTCAACAATATGACCAACATGGCGCTGGCTATATCTTCGAAGAAGGAAGACGCAGGAGAAGAGAGTGTTGGAGCCGCATCTGAAGGCTCTCCTACGCGTGGCAACACTGTCCAAGAAGGCGGTGTTTCGGCCAAGGGCACAGATGAGGCGCTTCCCCGGGCAGAGCTCACAGACGAGCTTACCACTGCCATAAAGCCAATGGTCTCTGGTTCTGTTCTCGATGCCAATTAGGTATCTGGCACCGAGAACAGTCAGAGTACCCAGGCTTCTTCTTTGGGGGCGAAGGGCGCTGTCTGCAGCCCTACCGACATGGTTGCATCCCAGAATGTGGAAACGGACATCCGTGTTGAGTTGGACGATCAGGAGACGTGCTATTCGCTTGGTAGAGTCTCGAAGCGCTTGCCTAAGACCAGGAAGAGGGCCACAAGCTCCCCCGGCCTGGAACAGAAGCAACGTCTCGAGAGCCGACTCGAAAAGCGCCGAGACACGAAGCGGCGCATCCGTCACGTCTCGATATCCCAGGTCTCAACGGACAGCGGATACTCCACTTTGGAGGGTGAAGATGATGTGCTGGTGACGTTCCCATCCTTTGAGCATGCGAATGTCAGCTTCGACGAGATGCTCCAGCGCGAGGCCCGACTCGCCCAGTACCACGATGCCAAGGAAGACGACCTCGGAGACTGGGACTTTGGCGGCGCCGACATCGACGAGGCGTTCCTCTACTGGGACAGGCACGAGAGCGTTGTCGACTACGACACCTACGCCGATCGTCGGGAAATCCAGGCGATCTATAGTGACCTGTACCCGACAGAGTAGGATCGGAAAGGGACATTGTTTGCCTGGGGCAAAGGCATGGCTCAGGCCATGAGACGCCAATGCCAGGTTCACCTTTAGAGGAAGGGAACCAGCCTTCGAGCGCGGCATTGCCGATTCGGGAAGGCGGAGCATCTTGTGTACAAACCACATGTGGTGATATTGATCTGGTAAGTGGCGGTTATCATTCAGACCTTTATGAATGTTGCTGACCACAAGACATAGCGGATTGTCTGTTTTGTATCAGGGTTGACAACGTTTCCCTTTCTGTGATATTGCTTGATGGAAGCATGGCGTATGAGATGGATACAGGTGAACTGGATGAACGGGATGAATGACGAATGATGACTCGGAGCGAAATTTGATTACTTGACTTGGATGTTCGTTGATGGCTGGAGTCTTTGTGCTTCTCTGGGGTTTCTATGTTTCTATGTTTTTTTCTTTTGCCCGTATTGGGACTTCCGGCGTTTTGGCAGAATATTTGTTTCTACTGCTAATCAACTCGATGCGGCTCTGAGCACGAAATGAAGGAATTGCCAAGGCGCCTCGGGCTGCAGTGACATTTCTTGGCTTTCGCGCGAAGTTTAGGCTTTGCATCAGGCGTGTGTACTCGCTTTGAAGCTGTGGCGCTCATTCGTGACAGTCTGATGAGCTTCTGCTGTCAAAACTCTTGGCATTTATAACGATGACCATGTCTGTTGATGATGATGATAGCACGTGGCAAACACACTGGTTGAAATACGTGAAGGTTCCTTCAAAAAGTATCTTGCCAGCTATGAGCAACATGGCTCCATCCTTATCTCGCGACAGCGTTGTTCAGCGTTGCTCAGCAACATCATACCAATAACCCGATGTTTGAAATCGACATTTAATGTCATTACTCTGGGCTAACCATCCTCAGCTCGTTTGCAAAAGTCGTCGTCATCATTGGGCGGTAAGACCTGTAGCCCCGTGGAGTGCACTAGCCGCCTCCGCCGCTCGTATCAAGCGCAGGTCGTATCGCACGACTCGGCGCACGAATAAATAGGCTTCATCCGAGCTTTGGAGACCAGGGTGCCGCATGCTTCCGGAGAGAAAGGGTGCACCCCTGCAAATCCGGTCAGTATTGTTGAACATTTTCTTAGCAGTATCAAGATGTTGCTTGGTATTCGATAGGAGCCCCCCCTCGACGATATCCCGGATTCCCGGCACCTTGGGTCTCTCTCCACCACTCAGAGATGTCTGAGCAATGTGCTTTGACACTTTGGTGTCACCAATGCGGCGCGACTTAGTTCAGGGGAATCGTGCCGGGAAGCGTAGTTCGGGCCAGCCATGGTTTTCTAGCGCAAGGTCGGGACTTTTCCAGGATGGGTGTGATCTTTCTTTCCCACTTTACAAAATCGAGAATTCAAGGTCGCAGGGAAAAAATCTTATTTAAAATATCTTGACGAGACAATCCGATCTTTCGTGAGTTTCCGACACCATGTTTGGGCATAGCCTAGCCTTAAAACTCGGATGCAAAAAGCACGCAAGTCATGCCATGTTGGATTCAAAAACCTTTTGCTGGGCTGCCGGACGTTTCCAGCGAAGACGCAACACCTGTTCGACATGTTGATAAAGGCATGTCGTGACGGTTCTCGGCACTGACAACGACGGGTGTTTCCTAGCACGAGGTGCCCATTTACTACGGCATGAAGACATGGAACATTAGAGAAAGCTCGAACCGTGAATGGTCCGGTTACCCTACGTTAGTATCCGAGAGTAAATACATACCAAAGGCCGGACTCCAACTGGGAGTCGAACGAAGGGTCAGTCGCCGTGTGGATTTCGAACTACCCGTGAAAAAGCATACACGTGCGGCCGCGCACACGTAATGGCTCACCGCACGAACTCTATCCCAGCCATTCGCATTGGTGAACCTCACACATCGGCTCTGCAATAGCGACTCACCTACCTGAATAACGTCTGTACAACACTCTCTAACAAAGCATCTAAGAAAACAGATTTGTCACTCGGGATCTGATGGTGCCGACGGCTCTGTGGCCGTGTTGGGTCACCATTCTCGGCCAAGAGGCGATTCACATCGGACTGCTAAGTGAGCGTAATGTTTTGGGAAGACAGGAATATCCGACGAACAAGCTTTCAAACCCTTCAAGATCCTGCGTTCCCGAAACTGGAAACGAGTACGAACTTTCGTATCCATCAAACTCGTCGACAGACAGAACTTACCATAGTCTCGGGCTCTCTCGACCGCTTCCTGACCTGAGAGGCGAGACGACATAGCGCGGCAATAACTGGGGTCACGCTAGTTTCCAGAACCATTATTAGACCATGCAGGATACGCTAGCGCTGAAGGACGCGGCCGATGTGCAGCAGAGTGCTGATGCTTATGCCGAAAGGGTTGAGCCCATCCGGGCTCGGCATAGCAACCGGCATCGGCTTCCCGAGTCCGGCTGGGAGGGATCAACGATGATCACCGGGATGCTTCGAACCAAACTGTGCCTGTTTGTCAACTGAGCGTCGAGAAATACCCCGATCCGAGCTCGGTCTAAGTGAAAGGTGTATATAGCTCAAACATGCTCACTCGTTTCTTGCTTGATTTCCGCAGCTCATCAACAGTCGCTCATTCAAGACATCTGACAAACGATCACTACCTACATTCGTTACTTGACAGCAGCAGGCTAAGCCGCCAAGATGGTAGTCATCAAAGGCGTGATGCAAGGCGTCTTTGGCTGGCTGTTCTCCATCCAAGCGTCCCTAAGCCAGGACAAGACCAACGGGTGCGTCACGCGCAGCAGCCTCTTCCCAGGACAAATGTCGAAACCTGAGTGAGCAACCTCATCATGCTAATCCCTTTTACAGGAAGTCGCCCCTTGGCACTTTGAATGCCGCCAAGCTGCCGCTCTTTATGAAAAACAACCCGCTGCCCAACGGGTTCCCCTGGGGTGGACTGACTGCGGACGGCACCAACTACTACAAACAGTGGCCCAATACCGGGGTCACCCGCAACTACGACTTCACCATCAGTCGTGGCACCATTGCCCCCGACGGCTACGAGAGAAAGGTTCTCCTGGTGAACGGGGCGTACCCGGGACCGACCATCGAGGCCAACTGGGGAGATTGGATCGAGGTGAAGGTCACCAACAACATCACCGACGGCCCTGAGGGGACCTCGTTGCACTGGCACGGCTTCAGGCAGCAGAACACGCAGTGGGAAGATGGAGTCCCGGCCATCTCCCAGTGTCCCATCGCTCCCGGCAAGACCTACACCTACAGGTTCCAGGCGACGCTGTACGGCACCACGTGGTACCACTCTCACTATTCGTCTCAGTATGCCGGTGGCTTGCTTGGACCGATGGTTATCTATGGTCCTTCCAAGACTCAGCAAGAGATTGATCTTGGGCCCGTCATTCTTTCTGGTAAGGACCTCACCCCCCTCTACAAGGAGGTTCACTGTAATTCATTAACAACTCCCCTCAGATTGGTACCACAAGCAGTACTTTGATTTGATCGAGGATATCCTTCAGGTCGGCGGAAGCGGCCTTGTGTTCTCAGACAACAACCTCATCAACGGCAAGGGCAACTTCAACTGCTCCACGGTCGCCGCTGGAGACAACACAAAGTGCACCAACAATGCCGGCATCTCCAAGTTCAAGTTCCAGACCGGCAAGACCCACCGCCTCCGCCTGATCAACTCCGGCGCCGAGGGCACCCAGCGCTTCTCCATCGACGGACACACCCTGACCGTCATTGCGAACGACTTCGTCCCGGTGGAGCCCTACGACACCAAGGTCGTCACGCTGGGAATCGGCCAGAGGACCGACATCCTCGTCAAGGCCAACGCCGGGAACAACAACCCCAGGGGCGCCTACTGGATGCGCAGCAACATCACGAGCTGCAGTCTGGCCAACCAGCCTCTCGGACTCGCCGCCGTCTACTACGACCAGGCCGACCAGAGCAAGGCTCCCACCAGCACCGCGTGGAACGTCCCCGACCCCGGCACCTGCGTCAACGACGACCTCGCCATCACCAAGCCCGTCATGAAGCTGAAGCCGGCCGCCCCCGCCGTGACCAAGACCATGGAGATCAAGCTCTTCCGCAACGCCTCCGGCATCATCCAGTGGTCGCTCGACGGCGAGGACTTCCGCGGCAACTTCAACAAGCCGACGCTTCTGCAGGCGAACAAGGGCAACCTGACCTTTGACGCCGACTGGAACGTCGAAAACTTTGCCAGCAACGGCAGCATTCGCGTGGTGGTCAGCAACAACAGCCCCGCAGCGTAAGACATCATTACCCCCCCCCCCCCCCCCCCCCGCCTCACGTTTTGGCCGCGAGCACCAGAGACTGACACACTCACCCTCTACTAGGCACCCGATGCATTTGCACGGCTTCAACATGTACATCCTCCACGAGGGCGACGGCCTCACCTGGGATGGAACCATCACCAACCCCGAGAACCCGCAGCGTCGCGACGTCCAGCTGGTCCGCGCCAACGGGCACATGGTGATGCAGTTCGATTCGAACGAGAACCCCGGGGTGTGGCCCTTCCACTGCCACATCGCCTGGCACGCCTCGGCCGGCCTGTTTTCCCAGTTACTGGTTCAGCCCGACAAGGTCAGGCAGCTCCAGATCCCGCAGAAGGTCGCGGACACCTGCAGAGACTGGCAGCTGTGGACCCAGCGCAACATCCCGGAGGTGATTGACAGCGGCCAGTAACGGCCCAGCCGTCGAGTTCTTGTTCATACTACGTTTTGACCTGCTGTGATTTTCTGTCGTAATGGTTGAGGAACTTGGTGGATGCTTCTGTTTGAGGAGGAGGGGGTAGGGAGTATGTAGGAGGAGATAGTAGATAGTACTGTAAATTATTCTAGATAGAACCAACCGATAGTGTGAATACACATGTACATTACGGAAAACTCCAAGACTTGGGTGTGTGAGAAGACGTGGGTTCTTACCGAAAAGACCGACGATAACGAAGTAAACAAAATACCCAACCAAGTCCACCGTCAGTTTTTGCAGACAGTAAGTGATTAGTAAGTCTCTGTTCTGGGTGCTTGAACCAAGGTGAGAACTTTTGTGCGTCATTTGCCTTTTTTCTTCTCTAAAGCGCTGGCCAGGCCAATGCCCATGGAACACGAGCAATTGTGCGTCCGTCCGGCGGGGAGAAGTCTGATGACCCGCGTCTGTATCCACTTTGAACCGAGGCTCCGTCCCGCAATCCCGGCCGAGGGGCCCCGGCCGGACAAATCGCACACTTTTGAACCAATCCTCTTCAAGCGGGCATCAAACATGCTGCGTGCGGTTGCGTCAGGAGGGCATGCAGAACTTCAGGCCAAGGTCCAACCAAAGCTGGCACGAGGGAGAGCTGGCGCACGCTTCAAAAAAAGAAGAAAAAAACTCAGTTCGAGCGTCGATACATCAGCCAATGGTCGGTCCCCCCCCCCCCCCGCACTTTGGCTTCTGGCCATATCATAGGATCTCACTTTGACAGCCTGACACATCCGAGAGCGTATGCATCCCGAAACGGAACCTTCACTGCCGAGCCCAGAGACCGTCTCGTTTCCGTCGGCCGCCTGCTATGCGGCGCCAAGGTTTATTCAGGCCCTCCCCCCCCTCCTGCAGTCCTTGTGGAAACGCTGGCGGGAGTCAATAGAGTTACACGCTCATTCTCAGTTCTGGACACGAGAACGTACAGATTCTGCTTCATGGGAACGGGAAGAGCAAGATAGACTTTCCGCTCTCACAGTTCCCCGGAGCTCCGAGACACATCCGAATCAGGTGAGTGCACTTCATCGTAATCAACAACTGGAGTTTATCAACGGGCCAGTGGGCGTAACAAGTGCTGTGAAAAACAGGGGCATTCGTTCAAGAATCACTCGTGCAATCTCATGTACCGTTTCTCCCATTTTCTGTTCTCATCTAATTACTTGGTTTCGGAGTGCGAAGACATGTTTTCGGTCAACCTCTGGCGTAGACTTGGCAATTTCTGTGTCGTCCAGTGTCAGAACAAGGTTTCGATGCATCTTGTAGATGCAGAAACCTTGTCGACGACGCCTGGATGGTTGGATGTCATATCAGCAAACGGTTCCTGCGCGGTCGCCGCAGACTTCCGGCTTCGACAAAACCTAGCACTTCTCCATTTGACGTGCGGATAGGCGTCTCCCGTTTATGACGATTAGCCACATGGCAGGAGCGAAAAGCATGTCTGAAATGGAATGCGTTGCGACCTATTGACATGGCATAATTCATGCATGAGGTCAAGGTCTTTGGGTCGGCGACTCTCTGCCCGCTTTCCCAAACGCGTAGCATCCGTAGAGTCACGTCGCACGTTACCCAAGTTGTATTTCTAATGTAGCCATCATAGATCAATACCATTCTTCAAGGTTTGTCAACCACAAACATACTATAAGAAGGGCCCATGATCTCTGGGACGTTGCCCGAACCACTAATCACTCATCGACCGCCAATCGTTCAAAGCCACCACACTCGAATCACTTCAAACAAACCATACCAAGTCTCTCATAATGTCCGGCCCGGCTACTTTTGGGGGACCTACGCGGGTCATTCTGGACGTCAAGGGGGATGTGCCAGACTGGAAGGAGGAGTACAAGAAGTTCTTGTTGTCCGTGAAAGACTCCGAGGGGTACTTCCGATACCGATGGGGTCCTTGGAAAGAGGACCCAAGCAAACTGGAGATCCTGGCCAGTACGTGTCGTCCCCCATTCCCCGATATAGTCCCATGTATCAACAGCTCACCGCCGTGCACAGCTTGGGCTCCTATGGAGACCCGCCAGGCCTTCGGCAAGTCCCCGCATCATCAGAGAGCAGTCGACGCTCTGAAGCCGGTCCTCGCCGGGCCGACGCCCACCAAATGCCCCCGTTTCGACCTCGACACCACCACGTTCGTGCCTCCGCCGCCCCAGCTCATCAACAGCCCTATCTGCGAGGTCATCACAGTCCGCCACTGCACCGGCGACCCGAAGGTGATGGCGGAGACGCTCAAGAGGGCAGAAGCCCTGCCCGGATGCTACTCCGCCCACTCGGGCGTCGGGGCGACGGATACCCCCGACCAGGGCACCGTGTGGATCGGGTTCGTCGGGTGGAGGGACTACGAGTCAAGCGAGGAGGCTGACAAGTCCATTTACATGCCTCATGGAATGGGAGAGCTTGAGAGCCACCATATCAACTTCAACTTCCCCATCAAGGGGTTTTCAGTCACCAACCCTGGTAGATAAGTGGCTCTACACGGGGCTATCAAAAATCATAGCCAGCCTTAAAATTTTGTATTAGCAATATTTCATAGTAGGTTTCACATCTGTGACATTCAGTGTGGGTGGTTGGACACCGTTGGTGTATGTTTGAAGCAGCCAAAAAAGGGTCGGCCCCCCCGGCCGCAACTCTAGTAACAGCGGACGGTGTGATTTAATCCAACAGGGTAACAGTAGTCGTCTAGTTACGATATGTGACATACTCACAGCATCAAGAGTCCTCAGGTTGAGCATCTACGGCAAAGGTGAATCGGTCGTCGGTATCTGACTTGATATCCCGAAGCCAGTATCATGGGGTTTCCAAGCTTAACCAAGATCCAACAAGCTTTCATCTCGCGCTTACTTGAGAAACTCCTGCTCAGAAACACACAACTCCAGAGCCAGTTGGACATCCACCCAATTTCTTGCAGTTCCTCATCAGCAATGATACATGATACTGGTGCTGCATCTTACTGAAGCGCACGGAGACCGCCTCAGACGCCTCGTTGCCCGCCAAGAATCCCGTGACCCAATCGATCTACGGCGGCGTCGAGCACCCGATTCACGTTGGCGAGCTGGAGGTTTACAGCGACCGCCATGATGCACGAGGAAGCGTCGCAAGATCTGATGCACTAGAGGCACATCCGTGATTCTCTCATCCTCGAGCCAAATCCTTCTGTCTCTGGATTCTCCAGCGGAGAATATGGGTTCCAGAGAAAGAGCCTAACCATGAAGGCTGATCATCACTGGTGTTGTTGCAAGGTCCCGCTTCTTGCGACGAATGTACAATAACCTCCTCCGCCCCCGACAATCGGCGACCATCCAAATTCATGAGAACTAGAAGCATATGCATACTTACGGAACAGCACTGGATGGATGTCTGTCGCATTGGCGCACGCGGTGATAGCCCACCACGCTCATGGCCAATTTCCGATTCAGCTCTCGTTAGCAAACAAGCACAACCAGCCCCCACCGGCCACTGAGTACATGTTACTGCCGACTCAGGAGGACATCCCAAGTGATTTGCTGTTGCTTTGACTTGGTTCGCCGACATTTCCCCCTTCGATCTCACCTCTTTTTCTCTTAGCCCCTGAGCTGGCTAACCTTCACGATTTCCAAAGCACGAACGAGCAGGAAATTGCGCGACGCGAAGATGAACAGCCCAACTTTTGCAACCGACTTGACACGCTGGCGTCTCTCGAGCCAAGATGGGGTTCATCGTTGGAGGTATCTGACCCAGAGCGAGGGCGACGAGCCCAAGCAAACCGAGGTAGAACAGTACCTGCTGGGGATATTGCATCAGGAGAAGAAGACGGCCGGGCGCTCTGAGGCCCGCTCCTTCGACGACAGCGCCCGCGATGGTTTCAGCTTCATCACGCGTCTGCAGCTTGCCGAGGGCCAGTGGGCATGCGACTACGGCGGCCCAAGCTTCCTGCTTCCCGGCCTTGTCTTCGCCATGTTCATCACAGGCACCGAGTTTCCCGAGGAGTGGAAAGTGGAGATGGCCCGGTACCTCGAGAACCACGCGAACGAGGACGGAGGCTGGGGCCTGCATCTCGAAGGCAAGTCGACCGTCTTCGCGACTGGCCTGTACTATGTCATGCTTCGACTCCTTGGCGTAGACCGGCATCACCCTCTGGCCAGCAGGGCAAGGGACTGCCTGCTCTCGTTGTGCGGCGCCATTGGAATCCCGCAATGGGGCAAGATATGGCTCGCCTGTCTCAACCTCTACGACTGGGGGGGCATCAACTGTATTCCCCTCGATGTCTGGCTACTCTCCGCCTGGCTCCCATTCCACCCTTCGCGGTGGTGGGTGCAGTGCCGCGTCGTTTACCTCCCGACCTCGTACCTCTGGTCCAACCGCTGCACCATACCACTGACACCGCTCCTTTCCGAGCTCCGGCAAGAGACATACACCGAACACTTTGGTAAAATCAACTTTCCCAACCATCGCAACACCACCGCACCGTCCGATGCCATGCGTTCCATTTCTCCCCTGCTGTTGGTTTTCTTCTCGATATGGACTGTTTGGTGCAACTATCTGCGACCACAATGGCTGCTTGATCTGGCCAACCGCAGCGTCTCCGAGCTGATGCGGAGAGAGGAGCGGAATACGGACTCGGAATGTATTGCTCCGGTGAACAAAGCCTTTCACATGGTACAGACGTGGTTCGAAGACGGGCCCGAGTCGGAAAGACTGCAAAAGCACCGCGACAAGGTCGATGTATACCTCTGTCTGGGCCCCAACGGTATGACAAGCAACAGAACCAACGGAGTCCAAGTCTGGGACACTGCTTTCGCAATCCAGGCTGCTTTCGAGGCAGGATTGGCAGAAGATCCAACCTTCAGCAAGGCACTGCGCAAATCTCATGAGTTTCTGGACAAGTCCCAGCTCCGAGAGGACCTAGACGACCCATTTCGCCAGCCAAGGAAGGGAGGCTGGCCGTTCAGGACCAAAAGCAGCGGGTACATCGTCTCTGATTGCGCGGCGGAGAGTCTCAAGTCGGTCCTCATGCTGCAGAACGACCACAGCTATTCGCAATTGCTAGACGACTCGAGGCTCAGAGATTGCGTCGACACGCTGCTTCTCATGCAGAACAAGGACGGTGGCTTCGCAAGCTACGAGAAGATCCGGGGCAGCGAGTACCTGGAGCTCCTCAACCCGGCCGAGGTCTTTGATCGCATCATGGTTGAATACTCATACCCAGAGTGCACCACTGCGGTTCTGACTGCGCTATCTCTGTTCAAACGGCATTTTCCCCAGTACCGTACGCGGAAGATCGACGAAACGATTCGAAGAGCGGTCGGCTTTGTGGGACGCAGCCAGAAGGAGGACGGGAGCTGGTATGGAGCCTGGGCGATTTGCTTCACCTATGCCGCATTCTTCGCCTTGCAAAGCTTGGAGGCAGTGGGCGAGCAGCATCACAACAGCGAGCGCGTCCGCCGGGCTTGTGCGTTTCTCCTGAGCAAGCAAATGGAGGACGGGGGATGGGGCGAGCACTACTCGTCCTGCGACGAGAGGAGATGGGTTCAGCACGAAAAAAGCCAGGTTGTAAACACTTCCTGGGCTGTCCTGTCATTGATGCATGCCGGATATCCTGATCCGAGACCCATTCAGAGCGGACTCAAGGTGCGTAGGAGTTTTTTGTTTGGGTGCTTCTGAAAGATACTGACAGCGCTTTAGTTGATACAGAGTCGGCAGTTGTCAAATGGTGAGTGGCTACAGGAAGCAGTTGAGGGGGTCTTCAACCAGACGTGGTGAGTCTACAATATGCTTATGTACAAGCCGTGGTAACAAACGAGAGACTAACTTATGGGGAAGCATGATCGGATACCCGAACTACAAGCTCTATTTTCCGGTTATGGCCTTGGGAGCATACAAGCGGATGTATCTACCAAAGATCAATGTGGCGAAGCAGTAGAAATTTAGGTTGACTGCGACACGAGAACGTCTTTTTGCCGGCATATGCGAAAGGATAAGGATTATGTTCACCACAACATCCAAGGGAGCATGGATCCAGTAGAGGTGGAAAGGAAGGAGAACGCTCACGGCATGTGGCACTGTGATTTTCGTTAATGCTTTTCATAAAAGGCCAGAACTAATTGATGCCAGTAGTTTTGCAATACAAACTTCTCAGCTCGCTAGATTCAGACCATGCTGTATTCAGCTTTGAGATGATAAAGCATAATCAACTGCGGCAAAGGACGCAACCAGTATCTTGGAAGCCCGGCGCTTTGGCGCGTTTCGGTCCGGGCCGACATGGGTGGGGCATGGTGGGGCCGACGATCCGAATCTAGTGGCTCGGAAGGAGTCATCGAACGGGTGGGGCCGCTAGCCGGACGGCCCGACCTGCTTCTACGGCCGGTGCGCCACTGGGTGGCTGGAGGTTCTGATGATTGAGGCACTCTGGTGGGTTTCTTTGCCCGCTGCTGAAATTATTTTTACTGAATCTGCCATGCTCGTTTCTCTGTTCCTTCTGGCTCCAGTCTCCTGTTTAGTTCGATGGCAAAAAGATGGATCCAAGCTGATAGGGAGCTGCAGAGACTTCGGAAAGCCTCTAAGCTATGTCCATGGGATATTTGACTGACTGATCCTGTGCTCTAGAAATGGTGACCGAAGATTGATCGAGTCATGCCTCTTGTGAGAGCACATTCACGGAATTCTTCTTGCGCTTCAATACCTCGTGTTTTTGGACTGTGAAACTGTTGGGACTTTTCCACGCGAAATCATTTGTCAATGCTCTAGCTGATGACGCCTCATCATTCTACCAAGTCGGGGTACACTGGCGTCAACAAGGCCGGTAATGGCTTCATTCTGGAACATTCAATCAATACGCAAGCCGCGGGGAAGCAGCTCATTCTCCGGCTAGACAAGGAACAAGTAGCGAGCGAAAGTCGTACGGCAGCCTCGCACGAAAGAGACAGGGTTTCAGGTGTCAATGTCATAAGGGACCCGGATATGCCGCCAAATCCGCAATAGGGCATAAATTGTGCGAGAGACATGGCGCTAGGTGTTTTGCCTGGTCGGAAACTAGCGAGCCCCGGTCTACAAGTTTTCCTTGCGCACCCGCAGTTGAGACACGTAGGGCGATGCTTGGCTAGCGAATGACATGGACGGTGTGGGAAACGTTGACATCCAAGCTCATCAGCCCAAGTATGAGATGGCGTTGTCGAAGGTCGGATCAGCATGCCACCAGCACGACTATGGGCATAGGGCAGAATATGAGACATGCCACCAACGGGGCCCGAAGAGGTGACTTGGCTGTTCCCACTCACGTCATCCCACGAAAGGGAAAAAATTCCAACGGCACAAATTTTCAAGCTTGAGGAAATCTCGACACTTGTTTCCGCTATTCTACCCGCCATCGAAGCTATACCGGGCTCAGGCACGGCTTTCCGAAGCATCACCAAACGGACACACGTCCCATCGCACCCGTCGGAGGTGGCGCGCCGGGTCGTTGATGTGATTCCGCGCGTGCAGCCAGCGGCGGTTGTCCATGAGGATGATGGACCCCTTGGGGAGGTCGGACGAGCGCAGATGCACCGTCGCCTGCGCCTGCACCTCCTTCCTGGCCAGCGCCTCCTTGAGCTCCTCCAGCGCCCTCGACGCGCGATCCGTCAGGGGTTCCAGGATGTCTTCTCGATACCGGATCATGGTCGACTCGCCGTCGGGGCCGGTGGCGAGCACCGTGGCGTGGATGTGTTTCCGGCTCGGGTCCTTGATGAACTCGGACGGGATCGAGATCCGGTATTCCGGCGCCTTCAATGCCGCTCGCGCCGAGGGGGGGAGTAGCTCGCTCAGCCTCTGGACGTTCAAGACGGAAAGGGTGCCGCCTCCGTACCGATCGTGCTGGAGGACCTGGAGGGCGAAATACCTCGGCGGCGGCTCTTCGTAGCTGCAGTCCGTGTGCCAGGGGAAGTCGTTCATGGTTTCCGAGCGCGCCTGGTGGTCGCCGGCCTGGAAGTTGGTCTCGCTCGGGCGAACGTCCCAGAACCAGCCGCGGGTCGCGCTGTGGGAGATGGGCAGCTGGTGGTTGTGATGTTCGTGGAGACTGTGCAGCAGCTGCTTGAGGTAATCGCTGTCGCTGTCGGGGAACCCTAGCTTGATCTTGAGCATGCCGACTTTCTCCAGATGCTGCGATATCTGCCGGACATGATCTGGGTCTTTGGCATGGCTTAACCTGGGTGCCTCGAGACACCGTAAGTCGTAAGACAATGGAGGCGGCGTGTGTATTGTGGCATGAAAGCGAGGATGGGAAATGAAGGTAGAAGATGCGAATGTATTAAGGGTTAGTTTGCGGAAACCGCATGTACTGCGGACGTAGCGGGCAACTTGGCGCATGTTGAGAAGGGGGAGAAAGATGCCAGGGAGCGGGCCGGGCCTTTGGGCGTCGAGGTCAGGGATGGTACGGCTCTTAAGAAGACATCCAAAGCAAGCCAATATATGAATCAGGGTGTCCGTTGGCCCCGTGGGACTCGACACCGGCGTCAAGGGTCTTTCGAGGTTACAATTCCCCATCAGTCTTGTTTTGTGGTCACCTTGGAGATGACTTGGAACGCACACCCTCTTCAGCTGTCGCTGTGTCACTCCAGCTAGTCCACTTTTCACCTTTGCCGCCTTGCCTCACCGGAACACACTAACCATCGCTTGCACATAGCAAAGACACGATGCCTGGCTGGGTTGAGTTCCTTGGTGGATAACACCATCCAGAAATCAATATTGCGGGCATAAATAGCCGTCTCGAGCCGCCCTTGAGGATTCCCGGCCGGAGCTGGTCATCCTGCGTTCAAAAATATCCAAGTCCAGCCATGAGTGCTCAGCTCACGCAAATCTCCTTCGGTGCCCAGCCACGAGACTACGCGCCGGCGGGCCAAAGGTTCAACCCTGGCGACTATCACCAACAGGAGGCCGATCTCCGTGAGGCCTTGCTCAGGCTGTGTCCCGAGAACCTGTGGCATGATGGCTCATACTCCGCCGGCTGTCCCCGGCCCATCCTGGTGGGCGAATACCATCAGAGGCAGATGGAAGACCTGCACGAGGCTTTGACCACTGCCATCATCGACATCGTCCAGCGCTGGTGGACTGACGACGATGCCCGGTTCTGGGAGCGGATGCCCCTGGAAGCAGAGGAGGAAGATCTATTGAAGGTATGCCCCCTCCCCCTGCAACCCAATGCAGTCTAGGCATTGAGGTTCTCAGCCTGACTTGGCACAGTGGATAGAGAAGCAGGTCTCAGCTGGCAACATGCCGGCTTTCTCCAAATGCTTAGGGTCGTGGCGACCCGACTTCCTAGTGGAGAAGGATGAGCACCAGGAGGAGAACTACCGAATCACAGAGATCAACGCCCGCTTCTCCTTCAACGGCTTCATGCACGAGGCTTACGGTCAAGAAGTGCTCAACAAGTCCGTTGAGGGGGAGGCAAGCGTGCTGGTCGGTGCCACAGATCCAAATCAGGTAATGCCGTAACCACCAGATCGGATTCAAAACAAAACCGGGGGAAGGGGTCCTGACATGTTTTTCTCATCAGATTCTGGAGGGCCTGTTCAGCCTGTTCCAACCGAACCGGCCCCTCCACCTCCTCAAGGGCGCGGAGCACGGCATCGACATCCACATGTTTATCGACGCGGTCTGGCGTCGCTTCGGCATCAAGCCCCGCTTGATCACACCGGCTGATCTGAGGATGCTCCCCGACCGCGGCGAGAAGGGCGGACGCCGCCTCTGCTGTGTCACCAAAGACCCCAGCTCGCCCCCCAGCCCGTGGTCCTTCACGGCGGACAATGGCGAGATCTGGGAGGAGATCTACCAGATCGGTCTGGAGCTGCACCAGCGGGAGCTGGCGGCCCTGGAGACCGAGACACTGCGCGAGATCAGCCTGCGCTGCTTCAACGACATGCGCACGATTCTACTGGTCCACGACAAGCGGATGCTTGGCATCGTGAAGCAGGAGCTGCCTCGCCTGGTGGCCTCCGGGGCCCTGACGCCGGCGCAGGCGTCGGCCCTGGACAGGGGCGTCGTGGACACGATCCTCCCGGGCTCGTGCGAGCTGGACCATCTCATTTCGGCGTCGGTTGCGTCGCCTCGGCTGAGACACAGCTACATTCTGAAGCCCATCCGCAGCGGGAAGGGAGACGGCATCATTTTTGGCGACGACCTTGGGCCGGGTGATTGGGTGTCGGCCTTGCGCAAGCTAGTGTCGCCGAAGGTGGTGCCAGGGATCACTTGCGTCGTGCAGAGACGCATTACCCCGCGGGAGTACGACCTCGTCCTCAAGGGTTCAGTCGGCAAGGTCCGGTATCCGCTCGTCGGCACGTACCATGTCGCAAACGGGAAGCTTCTGGGGCTCGGGACGTGGCGTGCGAGCGGGGGACGGATCGTTGCCGTTTCCTCTGGGGGTTCTTGGATCTGCTCGGTGATGAGGCGGGGTTGAGAGATCTTACTGCATGTATTAGTAACACCTCTTTTTGCTTGCTTTTGTGTTGGTTCATCCTGTATAACGACTCGAAAGGGTCCCTTGCATATGTTGGTGTGACGGCCCGCCGTCCACATCCCGCATATACGAGACCCAGCCGCTCTTCCCGTGCGGGTAGAAGGGGCGGGAGCCTCTCATCAGGCCACCGGATGGGTCGCGTAGCAAGACGCCTCTACTGAAAGTAACGACATTCTGTCCGTGTATGTGTTTCTCTCAGGGCTTCTGCCGCGCCGCGCCGAGTGTGTATTCTTACCGTTGATCATTTGGCCGTGTCAACTCTTCCCTGTATGAATAGTCTCATTAGATGTAATCATCTCAGAAGGTAGCACAGGTCTTAACATGGGTGTTCCAGGAACTGGCACGGGTCTGACTCGTACAGCAAGCTCCCTCGGTATTAGGCCCGTTGACGACACCAAAACATGCCAGAACGCCTCAGTCAGGAACACCACTAGTGGATCTATCTATCCCTTCCGCTGAACGGCCTCCTTCAGCTCAGCGTATCCCTTCTGTCCGCTACCATTCCAGGGAGGAGGCGTCTTCTCAGCCGTGGCCTCACGTTCCACGCTTCCATTCTCTTCGGGCAACACGCCGCCTAAAGGAATCGACTTCCATCATGTTCGTTACTCGACAGAACGAGGCTGGGATGCAATCGCTCTTTTGGTGCTGTTTTCTTTGCGGACACTGTTCTGTACTAGAGCCCGTGACCTGGGAAGTTTTCCATCCATACATTGTAGAAGTCCTCACCAGGCATTATATCCCATTACAGATGACCAGCTGAGTGTAATCGGCCAAGCCATGTCCCTTCCGCTCAGTGGTGCAGCATTGGCTGTTGCAGCGCTGTCATCGTCTGTCGCAGCCTACAACGTGTTTCGTCAACTGCGAATTGGGAAGCCAAAGGG
Source organism: Colletotrichum higginsianum IMI 349063 (assembly GCF_001672515.1). Taxonomy (NCBI): domain Eukaryota; kingdom Fungi; phylum Ascomycota; class Sordariomycetes; order Glomerellales; family Glomerellaceae; genus Colletotrichum; species Colletotrichum higginsianum. Next base: position 542,962 of record NC_030958.1, read on the forward strand.
TTGGTTTTACGAGGACGTCGATGGTTACGCCACGCCGAAAGCCCTGGCCGAGTTCTCTAGCAGAGGTATCAAGGTCGCCGTCCTTCTCTTTTCAGCCATTGGGACGGGCACGTCCATCGCCGGTCTGGTACTCTCAACTGTCTACAAGTTCCGCCATGGCTTCTTGTTGGAAAACAGCTTGAACGCGGCTGCGTGGGTGAGTTTGATTGTTTCCTGACGGTCTTTGGCATTGTTCCGATACTGACTGTCCTCTCAGGGCCTCGTTCTTCTGCAGGCTATCTGCATAGCTGTTTTGCACTCTCCTGTTGAGTCCCATAACCTGGGTATTTGGCTCACAGTTTCATCCTGCTTCCTGGCGGTATCCTCGGCTCAACCCTTGAGCTATTACTTCACGGCGCAGTTTACGGGGCAAAGGGCTGTCATGGGTCTTGTATGGTTGATCAGTGCTCTTGATGCCACAATGCTCGCAGCCGTCAGCGGCATGCTCCCTCGAAGGCCGGAAATCGTCTACGACGGAGCCAAAGTCGACCGTCAGTGGACTGTCTCTCTACTCAACCGATTGACCTGGTCCTGGATCCAACCGCTGCTGCGCCACGCCTCGCTGCACGATGGACTCGAGGGAGACGACGTCCCTCACGCGGACTTCAATCTGAGATCGAAGCAGTTGGCGAAAGAGTGGAACAAGTTTGAACATAAACCCACTCTGTTTCTGTCTCTCGCGGCGACGTACAAGGGAAGATTGGCGGTTTTGTGGGCGGCAACCCTCGTCCGCTGCGCGGTCAGCATCCTCCCGTTCTGGTTCATGCTCCGCATCCTCAAGATTCTCGAAACCGAGGTCACCAGATCCAACCCGGTGCAGCTGTTCATCTTCGTCCTGGGCATGGCTGTCTCCAACCTTGCCGACTCCGTAAGCGTCATCCGTGCCCCCCCACCCCCCCCCCCCCGTTGAGGTCTACGCCTATTGACAACACAACATTAGTGGATGGAGGGTTGGGCGTATTGGTATTCCCTGGCCGACCTCGCTCTGCCGATCCGCACCCAGATATCGGGTCTCATATTTGACAAGGCACTGCGGCGGAAGAACGTCAGAGCAGCGGGCCCGGACGACTCGGCTGGTGAGTCTGAACAGGCCGACGCGGCATCAGCCGAGGACTCGTTCGTGCCCAAGTCTCGTCAGGTCATTGTGAACCTGGTCGGCGTCGACACCGAGCGCCTGTCGTACTTCTTCCAGTTCCAGTTCCTCATCCTCAACGGGGTCGTCAAGCTCGTCATCTTCTCCTTCTTCCTCCTCCAGCTGCTCGGCTGGATCCCGTTCTGCGCCGGCATCGCCGCCTGGGCCGTCACCTTGCCGCCGAATGCTTGGTTTTCGAGAAAAGTCCTAGCCGAGTCGCAGTCTCTGATGCGGCACCGGGACGCCAAGCTGTCCAAGATGAACGAAGTACTCCTCGGGCTGCGGCAGATCAAGTTCTCCGGTCTGGAGTCACGGTGGGAGAGGCGGATCCTTGCGCTGAGAGAGACGGAGCTCAAGACCCTCTGGAAGTTCTTTCTTGCAGATAGCGGGTTGTTCGCTTGCTGGGTCATCAGCCCGATCTTCCTGGCTGTGGCATCACTCGTCACCCACGTCTTCATCGAGGGTTCGTTGTTGCCTTCGGTGGCGTTCGTTAGCATTGGAATCCTGAACAGTCTCGAGACAACTCTGGGATCGCTTCCGGAGCTGCTCACCCTGGCGCTTGATTCTCTTGTTTCTCTGAGAAGGATTGATGCCTATCTGAAAGAGTCAGAAAGAGAAGCGTTGGTGGCTGATGGCTCCTGTATCGTTTTCGAGAGGGCTTCCATCTCCTGGCATGCCGACGAGGATACCCCCCAGAAGGACAGGTTCACCATGGACGAAATCAGCTTGTCGTTTCCAAAAGGAGCACTCTCCGTCATCTCCGGGAAGGTCGGGACAGGTAAAACGCTTCTTTTGTCCGCCATACTGGGTGAAGCAGATCTTTTGAGCGGCTCGATTCGGGTACCCAAGAAACAAACTTCCAAGCAAGATGTTCCCAACACGGACAAATGGGTTATCCCAGGATCCATCGCCTACATCAGCCAGACCCCGTGGCTCGAGAACGCCTCTCTGCGAAACAACGTCCTGTTCGGCCTTCCCTTCAACAAAGAGCGGTACGACGACGTCCTCGACGCGTGTGCCCTGAGAGAAGACCTCGCTGCGCTTCCGGACGGCGATGGCACGGAGCTCGGGGCCAACGGCGTCAACCTGAGCGGCGGTCAGAAGTGGCGTGTCACGCTCGCGCGTGCCGTGTACTCCCGGGCCGAGATCCTACTAATGGAAGACATCTTCAGCGCCGTGGATTCGCACGTGGGCGCGTGGATATTCGAAAAGTGCCTCACGGGCGACCTCTGCAGAGGACGGACGAGGGTCCTCGTCACACACCACTTGGGTCTAGTCCTTCCCGAAGCAGAGTTTCTGGTTGAACTCGGGGACGGTGGCGTAGTCTACTCCGGCTCGGCGGGAACTCGAGCTCCAAGCGGCAGCCGAGATCAGGGTCCGTCGGACGTTGTCATTGCCGGCTCCGTTGATTCCGATCCCGGTGCGAAATCGACTGCGGACGTTGTGAACCCGGAGCGCTCTCAACTACCAGAGCCACTTACTTCTCCTCCAAGGAAGTTCATGCAAGAAGAAAGTCGCCAGAAAGGCACCGTAAAGGCGAGCGTCTATCTAACGTACGTCAGATGCAGCGGTGGTCTTTATCTATGGGCTGCTTGTCTTGGAGTTTACCTTACGTACCAAGTTGGAATCATCGGTATGTTGCTCCAAGTTCTTCAAACGAGACAAAACTAACACCAACACAGGTCGGGCTTGGTGGCTTCGAATCTGGACTGGCGAGGCCAACGTCAATGCAGCAAGCGGGAGCTTCCTCGTCCATCCGGCTTACAACTCCCCCTTTGCTACACAACAGTTATTCGCCCAGACGGCCGACCAGAGTCCCACAAAGACCGATGTGCTCTTCTACGTCCAAGTCTACGTTGCCATCTCGCTCGGCACGGCGCTCATCGGCGTCCTGCGCAACATTTCGTCCTACTTCCTCGCCGTGAGGGCGAGCAGGGCGCTCTTCGAGAAGATGCTCTTCGCAGTCATGCGCGTCACGCTGCGTTGGCTGGACACCGTCCCCACCGGCCGCATCCTCAACCGGTTCACGGCCGACTTCAGCGTCATCGACGAGCGGATCGCCATGACCTGGAGCCTGTTCCTCTCCAACCTCCTCAGGCTGGTCGGCATCTGCGTCGCGTCCTGCTTTGCGTCGCCGTACCTCATCATCCCCGCCGTTGTCCTTCTCGGGTTCGGAGTCGTCGCCGGCAGCAAGTACCTCGTCGTCAGCCGGCCGCTGAAAAGGCTCGAGAGCAACGCCAAGTCCCCCGTCTTTGAGCTCTTCAACACCACGCTGGCCGGCCTCTCGACGATCCGGGCATTCCGGAAGACGCAGACGTACCTGGAACAGATGCACCGCAGCCTCGACACGTGGGCGATGACCACCTTCTACATCGCCCTGGCCAACCGGTGGATGAGCTTCCGCATGGCTCTCATCGCCGCTCTCTTCAGCGTCGCGGTGGGAGTCGTCATCACCGTCAAGCCCATTGACGCGGCCTTGACCGGGCTCGCCTTGACTTTCATCCTGGACTTTTCCGAGAGCCTTCGCTGGATGGTTCGGTGCTACGGGGACATGGAGCTGGAGATGAACTCGATGGAGCGCGTGGTCGAGTACATGGCCCTGGAGACGGAGCCGCTTGCAGGGGAGAACCCGGCGGCAGTCTGGCCAACCTCGGGAAGCATCGAGTTTGAGAAGCTCGAGGTTGGCTACGCGCCAGACTTGCCGCCTGTGCTCACGGATCTCTCGCTCCGGATCAGGCACGGTGAGCGGATTGGCGTTGTGGGCCGTACTGGGGCAGGCAAGTCGTCGTTGACGCTCGCCCTGTTCCGGTTCCTGGAAGCCCGGTCGGGCAGTATCACGATTGATGGGCTTGACATCTCGAAGCTCAACTTGACTGACTTGAGATCGCGAATATCCATCGTCCCGCAGGTCAGTATCATTCTCTTCGCAGGCTCTGTCAGTGTCTAATTCTCGGTCATGTAGCATCCCGTGTTATTCTCCGGTACACTCAGGTCCAACTTGGACCCCTTCGGCGAGTATGCGAACGTCGAGCTTCATGAGGCCCTCGCCAGGTTTCATCTCACAGGGTCATCATCCAGTCACGAGTCCGACGAGTCTGGGAGAGACACCAACCTCTTCCGCGACTTGTCAAGCCCTGTATCCGAGTCTGGCGGCAACCTCTCCCAGGGCCAGCAACAGCTCGTGTGCATCGCCCGTGCCCTCCTCGCCGACTCCAAGATCGTAGTCCTCGACGAGGCCACCTCGTCCATCGACGCGGCGACGGACGACCTGATCCAGCAGAGCATCCGCAGCTGCTTCGTCGACAGGACCCTGATTGTGGTCGCTCACCGGCTGCGGACCGTTTCCGATTTCGACAGGATACTTGTCCTTGACGGCGGGCGCATGGTCGAGTTCGGGACGCCGCGCGAGTTGTGGGACAACGAGGGCGTGTTCCGCGGCATGTGTGATAGTACGGGGGAGAAGGAAGAGTTGCGTCAGAGTATCGTGGGCTGATGTGTGACTTGAGTGTATTCTAAGAAGCAATGTATTGTAAAACGGTCTGGAGACTTGCAGGCCACGTTGATTTGCAACGCACTCCTGCGTACCAAAATCGTGAGTTTGGCTGATTCAAAAGCTACCGTCGTCTATAAAAACCCCAGATTGTGACTGTTAGGACAACCCATTCCCGTTTTTGAGAAGCATAGCCCAGGCTTGAAACCTGGTTCAAAGTCTGTCTTCCTACCACAGCTTCCCTAGTTGAAGGCTGTTGAGGACATACGCATTATTAGAGACCGAGATGGCTGTAAGACGGTGACAAAAGCTGGGATAAAAGCTGAAAATGTTGTCTAGGCCCGTAGGAAATGGGGCAGATGATCCTAGTAATGAGTCCAATGGGTTGTTTTATGAAGACCCAGCGCATCTGTAGAACGATTTCTCGCCATATATATATTAGACACTATGCCAACATTTCACACCGCGGTGAGAAATCAACATCATGACTTCAGAGCGGGGCAAAGCATGCCAGATGTTTTCCTGTTTTCTTCTTCTTTCTTTCTTTGATATTTCATTTTTCATTTCCATGTCCGATCCGCATCCCATCACGCCTTTGGCTTGATGTTCTTGACCGCGTGGTCAATCGCGTACCCGTAGCCGTGGATGCCGAACCCCATGATGACCGCCTCCGCCTTGTCGCTCAGGTAGCTGTGGTGCCGGAACGACTCCCGCGCGTGGGTGTTGCTGATGTGCAGCTCGACGAAGGGGATGGCGACGCCGAGCAGCGCGTCGCGGATGGCGACGCTCGTGTGCGTGTAGGCCGCCGGGTTGATGATGATGACGTCGACGCCGGCGTCCCGCGCGGCGTGGATGCGGTCGACGATGGCGCCCTCCGTGTTGGACTGGAACGACTGCAGGTCGGCGCCGAGGGACCGCGCGTGCTCCCTGGACGAGGCCTCGAGCTGCGCGAGCGTCGTCGAGCCGTAGATGTGAGGCTCGCGGGTGCCCAGGAGGTTCAGGTTGGGGCCGTTGATGAGGAGGATTGACTTTGCCATTGTGACGGGGATGGAGCTTTTACGGGGTCTTCCTGGCTTCAAATGGCGTCAAGAGTTTGATAAGTTGGTGAGAGTTGTGATGAGTTGTTGAAGACTTGTTGGATTCAACTGGATTCAAGTAGTTGATAATTAGTAGTAGTACAAGCCTGACTGGTTAAACGATTTCCCCAGTTCCCCCCTCACACATAGAGAAACTCCGCAAGATCCCCGGAACTTTGTGCGGGGAAGCCGAAGTGGGGCCCCGCGGGATCTCGGCGGCAAAGTCTTCATCCGTCTCCGATGGGCGGCGCCTTTCATTTAGGACTATGATATATGACATATCACACAATACCTCCAGTTGGGCCGGCGGACGTCATCAATACTGTTCGTACTTACATCCAGCGTGAAAGGGTTTGAGATGTGTTGATTACTTGCCATTAGTTACTGTTACTACTAATTACCGTCTGTCTGGCTTCCTCCGTTCCTATCCGGCCATGTCTTGCGAATGTACCTCTAACCTGAAAATTCCAATACCTATCTACAGCTCGATCGATAACTCCCAGACTAACCGAAAAGACTACTTGCGCTTCACTCCCTGGCCCTTGGGCACCCTCACCAGCCAGTAGAGCCCGCACGCCGCCACGATGTTGAACCCGACATACAGCCACAGGAGCCCAAAGTTCCTCCACCTGTCGCCGTACTCGATGTTGAACCGCGCCAGGAAGTCGTCCGTCGTCCTCATGCTGCAGTAGCTGCAGACGTCCGTCGCGGCGCCGTCGACGAGGTACCCGCCGGCGCCCTGCACAAAGGGGCCGAGGAAGTCGCCGCACGTCGTGTTCGCCGGCGCGGGGACGCGCACGAGCTCCTTGGCGGTGCAGACGACCTCGGACCCGTGCAGGCAGGTCGACAGCGCGCCGCTGACGAGGTACGTCATCGGGCTGACCCAGTACATGAAGTCGGCCCAGATGGCGGGCAGGTCGGCGCGGACGACGCCGACGCCGCAGAAGGACATGCAGAGGATGGCGAACAGGCTGGCCGGGATGCTGGCGAGGTCGGCCGTCTCGATGGCGGCGATGGCCAGCTGCGAGAAGGTGCTTAGCCAGAGGAAGAACATCCAGATGAAGAGGAAGACGGTGAAGCCGCGGATGCTCACGTCGTCGGGCGTCGTGTTGCGGGTGAACCGCGCCGGGTAGTACCAGCAGAAGAAGAAGACGACGGCGGCGATGGTGTTCCAGATCATCTCGATGGCGACGTTCGATAGGAAATAGGCTGGGAATTTAACGGGTTAGGCATCGTGATTCTGGGCTTTTGTTTTTCGGGCAGCATTTTTTTAACTCACTGGTCCAGCGGTAAACGCGCGACGGCCGCTCTCGCACCTCGTACACCGCCCTCTGCGGGATGAACATGGGCATGATCTGCTTGCTGAACTCGTTGACGGTGGTGAGACACATGAAGAAGGCATACAGCTGGTTCTGCAGGCCCTGCAGGCTGTTGTCGGACTTGAAGGTGAAACCGATGTATAGAGCCTATCGAAGCGGATAAGAGGTCAGTGAATCCATTCATTCCCTCCCCCCACACAGTCTGACAGGAAGGGCTGCTGCTGTCTTACCAAAAGAATCGTCAGAGTGAGCTTGGACCAGATGTACACCGGCGACCGCCAAAAGTGCTTCGCGGTGCGCACGAAGACGTGCCGGAACTGCGTCCAGACGGACGACGCAAACTCCTTGTGAAGAACCTCCTGGCCCGCCCCGTCCACGGGACCCTGACCCCCGGCCTGTTCGCGCAGGAGGCGGAGCTCCTCCTTCACCTCGCGGAACTCGGGGGACGACCGCCAGATGTCGTACCAGTCCGGGCCGTCCTCGGACATGGCGGTGACCTGGAGCATCCACTCGGCGGGGTTGGCGTCGGCGGGGCACCGCGGCGCGCCGTTGCGCTCGAGATACTCGATCATGGTCTTTGCGTTCTCGCCGATATCTGTTTGGCAAAGAAAGAGAGAGAAGAGTCAGCAAAAGAATACCCCCCCAACGGCGCGAACAAAAAAAACCAGAGAAGAAAGACAAAACTCACCTCCAAAGTACACCGTCTTGCCGCCGCGCTGCAGCAGAAGGAGCCGGTGGAAGCGGGAGAAGAGCATCGCGGACGGCTGGTGGATGGTGCAGAGGACGGCCTGGCCGCTCTTGGCCAGCTTCTCGATAAGGTCGCAGATCGCCCAGGATGTCTGGGAGTCGAGGCCCGAAGTCGGCTCGTCGAGGAAGACAAGGAGCTGCGGTCTGGCCGCGAGCTCAACCCCGATGGTCAAGCGTTTGCGTTGTTCGACGTTGAGCCCCTGGCCGGGGACTCCGATTACGGCATCGACAAAGTCCTTCATTTCGAGCAGATCGATCACCTCGTCAATGTACGCCAGCTTGGCTTCGCGAGGCGTCTCGGCGCTCTGTCGCAGCAGGGCGCTGAACTCGAGGGCCTCTCGAACCGTCATAGTCTCCAGGTGAACATCCTGCTGTTGGACATAGCCCACTCGGTTGGAGAGCGACCTGTCGGTCGGTCGGCCGTTCACCATAGTAGCACCGGAGAGAACGCCCATGGTGACTCTGTTTGCGAGAGCGTCGAGCAAAGTCGTCTTCCCGGCACCGGATGCGCCCTGCCAGGTTGTCAGCATGTTATTTACCCCTTCAGCATCACCGGCGCTGAGGCAGCACATACCATGAGAGCCGTGATCACCCCGGGCTGTACGAATCCATTAACCATATCCAAGATGCGGCGGTCCTGGTCTTTGATTCTGACGTCGTAACAGATGTCTTCCCAGTGAAAGATGGGCTTCCCACAGGCGCTGGGTCTCGGCCGGGCCTCGGTTGTCTTCTTCTCCGCCGGCAACGTGGACATTTTCTCCGTCACAGTCACCCCGCGGGACTGCCCCTCTTCGTCCGAGCCTGATTTCTCGCCCAGGGCAGGCGGCAGTTTGCCGCGTCGGAAGACGAGGACCTCTCCTTCGCCCTTTGGCGGCTTGGCATATTCCGCAGTGATGATGTAAGTGATGAAGAAGAAGATCACACAAGCCCAGAGAATGCCAACGTTCCTAGAAAATCTTGTCAGATTCATCTTAAACGAGGGGATATGATTTAACACTCACCTCCACTTGTTCGCGTTGTAGTAACCAAAGGACTGCTCGATGTACCGGTCACCGTTAACCATGTCCGATCCCGGCACAGCTCCGACGGTAGCGCACGAACGACCCGTCAAAGGAAGGTCGTCGTAGCCGGCGCCCGATGGCACCATACCACTGCACCGAAACTCACGGTTATGGAACTCGTTGGCCATGAGTGCCTCAAAGGCATAGGACAGGGGGTTGATGTAGCCCATCCAGCGGGACCACCCCTGCATGTAGGACGTCGGGACGGTGAAGCCCGCGTACATCATGACGCCGATGGTCACGAGGGTGACGGGCACCATGGCCTGGTGCGAGGTGCGCGCGAGGGACGCCATCGTCCGATAGATGCCGGACATGGCCAGGAGGACGGTGAAGGACACGAGACAGAAGAAGAAGAAGGGCCCCGGCTGGCGGTTCAGGTTGGCCAAGAAGTAGAGAATGGAGTTGAAGGTGAAGATGTTTGTGATCTTGTACGGCAACTCGGTGATGTAGCTGGAGATGGCCTCTGCGGACTGGTGGTATAGCGCGTACCGGTTGTGCTTCTCGATGACCGGTCTCTGGGTGTAAAGAGTGAGGACCTACACCGCGCTAGTTAGCTGGGTATGCGAAGAGACGAAGAAAGAGAGCAAGGCAACGAACGGGCAGAGGGGAAGGGAAAAAGAAAAAGAAAAAAAAAAGAAAACACCAACCTCCATCTCGCTGGCAAAGGCGTTGAAAAGCAGGGCGAAGAAGATCAAGCCGCCCCGGTAGTAGAACGTGCCGGATTCGGGCTTCAGGTTGTAGAACATGCTGCCGAGGATGAACCCCACGATGATGTTGAAGACGAGCGAGGAGATTGTGAACTCGGGGTCCGCCACCAGGCGCTTCCACCCCCGCCAGAGGCACAGCTTGACCTGGCGCGGGTACGTGAGGGTGTACGGCGACTTCAACCGCTGCCACGAGCTCCGCTCGGCCTTGATGCTCTCCTCGAACGCCCCGAGACGCTGCTGCGGCGGGTGCTCGCCGTCGTAGGCGTCGATGGCGGCCATGAGCGCGGCGTGGAGCTGTGACTGCTTCCATCTCGCGGCGAAGTCGTCGGGGGTTCGAGGCGCCAGGTGCTCGTAGCCAGGCTTGATCCGCCGTTCGCTCGGGGACGTCATCGATGTGAGGAAGTCGGGCGTGGTTTGTCGCTCGGGACCTGTTGACAACCAAGTCAGGAACAGTTGTTTCCAACCAACAAAAGCGCCTTGTCAAGTTTCACTTACACTGGAATCCCAAGTCTTCAAAATATCTCTTCGCTTGGTCAATCTTGCCAAAAAAGATTTGCCGTCCCTCGTAGACTACCGTCACCTTGTCAAAGAGCTATTCACACACACAAGTCAGTCTCCAGCTCTCTGTCCAGGGACAGACCTGTCGGTCCCTGCAAAAAAGAAAATAAGAAAGAAAGAAAAAAGAGACGCATCAAGAACCTACATCGTACGCAGACTGAGGCGCCTGGTAGATGGCCACGACGGCCGCGACGTTCAGCAAGTCCGACTGCGTGCGGAGGTTCCGGCAGAAGGTGATGGCGTTCCCGCTGTCGAGGCCGCGCGTGCTGTTGTCCCAACACTGGAACTTGGCGCCGGTCAGCGCGGCCTCGACGATGCTGACCCGCTTGCGCTCGCCCCCGGACACGCCGCGGACGAAGTCGTTGCCGACCTTTGTGTTGACGGTGTGCGAGATGCCAAAGGCCGCCATCATCACGTCGCGCATGACGCGGGCGTACTCGTTGCTCGTCAGCCCGCCGGGCACCCAGGACGGCACTCTGGCCCTTGACGCGAACTCGAGCGTGTCTCCGACCGACAAAGGGGCCAGGTGGACGTCCACTTCGGCGTTGTACAGAACGTCGCCCCGGAACCAGTCATGCATGCGTCTCGGTTCGATACCTTGGCTACCGTCAGATTTTGACCGTCATTTTTATTGGGTATTAGTGACATTTCACCAACCTCGAAAGTTCATGTAAGACTCTTGAGAAACGTTCAGGCCCTCTGTCTGACCGGCCAGCGTCTTGAGAAGCGTGGAGCAACCCGATCCCGGAGGGCCCAGCACGAGAAGCATCTCCCCGGGCTCGACGAGCCCTTCAAAGTCGCGCAGGATGTCGATTCGCCTCTTTGACCGCCCCGTTGCGAGCCCAACGACATCGGACGCCATGCTGAGCGCGATGTTGCCCGCGCTCTTCTGGTACTGCGTCCCGGAGCTGTAGCCAAAGACGTTGAGGCCGCGGAACGCGACGCCCGTGAGCCTGTGGGGCGCCGCGTTGGGGTTGGACTCGTAGAGGTTGATGAAGGCCTTCGTCCAGGCGGCGGTGTCGAAGTTGGCCGAGTTGGGATCCAGGGAGCTGTTCTTGGGGGGGTTCAGGACGTCGACGTGGGCGTTGGCCGCGTGGTGCTGGGAGGCCGTCGTGACATGGCGGGCCAGGTGCTCGATCTCCCGATGGCCGGTCTCGGCGGCTGTCGACGTCGAGAAGTCGAAACTTCCCGACGACGAGGCCGGAGAGTGGCCGTTGTGGCCATCTGATCTCATGGCTGGTTGCAGCGGCTGCGTTTCGTATAATTAGTATGTGTGTTCGGACCCAGGAGTCTGTTCAGATGATAGATTCAACGGGGAATGGTGCTTGTGAGATGAACAGATGTTTGGACGTATTCATTCCCGCCCCCGACTATATATCTCGACATCGAAAAGGCATAAAAGGGGCTCCCAAGGAGGTTGAACGGCGTCGTCACACAAGACACTGCCCCCCAAGCCACGGGTCGGCGTCCCGCGGTATGCGGCTCAACGCCGCATCAGGGAGACACCCCTACGGCGCAGCATCATCTCACATGCGCAAATCGCCTTTCCTGGGATCGCGTGCCGGCGGATAGTCTCTCCAGCCGTCGAGAGGTAACCATGGCCAAGGTGGATGTGGTGAAATCTGTGGGTGCTGTGTCGACCCCTGTCGCCCGGACGGCCGCGGGAGGCCGAAGGATCGTCGGCGGAACCACAATGCCGGGGCTCCTAGTTCCGCCCAGAGAGGAACTGCTCGACAAATTCGGAAGGGTTGCTTACCAGGATGGCACAAGCACTCCATCATTTATGGTTATTGAACAGGAGCTCCGGAGGCCTAGATCTCCGATAAACGTCTTCTTCAACTGCCTTGCAATGACGGCCCCGATAGCCCGGATAGTGCTGGCCACCCCCACCCACCCCCTTGATTACCGCCGCGTTTAATTTTTGTGCTACGACTAGTTTGAAATAGAAGTCGAGAAAAGTGAAAACTCCGCATTAATTGTCGCCAGTCGAACATATGTCGGCGCGCGGGTGGGCCGCCTAGTTGGAGGATGGAAGACACGAGATGCTTTCGGAAGAGCCACGAGGAGGCTGAGGCAACTTGGAACTGTGAGTTAAACTTTGGACAAACAGGCTACAGGTCTCTTGTCCTGTCATTGTCATTGGCATGGCGATGAGGGGAATTGCTGCTTGTGTAAGACGGATGTTGGACTTAAAAAGTCGACGGCGGTGCAAGAGACACGGAGTCGAACCTCAACTTCTCCATTCCGTACGCGAAAGCAGCGAGTAAACTTCGTTAGAATCTACCAGCCTCCGGCGGCTTCGAACTTCACTGGCCGACATTACTTGGAAATGGACGGTGGCACTGATGGCGTCAGAAGTGATAGATAAAGGCGGGCGCCGAAGGGACAAAAGTCATGGCAAGACGAGGCTCCGCACCGTACTTTTCGACAGACACATCTCAAGAAAAGATCTAATTCAAGAAGCTGGGGGAGTCTGGCATGCACGCACGGCGCGGGGGCCGGATGACGCCCGTCCTGGCGAACAAAGTGACCGGCTTGGGGAGCTTTCACCGGCCGACTTCACAATACCCACCGCGACCAACTCCGGCTTTTGACGACACGGATGGTTCCTCGCGCATGCTCGCTCGGTCTTGCCGACGGACCGAGACTTCTCGCGCGTCGTCCCGGAGCGGGTGTCTCGGTCGCCGTGGGGTCTAGCCTATTTCACTTTATACTTAATCAGAGTACAGATGTGCACAATCGGCCAAACTCTCAGGCCGGTATAATCCGCTCAAGTTCCTCCCTTCAACCACACTACATATACTCAAATTAGTTGCCACCTTGCCTTAAACATCTCTTGCATGTAGCGCCAAGTTGCGGCAGCGTGGACATGAGACTTGAACGTGACCACTGACAATGGGCTTGAATCATGAAATACGCAGTCGGCTCCACCTGCTGGAAACCGGACCCCAGGTTGCTTCAAGGTGAGCGGACTCAAAGTCCGTCGCCTTGGAACTGAATGACCGTTGTCCTCTCTCCTAGAACATCGATGTCTTTTGTAGAACATTGTTTGTCTGCTGTGTTCGCAGTATTCGAACCCCTGGTGGCTTTCTAGGCTTGCCCCTTGGTCACTGTGCTACGCGAGTATGAAGATTGTAGCAGTTGTGAACTGAAACCCCTCAAGCGTCTTGTTCGGCAAGATTGACTGACAGAAACTTTGTATTTAGGGTTTTACGGTACGTTCCGGGTTCCAGGTTTTCGACTTAGTCTCCTGTCGCCAAGATCATTAAATAAGAGGGGTTGGCCCTCCTCGGTTGTCTGTGAGGTTTTACGTGCCTATTCATCCACCGCATCTTTTTCCAATCAGCGCCTCATTGAACAATAGTTCCACATAACTCACCATGCGTCCTCTCACTGCCGCCGTAGCGCTGCTGTCGCTCTGGCCAACGCTGTCTCTCGGATACTGCATCACTCGGCAAACCAACTGCCTCCCGGGTGAGACACCAGAGCAGGGTACCTCATGCTTCGAAGCTGGCGGCTTTCTCAACGTAGGTTTCTCTTCTTCTGTCACGACAGACGTGAAGTCGCATGGTTTAACCGCTTCGCCTATTTAGTGCAGGTGCTGCGGCGAATAGTGGGCACGAGATTCGTGGACGGAGTTTGCCTGCCTCTGAACTCCGGGTATTGTGAACCGTAGCGGCCATGGGTTTCTTGTCCTCGGCTTTCATATAGAGGATCTTCTCGTGTAATGTTGCCGGGATACAGTTGTCGCGGGTTCTGTTTTCTGTGCGTCAGCCCGGCGGGTGGGCAGAAGCAAATTTGCGCATAGCTATACTTACTTTCTCGAAGTTTCAGTTGCTAGAAAACGCCAGGTACTCTTCTCAGAACTATACCTTCGTTCAAGACAAATATAGCTCTCTTCCTGCTTTCGTGTACAGCTGGTGGTGTTTGCAAAAGCTTGTAAGTCGAGTGGTGCCAAGCTCGATATCGAAATACATAAGTGCATGAGACCAACATGTCTAGCTTCTATGAAAACAAAAATCGGTCCACCTGTGTGAGTGTGAATTTTGAAAGGTCATATGCCATGTCTGATACCGTTCGTATTGCACTCTTTGTGGGATCTCCTCGTGCTAGTTGAGAGTAAGATGGTAAGAATAGACAGACTCCTAAAACCTGCCCAGGTTTCCACCTTCAGTTTCCACAACTGCCTAGGTTATCAAGTCCCCCTTACCGAAATACCATGTGCGCTTGGCCTCTCCAGATCCCTAAGACTGCCAAAAGCCAGTCGATAAGCCAGCCAGCAAAGCTCAACACCTGTACATAAATAAATCTAGAACACACATTCTGGAAGGATGTGATTTGGGAATCTCCAGGGCCGGGTCGTAGAGACCATCATCTTATAGATAATCGGCGTCAACTTACCCTCATTCCCCCTTGCTGCTGACACGAGACTGTACGGCGTGACAGCGGCAGGCAATCGAGGAACACCTGGTGCCACCTGGTTGCCACCCCGGCAGAGCCGGCCAAGGACCCACCATCCGCCCGGACACCCGCAGGTCCGCGGAACGCCGCTCCGCCACATCTCGGGACCTAACGCCCACGCTCCCGAGAGTTCACACAGTCACACAGGAAGTCCCCAGAAGCATGCAACGGAGAGGCCCACGGCCCATACTTTAATTCAAACCAAGACGAGCTCCCCTGTTTATTTCAATTGCAGACAATCAGCACAGCTCTCATAATGCGCCCCCCCTCACCCCCTTCCTTTCAGCCAAGTCGTGACGGCGTAGTTCCTCTCCGCGTTCATCCCATAAAGTTCGTAATCCTCATCAAAAAAGTCGTTTGAATCATCCCTCACGTCATTGGCGAACCATTGACTCGTACCCCCCCGTAACCCTGCCCCCCCTTTCCCAAAAAAAAAAAGAGAGACTGGGTCTTCATTGATCCTGCCCGGCCCACCGCTCCGCGACCCGCGAGGTCACAAACACCCCCGCCGCCAGGATGGTGAAGCCCGGCGCGAACAGCAGGAGGATGGCCACGACCACCGCGTTGGCGAAGAACTCGGACGACGCGAAGGGCGGCGCCCGCCCGACGAACCCCGGTCCCATGGTGTGCACTTTCACGTTGGCCCTGCCGACGCCGACGCCGACGCCGCCGCCGCCCTGCCTCGTCCGCGCCTGTCCACCGGCCGCCGGGTCCGCGTTCGACAGGCCGCCGAGCGCGTAGAACACGTCGGCGACGAGCGGCTTGTCCCCCTCGTCGGCCACGACAACCCCGGACAGCCACGCGCGGATGTTCTCGTGCTGGTCCGCCGGCGACGGCGCCTCGCACTCGCCTTTCGCGGGGCCCCGCGGCGCCGGGCGGCCCTCGAGGTCCACGGCGTGTCCGTTTGTGATGGTTGTGCGGTCGTCCTCGTAGATGAAGGAGCACCCGTCTGGTTCGGGGGGGAGGAGAAGGGTGTCAGCTACTGCAGACGTTTGGAAAGGGGGGGGGGGGGGTTCTCCAGCTCCCAGGGCCCTACCGAAATGATCCGCCAAGTTCATGATGCCCGAAAATCGTGGGGGAGGCTACGGCGGGTGATGTTCTTCGTGGCCCAGACGCGTGGACTAAACATAAACAGCTTTTGGTGAAGTTTCGGCGCCTGAAAGCAAGCTTTTGGGACTGGCCGTGATCAGAAAAGGAGCTGGTTTTTCTTTCTTGTCCGGCGGTCTATAAAAGCGACCAAGAGCGAACCCCAGAGACCTCCAGAAAGGATCAAGTCAACCCGGGCCAGCTTGTTGATTGTTTTTTTTCCCCTCCCCTCCCTCCCTCGACACGTGCGTTGCCAGGGGAAGAGAACAGATGCGCGAAGGGAGGGCTGCGACGACCGCTGGAATGCTTCATCTCAGCCCGCGGTGCTGATCCCGCGCCAGTGACTCGGGTTCATGTCAAGATGGGCCTCCCAAGCGCTTTTACAGAGAGTGTCCGGCTAAACCGTCAGAGGTTTCCCGCCCAGATACGAAGTCACCGCATGGCCAGTCCTACGGGAGGGAACGGGAGGTTTTTTGCAGAAATAACCCGGTGTGATGGGATGAACCAGATTCCCAACCATGGGAATTTCGGTCCCCTTGTTTTCCTTTTCCTTTCGGCAGAAAAGAACGTAACCTCAACGCCATGCAATCCGAGATGCCGTGCTTCAGGCACGCCAATCTAGCGAGCAAAAAAAAAACCCCAGAGACATCGAGCGTCCCCTGGCTAGCCCTTTCGATGACGCCTGGCTTATTCTAAGTGAATGCCAGGCAGACAATCTTTGCATAGTGGTTTCGAACCCGTCACAATGTTTTGCCACGGCAAGTCGACCAAGAGAAGGCGATGGGTCCTGGGAGTCCAAGGCCGAGAATGTACGCATCAGACAGTACATCATTTTTCTATGCAATCAATTACATATAACATCAGGCACAAGCCCGACATGCGGCGACGTCGTTGATTCTGATGATCCGCTGTATCTCTTTCCCAATCCTCCTCTCACTCTCAACAAGTCCAAGCACGCCGGACACAGTACCTACTGGGTATCGAAAATCTCCGGCCTAAACACGACATGTTCAGAGACAGAGGACAATCTTGGGTCGAAACGGCACAAAACGTCAAACCCATGACAATGAAACATGTCAGAATAAATTAAAAGGTCCTTGTATTCACCGCCCCAGCCTATGCAAACATTAATCTCGTCATTGTCGCGCCAGTAATCTACAGCCCCCTCTCATCCCCCTCTTCTTCATTGCACATATGCACCCCCTAAGAGCCAAGAAGCATAAGAAACCTGCAGACACGTTTGGGGAACCGCCCATGCATGCCATGAGCGCATTCAGTCCATCCCTGCCGGGGTTTGATGCAGCTGGACAGGCGGCCATAGGCACAAAAGTATCTCTCCTGCAGCAGCAGAGGACGAAGAAACAATAGAGAGAAGGGAAGAAAGGCGTCATCTCGGGTTGGTGGTTTCTTTTTGGTGTGCCCAGTATAAAAAGAAGAAAAAAGTCGTCGTCGTCCATCATCCCGTTTCCCATTCCAGGTTTGGCGGCCCGCTCCGCCCCCGCCTCCAAAGCTTCACAAAGAGAACATCGTGCTGCAGCACGATATCAAGAGAGACCTCGAATAGAGGTCCCGGCATCAAAACGAGGGAAAAAAAAGATGAAGAAGCAAAAACGCCTTCACCACTCATGTTTCCACCAACCGTCCCTATTGCCCGTGAGAAATAGAGACAAAGGGAAAAGAAAGGTCATTCTCGCAATTCATACAGGTAAAAAAGGAAAATAGTAGGTACATAGGGAAAAAACACGACGCAATGGAAGTCGGTGGGAAACGAATGGCCGCTTTCAATGCAGTAAACGCCGTAGGTATGTGCAACGCCAGCGAGGAAGTGCGTGTCTAGAGAGAATCGTAGCAAGAAGTAAATTGGAGTCGACCACCGTCAATGACGGGGGGTCGGTTCCGGTTGCCAGCCGTTGATGTAAGCCATGAGGCCCATGCCTATGATCACAACACCGAGCATGGAGGCGTAGGGTACGCTGGCCATCATGGCCTGGTCCTTTGCCAGCTTGCCCGGTGGTATGGTGAGCGGCGTTATGGTGTTGGCTCGCGACAGCGTAGGCTTGTCGCTCGGGTCGTACACGCTGGCCTCGGTCTGCGTAGGGGCCGGCGTCGACTCGCCAGAGCCGTCTGTCTGGACGACGGTGGTAATCTTCTCGGCAGGGCCCCCGCTGCGACCGCGACGCCCACGGGATGGAGATCGGTTTGGTTCCGCCGTCGCCGCCGCCTGCTTGGCTTCTTCGTCTCTGCGAATCCGGGCAACCATCTCGGCAAGGGTTTTGCGGTCCGCGTCACGTTCCGTCTCGGCCTGTTCGCATCTTTGCTTCCAGGCATCCATCTGCTGTTTGAGATCGCTCATCTCTGACATCATCGTGTCGATCTTGGCCTGGAAACGAGCGGCAATGTCCTCGGCGCTTTCTGGTGTCGGCTCTTCGGCAATGGGTTCGGCGTCCGTCATTTCAACGTCTCGAGTCTCAAAATCGTCCTGTGGCGGCTCAAAAGCGTCTTCGAGTATGGTCTCGGTATCATCATGCTCTTTGGGCCCGCCATTGGTCTCCTTGACGGCACTGTCCTCGAGAATCTTTGCCATGTCTTCGGCAAGCTCGCGTGCCTCGCGCTCTTTGGTGAGCATGTCTTCCAAGTCCTTGATGCGGGCGGTCTGGGTATCCATCTCCTTCTTCGCGTTGTTCAAAGCCTCGGTCAACTGAATGATCTGGTGCAGGTTGTCCCGTCCCACAGGCGACGGGGTACTGTTGGCCTTCGGTCGCTCGGTGGTGCCTCGTTTGAGCGAAGGCACATCAGGCTTCTCGGGAAGAGGCTGCTGAGGCGGGGGAGCGGGCGGATCGGAGAATCGCGTCTTCGCATCGGTTCGGAAGGGCAGGGCGTTGCCATTAGGGAGGTGTCTAGGGGGCTCGTGTGCCTCGGGCTTCTCCAGATCCTTGACTTCTTCTTTGCCAAGCAGCGCGTGGATGAAATGGCCCGTCCGTGACAGGTCTTGAGATTGTAGTCGTGCACTCCGCATCTCGTTCTGTCTTGGAAGTTAGTGTGTGAAAAGAAGAAGAAACGGTCGACAACAGGTACTCACGTGCAGCCTCTTCACAATATGCTCTGTGGTAATAGGCGTCAGCAGGAAGCCACGCGCAGCTCCGCCGTTGGGGACCATGCCGGCCATGTTTTGAGGAGCTATCATGCGTCCGTTGCTGGCCATGGACGCGTTGCTTCCCGTGCGGCCGCGATACGGCATTGGTCCCGACGCGGGGACGGCCATGGCGCCGTTGGCGGGATCCAAGTCGCCAAAGTTCATGTCCATAACGTTGTTGGAGGGGCTGACGAAGCCGGCATGCTCAACCTTGGCGGCAACCTTGTGATGGACGACCGTCTTTTGGTCCTCGCTCACGATATCGATCCCCAGCTCGACGTGATCACCGGTCTGTAGTTCGTGGGGTTCGGATTCGCGGTTTTCTTGCGACAAGCGCGTCCCGTTGACGAAGGTTCCATTGGACGACTTGACATCGCGGATGTAGATCTTGCCCATGCGATCGGCCCACACTTCGGCGTGTTGTCTGGACAGCACTTTGCTGTCAAAGTAGCCGTTCGTGGCAGTGGGGATCGTCTTCTGGTTGGTCTGGCGACCGATGCGAAGGCTCTCGGGATAGTATGGTACGGATATGGTTTTGCGCTCGAAAGTGCCATTCAGCGACAAGAGGTAGAGGACGGGCTGGCCGCTGGGCATGGGATCGCCCACGGGCCTCGCGGCGAGGCCTTGTTGCGGCATCATCTGCGGCTGGCCGGGAACGGTCTGCAGGGACGAGTTGCCGTTGATTCCGTTCATGGGCGAACGCATGACGGGCCTGCCAAAATCGGGCTGGCCTTCTGGTTTGCCGGGGGGCCAGGGGCCTTTGGGCTGTGGGCGCTTCCTCGAAGCGGTGCTCGACCACGAGCTCATGTCGGAGTTGGTCGAGGCCGGGGTGCCATTTGGTTGCGAGGCATTCGTGGCGACGGTGGTGGTGGACGAGTTGGACGAGGTGGACGCGACGGAGGAGGACGAGTTGCTCCGCTGCAGCGTCTTCCGCGGCACGAACATGCCTCTGACGTCTTCTGGATTCATCGAATTCAGACTTTGCCCGCCATTAACATTCCATCCCGGTCGATTGAGTTGCTGGAAGCTGGGAGGGCTCGCGACGGCAGTCATGAGGGAGACTTGGTCGTGGCTAGGTAAGGATCGTGTGGTGACGAAAGCGATCGACGCGATCTAGAGGCAGGTAGAGTACCGCTCGTGGGCTATCGATGTTCGGGGTAGTGGTGGTGGTGGTGGTGATGATCTAGGGGACGTCGAGGGCTGGTTCCTTCAACATTCGCACACGAGCATCCCAGAGGGTATCGCGGGGAAAGGGTCGACGAGGTTTATCGCCGAAGATGCTAGGTCACACAGATGGAAGAAGCACTGCAGAAGGGTGATGAGCGACGATAAGGCTGCGCTGGCAGGTTAAGAAAAAAAATATGTCAGCGATGATGTCGCAGCAAGGATAGGGGTGGACAGCCAATTGGCGCGACTGGGGGGGGGTGATAGTGGTGGAGGTGGTGTTCGGGTCGCGGCGAAAGACATCAAAGGCGGGCAGACAGGGAGGCCCAGACAGGGTGCGAGACATACCTGCAATTGAAAGGGAGCGGGCAAGAGATGGCGAGAGAGAGAGATGCGGTTGTTTGGGGCACCTCGTTCGACGATGGCTCAAGCAGAGGGGGCTCCGTTGTTCTGGCACGGTAGGGTAGGTGAGGTTGAATCTAGGATTTGGCAAAGAGAACAGAAGGTCTCGCCCCGTCTCGCTAAGCGCTTAGCGTCGTTGCGGTTGCGGTTGCGGTTGCGGTTGCGGTTGCGTCTATGTGTGCGTGTGTGTGCGTGTGTGTGCGAGTCCTGTTTTGTGTGCACGGAACCTCCCAGTTGCAGCTGCTGTGGCTGTTGCTGTTGCAGTTGCAGTTGCAGTTGCTGCAGACGGTCACGGACCAAACAGCGCTCAGAAGAAACATGCGCCAGAGACGCCGACATGGAAGGGCGGAAGGGCGGAAGGGCTGGCGGCGGCGGTGGCAGATATGAGGGTGATCACTGATGGTGGTGGTGGCTGGGGGGGAGTTGGCTTGGATTTGGGTTGGTTTTGTTCGGTTCAGTTCGGTTCAGCTGCTCTGCTAATGAAGCACAGGCCCCAAGGCTGTCACTGATTCCACCATGGGGAGGAAGACAGACTCTCGATTCACACCTGTGGTAAGCATCCAGTCGAAGGGGGAGGGAGGGGGGAGGAGGGAAGTTGGTTGCAGTCAGTGGAACAAGAGGTGACGGAAGAGTGAGATGGGAACCCGGTGTTGCTGCTGTTGCTTATGCTTATGATACCGGATGAAGAGATGGAGGCGGTCTGGTCAGTCTTTTTTGGGTCGTCGGCGATCCACCCTACCTACCCTCACCTGCCACCATCTGCAGCGCTTGTCGCAGTGCGCTGGCGACGGTGACTGCTGCACAGAGAGAGAGCACGTGACACCTGAAGGCTGGTACTGTGACCCGCTATCTCCCCTGCTTTGGTCAGCCGACCAACCAGTTAGCGAGACTGCCCATCGTAAGAAAGCAGTGGTCGGTCCAGGTGGCCAGTGCGTCGGGTGACGGCTGCTCCACCAAAAAGGGGGGAGGAGGAGGGTTGGAACTTGGAGGGGGGAAGAACAATTGCCTTTTTTTGCCGAGGAACTGCCGTACCCCGGACTGGATTCGTCCAAAAGCTCCAGTGGACACCCGTTACTGGTCGTGGGTTTGTGGATCGATCGGGATTGGCTGCAGCAAATTGGGAAAAGAAGCTCTCCTCCATCGCAAACATCACCACCAAACCCCCGAACGCCCGAGATCATCTTGACGAGCACCAGCGGCGCCCCGACGAGCCCCTGCCCCCCGTTTTCCTTACCGATCCTACGCCTACGAAACAACCCAGAACAAAATCAACAATGCCTCCCGTTCCTGCGCAACACGGCGGTGCCATGGGCCCGTCCGTCGCTGACAAGCGTACGCCCGCCCGCCACCTCTCGTCCTGAAGCGTCTCGTCGAAGCTCTAACTGACCCTTCACAGTCAAGATGGGTGCCATGATGGGTGGCAGTACGTGTCTTCCATGCACCGCGCATGCAACCCTGGCCTCGCAACTGACATTTCTGTAGCTGTCGGAGCTGTCATGGGCTTCGTCTTCGGTACGCGACGCCTTGCCTCTTGCTCTTGCCCCCTCCCCTCCGTCGCAATCCATCCGGACTGACCCGTGACTCTCTCCGCAGGCTCCGTCAACATCATGCGCTACGGCGCCGGCCCCAACGGTATTATGAGGACTCTCGGCCAATACATGCTCGGATCCGGAGCCACGTTCGGGTAGGTCAACCACCACCACCACCAGCAGAAGCAACAGGCTGTCCAGCCCCGTCCCGTCATAGCTAACGCTTCCCCCCACCTCAGTTTCTTCATGTCCATCGGCAGTGTCATTCGATCCGACGCCTCCCCCATCGCCAACGAGGCCTTCCGCAGGGCCCAGCGGAGACCCATCATCATGTACGGCCCCGGCTCCGAGTACTCCAAGCGCCAGCAATAAGCCCGAGGGAAAATCACACATTCGAAATACCCCCTCACCCCCACCCCCCTGTACATCATCTTTGTAGGAGACTAGTAAGGCCGTCGCCGAGGACGGGCGAGATGCTCCGCCCCCAGCACCAAATGGATATCTGTATTATAATAGGATGTTGGGCATATCACGACTACACGAGAAAAGTTTTTTGTATCTTCATCCAGCGTGCGACTAGTGCGGAGTCGACACAGAGCCCCAAAAATCTTCCGCCTCGTTTCCTGGTCGGTCCCAAGGACTGAGTAATGTGAAGTCGACAGTGGTCCAAAGACGGGCCAGCTGGTTCGTTTCCGAGCTCTGGGACGTGATTCTAAGCCAAGTATATGCACAAGCCCCGCGAGCGCTTATGGGAGCTGCGCCCTTATCCAGGTGAGCAGCCGACTCAGTCCTCGTCTGTGTGCTTCACAGCTCTACAGCTCATGGTAGCGGGCCAGGGGCTGGGAGCAGAGTTGCTGGCGACGTGCCGGTTGGCTACGTGTGGTCTTTGTTTTCGTCCACTCGCCCTACATCCATATTCTAGTGACCCAGGCCTGTGTCCGTCCTTTACACTGCAATCAAAACCATTGAAGCTCATGCCACCTCAGGTGCGCTCGGGTCAACGCTTTCGTACATTTCAAGGCTCATGCCTGACCCTCCAAGATATACACACCGGCCGCCCTGCAAACCAGGGGTTCCCGCCCTTCGGCTCTAACTACACCAACCACCTGCGGAACTCCGCCGCAAGGCATCGCTTACTCAGCGTGCATATTGCTCTGGTGGACTGCGTCGTCGTAGCCTGCGTCAAGCGGCCACCAGCTGTCGGCTGAGGTACTGTCTCGGTCTAGCGTAGCGAGGGAGCAGTGCCAATATTGATTGCGACGCATCAATGTGGCCCGAATTGAACGGCAGGACCTTGCGAGACAACCCATGCGATGAAGACCGCAGTTACTCTCCGGTGCTTGCAGGCTGGAGGCCGGCTGACCTATGTGGGACATGCGTCGACCCTGTGCTAGGTATATAAGAGCTTTCCAGTTCCGTCTTGGGGTCTTGGGCGATGGTTTTCTCAGAGTTCATCTGGTAAAGTTGAGTCTGCCTTCAGAGCAACTGACTACCTTCAAGCATGGTCTGGAAACCTCTCACGTTGGGCGTCGTGTTGTCCAGCATTACGAACATCATGGCCGAGACATACGACTACATGTAAGTCGGACCTCTCACTCACGCCCACAGGCTGCTGACATGCCTGCCCTGCAGTATCGTCGGCGGCGGCACTGCCGGCCTGACCGTCGCAGCCCGCCTTACCGAAGACCCTCAGGTGACCGTGCTCGTCCTCGAGGCCGGTGCCGATCGCTCCGAGGACTTGAACGTGCTGGCCCCGGGTCTGTTCCCCGCCATGTACGGCAACCCAGACCACGACTGGGACTACAAGACTGTTCCTCAAGTAACAACACCCCCCCCCCCCCCCTCTCCTCCCCTTTCGCCCATCGAGTCCCACTCGGCGCATGAGTGACCGACGCGTCTTTGCTGATACTTCCTTCCCAGGCCGCCGCCAACAACAAAGTCGTCGCCCACATCCGCGGCAAGCAACTCGGCGGCTCCAGCGCCATGAACTTCATGTTCTGGACGCACCCCTCCCGGCGAGACGTCGACAACTGGGGCGCCCTGGGCAACGCCGGCTGGTCCTGGGACGCGCTGGCCCCTTACTTGCGCAAGTCGGAGGCGTTCCTCGCCCCGTCGGCGCAGCAGACGAGCGACCTCCGCCTCGGCTACGTCGACCCGGGCGCCCACGGGACCAGCGGGCCCATCGCCAACGGGTTTCCCAAGCTGTACAGCCCTTTCCTCCAGGCGTGGCCGCGGACCATGGAGAAGCTCGGCCTCGGCGTCAAGGGAGACCCCCGGGACGGCGAGGCGCTCGGGGGCTACGTCAACTTGCTCAACATCGCGGACGCGACGCGGAGCTACGCCGCGAACGCGTACCTCGGCCCGGCTCGTCAGCGGACGAACCTGAAGGTCGTGACGGGCGCCCACGTGACCAGGATCCTCCTCAAGAAGAGCAAGAACGGCGTTCGAGCCACGGGCGTCAGCTGGACGCAGGAGACCGGGAAACACGAGGCCACCGCCTCGAAGGAGGTGGTTCTCGCCGCGGGCTCCGTGGCCTCGCCGCAGCTGCTCGAGGTGTCCGGCGTCGGCGGCAGAAAGCTCCTGAAACAACACGGTGTCGACGTCTTGGTGGACAACCCGAACGTGGGCGAGAACTTGCAGGACCACGTCTACGTTCCCCTCGGGTGAGTCCCTTCCCTCCCCCGTTGCTGGTTCATTCGGCCTGGAGAGCCTCTGAAAACTGACGTCCCTTTAGATTCGCCGTGAAGCCCGGCCTGCCAACCAACGAGGACTACGCCAACGCAACCTACTTCCAGGAGCAGCTCAGCCTGTACCTCCAGAACAAGACCGGCCGCTTGTCGTCCGCAGGCGCCAGCTCGGCCCTCCTGTCCCTCAAGCAGATCGCATCCACGCTGGACTTCGCCTCGCCCTCGCTCAAGAGCAACGTCCCCGGCCTGGCTGACCAGTATCGCCTGATCCTCCGCGACCTCAAGTCCGAGGCCGTCGCGCAGGAGCTCACCATCGAAGGCGGCATCTCCCCGCAGTTCTCGTCCGACACGACGAAGCTCTTCTCCGCCGGCTCGCCCGGGAACTTCCTGTCCATCCTGGGGGTCCTCGAACACCCCCTCTCCCGGGGCTCCGTCCACATCCAGTCCGCGGACGCAGCCGTCCACCCGCAGATCGACCCGCGCTACCTCTCCAACCCGCTCGACGTCCAGCTCCTCAAGGCCATCGCGCTCCACCTCCAGACCGTCGCGCGGACGGCGCCGCTCCGCGACCTCCTCCAGGGCGGCGGCAGCGTGTACCAGCCCGGGTACCGCGCGCTCACGGCCGACAACGTCGAGAGCTGGGTTCGCGCCGCCGTGCAGAGCGAGTACCACCCCTGCGGGACGTGCGCCATGCTGCCAAAGTCCGCGGGCGGCGTCGTCGACGAGAGGCTCCGGGTCTACGGGGTCGAGGGCCTGCGGGTCGTCGACGCCAGCGTGTTTCCCTTGATCCCGAGGGCCAACATCCAGTCGCTCGTCTACGCGGTGGCGGAGAGGGCGGCGGACTTTATCAAGCAAGACGCATAGTGGGACTCTGGTCGCTTGTGTATTATGTGTAATTAACGGCGGCTCTCAAATCCTTTTATGAATGAAAGTGGCACACCGAACTCTTCACTAAAACGGGTGTTTTGACCACCAAACTGACTGCAGCTAAAGTCCCGACCTCTCCCGGTGGAGCAAAGAGAGATACTTGTGTCAGTTAGGTTTGGAATCCTATCGGCGTCACATTTTGGGGTTGTTAGTGCAACTGCCTCTTTCCTGGGTCCATGAGGATTCGTGTCGAAACCCTTCTAATGTACCACATACACGTCAATAACAAATTTTTTCAAACTATTGCTCGGCGTGGCACGACTTCTCAGCACAGCACCACGCCACGTCTCCCGGTGCTACGAGCTTGGCGGGTTGGCGAAGAAGCTTGGCACGGGAGCGTTGGCCAAGATGCTGATCGTCTCTAAATCTCCGAGAACGGGCGGTCTGGGGGGGGGGCTACTGCTGCATTGTGCATCTTACTTGACGTGAAGGATTCCGGTTTGACAGGTATTGCAAAAGGTTGAAGCTACTGACTCTCGGACCTGCAGGGACGGAGTCAATCGTTCAAGACCCTCAGCATTAGATCTAGGTCTGGAGTCTCGATCACCTGAGAGAGCCGTCGCAAATTTCTTTCATAGCCCCAAATGCGTCGCCCGCTTGCACTGATGTCTTACAATACGTACAGGCTCTCAACGTCTGTTACATCGGCAGGCATGCGACCCTCTGCGGTTTCCCCTCAAGCCGCATTCGTCTCTGCGGGCCAACGGCCGGGCCGAGCCGCACCAGTCCGGCGCCGAAGCCCCGGTTTTGCGGGTCTTCGGCCCGTGGTGCCCGGGAACCCAACAGCAACGTCTCAATGTCCCTCCTTGTAATAGAGTTGGATGATTGGAAACCTTTCCAGTTCTTATCTATTGCGACTTTGAACGGAGATCAGTCCTAAATGAGATGAGCTAGACCAAACTACGGTCTGCCGTACCTCCGAGCCGCGGAACAGGGTTCCTGAGCAAAATTACCGACTAAATGGACCCGACTCCGATGTTCCAACAAGTCTGGCCGCGCACATCTCCACATCGAAAGGCAATCGCGCGGAGGCGACGGCGGCGATAATTGCGTGGACGGGGGTCGCTTTAAGAGTGATTCAGGTAGCGACATCCGGATCACGACACAGGACCCCGCGATGGCGACACACCCCACGCCAAGTCGGAGCGAATCACCAGCTCGTCGCAGCACATCATCCGCTTCGGGGACTCCATGGAGTCCACATGAGTCGCCGGAGTGTTATCTAGCTGATCTCCAGCGTCCGGGAGATTGTGGCCAACTTTACGAAACCCTTCTTCCCGGTAGCGCAGCGCGATGGCGGCCAGATTATCAGAAAGCGAAATGCATAAATCAGGTACGGAATTCCCCCCCCTCTCTTTCCAAAAGATTCTCCATGTGGCGAGACGCAATGCTCTCTGTTGCTCCCTCTTGATCCTCCGCCCTCGACTGCTCTCCCGGTCCGCCTAGCTAATTCAACGGACTCGATAGAGCTCTCACCTCTGCTCGGAATGGGGTCGGAGCACGAATACGCGGCCGCGTCGCCCAAGGGCGCGGCGGTGGACGAGTCCCTCGCAGACGACCGCAACTCGGCGACGCTCGAAGGGAACAAGAAGAAGGCGCCGTGGTGGGCGTACATCTGGGACTACGAGCCCGGGCGGTCGCCCGAGGAGCGCAAGTTCATCCAGAAGCTCGACGTCTTCCTCATCACGATGCTCAGCCTGGGCTACTTCATCAAGAACCTCGACCAGACCAACATCAGCAACGCCTTCGTCAGCGGCATGAAGGAGGACCTCCAGATGAACGGCAACGAGATCAACCTCATCGACACCGCCTGGACCGTCGGCTACGTCGTCGGCCAGATCCCCTCGCAGATCGTCCTCACCAAGGTCCGCCCGTCCATCTGGGTGCCCTCGTGCGAGCTGCTCTGGACGCTCCTGACCTTCTGCCTCGCCGCGGCCAAGACGTCCAACCACGTCATCGCCATCCGCTTCTTCGTCGGCCTGGCCGAGTCCATCTTCTACCCGGCCGCCCACACGATCCTCGGCTCGTGGTACAAGCCCTCCGAGCTGGGCAAGCGAGCCTGCATCTTCCACGCCTCCTCCGCCGCCGCCAGCATGTTCAGCGGTTATCTCCAGGCCGGCGTGTATGTTGGGTTGAACGGCGTGCATGGGCTTCCGGGTTGGAAGTGGCTATTTGTAAGCTCCCCCCCCCCCTTTTTGATATGGCGTGCTGGGTGGTGTGGAGACCTTGGAATGCTGACTCGACCGCAACTATCTCAGATTATGGACGGAGTCATCAGCCTGCCTATTTGCATTGCCGGCTTCTTCTTCCTGCCGGACCTGCCTGAGAACACGAGGGCGTTCTACCTGAATGAAGATGTGAGTAGTGCAGTGCAACTTATCACCCGAGTCTGGTGCACGGTGACTGACGACGATTCAGGACCGGAAACTGGCCCGCAAGCGTATGGCGAGTGTCGGCCGCGCTCCCCGGAAGAAGCTGGGGCGCTCTGCCTTCAAGCGCATCTTCGGCCGGTGGCACGTCTACTTGTTGAGCATTCTCTACATCATCTTCATCAACATCGGCCCGTCCAGCAGTGTGAACCCCTTTTCGCTCTGGCTCAAGTCAAAGGGCGAGTCTGTGCAAAAGATTGTGAGTTTATCCCCCGCGTCGACAGCGAACGTCGTTCGCTACTAACGAACGCTCATTAGAACATCATCCCTACGGCGGCCTCCGCCATCCAGCTGGTCCTCACCGTAGGCTTCGCCATCCTTTCCGATGCGATCCGGCACCGAGCGAGCGTCATGTCCATGTCCACTTTCCTCGGTGGTTTCGCGGCCCTGATCCTCGCCATCTGGAACGTTCCCGACGGTCTGAAGTGGTTCGCGTTCCTGCTGCAGCGCGCCTCCGTGCCTTACGGACCGCTCAGCATGAGCTGGACAAACGAAATCTGCGGCGCCGACGCCGAAGAGCGCGCGATCGTCATTGGCATCATGAACTCGCTGGGGTACGCCTTCAACGCCTGGTTACCGATCCTGACATACCCGCAAGTCGACGCTCCCGAGTTCAAGAAGGGCTTCATATTCTCCACCGTCGCGTTCGGTGCGCAGGCGATCATCACGGCGTCGGTTGC
This sequence comes from Colletotrichum higginsianum IMI 349063, assembly GCF_001672515.1. Lineage (NCBI taxonomy): Eukaryota > Fungi > Ascomycota > Sordariomycetes > Glomerellales > Glomerellaceae > Colletotrichum > Colletotrichum higginsianum. Next base: position 571,589 of record NC_030958.1, read on the forward strand.
TTACCTCTACAAGCGCGACAAGAAGAGGGAGGGTATCACCAAGAGGGATGAAGAAGGGGTTACGGCGCCGGTGTCAGTTCCTAAGCGGAATGATCCAACCAGCTGAGCGTCGCGCTGGCCTCGTCGAATTGCCAGGCTCGACGACAAAGACACCATGTTACAATGACGGGAACAGATCTGGAAGATTCAGAAACTACATCAAGTTTCGAAACACCCACTCAGACCTCACACTAGGCTCACAGACTTAGAGTGCTACGCATCGTTGACATTGATCAAACGGCCGGCGTGTTGCCTATACCTTTCACGCATGAAACGTCTATCCGGGGGGTGGGGAGAACCATTTAGAACTAGACCGCGGAGCATCGAATAGGAGTTATCTCTATTTCACTGGGCGCATATATCAAAGCTACTTCATCGTCGTTCATCCAAGACTCGGTGCACAGTTCTATAAATACACAGAGGCCGGGTTTCTCTTGCATAGTAATAAAAGTGAACAACAAAGTGCATTCCACCACCACTACGGCTTTACGTTCAACTGTGGCCGTTTGCTGGCATTCAAAAGCTTGCAATACTTTTGCCAATATCAGAATCAACTAAGGTAGCAGAGTGGTTGGCGAAGCACGTTAAACAAGATGCTATAAATGTTCCTTGTAGGTGAGTTTGCTAGGGAATTTCAATCACATAGGGATAAGATACCTGGTTTCATCATTCACCGTCACTGTTCTTGTCCCAATAAACAAACAATAGTGAGTTCTCCCTGATGGAAAGCATCAGCCATCAATGACGTAATTGTGTGGTTTCCTTGTACCCAGAGGCGAGCTGATTCCAAATTGTCTCATCTTAAACCGTGGCAAACACAAAAAACCCCGTTTCCCGACTTCTCCCTCCAAGCCAACTTTCGCAGCGTTCTTTTTCCGTTAACCAGTTCTACCCCGAAATGGCTCCAAGACACTTGCCTAGGTTTTTAAACCTCATCCTTGTTCCCTATGGTAGAAGCATTAGGTCAATATCCACCCTTGTGGGCCAATCCGGCCGTGTATACACAACAGGTGTGGTGCTTCAGCGCCATCGCGAGGATCATAACCTCAGCGTCTTCAAAGCAGAGTAGGTTTTAGATCCATCCAGTCATCTCACATTATAGTATTTTTACTGACCCGTTTCTCCCAGGGCTGATCACAACCAATTTGTCGTGAAGCGCGTGCCTAAGCCGTTCTACAACATGTCTGTACGCCTCGCGGCCGAGTTTGCAGGTTCCCCTCGTCTTCGAATGCACGTCGACTGCAATCACGATGAAAGCGTTCTCGTCTACCCCTATTACAAATGCACCCTTCTTTCCTTGATTCAGAATGATCCGGAATTTCCTACGCTGGAGCGCAAGAAGATTCTACGACACACAGGAGAAGCAATACAAGAGCTTCACAGCAAAGGCTGTATTCATATTGGTATGTTTATCCAACCAGTTGTTGCGACTCACGACGGCTCACTAACAGCTACGTCTTAATAGATGTAAAGCCTGACAACATATTGGTCAACTGGACTAGCGATAGCAATGGCAACAAAACAGTTGCCGACGTGGCCTTGGGCGATTTTGACATCGCCTACAAATTGGAAGATGGACTGTCGCGTCAAACACCTTACGCAATAGGCAATGCGATGTGGCGAAGCCCAGAGGGACACACTAGAACTGGCGTGACCAAGGCGTCGGACATATTCTCCTATGGACTGGTTGTAAATGTTCTGCCTATCACTGCCCTGAAAAAATTCACGCTGATCTTGTTCCAAGTGTATCTACGCCCTTGGAGGTGGTGACTTCCTTCTTGTGAATGATTACCAGGAACTTGTGCAGAGTGGTGTAACACCGGAACAAGAGATTCTCACTCGACATTTTTCTTACTTTGGGCCAGTTCCCGAAGGACTTCTCAAACAGATCGATAATGAGAATTGGCGGAGCGCTCTGAAATCTGCGGGGGCAGTGGCGGAGGAGGCGGTGAAGGAAGAGCCCATGCTGAGATTCACACAATGGGGAGCAGAGCTGGGCCCCGAAGCACAGAACATGATATCTGGAATGACAAACCCGGACCCAACAGCCAGAACAACAATAAGCCAGGTTCTGGCTCATAGATGGTGGCAAGATAACACTATCTAGATAGTCGCTTGTGCTAGCCGCGACTGTGGGAGGAACCCATGCCCGTTAGTCAATCTCATCATACCAACTTTTCTTCGCTAGCTTGTTATTGATTCCCACGCCTCAATCAAGGTCATGAAATATCCACCTCTCAGTGTCGACTACTGCCGCGTTGCAGTCGCCTGCAAGACCGCGGAAAGCCGGCCAAGTAAAGTCGGACGTCCATGACATGTCGTAGACACCCACATCGGTATTCTCCAGCGGAATAGACGGGAATTCCGAATCATTACCAGACAGGGTATTTGCAATAGAGTTTGTGTGCTTCAACTGCCCTGCAGTAACGTCGGAAGTTTCCGGGGTGCTGACAAAATGACGACGACTGAAGCTCGCTGTTGCTACTGGACGACCTGAACGATCTTACTTGCGACGGGCGGCTGCCTCTTTGTTCAAAGCCACTGTCAAATTCATGCTCACAGCGGCTTTGTTTTTCTCAAAAATTTCGACTCGACCGTTGGTTGACCGACGGATACGCCGCGTTGGCGCATGACTTGCAGACAAAAGTTCCAGAGGTTGGTTGGTGTTGCCAATTTCGAAGCACGAATAGCACCGCCTGGGTCTACCTACTTATAGCTGAGAAAAAAAGGACAGGCAGCACATCGTGGTCACGCATGGTTGGAAAGATCCTAATTCACTTTCCACATTGACCATGCAGCACCCAGCTTGCACAACAAGCATGGGGTTGCATCCCGTTCGTCTTGAACGTCACTGCTGCACTTGGACATATGCATTCAGGCAGTCATTTACTTATGACATGCGCTATTAGGCGGAAACCAAATAGTTTACTGCGATGTATTTCTCTGCAACAGAAAGTCTCATGGCTAGATGTAGAAACAAGTAGGAGAACTTTGAACGATGAAAAGTCACCGTCCAAGTTAGCTATAAGTCATACGAATTGCGGATACGTTGGTTTGGATGCTGGACAAACCCACGCGCAAAGCAAATGTCATCATCGTCATCAGCAGGGGATCAACGTCAGATGGGAACAATAATACATGGCTTCTGGATTCAGTCATGTAGGAGAAGGACACGGGGTGGCCGTGAGAAACCGCCACAAGAAGGAATTAAGTCACCAATGTTGTTTGTGATGGGCAGACTGTAGACGTAGCCATCGGTACTCATGATCTACCCCGATGACGTCTGTCAATTACCTTTGCCTATTCTCGCCGCCTCCGTCGACAGTTTCCTGGGCTAGGTGTGCTCTCGCGAGGTCGACTATCGTCTGAGCTTTGCCAAAAAGATCCTCATCTAGCTTCAGCGCTTCCACCATGTGATGCTCTGCGTCACTATGTTTTCCCTGAGCGGTGTACGCCTTTGCAAGTTCCCACCTAAGCAGGATATTGTCTGGGTCCTCCTTACCAGGAGCATTTTCACGTAGCTTCAGTGCTTCCACCAGATGATGCTCTGCATCACTATGCTTTCCCTGAGCGGTGTACGCCTCTGCAAGTTCCCGCCTAAGCCAGATGTTGCTATCATTCTTCTTGCCAACGACATACTCTTGTAGCCTCAACGCTTCAACCAGAAGATGCTCCGCATCTTGATGTTTCCCTTGGACGTTGTATGTTTCCGCAAGGTGTGCCATGGCAAAGGTTGTCCTGAGTCTCCTCTTGCCGTTAACCTCAATCTCTAGCTCTAAGACCTCTGCCATTATCTTTTCTGCCTCCGGGTACCTCCCTTGAGCGCTGTATGTTTTTGCAAGTCGAGCCATAGTATCCATTGTCTCTAGATCCTTCTTGCCAAGGGAGTCCTCTTGGAATTTGAGCAACTTGATCTGGATTTGCTCTGCGACGTTGTATTTCCCTTGCTCGTGATATATGGCCGCAAGTTCATTCAAGGCCTGGACCTGGATTTTGTCCAAGTTGATTTCTCCAAGAGACTGAAGTGGAGTTTTTGGCTTTAAAACCTCCATCAAGATCTTCTCTGCATCGTTGGACTTGTTGTGAAGTCTGAGCATTTCTGCCAGTCTTGTCATCGCCGTGAGTGTTTCGTGATGCCTCTTGCCAAAAGCTTGCTGGTAAAGCTCGACGGCTTCGAATGCAATCCTCTCTGCATCGTCGTATCGTTGTTGGGTGCTATAAACCACTGCAAGAGCATGCATGAATTGCAGAGTGGTTTTGTCCGTCACCCCAACCCTAGTGCGCAGCAGAAGGTAAACTTTTCGAAATATAGGTTGCAATTCGCTGTGTCTGCCACGTATCGAAAGGTAGCCCGAGACACTCGTCAGAAGATACGCGATTTCTTTATGCGCATTCGCTTTGCAAACTTCGGCCCATTCACTGCTCAGTAGCGCATGAGGAAGCCACAACTCGGTTGCTTCCCAGGTCTCCTTCGGATTTGAGGGAAAGAGGTCCGATACGAGAAGCAGTGCCGTCTTCGAAAACCACGCCGCTTCTTCTCGTCGTGCTTTCTGACTCAGAGTATATCGAGCGGCGTCTTGGACGAGCCCGTGCATCTCGTAGGTCTGCCCGACTTCTTGGGGCTTCCGTGCGGATAGGAACGAGAACTCTCTCAGCCGAGCCACGGCAGTAGCGACGGCATCGTCCTCGTCATCCGATTCATCGTCACTCTCCGTGGACGAGCTCGAAGTTCTTGTATTTTGTCCGATGTGAGCGCGGCATGATCTTGCCGCTGCGTGGATGAAACTTTCGGGAATGTTCTGATTGTGGATGTAAGCGAGGGTGAGAAGGAGGTTGTATGCCGTGTGGTCCTTCTTTTTAAGGTGCTCCATCGAAATGCTCCATGTCTGAAGAATGCTGTTCGGGACCGCAGGTCTGCGATGTCGGTCGTGTTCTGACTTCTGCAAGATCTTCCACCTTTTTTTCACTTCCTCCAGCCTCGATAGGTACTGCGCTACCGGTACGGATAACCGGCGGATATACGCCGCGGCCTGGGACACAGCCAGAGGAAGATAGTCCAGCTTTGTCAGCAACTCGGAGACGGAATCCTTTTCGTCGTCGAGGATGTCATTTCCCCTCGTGCTCTCAAAGAGTACCGTGGCCTCGCCAGCCGTCATCCGGCCGACTTGCAGTCCCTGTCGAACGCCCACAAGACTGCCCACGAGTCTTTCGTCGCGAGTGGTCCAGAGCACCGTGCCAACGGGGCCCCGGGGTATGAAATCATAGAGGCAAGTCTCCTGGGTTGATGTTCGGTTATCACTTGCTGATGCCGTGTCTGAGCCAACGCCAAAGATGCTGATGTCGTCTGCATTGTCGACAACGAGAAGCCAGCGAGGCTGCGCCTCTATCCAGCCGCGCACGGCATGGAGCAATTCCTTGCCCTTCTTATCAAGACCGGCTTTTCTCGCAAGGGCTTCGTAGTCTTGCGTGAACGTCGCCTCGTTGTCTGCGTGGACCCAATAGACGGCGCAGTTCGTCTGGTGGAAACGGCTGTACGCAAACTCGAGTGCTATCTGCGTTTTCCTACGATTGTCAGCGGTTGATGCCTGCAATAGGGCCATGGCAGCCTACCCGGATCCTCCCAGACCCCAAAGAGCAGCGCTCTGGTATTCAGCAACGGGAGGGAGCAGAGCGTCAAGCCTGGCGACGACATCGGGCCGGTCGATGAAGTCCTTGTTTTGTTCGAAAGGGAAGACGAAATTCGGTCGTGCTGTGGTCGGTGTTGGGCCTAGAATTCATGAGTCTGTCTTCGGGCAATGAAGGGACGATGCTATGCTTACGGGTGTCCGAAACAGTTACGTTGAGCGTTCCTCCGGTTTCAACATGGGCGCCGGGGAATGCGACATGCCCGGTCGTCGATCCAAAATGGGTCTGCCGATCCATCGCGGCGAAAACTTCGCGACAAGAGCAGCTGGCTAAGCGCAGCTGGCCTGCTGGAAACTATGGGCAAACTTCCTTTCGCGATGAGCATACGCCGCAGAAGGGCGGGGAAATCAGGCTGCATGTTGGTTATCAGGCTGTGCCAAGGATATATGTGCACGTGATTACGCTGTCAAGCCATGCCTCACAAGCCTGCAGCCTCTCGAACCAACATTCAGTCGACTTACTTTACAGGTCGATCGACCACCAAACTTTGGAGGCACGTTTTCTTTCAAGATTCAAAACCAGGCTCTTCAAGATACACCGCTGGGCGAGTGCATGCAATTAGTGCGGTAGAGGGCCGGATCTGCCACACACACAGACAAACCCGGCGAACTCGGCCCCACTCCCGGTCCGGACCCGGCAAACTTTCCGGCCGTTTCTCCGAACGACCGGATCCACCAGCCACATCCTTCGACAGGGTAACCCGAGCCGAACAAAAGAAAGATAGGCCGCGTTTGCGGGGTGCATCGAATCACCACCCCGTAAAGCCGCCCCGCCCACCAGAACCATCACACCCTTTCGCACACCCACACTCCGCACAGACGAAAACCCCAAACGCCACATCTCTGTCTCTCTGCCTCCTCTAGTCTCCCCTCGGCCCTCCCCGTACTGGAGACTCTTTACTCCTCTGACTCACGAGCATATTCTCTGCCCAACAGGTAGGTGTGACGACGAGGACTGCTGCGTCCCCTCGCCCTGCGGGCGCCTCGGATGCACAAGGTACACCACGTGCCACGAGGAAAGACAATGCGCCGATGTTCTGGATCGCCCAAAAACCCTTCCCCCAAAAGAACCACTACCCCCCCCAGACGCGATGTATGACGGTACGAAGAGGGTTTAGTTTGGGTAGGTAGATCCCCTCATCACTTCCCCTCTCCTCTTTCGCAGTTGGAGAAGTCACTTCGGCATTCGGCAGCCGTGTGTGTAGTCAAGTCGACCAGCTGCAGCGCCAGCGTTCTCGCCAACGCAGGTCATCACAGCAGGTCAGGCTCCCACGCCTCTTCGCAAATCGAGCCCGAATCTGCATACATCACACGACGTCTCCCGCCCCCCTGATGTGTTCAGTGTTGGGCATAACACTTATACTGTGTTTTTTACCGTGTTTTCTTCATATTGTGTACCTGTGCGACCTTAAGAGGGACCGCCTTGGTAACGTACCTTAGTCTCCCGCCCCCCCACTTCCCCCCAACGTGCGCGAGAGGATGGGAGAGAGAGGGACAGAGAAAGCGCTGCCTGCCCTGGCCTTCATTTTGAGGCTATGAGGGTTAGTTGGCTGACCGGCCGGCTGACTGACTGGGGGCACTTTGCACAGTCAGCTACGCGCACCTCCGCATGATTGGTGCTCGCGGCCAAGATGACTTGGCTGGGTCCCCGTCCAACGCTGAGCTGAGATGTGACAAAAAGGGCCGAACACGGGTCGGTGTGGGCTTTGAGAGGATCACCTGCTGTTCCCAGGACGCGGAGCAAGCAAGCCCATCAGGCCGGATTGGCGGTTGATCCCAAGCCTTCTCTCCTTTCCTCTGCTCTCCTCTGCTCCCCACGAAAGTCTCATGATGGAGTTGTCGCGTCGCCTGTCGATTGTCACTCCATCTCGGACTCGATGCTCGGTCTTGCCCCTCAGCCCTACCTACATAGACTGCATTGAGAGCAATCTAAATCCAGGAAGCGAGGAAGGGCGAGCTTCGAATGTGACTTGACCGGTTCCCTTCGCCTACGGCCTCCCTCCCTCCTTGCCCCCCCCCCTCACCCGCTGGCCCGAACCCCCAAGAAACCACAGATAGAACGTCGTGCATCTCGGTTCCAGCAGCGAGAGATTTTTTGCAGGCTGGGAGACCCCTTCCGGTATTTGCACCATTCCCTGGAGGGGGGTGTGGTTGCATTGTGTGGTTCGAGGCGCATGGCTTTTGCGTTTTGCTGGAGGGTGCGCCCGGAAACATCAGACGAACGAAATTGCATGCCCAGATCGGTAGCCGCCCGCAGGGCATGCAGATTTCCCTACGACATTCCATTACAGCTTCTCCGCGTCCGTCGGAGAAGATATACACGGAGTGGGAGAGAGGGGTCACACATAATGGCCCAATGAGGGCGTATTCACGTGTATATGCTGACTGGCTCGCGGGATCAATAGATAAGGGCGATCACTTACAGGTTGAACAGGTTGAACAGGTACGCAGATGAAAAAATATGGTAGAAAACGCTTTCCAAGTGGCGTGCCTGATATTCCGTGTACATTGAACAGCGTCTACTCATGTTTATGGCCCCCCATCGTGAGTTGTGGGCACACATCGTGTCTCGCCCCCCGCCCCCCTGTCCCTGGCCATGCAGGTCAATCAGCCTGAATGGCCGCCGCACCCCTGTTCGAGGCGGGACGAGACCCTGGTCAACCCTTTTCCAAAGCGGCTCCGTCTTCCCCCAACACTGGTTGGCGGACAATCATGCCCAGTGGCATCGGTATTGGTCGAGAACACGTCGACTCACCTGAAGAAGGTGGCGGGGGTCCCGGGGGGGTGTGCGTGCCCATGAGACTTGAGAGTGTGTGGATGCAATCATGAGCTGCATTAGCTCCGCTCGACGTTGTGGGCTCGTTTGCTCGCTCCGCAGACCCCATGAGCGATGGGGGGAGCCCGGTCTATGCCTCTGCGATGCTGTGCCCGCTGTGCGATCGCACGAAGGAGGACCACTTTGGCTACGCTTCTGTTTCCGCCCGGACATCTTCGAAAGGGCTTTGAGATGAAAAGATAGTGTGGTATATTCAAGCATCGATCTGACCCCTTTTTCCCGGCGCCCAGCGCCCAGCCTATACGCTCCTCGCCCCCCCCGCCCCCGACTCTCCGTTAACCCAATCCCCCTTTTTCCTCCCATGGTATCGTATCCGTAAAATGCCGTAACAGTGTTCGCCGTCTTTCCGTCGTGATATCGTGACAAACGTCCCCCGGTGGATGTCGCAGGTCCGAAGAAGGCTCCCCCATCCGCGTGCTCGTACATTTCCTCCCGTCCCCTGTCGAACTTTGCATGAGCTGCTTGCTCGCCCGCCCTCTCAGCCAAACACGAGGCCGAACTTCATGCTCGCCGCCACCTGCTTCCACAGGTCCGGACAGGCCTCTGCGCCCACCTGTTCCTTGCCATAGGCTCGCATGTCCATCCGTCTCCACACATCCATGACCACGGCCCAAGGCTTCTCCGTATCGACTGCCCCCTTCTTGCCGCCGAGCGAAGTGAAGGCCTGCCGCACGAGGCCCCGATCCCGGCTGCAGATGGCGTGGCAGGCCGAGAAGAATAGCGGCCACAGCATCGACTGACCCGTCCCGCCGTGCGAGACGGCCGCCGCGCAGTGCCACAGCGCGGCCTGCGCGTGCTTCTGCACCAGGCTGTGCGAGGAAGGGTACTCGGAGATGGTGCTGTATAGGTAGACCAGCGCACTCTGTCTGTAGGCAAGCGCCGTGCTCGTGATCCACCTGATGTTGGCGAGCTCGGCCTCAGATGCGTCCTCGGGCCCGTCGACGATGCGGTTGACCAAGGAGAAGCCCGGTGGCAAGATCGGGCCCCACGATTCCAAGGCCCTCTCGATGGCCTTGAAGGTTGTCTGGTACTCGGTGCGGAGGACTGCGAACTTGGATGCCTGGCCCGTTGCCATGGCGGCTTGGAGTTCGCACTTCATCGTGATGAGTTCCCCGAGACGATGCAGGGTGGGCCAAAGGTCGTCGGCCATGCCGAACACGGGGTCGATGCCGCTGAACACAATAGGGGGTGGCGAGCTGCCGGGGGAGTAGGCTCGATTGGATGAAGGGGCCGCAAAGACGGGCGACGAGCCGTTCGTCAAGGCATTGAGGACGTCAAAGTAGCGGAACACCTGCTTCTGGTTAGCGGCACGATTAGAGGCCTTTGTGATGCTGACAACCGACCTGCTCGAAAAACTCAACGCTGGCCGGCTTTGGAGAAGCCATAGCGCTGATAATGTGCCATGCTCCTTGGAGATGGTTGTGTATAACGTTGGGCAGGCTTCGTTGCATCAGCTGCGCCGGTTAGTGCATGCTCTCCACTCGCGAGACGGTGGAATCTTTACCAAGTCATACTGTAGAAGAAGCACTATGGTAGCCAACGCTTCTTCAAACCCATCCCCGTCCTCGATAATTGCTGACAGCCCAGCCACGGCTCTTTCGTGGAAACAAGCGGAACCCTCCGTGTTCTCGAGACCAAGGTATTCCCGATGCGCACTGGCCAGGGCGTAGATGGCGCTTCGGACGGCAGAGCTCCTGTGCGATAGAGGGAGTATGTGCTGTTCGTAGGGGTTGCTGACGTCCTCTTTGAAACCCATCGTAGGCAGCATCACTTTCGAGTAGTGGTCCAGCAAACCGGTGTCCTCCGGGCATTCAGAGACGCCGTGATACGCTGGCGGCAGCAGGCTGTTCAACGGCGGAGAAACGGTCGACCAAGCTGGTTCGCTCCAAGACATTTCGAGGCTGGCCGAAAAGTAAGAGTCATCTGGCGCTTGCAGTCCATCGTTCGTGGTCGTAAGAGAGAGTGGTAGGTGAACCTCGGCCTGCTTCTGGCGGGAGCCCATATCCGTGACTGTTGTGTATTCGTTCTCGTACATGTCTGAACTTCCGTATCCAAGCTCGAAGGCGTAAGAGTCATCGACATCATCACAGAGAGGGAAAACCGAGTCTATCGAGGCCGAAAGACAGTTGTCCACGGATGTCGACGGCGAAAGCGAGTTCTCGGCGTCAGCCCGCAGTCCATCAGGCGGAGTAAGGATGGCCGTGTCCGGGCTCGTCTGCAGGTCGGTGTTGCCTGTCTGACTATCGGAATCGTCGGATGCCGCGGCATCTTGGATTTCGATTGTCCTAGTTGATGTTCTTCGCTTTCTCTTCTTGATCGGTTCGTATACGCAGTTGACACCGGCTTGCACGCAGCGGAGGCATTGCGGATGCTCTTCGGAGCACTTCTTCCTCTAACAAGGGCGTCGGTTAATTGATCGAACCTTCGGCTTGGGCGAGCCAACTAACCTTGTCTCGACTGGGTTAAATTAGCGGAGAAATTTCGAGACCAGGAAGAAGAGTCGACTTACCAATACTTGCAACCTGTAAATCGTAACAGACAAAGGTCAGATAAATGAAGAACTCCGGCAAAGAGGTTCGCACAAACCTGCTCTTGACCGAGTCTTAATGGGCCGTGGACGAATGGGCTGGTTGACGAGCATCTTGCTGGTTAGATGAAGGTGGTATCGGATACACAGTGAATGAGATATACGAGAGTCGCGATTATGCGGTAACAAGACGGAGGCTTAATAACCTTCCCGTCACATTTAGTCGCAGCCGATGTCAGTGATAAAATCTGGCAGGACGTTGCAGCCGCAACAACGGGCGACGGGAGGCAGGGACGGTGGTATTATAATTAACCAGCCACACCCACAAGAGACAGGTGGACAGGGTTCCCCAAATACCCCAGCTTCCGTGAGGGGAAGGAAGTGTGTGTCCTCAAAGGGTCGAGCACAGAGAACCGACAGATTTGGAGAAAGCCAAATGATGAGTTCGGTGACATGCCGGGCAGCAAAGGACACACTGACTCCCGCACCAAGCCTTCTGGACAAGGCCCGGAGTCCGGGGTCCCCAGAAAACATCGAGACCAGGCGCGCATCAGCAAATTAACCGGCGATTCTTCCCATGCCCCAGCAGCAATTTCGGACCATGGGTTCGATGTGCTTTTGTGGAGAAAGATGGGCTGTGTGGGCTCTGAGCTAACCGCTTAGCGACTCCCAAGATGCAAGGGTCGAAATCTGGCCGTTGTCCGACATCGCCAGTCAACGATGTGGCAGGTGGCGCGACGGGTGTCCAATCATCTGATCAAGCAAGCATTGTGCGTAGACGAGGGGATGATCGAGACGAGAGACTTGGCTTTGCCACCGGTTGCGAGAGGCTGGTTGTGTCGGGGCGCAGAGAGAAGTAGAGGGTCTTTTGTTCAAACTCTAGCCTTCAACCCCTTTGCAGCGCAGATGCGGTTGTGGTCTGGACCGTCACCATCTCGGTTTCTAGAATAGTGGGCACGGAGGCAGCAGCTCGGACTCGGAACATCGACGCATCTCATCGTTCGTATCCAGCCAGGCACCCCCCCCTCCCTAAGAAGTAGAATTGGAGACTGCTCGGCGGCCTTGCCCGCTATGAAGATGACCCGATGGAACGACGGGTGACCCGTGAAGCGATGTGGTCGAGGAGTAGGATCTTGATCGACGCATGAACACAAAGTAAAGAGTAGCGTCGTTGGCTGTACTTGGTATGGAGGTTGTTGGTGATGCTGGTGTGGTGTCGAGGTTCATAAGTGGTGGCCGATGGACCGTAAGAGATGTGGTGTGATGGCGAAGCGGCATGAGCCTTGAGTGATTGGTTCCAGCTGCGGGTCAGTGAATCGGTACATCGGCTAAACCTGCTTTCCGGAAAAAGCACGAGCCACAGTGGAGCCGAGGGCCGGAGGGGGTTCCGCCCGGAGTGAACCGGCCACTTTCACCCGGTCTCTTTATCAATCGATCGCCTGGACATCAGCTTTCATCTCATTCCACCTGATTCAGCAAAGTATATTCAACGTCAAGTCGTCAGGTATTTCCAACTATTATGTGGTTTGCACCATGATCCTTCTACTAATGTTACATCCTGTTATTTCGTGCTTTTGAATCGCCTCCAGTCCGGGGGGGTATGCAACAAGGCCGTTTGGCCGAAGGCTGCCAGACCATATCATATGCTGATAGAAACCCCAGATACCGATGGAAATAGATCCGACGCCCGCTTCGTATCCTGTCGACAAAAGACAAAACCAGAAACACACACACGATTTCTCTCTCCATTCTCTCACGAAACCTGCTGCTCCCGCCGCGCCTTGGCGATGGCGCATGTTCCCAGCCTCGTCAGCTCCGCCACGAAGGCATCGACGATCTTCACATGCGCAACCTCATGTGGCGTCAGCTGGCGATTCCGCATCCCTTCTATGAGATGCGGGACGGACTCCAGGAGCTCGATGTCTTCCTCCGCCTGCGGATGCAGAGGCTGCAGTAGCAAGTTGCAGAAGATTTCCAATATCGCCGACATTGGATAAAACACCACCAGCCTGATTTCAATGTTTTAGCGAGACACAAACGCAAGGCAGATCACAGTAATGCTGCTTACCAAAAGGCCACATGCTCCACGCCGTGGATCGCGGCCTTGAGAAAGTGTAGCGTCGATCGGCTCGCCTGCACCGACAGGGCCTGGCTCGAGCTCACCCCCTCCAAGCCGCTGCTCTCGCCGCTGGCCCAACAGCGACACCTGCCACTCGCTCGGTGGATCATGGCCATCAGGTAGTGGTACTCGAAGTGGAGGATAATCTCCTCCATGCCGAGCCGGCCCTTTCGGACGACGGCTGTCCCCCGGGGGAAAGTCAAGGTCGGCCGATACGACGGCGGCACGGACGCCCGCCATCTCTCGAGCTCGTCGTCCAGCTCGCGGATGTCCCTGAGGAGCTCGGCGTCTCCCTTCTTCAGTGCCGAGATCGAGTACAGCTTCCTGGAAATCTTGGACTTGATGATGGTCAGCTGCAGCGAGTCCGGCTGGATGGCCGAGGTGACGGTGGCCTCGTCGAGGAAGGACGGCGAGGCGCTGGCTTCGTCGTCGCTGCTGCGTGCCCACCAGTCCATCCGTGGCAGCGTCAGGTCGCAGTGCTCGTCGTTGATGGTAGGTGGCTGGCCCGTGCGGAGAGAGATGTCCTTGTCGAGCTTGAACGAGAGCCAGAAGAGCCTCCGCAGCTGGTTCCTCACGCGCCAAGCATGGTCGTCATCCTCGGCCGAGGGGGTCTGGCACGGGCTGAGGCTCGTGCCAGACTCGAGGTGCGCGCCTAGCATGAACAAGATGCGACATGTGGCAGCTTGGAACATGGCCCCTTGCTGGAGGTGGCCAGTGAAGAGGTGGAACAGACTCTGCCCAACCCATGTGGTCAGTGGGGGTTCCCATGATTGGATACGATACGCTGAGCCAACGGAAAGAGAGAAAAAAGAAGAAAAAAGAAAAGAAAAAAAGAAAGAAGGGAAAAAAAGCTTACCAACATGAAGACAGTCTCAACAGCAGTGATGTTAGTGCCTTGCAAAATGGTCGGCATTAGGTTCTGCGCCGCACGGGCGCACGCCTCCCCATCTATCTCGGGCGACGACTTCCAATCCGTCTGAAAGAGCGAGACAATGGCGAAGAAGGCGAGGACGCAAGATTTGGCCGTGACGACCTCGAGCGTCAACGCCGTCTGAGGCGTCTGATACGCCAAGTCGATGGTCTCCAGGAACAGGACGTAGTCGATGACTGGGAACGACAGGCCGAAGCGGGACGCTCGGAAGAGGGCCAGATACTCCTCGACGACGGCCCTATCGGGCAACTCTCCTGCAGAGCTTGGCCGGGGGGCATCCAGAAAAACGGGGACAGGGTGCTGTGCCTGCCAGAGCGGACCCATGCCAAATAGGGTGTGGAACGAGGCGTCCTCTCCAGCCCTGGATCGGATCCAGTCCTGGCCATCGGGCGAGAAGAAGGGGATGCCGTTGTAGGAGCTGATGTCTCCCAGATAGTAACCGGCGAAGTGAATCTTGCCCACGGTTGCGCCGGAAGCGCGAATTGTTGAGTCATAGGCTCGGCCTTGGGCTTTTTCCCGTGTGCCGTTGGTGGTGGCACCGGGTGGGTCTGGCCCGGCGGGCAAGGGCGCCGAGGATGACGCTGGAGACATGGATGCATCCCGCGTCTCCCCTGTCTCCTGGCTGCGTTGAGCCGCCTTCAGAGCCTGCTCGATGCGGTTGAGGCGGGCGACCAGGTCTTTTTCCGATCCTGCCCTGCACGGGTCGTAAATCTCTTGTGCTCTCGGTTCCGTCGCGATCGTCCACATCATTCATGACCAAAGCGGATCGATCTCAAAAGGGGGCGGGTTTCCGGCCGGCCAGCCACTCACTCACCTTGTTGTGCTCACTCGCTTCTTCACCTTGGCTGCGCGGTTGAAAGTGCAAGTCATCCCATGGTGTTTGCACCAGTTGCACTGCGGCACAGCCCCATCGCATTGGATCTACAGCGCCAGGGGTTCAAAATCAGTAATCAGGATTTGGTGATGTGAGACAGCGACTCATCAATAAAGAGCCACACGACAGACGGACAGCCAGCCAGCCAGCCAGACAGACAGACAGACATACCTTTCTCCTGTGACAGGAATCACACGCTCGTTTCCTCATGTTGGTTCTGTGGTTCTGATTCGACGATAGCCGCCGCTGCACGCGGCCGCGCTGGTTCTTTCCAAGAGAGGAGACGAAGGGAGAAAATTTCCGTGTCGTATGGTTGTCAACGAACAAACAGCCAGATCTCACACGCTCTCAACTCACTTTTTTTCCCGCAAACGGTCGGGAACTTGGATCGACACCGGCGAGCGTTCCCCCCTTGATTGAAGTACCGAAATCCCCGCTGACTCAGCGGCATCTGAAACCGGTTGACTAAGCGGGAACCACCCAAAAGAGACAAACTTTGATTTGTTCGGTGCTTCTGATTGGCACCGGCGGCGAACCTAAAATGTCAAACTCTAGTGCCGACCCCACTCCGGTGGCTCAATCCTGTCCCCGTGCGCCCGGCGCTTCGACACGCGCCGCGCCGAGTGACTTGTTGGCCGACACACCCAACTGCGCCGAGCGAACGATGCGGCCAATGGACATTCGCGATTGGCGTGCTCGCCGCTTAGTCAGCGGCCTCGCCAATATCAATGACAAGATCAGTCCGATCTTTTGGGGCAGGTTGCGCAAATGAGGCTCTCGGAACGCATGGTCAGTGGTATGGATGGTCCTGGTCCCCGGATCAGCCCGCGGCATCCCACCTCGTCCCACACGCGAAAACTGCAGGGTTTTACGAGAGATGCATCCTGTCCTTCCTATCAAAGTTGGGATTACGAATTTCCCGAAATTATTCAGCGGACCGGCCACGCACTTCGGACATTGCCAAGGGGGCTCGACAAGCCTTATTTCGTCCGTACAGTTTGTCATCGATGACGAGATGACAGCATGTCTGCCACGCGTGGGACGCTTCAGACGCCAAATGCCCATGGGCACACCGTGGGGCGCCGGCGAATGTTCCTCCAAGTTGCCCAATCCTGCCGCCCAGTCCGGCCCTTGGGCCCATAATCCGTAATCCGAGGGGGGTCCTACAGAGATCTCAGGTAGCTGTAGATCGGACACTAGTCAAATCTTTAACGCCGAGTCCGTCGACCGTACTGCCGGAGTGAAGAATGAAAACAAATAAGGGGCCCGGCACCCTGTACGTTCCCAGTCACTTCCCTTCTTCAAACCGCCCTGGGCATCGTGTATCCTTCGTGCGATGACCTTCACCGCACCCGACACCAAAGAAGAGGTCACGTTAAGTTCTTCGTCAATCCGTGCAGGCGTCATGGAGTCCGACGGCACGCTGGCCAGCGGCTCCAACTACGAGCGGTCCATCGAGCTCAGCGCCGTTCCCGACGACAACAACAACAACAACAACACCACTTGGTCGCTCAAGCACAAGGTCGAAGCCGTCCGGGAGAGGGACCAACGCTCCGGCTTCCCGGCCCGCGAGCTCGGCGTGACATGGCAGAATCTCACAGTCCAGGCCGTTAGCTCCGACGCGTCGATACACGAAAACGTTCTCACCCAGTTCAACATCCCCAAGCTCGTCAAGGAATCCCGCCACAAGCCTCCCCTGAAGACCATTCTCGATAACACGCACGGATGTGTGAAGCCCGGCGAGATGCTCCTCGTCCTCGGACGCCCGGGGTCGGGATGCACAACCTTGCTCAACATCCTGGCGAACCACCGCCGGGGCTACAGCTCCGTCACCGGCGACGTCCACTACGGCTCCATGACCGCCGACGAGGCCCAGCAGTACCGGGGCCAGATCGTCATGAACACGGAAGAGGAGCTCTTCTTCCCGACGCTCACCGTCGGCCAGACCATGGACTTCGCGACCCGCCTCAAGATCCCCTTCCGCCTGCCCGAGGGCGTCGCCTCCGACGAGGAGCTCCGCGTCCAGAACCGGGACTTCCTGCTCGAGTCCATGGGCATCCAGCACACCTTCGACACCAGGGTCGGCAACGAATACGTCCGTGGCGTGTCCGGCGGCGAGAGGAAGCGCGTCTCCATTATCGAGTGCATGGCGACGAGGGGATCCGTATTCTGCTGGGATAACAGCACCAGAGGTTTGGATGCCAGCACGTAAGTGGACTTTTTTTTCTTCCTTTCATTCCCCCCCTCCGTACTGTTTCCATGAGAAAAAAAGAAAAAATAAAAAGAAACCGCCGCTCGACGGAACGGATATCAATATGTGAACCTCGGTTGATCTGACATTGGAGAACAGAGCATTGGAGTACACCAAGGCCGTCCGCGCCATGACCGACGTCCTCGGCCTCGCGTCCATCGTGACGCTCTACCAGGCGGGCAACGGCATCTACGACCTCTTCGACAAGGTGCTCGTGCTCGACAACGGCAAGGAGATGTACTACGGCCCCATGAAGGAGGCCCGCCCCTTCATGGAGAGCCTGGGCTTCATCTGCTCCGACGGCGCCAACGTCGCCGACTTCCTCACCGGCGTCACCGTCCCCACGGAACGCGCCGTCCGCCCGGGCTACGAGAAGACCTTCCCCCGCAACGCCGACACCCTGCGGGCCGAGTACCAGAAGTCCGACATCTACCCGAGGATGGTGGCCGAGTACGACTTCCCGACCAAGGAGGACACCAAGGAGAGGACGCGGCTGTTCAAGGAGGGCGTCGCCGGCGAGAAGCACAAGCAGCTGCCCGCCAACAGCCCGCTGACGACGAGCTTCGCCACGCAGGTCAAGGCCTGCATCGCCCGGCAGTACCAGATCATCTGGGGCGACAAGGCGACCTTCATCATCACGCAGGTGTCGACCCTGATCCAGGCCCTCATCGCCGGCTCGCTCTTCTACAACGCCCCAAACACCTCCGGCGGCCTGTTCATGAAGGGCGGCGCCCTCTTCTTCGCCCTGCTCTTCAACAGTCTGCTGTCCATGGCCGAGGTCACAAACTCCTTCACCGGCCGGCCCGTCTTGATCAAGCACAAGTCCTTCGCCTACTACCACCCCGCCGCGTTCTGCATCGCCCAGATTGCCGCCGACATCCCCGTCATCCTCTTCCAAGTCACCATTTTCTCCGTCGTCCTCTACTTCATGGTCGGGCTGAAGACAACGGCTGAGGCCTTCTTCACCTTTTGGATCGTAGTTGTCGCCACCACCATGGTAAGTAGTTGGCCGCAGCTGTTTCCTGCTACTGATCTCCTCCTCCCCTTTACTTACACATTTCTAGTGCATGACGGCCATGTTCCGGTCCATTGGCGCGGGTTTCAAGACTTTCGACGACGCCTCCAAGGCCTCCGGCTTCCTGGTGAGCGCGGCCATCATGTACAACGGCTACATGATTCAAAAGCCCCAGATGCACCCTTGGTTTGTCTGGATCTTCTGGATCGATCCGTTGTCTTACGCCTTTGACGCCCTCATGTCGACCGAGTTCCACCGTCAGCTCATCCCGTGTGTCGGGCCGAACTTGGTGCCGAACGGCCCCGGGTACACGGATCCGGCGCACCAGTCTTGCGCCGGTGTGGCGGGAGCCATCCAGGGAGAGACCTCCTTGACCGGCGACCAGTATCTCTCGGCTCTTTCGTACAGCAAGAGCCACGTGTGGAGGAACTTTGGTATCGTCTGGGCCTGGTGGGCGCTCTTCGTCGCGCTCACCATCATTGCCACTTCCCGGTGGCGCCCCTCGGCCGAGAGCGGATCCTCCTTGCTCATCCCCCGCGAGAACGCAAAGACCGTTCGCGTCCCTCGCGAGGACGAGGAAGCCCAGTCCTCCGAGGAGACCGCCGTCGAGAAGGACAAGAGCGACAGCGAGAAGCGGGACGGCGGCGACAACGACAACCAGGACCTCGTCCGCAACACCTCCATCTTCACCTGGAAGGACCTCACTTATACCGTCAAGACCCCGTCAGGAGACCGCGTGCTGCTCGACAAGGTCAGCGGCTGGGTACGGCCGGTAAGTCATCATCATAACAAACTGCTATTGGGATACAACGGGAGAGTCAATAATGACTGACTTTTTAAAACTTGTAGGGCATGCTGGGCGCCTTGATGGGCTCGTCCGGCGCCGGAAAGACTACTCTCCTGGACGTCCTCGCCCAACGCAAGACGGACGGCACGATCCGCGGCTCCATCATGGTCGACGGCCGCCCCCTTCCCGTTTCCTTCCAGCGGTCCGCCGGCTACTGCGAGCAGCTGGACGTCCACGAGCCCTACGCCACCGTCCGTGAGGCCCTCGAGTTCTCGGCGCTGCTCAGGCAGAGCCGCGACACCCCCCGCGCCGAGAAGCTGGCGTACGTTGACACCATCATCGACCTCCTGGAGCTGCACGACCTCGCCGACACCCTCATCGGCCGCGTCGGGAACGGCCTCTCGGTGGAGCAGCGGAAGCGCGTGACCATCGGCGTGGAGCTCGTCTCGAAGCCCAGCATCCTCATCTTCCTCGACGAGCCCACGTCCGGCCTCGACGGCCAGTCGGCCTTCAACACGGTCCGCTTCCTCCGCAAGCTCGCCGACGTCGGCCAGGCCGTCCTCGTCACCATCCACCAGCCGTCCGCCCAGCTCTTCTCCCAGTTCGACACCCTCCTCCTGCTCGCAAAGGGCGGCAAGACGGTCTACTTTGGTGACATCGGCGACAACGCCGGGACCATCCGCGACTACTTTGGCCGCTACGGCGCCCCCTGCCCCGAGGAGGCCAACCCGGCCGAGCACATGATCGACGTCGTCTCCGGCCACCTCTCCAAGGGCAAGGACTGGAACGAGATCTGGCTCTCCTCCCCCGAGCACGACGCCGTCGTCCGCGAGCTCGACCACATGATCGACGACGCCGCCTCCCGGCCGCCGGGCACCAGCGACGACGGCCACGAGTTCGCCCTGCCCCTCTGGGACCAGGTCAAGATCGTCACGCAGCGCGCCAACGTCTCCCTCTACCGCAACGTCGACTACATCAACAACAAGTTCGCGCTCCACATCTTCTCGGCCCTCTTCAACGGCTTCTCCTTCTGGATGATTGGCGACTCCGTCGGCGACATCACCCTGCGCCTCTTCACCATCTTCAACTTCATCTTCGTCGCCCCCGGCGTGCTCGCCCAGCTGCAGCCCCTCTTCATCGACCGCCGCGACATCTTCGAGACGCGCGAGAAGAAGTCCAAGATGTACTCGTGGATCGCCTTCGTCTCGGGCTCCGTCGTCTCCGAGGTGCCCTACCTCGTCATCTGCGCCGTGCTCTACTTCGTCTGCTGGTACTACACCGTCGGCTTCCCGAGCGACTCGGCCCGCGCCGGCGGCACCTTCTTCGTCATGCTCATGTACGAGTTCGTCTACACCGGCATCGGCCAGTTCATCGCCGCCTACGCCCCCAACGCCGTCTTCGCGTCCCTCGTCAACCCGCTTGTCATCGGAGTCCTCGTCTCCTTCTGCGGTGTCCTCGTCCCCTACTCCCAGCTCCAGACGTTCTGGAAGTACTGGATGTAAGTAAACCTATCCTTGTTTCATCCCTTCTCTCGCCTTTTTTTTTTTTTTTTTTAGAGATCACTGCTAACAATCGCCACCACAGGTACTACCTCAACCCCTTCAACTACCTGATGGGCAGCATGCTCGTGTTCGACGTCTGGGGCACAAAGGTCGAGTGCAAGGACCAGGAGTTCGCCCTCTTCGACCCGGCCAACGGCACGACGTGCGGCGAGTACCTGGCGGGCTACATGCAGGGGATGGGAGCAAGCAGCAACCTCATCAACCCCGACGCCGTGTCCGAGTGCCGCGTGTGCCAGTACCGCGATGGCAGCGACTACCTGCGGACGATCAACCTCAACGAGTACTACTACGGCTGGCGCGACGCGGCAATTGTCGTCATCTTCGCCTTCAGCTCGTATGCCCTGGTCTACCTCCTCATGAAGCTTCGCACCAAGACTTCAAAGAAGGCGGAGTAAACGGGCGCTCGCTCCCTTTCTTCATCCGAATTCTCATCACATACGTCAAATACCACACGCACCTAGAATACTCAAATCAACTACAGAATCTTGGATGGTGCAGCTCTCACGAGTGGCTATCAGGATTAATTAGCATTTAGCATCTGGTCTCATCGGCCTTTTTTTTTGGGGGTTTTCTGGCATCTCATCTCTCTCGTGCCGGGCTGGAGTTTCCACCACGGGGAGGGTTCATTATTGGGTAAAGTTAATAGATCTCATACTACGCAAGATAGACTGGACAATGCGGTTCTTTAAAATTTCATCCCGTTGTGACAATTTCACTGAGAGGTGAAGTAAGTGGTGATGAGACGATGTATGAGATTGAACATGTGTTGCAGTTAAACGTTCAGGGTGCTCCAACCCCACCTTTTCGAAACGGCGCGTGGGGACCACATCTCACCGCCATCAACCATCTTAAAGCTTAAGGGAAAAAATAGCAAGCACCGTCTTCTCCATAAACCCCCTCGACCCGAATCTCAGTTTCTCAGAAGGACTCCCCTCCACATCATAAGCCGACACCCCGGATCCCACGTAGTCCCAAAAGAAGTCATGCCTCTCAAAGGAATCTCCCCCGTCATCTCGCCCGACCTCCTCAAGGTGCTGGCCGAGATGGGCCACGGCGACGAGATCGTCCTCGCCGACGCCCATTTCCCGTCGCACTCCATCTGCCCGCCACACATCCCCGTGCTCCGCGCCGACGGTGAGTTTCCCTGCTGATCCTCAAGAAAATACTTTCCCCATGCTTTGCTTCCGTGTCCATGTCTCCCCCCTTCAGCCTGTCTCAAAGGACCCATTCCCCCTTCCTCGAAGAGCCAAATGCTGAGCCGCCGCATAAACAAGGCATCACCGTCTCCCGCCTCCTCGCCGGCATCGCCCCGCTTCTCGAGCTGGACAGCTACGGCGTCGTGCCGGTCGTCATGATGGAGGTCGTCAAGGGCGACACCTTTGACGCCGCCGTCGAGGGCGACTTCCGCTCCTCGCTCGGTTACGACGGCGAGATCGAGAAGCTGGAGCGCTTCGCCTTTTACGAGCGCGCCAAGAAGGCGTTCGCCATTGTCGCGACGGGGGAGACAAGGAAGTACGGCAACATTATCCTCAAGAAGGGCGTCACGCCCATCGAGGAGTAAAAGGCTCGCGAAACGGGGCATTATTGGGATTCGGAAGCTGTGATTGGGATCATGAAGGGGGGGGGGGGGGGGGGGGGGACTGCGGTTGTCCCGAGTTTTGTCTCCGCTCCTGATTGGCCGATAGACAAAGCAAAAAGCCTGACAACTTGTGGTCCCAATCGTTCAAGGATCGTTCCACGGAGCACAACGACTCAGGCTGTAATGGAGCGATCCCAGAACTCGTGGAAAAAATGTGTGTGCGCCAGTGAGGCCCGTCAGAGCGGCAGTTGTCTTTTCCCAGCGTGGCGGACTGCCGTCCATCAACTCGACGCTAAATCAACTCAACATCAGGAAGACATTAGATCTAGGCGAGTAGTAATTCGTGTTTCGTTCCTCAAGAATGTCCTGGACCTTCCTTGTCTTCGTACTACGATAGTCGTGTTTCTGTTTTCTGAGGCCAAGCGGAAAGCCAATCAAAAGTCGCATTCTCAAGAGGAACTGTGTTGATACGTCGATAAGCCAAATGCCTTTGGCGAGGCAGTCTCGACGCAGACACTGTGGGGATTTGATTCAGATACTAACATGTTTTAAGTTATATTCTCGTGAGTTTTGTTTCTTGAATTTTTAATATAGTAAAGTAATCCCAAGAAGGCTAATGAGAGCGCAAATTGATCCAACAGGGCAAACAACGCCACAACTACAGCGTAACCCTAGCTGCTCGACGTAACCAAGGCCTACATAAGGTTCTTCCTCAGGTCCGTGTTTTCCAAGTCAATGTAGTCGTGGCTTCCGTGGACGAACCGAGACCTCACTGCAGAGACGGCATTTCGTGACAGACGCTTGGCTTTCTTGTACTTTACACCCATCTGGTCAGCACGACCTGGTTGGTAGACAGGATTCAAATGGAAATGGAGAAAATAACCGCCGTCACCTAGCGGACAGTAGGGCATAGGAAACATACTGTTGTGTGGTCACTCTTTTTTACGACCTTTTTCTCTTCTTCAGAAGTCATGCGGACGACAACAGTGGGGCTGCGATTGAACTTGGTGTGCGACGTCAATTTGTCGTCGATACTGCCGTGGGAGAAGAATTGGAACGTCAGCAACCTCTTTATTCTCTTCTGCTTGTTTCTACTTTGTCTTGCCCGAGTCCTTGGCTGGACGCCGACCGCCAGAAATTTCATCGGTCTGTGTGAGCTCCAGTTGGAGTATGGACTAGGAATGTCGGAACGCAAGTAAATGCAGGTCGGGATGGAGCAACAGTCCAGGGGGGGCCGCTATTGGTATTCACGTACGCGAAAGCTATAGAGAAGACTGATGTAAGGGAGTCAGACTCCATCTTAAAATGTCTTCAAGGACAGAGAAGAAATTCTATCAGGTTTGGGAATCTCACTTGGCAAAGGGTGAAGGTCGGTGGAATTTGCAGCAGCGGGTTTGGTTCTTTTCTCTCAAGGCTATTTGTATTTCATTGTCAAAAGTTTAAATTGAAAAATATATATCCGCAGGCGATTAAGTGGGAGCCGCCGCAGGCTCATCTCAAACACTGCAACCGATGAGATGACCAATGGCACGTGGGCGTTGCAATATGAATAGAGTTTGATTGTCTCGGCAGCAAAACCCGCCGCCAAGCTCAAAACATAGCCTCATCCGCCCTCCCCTCTCCTTTAAACTGAGGTTGTTCTACCCGTATTACCTTTTTTATTCACGCCAACCTGCTGGTCTGTCTCCAACCAGCAATACATTTTCAACCGTCGACATTGTATCAACTCTGGATCCCGAGAACTGCTTCTTAGCTGGTTGATATAACGAAAACCAACCCAGCACAAACCTACACAAGAGCTTAATTTCGGTCGTCCGAGTGGTTCTCATGACTCAGTTCTTCGGATCGGCTTTCATCAGCCGGTTTTCACAACTGGTTCAACTCTACCACTCTACATCGTGCAGGTATTGCCAATTCCGTAACGCCAACCAGATACTTCGTAAAGCTCAACCTTTGGTGGAGCTACAAGGACTTTGAAAATACACGGGGAAACCAATGTTCTTGAATACTTCTTTTCTAACTTCGGGGTCCGTGGCCGATTCACGAGGCGATACCTTACGTCGGCTATCGGGCGCTGGTGTCAACCATCGTAGGGGCGAGAAGCTTTTCGGGAATTATACAAATAATAACTGAAAGACATCGATTCGTGGCTTTATTTACGATGCTCTTCGCAAGAAGCTAAACAGGCAAGACTCTATCCATCGATTTTAAGAAGGACTGGCTCTCGGAAGACTTTCGCACGCAAATCAGTCACTCCCACGCCAACAAAAACAAGCACCCAGCGACAGTCCGTATAGAAAATCCCGTCGTCTGATACACAGAATATATCGCTTGGGCTCTCCGTGTTGGTATCAATTTAATAGGTGTATGCGAGGATCTCTTTCGGCAAAGTGAAACGACAACTCAGTATATCTTTTTCTGATTATTAACGAATGCAAGGACAAATGCCACAGGGGCGTTCGGCCGCAAGGTGTCCTTATATATGGGGCAGCCTATTGTCGGGTCGGACTGAGGTGCCGTCGGACTGGCCGACCCGGCAGGGATCCGGTTCATGCGAATGTCGCCGGTCCCGCATTTCACCCCGGTATGCCCGGAAGCCCGGGCTGCGGTGTGGGCCCAGCCCCGTGGCAGCCGTCCGGTCGACTGGCCTGTTCCAACACTCTTGACGTACTGTAACCCAACCCTCGCACTCGCCATGCATATCCTGATCCTTTTTGGGATTTGAGCATGTTTGGGCAACTGTTTCCATCCTTCCTATCCATTTTGACAAGTTGTCCCGGGCGCTGGAAAGCAAAAAGAACACTTAATTGGAATGTCAACCTTCACACCGTCGTCCGTGCCTGACTTCGATCTTGAATAGAAGTTTTGTAAAGCACTTCCAGAATGCACAAAGAGACAAACTACCACAAAACCTCAATTAGAACGAAGAAAGAAAGACGGAGATCTTCGTCACCCGACATCCCTTTTTGGTCATTGGGAATGTCGGTAGAAACCCTTCTTGCAACTAACAAAGACGGGTCGGAAAGCCGGGTTACCGCCGGAAAAACAGGTCTGCGACGACAGCTATGTAAGCGTTATCGTCGTATAACGTCTGACTCTTGTCGAAGGACAGTCAGACAACACCATGAGGCCCCTCGGAATCAAAACGTCATCGACGAGAGCGGTGCCGTAACTGCTGCTATTGTTCGGGCCTCAGCGAGGACATACCGCCAAAGGGTGAAACTAGTGTCATGCCACATGCGGGTATCCTCACTTTTCGGTACCCTTTCTCGCCGGTCTTCTAGTTTGGGTAGTCCCACTGCCTGACCAAGGAGACATTCAAGTTACAGATCCGTTGTACCTGACGAAACTCCGGAACTGCAACACAATATACACCGGCGACACTTTGGTGAAGGGCTAACAGCCGTGGACCGGTACAGGCCGCATGGGAAACCCCCTTTCCTGCTTCCGATCACCGAAACCAGGGAGTCTAGACGTCCAGCATACAGTGTCAGATGGATGACGGGAACTCACGCTCCAAGAGCAAAAGGCGGCGAGGCAGGAGTACACATATAGTTCCTCTCGGCCCCCATCAGGCGGATGCATTCTGCGGACCAGAAAAGTCGGTCGCGATTGGATAGGGCGTCACTGCTACAATGCAGAGCAAGCAACCCAAAGAGAATTAAACATCCATCGCAACAAACTCTCAGTTCCCTTGCGAGAAAAGCGTGTCAAGCTGCAAAGAATGCAAGGACGATGGAGTCGCAGCCGCAGCCGAACACAAAAGCAAACCTTCCCGCGATCATCTCACGAAGGGGAATCCAGGCGTCGTTCGCCATTTACTATCCTCGTAGGGTGCCTCAGAGATGGCTCTAAGCACCGAGACCTGTGCTTCGCACTCTCCACAGAACTGTACATGCCAACGAGCATGCGATGTATGTGCGGTCCGAAAGTCTTGGGCTCATCTGGACAATACAAAGAAACCAAATCGAACCAAGATGACTTGCAAGCCCTTCACCAGAAGCTCCGTATTGAACATCGACCTTGACTTCTCACAGCGACGGCGAGATGTGGTGACTCCGGTCCGCACCCGCAAACCAGAACGCGACGCCCATCCCATCGCAAAATACGCGCTCAGATGCTTCCTGCATGACCGAGACTAGAACAGAGCTCTTCGTCCATCGGAAACCACGAGGTTGGACCGACGCGAAAAGCCAGGCGTCGACATGACACTTGGTGGATGTCAGGGCCATCACGACATCGTCTACCAACCGCACGAGGAGGCTTCTGTTCTCACGGATAGTCATCTCGCGCGGGGGGTTCCAGTACGGAACGCGAGCTCCCTCGGCCTTACTTCTCCTTTCCGAAAGTTGGACGCTTCAGGTCACTACTTTTATCCGGGACACATTTCAGGAAGACATCCGGCGCATGGCCGCCCGTCCTCCAAAAAACCCTAGAAGTAGCGTTGCAGCTCGCTGCTGACATTGTGTTTTCCCTTTGGAAGAAAAGGAAGAAAGGAAGAAAGCTCAGGTTGCAGATATTGCTTCACTCTGCTTCTACGACAGACACCAAGCTTGCGTCTCGACAACATCAAAGTGTTGCTCGAGAAAGCTCACGCGCAGAGAGAGGCAGCTGGGGCATCACCTGAGGAATGACATGGAGCCCCGGCCCAGTCAATTGCTATCGCGTCAACTTCAGCTTCGAGTCGCGTAATGCAGCCAAGCCAAGCCAAGCAGGTGGAACATTAAATGTGTTGATGACCAAAGTTGCTATCTGCGTTTGAGTCTGACGGGGTTTGGCTCACGGAATTCGTTGGGCGACGAGCGCTTATCACAAGATGGCCATTCGATATCGCTCAAAGGATCACATGTGGGCGGCCATCTAATGCATCCGACAGCACGGTGCCCCAAACCAGCATCTCGCATCCTAAGCCTCGCCCAGCCTCGCCTTGCCGACTTGGCTTTTCTATTATTTCAGTTCCAAATCTGGCTTTCGAAGGTGAATGACCCACAGGCAACCTTGCATGAGCAGCACGGCTCTCAGCAGTCGAACCCTGCGTGTGAATCGCCCAAATCCCAATTCCAGCTCAGGGGTTCACATACATAAATCATTGTTCGCCAAGCTCACCCATGCGGAAGGTCAACAGCAACACGGCTCAATGGCACTCTCCTCGATACGACGCACTATTGCGGTGCAGTTAATCTGCTCTCAGTGGCCAATCAGCCGCTTCAGGCAGAAGGCGACGGGGCGCGCGGCCAGATGCACACAGACGCATGTGGCTTGCTTGGCCCGAAGGGATGTGGATCAGAGACATAGCAGCAAGACAAAAGCCCGGCACAACCATTTTGGAGCCAGAGGCAAGCGCCAAAACCCAGCCAGCCGAGGGACTTTTGACCGTTGAGGCTGACCGCAGTGTAACAAGCCGCTCTTTTCCATTGTTCACATACGGCGCAAATCGTGAGCTTGGAAACGTCGGACCCGTGAAACAACGTCGCAGTAAACTCTCGAGGTCCCACCGACATTGCCACAGTGGACACTGGGCCACCGACCACGTTGTCGCGCAGACCACAGAGCGACCCGCCGCCGTCCGAACAAAGTTGATGTGTTGTGGATGGTGAGGGGGGAAATCCGGGGAGTCGCTGTCGTGTACGTAAAAGAAACCCGTCTTAGCTGCCTCCCTGCTTGCCATGTCGAGTATTGCTCTCGTGGTCGATTCCACTTCCCCGGAAATCAAAAGTCGTTGACTCGTTCATCATCGTGGCGTGCTCTGGACTTATTGGGTTGCGCTGCACTTTGGCACGCGCTATTAGTAACAACAATTTCCCCGCATCCCCAGTCGACCGAGTGACCATCATTGACAAGTTACAGAGGGGGGGGGGGGGCTTCTGTCAGCAGTGGAGTAGGGGGGTGCTGAAGGATTGCTCGCCTGGGTCACCAATCGCGTGTTCGACCGGGCAGTTCGGGTTCCCGTCGAGATGGGGGGGGTGGCCAAGACGCCATGGCTTTTCTCGGCCTTGCTCGGCGCGTCCAATCGAGGCTGCCATCCAAACGGATCCGAAGTCTTTGCTTTGGGTCAAGCTTTGGGACCTGGACGCCATGAAATGCCATGAAATGCCATGAAATGCCATGAAATGCCATGAAATGCCATGAGATGCCATGAGATGCCAACGTCTTGGAGTCTTGGGGGGTTTCAACGTCACGGCTTCGACGTCGCCGCGTCGCGCGACAGGCCGGACGACACGACAACCGACAAGACACGAATGCGCCGGGCAATTCTGAGGTTATCGCGAAACAGCTGGGCAGACTTTTAGGCAAGCGACAGCGTAGGTTTGAATTGATGTTAAGCGACTGTGCCTCTCCAAAGTGCCGCTAGGCCAGGTGTGATGGAGGCTCTTGGCGTCAGCGAGCGGTGGCGATGGAAACGAGAAGTCAAGTTTGCGTGCGCTGGTGGCATGCGCAGCAGCTTCGCGGCGAGTCAACGTCTGGTGTCTGGCAGCCGGCGCAGTTTAGTAGGCCTTGGCTCGCGTCAGTCAAAACGCCATTTCAACAGTTTGGCCGACTTACAGCCCGTCCCTAGCCGTAAATGTAATGTCCATGATAGCCTGACGCATCAGTGGTCACCGATCGATGTCAGAGGGTGTAGCGCCGCACTGCTGCTCAAACACGACAGAGATAAGCATCGGAAGGGTGTGGGACGCGCCAGCGTCAGTGCCAGCGTCAGTTGGACCAAGCTCTAGTGACACATTGAGGCAGATACCCGAAGCCACGGGGCGTCCAAAGGGATGGGGTGGCACGATGCGAGACAAGAGATGGACCGGGGCTTGGCCGCATCGGGAGGTTCGAGGCAGTCGCCTGAATCGTCATTGAAGGTCGTGCATTGGCGCGATGGGGGCCGGCTTGATGAAGTTATCATGACAAAAGCAAGAGACATGGCGAATGACGGCAGGGCCGAATCTGGTATCGGTGACAGATATCGCATCGAGGCATCATGGGCTGGAAATGGCGACAGGAGCACGTCAATAGTCTGTTAGCAGATGTGTATGACACAGCATGTGCCATACAGGATGGGGCCTGGAAAGTTTGTTATCTTTGCCGAGACTTTAATCCCCATATATTCCACCGGTGGGAGAAATGTGTGTATCGCAGACCAATTGCAGCAGGCGACGATGCATCCTCCCTTGGGTAAAGAGGAAGCAGGGTGTAGGGGCCTCCACCAACAGCGGCCGTTTGGTGTTGGCGTTGGAGTTGGGCCACGGCACAATGAGTTCGTGTCGCCCCAGATTGGCCGGGGATCGAGTCGTTGGACGGTTTGGCGCAATCAATCAGAGTGCGCCCCCAAGTGGTGTTGGCGGTGGGTTGGCTGATGGTTCGAACAGGGTGTCGGGTGGTGATCGGGAAATTGGGGGCTCTGAGGGACCCGAGGGGGGGTCGAGTGACAAGTCGAGAGGTTCGAAGGATAAAGGGTTGATTGATGATGGTACCTACATAGTACTTAGGTAGAGGGGCTGGTTCGACGGCGCGGCGGCATTCTAGAAGGACTCTTCGGCGGCTTTAGCGCCTGTCTCCCTGTCTTGCCCTCCCCGCGGCATCGGCCCCTGCGGAAGCCCAAAAGCGCGCCGGAAAAGTCAATCAGCGACGTGTGTGACATTGGATTGTCATCTTGCGCCGTACTCAGATGGGTAAATAGATGGAGGGCTAAGGAGCGAGGGGTCCACGATTCGAAAGGGACGAGAACTCGAGATGGATGGATCCAGGATGAATGAACGGACGGATGGGTGTATGGATGCCAGACGCAGGTGCCGGGTGTTCCCCAGTGAATGGGGCAAAGGGCCAAGACGCAAAAACAGGCAGGAGGAACGCTGGAAACTTGATGGCCGGGAAGACAGGAAGGTTAGCCGCGAAATGGCGTTATATTGCATCCGGGGAGTCTGGCGAAATTGGGCGCGATGGGATTTTTCCCAGGGGCGGGGAAGCGACTCGGAGGATCAACTGTCGATGTGCAGGCAAGCCTACGGCCCCAAGACGGAGGAGAGAACGAAGTGGCCCAAGAGAGACAGAGAGAGAGAGACAGGGAAAGGGAGAGCGAGAGAGACAGAAAGAGGTCTTTGGCCAGTTGCGAGATTCAAGCAATAGCGCCCAGTCATGGTCCTTCCCGAAGAGGAAGCTGCTCAAGATTCGGCTGGAATGTGAGGTACGGCCAAGACGCCACCATGTGAACCAAGCCACACAGCCATGTTCCAGAAGATCTTGGCTGCAGCTCGGTAGCGCCGGGAGAGAGCGATAGCATTGGACGTTGTAAGATGGTTCGCGTACAGTTTTTTTTTGGGGGTACGTATCGGCGTGATGCAGGACAGCCTGGAAACACCATGTCAGGTCGGGGAGGAAGAATAAGATGGGAGAGGATGGGGATAAGGATAAGGCGAAAAAAGGGGTACGAGAACCGTGTGCGCTACGGCGAAAAAGAGAAGAAGAAACCTGCCCCATCCAGACACAGGCATGCAAGTCCCCCTTCTATGCGAATGTACTTCAGGTATCAGTGAAATAAGGTCAAAGGGCATGCAGGATGCACCGAACGGAGTGGAGACAGACACTTTTCTCCAATCGGCTCACACTCTTCCTCATCCTCCCTCTTGTCATCAACGCCGTCACGCTGAAGGGTCCTGCTTCCAGGTAATCAGTTTGTCACCCACGCTTCCTCTCCCTCTATCTCTCAGTTTTCCATCTCACTCGAGGTATTGCTGGTTCATCGCGTCTTCTCGCATTGGCCACTTGTCGCCCCATCGCCCACGCTCTTACCATCTCATTTTCCGGCATCATGGATCGACCCCAGCAAGAGGCGGGTACCCAGCTGATAGCGTAGTAAGTCAAGCCCCGTCCCCTCTGCTGGTCCAGGCTTTGTCCTTGCCAGGAAGACCAGGCCCCCCCCCCCAACCAGAGGACCGGCACCGTCCCACCCCCGCGCGCCGCTACCAACTTCAATTCGCCATAGATCCATTCTCTCTCCATGGACATCACTGGCCACCCGGTGCTCTGCAAAATGTCGCATCCATCCAATGACCAATGGTCTCCGAGCCAAGAACCACCAAACGAGACGACCAGGTCTCCTAATCACTTGGCAGTCACCGTGCCGTCTCCACCTTCTGCTCTCAGAAAGCTTACTGGCTTCGCCAAGCCGCCGTGATGTCCCGGATGGGACAGAAAGTCCGCGTCGCAGGACGAGAAAGCTGTCTCTGGCACATGAACCGTGTCCGTCGTGACGCGTAGGCGGCCTCAAGTCCTCCCTCTACAGTTACTGACTGCCTGCCCAATCGGTTGTGGATTGTCAAGGACGCTGAGTTGCGTTGGGAAGTGGTGTTCCACAACCCGAGCGAGGAGGGTCTGCCTGTCTGCCTATCAACCTTAGTAGTGCTGATGCACCCAAATGTCGAGTGACATCAACCCCTCGCCTGAGTCGAGGCGACAACGTCCATCGGCGCACCATGTCTCGACGATGATGTCTCCCAGCCGATTCCTTGCCTTCTTCGCCTTCCACGCAGCTTCTATGACTTCCGAACACCCACATTGATAGGCACATGCGCATCCGCCATCCGCCATCCGCACCCTCATCATGTACGATGAAAGTGTGAAGCTCCCGCCCGCCGCCGCCTCTTGTCGTCCCCTGTTCCCCATCCCATCCTTTCCCCCCCGTCTTACGGCTCACCGACCGGTCCAATCGCCGCCAAGATCACGCTCGGGAGTCAGTCGTTTGTCTAGACCATCGGCCACTTTTCCTACTGCTCATGGTGCGACTGCGTGCCAGCGGCACAGCCGGATAAGGAAGCAATCCTGGAAGCAGAGAGCTGAAGACCACGAAGCAGGAAGGGGAGAAAAGGAAACGGCGGAGACTAAGGTGAGTGAGATGGAACGATGAGCGAAGTACACTTCTTACTCACTTCTTGATGTACCTGGGTAGGTAAGTTGGGTTGCGGCAGGAAGGAAGGGGTGCGCCCCCGCCACACCACCACCCACATTCCCATCCAAACCGGGAAGGGGGGGGGGGGGGGGGGGACCTTGCCGATGCTGCAGCTCTTCCCATCCGTTGGATCGCTCGAAGTCCGGCGAGAGCGTTGGTTGGCCACCATCCCTTCCCTTCTTACCTTCCAGCTCTTCGCCCGGCCGTGGGCACCTTCTTCACGAGATAGGTTCAGGGTACAGAGTACCTACCGACTTTCACCTATGCTGCGCGTTCTTTTTGACTAGTCCCCTGCCTAAGGTAAAGTAGAACGTACCTAGTATTTCTTATCCCGTCGTACCGTCGTACCTACCTGGGTACTAGTGGCAGGTTCCTTCCTGCCGTACCCCTACACTTGCCTCCGCCCGCACCTTTCTCCCTTGGGCCTGGTGTGCGTTTCTTTGCCTGACATGGACATGGGGGTGACCGTGGAGCATCAGGTCGAACATGGGAGCATGGAGGAGGACAGGCTGCACATGCGTGCCTTGCCTTACCTTGTGTAGCCTCCCCGTCTCTCTGTCGCTGCCTCTGCCCTCTGTCCCAACCTTTATTAAAAGACATCCCGCGACGCCATCCAGTCCGTCGTTCTCTTTTGTCCCTTCTCCTTACCCCTCCTCCCTACTCTTGTAGTACATTACAGAGTAACACTCCCGTCTCCTTCTCTCCGTCGTCGACCAAGGGTATAGGTCACGACACGCGCCAACGCGCTCCTCTTCAACTTTTCTTCTTCCCTGAAGACAGCCTCCCAGTTCTTGCCTCGAACCATCGAGCGATCCTTTCGCCATGTCCAAGGAAGATGCCCAGGTCGGCGTGGTGCCCCCCACGTACGACTCCGAGAAGGGTGCTCACAACTCTGTCGGCAATATCCACGAGACCGATAACCGCGAGGACGACTTCAGAACCCGCAACGGCCTGAACCTTCGCAGTTTCCAGCGACGTAAGTATTCCCTCCCGCCGCAGTGGCCGCTTCTCGTTGGCGTTGATCTGCGTTTGCGACTTCGCACCGACTGAAGTCTGATTCGACTGGCGTCACCGAACCCCCCCCCCCCCCCCCCAACGCATACGGTGTGTGCTGACATGTTTTCCAGGTGATGAAACGACTGTTGGTGGCGAAGCCGAGCTGGACCGCTCCATGAAGCCTCGTCACTTGCAAATGATTGCCATCGGTGGTTCCATCGGTGCTGGTTTCTTCGTCGGTTCCGGTTCTGCCCTCACCAAGGGTGGTCCCGGGTCTCTCCTCATCTGCTTCCTCATCGCTGGTGTCATGATCTTCAACGTTGTCTACGCTCTCGGCGAGCTCGCTGTCCTGTACCCTGTCTCTGGTGGTTTCTACACGTACTCTATCCGCTTCCTCGACCCTTCCTGGGGTTTTGCCATGGGCTGGAATTATGTAGGTCTCCCGCCGCGACTTCTTCAACTTTTCATATCCCAGTCTCTAACGTGCTGCCGCAGGTCTTCCAATGGGTCATCGTCTTACCACTCGAACTAACGGTCTGTTCCTTCACGGTACAATACTGGAATAAGGAGATTAGTGTCGCCGTCTGGATCA
Organism: Colletotrichum higginsianum IMI 349063; assembly: GCF_001672515.1. Classification (NCBI taxonomy): domain Eukaryota; kingdom Fungi; phylum Ascomycota; class Sordariomycetes; order Glomerellales; family Glomerellaceae; genus Colletotrichum; species Colletotrichum higginsianum. The sequence continues at coordinate 605,312 of NC_030958.1, forward strand.
CTGTCTTCTGGCTCTTCATCATTATCATCAACGTTTTTGGAACTCTTGGCTTCGCCGAGGAGGAATTCGTCTCGTCTGCCTTCAAGCTCATCGCCACCGTCATCTTCATGGTTGTCGGCCTTGTTCTTATCTGCGGTGGCGGCCCCGAGGGTGGCAAGTACGACGAGTACTGGGGCGACCGTCTCTGGAGAGACCCCGGTGCGTTCCAGAACGGCTTCCGAGGCTTCTGCTCTGTCTTCGTCACTGCCGCCTTTGCCTTCTCCGGTACTGAGCTTGTCGGTCTGGCTGCTGCCGAGTCTACCAATCCTGCCAAGGCCCTCCCCGGTGCTATTAAGCAGGTCTTCTGGCGTATCACCCTGTGAGTAGTCAAAGTCTACAGACCTTCTGCCAAACGCCACTGACCAATTTTATCAGCTTTTACATCCTCGGTCTCACCTTTGTTGGTCTTCTCGTCAGCTCCACCGACGACCGTCTCCTGAGCGCCGACAACCCATACTCTGAGGGTGTTTCCCCCTTCGTTCTTGCCCCTCTCGACGCCCACCTGTGGGGATACGACAGCTTCATGAACGTCGTCATTCTTGTTTCCGTCGTCTCCATCGGTGTCTCTTGCGTTTACGGTGGCTCCCGTACCCTGACTGCCCTCGCCCAGCAGGGATACGCCCCCAAGATCTTCACCTACATCGACAGGTCCGGCCGCCCTCTGCCTTCCGTCGTCCTCAACCTTGCCTTCGGCGGGTTGGCTTACGTTCGCATGGTGTCATCTGGCGGTGTCATCTTTGACTGGCTTCTGTCTCTCTCCGGCCTTGCTGCCCTCTTCACCTGGGGCTCCATTTGCGCCGCCCACATTCGCTTCCGTTCTGCCTGGAAGGCTCAGGGACACACTCTTGACGAGATTCCGTTCCAGGCCATTGGCGGTGTTGCCGGTTCCTGGCTTGGTCTTATCCTGGTCTTTGTCTCTCTGATTGCCCAGCTCTTCGTTGCCATCTGCCCTCCCGGTAAGGATGGTTTCGCTTCCGCCGAGGACTTCTTCAAGGCCTACGCTGCCCTTCCCGTCGTTCTCTTCTTCTGGGCTTGTGGATACCTCTGGAAGCGCAAGGGTTTCCTGAAGCTTTCCCAGATCGATCTCGATACTGGCCGCCGCGAGGTCGACTGGCTCGTCATCCACGCCCACCGCGCTAGAGTTGCCGCTTGGCCCGTGTGGAGAAGATGGCTCAACACCATCTTCTAAGCAGTTTACGGATCTGTCAATGTCAGTGTCCCGGTCAAAGAGGAGGGTGGCATATGGTGTGCGTGTAAATACGAGATATGGTTGCGGGGGTATTATTAGCTTTGCTTCCCGTCATATTTTGTGTTTTTTGATACCTACCTTGAGTTTCTGAACTTGTAATCAGCCATGGAACCCTACTTCATGGGCTTCAATATATTGGTCTATTGAACTGTTTCTTTGTCATACGCGCGCATTCGTGAGGCTCGACTTCAAGTTCGCTTCTAGATTTTTGACTATACCTATCACGTCGTTGTCTGCTGTATTTTGGTTGTGATATGCCTTATGTAGAGTTGCTCAGATGATTGTTTCTCACAACAAGTGGTATGCGAGAATATGTATGTAGTGGTACGACGAGTCAATAATAGTGTAACTCAGCCCCGCATTTACAGTATTACGCATGTGTGTGTTCAGTAAACCACTTATGTTTCACTATCTTACATACTTGAACACTGCATGGAACCACATTTTTACATCTTGCAGGAGTCTATTTGAGGCCTTGAGGGAAGTGACAGGCGGTATATCTTGGTGCGTCTCTCCACGGTGGAAAGTGGGTGCAAGGAGTGGTTGTGTTTTGTCTGAATCGGTCTGTGTTTTTGAAGTCTGCTTACCTGGCCCAGAAAAGAAACCCAGGCTTTATGGTGTGGCTGATGTTAGGGCATGTGGGCTTCACGCGTTCAACGGGGTGTTCCGGACGCCACGGACGGGTGGTTGGACCGGATGCCGGATCGGGATCGGTTCGGCTCGCATCAGAAAGGGAATTATGATGGCATGCGAGTGTCTTGAACTCAATGCAATTCCTGGTATTTGGGGAAATGCACCTCTGCATGATCTGTCCAACTCTACAACATCAGACACTTTGACGCTGCGCCGGAGAGAGACGAGGTTCATCGTGGATAAAATGTCGCAGAGCAGGTCCCGGACAACCAGGATCGGCCTCGCCACCGGCGCCTCCGTGGCCATCGGGTCTCTCCTCTGCCTTTCCCAGGCCAACATCGTCCACCGATGGACGAGATCCATCCGAGCTCGAAGAAAGCGAGGTACCGCGCCCGTGCGAGTAGACGTAGCTCCTAGCGTCGTCTTGTCCTGGACGCGCTCTGATGCTCGTCATAGGTGAGACAAGGAGACTCGACGGGTTGCGCTGGCCCAGGTCTGCCTCGTCGAAAGAGAGACGTGACGAGGCGCGTCTAGCGTTTAACTGTCGTGGGAGAGGAAGCTGATCGAGTCGGTACTGCTGCATCAATTGTTAGAAAGCCTTACCAACCCTTGTCACTTGACACAGCGCAGAATTGATCCTTACCTCCAGCCCTTCTCCTCCATCTACCTGCTTAGCATCCAAAACCTTGGATACAGAGTGCGCGAGCAGCGCGCCGGCGCCGAACAGAGACGGCAGCAGGAACATGAAAACCAAGACTACGGCATGGATCGTTAGGATGACAAGCCCAACGACAGCCCTCGCGTAGTGGCCGGCGATATCCGGAAGAAAGGCGATGCAGAGGAAGTAAACGAGAAGCTTGGTCGCCGTCAGCAAGCCGGCGACCCTCGCCAGCGGGAAAACGCGCCAGGTGAAGCCGGCGACGAGCAGCTGGACGACCTCGCACGCGGCGAGCGCGAGTAGCTGCGCCAGCCCTGCGACCTGCAAGCCGCCCGTCGCGGCACCGCGGACGAACATGAGCGCGAAAGCTACCGTAGCGAACCGGTCCTGGCTGCGCGAGAGAATCCCCGGCGTCTGGAGGATGTGCTTAGGAGAGGAGTCGATGAGCAGGTAGCCCAGGTTGCGCGGGCTGTTCTGCGCGATGCCCCACCACAGCGCGGCGACGAGCAGGGCGACGACAACGGCGGCGACGGCAACGTGGTACGCCGGCAGGAAGGCGGCGAAGGTGAACTGATACGTCGTCCAGGCGGTGAGTGGGGCGAGGAAGTACGTCAGGAACACGCGCAGGACGGTCCAGGCCGTGCCCCGGAGGCCGTAGTCCGCCGTGCCCCGGAGGCGGCGAGCCGACTCGCCGCGGAGGAAGCCGCTGGTCAGAGGCAGCCTGTAGCCAAGCTGGACGAGGGCCGCGAGGGTCGCGAGGAGGATCAGTGACAGGGAGGCGACGTTGGCCCAGGTGCGCATCGTGACAGGGGCGCCCATGACCTGCGTCATGAGCTCGAGGCCGTCGGTGCCGCCGAAGGTGCCGTTGACCTCGTAGATGCCGTCCTTGACACCGTAGTAGGTGGACGTCGTGAGGATCGGGCCGCGGGGTATCATGAGGGTCGACCAGCTCGCCTTCGCGGCCACGGGGCGGAGGAAGCCCGGGTAGTCGAGGGAGAGGGCGGCGGAGAAGAAGACGTGCTGGAGGTACGAGAGGCACTCGGCGATGCGGGTGAGATGCGAGCGGGTCGGCTCGCGCATGAGGGGCCCGATCTGGAGGACGCTGTCGGAGAGGGAGGCCATGTCGGAGGATTCGTGCCACAGCGCGACGGCGAGGACGACGAGGAAGACGGCGATGGGGGCGTAGAGGGCGGCGTCAGCGAGGGACCGGTTCAGCGACGGGGTTACGTGCGCCTTTGCGCAGGCGTAGGGGAGGCCGTTTGCGTCCCGGAGCTGGAGCGACACGTCGAGGCTATCCAATGTCTTGGGGTTGGCGATCTTGTAGTCGAAAGCGTGGGTAGTGAGCGCCCGTTCGTACTCGGCGCTTCCGAATACCCAGCAGGAGACGTTGGCCGCCGTGTCTTCGTAGGACTCGAAGCCTCCCATGGAGGCGACCTGGAGACTGCCGGGAGTCCGCGGGGCGAGCTGAACGTCGCACGTTTTCTGGCCTGGTCGGCTTCCGGTTAGGTTCAGCCGGAGTAGCGCGGCGGCGCCGCCTTCTTGGACGTCGAGCGATGCCGTGAGGTCCTCGAGGTGAAGGCGCGGGAGCGGAGACACGCCGCCGCCGCCGCCGCCGCCGCCGCCGCCGCTCCGGGACAACTGATCGTAGCAGTCTTGGACCTGGACGTAGGCGGCGCATGTCTGTTGCGGGAGCGTGGCCAGCAGCAGGCCGACCAGGGTCATCCGGACGGCCTGTGGCGCCCGGCCAGCCGACGGGGACGACGAGCGTGACGGTTTCATGCCGATGTGCATGGCGTCCAGACCCGGCTGATGATTTCCAGTGTGTAGTTTTGGGAGCAGATCACCCGGATCGAGGGTTGAGATGTCAACTGCAGCCGCACAGTGTTTTCTTTTTTGCGAACCGAGGGGCATGCTGGATATGCCAACGGACGGTTAGACGAAAAGGGGGGGGGAGGGGGGGGGTCCATGACCGCCCAGCCAGATCTCGTATCAAGTGGGTTTCCGGCGCGGACAAATACGAGAACGCTGAGATGGAACAAGGATGATGCCGTAGACAGAAAGTAGAAAGAGTCCTGTACGCTCCGCTAACTCCACTTCGAGAACGTGACGGGCCAGGGTGCATTTTGAAAGAATTGAAGGCTATTCCAACATCTTGCGGCACGAGGGGCCTCTTAACTGGCGCTCCGGGCGGCCTTAGCCGTAGGTGCGGAAGAACGCCGTGACCGTTGTGGGGCCGGGTTTCGGCAGCTGTGGGGCCCGTTCGATCCCCCACCCGCCCACCGCGATTCGGATGGCTGGGCGTGGACGGCGAAGCTTCCGGGAGACAACTTTACGGTCAACAAACGCTGCGTTAGAAGTGAACAATCACAGATTGGGAACAATACACGGCCCTGGCTGCACAAACGCAACCACGGCGTTCCATCATAAAACGAGGTACATGTTACACTTTACTACAGCTTGGACCTCTCCAAAGGCAAGTCGACTTCGATGACGCCCTGAGCCGCGGATGCGATCCTCCAGATCTTGACGATTCTGAGGCCGGCCGAAGTGATCAGCGCCTCCCACTCCTTCTCCGTACGCTCTTGCGCAGACCCAAAAGCCATCATCCCCATGTCATAGCTGGCGGCGTGCGGGTGGACGGGTCCGTCGTCGTTCATCACATGGTCGTGGATCAGGATCCTGCTGTACCCGGGTCTCATGGCCGTCTTTTGCATCTGGAGAATCTTACGGGCTGGCCTGTCGGGCCAGTCATGGAGGATCTGGTGCATGTAGTAGGCGCGGGCATCTGGATCGTTGTCAGTCTCGGGGTGGGGACGGAGAAACAGGGAGAGTGGGGGGCAACATACGCTTGATGGGCTGTGGGGTGAAAAAGTCGTACGGGACCTTGTTGATACCCCTGGCGAGAGAGGAAGCCTTGTCCGCGAGGACGGAGGGGAGGTCCTCGAGGTACAGCCCGGACGCGGTCTCGGGATGTTTCTCATAGAAGCACTGGATATCCTGGCCAGCACTACCTCCCACGTCTACGAGGAGGGGCAGCTTCGGATCGTAGTCGAGGAGCCTGTGGCTGGGGTAGATCGATGTCCACCTGGCCTGGATCGACGTCGACGTCTTCTGCACGACGTTGAAGATCTCTCCCTGGTCGGGGTGCTCCTCGAGATACTTGAAAAGCCCGCCCCCGTAGTTGAAGGTGAAGTCAAAGATGGTCGCACGGCTCTTTCTGGGGTTCTGGTAGCCTATTTTGGCGAAATATTCCGGCATGTGGGTGCACATGGGGATGAAGTACTGGCGGCTGCCCAGCCTCAGCGACGAATTCCGCACCGGATCACTGTGCAGGAAGGAGACTTACTAGAACTCGGCCGTTATGCCAAAGTCCGGCTCGGCGAGCTTCATGCAGAACTGGGTCGGCTTGTATTTTCCATCGGGGGTCATCTCAACTAGGTGGTTTGCCGCCAAGAGGCGGAGTAGTCGGTCTAACGCGATTTAGTTTCGAAACACCCTTTCGAACGGTCCCGCATGGTCAACTCACGAAGAAGGGCGGCATCACAGCCATTAGCGAGGCCTGCCAGCTGGGCGCTTGTCATCGGCGAGTTTCCGTTCTGTTGCCATCGCTCGAAGAGTCGCAAATCCCTGAGTACTTCCAACGCGGCTGATGTCATGGGCTAGCACACTCGCGTTGGTCAAATCTGATTCTGACGGTTCATCCACGCCGCTCGACGGGCGACTTACTTGACTCAGAGACAACCTGACAAGGGTGTCCCACGGCGACTCGATTTTGCCGACAAGCTCATGTAGTGTAGAAAGAACCCTGACTCGGTCGTCTTCGTTCTCGATGGAGTCTACGAGCCCGTTGGCGGCTTGTAGAAAGGTCTTCACCGCGTCCGACATTTTTGGAATCTGCAGGCCTGTTCTGATTCGCAACCGAAAATAGTTCCTCTCTCCGTACTGGCCGCAGATTGAAAAGCAGTCAACCAGTTCTAAGGTGCTTGATTTGAATATCTTGTAATGGTAACGGACAGGTGACAGTAGTCCGCGGGGAACAAAGTGCCTCTAGCGAGCCGAGACGTGCCAGATCGATGGACGGGCTGACGTTTAAGTCGGGGTGGCGGTACATTATCCCGCGCAAATTGCCGTTCCATGCTCATTGGGCATTACAGTCAAGCTTTGAGCGCTTTCAAACTCTTTTTCCAACAACCAATCACTGCCTACCGACGAAAATGGTTCAACAATGCATTGGGACCGATTTGAATACAATTCGTATCACCCCCACTTACTTCGGGTTCGGGTTCACCTCACCCGCGTAAGCAGCATTAACTTAAATACTAGCTTTTTATAAAGTATAAATAAGACATAATAGATATTTAGCTATATGTAGTGCTATAATCTAGATTTATCTTTCTTTGTGTTTCGGTGGTTGACGAATGGGTGGTAGTTGCGAATGGCTAGTGAGCACCTACACGGGTGAGGTGAAATCGAACCCGAAATAGGTGGGGGCGTGGCACGGGCAGTTCAACAGGGTTTCGGGGAGTTAGCCGTTGGTTGGCTTACCGGAGAACAGGAAAGATTCCTTAACCGAAAGACGGTGCAATTCTAGCCATTTTGGTATGCTCGGATGATGAACCTCAGGGGCGAGATGGTTGATTTGAGTTTGTGCTTCGGCAGTTGGACCCGTCCGCTGGCCGCTCGACCGCCCACCTGTTTGTTTCGTGGTGGGGACTGTCGGGCCATACCCGGGGCTTTGGCAAGCGGCCAGCGCCGGCGGAATTTTGTAAAAACGCCGGCTCCTGCTAGTAATTTCTACTTCCCGTTTTGAATTGAATGTTCTATCCCGATATGAAACCCCTGGAGCGTCATTCTAGTCAAGTTGGTTTATAGAGATGTGTCACACCCCCCCAAAAACCTGCCGATTATCATGTTGGCAGGACTCAAAAAGGGGCTTTCTCAAATGGTATCCTAGCCGCACATGCCAGTATTGATCACCTAAAAAAATTGAGACTAAGAAATTAAAGAATTATGGGCTTCAGGAAGCCAGATGATTAGAAGGAAGATATCTGCCAGACTCTCCTATCAAATAGAAGGCAAAGGATAATGGCGTGGTACTATTTGAAAGAGAGATGAAATAATACATCCACAAAGTCAGTTCCAAGACTTTTTTCAGATACTCAACAATGCTTTGGTCTGTCGTACCCTCAGTCTCAGCAGGACAGCTGCATGAACACTGAATACGCGTATAAGGTCAGGCTGGAAGTGTACCCAGAGCGCCTCAGCCCCAATGATTCGGACATAGTCCCATAATCTATATTACTCAGCTACTGTGTTGGCCGCTGGATATTAATCAAAGCCGAGACGCCCCCACCAGACTTTTCCGCGTGTTATGCACCCTTCTTCTTCTAGAGTTTTACGGGTGGACTCACGTAATTGCATAGCCGTTCCACTTTCTTCTCTCGCTCCTTTTTTCAGCAATCTATGGTCTGCCTGCCAATGCCGAAACAGCAACGGGAACAGGCGTCGGGCCGACGACATCATCGAAAGTCAAGAAACGGCTGCAGCGGCTGCAAGAAAAGACACATCAAATGTGACGAAACGCGACCGGAATGCCGCAATTGTATCATGGGTGAGCGGCTATGCTCGTACCTCGTCCCAGGTTCCAGTAACGACGCCTCGCACCCAAGGCTAGCCAACGCCGTATATCCCCCCGGCAGCGTCCTCAGTGACCATGTACCTGTTGTTCCCAAGGACGCAAGTGAAGGATCGTCGTGTCCAAAACCGACCTTTACAGCCACTCACATGGCCCTCCTTCACTATGCGGAGACGAACATGTCCGAGTACATGGCGCTCCAGGGCAGTGTACGGCCACTGATCGACACTGCTGTGGAACACGCGTTTACGACGCCATATCTTCTAGACCAACTACTTGCCTTGTCTGCGCTTCATCTCTCGACCCGAGACGTGGCGCAGGCTGCATCTTTCCGTCACCAAGCTACCGAGTTGCAGACACGCGCGTTGGGCTGTTTCAACCAGGCCAAAGACCACATATGCGACAGCAACTATATGTCGGCTTTCCTATTCGCCTCGTTCCTGGGCCTCCACGTTCTTCATGAGACGCTTCAGATACAACACGACACACTGGCAGGGTTCGTTGATGGCTTCGTTGGCTACGCTCGTCTACATAGGGGGGTACGGGCTATCATACAAAGCTACTGGCGCGATATCCTCCGGTCCGACCTGAAACCTCTTCTATACATCCCAATGTTGTCCGGGCAAACGGAGTCAGAGTGCCCCGGGGAAGAGACGAGGCAGTTGAGAGAATTCCTCGAGTCGTCCTCGACCTCGTCCACCACCACTGTAGCTTGTCTCTCGGCCCTTGGTAAGGTTCAATGGGTGCTGGATATGACCAAACGAGAACCGTCCAGGTGTAATGTTGGTACCCAAGCTGTCATGGCATGGCCGCTTGTCGTTCCTGATGACTACATCGAAGCCCTCCACCAGAACAGACCGGAAGCTCTTGTCGTGCTGGCATTCTATGCGTCCATCATGCACCGTTATCGTCACTACTGGATATTTGGAGATTCGGGCTCCTTCTTGGTTGACCTTGTGGCCAAGACGGTTGGCTCTTTCTGGCAGACTGCTTTGGCTTGGCCACTTCAGACTGTATCGGAAAATTAGACATCTATAGCGCTGCATGAGATGAGAGTTATAAGGCAATGTGTCCTCGTAATTGTTTGCAAGTTCAGTTTCTCTATCACAAGATAACAGATTATCGGCGATGTCGAGAACATAGGCTTCGGGACGAGGAGCGGAAATATCCCGCCGTGATGTTGTACCTGAGAACAGAGTGAAAGATGACTTGGTGCCTCGACTGAGAGTACCAGTGGAAATGCTCCTGGCTTTTGTTATCAGAGCGTTTCCGAATAATGACACTCCCACATTTACTACTTCCGGAAGCGTGCTCGAAAGATTCTATCAAATCAACAAGTACCTTAATCAGGTAGAGGTCTTATCAACCGGCTATCACCCCTATTCCCTGAATCATCCACCCGGAGTCATCAATCACCTCCAGACACGATACTATGTCTAAATGCTATTGATGCTGCAATACATGGCGAAATTCAGGTTGATGATCCGGCAATCCCTACAGGTTGTTGCCCTCTGAACTAGTATCATAAGACAGGCTTGCGCGTCCCAAGAACTCAGCAATCAAATTCTCCGTCCTGCTCCGAGTCTCCTCTACCTGTTCTGCTGTCATCCGCTTCCTCATCATTGGATTGTCCAACTCAAAGGGGCTCACTTTGTCCTGAAGCCAGTAGATGTTCGCAATTTCCTCGAAGCGAAAGATCGTGCAAGGCCTGGCTGCACCTGCGCGGGCAAGCTCCTTGTCCCAGGTCTCTGCGATATCCCATTGAACCTCCGAAGCTCCAACCACCGGATGACTCTCTGAAAACCCAGTCAGCATCGCACGGCGAAGGGCGAGCTGAGACCCGCTCTCAAATGGCCCTGGAAGTGTACCACCACACAGATTGCCGAAAGAGAACCCCATGAACTCATCTGCCACCGTACCGACGTAGGAGAAGTCGAAATCCAGCAGCGCAGTTACCCGAAGCGTGCTGGGATCAAAAAGTAGGTTATTCGTAGCTAGAAAGAGTTTCTGTTAGGGCACATCCAAAAAGCTGAAAGTTGTAAATTTGTGACTTACTGAGATCAGCGTGAACGAGAACTTTCTGGGGATCATCGCCGCCCAAGAGCTTCTCGAGACGATGGTCAATGAAATCATCAAGTCTCGTCCGTACCCCATTTTCCTTCCAACCTTGTATGACAGGATTGTTATCCGCCTCCTCGAGCTTGACTTTGAATATACCGCGCAGGAAGTCCCTGTACGTTAGAGAAGGCTCTCCTGTAAACATGGTCATCTGCCCACTGATGACATTCCTGTTTTCATCAAACCTCAGGCCTCCATACTTGCTTACAGTCCCCGGAACGGTGTAGTTCTGCAGTAGAGCTAGGATATCGGCCATCTGACCAAGAAGGACTGTCTTATCTTGCAGGGAGAAATCCTCAAACCCCCCTCTCTCAGGTATGGTTCCAGGCATGCACTGTTGGACACTGATACCTTGACCACTAGATACGCCGCTCCACATGTAAACGTCAGGGACGATGCAGCTGTACTTGGACCCAGCAAGTGCTTGTCGTACGAGGGTCATGAAAGCAACTTCACTTTCGACACGGTGAGTGTTGTTGATACCGGTCCGAGGGTCCGAATTGGCTAGTCTGACGATAAGAGACTCTGTGTCGGCTGGGCATGGCACGGTGCCTGGTTGAAGGTCACCGGATTGGGAGGATTTGAAGGTTATTGCGGTAGTGGTGGGAGACAAAAGAGTGACGCGGTATATGAAGTTGTTGTAAGGAAACGGGCTATTGATGTCATATTCAACAGGCTCGATGCTCTCTGCCTAATGTATACTTAGCAGTTTCTTTTAGTCTTTGAAGAGGCATAATCATACTTGTAGACCGTTCGACTGGAGAATGGACTCGACGAAGTCCATTCGCTGCTTGTAGTGTTGGTCGTTCATTGTGCTAAACGTGCGGGTGAGGGGCTTTCCTCGACAGCTCCTTTGTGGATTGAGTGCTCAGGAAAATGTAAGAGATGAAGTGTTCTGGTGCGAACGGATATATGCTGTGGCGGGGTTAACTGTGTACTAGATCTTCATTGCCCTTATCAGCCTCCCTGTGCTATTTAGGCAGGTAGTAACAGCATTGTTTTGCAAGCAAACCGCCCAAAGTGAGCCGCTTGTGCCGGAAGCGGGGAACTTGATGATAGGTAAAAGGATATAAAGTAATTGGGTACTGTCAGCCTAGGCAGCAATCTACATGTAGTCACCCTGAACTCCGCGTTGTTGGAAGATTCCCTGACGCGCGTTGGAAGAATCACCCTGTCTTTATCCACCCGCATGGTAGACTGGTCTAGACTGATTATGTTTACAATAACCAAATATCCAAATAACGCTAACCCTCCCTCAGTTCGGTTGTGGCAAGTCCGGACGGTCGCAGACTGTTGGTTGTGTTGCGCCGTCGTCACAATAACCGGATTGGCCCTGCATAACCCCTGCCAAGTATTTCCTTCAGCAGCGGAAAAAGCTTAGCGCCTTCAGGGTGCAGGTAGCCATGAATGGTGACGCTGAAACTGCTGCTTCCGTGTTATTCCCATCCGTGGACATGACAGGGAGCGAGTGCTTTGGACAACATTTGTAGGAATGAGGTGGGCGCGAAAAAGATATTTTCGTGACAACACCATAATGACCTGCTCCGCCGACGCGAATTGGCCACACCAAGTCTTGATTCTGAGCATCGTTGACCACTGGGAAAAAATCTCCGCTCAGGTTGACAATCGAAGCTGACCGTGCTGACCTTGCCGTTGACCATCCAACCGTAGCTGTGACTTTGAGGCTCTGCCCCCATTTGACTTCACTCTCGATGATCGCGAAGTTCTCTGTCTTTGTCCCGAGTTAACAGTACGAGCAATCGATCGAATTCGGGAGCTGGCGTGGAGAACTTGAGATGAAGGTACAGTCGTAGCAGAATGACAACACTCCATAACGATCATTGATAAACGTTCAATTCACGGTGCTGAGTTAGCCTGCTTCGAATAGAGTAGCTCTTAAAAAACATCAGTTGAGGCGTGGAAATGAAGCAATGAGACCATAACTAAGATTTTACAAGCACAACGTTGAATTTGCGTGTCCTTGTTCCAGTCCAATGTGTACCTCCATCACAACAGGCGGCAACTTTATGGCCCATATATTTCTCTCTCCTAATATCTCAACTATCTTTTACTAGGATACATACTGGAAAAATGTTGGCAAACCAAGGTCTACCCCCCTTGTACTCGCCTAGAAGTTGGCCTAAGACACCCATACGGACAGTAGGGAGAAGCCCATATCCAACCGAGCTGTTGCTCAGGGACTTAATGGGAACTTTTTGCAGCTTCAGTTCATGTGGTCTTGCACAGGTAACACCCCCTCATTGTTTCGTTCCATCGGGCTTGACGCATCTTGCATTTGAAACTCATGGAAGGAAGATGCTAGTCGACGCCAACGGCTCGCATGTATAGGTTCAAAACAAAATTGATCCACTTCGCGGGCTTGCAGCATTGTTGATCAGACACATGGTTCTGAACGCTTGACAAGCTTGCTGACTGTTCGTGGCATATGAATTCAACAGGGGGTCCTTTATCTACATGTGACACATGTATTCTTCTCAAGGCATTGGTTGTGACGATCAATCTCGACTTTTCAAGTAAACTTGGAAATAAAAGATTTGTTTCATGGCCTAGAGAAAATTCCCATGTCAAATTCGGATCTCTTAGTACTGTTTCCCGAGTGCTGTTGTGATGAGACTTTGGAGCGTGCAATTCACGAAGCAAAACGCCCCTCCCTGGCATCTGAACATAACGCCAAAATGGGCTGTGGCCGACTTTTGCGACTACTTGATTGTCAGAAGATGAGTGACTACTTTTATGATTAAGACCAGGATCAAACAGGCCACCCAGAATCGTTTAAATAGAAGCATTCCAAAAATCTGACCCCGAAAGAACGAGCGTGCTCTGTGCGACGATTTCCGCGCATTAATCAATGGAGATGTTCCAAAGCGTTGACCACGTGTCAGGCACCGGCGAAGCCAGCTTCAACCTGGGAAATGGACCAAACGCGGCCAATGACCCATAAGGGCGTTAACTACGAGTCGATAAGAATCGTCGTCCAGTTGGAGGCTCAATGTCTAGCAAGCAACGTGCTGTCCAATTGGTTTGACCTCGCTAGGGAAGGGGAGCATAGATAGTTTACAGCGGAGACATGATCCTAAACCTCTGAATTTTCTGCCAAGCCATAGCAAAACGATGACTTCCTACTAGTCCTCAATGGCATGGTGGGCCGTGGAGTGATTCTGGCCTGGCCAACAAATTTCTGCGTGCTCGGGCGAGTAGCAGTCGACCCCTAGTCGCCCCTGGACGCAGCCCAATGCCTCCCGCGAGAAGTTCAGCGTGACGAGGTCGAACACCTGCGGTTTCGGCTTGCTCAGCCACTTGAAACAATGTTCAGTGTGAGCGATCGATCGGGACTTGGTGTCCATAGCGATGGAGCCCGCTTCCTCCGCAACCAGCCTCTTGTGCAGTATGTAGGCGCAGTGGCTATGGTGGAAGTCACCCGTCACCCACACGGTGATGGCGTCGCCTTGGCGGATCGTTGACTCTGCAATTGGTTGCGTTCCCTCGGCGTCGGCAAAGAAAGTCCAGTTTCCAGCTGCAAAGTACTTGTCTGATAAATCTCTCTTATAACAGGGCTCTTGCACCCAGTTGTACATCATTGGGTCGAAGACACAGCCCCTGTCGCGAGATTTCTCAGGGTTGTTGGAGCAGACTCCGATCAGTGACGCCCTCTCCTCCGATTCAACCGGACTCAGTGCTTGTAGCGTGTAGAGCAGACCACCTCCTATGACCACGAGCACTGCAACTGATATGAAAAGTAAGAGCCCGCGCTGGTGCGCCGTAGCGCGATATTCGCGTCGAGTTCTGTTGTCGCCGTGCGAGTCACTACCAAGCGGAAAGTCGTCCCTTGAAGAAGGCTCGTCCGAATAGTCGAGAGCCTGATATCCAGTAGCAGATTTCTCCATGGTTAGGTGTGAAGGAGGTTTGGCAAGAACTTCTTGGACGGGTTGGCGCAAAGACTTGCTCGTTTGGTGCGGCTTACGGCAATGAGATTTCCGGTCAACATCAGTTCAGTAGTTGAGCACAATGTTGCTCCGGCTTTTCTCGTTTCGTAAATAACTCTATAAAACACTTGCCCGCTAGTACCATATACATCGTAGTATCGTCGAAAAGCAATTGCAAACTAGCCGCCCTGGAGTCATTATGGGGGTTGTGTCAGTCGAACTGAACGCCGGCGAGAAGCCCCAATCGTTTGAATTCCAGCCATCAGCTCAAAACTTACAGGTGACAAGGGTTCATCCGCGTGTCATCGGGATCGGGGCCTTACTCATTCAACAAAATGGAAAAGTTCGAGTAATGCAATTCCTCTCAAAGTTTGGGTAGTAACAAGATTCCTGTTCTTGAACTTTGAAGCAGAAGCACCGCCAGGCTGTAGCCGAACAAAAAGAAGTTTGAGCTTGAGCCAATCGTGAAGTCGACGTCAGACGCGAGGCAAACCCTTGATCATTCCCCACCATTCTGCGGTTCGTCGCGTGTGGAAAGCATGCACAGCCATTAAATTTTACCCGAAAGCTCATGATTCAGAGTATTTGCTGATCTAGAAAAGAGTTCATCGGCAATCAAGTTCCCTCTTTGCTATTTGCTGACGATGAACCCCTAGGGTGGGCGTAAAGATCGCCTGGGTGACGCAAGTGATGAGGCGCTCAAAAGTCAAGCGTGTATTACGATGAGAGGCTGTGTGAACATTATCCAGATGTCAAAGACAAGACCTGGGCGGTCAAGCTTGGGACGCAGATGATTGGGAAAGCAAGAACTCGCATTCGGGGTATTTCTCAATGCTGAATCCGAAGCGTGTGGCACTAGTCCCCTAAGCCTCCCTTGCTCTAAACCCTTCCTCCTCCTCTCTTTGAGTGAGCGCCTCGTACGACAGGAAACGCACACAGAAATCATCAATTGCCTTGAACGTCAAAACAAGCAAAGCATCTTTTGCATCAATCATGTCCTCTCAATCCGATAAAGAAATGCTCCTAGGCGGAGAGAAAAGAGAGCAACAGGACCTCGAGTCGAGCATTTTTAGTGGGAGCATGGAACTTGATCACGATGAGGTCGCGGGATTCTCCAGGCGAGGCTCACGAGCTGGTCGCTTCTTGAACCTCCCATGGTGGAAGGTCTTAGTCGCGCTTCTGGCCATCTGGGGCTTCATAGACCTGGTTAGGGTCGTGATCAGGCTCGCTCAGCAACTTCCAGCGGCAAAGACGGATCACGGCGACCTTTCGTGGTACTGTAGACGGGATTGCGGCAAATCACTCGAGGAGGCAGAGCCCAAGGGCTGTGTGTGGGATGAGCTCGAATTCCGCTTCACCCACCCCGAATGCACCAACTTGGAGGTCCAGCAAGACTTTCTCAGTGCCGGTCCCGGCCCCGACGGAACATGGCTGTACGCTATCGATGTGGACTGGACGCATGGCGCAGAGAGCCATGGCAACATCAACAACGGCAACATGCACATCATAGACTCCAAAGAGCTGGTCAAACTGGTCAAGCCCGGCCTGACGGTGTGGCACTCGAATCTCTGGCACATTTCTCACTGCCTTTGGTACTGGAAGAAGGTGTCTTTAAGCCGCTTTGACGGCACACTGTTGCCTATGGCGAGGGCAGAGGAAGCTGAGCATTCGTACCACTGCACGCGAATGATCATCAACTACCTGAGGAAGAAGCACCTGACGGACCAGTTCAAGACGAGCTTCAGCTTCTGAAAAAGATACATTGAGGATGGATGAGGCTGGTGCTTCCTTAAAATGGCTCTAGAATAAATCCTGTTTTTGCGCGTATGACTAGAACATCATGAGCTACGCCAAACTCTGAAATCCAAGCAGCAAGACAGTCTTCCCGCAATCCTTACATAGTCTAGTTCTCTTTCCAGACAATCAGTGTCCGCCATATCGGCTATGCTCCATAAAAGAGAGAGTAGAAGTGATAACCTTGGGTAGCTTGTGAAACAGCCAAGCAAGTATAATTGACTGCGGACTAAACGAATGTTCCCCAAGACCGGAAACAATGTTTAGTTGCCACCTGGCGCAAGAGTAGGTTGATTACTAGTCACTCCACATACACTAAACAGCCGACGGAAATCCAAAAGCTTATGACAACCAGAAGTCTATTTTTCAGTTTCAAGGATGGGTAGGAGACTTTCGACTTCCCTCCTTCGGGCTAATACAACCGGCGGAGCATGTGGGGTCTTGGGGCATCGGCGGCTTCGGGTCTGGAAAGCAACATGGAGCCTATTTCGTCCGTGGGGAGCAAAAGGTCGCAGGGGATCTTTCCTTTCAGCTTTATCTCAGTTCAGAGTCACACAGACGACCATTTCACCTTTCAAATATTTTGTTTTCTAAAAGAAGAAGAAAAAACCCCAAATATTGGAATACTCAGTAATCTACCATGATGTTCTCTCGGCAATCCGTTTATCAAAAGTTGGACTCGGTTTCTGAAATCGAAGGCTCGTGTTGCGATAGCGATGACCGTGGCTCTATCTATCAGCCCGACCTCAAGTCGCGCTATTACCTTAGTCAAATGCTACCCAAGTGCGCCCTCTTCCTGGGCGTGGTCTTTCTGGCATCAATTCCCGGCCTTGCATCTTTGAAGTTGCTCGCTACCTCTCGCGACGCACTTCCACTGTCAGAAAGGATTCCGACTCCCATCACCCAATGCGGCAGTTCTCCAGAGGAAGCCCGTAGGCTTGGGTGCCGATTTGAGATGCACAACTTTGCGTGGGTACCGCCTCAGTGCTACGATGATGAGCTAGGAGACGACTGGGACTCCCACGCCGACTGGGTCTGGTCGCGGTCTCCAAATAACAGCGCCGACACGGACGAGCAATTCATGGCCGATTGTCGCGCCGGCAACGTGCGCACCGCCTGGCTGCCCTGGTATCAACATATGGCGCATTGCGACATCATCATGAAGAAGTAAGCACCAGCCTTCTGCTGCTGTCGACAGCTCGCTCCAGTCTAGCAGTATGAATAGGTACATGCGCTCAGTCATGTTCTTTCGTCCCATGGATAATTGGACGTCCAACTGGCCACACTACGAGCATTGTGCGAGGATGATGAGTCGCTTTGATATGGACCCAATGCTCTATAATAGTCAGATAGGTCTCAAATTCCCTACCTGCGACTACTCTTGGTTCGACGAGAGGCAAACAACTACGTCTATCAAGCTACGGCCAGCATGGCATCCCACTGCTGACTATGCGGTACCTCCTTATTGCAATAGCGACATGAAGGTTGTCTACGAAGGTATCCACAACTATAACTAATAGTTGAAGGGAAACATGGGGTGATACGTTTTAGTAACATACTTTATTGGAAATGGCGACAGTTTAGTGATTAATGCTTGGTAAATGGAGCCCCAATGTTTAGTAGATTATCCCTTCACACTAGCTCTAAATCGATGAAATACTGTAAGCCAATGTAGCTGTGCTTGTTTCCTTGTATAAGATAAGTAGACGTATTTTTCATCTATTTTTTATGAATATTGAAGATAACTTTCCGAAGGCTTCCGCGCTGAGAAAAACGTTTCTTTCCATAGACACTACAGGGAGATACATGATATGAAAAGTTTGTTGGATGATCCCTATGCCAGCCACTACCCAGCAAATCCAATGACCTATCCAAGAAAGCAGGCTGCACTTCCTCAACTGTCCTCCGAAAGTCTTATGACGTTTTTGATATCGTCCGGTAAAGGAAGTTTTGCCTGGCCCTCGGGCGCCCTGAGACTGAGCATGTCTCTGCGCGGTCTTGATGAGGCAGTGTGCCAGTTCAGCACCACCTTAAAGTCTACGCACGTTTTATGGATATTGAAGTTGGGGAATAGTGCCAGGTTTCCCTCAACTTACTTAAATACAAATATCTCCGTGCTCGGATAGTACGTCAGCTGCTTTATTAATACGTACAGGCAATGTTGTGTGTGGAAGTAGTGCAGATTCGGCTGCTTGCTGTCTAGGAAGCGTTCCCTATAGTAGTGGTTGAAGTTGAGATTGCGACGTATTTAGTTGAGGCAGTGAATCTGATGCATTGCGTTAGGGGCTGCAATGTAGGCATCTGACCCGAGCCCAAAGGACTCAGGCTAGTGAGCTGCAGTGGCAGGGTCCTTGCTGAGGGTGACGACCTCTTCAGCAGTGATGGCTACAGGGTCTAGATTACTGAGTAGGTCCTACGCAGTATCCACATTGCTGCTCGGCAGTCCTGTATAGATTGAGCTTATAACTTCCGCAGCAGAAACATTGATAACGGACTTGAGTAATGGGATATCAACGGCATCCAGAAGAGGTGCTGAGAACTTAGCACATGACACGTGGGCAAGGTTAGGACATTGATACAAGAATACTACTCACAATACGAATTGACGGCTTTCAAATGGGCATTTTGCCCCATCATGCCTCGCTGCTTCTGGTCGGCAATGGCAAAAAGGGCGACTGAGAAAAACAACAGAAATATGTTGCAGGAGACCAAAACGTAGTTAAGCAGGGCACGCTGTGAGGTCTTCGCTGATGCATCTTTTTCGATTGAGCTTGGAAGCATCGCCTGCTTCTCATCGTCAAAAGACGGACCGTCATAGTCTTCTGCTTCCAAGTTCAGGCGACTGGTAAACATGATTGAGCTTCCTGTTGACTGTGCGAAAGAGTACGTGGTTTGTGGGCTTTCATTCTCCTCTGGCCGAGAAACATGGCAAGGTACGCAATCTCGGACAATCGAACCGCCACCATAACTTTATTGCTTGATTGAGACGGCATGACGATGCGCCGCGAGTGACTACTTGGGGCCGAGTGGTAGAGTTTCCGTTCTCGGGGTTTGACTCGAGTGGGAGAAACACACTGGCAGGGGTGTCCGCACTGAAATGCCGTTGACATTAGACTAAGTTACAGTTTCTGCCGATGTGATTTAACAGCGCTGCGAACCTTTGCCTCGGGAACGGGCATGAACATATCTTCAGCCAAGGATGTCATGGAAGTATGGGCCCTGGTGTATTCCTAGCTATAAGACGACGGGCTAATGCATCATGACAACATTTCAGGTAGCTGCCGGGGACTTTTGTTAAACAGGTAATGTCTTAAGAAACTTGATTCTAGGTGCGGTGATCTCTCTTCTATTTCCCAGCTCACGACTCACATCCCAAGATAGCCACTGTATCACTTCCTATCTTGGCATTGAGTAAAACTAAAACTGGCTGACTTAGTGTGAAAACATGTACGGTCTTGTGCAATTCCAACCCTGCTCCTCAATTTAAACTCCAAACATGGTAAGCTTTCAACTGGCTTTGAGTTGGCAAGTTCGGCCACCGCCCAATTCACAGTGGAGATCCGGGGTCGATGATGAATCTCTTGTCCTTGACTCTGCGCTCTTCTACCTATTGAACCACCTCTTGGTGGTTCCGGCAGGTATGAAGATGCCCCCAGCCGTCTATTCCTGGGTTCGCGTCTCTTCCTAATACTTTGCCTTCCAGCGTTATATCTGAGGTACAGAGAATGCTCTGTTGCAGGTAATTAAAGTAGTAGTTTGTGTGAACCTGAAAGTGGCCCTCTTTGACCTGGTTCTCCTTTCCGGTTGGTCCATACTGGATGACGCTATTGAAATCGTTCATAATGAGATACAAGCAGTGCAACTGGTGGGCCCAAGATACCTTCCACAGCGTGTTGCCCCTGGGATCAACCCACGGCTCGCTAAGATGCTTGTATTGGTCGTGGTTTGATATGTGAATGTCGCCTCCGCCTTCTGTAGCTCGGTTAGCAAGAAATAACCTGTTCCGGAGGAAGTGGAAGACGAACTAGGTAGTAGATCTTGCCATCGCTGTCGAACTATTGCGCTCTCTTCTTTTGATGTATAGTTGAGAGTGTACGTCTCAAGATCTGGCTGGAATTTCAGATACTCTTTGGTGACTTTGCATGAAACGTCAGTAGTCTCCCAGGGTGACGAATGAAAGAATTTGCAGAGTTGAAGTTCTCGCCAGTCACTTACATGAAGGAACAACATGGCTGGCTTCTTCTGCTGCCGAAGCAGCAGAGCTGGTCGAACATACACGAACCAGCAAGATGATGGCAACAATGTTCAAAACCGTCGTGCTTACATAGAAGAGCCCTCGTAGCCATTCGTGCATGCGAGATGGCATCGAGACTTTTCTTTGGAAGTGACGTTTTCCAAGGAAACCAGCGTATTCAGATGAGTCATGGTATTCGATCGATTCGTCGTCATTTGACTGGCGCTCCATTATCAATGAGTGCAAGCTTGCAACGGTCTGACTAGTCACAAATAATGCGTAGAGATATCACAAAAAGACGATGGCGGGGGTGCAGAATGAGATGTTAAGGCTTTTAAACTTGTGTCCAAGGATAGTGGTCCAACCGCAGGATCAGCGAGAGAGGACCATGAGACAACATCCGACGTTCATGATTACCGAGCCCTCCGTACTGGCCTCCCGGCACATTTTCTCCATCACCCCGAATGCCTGCACATGAGATCGCTTGAACAGGGGCATTTGTCTGAGCTTTTGTGTTTCTCTGGGGCGCCAGCATAACGTCCGCTCTATTTAATGTTTAGTCGGTAACTTTTATTCAACTGCATCGAGATTAAGAGGCGCAAGTGTGAGCTGGGCAGTACTCACTTCACGCGAGTAAGATCTGTGGAGCAGATCGAGGTATTGCGCATGTCATGAGTCAAAATATTTCGTCATTCATCACTCTTGACTCGTCATGGGATCGCTTCCTGATCGTCATCAACGTTTATGCAACTCCTCCAGAACAAGCGTGCGATGATGAGTTGTGTTCCTTTCAGTCCGGTGCTAGTTCTTCGAATAACAACTGTTCTTCGGATCCTTTTTCTCAAAATACGACGGAGAGCTTACAAACCGTGACTGAGACATGGTCACTAACATGGCGATCGAGCAATCTCGTCATATTTAAGGCAAATACAGTCGATAAGTCGAGGCCTCCATTTGGTTTATGTTTAATAATGTCATTACTTGCAAGTGACGATGATCTGGTATGAATTGTGTCGGATGATGTGACTTCCAATTTTGTCTCTGCTACCATGGCCGGAGCCTCGGGGCAGCTAGTCTTCCATTAAGATACAGAGCCGCGTGTGTTGCAAGTTACTCTTTGTTCTTAGGCTCCTCCCGACGGTTCTTAAATTCAAAGTTGGCAAAGTCCAGCTCGGCATCCCAAGGAGCGCGGCTCACCTTCTTCTCGGCACTTCTTTTGAAGATGTAATAGGCAAAGTCTTTGTCAATGTCTCCTGCCTTCTCAGGTTCGTTGACACCTTTGACCTCCGCTTCCTTCTTAGCCTCCTCATCTCTTTTGAAAATATAATAGGCAAAGTCCTTGTCAATGTCCCCTGCCTTCTCAGGCTCCACGACGTTTATGACTTCCGATTGCTTCTTAGTCTCTGCGTCTCTTTTGAAAATATAATAGGCAAAGTCCTTGTCAATATCACCCCGGGCGACAATATTTCCGGCGTCTACTACATTCATCAGCTTCAAGTGGCAACGAAACCAGAATGTAGACGCTAAATGGCTTCAGCGACCTTGGTCAACTTACCAGCTCTGGCGATCAATGGCATAGCCGCTGCCTGAGCTGCGAAGTAAGTAAGGATTGTGGTCTTTGTAACGAGCATCTTGTAGAATCACTAGTATAAGTGGATTGGAAACGAGACGGTGAGATGAGTGTTTGAGAGAGCAATAACGTGTGAGAGGCTACACACATATATATCAACATATATATACACAAATATATCTATGTATGGCAACGTATCAGTCTTCGGTGACTTATGAACGACATTGTGTCATAAAAGCAGCGACAGGTTTGCAGAGGACTGTCGAATAACTTCTTCAGATATTCTGGTAGGTCCAAGGAATCTGAGGGGAAGGCCACAACATCATCCGTGTAAATGCAATTGCCGACTTTGACATGATCCCTGACCTCGCGATCCCCGGCCGCCTGTGTCGTGTTGGTTTCTTAGTGACGCCGATTCAGTGAAAGGAAGGAAGGTTAGCGTCTCAAAGCATCATATTCCCAGCCACAAAAAATCTTGACAGGCAGGTTTTTGTATCATATCTGAGATTGAAAGGAGTCAGATGGAAGTTTGTGTCGTTGACAACAAGGTTATGTCAGCGTTGTGTTGAGGAAGTGGGGGGGGGGGGGGGGGGGGGGCGGGGGGGACTTCCAGTGACCACTAGGGAAGTGGAAAACAGGCTGGTCCCGCTTCTCAATGGAAACCACCCAACCTATCAGTCTTGACGCCCTGTTGCAGAGAAGAAAACGGGCGCATGTTTGGGTTTGTGCCTGTCAGTGTAGTCAGTAACACCAATGAATCAGGACAGCTTGAAGTTATTTCAGTCTTAGACCCAGGCTGCAGTATCTTGCGGTTATGCCGGTGTAAAGTTACCTTTCAGCTTCACAAAGAAGGTAGGCTGGACAAGTGTTGCCTTTCCTTGTCCAGCTTTCTGATGATGCACTGACCTTCATTGCCTCTGCGCACTGCCTGTTCAAGAACGGACCGAAAGCACTTCTTAGGTGCTGAATCCCAAAGTCTAAAAAAGCAAAAGGATTAGACGACAGCCAAAAGTTTACACTTCCAATGAATCGCCATAAGCGGAATTCAATACACATGTATCCGAACGTAAACACCGTCGCTAGTTGGGGTGTTGATAGAGGTTGCTCTTGTCATCATCCTCCTCGTCGTCGGCATTCAGGCTCCATGTCACACTATTGTACATCTGTATGGACTTTTAAACACACCCCATACCATCTGAATGTGCAAGCTTGTATCTTTTTTAGTGCTAGGGATATGTTTTTTAGGTTCGGGTTCGGTCAGTGTGGCTCTCCGGCGGTGTTCTGCCAACTTGGTCTCGAATGGGTACCTTGTCCTGATGGGTAGCGTCACACGAAGAGTATGAGCACCAAGGATGATACGAGGATTGTGGGCACGAGTGACTTAGTTGTAATGAGTACGGCTGTGTGGTTTTACTGGTTGTTTCTCGTTTGAATAAGACTGTTATTGGTACAGCGATTTGCAGATATCGAGCACAATGAATGAACTACACAAAACACACAAGCAACCCCCGGTTATGCAAAACTAGCGGGGGGTGGGAATGAGATTCTGATTAAGTGCAAATGAAAATAACAAGAGTTCAGGGTCTGAATCTGAAGGCCGAAACCGGAAGTCTTCCAAAGGGCTCACACTCTCCTGGAACTTCAAACCTCCCACTTTGCTACGTACCAGCCGATGTCTTGGACCGCCCAGCTGCTTGCGCCTTTCTCGTCCTTAGCAACACGAATGCTCTTCTGTGCTCCGATGCACGCTTTTTCGACACTGTCAAGCAGACCAGTTGGCCCAGAGCTGTATACCCATGCGTGCCCGCTCGAAGATGCAACCGCCCCTCCAGCTAAAGCAAGAGCGTTGTTCAGATGCTCCGAAGGAACGACTCTGCCAATCTCTGAGCTCACGTGTGTGAAAGTCGTCAGGTTCGGCACAGAATTCGCCGTCTGTTGGAGATCTGTCCATTCCCTGATCATCGAGGCCTCTCTGTCTCGCACAGTCCAAACCAGAGTGAAAAACGTGTTCTCGGGACGTCTCTCCAGCCACCAGTGTGCGAGACTGCAAGCGCCAGTGATTCCTGTGCCTCCCACAATGCAAATAAGATGGGAGGCTGTTTCGAATCCATTGTCACCGACACCGTAAGGACCCTCAGCTCTAACGTTTATGGTCTTGGTGCTCAATGGCTCAGACACGAGCGAGGCCAGCTTCCAGGTCCATTCCTTGTTGAGTCTTCTCTGGGACTTTCCAGTGGTCGGTTGCAGAAGGAAGACGGGACCAGAGTCGATGGAGCTTGGGATCGCTGCAGTGAAGGCGTGGTTTTGAAGTCTGCTGATGGCCGGGATCTGGAGGTGATAGTAGAGAAGTGGCTGGAAACTAGGCCTGCCTTTCTCTTCCAAGGCAATTACTCTACTGTAAGAGTCATCTAACTTCCTCAGTGGAGGCAAAGTGATCCGGAGCCACCCGTTTCCTGCGTTCTCCAAGGTGGCACTCGTCTTTGAAGAAAGACCCCCCGCTTCTCCCGCGAAGATGCGGCATGCCCAATCGGCAAGCCATAGGAGCAAGCCGGGCATGAGAAGGTAAAAGTCAGTGCTGGCGTGAATGCTAGCTGCGACGAATATGACCAGGCCAAAGAGAACGTGGTTGTAGTAAAAGAAGTTGTAGTGGTTCCGGCGAATCCAGGGTATCGACGTGATGACGATAATCCACACCGGCAAGATCGCAGCGATTCCGGTATAAGTGGTCAAGGTGAACCATTCGCTTCGCTGCTTGCTCTCTGAGAGTGTCATTGCCGGGTTTCCTGTGGCAAAGGCTTCTTCTTTCGCCTCATCTCCCTCGCTGCTGGAATCGCTCGCATAAATCTGCCTCGGGTCAGAATCATCGATTCGAAAATCTCCGCCGGGATGTATGTACTCACGATATAGGTGATACCATGGGCAGTTGCCGCCGCCGAGTAGAGATACGCGACCATCTTATGCATGAACAACAGCGTGCTTTGATGCAGCGAGAGTCCCTTTCCAATCAGACTGTTTCTCGAGACGGGAATGATCAAGAGCCCCAACAATATGTCAGCATAATGCCCGGTGACGCCCGTGATGGTGAGTTGGATCTTGGCACTCATCCAGCCAAGAGGGTCCGCTCGCTGGCCCCAAAAGTCCCATTGTGCCGGTAGCCAAAAGACTGTTGTCGAAGCGGTGACTCCAACAATCCAGACGGAAGCCAACAAGCCACCAACGGTCACGCTCTTGCTCACGAGTGGCCCACCAGGTAGCAGATGATGACCACTGATCGTCCGAACTCGGGGAAAGTATTTTCGGAGCAGAAGCGCGATGCCAAGTACCGCAAGAAGGCCGTAGTAAATGATGAGATGTAGCCGTGTTTCGAAGTCGAAATAATCTTCGGAGCAGATCGTTGCGTAACACGGCACGAAGGTGAGCACTATTACTGCTGCGGCCGATACGGCGAATGTAAGGAACAACACAATGTTGCACAATAATTGATTCATGGTCGGAAGTTTTGCGGTTGCGAAGGGGATGTTGAACGTGAAGCGGAAAGGTTGGAAGTGATGGTTATTGATTATGGAAACTGGTTCTCGGTTTACCTCACTCGAGAAGAGAGACTTTTAGTATTTAAACCATGCGAAAGATGAATCCCGCATCAATGAATACCGACTGACAAACCCCCTATTGATTGAGTATGACACGGCTTACATCCCCTCCCCCGTAGTTGATCACGAAGCCAAGAAATGCGCAGCAAGTGTAACTCTCACTTTTAGAGTGCCAAGACGGCGCTTGCTGAGCTTTTGTAAAGGCAAAACCAATTGTCAGTCTTTCGTGAGCTGACGATAATGCCCGACGGAGTTTTCAAGCTAATTCCGCTCTCCAGCGGATAGTATCGACAACTACTCGCCTAATTGGAACGCCCTGGCTCCAGATTGCGTCGGTATTCGAGCCCTGGGTTTCTTGTTAAACTGACAGTCACGCGAAACGGCTATGGTTTAGGCTAGAAACCCTTCTGGGATAGATGTAGCTCTCATTTAATCCACATGTCTAAGTATAGTTCTAGTCCTGCATTCATGCTAGGAATAGCCGTTACGAGTCCGACTACTTTGACTGACCTTGGTTTTCAAACAATCTTCATTTACTCTTCAAAAACTTTGCAGAGCGCGTTGCCTTGGTTGGCAATTGGTCCGAAATGACTCTGAAGTGTCTCCAATGCCTCCTTAACCCTCTGTTCAAGGCGCTTCACTTGGGTAACTAACTCAAGCTTAGCCTTGAAAACTTTTGACCTTGGCGTTGCTTCGCCCTACCAGTCAGTGCAGGATAAGTTGTTACACTTATTTCTGTTTCCTTTCTTGTTTGGACGTCTTTTTCCTCACTTCCACCCATCATTCTGCGAATTGTCGGCGTGAGTCTGGTTCAGACAGACTACACCGTCAGCCACCCTATCATGGGTAGAGTACGATTTGACCGGATCTTACCACCATCTGTTCTTGCCCCTATCCACCTTCACAAAGGGTGTCGTATGTAGCCCCTCTTCCCATAGCGTGATTGAGACTTGCCCCTTTCCTTCGTCATCAAAGTGTAAATTTTGAGGGCGTCGTCGAACATATCACGCAACGAGATGGACACCCATGAACGCTACAACTACTCGCCCCTCTCCGGCCTGCAATCAACGTCGCTGATCATGCTGTACTCCAGCAAAGACTTAGACAACAACGCACCCCTCGCTTCCAAGCTAGTGGAGATCAACACCGAAGACTCGCCACCTTACCAGGCTGTGCCGTACAATTACCCGAGGCGACGGAGTCCCCGTCGAGCCCCCGACAATCGTGGCCGACAGCGACGCATCTGACCGTCCCCCAGACTCTCCTCCTGCCGCCGAATGGCGCGGCTGCTCCACGGCTTCTCTGCAGTCGCGTCGAGCACGCGAAGCGCGTCGTCGTTCGACTCAACCAGGTTCACCAACGACGAGGAAAGCGTCCAGATCGCCATGATGTCTACAATATACCGCGGCGCGAGAGACGTCGTAGTGTAGCCGAGCTAGACGTGAACGCCGAAGACTTCGGACGGAACCTCCTGCCCAACCGGAGTATCGGACAAGGGTCTTCGTGACAAAGTCCTTAGACCTCACCACCCTCTCCTTCTCGATTTCATGTTCGAAGGCCGATGATCTGTCTTACTGGGCAGTTTCCTGGGCTTCCAAAACAGGCAATCGCCCAAACTGCAGAAGTGGATAGGTCTGATAATTGCCTACGATGTTAGCCGACGAGCTCAACCTGTCTTGTCTCTCTCAACCCACGGACGAAAGCTTGTCCCTTTCATGGAAAGAGATAGTTCAGATAGGGAGCTACAATGGTGGAAAGATTTGATGTCGTTTTTCGGGAGTAGGCGATGTCTCTCTAGTTTCCCCACACCCCGCCGCCTTTGTATCCTTCCGCGAAGCCTTGGCACTTGTGACTTCGGTGACCGAGGAGCATAATAGAGCCCGATTGGGGCGATTAGAGCCTTATCTAAGGACCTTCTTGAACCTGGTGCTCTGCAGGCTCGGGAAGGATGGAGGACCACGGGAAGCTTCGCCGACGACTTGAGTGGTAAAAGAGCGACGACAGACCCCGGCCATCTGCTCCAAGCCCTGGAGATGGACGATCTGGCTTGCAAATTCCTGTTGGACTATGTGAGACTCGGCTGCCTTCTCCTCAAGGCGGCCGACAGGTCAGAGATTCTCGTCTTAGGAGATTGTGTGAAGAATCCGGGAAGGAGATGGCCGAAAAATGCTGAATTGACGGCCAAAACCGGCGAGACTATAAAACCAATGGATGGAAGACGGTTTAGGACTGCAATTTGGAGTCTTTTGTTCCAAATTGGCTGGTCAGGGTTTGGCTTCGGAAGTTGGTCGACAGTCTGAACTACCTCCTCTGTTCTCATATATAGAAGACAGAGAGAGGAAGAGGGAAACAGCCATTTGTATATGATTGAGAAGACCTCCTGGGGCCGAAATCCGCTTGAGGACCCCTGCCGGTCTCCTGTCTGTAAGAAGGGTCTCCGTCTCATTGGTAGACCAGAAGAAAGTGCTGAAAAGGAGTCCAATCGCGAACTCAACCCTATTCCTCTTCACTCTGGACTACGCCCTGAAGAGCTTGTATTCATCAGAATAATCTCAACAACAGAGTTCGGAGCAGTTTTTTGATCAGCTATGCCATCCAGCCACCAAATCCATAAATTTTCCATCAATTTACAGAGGCAAGTTCATTTCGCAGTTGTGAAACCCGACTCTACATAAGCCGAGATATCATCCAAGTTCTGCTTGGGGCGTTTGCATAGCTTGATCCACCAGAGGACACGAAAAGCAATACACGCCGCAAAACGTCTCGTTCATGTTGTCTGGATGATGGTTGGCTTTGCAGTAAATTCTAAATCATCTTGGAGATAATAAAACCAACCCCCGGTTATAGCCACCTTGCTGCAAGCATGCAAGCGAAATCAAAAGATGCGCAACGCAGTCGGGTACCCCGTTGACCAGATCGAGTCTATACCTCAACGCCGGCCGATGCATGCCTTTCAAAGCTCCTCCCTCCCTATTTCCATGTGGAATTATCTGTACCATCTGGGCCGCGTTCTGAAATCACTGCGCCTTTGGCTTCCTAAGCGGGGCAGTGATGGAGAACTCTGCTATGCTGTACTCAGTCTTCTCGGCCTCAATCTTGTCAGCCGCCTTCTTCTCATCTTCGGCTTTCTCGTCCTCGGTTATTTTCTTCTTATCGGCTTCATCCTTCTCTGTGTCCTTCTTGGTCTCCTTGACCACGTTGCCGTTGCCGTCGAGCTCGACCACCACGTCGCACGTGTCTAGTGTCCCGTCTTCGGTATACATCCACATCTCCTTGAGCTCTCCTCGGACGAGGCCAGTCAGCCACAAGGAGCCTAGTACGCCAGGGACGAGGTACAATAGCGCGGGTTGGCCGTGCTTGAAGATGGTAAGCATGCAAAGGGTAAACAGCATGCCGAGGGTGTAGCCAATTAAAGAAGCGTTGAAGTAGGTCTTGCTGAAAGTCGACCCCCGAACACTTGGCGGGGACATCTCTTGGCCACCCTTGAGCAGGCCCAGCCATGACGACGACCAGAACCAATCTCCCCAGCATCCGGTGATGTCAAGGTAAGTAGCCTTCTGGGCCATGTGTTGAGTTTTGCTGACGGTGACGACGTCGCCTGAGTCGGCGTCGCGCTGGTCGGACTTCAAGTCGGTGGGGACGTACTTGATCTGTCGTTGGTAGTGGCGCCACATGTCGAAACGGAGAGCGAGACACATGACGATGCCAGGGACGACGATGTCTCCGAGACCGAGGATGCTAGACCTAGCAGCAGACTGGAACTGGAGCTTGATGGGAACATCCAGCTTCGTGGCGACGGTGATCATGTACGGTCTGGTTGGAAGTTAGCGATCGCTCAGAGCGATGGAACCGGAACATCTTACGTGTAGAAGACCATGACAATGTCGTAGAAGAAGAGGCCCATCAATACCAAGCTTCCAGTGGCAAAGGTCGTCGGGGACATGATCAGGAATGAGCCGTAGCAGAAGCCGTAGCCCATCAGGTTGGAGAGGAAGGGCGACCCAGACATGAAGTAGGCGAAAACAGCTGTGACAGCCAGGATAAAGCCGATGACGTGTAGGACGGAGATGTGTAATTTTTCGTGGAAGAGGCCGTGGACCTTGGCCCTGACCGTCCACTCGTCCTTCAGGACATGGCGCAAGTCCCAGAGGAATCGGTTGACCTTGATTGTGTTGAACGGAAACATAGAGCGAAGACCGAATGGCAACGGGTTGCTCTTCTGGAGAAACTGCGCGTTGCTTCGGTCCACGTCCTCCCCCGTGAACTTGACGAATGATTCATCGTCGGCGTCGACGCGGTACAGCGAGCGGTTGTGGCGGAAGTAGTTAGGGAAGAGGAATTCCACGGCAACCCGCAGCGAATGCGCGATCAGGGTCGACAAGCTGGCGACGCCCATGATGGACATGTACACCCGCAGGATCTTGTTGAGGATGGCCGGGTCCTGAAGCCACTGGATGAGGTAGTATAGACCGATCAGCATGGCGCCGGCCAAGAGGGGAAAGAGAATGGCGTCGGTGGGCAAGAGACCCTCGGTAATGGGCTCGTCCTCTTTGCGCTCACGCTCTCCTTTCTTACGCTTCGCAGGAGCGGCAGAAGGGGGACGGCGAAGAGAACCATGGGCCCCAATGTAGATGGTGGCCAGGGCGCTGAAGATGAGCTTGGCCTCCATTGTAAAGAAGCTGGCGTAAACGTAAAGATCCCATTCAAGCGCGGCGGAGGTAGAGTTTCCGTTAATGAAATTGCCAGTCAAGTTGCCAGTGAGGTTATGCGTGGCTTGGTCGAAGGGTGGCGTGGCCGGGCTGGGGACCGGTGGTGAAGCCATGCTTGCAGGTCGAGGCGAAGCCTGGTCGTAAAGAGCCTCTGACTAGAAGCTGATAGATGGGTCTTGAAGCAACGAATATCGATTTCACTTGATTGTAGCCGGAAGTCAACGAGCTGGGTGTAAACCCGCGAGAGCTGATTGGGCAAACCGGCGACGTTGTAGAAGATGACGACGATGAGATGTGGCGGAATGAAGCCCGATGAACCCGTGAAGCGCTACCAGATTGTACTGATCCAGGCTGTGGCTCCTGCCCAGCGAGAGTTCTGGACTGCTGAGTGCCGAATGTCGACTTTCAAACGTCGAATTTCCAAGAGTAGAGCACGCCCTCGTCGAGAAAATAGCAGCAGAGCAACTTCCTAAAAGCAGGGGGAAAAGCCACTTGTCAGCTGTCAGCAGGGTTGGTCGTTTAACGGCCGGGTTGAGTTGGTTGCTGGTTGGGAGACAACAGCGGCCACAGCAGCAGCAACGTGTTACCAGCGAAGGGAAGAACTCAAATTTCAAAAAGGGAAAAAAAAACCTCCCAGAGTAGGCAGTCAGTCCTGGGGCGCAAAGTCGCACCTTCTTCCGCTTCGTCAACCCGTCAAACACCCTAGATGTTTGTCTCTAATCCGTGCGGTGCGTGAAGCATTTGTTGCAGAGTTCGCTTTGCGCCGGGCCAGAAGAGTGCGCAGAGTGGTTACAGTGGCAGTAGCAGCTGTGAGACGTGAGCGATGATGCATCCAGGTACAGGGACGGGACACAGCAGGAGCAAGGGGGCCTTGCAACTCTCAGCTATTTCAGCTCTCGGCTGCTCCCCGCTACGCCCTCCCCCCCTTTCTGACCAATGACGCATCGACATGTCCCGTGCGGATGGCCGAAGCTCCCCCTCCCCGTCAACGCTGCACCTGCTGTTGAATCGCGTCGCAAACCAGAACATCACAGCCTCGTCCAAAATAATTTCCTGCCCCTCCTCCTCTCACTATCAACCCCCCGCGCAAGCACACCACCTAAACACACACAACTCCGCGCGCAAGGAGAACCGTCAACATGACGACAAACGTCGCACTCGAGACCTCAATGGTATGTCTTCACGACCCAATTCCCAATCCGGTGACCTCGAAACCACGACTCCTCCAAACTGACATCGCACCAGGGCACCGTAACCGTCGAGCTCTACACCGCCCACGCCCCCAAGACCTGCACCAACTTCTCCACCCTCGCATCGCGCGGCTACTACAACGACACCGTCATCCACCGTATCATTCCCAACTTCATGGTCCAGGCCGGCGACCCAACCGGCACCGGCCGCGGCGGCACCTCCATCTATGGCGAAAAGTTCGCTGACGAGATCCATCCGGGCCTCAAGCACACCGGCGCCGGCGTCCTCTCCATGGCCAACGCGGGTCCCGACACGAACGGTTCCCAGTTTTTCATCACCCTCGCTCCGACCCCGTGGCTCGACGGCAAGCACACCATCTTTGGTCGCGTCAAGAATGGCCTCAGCGTCGTCAAGAGAATGGGCCTCGTCAAGACGGGGCCCGAGGACCGGCCCTTGGAGGAGGTCAAGATCCTGAGGGCGTCCGTCGTAGAGGACCCCGGCGCGGACGAGGCGTAGTAGCTTCTCGATGGCCTTTTGGTCTCTTCTCTTTCTTCTCCGCATGGCATGGAGTTTCGGCGTTGGGTTACTATAAAAAAAGATACTGTGGGGGCATCATCACGTCACAAATACCAGCACATTCAGACGCTATATGGCGTCCGGCACTCATACAAGACACATTCGCTCACTTCCAATGTGTCATTCCCCTTCCTGCTCGTACCGGACGCAATTGGGAAAGAAAAGGCAACAACAGAAAGTGACGAAGCTGCCAGGGGATTTCACCCGCAACTTCCCACCCATTCCATAATGCTGGCAATGGGCCGAATATTAAGTGTCTCCCACATCACACATCACGAAAGCCAGTGGGTGCTTCAAACATAATGGTCAAAGGGAATCAATGTCATTCGGTCAATGCCTATAGAGTAACCGCAATCTCTGAACGCCGCCATCCGCCTCGCCGGGTGATGCACGAGAATGTATGGGGGAAACCTCCCCATCCCTGTAGAGTACCCTCCCCGACTGACTCCAAAAACCATGCAATGTTGTGTGCGTGTCGTGTATCAAGTGTTGGTGGCCGTCAAGCTGAAGGATCAAATTTTTGGTGATGAATACAAGGTGAAAATAATGCGTAGTCTGAGGATATCCGACTTTGTCGTGGATCCGCAACCTGTTCTTTGGCCGGGGTGTGCCCGGTACTTGGGACAATATGCTCATCCTAACTGTGTGGATGAAACCAGGTCCCGGATGAAGAAAGAAAAAAAGTAGAGTTGATGACACAAAGAGACGGGTGAGTTAGGACCGGCGCCGCTTGTTGGCCTGGTCCTCGTTGTGGTCCGATAGTTTTCGAGCCTTGGGAGCAGGCGGAGAGCTGGTAGTATGTCGGGTCTCGACGATGGGTTGACCCTTGGCACGAGACTCAACCTCGACGTCAGAGGGAGCCTTGGTGCTGGATGGGCCCGCGGTAACAGCTGGAGCCTTGACGGCGGCGGTCTGGCTTCTGGGAGAGGTTTCCTTGGGAGAGAACTTGCCCCTGGCAGAAGGCTGGTGTACCCTTCGTTCGGTCTTAGTGATCGTAGTCTTCCTATTGCCAGCGTCCGGGCCGATTTGCTGTTGAGATACGCCAGCCGAGGACGACGGCGGCGGCGCAGGCTTTGTCTTGTTGGCCGGATTGCGCTTATTAGCGGTACCTCCAGACTTCTAGTTTGGCGGCGACGACAACGTGCCAGACGACTCGGATTCCGCGTCTTCGTTCCGACCGTTCTTGGATAGCGGCGAAGACAACGGCGGCTTCGCAGCACCGAGCTTGAGCTTCTTAGTCGGGCTGATGCCTTTGGCCTCCTTTCTCTCCTTCTTCGGCGCAACCTCAACGGTCGAGTTGTCGCCCACGTCAGGCTTTGCTTCGCGGCTCAGCAGGGAGCTCGTTTTGACCTTTTCCTTCTTGGGTCCCTTTGTCTTGAGGATGACCTTCTTCGTCATCAAGGGTGTCGATTTGAGCTTCTTCTTCTTGTGACTGTCGGCTGACTCGTCGTCGTCGTCGGGGACCGCCACCTCCTCGCTGTCGCGCTTCTTGGGGCTCGAGGCTCGTGACGCAGGTGCCGGAGTGGCCTTCTGGCTTGACGGGGGCGTCCCGTCGTTCTGGCTAGCACCGTTGCTGCCGTTTGAGATCTTGGCCGCCGCCGCGCGGCTCGCATTACGACCGCTCATTCCAATGCAAGAGCCCATGTGATTGTTGAGTCGGGTGACGAGAATGCATCGTTTGCACTTGCTGCAGGTTGCGGAAGGGAACGAGAGGACGTTGGGCGGGCGCGTTTCGCCGGGTGCAGGCGACTCGAGGTTCGGATCGGGTTTCATGTCCTTCTTCTTCTTGCCTCGACCGGGGCCTGGCTGAACCCACGTTTGACCGTAGATGTCGAATCCGGGCTTGTCGATGTAGGGGTGCTTCTTGCAGTAGATGACGCTTGGGTCGGGCTTTCTCGCGCCCTTGCCGTCGGTCGGGTAGAGCAAGCGTGGC
Organism: Colletotrichum higginsianum IMI 349063; assembly: GCF_001672515.1. Classification (NCBI taxonomy): domain Eukaryota; kingdom Fungi; phylum Ascomycota; class Sordariomycetes; order Glomerellales; family Glomerellaceae; genus Colletotrichum; species Colletotrichum higginsianum. Next base: position 639,185 of record NC_030958.1, read on the forward strand.
AAGTGGCATCGCGGACAGATGATCTCGGTGGTAGTCTTGAGTGGATTGCCCTTGAGGAGGACTTTGCCGTCCTCGTATATCGCGGCGTCGGTCTCGATGCGCACGTCGGGTTTCGAGTCGGGGGTGGAGGTCTCTGAGGCATCGGAAGCCAGCTTCTCAACGCGAATGGCGGCAGTGGACGCTCTTGCCATTTTCTCGTCACGGTGGACCTTGAGCAGCAGATCATGGACGATGTTGTACACGAGGTCGTCGAGAACGGCGTGTGCCTGTTGCCGGATAACAGACTGCGGTCAGCATCACATCATTTCATCAGCCTCGGCAATAAGTCGCCCGTTTCACCCACATGTCGGGACGAAAATCCGGGCGAAGCTGGGGAGGGACGGCGGGAAGAAGATCGTGAGATCGAAGAAGACTTACAAGCTTGTCCATGCTGCCAACATCGTCTGGGGCGATGATTACTCCGGCCTTGCCCGTGTTGGAAGCCATCTCGACGAGGCCGACGCAATGGCGCACAGAGGCTAAGGGGGAAGAGGAATTGCCGTCGTGATCGTACAGCAGCCTCGGACGGCGGAAAGCTTTGTTCGTTGTGCAAGGGGAGGAGGGGGAAAAAAAAGGTTGCGGTTGTGGTTTGTGGAATAGATCTGAAATCGGGTTGACGGGACTAAAATACGGAAGGTGCCACACGACCGGGAGAGGGGGGGCGCGTTTGCTGCAAGGAAGGTACGGCCGGCCGACAGAAAAAAAAAGTCCGGAACCTTGCGTTGCTGACGGAAAGTACCTTACCGGGTAGAGGAAGGTAGGTACGGGGGGGAGAAAAGTGTGCAACTGCCAACAGCGATGGCGAAATACCTACAGAGAGGTAGGAAACTGGGCGGTTTTTCCGGATTACCAAATTGCTGCCAACCCAATGCAAGCAAGGGAAGGAAGGGAACAACTAATACGGGAAGGAGCAACCTTAAAAGGTCCTAGCACCGCAACAACCAGCTCGGATCCGCTGAATCGGTTTGTTCATCCGCCCGGGATACGAAGTAATGGCTAAAGATGGCAACATTAGGGATTGAATTAGGTACAGAGGCAGAAAAGGCAACGAAGAAAATAGAGGAAACAACACGGTAGACACAGAGCGTAAAATGGGTTAGAGGCAATGTCCTTCACGCGTTGGGTTGTCCGCATCTCGGGGGGGCACATCATGTCCTTTGGGCGTGAGCACGTACATCAGGAGGGAGAACCGCCTGAGCGCGCCTTACCAGAATCGTCTCAGAGGTCGATCTTGGGTGGACGGCTTATCAGGAATAGAGCAAGCCCACGGCATCACGAGAGCACCTCGCCCGCAAGTCAAAGACAGACAGACGCACACGAATATGTGCGCACACATGTCCGGGCAATTGGATTCATCGTCGGACGAGAGTTCCATCCATGCACAAGGTCGTATACCCAAGGTAAACATAGTGAACCCTGATATGTGTTCAACCACCGGGCGGATACAGCGTCTCCATCGGCGCATGCATGTACCTGAGTTAGTCCCTTGAGGCCCTTTAAGGGATCCGGACTCGGGGGGCCGCGATCCCACCCCCAGCTGGCAGAAAAGCAACCTCGCTTTCACTCTTGACCGCCCCAGCACGTAATCGCCTTACGCCTTATGTGAAGTAGGTGATTGTACTTCGTACTGTACGCCATTAAGATCTCCCTGCAGGCGGCGGCAAGTCAGTCACTGGTCAGCGAGTGGACACATGTCTGCTGCTGTTGGCTTACCTCACTGACGGAACAAGAGACCCCCTGTTTCCATTAGCACTGGGACGATGACGGGCCTGGACCAACCCATCTGCTGCCATCCTTGATCGCCCCCCAGTCTATTCCTTCCGAATCTGGCGAATCTGATTCTGACACTCGTCGCCCTGCAATTGCTCGCTCAGTCTTTGACACCCTATAGGCCGTATCCGTCACAGGCTCACAGCTCTTCCAGACGCAGCGTGTTGCTTGCCAGCGCCTCTGTCCTGGGACGACCGGGTGGGGCCGCCTTTCCGCCGGAGCCTCCAGCACCGCGTCTCGACCGCGCCTGCCTTCTAAGTGCCTAGGTAGGTAGGTACACACAGTTACACAGCAGAGGTGAAGTGGTCGCTCCGAAAGTGCCTCCCTCCCCACGTCCACAGGGGGGAAGCACAAGCCAGAAGTACTTCTCCAACGAGTCACGACTCCCAGCCCTTCCATCGGCTGCAGCCGAAAAAAAGTCGCAACCATTCAGAGACATTCCCGGCCGAGACGAAACCTCTATTCTCCTTTTTTTCCTTGACTATCTCTCTCTGTCGCCCTCCTTTCGCCGTCTCCGGACTGACACACGGCATCAGACGTACCCGATTCGGACTTTTCCGCACGCATGTAAACATGCGTGTCTGAAATTTTTGTCATCATCTCTTATAGACAGACTACCTACCCTCCCCAATCCCGCCTGTGCCTCTGTCCATTTCCCTCGTCCTCGACCAAACGACGCGCAACCCACCCTAACACCACCACGACCGCCGTCATGTCTCTCCCTCAGACCGCGACGATGAAGCCGACACAGTCTTCGATAAAGTCCTTCTTCCAACCTCGCCAACAACCGTCTTATGCACCCCCGCCGCCGTCGTCAAAGTACGCGCCCGCGCCTCCGACAACTGGAGCTGCTACTGCTACTGCCCCTCCTCCCGCCGCCAAACCCCCCACCTCGACCACGATAACACCTCCCCCTTCAACAACCACGGCATCACCACCGCCGCCGGTGACGACGCCTCCGACACCAGCGGCCTCGATGCCCATCCATCCTAGTGCCGGCATTCGCCCCGTGGACGACCATGACCTGCAGCCTCTCCGCCGAATAAACTCCCTCCTCCTCCCAGTCGCCTACCCCGAGACTTTCTACGCCGCCGCCCTTACGGGCCCCCTCTCCCGCGTCATCACCTGGTCCGACCCGTCCTCCCCCGGTGTGGAGCAGGTCGTCGGTGGCGTCGTCTCCCGCATCGAACCCTCCCCCTTCCCGCCCGCCTCGCCAGGCGCTCGCCCCGAACACGCCCTTTACATTCAATCCCTAGCCCTCCTCTCCCCCTACCGCTCCTACGGCCTCGCGACTGCAGTCATCGATCACCTCGTCGCCGCCGCCGCCGCTTTGTCTCCAGAGATCAATCTCCGCCATATCTACGCCCACGTGTGGACGGACAATGAGGAGGGCATGCACTGGTACACTGCACGCGGCTTCGAGCGCTACGGGGAGCCACTACAGGGATACTACATCAAGCTGCGCCCCGACTCGGCCTGGATCGTCCGCCGCACTGTTGGGCCATTGTCGGTCGGCGCTGGCAGTCGACACACGGAGAAGACGGCTGCGCCCGTCCCCGGTCCCACCGCAGCTGTTGCAAACCTTCCTCCCATGAGCGGCGGTCCGCCTCGGGCCGCCGACGAGTCACTCTCAAGAACCCCCTCAGGCCAATCCTTCCAAAACCGCCGAGCCGCCACAGAGTGGAACGACCTGCCCGAAGACATGGCTTCAAGCATGCTCGCCCCTCCCCGGAACAGCGGCGGCTCAGGTGCAAGCTCAAGGAGCAGCTCCAGCGTGAGGAAGAAGAGGGACAGATCATACCCCGCTGCGGCGTTCCAGGGGTAGAAGGACGGGAAGCGGGTAGAAAGAAGGAATGAAAGGCTCACTAGACAGGGCCTACTTGATCCTGGATAAAGACCACGATCGAAAACCAAATACGCCCTATATTGGATGTTCAGCTGTGCGCATATACATGTATAAACCACAAGAGGACAGGACGGAGAGAATGCCAGGAAAGAAATGGCCCAGGACAGGCCACCCCAATATAGACATTTTGCAAGACTTGGCTGCTTTGGAAGAGAGCAATAGAAAGAAGAAAAAAGACTTATACGAGTATGCAGCTTTGAACAACCAGATGCAATTTGCTCGGCTCAAGCATCAAAGAAAAAGAACTAAGAAAAAAAAATTGCCCAACTCCGTTTTTCCCCCTTTGTGGAATCATGAGAAGAAAAGAATTCGACCAAAACTTCCTGATGCTGTGAAATGCCCAATTGGATAGAGCATGAGAGGGCATAGATATATGCTGTGTCTCTCACATCCTGTCTCCCCCTTGCATCTCCCCTTGTTGCCATCCCCTGATGCGTTAACCACTTCCTCCCCTCATCTCAGATGAGTCTTATTCAGATCGTCCTCGTCCTCGCCCAACTCTTCCTATTTATTGTCGTTTATGATTGACGGTTATACCGCGACCACCAGACAGCTGCAATGGCTGCAACGCCCACAAGACCGCCAATAATCAGGGCAGTGTTTGTTGTCGTTGAAAGCTCTTGATCTGGGAGACACCAAAGTGGTTAGCCGACAGTCTTATAATGCACAGTGGCAGGAACTTCGTCACAGTCGATGTTGTGCTTGTTCTTAGCAATGATGATAGGTCGCAACTTACGAGGTACAGGGAGTGAGTCCAGCTCCTTCTTAACGTTTTCTCTAAAGTCAGCCAAGACATCGCCTTCCTTCTCCATGCCAGCTGCCACAAGGGCGATGAGCGCAGCGCCAACTCCGCTGCCGTCCTTTGCAATGCCAATGCGGATCTTCTCAGCTCCCTTAGCGCCAATGCCGTCAATTGCCCGCAGGGCCTCGTAGATCATGTCGCGGAAGAAGGGGTAGTGTTCAACCAAGCTGCCGTCCACGCCAATGTCGATGACCTCCTCCTCAGGGTCGTCAAGCTTGCCGGACTGGAGGACGATGGCACCGATGGCAACGGCGGAAAGGCGGGCAGCGCGGCGACCGACGGCGCCTGCAACGGCCTTGAAAGCCTGCGCGTCCTCAAGCGAGGGGGTGTAGACATTCAGAGTTGACTCGAGCTCCTGTCTCAGTGTCGACAGCTCGGGGGTGTTGTCGGCGGCAGCAACCGACATGATGGCGCTGTCGAGGCCCCACTGTTGGAATATGCTGGACTTCGGGCTGATATCGGTCGTCGACTTCCAGTCGTTAAAGCTCGAGTTCTGATCCTTGAATAGCGACAGCTTCTCGTCCTTGAGCATGTCGAGGATGGTCAGGCGGACGATCTCGCCGAGGAACATGCCAGAGACGCGCTTCTCGAACATTTGGATGCCAGGGTTGACGCTGGCCTTGTCGAGGGCGTCGTCCCAGGGAGTGTTGGGCAGCACATTGAGCTGGTTGTCGAAGGAGCCCCACTCAGTGTTGACGACCATCTCGCCGGTGGACGTCTCGAAGTCGCCGACAATTGGCTTCTTGATGTTGGAAAGCTTTTCAAGATAAGCGCCGTTGGTGCCGGTGCCGAAGATTGCGCCGAGAATGGAGCCCGACTTGCCGGTCGAGGTGTAGGATCTCGCCATAAGAGTTCCGACGGTGTCGTTGACGAGAGCGGCGACTCGGACGGGGAGGTGCAGCTTGTCGATCTCGGTCTGCAGCAGAGCACAAACATCCTTGCCGACGGCGTCAGGGATGTCGAAGCCCTTGGTCCAGCGGATGAGGTTACCCTTGTTGATGCCAAGCTGCTGGACGGGGAAGCTGAAAGTGAAGCCTAGACGGAAGACATGCTCGTCGCGGTAGCCCTCGGGGGCGCTGTAGGTTTGACGGCGGCGCACGTGCTGCTCGAAGTGCTCGGCGTGGTGCTCACGCAGGAAGAGTTCAATTTGCTCGGCAAGGAAGGAAAAGAGCTCCTCGGCAGTCTTGGCGACCATGAGCTCCTTGGGGATCGCGACTTTGCTGTAGGTGAGGTTGAACGTGGTGTCGCCATTAAGCTGGACGGAGCAGACGCGGAAGTTGGTTCCGCCAAGGTCGACGGCGAGGTAGAGGCCCTGCGACAGGTGTCAGTACGAATGAATTCCGCCGGCCTTTTGTGAAGCGGAAGGGGGGAGAGCGGCATTGTGGCGCATCGCAAAGTTACGCTTCGCTGCCAGGGAGAGGTGATTACCTTTTCGGTGCCGTTGGGCACGCCAGTGACATACGTCGGGATCTGGCTCATGCTGGTTCCATCCTTTTGAAGCCCATCGTCTGCAAAGGACACACCAAAGTCAATTTAATTTTTCCTCGAGAGCTGGCACCTTCACCCGGCGGTCGGTCTGGCAGAGGAGAGCTGTTGGATACAGAATGGCATTCGCGCACAGACAAGCGCCACCACAGCTTGGGGTTGTGGACGTGTGGTTCGAAAGGGCGGAGGGGCAAGCAAACTTACGCATCTGGCCGAGGAACTCCTTGACAGCACGGTTAACGTAGGCATCAGAGAGCTCGAACTGGTCGACGACTCGTGTTGTCTCGGCTTCAAGCGCCATTGTGAGAGGTTTCGAAATGGGCGGCGTGGTAGGAAAGGGCGCTGGGTTTTCGCAGACGGGCTCCTGGAAGATCTGGGCGGAAGGAGAGAATAACGGAGGAGGCGGGTGGAAGAAGTGGTGGGAGGAGAAGAAGAAGAGGGGAGAGCGAAGCTGCAGCTGGAGGTACGGCGGAAAGAGCTTGGCGTCGCGTAGGAGGAGCTGTATGAGCTGTGCAGCCGAGGCGCCAAATTAGTCCAAGAGCTGCAGAAGGATCTCCGTTGAGAAGTCGTATGTGTGCGTGTGTGTGTGTTTGAGGGGGGTAGGAAGGGGGAGGGGGGGGAAAGGGAAGGAGAACGAGAGGGAGGAAGGAGGGCAGGAGGGAGGTTTGGTTGGTTGGTATGAAGTAGGTGAATTGTGTTGGAGAAGACTAGGTACCTAGACAGTGAAATTGTACGATTGAGGAGGGTCGGGAAGGGAAGAAAATCGTGGGATTGGAACGGTGTGAGAAGAGATGAAAGGTCAGGCAAAGTAAGGTAGGAGGGTAGGACGAAGCTACGGAGGAAAGATCAAGGCGCGGGCCGGACGAGACTCGTCGAGGTTTTTGGGTGAGCTCCGAGGACGAAGAGTGTGACGAAATCGCCAGTGAATTGGACTGGGGGGGGTGTGGATGGGGGATGGGGTCAACGGGCAATTGGCATGGTGCGAGAGAAGTGAACATGGAGCATGGAGCATGGAGCAGGCGTGGAGCGGGCCATGGAACCAGGAGTAAGGTATGGGGCATGGAGCATGGAGCAGGGCGGCAGAGACATGGGCCTAGTGCGCCATAGGCCCCCAGTGAGGAAATGTTGGTGCTGGTGGGGTGACAGCCAGCCCAGGCCCTCAATGCCTCTCTCTCTGTACGACGACACACGACTTTTGCCCTGCTTGGGAGTCTGGGGCCACTGGGCCACTGAATTCCCGTGCCACGACACGATGTTTGACAACTGGCCATCAGGACAAGCGCCGTCGCCATCTAGGACGAGGAAAGAGCGAGGCCAGGGGCAAGGACCGGAGCCAGGACCGAAAGCATGAGAGAAGCCGTGGAGGGACTGGAAAGGGGACTTTGTTGATCTCCTTAGGCTGCATGTTGAATGTCCATCAGTAAGACCGTGAGGGCCCGAGATTTGATGCATCATGGCCCCCATGGCGGCCCAGGCCAGGAGGCCGGCCCGGACGGAACAGCAAGCTGCGTGGTGAGAATCGGGTCGTCGCCTGGGATGCGTGATGTGAGGTGAGCTGCGCTGCGCTGCTGCATGGCCCCGAGATCGTTGAACCACCACCACCTGTCGGACTTCAGACCTGACAACTGTATCCGTAGCTGTGATGGCCTTCCATAGGGGGCGTCTGCGGGGAACGCTCGTTGTCGTCCAATGCCCAGTCTCCAATTCCAGCGAGGAAACCTTGGCTACGGGCCCCTCTTTTTTCTTTTTTTTCCTTCCAATTCCCCTGGCTTTGGAAGTTCCTTCCCGTCGTCATGCCAGGTAAAGGCATGGGTTGCCAACCTGACTGGAACGCGGCCTGAGGCGGTTGCAGTGCCCGGTAAGGTGTCCCGGAGCGGCCTCTGGATTTGGAAAACCACGCAGCGGCGCTGGAAAAAGCTCGGGTGTTGGAAGCAGCCCTTGGCCGTCCGTCATTGGTCCAAGCGCTCTTATTCGGCCCCTCCGGTGCGACCAATTGGCTCCGGCGTGGTCCCGATCATCGATGCCTTTTGTTCTTTCCCGCTCGCTTGTTCTTTTTTGTTTATTTTTCCTTCTCAACAATGCTCCTGTCCTGCATTCGTTCCGTTCCTTTCCGCCCAGCCTGGGAAACAGGAAACATGGGCCCCGTGGAAGCCCGCATGCTGCCCCGGGGGAAACTCTCCCCATCCGGGACGATGATGAAAGATGGGGGAGAAGCCTCCGTCCGGGCCATGCCACGCGCCACGCCACTCGACGCTCATGGCGGCTCATGACAGCACGCGCAGGGGCGCTGACAAGTGACACTTTCCCACCGTCCCACGGTGGCCCACTTCTGCGCCGAAGAAGCTCCCGTACCCCATCCACCATCGCCCACCCGGGCGGGCCACCGAATATGCCGGAAGCTGGAAAATGGGAACACGTTGACCATAGAGGGCTGACTAGAAGCACAGAAAAAGAAAACAAGAAGAAAGAACAAGAAGAAGAAAAAACGAATGGACGCATGCAAGATAACCAATAGAGAAAGGATGAAATGCGCGAGAAGGCAGAGAGGGTGTTTGTGTGAAAGAAAGATATGGAGCGAGAGGCAAAGACAAGGGGGGGGCAAATGATTTGTTGACTCGGAGAGTGGATTTTCAAGCTGAGGGACGGGGTCCGACGCGGAAACAACAATTTGTCTGATGAACTGGATGGGAAATGGAGAATCCGCGCTGCTGCAGAGGTACTTACTAAGACGAGCACTAGGAACACGACCGAGCAAAGGCCGTACCAAAACGAGGAGACCCCATGGGAGACCAGGAAGCTGCTCCTCCTTCTCCGGCGTCGTGGATCGCCGGGTTTGACTTTTGGCAGGGCTTTGGCTTTGACGCTGGATCGTCGTCGACGGCCACCGTTACCGTTGCCGCCGGTCGTCTTGATCGTATTGGTCGCCTCGTTTGTCTGGGTCTGTGGGAGGATGCCGCTATCGCCAAGTGTCAACCCCGTCTCGCTGTCGCATGCGGCGTTGTCGCCATCGTCGAGGCCGGTGTCCAATACGGCAACGGCCGGGCCTTTATCATGATGCAGCATTTGATGAAGCTGTTTCTGACCGTCGGCATGCTGCTGCTGCTTAGCATCTTGTCGTCGGCCCTGCCGCCCGTCGACGTCTTGATAGCCCGTACCAAGACCGCCCGCGCGCCAATCGGCGCCTCGCCTTTGCAGGTTGGCCGACAATGTGCCGGTGTTTGCTGTGTGTGCGGAAGTACAGGAGTTCTCGCTGTGGGCGCGTCACTGCACCTCACTGCGAAATCTCCCGCCTTCTCTGCTCAAGACTCTCGGCGCTCACGCTCTCCTGGTCGGAACAACGGCCAGGCGAGTGCGTTTGTGTGCGCCGTGAGCGCTGTATACGCCGGGTGCGGGACAATGGCGGCGGTGACGGTGCTTCTGCCGCTGAATTTCTCCCTCTCGGCCCTTTGGAGGAGACGGCAAGCGTTTAAACGGCCCGTCTGTAATTAGTCTCCCGGGTGTGACGCTGTGGGTGGACGAAGAGGACCCAGGCCTGTTCCCCCAATGAGGTCATGAATGGGGTTCCCAGGTGCCAGGGGTCTCTTGCGCCAAATTCTGATGTCCTCGTGCCCGTGGATTCGTGGGTTGAGCGCGCGACGGCGGGGTCTAGCGGGCAATAAGAGCAAGTGTGTTTACGGGTGACGGGAATGGAGAAATGAGAATTGGCACGCGGAGAGAGTTGTTGATCGAGGGGATCGCCCGACGTCTGCCGCCGTGTCGTTCAACTGCTCGTAATGGTCGTGCGCCGATCACCCTTCCTCAGACTCAGGGTCCCTTCGGGTCTGGCGCCGGGTCGGTTCCAAGATCTCGGGTCTCGAAATAGCTGGGTCGGACGGAGGATAGATAGGTACCTAATGTGTGAATTCAAGTGGTTTTCGCCGCCAGTCGAGTCTTATGACCGGACGTTTGGTGGCTTGGCTTGGTATTAATAGGCTGTGCTCTCCGGCTTCTGCTTGATTGATTGCGAGTGTCGAACCGCTCGATCGCGGTCCCTTCTTACTTCTCCAGCCGACTAGCGTCTGTAGTTGTATGTCATGCGACTGCCCAAGCGCTTTTAGAAACCGGTCCCTCCCGTGCAAGGAAGTTGGATGGTCGTCGTAGTAAGTAGTACGGATGTGTGAAGTGACGCGAGTTTGGCAAGGCGAGGTGCAGTCGTGGTCTAGCTCACTTCACCTTTTGGAGGGGTGATTGCAGGCGGGTGGCACGTCAATGTGCAGGATCTTGATCGGTGTGTGCGATGGCCCTCGCCAGACACAACACACTGCCCTGTTTCCCGGTTTCCAGGTTTCCCGGTTTTGGCCTTGGTCTTGGTTTTTGCCTTAGTGACCAGGTGGAATTGGCCCGCGGCAGCGGTGATGAGGCGTACTCGACGAGACTCTTGATTCGCCAGCTATCGTTTGAACGAGTTGCGGGTGGTTGTGGTTGACGTGGAACAAAACTTGCTCGACAATCAGATAAGACGACGGGTTCCTCTGACGACGCTTGTGCCGCCCGACCAAGACGAGTGAAAAGATGCGGGCGACAGAAATATGAGTTGGCCCATCCGCGAGAGGAAGACAAAGAGAGGAGGTTGGCGCGCAAGTTGTGTCTACGTCCGTCTGCCTTTCCCCTCCTCTTCTCGTCCGACGAAAGGGGGTTCTCGAGCAATTCTCTTGCATGCGAGGGCTTCCTGCAAAGGTGGAGGGTGCGCTGGATAGGAATGTGAGCTGACCACTCAGGTCCCTTATCAAATCGTTGCAGGGTCCGCCCAACTGTGCGGTGTGAACTGCAGGACCCGGGGTCCAGAGGCTGATCGTTGGAGAATCTCCAGCCGCTGCAAATGGGGTGCCGCCACGAGCCGTGTCGGTTGTTGCTTGCCCGTCTGATGACTGGGGGGGTGAGAGAGACGACGGCGACGAGGAAGTGCACGAGATGACAATGTGGAAAGATCCGGGAAACGGCGAACGAAAAAAGGGGCCCACGATGCTGTACGCACTGAATTGATTACCTACTCTAGTACTCGACGAACAACGAGCAAGGAGGCTTGAAACGAGGCCCCCCTAACGAGAACGGGCCTCTGTCTCCAACTCCAAGTCTCTTTGCTCTGCCCACGTTGGCCACCCTCCCCCAGCTTTTGGTCGGGGGCTTCCACAAAGCCCCGGTCATTGAGATACCCTCAGCCGGGTGAATCTTGCACACGGACCAAATATGACAGATTGTTGCCTTTTGGGATATTATGGTACTTCCCAGTCCGTCTATGATGCTCATCCATAATACATGCCCCATGCTTCGTTTCTCATGACATGATATACGCACGCATCGCCAACATGCTTGGAACCACATTTTTTCTCTGTCTTCCAAAACGGAATCTTTTACCCCACCGAGTCATTCTGTCACAGAAGAACAGCAAGTACGGAAACCTGATGTTAGTTCAATACCATCACAACCTCACGCATCCGGTGCAAAGGTCCTCTTGACAATGAAGAACGACACCATGAGCAGCGCGGCGCAAGTCATGAAGACGTTGTTCCTGTGTCCGTCGCCTGTTTTCTGATTAGCTCATTGTTATCCATTGTTTTGCGCACAACTTACCCTCTTCGTCCAGGCTATGGGCCACGACAACAAACACGTTGAGTGGAAGCCTCAGCAGGCTGTACACGCGTGCTCGCACGCCGTCCTCGACAACCTGGCTCTTCAGGAAGGACATACTGGGGAAGTACGCGCCGATGGATGCCTCCACCATACACAGAGCCCAGAATAGCAGCTTTTCGCTGTCAATCAGGACGGCAGCCGAGAGACAGCAGCTCACCAAGAGCACGACGATCATCAGAATGTTTGAAGTCGTTTCCTTGGTGTGGGCCTTGGTGGAGAGCGAGAAGAAGGCAGACCCGGCCATCATAGCACACATGAAGCTTGAGAAGATGAGCCCAAATGGCAGCTCCTCGTCCGAGCCGGACCTCGTTCTCGCGCTCTTCAGCGCCGCAGACCAAAAGAAAACAAACAGGTACATGGCGCCCTCGAAAAACGTCGACGTCAGGCCCAGAGACAATATGCGCCTGTCGCCTACGATCATGCGGATTCCGCTCTTGACATCTGCGAGGGACGACGTCGCCGGGCCAGCCTGCTTGGTTCCGTAGTTCTCCTTCCACCTTCTCGAGATCAAGAACATGGCGATTGCCGAACACGCCACGCTTGCCATGAAAGGCCAGACACGACCGCCCAGAGCGCCGACCAGGATGTCACCGACGACGCCGGAAAGGATCGCAACGATAGAGCTGACGGTGGTCATGTTGCCAAAGATGGAGCCCAGCTTGAGGTTCGTCCGCGACAGGCCACGCTGGTTGTATTCCGTGATCATCCATGCCTCGAACACGCTGTAGAGCAGGGTCGTCGAGATGCCGCCGCAAAATCGCCCAACAAACAAAATGAACAGGTCGTCCGTGAGCATAGTCAGGCAGGTGAGAATGTAGGTGACACAGTACGCGATACATGCGAGACGGCGGCCGTACCGATCAGCGAGTTCGCCGGCGAACGAGGCTGACATGGCACCGGAGACGAACCCAGCGGCATAGAGGGCGGCGACAATCTTTTCGGGTATGTTCTTCTCGTACTTGTAAATGGCATAGATATGCGGGCCCTGTCTCTTTCGTCAGCTCGGACACCATCGATACCGTCAAGGTCCCGTTACCTGCAGCCAGTCCGCCGCCATTGCCAGGGCGTAGACGGGGAAGAAGTCGAGCCGGAACTGTCGGATGGCGGCCTGCGACTCGGCGGGCTCCGTGAGCAGGTGGCGCAACTCGATGTCGTCGTTACCGCCGGCCTCCTCTACACCGGCAGCCTCCTGCTTCAGCTCATCAAGGTCTTCTTGCTCCTGGCGCTTGTACTGGCGGTAGAGCATGTACCCGTTCCCCGCCGCGAAAACGGCCAGATTTATCTGGTAGAAAGACATGTTGTCGGAGTTGATGCTTTCAGAAAGGTGCAGGAAGCTGGAGGACAGACAACACGTCGTGATTTGGGACGTCGGGCCAGCCTAATAAAGCTATCGAGGCGGCGGGCAAGCACTCCACGAGCCAAGTATCAGCAGGTGTCGCGTAGCTCGGGATATCCCAACCTTGGACGTGTCTCAGCTGCCCTTGGGTCGGTGGTGTCAAAGGCTGGAATGTACCAAATGGAGGAATCTCAAGGGAGTCGTGATGGTGGACAGTGAGTAGAGCACCGTAGGTAGGCATGTACAGATGGATAAATGGTTTAAGGTGAACGGCAGGAGGGGACGAGGTTTGCATACTGACTCCCGAGAGAATGGAAGGGGCCGCGGTCTGTGACCCGTCGTTCTTGCCAGGCCTCAGTTGAACGGTTGCGATAGGGAGTGAAGGGGACCCAGGATGCCTAAGATGCATGGAAACGGATGATAAGAGGGGAGATTCCCACGCCGATTCAGTTACAGCCGGGTGATACTGAATTCTGTAACGCCGCCCCTTGAACGGTACCCGCCACTCACCAGTGACATGTTTCGAGACCGCACCGGCCGCCTCCGCAGTGAAGAAGTAGAGTTTGGCTGCCCTTGATATCCCTGGTTTAACCCAAATCCCGCCGTGGATGACCCAGTCCGGCGGCCATTAACTGGGAAGGCGGCCATTGCCCAATCAGAGCTATCCGTAGATCCCAGGCTGGGCTTCAATCCAGCCCAAGTTGGTTACTGACAACTTGTACGGCAAAGGGATGACGGGAACGGCGAGCACTAGTACCCTTTCCCCAAGCCCAGTAGGTGATGGTCGCGACGGCAAGACATACGGACGAGGGAAGGGGCAAGTAAGTTGTCCAGGTAGGGAACAGACATGCGACATTGGAGCTAGACCGCTCCCTCGAATGCCTCTACAGACTTGCATGGCGCTGAACAATCGGAATGTAGTGCAAATGGATTTGCGCTGCACACATCCCTGCGTAGAGCACAATTGAGGAGAGAACAGATAACGAGAACGGAGAGAAAGTGGGAAGAAGCTCTCACACAGGTCATCATCGACCACGAGGAATCGTCTATAACCTTGAGTCTCGTTGACATCAGCGTGGGCATATCGGCATGCGGCTCTAGCCAAACTCTGGGCCATCAACGGCCCGGGTTCCAGACTCCGTCATAAACACTCACGAGGAGACGTGCCGGGCGGCGTCGAGGAGCCTCCACCAGGCATGTGAACGCTTCACCGGACCCGACGTCTCGGCGACGGTGAGAGTGGGTTCCGGCCAACGGGGTCGCCGTTCCTTACCGTCCATCAAACATCCTTGTCCCTGGTGGAAGCGTCGGATCTCGCCGGGGCCAATCCGGAGCTCGGGAGCTGCTCCGAGGAGATGAACCCACTGAAACGACGGAACACCTGGCAGTGATCAGGAAATAACCAGCATACATCGTGTGTACTCTGTAGGTGGGTTCTCCATCCCGAACTTGGTGGTGGGAACGTGGCGGCGCAGTCGAGTCCGCACGGGGCCCTCGCGACACCCGTCCAGGGTACCGAAGGAGAGAATGTCGGTTCCGTCCCAGCGAGCCAGAACCGAGATAGATGTGCCCCGGCGGTCGGTGAAGCTCTGCCGTTTAAAAATATATATATAAAAAGGCCAACGCTTTCTGCCTAGACGGCCACGCCATCCGTCACTTGTCGGGAATGGCGGCAGGACAATATGGCACCGGCCGGATGGACGGCCGTCGGTCGGTTCATTTTGGCAGAGTTGGCTCGCATCGCAACATCCATCAGCTCGGGGCTCTGGGAAGCGCTCGTACGCGCGAACAGGAGAGGGAGAGCTGCTGCTAAACCTCCCCGAAAGGCTGTGCGGCTGAGCTTGCGCAGGCCGACCAGAGGAGGATGCACTCTGTCAGGCCTATCAGACGCGCCTGGGGGTGGTTGTGCTACGCCTCACAGGGCCCTAGCAGCCCCATTGTGGGAAGGCATTGCCCCCCGTGTCCCGTGGTTCGTACCGGCAAGTCTCCCGACGGTTCGCGCAGAGGACTCTCGCTAGCTCATGTACTTGTCGACTGGTGCAGCTGAGGCGTTGCGTTGTCGTCGTGAAGTTTCGAGAGCATCGGCGCCGGCAAGGCTTTCTCTCCAGCCAGTCGGGCCCGGGCAGGCATCTAAACACAAGTGGCGAAACCTGTAGACTGTGTGGTTGAGGCTCCCAGTCCTGGCCTTCTCGGAGGTGAATGGAGATGAACTGAAGTGAAAGGGGGGGGGCTCTGGATGGCGGATGGCAACACGAATTGTGAATAAGAGAACGGTGGATGACAGGACCAGATCCTTCGTCTGCCCCACCTTTAGGCCTTGCTAAATCATGGCTGGGAGGGATGAGCATCAGCATTTTCTGTGGGACGTTGGGACTCGAGAACTGCCCTTGTCGCTAGTTGGCACCGATGGATTTGGGATGGGAATGGAAGAGCCATTTGCGCATGTCACAGTCAGCGTCGGTTTCATCATCCAGACAGAAAAGGTTCATTGACATTTCGGGGCCATTTCTTGAAGCCAGCAGGAAGAGGGGAAGGTAGTTAGTTCGATTAGGTGTTCGGCTAGAAAAGATGGAATGGAAGAAACTTGAGGAGGTGTAGGGGGCCCCTTGAGAAAGTCCTTGAGTCCCGAGGATGTGGAAGCGGTAGGACAGCAGCCAATGGATACGGGATACGGGATAGCTACTCTGGACATACATGAACAGTACTCCGTCCAGAGTACAGGCCCAACCTAAACTGGCGGGGTTAGCACGAAAAGAGCAGAAAGAGGGAAAAAGCACGGGGGCTACGGATACACCGCCCAACCTCCCTCCTTCTGCCCATCTTCCTCGTTCTCGTTTCCGTTCCAGGAGCCAGGACAAAGAGTCCCCCTCGGCGACGCAGAGACAAAAACAAATTGTTGCACAATTTGTTTAATCAAACACACGGGGTAAAAGCGACATGCGAGACCAATGGCAAATGGTGCTCTGTGTCTCTCTCCGGAGGTTGCGAGGAACCCCCGGCCAAGTCCTTCGTGGCGGCGGGCTGCATGTGGAATCCATCCCTCCCCTCCCCTCCATCGACAATGTACGGTCCGCGTATTCATTCACTCGTCCTCGACAAAGTCCTACGCAACAAAGTCCTGCATCTCATCCCTGACCCGTCAGAACTCTTCCTGGGGCCATCTTAGCGCCCCCCCGGTTCCGAATCGCATGCAATAACATACTACCGGCCAGCCCCCGCCCCCTTCTTTCACCGGCAGACTAGGGCTAGGAGAAGAGGGCGACGAGAACCAGCAGGCCATCGGAAACCGGAATCACTGGTGGTAATCGGTTTCGCGAGAAACGTCCTGGTCGGGCGTCAATGGAAGAAAGCCGTGCCCCATGACGCCAGGTCCCCTTGACCAACCGCAACCCAAGAGCAGCCGATGGCTTGCAGTCATGGCTTGCCCCAGAGGCCTTGACTGAATTCTCTTCTCTGGGACCGAAGCCGTCTCGCATCGTATCGTATCGATTGGGATGGAGCCCACCCTGTCTCCAGAACCCGATGCTGCTGACAAAACGGCACTCGCCTGCCGCGCACCGGGGAGGCCGTCTCCAGTTCTCCGCGAGACCGGCGGCATTCTCCACTGCCCTTGTCGACTGTTGTTCGTTACACCCTGCCAGCCGCCGCCGTCAGGCATCGCCGTGTCCCCCGACGGGAACGGCAGGGTTGAGTATGTTCCTCATACATCGAGATTAGGGCGATTCCCCTTTGGTGTACCGAAGAGGCTCCCATCGACCCCATCCCACTGGATGCTTGCATCTCTCGTTCCGAGCCCATCAGGTGCATGTGTGGGGTTAAAATGTTGACACACATTCAGCTCCAGCTCAAGGTTTGGCCTCAGCTCTGCTTCTGTGCCGTCCATCTGCCATCCTCGGGCCGCTGGCACACTCGGAGAGTCCAAGGGTGTGAGGAATGGCTGACAAAGATGCCCCCTCCCTTTCCCGTCGCCCAATGTTTGTGTCCCTCTGACACGAGCACCGGCCCAAAAAGCCTGTCTCGAGATGCGCCTGGTGCAGTGTAGAGATGTAGTCAGTAGTGACAGCGCCCCTACTTGAGTGCCTCCTCTTCGACGGTTGGGTCTCCAGACATGGACAACGGTGACGCGGAGATGGGACGAAACCCTTCGGGCACCTGGGTCTGACCGCAGTAGAGACGACAGGCCGCTGACCATGGAGCGAGTGAGAGTGTGCGTCTGTCCTGACATGCAAATAGGTAAGCAACTGTAACAAGCACCTTGCCCAGCCAACGACAGCGAGTTGTACAGCAGGTGTGGTAGATGGAAGGGAGAGGGAGGGAGATGCTTGCGCGGTACAGGCAAAGGCACAGGCACACACACACACACACACAAACACACACACATACATACATACAACACCCACTGGCCAGTTTCAGGCATCGTCGACCGGAAACAGACAACAGCAGCAGCTCCAAGCATTCATTCCCTTCCGCGCTGTACTGCAAACACAGTTCAAGTTGGTTCGACGAAGCGTCCCTTTCAGCCTTACACTGCGCAGAGGGCGAGCCGGGTGGGTGGTGCTTGTGTGTTGGGTCGGTTCCTCTGCCTAGCGCACCCGCAGGCTTCGTTTTAGTGTCGTCAGCTGCTGGCGCGATACATCAGCCACTGGGCCCCGGTTTTCTTTCCTGCCTGGTCCTAGATCCTGGATCGGTTGTTCCCGACAGGTGTCTTCTGGGTGTCACCCCTGCGAACAGCGACTTCTTTCCTGTCTAGATACCTGATTAGGTACCTACCTTGGTACCTAGGACCAGTACAGGGCATCTTGCTCAGCGTCCTATCCCCAGCAGTACCCGTCAAAGGAAGGGGAAAATGGAGGGGGGAAACATCGCAGCAGCCAGCAGTAGCAGGAGCAGTGGTGGTAAGTTACGAGGCACAAACAAAGCTGAAAACCCATCTAGCTAGGTAGGTAAGTGGGTAGAGAGACAGGGAAAGAGAGAGAATACCTTTCCTAGATACCTTAGGGGCCTAGGCAAGCAAACAAGCAAAGAAGAAACTGACAGGAGGCAGCAAAACGGACTCGTAGCATCTAGGTAGACAGACAGACAGACAGACAGACAGCCTGTCTGCAATCTTCATGCCCCTAATCTTGCCCATCGTCACCATCACCATCATTGCTATCCTCTTCCTCCTTCTCTTCTTCTCCTTCCTTGTCAACCACCAGCGCCCCCGAATCCTGCCGACCCACCATCATTCATCGCTGAGCCATCCTTCGCCTTTGGTCTCGGTTCCCAAGCCCAACGACTTGCTGTTAACGACGGTCAGCTTACTGAAATTACGGAAAGGGTACGGATACCCATCAAAAATTCCGTTTCCCCTCACAACCATCACTCCACTTCACCAAGACGAGGAGAGAGAAGGAGAAGAAAAGAGCAGGGGGAAAAAACACACAACCATCCCAGTCAAGTCAAGTCGCCCATTCGTCCCATCCCACCCGAGCCTCTCACAGCCGCCCACACACAATCACACTCTAGCTGGCATCCGCGCTTTCGACAGTCAGTGGTGTTTCCACAGCGATCCTCCCCTCTCCTCTGTCCGCAACCGCATCATCCCAGAAACGGCGGAGAAGCAAGCAAGCGCCCACGCTCACGGCCATCACGCTCACTAGCCACTCACTACCTCACCTATCTTACCTTACGCTTAACCTTACCTAGGTACATACACATACATGCATACATACACACGCCAGTGACCGGCCCACGCTCTATGCTCCACGCTCCACCCCCTCTACCAAACCGCGAACCACGCCTCCCCCAAATTCCCACTTGATACGGATACTCACCCCTCCCAGCCTGAGCGTCTGAACCGTGGCAGTGGCAGTGGCAGTGGCAGTGGCAGTGGCCCAGCGGCCCAGTTCTATTTTCTCACTCCTTCCCACCTATTCCTCCCTCTTGCTCGGTTTTTTTTTTCCTTTTCCCTTCCCGCCCTCGTCTTGTCAAGCGTCACGCCCACCCCGCCGAACCGTCGCAGCAGCTGAGTCGTTCGTTCCTTGAGTACTGGATCCTCATCAAGTCCTCAGTCCTCAGCCCTCAAAGTCCCGTTTTGACGGGTTTTGTTGCCTGTCTGCCAGCTTGCCAGCCAATCAGACTGCTGACTGACTGACTTGGACGGTCAGTCTCTCCTGTCCTGGGTTTCGTTCCGTCTCGACTACCACTACCACCACCACCCCCCTCCCTGACCCTTTCATCCCCTCTTCCACTCACTCCCCGACCCCCCGACCGAACCTCGACACCCCAGCCCGGTCCAGCAGCCGCAGCAACAAGTCCTAAAAGTCTAAGCCCAGGCCATCATCCCGCCGCCGATTACCTACCACCACCAAAACCACTACCACACCAACCGCAACCTTACCACCAACTTGCTGGAACCACAACGCAACGCACCGCACCGCACCGCACGGCTGCCGACGCCTGCAACCCAAACCGATATACCCTCTGCTCGTCCTGCCCACCTGGGCCCTCGCTCCTCTCCCCTTTCTTCTTCCTCCCCCCATATTCCCTTATGAGCTTTTCCAACTCTCGCCTGAAAGGCTTTGGTTTCGGTAAACGCAAGTCAACTGCCAGCATCCAAACGCCCGATCCGAACCACACTTCCAGCCCGACCCCTCCTCCCCAGGCCGGTCACCCTTCTGGTGCCCCTCAAATACCGCAGCAGCTTCCCATCCGACCAGGTTCCATCGCCTCGACCTCGTCCGCCTCAATCGCCCCCATGAATCACCCAGGCTCCGGCAACCGCCCTCCGAGCTACTCGGCCAACTTCCCTCCCGGCGCTCCTCCCCCCATGGGCCGTACGAGTCCCATGACCGGTCAAGGCCCGGCTCGCACTCCTCCCAGCCAGATGGTCGGCGGTCCCCCGCCCATCAACACTGGCGCTCCCGTCGCTGGTTACCCGCCTCAGCTGCCTCCCATCGGTGGCCAAGGCCATCCCATGGGCGGTCCTCCTCAGTACGGCGGCGGCGGCGGTGGTGGTGGCGGCTACCCTCCTCCGGGCCCTCCTCAAGGCCAGCCCTTGGCGCAATACCAGCGTGGAGGCAACGCCGCCGAGGTTGAGGGCAACAGCAGGAATAAGGCCCAGCTGATTGTCGGTATCGATTTTGTACGTACCTCAACGATCATCGGAGTCGGCGAAGCTTTCGCTGTGCTTTTGGGCCGAGTCGCTGACACGAATTGCAGGGTACGACTTTCTCGGGTGTTGCCTTTGCATTTGCCACAAACAACGAAGCCAAAGAGGACATCATTACGGAATGGCCTGGTGCCGGATCATACACGAAGCAAAAGGTTGTCCCGAGCCCCGAATTCTGTGTGGTCGTGGTCTGTCCACTTGTACCCCTCCCCGCTAACGGCTCCTTTGTCTGTCTCTAGATCCCCACCGTCCTCTACTACGATCAATACCAGAAGGTTGTTGGCTGGGGACCCGATATTGCCGATGCTCTTGCGCCTACTGGATACCCGAAGCCCGGCGTGCAAAAGGTCGAATGGTTCAAGCTGCAGCTCATGTTGTCCGGCAACACATACATCGACCCCATCAACCTGCCCCCTCTGCCCCCCGGAAAGTCCGAGATCGATGTCGCCGCCGACTACCTCTTCAAGCTCCGCCAGGCGATGCGCTCTGCGCTACAGAAGACTCTCGGTGAGGTCTTTAACCGTGAGGAGCGCAACATTCGCTACTACCTGACGGTGCCCGCCATCTGGAACGATGCCGGCAAGGCTGCGACCAGAGCTGCTGCCATCCAGGCCGGCTTCCTCCGAGACGAGAATGATAACCGGTTGACGCTGGTCTCCGAGCCCGAGGCGGCCGCCATTTTCTGTTCCAAGACGGGTCTTCTAAACCTGAAGGTGCACGACGCCGTGCTGATTGTCGATTGCGGTGGTGGCACTGTTGATTTGATCGCGTACGAGGTTGAGGAAGAGAACCCCTTTACGGTGGCTGAGTGCACGGCAGGATCCGGTGACTCGTGCGGCTCGACGGCTCTGAACCGCAACTTTAGCAACATCTTGCGTACCAAGATCCGCAAGATGAAGCTGCCCGACGGATCCAAGACAGCCGGGCGCGTCTACGCCAAGTGCATCATGGACTTTGAGAACCGCATCAAGGCCGACTTCCGCAATAACGGTCAGAAGTGGGCCGTCGACGTGGGTATCGAGGCCGAGTTCCCCGAGGCCGGCATCGAGGAGGGCTACATGACCTTCACCAACGAGGAGATTCTGCAGTGCTTCGAGCCCGTCGTCAACCGCATTCTCGAGCTCGTCCGAAACCAGATCATTGCCATTCAGGCGCAGAACCGCACACTGCAGAACATCCTCGTCGTCGGTGGTTTCGGTGCATCCGAGTACCTCTTTCAGCAGATCAAGCTCCACGTCCCCCCTCAGTTCCAGTCCAAGGTCGTTCGTCCGATGGACTCGGTCGCCGCCATCGTCAAGGGCGCCGTCACGGCCGGCATTACCGAGCGCGTCGTCACCCACCGCGTCGCGCGTCGCCACTACCTCATGGCCACCCTGCAGCCCTTCAAGGAGGGCTACCACCCGGAGGCGTACCGCGTGCCGTCCCTCGACGGCAAGGACCGTTGCAAGTTCACGCGGCAGATCTTTGTGCAGAAGGGCCAGAAGGTCAAGATTGGCGAGCCTGTCAAGGTCTCGTTCTTCCGACAAGTCGCCCCCGGCGCTACGCTTATGTATGAAGATATTCTGTACGCCTGCGACGACGACGTCTGCCCGGAGTACACCAAGGACCCTCGTAAGTTATATGCATCCATTCCGATTACTATCGCTAACACACCCTCGCGCCAGGCATCAAGGAAGTGGTCACGCTCACCTCGGACCTGTCCCGCAAGAACCTCGAAAAGGACTTTGAGAGAATGGACACGCCACAAGGCACGTTCTACCGTGTCTACTTTGACATTTACCTGACGCTTGACGGATCCGAGTTCAGCGCAGAGCTCGTCTGCCAGGGCGAGGTTATGGGTCGCTGCAGAGCGCGCTTCAGGTAAAGGCGGGGGGGCGGTGGGGGTTGAAAGTGGGGGGGCGCAGAGAAGACAGACTGCCAGAGGGAAGGGGAAGGAAGGGGGGAGAGAAAGATTGATAATGTTTGCCGGCTTGCATTGGGCATTTCGTTTCCATACACTCGGATGATACCTCGAAAAGGTGACAGGGGCCGGAAGGACAGCCGAGGCTTATAATGGCCAAGAGTATATATCACGAAGAGCCCTCCCAGGACAGACGACTGGAAGACGGGGGTTGGATTTTGGGAGGGGTTTTATGACACTGAAGGATGATGGCCTACTGTCAAATGTAGACGCACGACATTCCCAGCACGGGATAAATCAAGTTATTTCACATGAATGCGGCACCCATGGGGCATCCGGGAGCATACAGGGGCGCCGTCGAGGACCCGAACAGGACGTGTGAGGCCATTAGCAAGAAAGACCGCTTGCTGCGAAGCAAAACTCGATACACCATGCGGGAGTCGTATCGATCGCCCATGCTTCTGCGAGTCCCTGATAGCGACGATGGCGGTGACCAATGGTAGCGATCTGTCTATTGAGGCTACTGAGACTGTGCGTGAGATGACGGAGGATGTTTGGCATGATGTAGATGCTGACTCTACCCTCCCTACCTTGGCCGCCCTCCGCCTCCTCCTCAGCCACAATATTCCTTGAGTGGAGACACTGCGACGCGCGGGGGAGGGGAAGAGCAGCCAAGCAAGGAAGGCCCCTCGTCGCCAACAAGCCGAGCTGGACCCTGCAGTTCCAATATGGGAAACCGGGCAGCCAGTCGTGCCTGCGTGCGTCATCGTCTTTCGTCTGAACAGCCTGGACATGACATGAACCAGCCAACAGGCAAGGCAGGCTCAACCCGAGGGCGTCGACAAGTGTCAACGGGCAGCACTTGGCAGCACTTTGGATTAGGTACATCAAGCAAGCCCCCGTTCGGCGTGCAGCCGTATCGGACCTGATATGATGTGATGGGATGCTGCCTTCACGTTCTCTGGGCAACATCAAACATCTTCATCACCCTCGACCTCGCACTCTCGACGAGGTTCACCGCGCTACGAACCCCATCTCCGTCTCTCCTATTCGGCCCCATTCGCCCACGCACTCTCACTACCTTGTATACCGTGTGAATCATTAGCTTCGACCATTTGCATCCCGGGACCAGCACTATTTTGTCTCGCGGCCCTACGACCCAATTCTTGTTCCTGTTCCCGTTCCCGTTCCCACCCATCGGTACCATCCGACCAACCTGCTGCTCCCACCTGGCTCACCTCTGACACTACTTTGCGCGAGCAGGGATAATCAGGTATTGGCCCTCGATCAAGCAAGCCGATCACCCTTTGGAGTCTCGCCGCCCCTTGCCTACATTCACCCGCCTGTCCACGCTCTGTACGTCACTCGACGCAGGTCCTTCGCCAACCATTGGTGGCGCTTAATCACCTTCGCGCTGGCGCCGGCCGTATATCTATACAAGCTCGTCGTCTCTCGGGACCATGGAAGCTCGGGTCCTCTGAATCATGCATTGTCACAGCATCCTGGCGTAAAGCACACCTCTGATCCACCCAATCTTCAACCATCACTTCTGATCCTCCCCATCATCCTTTCACTTTGTTTGAACGGCAACAGCAACCGGCCAGAGACGCCCACCGCGCGAACAATGAGGCAGCCGACGCCGAGGAAACGCGACAAGCAGCGCTGCAAGAGAGCCACTCGGGGCATGCTCGTGGTTCTGGCCCTCGCTTCCCAGCTACCGGCCACCAGTGCTATCGTGTTCCCCAGCCATCACGCGAACTACAAGACCGATTACCTCCAGCTCAACAAGCGGTATAACCCTGCTCGACGAGGACCGCCCGAGGACTGGAATGGGAGGATACCGTTGAAGATCACCAACTCCTGTCCCGAGACGGTCTGGCCCGGCATCACGACGCAGCATGGCGTCGGCCCCGGCACCGGAGGCTTCGAGCTCGCCTCGGGTGAAAGCCGAGATATGTGGGTTGGGCCGACATGGCAGGGTCGTGCATGGGGGAGAACCAACTGCACCGTCAATGGAGAATCGGCTGGCTGCACGACGGGTGACTGCTTTGGAAAGCTTGACTGCGAATTCAGTGTAAGTCTCATGTTCCACATTGAGTGAACCAGCGCTGATCGGTACAGGGCGCCGTCCCCGCGACCCTTGCCGAGTTCAACCTTGCCGGGGGCGTCTCCGGGAGGCAGACGTTCTACGACATCTCTCTCGTCGACGGCTACAACATCCCCGTCGGCATCAACTACATCCCCGCCAAGAACACCTCGTACATCCCCCCCAATCTGACAAACTGCGCATGCATCGCCACGACGGGCTTCATGGCACAGCGCTCGGCAAGCGGTGCCGTCTACACCAACAGCACATATCCTGTCCCTTGGGAACCAAATGAATCCAACGACAGTGTCCGAGACTGGTGCCCCTGGCCCTTGCTATCCAACCCGCCTGACAAGCCCGGTGACGGAGTCTACCCCTACCCTGATGACAACATTCGTCGTCCCACCTTCAGCCCGTGCAAGAGCCAATGCGCGGCCACGAACTCGGATCACGACTGCTGTATAGGCAAATGGCACGACCCCGACAAATGCAAGCCGGGCTTGTACTCCAGGCACGCCAAGGCTATGTGTCCTGACGCTTATAGCTTTGCCTTTGACGACCAGACCTCGACATTCATCATCCCCTCAGGCGGCGGCTGGGAGGTCGTCTTTTGTCCCGCCGGTAGGAGCACTAATATCCTCCGCACCCTGGGACCTCAACTGTTCGAGATCGCGAGTGCTGGATTTCTGAGCCAGAAAAACCTGGAGCTGGTCAAGAACCGTTCCTATATAGAGTCTGAGAGCGACAAGAACGCTGCCCCAGGCCTCGCTGTCTCGTCTTATTGGGTCATCTGCGCGGCTACCGCTGTTGTACTGTTGGTGGGGTGGTAAGTTAAAATCGTGTTTTGTTTCTTTCTTAACCGACAAGCACGACGGGCAGGACCCCGCGTAACAAGTCGTGCTTCTACTTTGTTTTGGTCTTTGGCAATAGGATACCCTGGAATGACGACACGACTCATAGAATGATGTGAGAGATGGACTTTGGGACGGCAAAAAGGCTCGAGGTTGCGAGCCGCATGGCACAGTAGATATTCACCCCTCCATTTGAGTACCTAGGACGCTTATACCCGTATACATGATAAAGAAACAGAGTTTGTACCTATACGCCTTGACTGGTTATCCGCATGGTGACATGCGTACAGACCGAGCCGCGAGCGTGTAGCATGTGTATAAGTATGCCTTAAGATTTCAAAAGGCCGACTCGGCTGTGATCATACGACGGCCTAAAGAATGAAGGACATTGGTCTGACGTGTTTGTTTTCTTGCAAGGTAATGTACGTATGCGATGCTCAACCTCCGGTCTATCAAGTCCCGTCCAACTCCTCTCCCCCCCCCCCCCCCCCCCCTTTCCGGCACACAAAGCCAGTCTCTCTAACCGCGTTGCCCACGACCACCAAGAAGGTGAGTCGGGTTAATTGCCGGCCTTGGTCCTGTATGTTGTTGTTGGCCTTCGTCGTTGAAAATATGTTTGGTTCTGGGTTTTTCTTGGTTGTCCCTATTCGATTTTTCTTTTCCTCGGGAGGTGCCCACTGACGCCGACATGCTCCTCGCCCCTTCAACTCCATGGTAATTGCAGGTCTACCACCATTTTGGCTCTGATTGATTCCACCCCCCACCCCCAAGTCCCAGTAATATACCACATCCCCTTTTTCATCTTTGGAACAACGAGCAACGTTAAACCTCCCCTCCCTCACTTCTCCTACCCCTTTCGCGGATACGGCCCTTCCACCCCGCCCGTATTTGCCATTGTACGTCCGGACCCGGAGCGAAACAGAACCCCCCGAATCCCCCTCAAACCCCATTCGCGCGGGTCTTATATGTTGAAAGATGTACCACGATGCAAGCCCCGAGTTTCTTGGTAGGTGTCAGGAGAGAGAAGGAAGCAAGCCAATGGGAAGGGACGGGCTGTTCGCCACTCGAGTATGATGCCATCAATCTCCTCCCCGCCTCTATCCTCCCCAGCCCCCTTCGCACAAAGACGGATCAGCCCTTACGCGTGGCACGCTCCTTCCGTCTCCGGTCCCACTCGGCCCTCTCCTCGTCGTCGCTCCCGCTGAACTCGGCGTCATCGTCGGAGGAGTTGTCGTCGTTGTACACGGGCGGGGCGGCGTTTGTGGGCACGGGCGGGGCAGCGGCGTTGGGGACGGCGGGGGCGGCCCCCTTCTTCTTGCCGTGCGAGGCTGCGGCGGAAGAGGAGTCGACGTTGATGAAGTCGCCGGCGTTCATGGTGGCGTACTCGTGCTTCTGGATGAGGTCGCGGAGGCCCGGGTTGCGGGGGTCGACGAGCTGTGGGGCGGTTAGGCCGCCCTTGTTCTTGACGCGCGGGTTGGAGCCAGCCTCGAGCATCATCTCGACGAGGGCGTTGCCGAAGTCGCGCTGGGCGGGGGGTTCCGAGTTGATCCAGCGGATGGCGGTGTGCAGCGGGGTGTCGCCTTCGAGGCGGTTGACGGGGTCGCATTCGAAGTTTGGTTGGTCTAGGAGGAGGTCGATTATTTCGTCTGCACGGGGGTTGAAAAGAAGGTTAGCAAGGTCAGTTATCAGCGTGGTCAAGTGGGAGGGGAGGCGCAGTGTAAGAGGAGAACGTACAGTTACCCCGCGAGGCGGCTTCGTGATACAGATGGTTGCCCATGACGGTGGTGGTCTCGTTAAGAAGGCGGGAAAGCTCGTCCTCGTCCTTAATGTCGGCGATGACCTCGTTGAAGAGGTCGGTATTGTTGCGCCGGCAGGCCTCGATGAGGAGCTCCTTGATGGAGGCGCCCTAGGCGGCGTCAGTACCCTGCCCACCCCTCTGCGACCGGAAGGTGACGGGGACGGGAGGAGACTCACCTCGTGTTCCTCGTTATCCGCGGCCATGCTGTGCTGCAGATGCGCAACTCTTCAGGTGATCGGGTGTTGCGTTTGTGGAGGTGGAGAGAAAGTGAGTGGGTGAGAGAGAGAGAATAAGAGAGAATGCGTGTTTCGAAATGGCTCCGTGCTGGCCGGGACGGACTGGGTTTACGTAGGTAAATACCTGGAGCCTCTCGTTTGGTGGGGTCAAGATCGGAGGTGCGGCAAGACGGTGAAGAGAGGGGTACAGGGGGGGAGTCGCTGTCTTGGACAATTGCAGTGTAGAGGTTAAAAGGTAAGGAAGGGTACGATGAGGTTGCGGGAAACAAGTGACTCGCGAGAGGAGCCCTACGCTGTACTGTAGTGTAGTGTAGATCTAAGTTTGGCGAGGTCAAGAGTTGCGAGTCACTGTTCGGCTCAGTGACACACTCCCACCCAGAAATTGGGCAGCGCTTGTCTTTGGTGGTGGTGATGGTGGTGGTGGTTGAACGAGACGTAATCGGGGGGTGGCGGGGTAAACGGTCATTCAAGGAGGTGGCAGTGGCCTCCCTAACCCCCTGATCCAGAGTGCAAGTAGCTCCTATTCCTAGCGCCCGTCCTACGTAACCAAGCATCCCTCGGCGGCCAGCAGTCAGCCGCGTTGTAGGGGAATTACAGTGGACAAAGAACGCTGTGACAGTGGGCCCTGCACTAAGTGACGGGCCGGGTAAGGCGGGGAATGATGAAGAAGGGGCACGGAACATCGTTATGACGGGATTCCGGCGGGATGGTGCCGTCCTAACTGCGGAACTGGCTTGTGTCTTTGTCTGCCAAGCATTTCATTGGTGGGGGGTTCAACGAGGCCCGCTGAATTTTCCTAGAGGATCATGACCGAGTCACTGAAAGAGACACTCGCGGGGAGTTGAGCATCGACACTGAAATACCCAATATCTGACACCACCCATCACTGACGTTTGCCTCCGTCTGCTTGTCGTATCAATCCGCCAAGATGCTTCTCTGTAGGAACCCCCCTCCACTCGCCCTATCGCCCGGCTCCCAATCTCTCACTCGCGTGTGCACTGACATCCTCTTCTTTGCACAGTTTGCCCCAACTGCGCCAACATCCTCACCGTCTCCGCCTACGCTGGCGTGCGCAACCGCCTCGAGTGCCGCACATGCCCCTTCGAGCACGCCATCACGGAGCCCATCTACTCGCGCCGCGACTTCGAGCGCAAGGAGCGCGAGGACGTCTTCGGCGGCCCCGGCGAGTGGGACAACGCCGACAAGGCGCGCGCCCAGTGTCCCAAGGAGGGCTGCAACGGCGAGGAGGCCGCTTTCTTCCAGGTGCAGATCCGCAGTGCCGACGAGCCCATGACGACGTTTTACAAGGTATGTCTTTCACGGGGGGGTTGACACGGGGAGGGGGAGGGGTTGTGGATGGTATGCTAACGGTGTTTTTGCAGTGCATGACTTGCGGAAATCGGTGGAGAGAAAACTGATATGGAGGAGGGAGGTTGATCATTTCACGGTGCATTGCGAGGCGTTGGGTGGGGATGTTTGGGTTTACTTGGTTTCGTTTGATATCCGTGATCTTTGATCGCGCTTCCGGTCGTGTTTGCTCAGCGAGACGGCCTCTGTAAGGCTGCACTGCGTGTCGAGCATTCGACACGAGGCGGCATTAATCTCATGCAGCTGGCTGGCATCGTTACCGCAAACGCCCCTTTGTTTGTTTTTATTGTCATAACCTCGTGATGTGTCTGGCATCGTGCTACTTCTGCGACTGCGCACTTTTCTTGGGCTGTCGCCAACGGTCCATGTCCACAATTGTTTGAGGCCTGCCCTGCCTCGAGTGCATTGCCCGGCCTTCTTGTTCCTCGGCCCACAACATGCATCCAAATTGCATGTGTGTCCTTGCCGCGCATCAATCACAGCCGTATTCATTATCAGACGTCTCCACGGCATCCGCGTCACGCATCGCTCCGGTGCCAGTCGATGGCCGCCTTCATGCCTTCGTCAATCAGCCGCTGCACGAGGTCCGGGCTGATGATGTCCAGCCGGAACTGCTCCTGCTGCAGCAGCTCGAGGTGCTTGAGTGTCGGGCCGGGGTACATGAGATACTTCAGATACGGCGGCCGGGTCCAGTACTGCAAGTAGGCGAGGTAGGCGACGAATTCGGGGCGCGTAAGAAGCTTTTGCGTTGCGAGGTGATTAAGGTACAGCGGGTTCGCAAGCGATT
The DNA here is from genome assembly GCF_001672515.1 of Colletotrichum higginsianum IMI 349063. Taxonomy (NCBI): domain Eukaryota; kingdom Fungi; phylum Ascomycota; class Sordariomycetes; order Glomerellales; family Glomerellaceae; genus Colletotrichum; species Colletotrichum higginsianum. Next base: position 668,372 of record NC_030958.1, read on the forward strand.
GGACAAACTGCGCGCACGCGGAAACGGCGCGGTTAGCTTTTTTGCTCAAGTGGTGCGGGCAAAGGGAGAAAGTGCGTGGATGGGTTAGGATGGAGGGGTGCGCACCTCGAGCTCGATCTCGAAGCGCGTGAAGCCGCCGTAGACGGGCTCGCTGTCTGGCGTTGGAGGCGGCTGAGAGGCCGCTTGCTCTGGTACTGTGGTTGCCATCGTCGCGGTATGCGTGGTTGTGTTCTGCGGGATGCGACGGAGAGGTTGCGGGTTGGAGAAGTCGATGAGTTGGAGTGGAATTGGATCGGAGCTAGGACAGGGGTCCGTCGTTAGCTCCGTCCAGCGGCTGCTACAGAGTGACATGGCCTTCGGGGTGTACTGCTCCTTGTGGGCACTCCATGGTGGGCTTTTTACCGTAACCTTGAGATCCTGATAGTTTAGTGAAGTGAATACGCTCTACTTACTCTTTCAAAGCGTGCAATCTCTCTAATTTTCTGGATTATTTCCATCATAGTCATGACTGGACAAAATTGTCGTTTAACATCGTGGTCTCCAGGGAAGTGGGCTGCAGTAGCTTCCGCGGGGAAGCTGCATGGCCCCTGTATCTTTTGCTGCTCGAGCTGACATCATCCCAACACAACGGTGGCACTTCGATGGGACAGGGCCTCGGGGCAACAGTTTAAAATCACACGCATATTATGAGAGGCTCAGGTATCCTTAAAACTAAACAGTCTCGGGTTTCCGTCATAAAAGCTCGAAAGTCAGGTTGTAAGGGACTGTTGACACATTTGGAATAGGCAAAAGCAAAAAAGACCAAAAGAGATGTAAAGGCAAACCGTGACAGCAGCTTGTGTTCTTTGGATGATTCGTATCTTGGTAAATCACAGCAAGTCAAAGTAGAACAAGATTACTACAATATCTTGGGCCATCTTTTGTGGGACATAGCCACTTGACATGGAGACGCAACTGAATGTTATCTTCGCATCTATTTATATCAAGAGAACGATGTTTCTCCGAAAGTAACTAATCTTTCTCAGGATTTCAGTCTGATCTCCAAAAGTCTCAGCGCAGGTTAATTCCCAGTAATACTCAGGAGTAATCACAGATAATACCGCTTCATATTGGAAATCAATCTTAGTCTTTGGAACTCGGCATCAAAGCCTCAATGTGAACTCGACAGTTTCTTTTGCACCACCATGACTCACGCATTGAAGTCAACTTCTTCTTTTTATTTGACCTTCCTTGCTCAGATCTACCGAACTGACGAGCAGTATTACACTTTGCAACCACCAAGGAATGACATGGTGTAATGCGGAACTTTTGTGTATCTATCTCGAAACACTTTCAAGTAGATCGACGATGATTCTTAGCGCCTCTCTCTTGCACAGTACAACAGACAGAACCTAAGTGGAGGTGGGCTAGAGTAGCACCAATACTTTCTAGACTTCTTGGCTTTTGGCTTAGCTGGTAGCCGGTATCAACTGAGTTAGCCACCTCCTGGAGAAGATCTCCCACATCTTTGAATATTCCATCCGATGGCACTGTAGTATCACAGAGATAAGCAGCAGTGATGACGTTTTTGAAAAGACGCGGGACAATATGTTGCTTCCATGCATCTGGTTCTGCTAATCGTCAGGGTTACATGACAGCTACTTCGTCAATTCGCGTTGAGTCTCTCGTTATGATACAACCATGGAGAATACAATGCCACCGATGCTTCGAGTACATGAGAATGATGTGGAGATAAAGATGGCTGCAAGCAGATCATATAGAATATGAGTCCAAGCAGACCATAAGATCGGCGGGGTTTCTTTTTTGATGAGCACAACATGACATGACGCATCTGTACATCACATTTTATACAAGTCAGATGCGTTCGCTACATCTAATTATGAAATGAGGTGTTGGGATAACATACTTTCCAAGCGCAAGATAGTAGTGAATTATAATGAGCAAACGTGTGACGGGACGAACTTCTGGTTTGCTCGTTGTTGTACAGAAAGATCTGCCAGAATTAAAACAGGCCTACATGTGTAAATGTAATTCTTTTCGGCTGCGTAACCTCTTTTTGACACCTGCTTTTTGAACCCTTCATTCATCAACCTTTTTAATGTTCCGTCTATGCATAATCCAGTTAGTTGTGTAAATGGATGATGTTTTGCCTGGGCTAGAATGTTCTAATGGGATAATTTCAAGCTTCACCCAGGAGACCCTCCCCATCTTCCTATCCTGCTGAACAAAATGCTAGCCAATAGGCGCCACAGCCGGTGACTGCCCGAAGACGGTCGGCCCCATTTATCCAAGTCGATTCTCCACTAAAAAGTTTCCCAAGTGCCCAGGGCCAGCGCCAAGACACAAGCTGCCATCCTGCCTGCCTGCCGCTGTCAGGTCACGAAATTTGCCAACTCCCCAACGGCGCAAACGCCTGTCCTCGTCGCCCTCAACCCTCCCCGTCCCCCATGCGCGGGTTTTAGCAAAAGACAATACAAATGTCCTCCAAGCGCAGCTACGCGGCCTCCGACGTTAACGACGTCGCCGAGCCGCCTCACAAGCGCAGCAGGAAGCCCAACCCGAAGACGCGCGACCACCAGAACGCTTACATCGACCCGACATGGGGCCAGAAATACGTCTTCTCGTCGGCCGCGGGCTCGACGACGGTCCCCGTGGACCCGGATCTGGACTTCGAGGACGACGCGGATGCCATGGCGTATCTGAAATCAGTAAGGTAAGCCGACTGTCGCTTCCCCCCCAAAACCCCACCGCGTCCTCTTCCATATGCTGAACTGGTCTTTCCCCCCCGAAGTGTAGTCGAGCCGCAAACGAAATGCTGATGTGGTGAGTGCTCCAGGACGCAAGCAAACGGCATTCCCCACCTCCTCGTTGCGCCCAAGGTCCCGATCGGCCCGCAGCTACCCAAAGAGCTACAAAACGATGACGATGAAGCTGAAGAAGGCGAGGCCGTCGAGGAGGATCGCGACATTTACTCCACCGGCCAGGGCGACTTTAGGGGATACTATCAAGACGGCGCATACATGGCCCGGCCTGATAACTGGGTCGATCACCGCGCCGCCCGCGACCACGACGCAGAGGGCGGCGAATGGCAAGGCAACGAAGGTATCTACGACGTTGATGACGTGGAGGAAGACAATACGGATCCCGAAGCGGCTATTCGCGAGGCCTACTTCGCCGCGATTCTTTCCAAATTTAACACCCTCCGCAAGACCCTCCACGCCACACCACCGCCGAACATCGTGGCCGCCCTCCCGCACACTCACGGCTACCACGTCGGCGCTTTCGGCCCGAAGTCGGGCACCTTTGCCATCTGGTCGCAGCGCCTGCGCGCCACCGACCCCCACCCGGCGCAAGTGGCGAGCATGGATAAGGACGGCGTACTGCGCGTTGTGCGCGTGCTTCTGGGCGGCAGCTTCCTCCGTCGGGGCGCCGAGCTGGGGGAGCGCACAAGCCGCTGGCTGTGGGCGCTGCTCGCGCGGCTTCCGGAGCGCGGGGGGCTAAACCACGCCGAGACCGGGTGGGTGCGGGACCTGGGCCGGCGGGCGGTACTGATGATGCAGAGCCTGGCGGACATGGCAGCGCTGAGAGACGCGCTAGAGGGGGAGGGGATGGACTTGGGCGTCCACGACGCCGTCGACGAAAGCTCGGACGACGAGGACGCCCTCAGGGAGATGGATGTCGAAGAGAGAGACGGGGAGGAGCCGGACGGTGATGGGAAGCCGGGGGAGGAGACGCCCATTGCCGCGGCCAAGGTCCCAACCGAGACAACGAAGCTGACTGAGGAGGCTGATCCCACGCCGAAGAAGCCCGCCGTCGACGACGGCGAGGTCGAAGATGGGGAGATCGATGAGGATGCTGACGACGACCAAAAGTCCGAGGCGATGGACGTGTCGGAGGACGGCGAGGTGGACGAGGGCGAGATCGCGGAGGACCCTCCGGCCCAGACGCTGGAGGAGGCCAGGGCCCGGCTGCTGGCTCAGCTGGACACGGCGGCCGAGGTAGCGCCGTCGGAAGCACCGTCGGAGGAAGCGATTGCTGAGGTCGAAGACGAGGAGGGGACGGTCGACCAGCTGCGGGCGAGGATGAACATGCGGGTGACGCTCACCATGATCCTGACGGTCGCCGGCGAGTTCTACGGGCAGCGCGACCTGCTCGAGTTCCGGGACCCCTTCACAGGTATGTGAGAGAAGAGGGAAGGGGATGCGGCGCGAGGAAGGCCGGCGGTAAGGAATTCGCTCCCAAAATCTGTAAGTGTACAATTTGTTGGCCCAGAGGTGCGCCCCAAAGAGCATGCTAGCCTATGATATCAAAACAACAATGGTGGACAAGCCACCCGGCCTACGAGTAAATAGGCTTAATACCAACAAATCCACGATCCATACGCCGGAGCATAAACCTCTCCTCCTCCCTATCTTCTTGAACGACGAAACACAAATGTCCTCATAGCAGCTCTTGCCGAGTACGGATGAAGTCATTCCCCAGTATCTGTGCAATACCAACTCCGGACGCCCACGTACCGGTGCACCTCTTCAAGCACCGCATCATACAGCAAAATCTCCCCATCGTTATATCCCCTACGCATCGCTCATATCGGCGTCCGGCGAGACGAGAAAGTCGGCCTCGTCAAAGTCGTCGACGACCAAGTTCTCCTGCTCGACATCAGGCTTACGGCGGCTCTTCCTCGGCACCGCGAATGGACGGGCGTTTGCCCACCAGGATGCAGTCAGGCTACGCGGGCCGAGTTCGCTCTCCAGCGACGCCGTGCGGCTCGTCCATACCTGAACAGGCCCGTCTGTGTCCTCGTCGGCGAAGAAGCGCTTCTTGCTCCGCGGGTCACTAGCCGTGTCCTCCACGCTCTCGACAGTCTCCTGGGAGCTGGTCAGACCCGGCATATCGTCCAAGCTAGGCACGCAGTCCTCCTCCTCGCTGGCGTGCGCCGGCTGGCTCGCTAGACCGCCGACCTTATTGATGCCGCAGAATGGCATAAGCTCAAGCTGGGCCGCAGCGCTGCGGCGGGTAGTGGTGGATGTGGAGTTATTCAATGTGCCGGCGGCTTTGGTCGTCCGGACGACGGGGTCGCGGTGGTCCGAGGTATCGCTCCACAGCTTGAAGCCGCTGTAGGTGCCCGTCTTGTAGCCCTCGGGCACGGACTTGCGCACGCGCATGCCGACGGAGAGGAGGTTGGACTGTACTTCGGAGGGGAGGATGTCGGAGGCCGGGGTAGGCGAGGACCCAGCTGGGGGTGCTGGACCGGAACGGGTGGTGAAAAAGGAAGTGATTTGGCGCTGGGCTGGGTCGCTTGATGCGCCGGCGAAGGGGCGCTTCGTCCGCGGGGCCGACATCGTCGCGCAACGGAAGGGAAGGTCTAGAATCCAGGCCAGTGCTACTATGTTTCCAGGTATGTCGGAGTCGACGTTGAAGTGCCGCTCGGTGTGAGATTGTGGTTTGGGTAGGTAGGTATTGGTAGGTTGGCTTTTGGTCTTTGTTGGTAGACGGAAAGGATTGCGAAATGACGGAGTTCGAAGTGAGTGAGTGGAGAGTTTTCAATTCGTCGCTAAGGAAAAAAAGAAGAGGTGATGGTCACCGTAGAAACGATCGGAAGCGAGAAATGACGTACAGAAGCGAGAACGGAGATGGATGTTCTGAAGAAGAACGGGGTGCAAAGAGGGAGGAGGTTGGGGAGGAGAGAAGGGGAGTGAAGGGGAGAATGCGAGAAGAGGGCGGATGGTGGGGGGCAAATGGGTCTCGTGGGCGGTACTGGTGCGGTACAGCGCAGTGGCAGTAGCAGGTTACTGGGCGGTTTCCAAGGTTGAGGGGAGCAAAAAAGGGAGCAGGAGCCGGCCAACGATCCGGTGACGGCACAAAGGCGCGTCAGACCCGTGTTTTTTCGCGAAACTCGCGCGGCAGGGGCCCACCTCAACCACTTTAACGGACGGACGGTGACAGTGGAGGGACCAAGTGCCCTGAAACTGACAATGCGCCGCTGGTGATTGGCGTTCCCTCGCATGAGGTATCCCTACCTAGGTATTAGTCCGCTCCCTTTTCGTATCTGATCCTATTCTGAAAACTTACACATAAGGGATCTCGGGTCTACCCGATCGAACACAAAGAATGAACTGACGAGATACTCGAGACGCTACTATTTGATTGGAGGATTATAAAATTGCAGCCAGTGAGGCCTGCCCAAGATGGCGAAGTCTTTGCATGCTATCGCAGCACAGTGACGCAGTGACTTGGCGATCCTGGGCTTAAACGGCTACGATGTGCGCATAAGTCCTCTAGACGAGGCAATACAAGACAAGGAATGATGCATGTTGTGAGGAGAAGTTGCAGCGGTGTAACGAGGGGGGCTAACACGAGAAGCTTTTGGGGTTCGATATCCCGCTGGGCCAGCCCGGACAACCGCGATATCCCTGGGTGCCTGGGCGCCTGGTTTGCTGGTCAGCGCTTGAGCTTCACCCCTCTTCTGGCTCTCCCCCGCAAGCGCACTCTCTACTTCTCGGCCGGGCTTGTCAGTTGAGTTGCGGAGAGCAGGGTCACACAGCATCTGGACCAACCCATGGGAGGGAGCCGTGGTGACCACCGTCGTCATGAAACGAATCTAATCACAACACTCAAGCCCGGTCACCTAAGCCTTTCGCGACTCAAAACGGCCCTGCTTCACTTTCACGATAGATAGACAGACTAAGTGGGCAGGGAGTGGGGGCGCGTCGCAGATCAGCCAAGGTGCACGCGAGCACGCAACATCGTCGTACGGTCTATGGATAATCAACAACCTATCGGGTGACGAGGGTAGCCAGGCAAATCACGATACGAGTCGAGGGCGAGAATGTGTGGAAACCATTGAATTTCGCGAGCAGTGCTGAATCCTCCGAACTCACTGCACTCGGGTATGAAGCGATCCTCAATCAGCAGGTTCCACGTCCTCACGTCCAGAGGGGCCATGTCGCAGACCTCTCCAACGCTCATGTGAAAAGCCATTTCCAGCTGTCCACCCATGCAGATTAGACAACAACCTAGAAAAAAACCCCATTCGGCGACAAGAAAGGCGTGACGCATCGCAGCAAGAGAGACGGGCGTGGGACGAGAGAGAGCGAGCTGTTTGACTGATTTTGCTTTTTTGTTTGTTCGTCGGCCGCGAGGAATGAAAACTGAGAAAAATGCGTCGATTTGGTGATGCAAAGGATATCCGGAGACCCCCAAACGCCCCTGTGTTTTTGTGGTCAAGGAATTTTTGGATGTTCCATCTTCTACCCGCAAAGGTTGTCTGATTATGTTCTGTTCGAAGACAGCAGACTCTAAGAGCCCGTGCCAGGGTTGTCTATACGCCCATGCCCAGGTCGCTTGCTTTTGCAGATCCGAGATGTCCCACCATTGATGAACCGTCCAAGTCGTTAATACCCAAGGGCTACAAAGAAACCGTCGCCGTGGACAGTTTACTTTCTGCGGAAAGAGCAGCCCTCGGTGAGTCTCGCCTTACCACCGGTAGGCTGGCACAGGACGGTGGTGCATCCCTGGCAGATGACGACGGTCTGGGCGTGGGAGAAGACGGTGGTGATGGTGAAGCAGCCGGGGCACTTGACGTCCATGAAGAAGGAGCGGGGGGCAGGCACAAGGGTCTGTCGGAGCGTGTGAGCATGATCAAATTCGATTTGACGGGGCGAAGCTGGAGAGGGAGGGAGGGAGGGAGGGAGGGGCAAGGTGAGGGCATCGTGGGCGCTGTATCGTACCTTGAGCTTGTGCTTGCGGGCCTCGGCGGCCGGGGAGGGGTTGAGGAGATCAACGGCGAGAACCTGGGTGAGAAGCCATCAGCATGATGGTTCCTTCATCAAATATCGCGTACGAAATCGTCGTGTCCTTCTTTTCCTCCACAGCCCTGCCGTACCATCTTTCCCTCCTCTTGAAATTTTTTCGTCGACGCTTTTCGCGGGTTTCCAGCTCGGTCGGTTGTTCGGGTTTGTCTTCTTTCTTCGTTCGTCGGGGAATAACAATTCACACGCGTGTCGCCACACGCGAGGTGCGGCAGCATCGGGAGAGTCTTACCATCTTGACTGAACTGATCGGTTGATTGATCGGGTGTCGGTGCGAGTGCGGTGGACTTGACGGGAATCTGATGGTGTTGGGAGTAGATTCTGGCTGCACTCGCAGAGATGGCGGATTGTTCGGTGGATGGGAGCGTCGCTGGCAAAATCCTCCGCACTTTCCCTCTCCAATGGCGAAAAGTTCGCGTACTAGTCTGTTTCAGGCTAGCGCTGGAGGGCACGTCAACCCTTCCACGTGACCGCTTGCCCTGTGGAGGCTTTGATTGGCGGACCAGTGCTTTACTGGGGCCAGCGGCTCAGAGCTCGGTGAAGCGCGGGGCATTCTGCCTGGCGCAGTGCAGCTGCTCACCTTGAGCCCTACGCTTCCATGTTCCATGTCGTTCTCAGCCTCCACTCTACTTAGGCACCTGCGACATTTCCCTGGCGCCTGAAGTCCCTAGGCGCATCATATTGAGTTCCCCTCCCCCCCGGCCTGACTCGGGCTTTATTCATTGCGACTCTCTTCTTCGACATCCTGTTCCGTCACCCAGCCCAACCCCTCCCCGCCTTTCACACTCGCTGCATTGCGTGCACGTTGCAATGGCTGCCCCTATGGATCAGAGAATACAGGTTCCGATCGATGACCCCAACGCAGACACCGAGTGGTATGTTGCATCGTGACGGCTACTCGACGACTCCTGACACGTGCTGCCAGGAACGACATCCTCCGGAAACATGGCGTCATTCCCGAGAAGCCGCCCAGCCCGACGCCCATGATCGAAGAGGCTATTGTCGAGGGACGCCGGTTAGCGCATGAGAACAGACTGGAGGGCAAGGATCTCGATGAGCTCGATGAGCTGGAGGACGACGAGGACGAGGCGTTCCTGGAGCTGTACCGCCAGCGCAGGATGCAGGAGCTCAACAACCTCACCAAAAAAGCCCTCCACGGCACTGTGTACCCGATTTCGAAACCCGAATATTCACGGGAGGTTACAGAAGCCTCCAACAACAGCCCCGTCTTTGTCAACCTGACATCGTCGCTGGGAACAAACGTCGAGTCGCGGGTGTTGACGGAGCTTTGGAAGCAGGCGGCGCAGGAATACGGCGAGATCAAGTTCTGCGAGATGCGCGCAGACAAGGCCATCGAGAACTACCCCGAGCGTAACTGTCCCACAATCCTGGTCTATAAGAACGGCGACATTGCGAAGCAGGTCGTCACCCTGATGCAGATGGGAGGCGTCAGAATCAACATGCTGCAAATTGACAACCTCCTGGTCGAGGTTGGCGCTGTTCCGGCGTCGGACATGCGCGTGGCTAAGCGTCGGCGACAAGCCGAAGATGAAGAAGAGGAGAAGGCATTTGGGAAGGGAATCAGGCAGGGTAATGTGTCCAGGTCCAAGGCGCACGACAGCGATGATGATGAGTGGGACTGAGACGTGTTCTACATGCTCTGAATATAGTCAGTCGTGCTGGATGAGGTCTGCCGATGCTCAGCCGTGCGCGGCAGAAGGAAACGACCGGCCGGTACTTCGGCTACCTGTTATCGATTGGCTATGAACAAGGAGTCGAGGAACATTCCTTGTTGGCACTGTCCAAGCTGATTGAGGGCCAGAAAGCCATAAATGACTGAAGCCTGTCCCAGGTGTGGGATGCCGAGGCTAAGCCGGAGAACCCTTCGGCCAACAAGGCTATATATAAGTCTTGGCTCAATGCAGAGTAAGGGCCCTATCGAAGAGTGTCTTTGCAACATCCCGAATCCAAACGAAGAAAAAATAAAAGAAGAAAGAGACCAGATGGTATGCATGCTGCTTGGCCTGTCATGGCAATATTTCAGAACAACGGAGAGGGGCAGCCAACGTTGGTTCCTAAGATTGATTTCGTGCATCCGATGCCCGACGCCCCGCGTGCTGCCGCTGCGGACCCTTGGTTGTTACGGCACTTGATTGGCCTGTGCATGCGTGGGGTCAAGGGTGTTCCTCGGGCCTGCGGGACACAGAGCGCTAAGCCGGATTGGAATAGCTGCTAAGGGCGCTGTGAGATGGTGTAACTTCTGGGACGGCCGGCAGACTCGCGCGGTTGGCTTGCGTCGCAAAGTAAACACGACGTCCCTCACCGACGACAGACAGAACAACCTGGCCTCCCCCCCCCCATTCTTTCCTTTTTCTTTTCAGGAACGATACTCAAGAGGCCAATTCGATGCTCAATTTTCCCTAGGCTTTGAGTTCACAACATTCAAAGGGTGCTCGGAGCTACCGTCGGAGATCGTGTGAGCGGACGGGTAGTACCCCTGTGGGCCGAATCCCTGGCCGAACGCGCCTCAGACCCCACTTGCGTCACGTCGCGCGCGCCGTGGGTGTCAGTGTCTCCCCCCACCCCCGAGGGTCGTGGTGGCGGACCTCGGAGCTTGACAATTTACCTTGCCTTACCTATCTTCTCCCTATAGTATAGTATCTCGTGAAATCCGGTCGGTTGCTGTTGTGCTTCCTTCTACCCACTCCCTCCTTTCTCTTTTTGCTCGCTCCCCGAATCTTCACCATGTCCGACGAGCCGACGCTGCCCAGCCTGCGCTCGTCCATCTCGTGGAACGCGCAGACGGAGCGCTTCAGCAACAACCCCCGGAAGCGCAGATATAACTTTAGAAACCACTCGGTCGCGCCACCGTCATGGTCCAACTCGAGCGACCCCGCCGTCTTCTCCAGCGATGACGACCCGGGCCTGGACAACTACGTTGAGGGGCGGCGGAAGAAGAAGAAATACGTCGGCTCTTGGTTCCACCAGCAGCCCGCGTCCTCCTCCGACTCGGCCACGGGAGAGCCGCGGCCGGCGTTGAGGGGCAAGCGGACGTTGAAGCGCGACTTGGACAGTGGTGTGTGGATGGGCAGCGACAGCACCGATGGTGACGAAAGCATCATGATGCCCGACCTGCCGACCCAGTCGAGGCTGCCCCAGCTGAACCTGGCGCCGCCTCGCCGTCGCAACGTCGTCTCGGCCGAGGAGCTCGAGGCGCGGGAAAGGATCCAGCAGTGCCTGGACGCCGGCAATGAGTACATTGATCTCTCGTGAGTGAAACACCACTGTTGTGTGTATGGTGTTACGACGCGACCTAACCGACAGCAGCACGATGGGACTTAAGACGCTCTCCGATGCCACCATTCGCCCCCTGTCCGAGTTCTCCTGCATCCCCATCGTAGCCGAAGGCGTCCCGTTCGAACAGAAGGACCCGACTCTGCAGCTCTATCTCTACCGCAACCCTTTGATCAAACTGCCCGGTGCCATCTTCGATCTGCAGCACCTGACGGTGCTTTCGCTTCGCGGGTGCCGACTGAGAGAGCTGCCCCCGGCCATTGGCAAGATGCGAAGCCTGCGCACCCTGAATCTTGCGCAGAACCTGCTCAGGTGCCTCCCCGCCGAGCTGCTCGGCCTCATGGCCGCCCCCTCCAGCCTGGAGGAGCTGCTATTGCAGGGCAACCACTTCTTCCAGGCCGCCGAGCGCCCGCGCCTCGCCGACCTGGAAACCCTCGGCGGCTCGGAGGACTCGGAGCTGGTCGAGGCGTGGAAGCCGGGATTCGACGGGGTCGCGGCGAGGTTTGCCGCGCGGTCGCCGGTGCACTACCTGGACAGCTCGGGCTTCTCGCACTCGGAATTCCGCCTTGACCCGGAGGCCGTCATCGTGCAGACAGATCGACAGGACGGTGAAGAAGGAAGCGCGTCCGCCGCCGCGCCGTCTTCGTCGGCACCATATCACTCCAAGTCCGCCGGGAGATGCGTGGCGAGCGCCAAGGGCAGCCGCGTGCCCAGCCTGATGGAGCTGGCGCTGCGCAGCGCTTACAAGAGCTCCGATTTGAACGAGCTCCCCGACTACATCCCCGATTCGCTGGGTCACCTGCAGGCCTTACTAGAGCGGGCCGCGGACCAGCGCGAGGTGGGCGGGCTCACGTGCTCCGTGTGCAGGAAGCCCTTTGTGGCGCCGACCACGCAGTGGCTAGAGTGGTGGCAGGTTTGCCTGGTGGAGAGCCGGCAGAAGGAGGACGGTTACGCCGTCAGGGCCAGGCCGTGGACCGACCTGGACGAGGAGAACGACGGCGCCGTCCCGTTTTTGAGGAGGGGTTGCTCGTGGAAGTGTGGTCCTGCCCACGTCAAGGAGGGACAGTGGACGATCTGACCTGCTGGGGGAAGGGCAGCAGGGTTAAGCGGTTGAAGGTGAAGGGGAAAAAAAGTATTGTTTAACGGAACGGTGCATGGGTCGCGATCTTGTCACAGTATCTTGACCTTTTTTACGCTTTTTCTTTTTCTTTTATGGGGGTTTTTCTTTTCTTTTCTGGGCGTTTGGCTTGGAGTTGGAGGCAGACTGATACTGATCTGAGACTTGAACCCTCGCGGGGGTGCTCATTGGTTGCAAATTGTCCCGATATCCGGTTCTTCTTCTCAACCGAACTTCGTCCCTACGCCCTTGCAGACCGCCCCCTTATTGTACCATTCCACCGACGGCAGGATCTCCGACGTCACCCACCTCGCCGTCTGGGCATGCAAGCTGCCGTGACCGAACGGCCTGTCCGCCCTGTCCCTCCTCATCCGCTCCCCCGAGCCCAGCTGCGCCACGTCCTGCCCCAGACCTTCCACGTCAGCGCCCTCGGGCGGTGGACGCCGGGGGAACGACGTCGCGCCCTCAGCCAGCGCCTGGAAGACGACGAGCTGGTCCTGCAGGAACTCGTCCGCCGTAGACTCCGGTACCGCGAGCTCCTTCGCCAGGTCGCCGACGACCCTCCGCGAGACCAGCGAGGCGACAGGCTCCCTCTGCCGCCCCTTTTTCGGGATCGACATGAGCGCGTCGCGGCCCCATCGGTGCCCCGACGCCGACCGTGCCACGAGGAGGACGTACACGCGCGCATCGTGGCCCGAGTCCTCGACAATTTTGAAGTGAACCTCGGCGTCCGGGAAGGACGAGGCGAGGGCGCGTGCCAGGGCGTCCTGCATGTCAGCGTGCGTGTGCGAGGGGGCGATGATGGAGACGTCCACGTGCCGGACCTCGGAGCCAGAGGGGTCATCGTTGTCGTCGGCGGCTGCGGCGGCGAGCGTTCCCTGAGAACGGTCCAGGAGGCGCAGCGTGCAGCCCGGTCTCAGGGGGTGGATCGTCAGGAGGATGGAGCCCCTAGTCTGCGGGCCCAGGCTCCAGCCGCGCCTCTTCAGGGTGCGGCCGACGCGGACGCCAAAGGAGGCCTCGAGGCGCGGGAGGAGGACTTGGTCGAGGTACTCATAAGAAAGGGACCAAGCGACGTTGGTGCCGCCGGTGATCTCCAGCTCGATGGGTGCCGAGGGGTCGTCATCGGCCGCGGCGTAGAGGAGGAACGGCAGGACGGCCTGGAGGATGAGGAGGGTGCTTGCGGCGAAGGTGTCGCCGTCGATCTTGAGGGTGCGAGGTTTGCCGGCGAGGGCGGCCGGGGGAGGGAGCCGCGGGGCGAAGGTGAGGGTGCTGCTGCCAACGGCGAGGCCCTCGACGTCTGCTTCTGTCGTCTCGGCCAGCCAGCGGATGGCGGTGACGTGTTGGGCCTTGAGACCTGTGGACAGAAATGGGGGGCGCCTTGTTAGCTGGTTGTGCTTCTCTGTCTGAGGCGCATGCATGTGTCTGTATGTTTGGGGATCTCACCTCCGCCTTCACTGCTGCTCCCCCTTCCTCCGTGTCCGCCCCCGCGTGAAGGCCGGTTGCCTCGTACGTGGGTGATTCGAACCGGTTGCGAGGTGACCGCGGCGAGGGCGATGGCGACGCGTACCAGCTGGCCGCCACCCTCTCCCGTTCGGCCGTCGATTTCGATGGATTTGCGAGACATTTGCGGGCGTTTTTTTTTTTTTTTTTTTTTTAAAGTGGGAAGGGATGGTGATGCGTCGTAGAGGCTGAGGGTTTCATGTGCCGCATGCGGAAACGAACGGATTGGTTGGTGTGTGGTCTAAGTCCACAATCGCCAGTTGCCAACCGTATCCTGTAATCGAGTGAAATGACGTGTCTGCCAAAGGAAAACAATGTGTCCGGTTAGGCAGGCTACATGTATTTGGTTCTTATCGAGTCAAAAGACAGGCGAGGACGGCGTTCGTTCGGTTGCTGGCCTGAAGCGCAACATCAGTTAGCGCCAGTATTTAGGCACGCGCGAAGAAGCCTCCTTGTTTTGAGTCACACCGTCTCACGATCCGCCTCAACCCGTGCAGGTATATGTGTCGGTGCCTTGCCCCTCGGAATGATTCACTCACTATTACTCATGTCGAAGACAGACTCTTTGTGATTGTTGCATACCAACGGACGCAAAAACCTCGCCGTTGGATCATGTGCCTTATGCGGTATCACTCCGCCCCTCTAGGTAGTGGTGGGCGGGGGTCGGTCAAACCACGAAACATGTGCTTTTGGCCACCTGTGAAATGGCATTTAAACAAATCCCCATCCCCATTCCCGGCCCCAGCCTTGGGTAAAGTGGATGGATATCTGCTTCTGCAATATCGAGTTGTCAAGTGGCGACGCCATGCAGACTACCTTGGGTCCATCGATCCCCAGGTGCATTGTTCCGTCCCCTGCCCTAGTCTTGTTTCCCTTACCCAAGTTCGTTACTTTCCCTTTGACAAACGCCCATGTGGCTTCCTTCCTCCGCAAAACAAAGTTTCGGTCTACGGCGCGGCGGACCCGTTTCAATCTCGGTCCGCTTTGACCGCTTCGGGGGGTTCAAGTTCAACGTCACCTCTTCCTTCTCTTCCCCCATGTTTATCCTGCTGACTTTTATTACTGTCACTGTTTGTCTGTCATCACGACTTCTCAGCATTTCGAGAGCCGGAGGTCTCCAGCCCCATTTAAATCCGATCCCCAACTGCTTGCTTGGGGCACCAACGGTTTGCAACAACCGAGGACCGCCAACCAATCATCGACGCCGCGCACTGCAATCCCAACGGCCAGGCCGCATTCAGATCTACACTGCGCCCTTAGATCATCGTTCAGTCCCCGAGTCGGGGCTCCCGCCACCGCTGCACCGCCGCCTGTGGCACTCACACTTACGGAGCTGCCGGCCATGCTGAGCGTGCATTATGAGGCGAAACCCTGGCGGCAAATTTTGGAGACCACTCACAAAAGAGTAAACCAGAAGCTCGTTGGAATATATCTAGGGATCCGACTTGAAAATGCATAGAGACCCAGGGGGGCGTCGCTGCTTTGTGCCCAACATACACAAGTCGACTCAGAGCCTCAGCTCCAAATACGCCTCGTCCGCGAATAACCAGTGGATGACCCGAGAAGCATGCCGCATAACAACGCGCCTCTGTCCAGTCGAGAGTCTGAGGCTGCCAGCACCACAACAACACGGGCCAAACCCGAAGCTGTATTGGACGGCCGAGCCTTAGGGAAGGCGAATCGCTTGATTCATGCGTTGCCGTCTCGAGCACTCGAACATCTATAAGAACCCGAGCTCTTGTCACATCGGCTGGCGTTGCAGTACCCCAAGGCTTCTAAGCAGACGTTTATTAAACTATAAACGCTCCGTAAAAGTAAATGGCCTGCGACGGAACGTAAACAACCAGATCGGAACCCAAATGCAACACTAGTAAGTTGACTCGTCTCTCTCATGTCTTGGCCCCCCTCCCCCTCTCCCATACAACCTTGCAGTCAAACAACAACAAGTGTTTCTCTTGTCTCTTTTCTTTGCGTTTTCCCTTCTGACTTGATCGTCCCGTGCAGTCTATCCTTACGGTCTATGTTCTAAAATAGTCAAACTCCTTGCCGGTACCCTAGTACAACAAAAGAACGGGATATGCTTAGGCTGGAATGATGTGTTCTTGATGGATGCATCGTGAAAGGACTCATGAAGTTACTGCTCAAGCTTGTCGATCACGAGTGTGATCATGGAATGTCTGTTCAAGCCAAGCCAAGTCAGTGCTTGCAACCAAGGGTCGAGGATGACAATGCATGCTTGTCGTACCTCGTGAGACATTTCCACACGCATGCGATCCTTATCAGTGATGAGGACGTTTATGCTTCTGCTGGCTACCATGTCCCTTTGAGTGGGAAGAATGGCTTCTACGGGTGTTGGACGTATCATAGTCTTCGAGCTCGGGGAGGACTTGAGCGTAGCCCGATGCAGAGGGCAGCTGTCCGAACTGGTCGTCATAGTAGACGGTCGGCGCTGGGACGTGTTGTTGCTGTCGTCCGTAAACTCGTTCGTAGGCGCGGACATCGTCCGCTGCACTCGGACGTTGCGCTGGTGGCCGGGGAGGACCAGGAAGACGTTTGGCGTATTCCCTGCGCTCGCGACGGGTGGACACCACTTCGTCGAACCTTTTTCTGTCGATTTCAGATTCGTGTCTGTCATTAACAATAGTCAGCAAAAGCTATCTCGAGATTTCTCGTCATCGACATACCTCGCGCTTCCCGTTTCACTATACCTCGAAGCCCGACTGGATTGAGTTCCAAAGGCTTGGTCACTGTACCCCGTTTGGGACTGACCCTGGCTTGACGGCTGCTGACTACGTCTAGTCGTCGGGGCGTACTGGGGCAAGTTACCCTGCGTCGTCTGCTGCTGACTCTGGCCCGAGGACCGAGAGAAGGCGCTCGAACTGGACCCAGGCTCATTTCGGTCTCGACCGTACGCATCCCTACCCCCAAAATTTGAGTTATAACTGCCGTTGCTCATGTTGATTAATTGGGTATTGAAACTTTTTCGTTGTTTGCTGTGGGTTTCGATGAAGGACATGCCCCAAGGCAAGCAACCCGTTGTTATAGTTCTTCGTATCTCGACTAATACTCGTCTTCCTTAGGCACCGACGTCGAATGGGTACCGAATCGTATAGCGCCAGCGCCAGCGCCACAGGTAGGCGAAGCTTGCCGTTGGCTGAGCATTGTCGGTACTAGAGTGTGACTCTTTCACGTCGGTGACGGATTAGACTGGGCTGTGGGCTGGCGGCAAGAGATGATTAAAGGGCGAACTAGAGAAAAGGGAAAAAGGCAAATGGTTCGCACGCTGGTCCACCATAGTCATCGGTGGCCCCAAATCGCCAGAGCGGACCTTATGCAGGACTGTTAGTGCTATCGAACCCGCTGTTCTTCCTAGGCAGAAACCTTGGTCGGCTCGAAGCATGGAAAGGTACCAAGAAGGGGAGAAAAGAAGACAACAGGCGACGGGGTGGCTGTGGCTGAAAATGCGTACTAAGCCTCCGTGATTGAGGCAGAGCATCGGTCGAGGCAGCTCGATTATCAAAGTGAGTACTGACCTTGTGCCTGCACAGCCCGAGACGTAAACGGAATAGGCACCGCGAGCTGGCCCGATTGTCAGCCCCCGAAGAAGCCTCGCAGACCGCCTTCAGGTAGTTCGAAGCAAAGGAGTAGAACTCGAGTGGCGAATATGACGGAGAAGGATCTGTGGCAGACGTGGACGAAGATGTGGTTTGCTCTTATGTTCATGATGGTTTGGTCAAGGGAGAGAGGGGTAAATGGCGTCGAGTATGCCCGCCGCTAGAATGTCAAGCTGATGCGCTGTCTAGGCTGTCTAGTGCGGAACAAGGACGCCCGCAAACCTGGCGAGCTGCAGAATACCCGACGGCCACACCCTCTCCAACATCTTCACAATGTGCTTTGTGCAGCAAACACCAGACCTGAACAACCGAAAGACGTCGAGAACAAAGAGCAGAAGGCCCAGAGAGTCAGTTGGGAGACAGAGCGGAAACCGGATTTCAATCGTCGAGATTCCCCTTCCTCCGCCTGCTCTGACATCTTCGAGAAAGCTGGGACTCCCGGTCAGAGAGACGCCGTGCTTACTATGGGCCCACCGGACCAAGATCCGGTTGACCCAGTTCGGCTTCACGCAACCGAGGCATACCTACAACCCTGGTCGGTCTTGCTGTCACGCTTTTGCGCAAAGACTTTGCAACCCTTCCCCTGAGACATCTGCGTCGGCTGCGGTTGGGCCACGGCACCTGCACGGTGAGCTGGCGAGCGAAACCATTGATTTTGATGTTACATGGGGAGCGAACACTGCCCCAGGGGAGGCAGATTGAAGTTGATTTCAGTCCTCGGGGCCAAGGAAGGCTGGGTGCTTTGCCGCCTGCTGGCGATGGAGCACCTTGGAGCTGCGCCGCTTCACATTGCTTTCTTTTTCTTTGCGACGGACGGGGTGTGTCCTGCCTGGCGCGTACGTTTTTCTACATCACATGGGCAGCTGACATGTCGTCATGCCCCCCCCCGCAGGACAATGCGCAACGAGCAAACCACCGCACATGGCTGGTGGAATTCTGGCGCAGACGGGTATATGCAAACTCGTTCCCCGGGCTGAAGAAGCGCAGAAGCCACTAGAGACCCGGTCTGCAGTTGGAGCTGAACGGGAGCTGAGCTGAGGTGTCCTTTGCTTTTGTGCGATAAGGAGCAGAAGTTGGCATCACTCTGTTTGGTAAAAATCAGGATGACACCTAACCCATCGCTGCAACGACGCCCTTTAGAGCGATTCCTGATGACTGCGAAATACTTTTATTTCTTCTCTTTTCTTCCTTCCCGCACCGGCTCTCGACTGATTGATGGATGCCAACCTCGTCAGATCGACGTTTCCAAAAGCTCATTTGGAAAAGAAGTCGAGCTCTAAAGCAATTGGATTCGATTGACGGCGTGCGGTGATATTGCGGAAGTGACATGCAAGAATAGCCACGAAACAACATAAAGACAAAAGAATAAACTCTGAGTATTGACTAAAATCAATTTGTTTCATGGGTTTCCAAAAGAAATTGATCAAGTACATTTGGTCCAGGTCAATTCTCACGTCAGCGAAAGGAGATCGATCCACCGCAGTATTCCATCTAGGTCTTTGTCGCCTTCATTCTTATCACGATGGCCTCATCCACCGGGCCCGCGACGCGACGCGTTAAGTGGCCGCCTGTTCATGGATCACGCCATGCATGGCCCAAGTCGTGATTAGCGAGATGAGAACTGGGGTCTCTGGTGGACCCGATGAGACAAGAAGGTATCCACAAACTCGGGAATCTGAGTCGCAAGCTTGAGCTCTCCGGCAAAACCTAGATAAGCAATATTTTCCGCCCAGCACGCGCAATCCGTATCGTCTTTGTTGTTGTTGTTGTCATCACACCACCTTCATCCACAAAACCGTAGCTCTCCGCGCTCCACGTAACACCTCGTAGCACCAGAACTCGTCTCTCTCACCCCCCCACACAATGTCTTCCGCCTTCGTCCAGCGCCCTGCCCCGGGCTTCAAGGCCACCACCGTCTTCCCCGGCGGCGAGTTCAAGGACATTAACCTGTCCGACTACCTGGGCCAATGGTGAGGCATCTCCCCTCGGAGGAATTCGACAACAAGCCACGGGAGAAGGCGATGCAAGGCGAGGCCGGAATTGGAACCAATTGCAACTAACACCTCCGTCCTCGAACAGGGTCGTCCTCCTCTTCTACCCCCTCGACTTCACCTTCGTCTGCCCGACCGAGATCATCCAGTACAACGACGCGCTCCCCCGCTTCCGCGCCCTCAACACCGCGGTCCTAGGCGTCTCGACCGACTCCCACTTCTCCCACCTCGCCTGGACCGAGAAGCCCCGCAAGCAGGGCGGCCTCGGCGCGGACCTCGAGCTGCCCCTCGTCGCTGACAAGTCGCACAAGATCTCGCGCGACTACGGCGTGCTGATCGAGGACGAGGGCGTCGCCCTGCGCGGCCTGTTCATCATCGACCCCAAGGGCGTCCTGCGCCAGATCACCGTCAACGACCTGCCCGTCGGCCGCAATGTCGAGGAGACCATCCGCCTCGTCGAGGCCTTCCAGTTCACCGACGAGCACGGCGAGGTCTGCCCCGCCGGCTGGCAGAACGGCAGCAAGGGCATGAAGGCCGACCCCAAGGGCAGCCTCGAGTACTTCGCCGCCCAGGGCGAGACCAACGGACACGCCAACGGCAACGGCCAGAAGCGTTTGAGGGTCGACTAAAAATAAAAATAAAAGTGGTCTTGTCGGAGTAGGGCGAGAGAACGAGGGATGGACCCGACGAAGACGGTTTGTGTAGATTATAGATGTAGACACTAGACTTGTAGAATACTTAGAGTTGTTGGCCTGGCTGCAAAATGCCAGTCCGGCCGGAATAACAACATATCGATGATTCCTCACAGTGGAGGCTCGACTACACAGCACCCAAATCAGGGGCCGGGTATCAAGCCAGGTTCAAGGTCACAATGGGGCGTCGCCTGCCCCGTTATGAATAAGGGTGAACCATCTTAGTCGATGCTCTCAAGATGACGATGATACAACCATATTCTAAGAGATCAGTAAAAAAAATCAAGTATCTAAAAAACCACTTGGAACCCCAAGGACGGAATCTATCTAGCTTATAACCACTCTAGGCACGAACAAACCCCCTTCTAAACCTGTCTAAAATCGAACCCAATGACGCAAAGAAGCCGGCCCCCCCTGACAAGCTAGCAAACCACCGTGACACACTACCCTTTACTCTTGAATGGCTTCAAGATGTCATCGAGTTTCTTCTCGGTGGATTTCTTGTGATGCCTAATTCGTGTGTTGTCGCGTGGTCTGTCTCGGTGTTTCCTGTCTCTCTTCTGATCCTCGACATATTTGGCCACCCTGTCGTCATATTGCCTTCGCGAAGATGAAGTCGCGTGACGAGCTTCCTCGTTGCTCTCGTGCGGGTTCCCTTGGAAGCTGCACATGTCAGCTCAGGCAGTCTCAGGGTAGGCCGTGACGTGTACCTTCCGGCTTCAGCTCTCTCCTCATCGTACTCGAATCCCTCCGGGTAGGTCGGGTTTTTGGGAGGGTTCGGATCTTGGGAGTATTGCTGGTTGGTGACGTAGGACGACGGATCCGAATAGTTCAACGACGAGTAGAGATGCCAGTGGCCGTGATTGTCTTGGTAGTACAGTAGGCCGTCGGTGCCTCGGGTCAAGTTGACGTTGGCGGACATGGCTGACAGATTGCAGGAGGATGCTCAATAGCGGAGACCTGGACGAGTGGTGGGATGTTTGAGGAATGGCACAATGCTGCTGGGTTTGAAATAGTCTGTAGTCGGGACTTCAATCGAATCGTTTTTTTCTCCTGCCGTCTTTCTTGTTCTTTATACCATCCGCAACAAGACGCCCAGTTCATTGTGATTCCGTGGCAGCCCTGGAAGCCGAGTCCGCCCAGCGAGACCCCGGATAGAAACCACATGGATATCAACGACGTCGAGGACGAATCACCAAAGCAGGGCCAGTCGAACCCTTGCCAAGCGTAGGAAAAGTGTTGTTTGAGGCAAGGGATGGCCCTGGTCTGGGATCGGTGAGGAGCGAGCCGGTTCTTCGGGTGGGCAGTGCGTCGTAGCAGCGGAGAGATACCCTGACGAATGGACGAGAGGTCAGTTCGGGGGACGCCCAACTTTGGCAAGGGCCAGAAGCGGTGGAAAAGGAGGCTTACAGAGTAGTAGGGGCGCACGGGTTCAGCATCAACAGCTTCGCTTCTGCCACGCGACTCTGCCTGGGGCGGAGCATGGCAGACCGACGGCGAACGGGCCAGATGTGACGATCACATGGACGGAGCTTCCTCTTGTTCCTCAAGCTATACCCTCGGTCAACACCCCGGCGTTCGCCGCCCTGCGGAGAGCAGAGGACACGCAGCGCTGGTTTTGTTGGTTGAAATCAGCTTGCCTGCGGGGCAGTGATGATGTAGGCAGCCTCCCATCATAGCTTGGGGCATTCACCGACTGTGGAACCCCCCGCCGGCGCCAGCGCTCGTTGCTTTTTCTTCCGTCACAAGGATGGAGGAAGAGGAGGAGCACGGTGAAGAATGAAAGAGGGAGAGCTACCGGGGCAGGATCGCGGAACCGACACCGAGTGCTCGGAGTGCCATGACCCACCTTGACGCCGAGAAGTCGGAAGACAGGAGCGTCGGATAGAATAGACCGATGTTCATGCTGGAAGGGATCTCTGAGAAGCTGGGGCCGCTGAGGGTCCAATATCCTCAAGACGTTAAGGTTTACCAAGGAGGCCCCGGGGCTGGGAAAAGAAAACACGCCATACAGAAGCAGGCTGAGGAACTCAACTGGGGGTCGGTCGTTCTCGTTTTTGGTGCATCTTCCCCTGTTGGGTGTCGGTTGGTCCATCCCTGTCCCTTCAAGTAGTCCTTCCGCGGCACAGTGGATCGGGTTCCTCCAGGGACGAGGAAAACATTCGCGGGAACGTCGTCATTACACGTATGTCCTCTTTCTTCCTCGCAATGTAAGCATACTCAGGCAGAGTGCGAGCTATGAGTTTGCGGAGCGAGAGCGGCACCACAGACGTGGCGTTGATGCTCCGACAAGCATCCGACTTCTCAGGAGGAATTCTTCCGACCAGCGAGTATCCGTAGCCAAGAAGCCAAGGCGGTTTCTCGTGAGGTCGCACAGGTACTCAGGAACATCATTTTATAGATAAACAGCGGGTAGATGTATTGTCGTCGGGGACTAAATCACATCGAGCATCACCCGATTCGGCGGCGGACGGTCGAAAGCCACACACGATCTCAACAGCCACAAGACATGTCTCTCAACGACAGAAGGTTGATTGCGAAAGAGACCACAGTCGATATCGACTGTTAGAGTGCGAGCCGTGACTCTCAGCTGTACGTGCGATTGCGGAGGTTTGCAGCCTGGGGATGGTTGGCTTGTCTGTGTATAGTTGAGGTGGTCTACGAATAGGTCGCTGCAACGTTACGCGTGGTCCATGAAGACTCGAAGCGTGCGAGTGAAGGGGCTCAACGACTGGTTTCAGGCGGATGCTATTCAATCCGACAGTACTATCGCCAATCTTCAAAAATCCAAGTTCGAAGGACAGTTGATTGTCGAACTCGTTCAGCTACGAATCCCATTCTTTCTGTCTTCCTGGCCCCCTTGGGTGGATCACTGCAAGTAAACCGGCCCATTCCCAAGGTCAGATGTGCCATGCATCAGTCACATCTATTGAATCTTGCAGGACTTGGCTGCGTCGCTGACGAGATTTGGGGACTGTCTCGGAACCTTCAGGCTGTGGCGGTGTCCCTTAAAATGAGATGTTCTGTCATTCTGAAGCTCTGCACTGTCTGCAAAAAACTTACGTATGAGAGTGACGATCAAGGAGTCTCAAACACCACGACCCCAGTGATCAGTATACACGGGCGGGAAACATGCAACTCAAAAGGACAGGAGAACGGTCTGGTCTGTCAAGCGCAACTTCCTCCGATTTCTGTTGCAAGCGCCCAACAATCCGTACGATCGTCAGAAAAAGCACCCTATCCGCCAGTGATTAACGAGTCTTGCGTCCGCCGCCCGATGGTGGTGTGCTCAATGCAGCCCAAAGCGTCGTGGGTCACAAAGACTTGGGTAAAACATGAGAACACAGCTGAGATCCGGGTTAGGCAGGTGGAAGTTGCAATGTAGTCGTGAGGTCCCCTGTAGGATGACGTTTTGCCGATGATGCTAAACTGAGAGTTACCTTCATCATGTGCTTTTTCTCAAACTGGTTCTTTGGCAACGTGCGAGGCTCTCCCAGGGTTTCCTGTGTCGAGTACTCCTCTTGTTGTACTGTACGTCTGCCGCCTTCCACATTGCTTTTGAGCTGGAAAGATAATACTTGGGGTGAGCAGAAGACTGGTGTTAGTGCAGGTTTCAACTCTTAACAGCTGTAAAAAAAAAAACCTGTTTACCAAACCCCGGAGCCAGTGACACCAGCGGATAACAGGAAGACCAAGAACGATGACCAGAAACCTCCCACACTCCAATGACATTGATGATTCTCCTCTCCAAAATCATTTTCTCTGCCCTCTTAACAATCAACACCACCAAATCCAACCAGAACCCAGTTGTCTCACGCACGCGAAAATTTCGGTTACGAGATCAGTGCCCATCGCCAGCTCGATACTCTCTGTCCCTGTATAGGTCGGCAGGGCTTGTGGACCTGGCTCAGTTGGCCATTGTCGTTGACTGGCAGGTTCTAGCGCAGATAGATGGACTTCAGGTTTTCTGCTTCAAGGTGCGAATCTTGCCCAGCTGAATTCCTGGCCAACAGTCAAGACTGTGACATCCAGTCGTCAAAGAGTTAAGTCATTTCGTCTTTTTCATGTAGCATCGAGTAGTGTTCAACAGCCTACAACTCGCTAGGGAGCGTAGTTGAGCCATGAGCATCATCGGCGGCCGTCGTCATTTTCCAGAGGTCAACCGAGGTAGGCGTGGCGGATGAGGCAATGCCGCTCTGTTGCTGTTCCTCGGGCACGGCGCCGGTTGGCAGTGTCTCAGGGACGAAGGTGGTGGACGCACCCGGCATTAAGTGGGTGGCTGTTGCCTTATCTACGGCACCTTGGCGGTATTTGCGCTCAAAGACACCCGGGCCAGACTCGCCACACCATCACCGGTGCCTGCATCAAGAGTATCAGGGGTTTATTATGAATGGTCGTGTAACCGATTTGTTGTGTAAACCTTAAGGGCGGGGTAAGAGTTTCGTTTTGATTCATGGATGGGAAGTTGATAATGCGGCCTTCTCGAGATCAGAATCGGGTTTCATGGTCTGAGTACTTTTTACTTCATTTACTATGCTAGATCTTGAGAAAAGTTTAAATTCACGAGTAGAAAAAGGGGAAAGCACCCTAACCTCAAAAGTGGCATTGCCTGTAACCATTGTGGCCCAGCTATTGCGTAAATGAGGAGGATCACGCCTAACAGGCTGTCGAATAACGTCCTACAGCCCCAGACATGGGCGAATGGGTCGGGTCTTGTAGTGTCCGTAGTTTTCAGAAAAGATCATTCAACAGGTCTTTTAGGTTGGACGTTAGAGAATGGATGGAGATTTTGTTTTTGGATGAATGGATGGATGGATACATCAGAGTGACGGCCTAGGGGAGTTAAGAGACTAATAGAAGACAAAACGCAGCACAACCACATTTAGCATATCCTTCATATTCCTATTTGCCGTACATACTCCGAAAAATGCAAACTACATCCCAAGTATGTACCCTGGTAAAATTTGCTGCCAACCAAAGTTGAGTATCCGGCAAAGATGCCTGGCTCACCCAGCTCACGCTCACCCCGGATCGCGCGACCTGAATGCGGCGGGTGATACAACTGCATCTGAACCGCGCAATCTCATACTGTCTGACTTGTACAAATTTTTGAAACCAAAAGCGAGCAGAACTTCTGTCATTTTTCCAAAAGAGAATTTTTTTTTTGTTTCATTTTCTTTTTCTTTTTGTTGGGCCCTCCTTGCGGACTCAAAAGTCCGCTCCGCCGGTTGTGCGACCCTCTTGCGCGGAGTTTTAAATCAGACCCTAGACGGCTGTGTAATGCAACCTTAAGATCCGGGGAGTTAACAATCCAAGGATTGACTTATAAAGAGGGTAACTAGGGGCATCTTTTTCGTTTCTGATTATTAGTTCTCAAACAGTCCGTCTCCTTCCGTCAATCACAGCTTTACCGACAGTACACATTTTACAATTACCCTTGTCTTACCATGAAGGTTGCAGTCGTCGGCGCCACGGGCGAAACGGGTGGCTCCATCATCAACGGCCTTCTCGAGCACCCCTTCCCCTTTGTGAGTCTTTTGCATCTTGGAATAATACAATCATGCTGACGGATGCAGGAAATCACAGCGTTTACCCGTCACTCCTCCCTCCAGAGCTCTGCCAACGAAGCTCTCCGCGCCCGCGGCATCAACGTCCAGCCTCTGGACTTGACCGGTGACCATGCCGCCATAGTCACTGCCCTCACCGGTGTCGAAACCCTCATCTCCGCCGTCAACTTCGCCGGCCTCGTCTCCGAGCCAGCCCTGGCCGCCGCCGCCAAGACCGCCGGGGTTGCCCGCTTCGTCCCATGCTTCTTTGCGACCGTCGCGCCCCCCAAGAACGTCCTTGTCCTCCGTGACGTTAAGGAAGATAACCTTAATCACATTAAGAAGCTCCGCCTCCCCTACACCGTCCTTGACATCGGCTGGTGGTACCAGGGCACTCTGCCTCTCCTCCCCTCCAAGCGCAATGCCTACGCCCACGTCGGCACTCCTAATCTCATCGTCGGCACTGGCACCGTCAAGTCCGCTCATAGCGACCTCGCCGACGTAGGCCGCCTCCTCGCTCGCGTCATTCTTGACTCGCGCACCCTTAACAAGTCCGTGTTCGGCTTCGGGGAGCTAATCTCTCAGACTGAGGTCTACGACATCTTTGACCGCCTTAGCGGCGAGACTATACCTCGGACGTATATCGACGAGGAAACCATTGTTCGTGACCTGGATACGCCGCCTGATGGGGAATTCGGCTCGCCCGAGTGGTTCAAGCGAATGCAGTACGAGTACTGGCACAGTTGGGGCGTGCGCGGCGACAACACTCCCGAGATGGCGCGGTACCTGGGCTACCTTGACGCGCGGGAGCTGTATCCCGATTTCAAACCGCGGCCGCTCGAGGAGTACGTGAAGGAGGTGTTGGCGGGGAAGGCTAAAGTGATTTATGCGGAGATGAGGGCGGCGATTGCAGGTAGTCTATCGGAAGCCGAGTGAATGGAATGGGATATGGCTCCTTGGTAGGGACAGACACCTACGCTAAACAAATCTCTGTTCCGTTATTGTCACGTTGCCGCTAAGAAACAAGAACACCATTACCCCTTGTCTCAAGCCACGAGTAGACCATGGGCAAGGGAGGTGGATCTCGCTAGCACAGAGTCAGGGTACACTTTAATTACGAAATAACAAAGGCCCTCCTCCACCATTTACAGAAAGCTAAAAGTCTAATTTGACTTCTACACACCATAAAGCAGGCGTCTGAAGCCCGCCCACCTGGTCCGATCTCCGAGCTTTGGGCCGCAGCGTGCCTTAGGAGCGTGGATATGGGTCAGCCTCGCATTTCTACCGACGTCGGAAGGACGACGTGATTGGGGCTGTGACGGGAAACAGAATCAATCACATGATTGCATGCGGAATGGCTGGCTGCTCCTTAGAACGGGCTTAAGTAGTCTTCAGGGGTACTCAGTAGTCTCCAGGGGTGCCACATGGCGTCGAGAACGATGGCAGACAAGGCCTTGATCCCACCCTTCAGGCCCATCAGCGAGCTGTTCATGCTGTGTGTCAACCCCCATAACGACACCCTGAAGATGTTGAGAAACCGTTAGCATGGGAGTTTCTCGTCCAAGGAGAAGTCATGGGTGCCTAGCCAGGCGAGGTTGTGGCCAGGGCCCTTGATTGGATCCCGCAGAATCTTTCGAATAACCTCTAGCAGGGGCGATGCACGTCTTGGCCAATGACGAGAAGAGAGGAGCGGCTTTGGCGGGAAAAGCAAAGTTGCCTGGGCGAGTGAAAGCATCGAGGCTCGCGAAACGTACCACGGGACCGCCTCACTTTTCGAGACCCTAGCTTTTGGCCGCCTTCAGATTGGACAACATGAGAAAGACGAGTGGGGATTCTGGAGGAATGGGGAAACCATTGGATTAGAGGTTCCCAAAGGCCATGGTTTCTGATCTCTTAGCTTGGAAAAGAATGGAGGATCTGACAGGTTCGTTTGGGACGACACAGGGGCACGAATCCAGCAGATTTTAGTAGGATGAAGTGCAAGAAACAATAAAATGTCACCGGCATCTGTTATTACACTTTCTGACTAGGCAATGTTTCAACCCATGTGGCAACAACTTTTAAGGAAATGAAAGAAATCGGTTCTAATCGACATATGCGAACAGACAATACTTTTGCTAACCGACTGAGATAGGCAGTATCAACACTCCAGAAATCGCACCCCTACTACCTATGCATAGATGACATAAGCTAAAACTAATATGCAACAATAGATCGCACAAGAGGGGAAAAAGATCACCAACATGAAAACTCAGTAGGTTTGAAAAAGACCTTTGCCGAAATTGTCTTCCAGTTTCCTTGCGTCAAGTTCCCTTTCGTCGTGGTCATCGTCCCCTTGACGGCGAGCCCTGTCACTCACTGCCTTGACCATCCTCGCACGACGTCGAGGGTTGACCTACTCTTCTTTTGCTTTCAAAACCCCCCCCTCATTAGAAGGACTAGGCGTGCAGTCAGCAAACAAAAGACTTGACACGGAAAGGCCTGGTCGCACATACTGATCTGCTGTGTCGATGCACCTCGGTCGACTCGGATCGCGGTGACCGGCCGGGGAAGTCTTTGATGTTCAACCGCGGGGCCTCGCGACCGCGATAATCCTCCGGCGGTGTGGTGGAGCAGGGCAAGTGTCCCGTGTTCTCGGCCCAGCCGCCTATTCCCGCAAATGCCGGAGATCGGGAAACAATTGGGGTGTTTGCGGAGACTGGCGTGGTCATCGAGGAGCTTGGCGGGTAATAGCGGCTGGAGACGCTCGAAGCCGTTGTCGACGGGCCAGCACCGCCCACACTTCCGGCATAAGGGGCGCCATAAGGGATACGGTACGCCGAATCTAGGTCAGAAATGTGGCCGGACTCCTGGTGAGCTTGGAATGGCGTCATGCCGGCGGCATAGTTGTCGTGTGGCTGAACCGAGTGGTCGAGTTGCTGAAATCCGTCGTTGGCCGTTGGGGCGCTGCTGGAGTAGATGACGGTGTGCTGCGGGGAAGTATCTGGATTGTATGGCGCGTATCCAGGTTCATGGTCTTGCATCGTGGGACTGTATGCGTGATGCCCTGGCAGGAAGGCTGTGTCGGACGGCAGCGATGTACCGTAAGAATGCGGTGGTCCAACGGCTTGGGTCGAATCTCGGTGGGCAGAAAGCGTTGCAGTCGAACGACGGCGTGAGCGATGGCTGTCTCCGCTGCGCCCGCCCAACTGTTTTCCTGTGCGTCTTGGATCCATTTTACTCGATTGCTCTCCAGTACCTGGAGAGAGACGATTTTGACGCGCTGAGAACGGGGGAGGCAGCTGGGTTATTAATGCCCGTCTGTTCGTCCCATCGCCCGATCACATATGACACGTCAGTGCTTGGGACATTAGCGAGCTTCTGCTTTCATGTCATCTGTTGACTTGAATATTTCTGATGGCACAAAAAGAGGGCCAAGCCGCGGCATTGGCATTGGGCATGACATCCAAGCCACTCTTTTCCTGTCAGGCCTCAACATCGATGGGCTCAAGCCATCTACTCCTATCATTTCAACTGCTTCAGCCCCAAGTCAGCCGTGGTCTGGGGGCCATGTTCTGTTCTGCTGCCTAGAAGTAGGGAGGGTTGCCTTAAATCTAGCCTCTTGCCCAGACCCTCATCGGCCCGAGGCGAACTAAATTGGGATTGAGAAGCACGGGAATGCCATTCTCTGTGCTGATACATACGGCGGAGGCTTGTTACGGCACTTGGTGGCATTCGCTCACCTGGTAGGATGGCCCGACATACAACTCTACGACGGATCGAAAGGCTCACTACCATGAAAAGGTTTCCGAAAGAAGGCAAGGCCAAATCGGCGTTGGAACGAATGTTCCATGAAACAAGGCGGTAAGATTTCTATTTTCAAGGCAAAAAGGCGGCAAGATAGAATCCAAGCGGCAATGCAAATACGCATTTTGACAATAAAGGTGTCAAAACAGCAAAACAATGTGAAGCCTTAGAATTCCATTCGACCGTCTCTCTGAACGGGCGATCACCAAAATGCTCTTCTGATGCGCCTTAGTCAGTGCCAACCTAGAACAAGGGATTGAAAAACGGGAGCTGCCCGAATGTGCCTCGCAGCCCATTGCGGGCTAGCCGCACAAAAGGGACTGTCCAAAAGGATTGACATCAGGGTCCAGGGGTCGAAAAGTGAGGGTGTCGTAGACGTGGCACTCTGAAAAAATCACTTACCTTGGACACAAATATTGGCATGAAGAGGCCCCCCCATCCTTTCCCCCACCGCGTAGAAGGGGCCGCCGAATCATTGTCCAAGAGGCCGAAGGGGCTTAAACTAAAGAAACGGCTCTAACAGGAAATCTTTCTAGCTGGAAAGAGCTCTAGCTGAAACGTACCGGTCTTCGACTGAAGGATATGCCGCGAATGGAGACGCCCAAAAAGCCGGAGTGCTTGAAGTTATGTGCATGCGCCTCTTTGAAGACAGCAACGGCCCCCAACGGCCCCCAAAATTAGTGGCTTCAAGGCTCGGAGGGCACGAAAAGTTCTAGGGAAAAGGGGTCCGGCTTGGTCAAGCCGACAGATTCTGGCTATGACTCATAGTAAAAGATTGAGCACTTGGAGTTCATCAAGGCGACCAGGTCCCAAGACGTTCTGCACGCAAGGAGATGAGATTTTCTACTTCCCTATTACACGTGGCCCTTGGCTGATGTCGGGCACAGTGATCGGCGGAAATGCAGCATCAGCAAGCTGCACAGCGGCCCATTTGCAGGGTAAGGAGCAACTGTAGGAAGACTTCCCAGTCTCCTTCTCATCGGCGATGCTCGAGTGGCAGATGAATATGGTCAACTTTGGGACGTACCTACACAACAACAATACAATAGCTTACGGGTTGAATAACGAACACCACGACGGCATCCCACTGATAGAGCACCGGTGTGCTGGATAACTCTTTGCGTTCCGAAGTCCGAAGTCGGGCGGCGCAGCACAGCGCGTAATCATGTCGTCATCAAATCGACGAGCACCCATATCTCTCTGGCTTGTGACTCACTCAGAGAAACCTGGAGACTGGTCATGAACAAACATCTCTCTTTTAAAGGAGTCAGAAGGCTTCTAAGGGACCGTAAACAAGCAACTCGGCGCTTCGACCAACCACACTCATTTCCTTCCCATAGCGTAAGTCAGCACCCAGTGCAATCCAGCCACCCATTCAACACAAAATGCGTTTGCTTGGAAATCCCTGTAGCTGATTTAGAGCGTTCCGAAGCCGTTTTCCCCAGTTCATAAGCTCAAATACTCTCCGTATTCCAAACCAGACCAAGGGTGTATGTGAACAGGATCGAGAATCGAACAGTCAATTCTCTCATGCAGAGTCAACGTCGAGCAGTGTGATGTTCCCTTAACAAGCTTGTTCAGCACTCTCTTGAGTTTAAAGAGAACTCTAGGCAGGGCCTAACCCGCTTTGGGGATCATTCAAATCATAATTATGTTGCCCTTCATCGTGCCGTATGACCCCCAGAAGCCGGTTATCAATCGCTGAACTTCTTCTCATAGGAAAGCTTCAGGACATCCTCAGGGGAAAGAGCTTTCACGCGGCTGCTCCTTATGTCAGCCCTATCCAAGAGCTTTTCGTACAATGGCGCAAAGTCTTTGGAGGTTGTCATATGGATCCCTGCAAAGGTCTGGTTCCCCGTTTCCACTTCGAATTGTACACGATAGGCGAGATAGACTTCGTTGAATCGGATGTTTGTCTTGTCGTTATCACGAGCAGCCGCGACGGCAAAGCTGAAGAGCGCCCCTTGTGTCACAGCCGGAGCGACACGATAGCCCGTATCGCCTGAGCCACCTGTGCACATCGTCCAGGTACTGCCCGCAAAACCCTGCTCGAGAAGATAGGGAACGGTGGCTCGATAGGCGACTAAAAGCAAGATTAATAATGAGAACATGAATGGGCAATTCATTGAAGCACTTGCAGATGTAAGTCTCGAAGTTGACCGTCATGGCCTCCCGAAGAGCAGAGGTTTCAAGATCGAGGATTGAAGTATCCCAATAGATTCCGCCGGCTGAAGTTTTCATAAGTTGATTGAAACAAATGGATGCTCCCCTCTCGGTGGAAGTAGTTTGGTGTGCACCTACGTGATGCCCAGACGTGCTGGAAGGATGGAAGGATCCCTCTACGGACTTGGTCGACGATACTCTTTACCGAGTCTTCTGAGGTTATATCTGCTTCGACAACAGTGATACTCTCACGTCTTCCAACTTGTTTGAACATCTTCTCTGCACTGGACTGGTTTCGTACGACGGCGATGACATGGCGATTGGCGCTCAGTGCACCGATGATGGCTGCCACGCCAACGTTGCCAGAAGCGCCAAACACAAGAACTGTTTCGGTCATGTTGCCTTTCTCGGGTCTCTCCTTGGAGTAGTGTGGAATTTCGTCGAAGTCACATACGATGCTGTTTACGCGTCGAAGATGAGTCAAGAAAGAGAGATAAGAAAGTGGTCTGGGGGGCATATATAGCTGTCAGGAGATCGAACCAGTTCCCGTCCGCCTTGGGGCCCGGTGGATTTGAGCGTGATAATACCCACAAATTCTCTGCAGACACTTGTGGAACTGTGCGTCAGACAAGGTGCTGCGTGATGTTGACGGTGTTCAGGGGTCGACATGAAGCGTGCCCAAACAGGTTGTCTCATCCGTGATTCCCCGCACGTAGAACTGGATGTCCATCGTCTTCCTCTCTAGAATCGGTTGGTCAATCAGTTACCAGCAACCATTCCGGACGACCTCTGTCTTGGCTCGAACCCCCAGGCGGCCGAGGCCGGACCGAAACACTGATCCCTGTCTTCTCCGGAAATAGGCTGGCTTTTGCTCCAACGTGCAAACGGTCTATTATATCGATGTCACATAGATCGATGATTTACTGGGTGATTGTGTATTGCACGGGCTCCGCCCAGGTTTCCGATGCTTATCGAGAGCGCGGCCGGCCGGAGCAAAGTCCTGCTAACAGGTCAATGACCCTTGTTGTTTCCCGTACAAACCGGATGCCTTCAAAGACGAGTGATCTAAGCCCAACTGACCGACTGATATCTCTACCATGTCTTACATCTGCTGGTGGTAATAAGCCCAGCTTTTGCGTCAAAACTTCGGCTCAATGTGTTTTCTCTTCTCGCGGAAAGAAACCAAACACAGCGTGTAAACTCAAGATATCCTGATCTCTTATCTATAGCTTCATATTCAATTTGCTAGATAACACGCAATCACTGCACTGATTCTGGCGTTCTCTGCGGGCTCCCGTCTTCTCTCCACCAGAACTCCGTCTTCTTCTGAATCCCAGGCTCCAAAGGGATATCGCTATTTGAACTCCTTGTCGCCGAGCCACGCCGTCGGCCTGAGCTAACCATTGTGGCTGGAATTTCGAAACGGTCTGATCGTAGTCCACTGTGAAAATAACCATTGCTAGACGGGCCGGAGTGGTCCGACGGTCTCGACTCGCTGCTTGGTGAAAAGAAATAAGTGTACACAGCTCGCGAGAGGGCTATGTTTGCGGCGGATATTCCGAGAAACAGTTCGAGGTTGGACCAGATGGCAGTGATACAGAAATCCCCTGTGATGACTTGAGTTAGTAGTGCGTGCTTGCTTCTGAAGCGACTGAACTAAAAATGAATGCCACCAACTTACAACTAAGATCGGCTTCGGACACGCCTAGAGATTTGGCACGTACGATGCCGAAGGATGTTGCGCTACATTGATTGTTAGCTCTGAGAAGAGGCCAAATCCATTCGCGCACCCAGGACTATCTGGCTCAAACATCGAAGAACTCGGGTTTCTCACACAAGGCCTAGACTCATCAAGCCGGTAATCATAATCTTTCTCTGTAAAGCTATTTTCACCTTCCAGACTACTGTGAGGGGAAGGAGAGAACAGAAAAAGTCTGTCACAACGGAGTACGCTACCACCAGGTCCGTCAGCAATGCGAGGTAGGAAAGACTGAGTCTCTTTTGAACGGGAAATGGTGTCAAGGCGCGGGTAAGGGGGCAAATCGTACCTATGGAAACCCATATTGCATAGATTCGAATCGTGTTGGGCCAGCAGTCGGAATCTTTACCCCTCCAGAATCCTGCTGGACGGCACTCAGCCAACAGGATAATGACGACCCCAAAGTTGATGATCAGTGAGCCCACAATGACAGCATACAACAAGATCTTGAGGGTCCTGTTGCTCTTGATCCGGAGAATCAACAGAGCTAGAGACACCTTCAAGAAAGCCATCGATGTGAAGTGGAACAACTGCCCCCACCACCCATACATGTTGATCATCATGTACTCGTGATTGGTCAAGTACACGCGGTGTCTCCCGTTGCCATGAGGCAGCTGCATGACGCCGAAAGCATACCTTACTGTCGCCGAAAGGGCCGCGGCAGCAATGGTGTAGTCGTCCCATCCCAGATTCCGGCGTCCGGCGCGAGCCCATAGACGAAGGGCGGTGGTGACGAGGAGGGCGACCAGTAGACTTGATGACACACCGAGCCAGATTGGACCGACACTCTCATCTGGAGGCATCGAAATTTTGTGTGAAGAGTAACGTTCCTCGGACGAGGGGGGGGCGCTGTCGAGTGAATAAAAAGTCGTCAAAGACTTGAAGTGGCCTAAGGTCGATGAAGTGGCATCTGTGTCTCACAAGACTGAGCTCCGTGCGGGGACAAAGAATGCACGAACACGCTCCTACATATACATGGAACTCCTTCCTTCGATCCAAAGAACCGGTTCCGCATGCTTTCAAAGGGGTAGAGCCAGCGAGGTGGATGTACCCCAAGAGACTTTGAGCACACAAGAGCAGGAGTGCGGCGCGGCAGTTCGCCTCCAAAGGACCCTCGTCGGTGGAAATATTTCCTACTTGTCGGCATTGTGCCGAGAGAAACCTCGAATGTCGGATGGATGGGTGGCGCTTGATAGTGTCAGGCGGTTCGAGGTAGTAGACCACCTAGGAAATGGGAAGACAAGTGTGGGGGAGTTCTGCGGACTCGTCTCTCTTCTTGCCGATATCCAGAACGAGAAGAATCTTGGAAACAGACATGTGATGGAAATTTTCTTATTGCAGCCACTTACCCCCCTGTACGGGCGTTGGAAGCAAACAAAAGCAACCATGCCAGCCTGTACAGGACTGGTTCGTTTTTTGTGCTTATCGCATCCAGCACTATGTCATTGAAGACCAAAAGTAGTTCCATTTTGTGCCACTCTTCTTCGGCTAGTCTCATGCGTTCGAACTCGATGATAGAGAACTTTCTTCTACTCAAGTAGATGGGTGGTTGGGTTTTGTTTCTGGAATCATTCCGCGGGTTGCACAACCGTAGAACGGGTCGGGTCTGCAAGCCACACACATCCCCTGAAGTTGGCTGCATGATATATGCAGGGGTCATGCTTCAAGCGGCAAAGAGGCCGGCACGAACCCTCTAGCTTCAAGTCTCTTAGTCTTCGACAAGGTATTGACATCCTTGACGTCAGTAATCAGCGCATTAGGTTGAAGAAAGGGGCGCTTGGAGGAACAAGACGCACATATTACAGGTGCACAGTCCTGAAATGCGTTGAAGTTCTTCGAAATACATATCTAGGAAATGACGGACTTCCATATGGGGAGCATTGTTTGCTTCCAACGCATCAACTGCAGGCAAGATGCCCTGCTGAACTCCAGGCGAAGAACCAACGAGCCAATCATTCGGGGAACCGGGTTGTGCCTTTCTGGGATCTCCTTCGCTGTTTGCTCGCCCGACTGCGCTTGACGACACGGCCTGCCGTTTCCGGGTTGGCCCAGATGGGGAATAGCAACACCATTGAGGACATCCCGGGCGAAGTTAAAAGAGCATGAAGCCATGCAGCATGGTACAGAAAATTACAGCCACCCATGAGAAACTGCCAATTATGAGCGGCTCTGCCATAGCCGTTGCCGATTCGACACTTCTGGGGTTTAAATCTGTGGTAGGGGTCGGGGAACGTGGGAAACCCTTCCCCCCCGGGACAGCCAGTTTGGGTTGACATTTGCGAAGCCAACCGCCCCCCTAGTTCGTCTTCGTGTGAGTTGTGACATTATGTTGTTGGGGACGCATAGAACTACTGGAACTCCGGTTAGAGTGATGTCAAAAGTGATGTCCAAAGTGACAAAAAATATACGAGCCAATCTTCGATGGTCGGCTTAGGTACGCTTCAGCATTTCTAGATCATCGATATTGTAAAATGCTGCCATGATATCCTGGCCCTGGTTTAAAGACACCCTGTCTCATGAGGTGACTGACCATGTTTCTGGAACGGTCCAACGGTGTTCATGCGCGTATCAGGCCATGATGCGGTGGAACTGAACTCGGCGTCCGTTGGGACAAGGTCGGAATGCAAGATCCGCTGAGTCGCTTGATGTGCTTCGCTTCCGCGCCATTTCGACAGAATTTTTGCTTCCTTTCAACTCGAAGTGTCCAAGGTCTAAGGCACATGAATTTCGCATCTGGATATGACGATGGCTCTCAGTGAAGACACGCCAATATCGGACTTGTGAGGGATCTTTCTGGCCACAAGTCTGTGTGTATCTATATTCTAGAACCTCCTTCGTCATCCTCATCCTCGTCATCCTCCTCCTCCTCGTCAATCTGCTCGCTGTCGTCTTCGTCGCTGCCACCGCCTTCTCCCGTACTATCCAAAGCCAACTGGCTTATCAGTCCTGCGAGGATCGCGTCAAGTCCTTGCTTTAGTTGCGGGTTGGATGTCGCATCGATACGCTGCTTCAGCTCGCCGATCCTGGCCTGAAGCTCCGCCTTGTTTCTCTCGCCCACATCCAATTCCTCCTCTTCTTCGTCGCTCGTTTCGTCCGGCTCGTCTCGCTCGATACCCTTGCCGAAGGCTTCCTCGAAAGCATCAGCCATACCAGAGTCCTTGATGGCGAACACCACCTCTTCTATTCCTTCCCATGTCTCCTTGGTTCCTTTCTTCTTTCCTTTCGTGTCGGTTCTCAAGACGAGGGCCTTCCTCCAGGCTTTGGCGACCTCGGCCACCGGGTTGCCGTATGCACCGCAGCCCCAGGCGCCGAGGACGATCTTCTTGACGCCCTTCATCTGACAGACTCGCAACACAACCTTCATCTTCTCCAGAATGAGCTGGCGGTCTTTTTCATGAACGTAGTAGCTGAATCCTGACGCCTCGTCCCGTTCAGTTTCGGGGTTCCGTAGCATCGCGGCACTGATGCAGTCGACGAACCAGCGATCCTTCTTCTCCAGAACTTCGTCCGAGTCATCGTCTCTGAAGACCAAAACGTCTGGCGTGTAGACAGCACCGAGTTCCGGCAGACGGTAGTATTCGTCTTTCAGGGACGGTAACAAAGTGGTGCGCATACATAGAGATTCTTCCTGGCTGCTGGCCCCGTTGACGAAGCCACCACCCGGTGTAAGTGGTGACGCCATATTTAAAATGGCAACTCTGGCCTCCTTGTTGCTCAGGTCCGCGGGTCTATCCGGGACCGAATCCCTGCCCAACAGCGAGTGGGCAGCTGTGAGGGTATCGGCCACTTGAAGCCGGATGCGAGGCGGCGAGTTGTTGGAGTAGGTTTGATTGGGCGGGTTGCTTGAAGCCACTGATCCTTGAGTTATGGTTATGGGTTTTGGTTCGATAATGAGTTCCGCGCCGTCGACTCCTCGACGAGCTCTTGGATGCGTGGGAAGTAGTGACGGAATGAGTTGATTGAGGGTGACCTTGGCCTTCTTGGCGCGCGCAGCCTTGCGGAATGCCGCCGGCGGTTGTCCGACTGAAGGCTGAGTTCTTCCCATTATTGCAAAACTTCAGGGACCCCTCACACGACACTTCAAGAGAGTTGGAGCTGGTGGTGGTGGTACGAAAGTTGTGGTGTCTCAAATTGAACGTCTCTGTCCTGCTTTGAGTGGCGATCTCACAGGGTGGGGCCACAAGGTACCCTGATGGCCAAAGAATCGTAACGGGCAGAAGAGACCGACTGACTGCACGGTACTGCGCTGTTTGATTGAAGAGCTTCGTCTCGTTGGCCTTTCACGTCGTGAGGAGATTTCCCGATGACGTTCGTTGAAGACGGAGCAGGAAGCCTCTCACGGATGGCAACAGCTGGCGCTCTCGGACATCATCATTGAAAGAGTAAGACCAAGCCATGGCCTGCATGATACGTTGGATGAATGATTGCTTATTTTCATTTTCAGCCATTGTTTAGGGTCAGCTGATTTACTCTCCCGATTGAAATCCTCAAAAAATCCGCTTCCATCCTTCAGAATTTTTCTTCCGCTGTTGCACATGACTGAGGGTCGTCACAGAGACTGAGTGAGAAAGAGTGAGAGCGAGAGAGAGTGTGTGAAGTCACCGGACCCACCGAGGAAACATTCTCGAAATGGCCTCGGCGCTCATTCAATCTCAGCAACTCTCATCCAACTTCACCCAACTCATCGCCCACACCTCTTCGCCGGACCTCAAATTCAACTCGGGCCAATTTGTTCTTGCAGCAGCGGCATTCTCTCTCACTATGACGTCTCTCAAGGAACCCCGGCGCGTTGCCGAGGTCATGCTTGCCTGGCTGGGGCTTGAGCTCGTCTCCCTAACCGAGCTACAGACCCTCTGGGCCGGCTACGGACACATATGCGCCATCGTCGCTAGGGTCGCCGACACGAACGGGGCGGTCACATCAATCAAAACATCGCCCGCGATCCGGCAAGAACCAGACGGCACATACCGCCTCATCATTAAGCTCATCTCACCGCCCCGCGCCAAGGGGAAGGACGAGGGCCACCTGCGGAAGATGCTGAGCTATGAGGTCGAGCAGTACTTCTACCAAGAAGTCGCGCCGCGCTTGGCCGAAGATGTCGCGGTCGCCAAGTGCCTCGCCTCGACCCTGGACATGAAGGGGAGGCCACGGGCGGATGAGTTGCAAGGGCTCACGGCGACCATCATCACCGACCTTAGGCCGCAATTCCCAGTCGCGGGAGAGAAAAGACTAGTGCTTAACCGTCGTCAGGTGCACGCTGCGCTGGATTGGTTGGCCAAGTATCACGGCAGCTCTTGGGCTTCTCTACCGGACGACCTTGGCCGGTTCGTGCTGCCACCGCTCGAGGAGGCGACACGGAGGGAGGCCGGCAACGGAGCCGCCGACCCCAAGTTGTGGCTGAACGGTGGTTACACATATCTCGCAACACGAAGGAAAGAATACGGGTCGTTGTGCAGAGACGAGTACTCGGAGTGGTCGTCCGCCTTTTGCAACCCTGTCGACGGCTCATCACACTCGACTGCCGAAATGGTGGCCGAGTTCCTGACACCCTCGGGTAGGCCATTCGAGACATACATCCACGGCGACGTTAAGTCCGAGAACCTCTTCACGACCCAGTCTGGCGACAAAGTAGCCTTCTTCGACTTCCAGTACGCCGGGATCGGAGTCGGTGGCTGTGACATCGCAAAGCTGTTCACTTGCTCAGTTCCTGTTGAGATGCTGACGCACCACGAGGATATTCCCGACCAGCTTCCCATGGGAGACGGCGAAAGAGCTTTGCTAGAGAAGTACCGGGAGACGCTTATCGACCAGAAGCCGTTAGGAAAAGGCCCTGCAGACTACGACTGGGCCACGTTCGTGCGACATTGGGAGACTGCTCTCGTCGACTGGTGTCGTTTCCAGGCGTCGTGGGGCTTTTGGGGGAACACGGAATGGCTTGAAGCCAGAGTGCGTCATATACTTTCAGACGATGGTTGGAGGAATTGGTTGAAGAGCGAAGTGAAGGGACATTAGACTTTGATGTTCAGGTGAAGGTTTAAGCACTGGAAGAGAGAAGTAGATCAGGAAATCATGCTTGCTGATTCAAGTAAACAATCTTTGACACACAAGTATGATTGGAAACGTCGTTTACAGGGGCGGTTTCGCGCTGTAGCTCCAGTTGTTCGAACCGTGTTCTCGAAAACGCCGACCTCTCGCCATGGAAGAAACTTCAGCGTCAAGCTGCATATTCTTACTGGGTTGATCTGGGGCAAAATAGACAAGGCGAACAGAAAGTGCATGAGTGACAAGGTTAGATGACTGTCATGACGCCATTTTTGCCAAGGACGAACTGATCAATAAACCCCACCTTTGGTTTGAAATTGCGAGTCTGATTGAAAATCCAGAATTAAGCTTGAAAATACACGTCAGTATTGAATTGGAAGCAGCGTCAACTGGCACTCGATGGCAGGCTTCTAACAGTCGCAATGTTAATGCGAACTAAAAATGGCATCCCCTCTCGGCCTCCACACAACCCAGAAGTGCTCATCACAGCTTAAGCGTTAGTTGGCCATTGTACCAGAAGATGTGTGATTTGGTTTACTGTATCTGTGTTATACTTTGACGGCGCCAACTCTGATACATTTCAATGGCATTGCTGTGGTCACACAGTAGGGCAGTCATGGTTATTCGGCCTTCTATGAAACATGGCAGATCAAACTCTTGAATCTCGCGTTGCTTGCCAAGTATTGAGTGACACTGCCCATCTTCCATAACTATCGTTCCGAATTTTGAATCTTGCCTGTCACTATCTCATACAACCGGGTTGGCCACGGTCAGTTTCAAAAAGAGGATGAGAGGTTGATAGGGTGAGTCATCATGACTTCGGCTCGCATTCCGCGCCGGTTCAGAAGCCGAAAATATCCACCTGTCGAGGCCGCCGAATGCTCCCAACTTCCCTCTTTCAACGTTCCATCCACCAACAACGAAAACATTTCTTACAACTGATACAAGACAGATCTTGGGCTTTCTTTCATAGAGGCATCGCATTATGGACGGAAACTCTACGACAACTGCCAGCATAGCCGACCTGCTCGCTGCTGCACCCGTAGACACGGCCAAATATGAGACACTTTACAAGCACTTCCACACATACCCTGAACTCTCCAACCTTGAGGCTCAGACTGCCAAAACTGTTGCAGAGCAACTATCGCAGCTCCAAGCCTTCGATATCACCACCGACATCGGCGGGCACGGCCTCGTCGGCGTCCTCGAGAACGGCCCAGGTAATACCATTCTCCTGCGCGCTGACATAGATGCGCTCCCGATCAAGGAGGCCACCGGTCTTCCATACGCCAGTACGGTCACCATGCTTGACGCTGAAGGCATCATGCGGCCTGTGATGCACGCCTGTGGGCACGATATGCACATGGCGTGTCTCATTGCGGCCGCCGAGCGGCTGGTCAAGCTGAAGCAGGAGTGGAGCGGCACGCTGGTTGTGCTGTTCCAGCCTGCGGAGGAGCGTGGTACGGGAGCAAAGGCCATGGTAGATGATGGACTCTATGACAAGCACAAGATCCCCGTGCCGGACTTTGTGCTTGGCCAACATGTCATGGCGATGCGGGCGGGTAGCGTAGGGTCAAAGGCGGGGACAATCATGGCCGGAGCGGATAGCATGAAGATTACGCTGTCAGGTCTTGGTGGTCACGGTTCGCAAGTGAGTATTCTGGGCACCATGTTTGTTCTCCGATAATATGAAGGCTGACTGGCACTCATAGCCCCATCGAACAGTCGACCCTGCAGTGATGGCGGCCCATGTGGTGGTGCGTCTTCAGTCAATCGTCAGCAGGGAAATCAACCCGAGCGACATCTCCGTCATCACAGTCGGCAGTCTGCATGCCGGCCAGACGGAGAACGTCATTGCAGACTCAGCGGAAATCGGCCTCGACATCCGCAGCGTGCGGCCGGAGACGCGCGAGAAGCTCCTGGCCTCGATCAGACGAGTCGTGGAAGCCGAGTGCGAAGCGAGCGGCGCGACGGCCGCGCCGGTGTTCAAGATGACGCGGCATCTGCCCGTCACCGTGAACGACGAGTCGATGACGACGACGCTGGCAGCTGGCTTCAGGGAGCATTTTGGGAGCGACTTTGACGCGAACATCACGGCGACTACGATCTCGGAGGACTTCTCGGTCCTCGCGACGTCGCAGGGCAAGCCGTGTGCTTTCTGGCACTGGGGCGGGATTGAAGAAGGGCTGTGGGATCAGAAACTGAAGGAAGGGAGATTAGAGGAGATCCCAGCAAACCACACGGCCAGATTTGCGCCTGTCATACAGCCTACGTTGCAGACGGGCATTGATGCTCTCTGTGTGGCTGCTCTCACGTTCTTCAGGAAGAAGTTGTAATATGCCATGGTTATAGAGGATTACTTCGGCCTTTCCTTGACAAAGCAGTTCATTATTGTATTGCGAGTTTGGTTCCCCTGCATTATTCAACCTTCAGGTAACCCTTTTGTTCCAACCAAGCCTCGGCCAAAGAAGGCCACTTGGAGACGGGCAAGTCCTTGGTATCCAGAGCGAACCCATGTGGCGCATCCGCAAAGACGTGCAGCTCAACTGAGCCCTCGGCAGCCTGGAGGCCCTGCGCCAGACGGTACGCGTTCACCACCGGGACGATGGGGTCAGTCGCAGAGTAGACGATGAAAGCCGGGGGCGCCGGCCGCGCGATCTGCTGGTCGGGGATGACGATATCGTACAGTTCCTGCTTGGCCGGCGGGTCCAGAGGAGCCTTGTTCGGCACGATGGTGTGGCCCTTGGCGTTCGTCGAGATCGGCCCGTACCCGAGGATGGCAAATTCCGGCTTCGGGACTGGCGCGCCGGCGGTCAACGCCCACGAGGACGGATACTCGGCCAGCAGGGCCGAAGCGAGGTGGCCGCCGGAGGACAGACCGCACAGCGCCAGGCCCCGCGGGCCGGCACCCTTCTCCTTGATCAGGCGCAGGGCCTGTCTGGCGTCGTCCACCGGGGACGAAGGGCCCGTCTCGGCGGTCGGGAAGCGGTGGACAAGGACGAAGGCTTCGAAGCCGAGGGCGGCGAGCCAGCGGGCGACGGCGACCCCCTCGCGGCCCACCATGAGCTGCACGTATCCGCCGCCGCCGAGGACGAGCACGGCGCGCCCGTTCGGGGTCGTCGTCGGCTTGTAGCCGAACAGCCATGGCCGGGACACTTTTGTGACGACTCCCTGGTCGATGGTGCCCCCCGGGAGATCGATTTCAAAGGCTCCGTCGACGGGCTCGCTGTCCCATAGCGGCCAGGCGGAGTCGGCCGCGAAAGCTGTCGAGAGGCTCATCTTGGAGTCGAGTAAATTCTGTTTG
This sequence comes from Colletotrichum higginsianum IMI 349063, assembly GCF_001672515.1. Classification (NCBI taxonomy): domain Eukaryota; kingdom Fungi; phylum Ascomycota; class Sordariomycetes; order Glomerellales; family Glomerellaceae; genus Colletotrichum; species Colletotrichum higginsianum. The sequence continues at coordinate 710,991 of NC_030958.1, forward strand.
GAGCCGTGATGCAGAGTTCGGTGTTGCAGATTTTGTTTGTTCGAAGAGCTCCAAGTGTCCCCCGCCGCGTGTTGTTGAAAGGGGAGTTTACGGCAACGTGTACAGGAAGCGTGCTTTTGACCGCAACGATTGCGCACTTTTAGCTGTTTCTCGGTTGTCTTTGTTCCGATGACCGAATTACCACCATCACGACCCGAGAACCACAAAAGTAATGGGGGAGGGAGGGGGTGAGTAGCGATGAGGCTTGGAATCGGGCGAAGCTTCAAACGTGAAATTCTCAAAGGTTCGTGTGGCCTAAAAAGGGGGAGATAACGATGGTCAGATGGGGCTCATAGCAGAACACTGGGAAGGTGTTTACCAGTTTTCCGCGCATTCGACTCTTATTTTGCCCATCTGGTTGGACCAGTTGAACATGCCTTTTCTCGAGGCTTTAACGTGCCTTTGCGATCTGTGTCTTTCGGCCGTCTTGAATCATTTGTCGTCTCTGTAGATTGAATGCTCATTCTCGGCTTCTACCCATTGTCAAGAGCTTAGAACCCATTTGTGGCCCAAACAGGATTCGATGCTGAATCCATTCTTGTCTCATGCCTTTATAGACTCTTGGAAGGCACGAGTCCGACGATTGGAGTTTCTTTTCTTTGGTATGTCAAGTCCTCCTAAAGCATTGAAAACGTTGAATAGTGACAGCAGTGCAGGCAAAATGAAAACCTCATACAAACCGTGCAGTGCAACGGAATGGTCATCAAAGAAGGTTGTCTACGGTAAACGTGACTACTAAATCCCCTCGACCCTCTTGCTTGACCTTTTGGGTCCAATCTGAAGTAATAGTTCCCAGTCGTAACAATGCCATACCACCGTGTGCGTTAGTGACAAACTAGGAGCTTCTGATTCCACTTGAGCTTTGGATAGACCAATGTCGGAAAGCACATTCCGAATTCCGTCCGAGCCGTCACAAGCCAGTTGATAATGCCTCTCTCCCCTACCCATTGCTCGTAGGTAAGAAAACTCCAGACCCGTATCGATCAGACATAACGGTTTCCTCAAGTCAGATAAAAACAACGGCCTTTATATCTGGGATTGAGCCTGGGAAAATTGCGGACTCCTTTGTTCCGCAAGCCGGGCCGGATCGGCGTAGTTGTGTGTACGACAGCCTCCACTTTTAGCGAAAGACCACATGACCGGGGACTAAATGAATTGTCTAATGGGATCTCTCCCTTAAACAATGACATCTTCATTAGTCAAATATCAACTACCCTAGGCATCTGGGGGTATTCAATCGGATGTGGCGCCGGCCTTGGAGACTCAGACAGCTCTTCTCCCCACTCAACTGCCGGGGTTAAAGTTGCGGGGTCGCGGGGATCGCACTTGGCCAACCCCCCCAAACTTCCCCGGAATCTTTTTCCTCGCTCATTCCGCCCTGGCTCTCTCGCCCTTTTATCGTTCGATTATCATTCCAAAGGTTCGCTCAAAGGAGGAGGTTGCAAGCAACGAACCCGAAGAGCGGAACGAGACTGAAGCACGTGGGGACCCAACCATTTCCTCGTCATTGCTGCGCAGAACATGGATTCTCCAGATTCTCCGAGTTCCCATGCAAGGGCAGCAGGGCCGAGAGCCAACTCTCCCAGGTCCCAGAGCGGAATTCCGCCTACTACCCCCAGGCCGCGGACAACCCGTGGGAAGTACATCTCCAAAGCCTGGTAAGACCCGCTTGGGGGGGAGGGTGCCAGCATTGCCAGTCTCAACACTGACGTCCGCATCTGAACACAGTTTTGAATGCAGGAAAAGAAAGAGCAAGTGCAATGGGAAGAGCCCCTGTTTACGCTGCTCACGTCAGGCTTTGACTTGTGGGGGTCCTCGATCTCCTCCATCTTCGTCAATGGCTAACAACACAAGGCGCTTACCCTGTCTCGAAGAAACCTCGGAAGGATCAGGGGAACAGCGCGTGAGTTGGCGCCTAATGGCAAAGACCCCCTCGATGGTGCCATCACTGACACCCTTAGTGATAACGAATCACAAGCCCTTCAGACTCTCAGGGATCAAGTCGCTTCTCTGCAAGGAGGGCTGGACTTGTTGCGTCGGCAATCTCAACAACCGTCGGAATCGCATCCAAGTCCCTTGCAATCAGAGGTCCGCCTTGGTCTCACGGCAGAGTCCTCCATCCCTCAAATCAATAGTGAACTGGTGGACCCGGCGCTGCTGCCGAACCCAGTTGGTGCTGATGCGGCATCGTCCGCCGAGGAGAACGACTGCCAGCCATCAGCTAGCTACACCTTCAACATCAGCCTTGCTCGAAACCATCTTCGCGCACGAGGAATTGGAACGTCCGACCTGGACTCCGGTGGGATGCCTGGGTCCGTCAACCCAACTCGACCTCCTTCTCCCTCCATCCAGACCGCGTTCGGCTTGGATGTCGGGTCGATAGACCCTCTCTGGCTCATCAACGAGGAAGAGGCCGTGCGCCTATGCAACGTCTACGAGGAAGAGATAGGCATACAGTACCCTTTCCTAGACATACAACGGCTCATAACACAGGTTCGGGGACTGTATCATGCAATGAGCAGTGGCTCGCGCCTTGGCTTCGCTTTTGCCGCGATTCCGGGCCCAACCATCATTGACCCCCAAGATCTGGGCCTGGTTAAGATGGTGTTGTCGGCAGCCTTGACCGTCGAGGCCGGGGGCTCCAGCCAGCTTGGAAAGTCTCTCTTCCTCGATGTGAGGAAGTCGTCGAACGACAGGCTGTGGGAGGCAGCGAACACCAAATCTACCATGTTGTTTATATTGCTGGTAAAGAAACCCCCCTCCGGGACGTGAGACATCCTAGTTCTGTTTTAGCTGACACTCTACAAGGCGGTCTATAGCTTTATGACGGGTGATGATTTGCAAGCATGGAGACTCGTGGGCATCGTTGCCCGGTGGTGTTTGGAGATGGGTCTTCACCAATCTGCCACGGTGAACAAGACTTTCAAGGACGCTGCAAGCCGCAGGATGGCCATGAGGTTGTTTTGGTGCGTTTACACGTTAGACCGCCGGTGGGGATTTGGCGCCGGTCTTCCGTTTGTGATGCACAATTTCGATGTCGACCAGCAGTTGCCCGAACCTGTGAGTGTCACTCGCCACTTTTGCTATGTGATGATGTGCACAGCTCCAGAGACTGATTATGATCCCCTATAGGACCAAGATGTTCCCTACCTTAGAGCCATGGTCGAATACAGTCGCATAGGCGACAAAGTCTGGGCCACCTCTTACAACTCTGCTCGAGCGACCGGCGCCATCCGGGACGACGAAGTCTCATATCTCCTCTACAGGATAGATCAGTGGTGCGAGGACCTCCCGTCGGATCTCCGACTTCACCCAAGTCAAGGGGTCGCCAGTCCAAAACCGGCGCCCAGGAGCGTGCAGCGACTTCAGCTTCTTCTTCACTTGAGGGCCAACCAGATGAAGATCCTCCTCCTTCAACCGTTCCTCCACTCGACATCCAGCCTCAAGGCCAACAAGTCCAAAGTGCAGCTGCTCATCAACCTCGCAAAGGACACGATCCAGAAGCTGGACTCCCTCAACAAGTCCACGGATATCTATCAGAACCAGCAGATGTGCTTCAATCATTTCCTGGTCTCCGCGCTCGGCGTTATCTTCTTGGTCGTCGCCCTCGCGCCGGCGGAGCATGGCCCGTCCGTCCGCGACGAGTTCCACGTCGCCCTGGACCTGATCCGTGGCCTCAGCGCCAGGTCGTACGTATCGAGCCGTCTCTGGAGGAGGATCGGCGACCTGCGGCTTGTCTGGCGGGGGCTGGGGCTGAACGCTCCACGGCCCAGAGAGGCGAGGGAGGCCAGCGCATCGTGCCACGCCCTCGCGACACCGCCCACGTCGTCCGGCGGCGGCATCGATGTCTCGCCGCAGAATGCGCAGACGGCAGCCGACGGCGACTTGCGCGATCCGGAGATGGCTTCGTGGGAACCAAACTCGGACGAGCCGTTCAGTGAGGCGCAGATGGCGCAGGAGTTGAACGACTTCTTCAATGCGATGGATAGTGGAGGCGACTTTGCCTCTTCCTTGCCAGCTCTCGGCGTAGGAGAGGAAGTGCTCGAGTCTGTCCAGGACTCGCAGGACAATTTTCTCGTGCCGGATCTGAACACTTCTGCGATGGATGTTTCGCATTTGTTTGTAGACATGTTGTGAAAAACGCTCGTGGGACCATACGATTGGTGCTGACTATCGTCATGAACGCTCTGAGAGGTCTCAAATGACACCGCGATCCAGAGTTCTCAGCCGCGCAAATTGAGACCGCAAGCAATGAAACGACTTATTCCAATATATTCCACATCGTTTATAAATTCAATGAGAGAATACCGCATTCTATTGATGTGGGTACCTTGCAGGGCTCATTCAAGAGACTCTGCGGGTGATGGTGAAGGGCCAGTCCGCGTAGGCTGCTTGATGACGACCAATCTCTCCTCTCCAGTCCTGAAGTTAGTGTGATCAATGCTTCATTACAATGCCATACGATTAGGAAGATTCTTCCCTCTTTCTCACATTGAAAACTCTACTCACATGTAATCAACGTCATAGGGTCGGAGTCCGCGGAACCTGAGAGCGGAATGTGGAAGTGAAATTCCGACGCGGAGATAGATCGAGGCTCTCCTCGCCCCGCGGACCGCGATTGCAAACGTTAGCCAAAACGCGGGGGAACTCGAGGGTCGAGTGCGGGTTCCGCCCAATGAATCGTCTTTCATTATAAATGATTGAGAGCAGCAGTCGAACTCGGGAGGGAATGGCCAACCTATGAACAAGTTTCAATCCCTTGCCACGCTTGCCCATCGCCAACATGCTTGTCGCCGAACTGATCCACGGTCTATCACACGAGGCAACCCAACACCCAATCGCGTTTCTCTCCAAGTTTCTTGTCATTTCTGCTCTGGTTTACTTCATTGTGAACGAAATAGTCCGCTCGAAGGCTCGTCTGTCCGGTTGGCACGGTCCCCAGGGACTTCCCCTCATCGGCAACTTATATCAACTCAGAGGGAATGCCTCCCAGAAGTACCGGGAATGGGCGAAAGAGTATGGTCCGGTATACGAGGTTCAGCTAGGTAACCTGCCAGTCTTGGTTGTCAATACCGCTGCTGCCGCCAGGGTCATGTTCGGGAACAACTCGCAAGCGACTGCGTCTCGCCCTGAGTTGTACACTTTCCACAAGGTTGGAGTCATCCTCTTGTCTTCGTCAAGTGCCATCATTGCTGACGCCAGAAAGATCGTTGCAAATACTGCCGGAACAACCATAGGCACGTCGCCGTACAATGAGTCTCTCAAGAGACGGAGAAAGGGTGCAGCGTCCGCCCTCAACCGACCCTCCATTGAGACGTACATCCCTCATCTGGACCTGGAGACGAGAGACTTCCTCAAAGACGCACTCACCTACGGCAAGGCAGGAAGTGTCGCAGTAGACCCCTTGCCCCTCGTCCAGAGACTTAGTCTTTCCCTGGCAGTCACGCTCAACTGGGGCATGCGATTCCCCAGCCACGACGACGGACTCTTCAAGGAGATCACCACGGTCGAAGGTGAGATCAGCCGCACCAGAAGCGTCACCGACAACATGCAGGATTATATTCCCCTGTTGCGGCTCAACCCTTTCTCGGCCGGAAAACGCCACGCGGTGGAAATGAGATCCCGGCGGGACAGGTATCTGTCCAAGCTGAACGGCGACCTCGAGGAGAAGATCCGGAACGGGACGCACGAGCCCTGCATCCAGGCCAACGTCATGCTCGACGAGGAGGCGAAGCTCAACAAGGTCGAGCTGACCTCCATCAGCCTGACGATGCTCTCGGCCGGGTTCGAGACGTTTACCGCAGTGTCGACGTGGGGCATTGGGTTCCTGGCTACGCATCCCGAGATCCAGCGGAAAGCTTTCAACGCCATCCGGGAGGCCTACGACGAGTCGAACCCTCTGTGCGACGCGCACGACGACCAGACCATCCCCTATGTCCGCGCCCTAGTGCGAGAGTGCTTGAGGTACGCGAGTCCCGTGTGGTGGTGAACCTAGCACGATCCACTGACTGTGGTTTACAATAGATACTTTACCGTCCTCCGGCTTTCGCTGCCTCGAGCAACTAACAAAGACTTTGTGTACGAGGGGAAGCTTATCCCCAAGGGCACAGTCGTCTTTCTCAACTCTTGGGCTTGTAACATGGGTCAGTCCCCTCGCTGACAAATTCCTTCCGAGGAGAAAAACTACCGATACTGACTTCGATTTGGCAGACAACGAGCTGTGGCACGACCCCGAGGTCTTCCGCCCCGAGCGCTGGCTGGAGAACCCCGAGGCCCCCATGTTCACCTACGGGATGGGCTACCGCATGTGTGCCGGGACGATGCTGGCCAACCGCGAGCTGTACATCACGTTCCTCCGTATGCTGGCCAGCTTCGAGCTGTCTTCGGCCACCAAGATCGACTCGGACCCCGTCACCGGAGCTGCCGACTTGACGAACTTGATCATCACGCCCGGGCATTACAAGGTCACCTTCACCCCACGCAATGAGGTGGCGCTGAGGAAATCGCTGGAAACCGAGGTTGAGCACTGATTTTCTGGGATCACGCCGAGATTTTCATGTAGTAAGCCGGACAAACTTAGTTGTGGCAATGGGATGCAAAATGCAAGGCAATGAGGTATGTGTCAAAGGGTAGTGAGTGTGGTTGGCCCCAGTCGTAGCGAGGGATGATGGGCTAGATCGCAACGTCGGACCACCCAATATTGACAACAAGAAAAGAGAACCGTTTGGGAAACCAAGGATGACCCATCTAGTTGCTCTGAGGTAGCTCTTCCGGTTTCTTAAAACACCTCTGCTGTGATGTAGTGCTGGTCAAGCCGACTTTGGCGATTAACGCAAACCCCAGGCAACTCACTCCCAGTTCTGTCGTAGACATACGCTGCCTCAAGTTCGAACTCTTCGCTGGTGATGGAGTCGACCGCCGAGAAATCGTGCAGGACGGCCGTGGCACCATCTCGGCAATCCTCATTCGCTCCTACGAGGTGCGCGGTAGCATTGAGCTTGAGATTCCCCACGTCATCCGAGTACATGTCAAGCACCAGCGTAACTTTGGGAATGCCGCGGGGCGCAGGCGGAACACAATCCAGCCTCAGGCTGACCACCTCGTCGTTCTTCCTGACCTCGGGAACCTCGCCTTGGAAGACCGAGACGACGACTGCCGTCTGGCCGTCTACCGTCGTGGTGAGGTGGAAAGTCTTGCTGGCTGGCAGCATTGTCCACCGCTGAAACACGCGCAACGCCTCGCCGCCGACGGTCTCGACGCTCAGCGTTCGCGGCTGCAGAGAGAACCTTCCGAGGATGTCCGAGTGTCTCTCGTGTCCGGCAAGGACGTCGGCGAGGACGGCGGCGCCGAAGGTGACGGCTTCGTCATGATCCAGGTTCTCCGGTACTAGTCTTGAATCGCCTCGATCGTTCAAGGTAGTAAGTCAACATACCCACTTTTGGAACACCCCCTCATTTGGAACACCTAAAAATGCCTCAACCCCACCACCAGCCTCCTACTTCCTCCAACTTCGAACTATCACAACAATTTCATACCTTATGCAAATAACCTCATTTTTTCAGAGGACCTTTATTCCTGCCTTATGGCCCAGTATACCGAGTATGAAGTCAATCAGGCAATCCAGGCTGTTTCAGACGGCCAAAGCCTAAGGAAGGCAGCCCGCGAATATGGCATCCCAATTACCACCCTCCACAACCGTCTCACAGGCACCCAGGCAAGGGCAGCAGCATTTTCAGACCTTCAGAGGCTTTCCCCTGACCAGGAGGCTAAGTTGGCTGAATGGGTGCGAATCCAGCATGCCCTTGGTGTTGCCCCAACCCATCAACAAGTGAGGGCATTCGCAGAACGAATCCTCTGTGCTATGGGGGACAAGGAGCCTATAGGAAAGGGCTGGATCCATGCCTTTCTAAAGAGAAACCCATCTATCAAGGTCCAGAGAAGTCGCCTTATTGACTCTAGACGTGTTAATGGAGCATCTACTGAGGTTATCAGGGACTGGTTCAAACTCCTCGCCATACCAGAGGTCAAGGGCATTAAACCATCCAATAGATACAACATGGATGAGACTGGTATCCTTGAGGGCCAGGGATCTAATGGGCTGGTGCTGGGCATGTCTGAGACGAAGTCTGTACGCAAGAAACAGCCTGGATCAAGGGCATGGGTATCCATCATCGAATGCATCTCTGCCCTGGGCCATGCCCTTGATCCCCTCATTATATATAAGGGCAAGACAGTCCAGCAGCAGTGGTTTCCTCTAGACCTTGGCCCTTATGAAGGATGGCAGTTCACTGCAACAGAGAATGGATGGACTACAGACGACACTGCAGTTGAATGGCTGCAGAAGGTCTTCATCCCTCAGACTATCCCTCAGACTGCCTCCCAGGGCAAGGAGGGCCAGGAGGGCAAGGAGGAGGCCAGACTGCTGGTTGTTGATGGCCATGGGAGTCACACAACGACGGACTTTATGTGGCTCTGCTATATTAATAACATCCATCTATTGTTCCTACCACCACATACCTCCCATGTGCTCCAGCCACTTGACCAGTCAGTCTTCAGCCCTGTAAAGGCAGCCTATAGGAAGGAGCTTGGATACCTTAGTCAGTGGAATGACTCTACTATTGTAGGCAAGAGGAACTTTATAGGCTGTTATCAGAAGGCTCGTACTGCAGGTATGACGATGCAGAACATCAGAAGTGGTTGGAAATGGACAGGGTTATGGCCTGTCTCTATGGCGAAGCCTCTGATGAGCTCCCTCCTACTCCCAACAACACCAAAGCCATCAGCATCTTCAGATCAGGTCAGCAAAGGGCAGTCTGGAGGCAAGGAAGGCAAGGAAGCTGAAGGATGGGCATCTGCGTCGTCTGCAGTAGTGTGGTCGACGCCAAGGAAGATGAAGGATCTGGCTGGGCAGTTGAAGCTATTCACAGAGCTAGAGAATGATGCCTTCACTCAACGCCTTCTATTCCGGAAGGTGAAAAAAGGCTTCAGCGAGCAGGCCTATGAGCTGGCTACTGCCCAGCATAAGCTGGAGCTCCTGCAGGCCCAAGTCACCAATACTGCAGCAAGGAAAAGAAGGACAGTCCAGATCGACCCAAACACCAAGTTCGCCAATATTGAGGACATCCAGAAGGCTCAGATTGAGGCTGGCGAAAAAGAGGATATCACAGATGAATCCAGCGACTCTGATACCCCTAGTGAAGCTGAAAGCTGTATTGTGGTGGCATCTAGGCCTAGTCAATAATTAATTGAAGATGGTGGTGATGTTGGGGATAGCTTCATTCTGGGTGTTCCAAATGAGGGGGTGTTCCAAAAGTGGGTATGTTGACTTAAGCCGTTTCCCGTTGAAAAAGGGTTCCAGCATATCCCGAAACTCTCGAGCTCGCGTGTACTCGCCCGTGACCACGACGTGAGCGATATCCGTCTTGGTAAGATTGGCCTCTTGAATGGCCCTCTCGACAGAAACTAACGTCTGCTCAAGTAGGCTCGTCTCATCCGCGCGAAAGTGGCTATTTCCTCTAGCCTTCTGGTTCTCAACCAGGCCCCCTATCTTCTTACCGAGTTCGAGGTCGCTGACTGTGGCACGATGGTCGAAAACTCCCATGTCAACTTCGACGACTGACACCTCAAAGTTTTCTCTTCCCAGCTCAAGAAAGACAACATGAAGAAAGTCGTCCGACTTGTCTATGCCGTACGCAATCCCGGCAGCGGTGGATGTATTTACTATCCGGATTACGTCCAAGCCGATGGAAGCCCCAGCTTGTCTGACGGCGTTGCGATCATCTTCGCTGAAATACGTCGGAACAGCCACGACTGCAAATTTGATAGAGTCTTGTGCCCAAGTCTCGGCGATGTCCCTCAGCTCTTGGAGAGTATCCGGCAGCGCGTCTTGTAGGATGTGAACTTTGCTACTCTTGGCGGCTGAACTGTTTGACGGACCAGGGTTTTTGATTTTTGCGTGCATGAAATACTCAGGTTCGACTCTTTCGCAAACCACAAACCTCCTTGAAGTCAGCATGAGGCATTGGAGTTGTCTCAAGGAGGAATGCCTCACTCGGTATTGAAGAGGGCACTCGACAGACTTGGGTCCCAGTGAGGATTGCCAAGACTCGAGTCGTCTATGTTCAGGATGGTGAAGCCTGTGTCGCGTTAAGGACACAAAGCGGCCTGCACAGGGAGAAAGCTTACTCTGAGACGCGAGAGGTATTCGCCTGGCGCCATGATGGACTTTTCCGGCGCTTGAATATGAAGGTCCGAGGCTCTTCAAGGACCGCCTTCGTCAATAAATGAGCTCAGTGATGACCAACCCCGGATCGAGGGCACTCACAATCGCCATGGTATTAGAGGGGGTTCCATCATTGCCCTCGTAAGCCTCGTAACACGCAGTAGGCGCCGGAAACAAGAAGGAGAATGCGGCGAATACGATGAACTGTCTCATGCGTATAGTCACAGATAGTGTTGATTGCGACATCCTGCGCAGATTCCTGTGCATCTCTTAGCCGCAGCGCCGAGTGCTACCGTCAGTATGATAACAGACCAAAGTACAAAAGTCTTGATGCTTTTTCTAATCGAGCTTCGCATGGGTGTTTGCTCGATCCTTAATGTTGTGTTTGAAAATGCGATATGTTCACAAAGACGCCGGCTTGGTGGCTTAGTGAGCAACGCAGAATGGCTGAGACCCGGCTCGTGTTAGTAAGCAGCCATCGTCAGATTAGGCTCAGCGATCTATATCCCACCGGGTGCGAATGGACCTCTTCTTGTTCGCCAAGAGTGGGATTTGCCAATTAAAACCATTGCCTACAAATTCTAACCTTATTTCTCTATAGCAAGTACAAAGTCAGCGGTTTTGGAGCAAAAGAGAAGCATCTTTCAGACACAGGAAAAGTGAGGTCCATTCGTACCTGAAAAGATAGTCATGGTGGTCAATATACCATGTAGGTGTTTGAAAGGGGCACTCCCCGGATGAACGAATGATTGACAGTAGGCTTTCATGCTGCATCACATTTACGGCACACCCCCTTCCTGTTGAGTTCCCGAACTGCAGGATCACGCCGCCAAACACAGTAGCAGGTAAATTGCCAGCCCTCATCTGGTATTTTGCTAGTCTCTAACCTATTTAGGAATACTAACTCTAGCGAAATTTCGCTACTACTAACATCTAACTGAACTAACTAATAAGAGCCTACAAATAGAGGTAGTCCTACAAAAGTTGTGCAAAATAATTATTTTTGAAAACTCCTTAGTTTTTAATAAATTAACTTAAGGCTAGCTAGGCTAGCTTTTTAAAAAGTTATTATATTATATAACTTATAAAAGTAAAGATACTTACATAATGCAATAGTAAGTGTCTAGTAGTATCTATATACTCTGCGCGCAGATAATTAGTTTAATTCTAACTGTAGGAATACTATTTTGCAGAGACTTAATTAGTTGCTAGGTACCTTACTCTATAGGAAAAATAGAGCCCTAAGCCCTATATGTACAATAGGGCTCTAATAATAGTATACATATTAAGTTAAAGTATAGTGTATATAGGAAAGAGTTAGATAAAAATAAGATTCCTTAATAAGTTTAGGAATATAAGAGGGTTTTACTTTTAACCCTTTAAAGGGGGGTTTACCTCTTATATATATATAAGTTAAATCTATATAGAGTAGTTAGTACTATAGTATAAGAAGTCTTTATTATATAGTCTCCTATTAATAAAACTTCCCTTATAAATATAAAAGTAAAAATATTTATAAGTACTAGTATTACTCTAATTACCCTAATTACCCTAACTACCCTAATTACCCTAACTACTTATACTACTTATACTACTTATATTACTTATATTACCTATTTAAAAAAACCTACTACTATAATAGTACTTACTCTAATTGTAGTAGTTGTAGTAGTAGTAGTATACTTTATTAAGCTACTAATTACTACTATTAAAAATTCTCTTCTTACTAAGCTAATAGAGCTACTTCCTACTATTAATAAGTATAAAAAAGAGTAACTTTATAAATTTACTACTAGTAATTAATTTTAATTTATTATTATTATTATTAGACTTAAGTACTCTATATTACTTATACTACTATAGTAAGACTCTTAATAGAGCTATAAAGTTTACTAATTACTTAAAATTATTATTATTAATTCTAATATATACTCCTACTTTAGCTATAGTAAATACTACTAGCCTAACTATAGGCTAGAGTACTACTACTCTCTAAAGTAGTTTTAAAAGTATTATATTTCTCCTATATAGAGGACTCTTATTAAGTATTACTAATATTAGGGGGGGCCTTATTATTAGAGGATTTAATAAGTATATACAATAAGAATAGGGCAGAAGAGATAAGATAGGATATCTTATATAAGAATAAGATAAGGTGTAGGCAGAAAGGTTGTATATTGCTTGTATGCATCAGGTCTAAAGTCTAAGGTAAAATAGAAGGGAAATTCCCTTTATTTATACTTCTTGCCTAAGGGATAAAATCCTAGATTATTAATCTATATTATTACATGTTATTATAGGTTATTATATGTAAAAATACGCTTATAGTATAGTGTATTTATCTGGTATGAAGGGTTGAAGTCCTTGGTATGAAGGGTTGGACTGGAATGCCTTACTAGTCTATATGTAGACTAGTATGCCTGTAAATCCTTATATACAAGGTATACAGATAAATAATACACTAATCTATAGCTAAAATTATAAGGATTCTAAATATAAAAACCGTTTACTTATATCTCTTTTAGTTATAGAGATATATGCAATTAAGCATATAGGTATTTTTATTAATAAGCTTCTTTATTCTTAGTTACCCCCTTAAGGTTACTATAGTTTTATAGAAAGCTTACATTATATTATATAGGTTATAAGAGATAAAGTCAGTTATAGGATAAAAAACTCTTTTTAAGAAGAGAAAAGTCCTATTATAGTAAAAAAAAAAAAAAAAAAAAAACTCTTTATAAGAGAAAAATAGTTATATAGTAGTATTTTATAAGTTAAAAAACTCTATATTTAGAGAAAAAGTATATAAGGGGAAACCTAATAGAACTTAATAGTATAGTACATATATAGTAGTATTTCTAGAATTTTTCTTTCTAGGGTACTTAGGAATTTCTTTCCAGGGTACTTAGGAAATTCTTTCCAGAGTGCTTAGGAATTTCTAAGTAAGTTATTTTCCTTTATATAGGTTGTTACTATATATACTAGGTTTTCTAGTTCTTTTAATTTATTTATTTTTATATCTTTATTATCTTTAGGTAAAAACCCCTTATTATTAAGGTTTATAGTCTCCTTAAAGTATCTTATTACTTCTATATTTACAGGCTTAGTAAATATATCTGCTATATTATTTCTAGTATGTACGTGAAATAAAGAGACGTTATTATTATATATATTAAATCTAGAAAAATGGTATTTTATGTCTATATGCTTAGCCTTTTTATGTAGCTCTGGATTTTCTGCAACTCTTTGTGCTGCTTCATTATCTATTAATATAATAGGTTTATTAAGAGTAAAAGGAAGCTTTAATTCCTTATAAATATAGTTATAAGAATTATATAGATATAGAGCTTCTTTTACTGCTTCTGTTAAAGCCATATATTCAGCCTCACAGGTAGATAATGCTATAGTTTTCTGTTTTATAGAGTTCCAGCTTATAGGGTTATAATAACCAAAGTTAAATATATAACCAGAAGTAGACATTCTATCGTCTAAATCTCCAGCCCAGTTAGAATCTGTAAAACCTATTATCTGTAGGTCTATATTACAGTTAATAACTAATCCAAGGCTAGGATATTTATTTAAATATCCCCATATATAATCTAGAGCTAAAAAGTGCTCCTGTGAAGGATTACTCATATATCTAGCACATAGATTAACAGGGTAGGTTATGTCTGGTCTAGTTTTTAAGCTAGCATATAATAAGGATCCTATCTGTTGTTGATAGGTTTTTATTTCCTCTGTAGAAGCCTGGTTATTATTTTTCCTTAATTTTAAATTAGGATTAACAGGGCTATCTCTAAAAGGTATATCCTTTTTATTATATTTTTCTAGTATTTTTAATATATAACTAGTCTGGTGTATATTTAAGATCTTACTCTTATTATCTATAATTATTTCATTTCCTAAAAACCTTTTAGGTATACCTAAGTCTTTTATAATTAAGTCTTTATTAACAGACTTATAGAAGTAATCTACTTCTTTATCTGTAGGTGTTACTAGTATCATATCATCTACGTGGCATATTAACACCGCTTTTATATTATTATTATTAGCTATAAAAATCCCTTCATCATAAGGAGATTCTTTAAAGCCTATTTTACTTATAATAGATCTTAAAAATTTATACCAGAGTCTAGGGCTCTGTTTTAATCCATATAAAGCCTTTTTAAGCTTACAGTATAGCGTTTTATTAGGATTAATATTATTATAGTTATATTCTAGGGTATTAGTTTTATTATTATATATAAAACCAGTAGGTAACTGAACCCATAATTCCTTATCTACGTCAGCATGGCAGAAGGCATTAGATATATCAAATTGCCTACTTTTCCAGCCTAGTTTTATAGCTATTATTAATATAGCTTTATAATTTTCAGGCTTACAAGTAGTAGAAAAGGTCTCTAGGTAATCTATACCTATATATTGATTAAAACCTTGTACTACCCACCTTGCCTTATAGATAAGATTATTATTTATATCTTCTTTATTATTATATACCCATCTACCCCCTAAGGGTTTTATTCCTTTTGGAAGGGTAGTTATTATCCAAGTTTTTAGATTATCAAGGTTATTTATCTCTTTTACCATAGCTTGAATCCATTTAATAGCATTATTTGATGCTATTGCCTGTTTATAAGTAGAAGGGACATTTAATACACTTATAGATAGTATAAAGGTTGCCTTTTTAAATCTATTATTATTATTATCCTTATTATTTATAGTGGTAAGTATAGATTTAATATGTGGGAAGTCTTTTATAGTTATAAGAGCTCTTTCTTGATCTGCTACCCATTTATAGTCTTGAAGGTCCTTTTTATTTAGCTTAGGAATTTCTATTATTATCTTGGATTTTTTATTATTTATACTAGTACTGGTTTTACTAGTATTATTATTATTATTATTATTATTTTCTTCTTCTAAAGTAGGATTCAAGTCTTTTAATCCACTTATATTATTTCCACGTAGTATATTACTATTATTAATAGTATTATTATTAATATTAGTATTATTATCTTTAGAAGGTAGGAATTGATTTTCTAGAATTATTATATCTCGGGTCCAGTAGGTTCTTTTCTTCTGAAAATCATAGACCTTATATATATTAGCCTTACTATTTAAGACTATAGCCTTAATAGCTTTATTATCTAGTTTCTTTATTTTAGGATCTTGATTTTTATAATAGCAGATAGATCCAAAAGTAACTATATTATCTATATTAGGCTTTTCCTTATTAACTATTTCATAAGGAGTTTTATAATTTATAGCCTTATGAGGGGTTATATTATAAAGGTCTACTGCAGTTAAAGCAGCTTCACCCCATAGGTATAAAGGAAGGTTAGCTTTTAATAATAAAGCTCTTATTTTATTAGTTATAGTCCTTATAACCCTTTCTATTATACCATTAGGTTCATGTGTATAAGGGACCTTTATATTATGTTCTATACCTTTAATTATATAGGTATAGTTAATAAGGTTATTATTAAACTCAGATCCACCATCTGTATCAAAGTTTATTATATTATTATTATTAATATGTTTTTTATTTATATATTTTAATACAGCAGTATTAACCTCTTCTTTTTCTTTAGTTTTAAGAAGAGTTATAGAGGCTTCTCTAGAAGATCTTTCTAGGAATATAATAAACCATCTATATTTATTATAAGTAGGAGGAGTTATTGGACCACATAGATCAGAAGCTACTTTTTCAAGGTATTTGTAATCCTTATTGTAGTTATCTGATTTTTTATTAACCTTTGTAGTAAAATTTGCCTTAAGACAGGTATCACAGTTATATTCTAAAGGTATAGGTATTTTATCCTTTAGATTAGTATTATCTTCTAAGGCTTTTATTACTTTAGGATTCACATGTCCAAGTCTATTATGCCATTTAATATAAGTATTAATATCTGTATTTTTAACCTTATTAAAGGTGTATTTCTTCCTATTTATATTACTAGTTTTAATAGTATTAATATAGTTGTTATTTTCAATCTCTATAGAATTAATCTCTTTATAGGTAAGGGTTTTTATATTAAGGTAATATAAGTTATCCTTAAGTACCCCCTTACAAAGGGTCTTATTATCCTTTGTATTTATTAAGGTAACTGTTTTATTCCAAAATAGAGAAGCAATAAATAGCTTTCTAATACTATTTTGACTTAGAAGATTAATTCCAAGTTTAGGCATATAGAAACAGTCCTTTAATATATAAATATTATTATTATTAGGAAATTGTATAGCGATATCTCCTATAAGGTTTATTTTTTGCTGTTTTGCTTCACCCCAGTTAACAGTTTTATTAACTGCTCTTGTTTTTATAAAAAGAGATTTATTATATATAATATTAACTGTTGCTGCAGTATCTAAGCAAAAAATATTATTATTATCTACTATAGGCTTATCTATATTACCTATAGTATATATATTATTAGAAGAAGTATTATTAAGCGTTTTATAGGAGGATTTACTCACAACGTCTTCAAAATCTATAAGATCTTCTTCTTCGTCTTCTAGGGTACTTATTTCCCCTTTATCTAGATCCATAGCATCTATAGTTATATTTGCTATAGGATCTTCTTCATCATCAGAGGGTATTTCCTCTATTATAGCCCTTTTTGCTATAAGGGCTTTCTGTTTTCTATACAGTTGCTTTTTCTTAAGGTTATTCCTTTCCCTCTGTATTCTAACTATTTCTTCTGCATCTGCAGTAGTTATAGAGGGTTTTTTCCAGCCTTTTGGGGCTTTATTTGGATGAAGAAAATTGCAATCTGCAACCTGGTGACTTTTTAACTTGCAATAGGTACAGAAGAGTCCCTTTTGCTTTTTCCAGGGTTTTTTATTTATCCCTCTTTTAATAATATTATTTCTAATATTATTAGAGGTATAGAGGATATTAATAGGCTTTCTTTTTGCTTCATCTATTAGATTTGCAAATAGAGAGTCTAAAGTATAAGCCTCTGGATCCTTCCTTAAAGCTTGAGTTATATTGGTAATAAAACCTTCATAACTATCATCCAGGCTATTTAAAACCCATGCTATTATAACCTGATTAGGTAAAGCAATAGACTTTAAAGCTAGATTATCTGTAAGCTCTTTAACCTTATTAAGGTAGGCTTCCATAGAATCAAAGGATTCTAGAGAGGTATTAAAGAACTCCTTACAGGTAAGATATTCGTTGGTAAATCCTGTAGGTTCATATAGTCCCTTCAGTTTCTTCCAAGCTTCATAGCCTGTTATAGAGTCTTTTATAACCCTTAAAGGGTTATCCTCACAGAAAAGCTTTATATAAGCTAATACCTTCTGATCTGCTAATCTTTGGGTATTATTGGAAGGGGCTGATTCTAGGCTGGAGTTTATATCTTTACTTATAAGTAAAGCCTCAAACCTAGTTGCCCAGGTAGAGTAATTTAAGCTTCCAGATAGTCTAGGAATCGTAACCTTATCCATTTTATATAGATATATCCTTTTATATATAGATAAAAGAGATATAAGGAGGTATAGTATAGGTTCGGTTCGAAATCGATCGATTGCAAATCGAGGAAAGGTGATATTGAAAAAAGGGTTATATATTCAGATTAACCTTAAAAAGGCAGTTCGAATAGAGGTGGAAATAGTGTATTTCGACAAGTATAGGTAATGTTGAGAGTAGTTGAAATAAAGGTATTATAGGAAATCGTTCGTTCGGTATCGAAAGAGGGGTTTTTTAATAAAATAGATATAACTGTTGGATTCGTTGAAAAAAGAGGATTCGAGAGGTGGTCTTTTTGTCGTTATAGGGTGCTTGTTGGTAAAGTTGATGTCGGAAAGGTTGGATAGGAGAAATTGAGGTTATTTCGTATATATAGGCCTTTTTCGCTAAAGCTTTCACCAGCCAGACAGTAGGCCAGTTGGCTTAGTAGTCTAGTCAACTGCTAAGTTAACTCAATTGATTGACTACCAATTGAGAGGCCTTGGGTTCAATTCCAGCTTGAGGCAAAAAGTAAAAAATCCTTTGTTGGTTGGATTATAAAGAAACCAATAGGTTAGGTTGGTTGTTGGTTGTTGGTTGTTGATATATCGTCCGGAGCTGTAGTGACGTAAAATATAGCAAGGTGTATAACTTGCTTAGTAAGACAATCCCTCTATTCTGCAGAATATGGATTGCAAGGTATGGATTGTAAAAGGTCCAAGGTTAATTCCGTAAAATTCCCTTAGCCAATGTGGTACGTCCCCTGGCAAGGTTGAGTTTTTGTTAAAATAAAATAACTAAGTTAAAAACTTAGTTAGGAAGAGAAGTCTAAATAGACTTAGAGGTATAAAAGAGTAGTTATAAAGATATCCTTTCTTATAGGTGCAAAGCTGGGCTCATAACCAATAAGAATAGGGCAGAAGAGATAAGATAGGATATCTTATATAAGAATAAGATAAGGTGTAGGCAGAAAGGTTGTATATTGCTTGTATGCATCAGGTCTAAAGTCTAAGGTAAAATAGAAGGGAAATTCCCTTTATTTATACTTCTTGCCTAAGGGATAAAATCCTAGATTATTAATCTATATTATTACATGTTATTATAGGTTATTATATGTAAAAATACGCTTATAGTATAGTGTATTTATCTGGTATGAAGGGTTGAAGTCCTTGGTATGAAGGGTTGGACTGGAATGCCTTACTAGTCTATATGTAGACTAGTATGCCTGTAAATCCTTATATACAAGGTATACAGATAAATAATACACTAATCTATAGCTAAAATTATAAGGATTCTAAATATAAAAACCGTTTACTTATATCTCTTTTAGTTATAGAGATATATGCAATTAAGCATATAGGTATTTTTATTAATAAGCTTCTTTATTCTTAGTTATACTACTACAGCTATTAATAGTAAATAATATTTAAATTAGCCTTAATAGTCTAGATTTAAAGGTAAATAAGAGTAAGCTGCAATATAAAAAAATGCATTAGTAACTATTTTTTTATAAGTAAAATATATATATTTAACTTATTAAGTCTCTAGTAAGAGTTAATACTCTTAATTTGCAGTATTTACTTATAGTTACTTAATTAAAGTTGCAATAAAAAATTATAATAGTAAGGTATTCTTTATTACTATAAAAAGGCTCTAGTATAAGTAAGTAAACTTTTTTACTTAATAAAGGCCTAATTAGTAGTAGTATATTACTTATAAAGGAAGTTAAGTACTTAAAATAAAATCTTATATATTAGTAAGTAAAGAAAGTTAATATTAGTAGTAAGTAGGTAGTAGTAGTACTTAATACTATACTATAATATATACTTACTTATTTTCTAATTTACTATTTTACATATTTTTTTATAAAGTATATAGAAGTTAGTAAAGTAATAAGTAAAGTACAATTTTAACTTATAATATACTCTTTCTATAGGTAATATTATTTTAATACTATAATTGTATAAATTTTATATTTTATAGTTAATAAATTTATAGAGGTAAGAAATATAAATTATTTAGAAGTACTTAATAATATTTATAGATATTAGTATAAAATTTAGAATTTATAAATATAATACACTTTACTAATTTAAAAATTACTACTTTAAGAATCTCTATACTTTTTTATAAATATTAATAATTAATATATAAATATATACTTACTATACTTTTACTAAATTATATAAATTATAAGAATACTTCTACTTATTAGATAATTGCAATTACAGTTATTATTAATAGAGAGTCCCTTTATTAACTTTATAAGTAGTACTTTTGCATTAACTTTTAAAATTAGTAGTAGTAGCCTTATTAGCCTTAGAGAGCTATAAGCCCTCTTATTTTAACTTTATATTTATATTAATATTTTTTATTATATACTATATATAAAATTACTAACTTATATTTATAAATACTTCCTTAGCTGTATACTTTAAGCCTATATTAAAGTTAATTATAATTATACTTAAATTAAGTATACTATTTATAATTAATAGTTAATAAAGCTATAAAAATACCTAAGTATAAAATTTAATTATTTCTACTAAAATAAGGTAAAAGTATATATTAAATATTATATTAATAATAGTAAGGCTAACTACTTAGAAAAGTAGTATTTAGAAGTAGTTTACTTAGTTACTTAATTAGTATAAGAATTAAAATAAATAGGGGGGGTAAATACATACTAATTTTATAAGTATTATTTATTATTAGTAGCTTTAAATACCTCTTTAATATTACTAAGTATAGCTAATAAGTCTAAAAAATACTATTAATTTTTCTATTATTACTGCATTAAATAGAGTAAAAAATAATATTTTTATATACTTATAATTATTAAAGGAAGAGTTATATAGAAATTAGTAAGCTAAATTTACTCTTATATATTTCTTACTAGAGATTTTATATATATTAATTATTAATAGTAACCTTTTTAGTATAAGCTAATTAAGCTGCAATTTTATATAAAGTTATATTATTACTAAAAGAGAGCTCCTTAATATATTTAATAATTAATTTTTATATAAGGCTATTATAAGTAGTATTAAAAGTAGCTTTATTCTTATTAAGCCTCTTAAAAGTAGTAATAATAGTAAATTAGTCTTTACTAGTAAGTTAGTAGTTATAAAAGTCTCTATTATTAAGGACTTACTATCTCTAAATATTACTATTATATTAAATCTTACTTATAAATAGGTAATTATATTACTTAATTAAAGTTTTTTACTTTATTATAATTAAAATGCAACTACTAGTATAATTATAAATAATATTAAGTTGTATATAGTTATTACTCTATCCCTTTTACTAAAGAGTAATACTCTTATTGCAATAATAGAGCTATACGTATAGTTAGTACTCTTTAGTAGTTAGGGCCTAAATTTTAGACATTATAGGTATTAGAGTATAGTATTAAGTTTACTATAAAAAGGGCTATTTTTGCATAGGGTATTAACTGCAGTAGTATTAATAAGGCAAAAGTGGCAGTAGTAGTAGTAGCTGCATTCCTGAATAGGTTAGAGACTAGTAAAATACTAGATGAGGGCTGGCAATTTACCTGCTACCCCCAAACACGAGGCAAAGTCTGCGGAGTACTCCGACATGTATTTCGAGATTTAAACCTAGGCGGGATTCTTCTTTGCAAAGTCGCTTGCGTCGACAGATCCACTTCATTGCTCGGAGAAGTCCGTTTGTAGTGCGGCCCAACATGAAACACGTGGCTCTGATTCTCTCATTATCTGCAATGGGAACGGAGGCGCCGGAGAAGTACAGACGAACTTCAGTTGTTCCTTCGAATTCTGTAGCGACCTTGCGTCGGAAAGGGAAAAAAAAGAGTGCCCCTCCGAACAGATGAACGAGACGAATGAACTCCCGGCAGCAGGATGAAGGGGGGGTGGGGAAGAAGGACTTATGAGGATGAGTAAAATCGGAGAAGTTCCGTCCAAACGCAAGTTCAAACCCAAGGTTGCAAGTATGAGTGGGTGGTTCAATGACTCTCGTCCGGCTCCGGTTGCGCGGAGAAGAGCGTTGAGGTTCACTGTCCAGAGAGACTACGGCTTTTCACAGCCTGCTTTGAGCTCCCTGCAGACATGACTCCCCTTGATAGAGTTGGGCAGGGCAAAAAACTTAAATCTGTCTTGGCATGTCGCATGCCCAAATACATGACAGGGTCTGTCCTTACTACGCTTTCGTCAACACCGAGGAAGTAAACAGGCCGGCAGAATTTCTGGCCAGACAAGCCATATTTCTCCGTTGGAAGACTACAGGTACTCATAATCCGACCTCCTGAGTGCGAGAGGCCTCAAGACGCATGCACGAAAATAAGCTTACTACCGACCGTCTGTATTAAGCAAGGGGCATGCCGATACAGGAACTGGAGGGGTCAACCATAGTCGTCACAACGGCTTTCCCATGCGGTACGATCTCAGAGTCTCGAATAAAATGTTCTCCTGTTTCTGCTGTCGATGGTTCCACTTGCTTGGACTGGTTACGCATAATTACACATAGACCAAATGCGTGAATTTTAAGGCGACGCATACACACATGGTAATATATTTAGTGGAAGACGGCGCCAGAAGACAAAACATTGAAGTCCCCTGGTTTCGACTCCATGAGGCTGCCTTCCAGCAACCGATATCACTAATCAAATCGACTCCAAAGTTGGTGAAAGATGGCAACTTTCGGGGTGCCGGAAAACAAAGCTCGCCGAGCGCAAGGGGGCGAAGGAGAGAGTACTTTGTAGTTCCGCACGGATTGTAGGAAGTGAATGGGTCTGCCAAAAGGACCCCTTACGACTCAGACCCAAACTCCGTACATAATGGCAACGTACTATTGTTATAAAATGGTGTATTCCTGGGAACATCCCGTCATCCCGCGTTCTTTCAGTTTCGATATAAGGCTGGAAATACTGCTCTTTCCATTACAACACCAGTCCATCTGAACCTCCCACTCACCCACCCTCGTTTTCCAACACTACACACGCACTCCGCTCTCGGGTTGAACACCACTTTCACTTCTCAACAAATCCCTTCGACCCTCCATCATGAAGTTGCAAATCCTTCCCGTCGTCCTTTTCTTTTTCGCATCGCAAGTCCTGGCAGCGTGCGGCCCGAACCAGGTCGAGCTTTGGGACCTTCACGTGATCGACGGCACAGCACAATGTTCCAACTACGGTTGCTACAACTCTTGTGCCGGAGAAGGCGGTTCCGGGTCTTGCAACGGCTGCACCCAGCAGGGCGGGCCCAACGTCAGAACGCTTGGGGCGAGCTACTGCTGCGATGGGCCCATCCAAGGCCTCTTTAACACCTGTGTCACACGTTGCCCTCCAGGTTTCACAAGTAGGCTCAGTACACTTTGCCATCATGTTATGAGACTATTGGGGATTGGTCGCTAATAGATTGCATCTAACAGAGCATTAAACACAATCATTCCTCGTTGATAGGGTGTGGGTTGAGACATGTCGCATGCAGCTGAGAATGTTTGGAACGATAGAGGCTCCTCCAAAAACGCTGGTTGTTACCGAGATCTAGGTATTCTACAACTACTAAGGCACACTACGATGATGGGAGATAAACCACAAGATGAGTGTACCACGCACGAGTGTAGTGTGATGAAAGGTTGGAGTGATCCAGTGAAGAAAGTGGCATGCCGTGCCAAGACAACCGGGTAGAAAATGCTTACGTAAAGACTCGTGTATTAACCAGTCAACCAGCTGGTCCCAGTCGGCATCTGCAACCCCACTCGTTGGCTTCCTTATCGTTCCGGCAGCCAGCTCCGATAAGGCTCGCAATGACAAGCCAAACCACTTCCGTCACCCTCCGTCTCTCGTCTCGCTCTTGTCTCTCGCGCGTCCCGAAAGCTTCCTCTCTCCCTCCCTCATCCTCCCTCCCCCCCCCCCCCCCCAAAAGGCTGTTACTATTTTCGAGCTGAGCCGGCAAGAATGACGACCGCATTCTCAGGATGACTGATCCCACATATACGGTCTTTGTCCGACTGCCCATTCTCCGGGGCGAGTTCACAGACCCCCGTCCGGTAAGTGTAATACCTATTCCACCCATCACCGCCCCGTCCGGGTGCTCACGGGGCTGCCGGCCGCCCACGCTGATGCGATCCCCATCGTTTCAGGTCACCTGGGATTCCACCAAGGACGACGTGCTGTGGAACATCCTATCCAACGCAGCAAAGACCGAGATTGACTGTAAGCTGCAAACCATCCCTTCCCCCTGCTGGTATCTCCGAACGTTGCTCATAAACCTGTGTTTCCAGGGAACGAACTGTAGGTCCCCTTGACAGGTGTAGAGGCACTTCCTCGAACTCACCCATTCCTCTCAGAGCTGCGCATTTCGACGTGACTGTCGACTTTCTCCTGCAACAAGTAGCCTACCTGACCGAGCGGCACACGGCGCAGCTCCGGGCCCAGGTCCGGAAAGCCACCGCCGCCGCCAAGGGCTCCTCCGCTCCCTCCCCCAACGCCGCCGCCGAGCCCCACGGCCACCTGCGGACCGTGTCCGCCCTCTCCATCCGTCGCGACTCGCCCCTCCCGCGAACCGATACCAGCACGCCCGCGACCCCGATCACGAGCTCCCTACGGCCCAACATCTCCCGCCATGGCTCTGCCGGCACCATAACACACAACGCTGGCGGCGGCGGCGGCTCGTCAAGCCGCCAGAGCAAGCCCGCGACCTCGCGTACATCCAACGAGACCCAGCGCCGTCGTCTGTCGTCACTGCCGATCCAGACCACGCCGCGTAGTCCCGAACCGACATCGCCCGGCGCCGACGAGCTCAGCTCCCCCACGTCCTCGGACGACGAGTCGAGCCCGGCACAGTCGCGCATCATCCGCCGCCCTCCCCGCTTCCAACAACGCGACGGGGCTGGCGATCTCGGAGACGAAGACGAGGACGCTGAGCCCGCCTTCCTCCAATACAAGCCCCAGTCGACCAACACATCGGCGCAGGACTTGGGTTCCACCCTGCGGGGCGACCCTCGGAACGTCCGACGGACACCCAAAGGCAAGGACAAGATACACCACTCGGAGACGTCGGACTCATCAACGAGCTCGCCCGCCCTGGTATCTCGCGGCCCCTCGATGGGAGAGCGTCGCCCGCTAGGTCCCCTTTCTCCACGGCGTCCGGCCGAGCTGGCCGGCAAAAGTCCGAGCAGGAAGGGGTACTCGCGGGACGGCAGCGACGGGACCCCCAGCATGGGCAGCAGTTTCAGTGACCTGGACGGTAGGTTCTCGATTGGAGCCGGGGGAGGCGGGTGGCTTTTGCTTATTTGCTAACACACTACAGACGCATCAGTGACGCAGTCCGCGCTTGAGGAAGCCCTGGCGAGTAAGATGCAAGACGGCGCCATCGGGAGCAGGTTCAGCATCAGTCAAGCATTTAGAAGCCGCTACATGCCCAAGCCCGGTCAGCAGTAGCAGCATTGTGAGAGTGTGTCGGGCTCGTCCCACGGTGGGACATGGTATGGTCGGGTCGGGAAGCATCTTCTGGCGTTTAGGTAAGATCACGGCAGCGGGTCAAATATTGTCCTTTTTATGGTTTCGTCGTCTAGGTTGAATTTGAATGTCGGTTTAGTAGGTCTTTGGGGTCGAATACATTTTCTTTGAATATACGGGGAAGGCCAGAGGTCAAGTATCAGCGTTACGTACTGATGGGCCAGATGGCCACCGCGTCAATACGGCGATGGTTGAGACACGGCCAGAACAGCAACTTGTAATGCTATAGCATTTGAATGAGTTCAAAAGGAGACCAGCCCAGAAACTTGACCACAAACTATTTACGAACGGTGCTGATTCAACTCAGTCGTACAGTAGATACTCAAAACAGTGTAGATGTCCATAACAGATCCCTTCGACTCCAAACCTCGTCAAGTCAAGCTCGCTCCAAGAACACTATGATGCTGATGCCCGAGAAAGGGTAACCACGCCCACCTGTCTCCGGCCTTCACTCTATCGATATTCAAGCTTCATGCCTTGCCGCATTTCGTGGCTCTCGCCTCTCTCAACTTTGACCTCGTCAGCATGTTTGTCATGTTCTTTCTGACAACAGCAGAGCGAAGGGGGGGCGGGGGAATTACCATCAGCCTCCTCTATCTTGGGTCCCTCATACGGGTCCCAGATTCTCTTCTTTCTTGGAGGAAGAGTCCTCGGCGGAGGCGGCGGCGGTGGCGACGGCCTCGTCACTCTCCTCTCGTCCTCGCCGCGGGACGACGCGTCGTCGTTCTTACTGTGACCCGGACCCTGCACCCGGTGCTCCTCGTCGTCGTCGTCAACGTCATCGCCGTCATCGACCCTCTCGCCGTTCTCGCCCCGGCGCTTCTTGGCCCTGCGCGTCCGGTAGTAGAAGAGCGTCCCGACGACGCCGACGAAGACGGTGATGGTGCCGATGATGACGCCAATCTCGACGGGGGTGAGGGCCCGCGGCGGCGGCGCGGGCTGCTCGCCCTTGCGCGTGTCTCCTTCGAAGAAAGACATGGCGGCGGCGGCAGACGACGGTGGTGGTAGAAGGGGGTGGGTGGTTTGCTTGGAGGTCCGTGTACACTTTACAAAGAGAAGGGAAGGGAAGCTCGGGGCCCGCGTGGGAAGAGGCGTTTGATGGCTTCCTGGGGGAGATGGCGACGGTAACTCATCGATCGAGATGGGGGAGATGGGGGGGGGGGGGGGGGGGGGGGGGGGCTAAGCTGGGTTTGCAGGCCGGGTAACGTGAAGCAGGAGGAACCAGAGATTCGGGAAAGGATAAGAGAAGAAGGGATTTTGCCGAGAGGAAACAAGGGCGTCTGTCCTCCTTTGTCTTGTTCCCGTCGGTAGGATCGCAAGGTAGAGAAGTGAGGATGACTGACCACCGACTGAGACGGAATGACACCGATTGACTCTTTGGGGAGTCAGTATGTACAGTCAGTCAGTGGATCGTTCAGTCAATTGATCAGTCAGTATATGCTCCGACCTGACCCTTTTCTACGTTGGGAACACGTCTTGTTTCTTCTTGTTTTTTCTTCTCTCTCTCTCTCTCTCTCTCTCTCTTCCTCTGTGTCTGTGTCTATGTCTGACTCTCCCGGAGCCAGCCGGAGTCTCCTTTCCCCATCTTTACCTCTTGCTACCAACAGCCAAAACTTGAACCAATCCTCCTGAGTCTCCTTGGTGAACCAGATGGGAACTGCTCCCCTGCGGCTAACCGAAATGGCCACCCCTCTCCCGATGTGTGGTTTGGTTCCCAACGGACGTACTGTGCCCCTTCCGTCCCCCATGCCATGACAAACGGAATTGCTGATCGGGCTGGAATAAGAAAAGGTGTTGGTTTTGTTTGCTTCCCGATCGGGCAAGTTCGAGATGCTGTTGGAACATGACCGTCACCTCTCCCCTCCCCCCCCGGCCGGAAGACTTCCGTCCCCTTGTCGACCTCTCAGACGTCCAACGGACTATGAGCCTTGACAGACGAACAAAACCAACAGACTGACAGACGAATATGAATAGATCCACGAACCTCATCCCCCCCCCCCCCCCCCCCCCCCCCCTGTCGTTCTCTCACCGGTCTCGGCGTCCGATCGACGTCCTCCCCCTTCAAAAAGAAACCAACATGAACCTAGCGTCCGTTGAGCCATTTCCTCCGCGTCTCGAAAAACAAAGTCCATGTTTGTTTGCTACCATGAGACTGGGGCCCGCCAATCTCTTGTTGTCTCGCCCTTTTTCTTCTTTTTCTTTTTTTCTCCACTAATATCACGATTGAAGAGCGAGCAGTGGCAGTCGCGAAGTGGGCTATTCGCTCACACGATACCGACCTTTCGAATCCATCCCGTCCAGCAGTCTCGCGTACAAGCAAACATCCGAGACGACTCTACCCTTAGCGAACAGGGTTGAAGAGAAGCCCCCCGTCCTGTTTCCGGAGACGCGTAACCTCCCAGTTGATTGTTTGGTTAATCGGTCGTCTGCCCCTCCCCATCCCAATCCTAGCGTCCTCTTCCCATGGACCACGGAGGATGTCTGGGGACCTGTCGAGTCGGCTACACGCATCGGGGTCCCGGTGCCACATCAGAGAGCGAAGGGAGATGATGTCGAAGAGAGGAGAAAAGAGAGAGGGCTACACTTGTCATTCCTCTTCCCGAAACGGTCGGTTGTTCAGTCCAGTCCACCACGGCCCCTTCGTCACGCAAACGAGACACAAAACCGGGCGACTCCCCCAGCTTCGTCCTCCCCTCCCCCCGTCCGCGGTCCGACGTGGGCTCGTCGCCAGTCTCTCAATGGCTCGTTCGTTTTGGTTAGGAGTAAGAAACTTTGGAGGGAGAGACGTTGGTTCAGAATGAGATTAGGATTGGCCACGGATAACTTTCTTTTTGTCTATTTTCCCACCCTCGTCTTGGGGGTGAAGGAGGGGGACTGATACACCGGGCCCTTTGGCTTTGTCCCCCTCCAACCAAACCCCCTTGCGTAGACCGCGCCGCGCATCGCCATCCTAAACACTCCCGCGAAGAGAAGCAAAGAAAGCCAAAGTCTTTCTCGCTTCCAGAAGGAACACGCTTTGACTTTGGGGGCGGGGTCCTCCGTTATGAACGGCCGACGTTTCGTGGTTTTCCTCTCGTCCGTAAGACGAGAAGCGGCGCGGGAGAGATCCAACATGTCATCCGCGGCGCCCACGAGTCCACGAACCCCCCCTTTCCGTTGACGTGAGATCTGGGCCCGTCCTGGGGTTAAACCAGTACTGTGCTGCATCGCACCTATCCAGTGGCTGCATGCCGAGATGGGAGATGCGTCTATCCTGCCCGCATGCTGCCGTACAACGACGGTGTGGGCGGATTCCGAGGCTCAGGCTCTTCTTCTCTCACCACCTCACAACCTCCTTTTTTCCCTTCGAAACTCGCGGGGTGTGAAGAGGGGCGGGAGGGCAGCTCGAATAGTAGTGTCATCTATCTCACATCCAGTGTCCGGAGTTGCTGGTTTGGGGATAGAGTGGGCATGGCATGCAGCAGGAGGATCAATATGGTCCCGATGGATCTCGTCGTATCATCATGCCCGATCGATTCCTGACGTAAGTACAGGGTACCGTTCGTTCCCAAACACGTCCAAGAAACAGCCCATCTTGCACCGACCCAAGCCTGGCCTGCATAAAGATTCAACACCTACTGCACGCCGCTCCAAGTGGCTCGACGCCGAGAAAGCCCCATCACGAAGGCCGCACCGTTCCCTTGGGACTAGGCCGGCGTGAAGCTTAGCAGCACGTCGTTGGGCAACTTGGTCGTGATCCCCACCGTCTGCAGCATCGGCCTCTCGTCCCTCGGCGCCATGTCCCCGAACGTCTGCAGCATGCGCACGACGAAGTAGCTCATCTGCGTCAGCGCGAACTGCTGCCCGATGCAGATCCGGGGGCCACCTGAGAAGGGGAGGTAGTCCCACCTGCGGGCGGTCCGTGAAGTCAGCTTTCATCATCGTCAAAGGAGGCAGATATGATAGGTGAAAGGGGCGGGGCTTGAAAACGTACGAGGGCCGCCTCTCCTCCCAGCGCTCGGGGCGGAACTCGTCCGCGTCTTCGCCGTATAGGTCCTTTCTCCGGTGAAGACAGAACAGCGACCACCGCACCGGCGTGTCCTTGGGGACGAAGACGGGCGACTTGCCGTCAGGCCCGCCGCCCACGGGGAGCGTCGTGTCCCGCGCCGTACCGCGCGACATGGTCGCGACGGTCGGGTACAGTCGTAAGACTACCACACAATCAGTCAGTCAGTACAGTACCTCTTGGAAGATCTCCTCTCTCTTTGTTTCTCTCTCTCTTTCCGCCTCGTTCGCAGTGATGACTACTCACTTTCCTTGAGCACCATGTTGAGATACTTCATGTCCTTCATCTCCTCCCACGTCGGCCTCCGCCCCTCGAGCCCCTCGATCTCGGCCCTCAGCCGGCTCACGACGTCCGGCCTCCGCGCCAGGATCCAGAACAGCGCCGACAGCGTCGACGCCGTCGTGTCGCGGCCCGCCAGGATCATGGACAGCAGCTGCGCGCGCACGTACTCGGGCGTCATCCCGGGCCGGCCCATCATCTCGTGGAGGAACACATAGCCCCGCTTCGGGTCCTGTGTCTCCATCCCTGCCGCCGCCGCCTCCTCCATCTTCTCCTTCTTCTGCGTCTTCTCGCCGGCCTCGTTCTCGGCGCGCACGCGCTCGACGTAGTTGTCGCAGAAGCGGTGGATCAACTTCAGCCCTTCGTGCCACTTCTTGTCGTTGTCAAGGAAAGTCAGCAGGCCGAGGCGCGAGCGGACCGCCGCGCGGGTCGTGATGTACTCGAACATCGACGTGAACTCTCGGGCCTCGGGCGACGGCGTCGTCAGCATGTTAGTTGAGTGGCCGAACCTGGAGTGCAGTACAGTAGTCAGCAACCAACCCATGGAAGCAAATCTTCGATCTGGGGAGGGGGAGACTACTCACATAAAGTCCGTCGCCGAGTCCATCGTCATCATGTACAGCAGCGCCTGCAGGTCCACCGTCCCGCCGTCCTTTGGGATATTCGCAATCAGGTCGCCGACGTGCCTCTCAAAGCACTCGAGGTCCGCGATCTGGTCCCTCACGAACGTCGGCCTCATCATGGCCCTCGCGCCGTGCCACACCTCCCCGTTGGCCGAGAAGATGGCCTCCGGGCCCAGGATCGGCAGGACCGCCTCCCGCCTCGGCCCCGTGATGGGGAAGTCGTCGAACGAGGCCGCCAGCACCGCCTTGAGGTTCTCGGGCTCGCTCGTCATGAGCGCCCAGCCCGTCGGCGTCTTCACCCACCACGTGTAGCCCAGCTTCGCGAACAGGTCCTGCCACCACTCGAGCAGGCCGTGGTCCCGCTGCCGCGCGAGCGAGGTCCGCACCCAGTCGCTGCCGAGGACCGGGTCCGTGTGCGGGAATACGGGCGCCTCGCCGCAGCCGCGCGCCTTCATCCGCAAGAGGTACTGCGCCTTGTTGTACAGGATCACGGTCGGGAGGGTGAGGAACAGGGCGAGGACGGGATGGGCGTGGGCGTGCGAGGACGTGAGGTGGGAGCCGCGGCTCCATCGGACGTACGACTCGGCGGCGGTCCAGAGGATGTAAGTGCCCAAGACGGCCGACGAGACGAGGTAGAGATGCTCTCGCGCCATGGTTGTTCGTGTTCTGTGCTATGCTATGATGTGCTGTGCTGTGCTGTGCTGTGCTGTGCTATTCTGACGGTCCGTCGGCCTCTAGAGCTCAAGGGGAGTGAGGAATCTACCTTGTTTTATAGTAAACCGTTGCTCTCTCAGATACTTGCTTTTGGACAAAATCCAGGCTTCCCCGACCTCTTCAAACGGGCGTGGGGGAGGGAGAGACGAAAAGAACAACATCAGACGGGGGAAAACACCCGAGCGGGCCTGGAACTTGAAGAACGTTTCTCGTTCTCGCATATTTTTATTGATTTGTGGACATTGGGGTTGCTGATGTCACATCTTCTTACATCCTCGGCCCGTATCGCATCGCATCGCATTGCATTGCATCCCATCCCATCCATCCATCCATGTTGGGACAACTAACTCCACGTTTCCCTCCCTCCCCCCCCTCATGTTTCCCCCGCCAGACCAACACCCACAAACTTTGCCTTAGTGCGCCAAGGCTTCCCCCGGCTGTCGTAGCTTAGTTCGGTTCAGCTGGGCTTTTCCCCTTTGACGGGAACGCCAAGGGAGGCGCTGCCCTATTCGTGTCCATGTCGAATCCTCAACTCCAACTACCATACCAAACTGACGGCAAGTTTCGTTGGGGGAGGAGGGGCTTGCCTTCACGATCAGCCGCCGGCAGGCCTTCGGAAAACCACCCAGAATGGCAAACTCATGATCCCTCGAAATGTCAGCTCAAGGGGTTTGTGGTTCATCTCGACCAGCAGCGTCGAGCGTACAAAGTCACAAGCCGCTGCCGAGGTAAGTGAGTCTGGTGATGGGCACACGGCATGTACACCCAGACCAACCCCTCCCGTATCTCCTCCCCCTCTTCCTCCTCTCCACTCAGCTCGGCATGTGAACGAAGTGCCAGCTCGATGATTGGTGTGGGGGTGTACGAGACGTGGACACCACAATGTCAATGACCAAGCCATCGTTCATCAAAACAAAACAAAAAGAGTTCACTCATATGTGGGCTAATGGCAACTCTCATCGAGTAGGGTTCCGCTCGGAATAGAAACCCGAGACCAGACGAACGTTCCCCTTCTGGTGTTTGGCTACTTAATTGGCGTCTGCGGCAAAAAATGCCCGTACAGAAGGAAACTCTGTTTCTTCATCCTCTGTACAGCCCTCCCTTTCGCGCGATTAACCGGTCCTAATAGTCCACAACCTCCGGCCCGTCCG
Organism: Colletotrichum higginsianum IMI 349063; assembly: GCF_001672515.1. NCBI lineage: Eukaryota > Fungi > Ascomycota > Sordariomycetes > Glomerellales > Glomerellaceae > Colletotrichum > Colletotrichum higginsianum. The sequence goes on from NC_030958.1 coordinate 743,015, forward strand.
TGCAAGGATCCTGCCGGCTTGCCATATCGCCCCCGGTCTTCTCTGTGTGGGCGGCCGATGGACATAACATCGAAATCCGTGCCATCCGGGGGAACCAACGTCTGTCGAATCTTGTCCCAGAGGTTCCTTTTGTTTGCAAAACTGCCAAAACTATATCATCGCAAGCCCAGGGCTGAAGAGATCGCTTGGCCAAAAGCAGCAACACGGCCGACTGTCTCATTATATAAATTCGCACCATCCATCTATGTACAAGCCGTCATAACGTCATGAGTATTCTTTTGTGCCCCTGCCTGTCTCTGTTGGAGAGCTGGCTCTGTCGTAATAGCGCTGACAACGACTTCTTAGTCTGATCCTTCCAATGGAAAGAAACAATGCGATGCCAACCCAATGCCCATGTCACACATCCAATCCATGCTTCAGAAAATTACCCGGGCCCGTCCGATTAACGCCGTTGGTGCGAAATTCAATGCGGTATCGTCAGGAGACGCTCGCTAGAGAACGAGCGCTCCCTTGCTACTCGATCCGAGCAGACCGCTGCGATGCCATGCTGTTCCGCAGCATGGGGTTCTTGGTCTTCCTGCTGAGCCTCTTCTCTCTCACCATGGGGATCCCCGAAGGATGGGCTGAGACCACTGTTGTGCCGCTCATCTGCGACACCATGCTGCCTCGCTGTGGTAAATCCTGGCTTCTCAAGGCATGCCCCCTCGCCGGCAACGGAGACAAGATGCCGGTTTCGCGCGAACTCGCCCCGTCGCTCGAGGCGTCATTCTCGTTCTCGTTCTCCTTTTCGATGCCCTTCCCTTTCTCGTTCATCTCATCTGTCTTGTGTCGCGCGCCCAGAGCCGCGAGGCCGCCCCCTCCGAGCAGCGCGGATCTGAAGTCGAAAAACCGCTCCTGAAGGGGCTTTTTGGACGTTTCGTCCATAAACATCCAAAGGATTCCGATCACAAGCAGCCCAAGCACAATCATCGTCAAGATTGCTGCTGCAGCGGTGTCGCCCGCGCTCAAAGGGGGATAATTCGAGACGGCCGGAACCGTTCGCCCGATATCGCTGCCTCCTCCTCCGGGATCGCCCTCAGAAGTGCCGCCACCATCGGCAGTAACGGGGTCGCTGGACTTCTGAATGAGGTTGCCGAGGGTGACCTCAAGGGCCGCCATTTGCTGTCCGACGCCTTGCATCCCGTCCCAAGTTCCGTTGTCGGTCCACTTCAGTCCGCACATGCGCCCGTTCGAGCCGCCTTTGCATTGGGCTGCGGCCGCAATGGACGAAGGTCGAATCTTGTCCATAATACGATCCGACAAGTGCGGTGCCCATTTCGTGATGGCGACTAGCCAGCGACTGAGATAGGCCTTGAACGACTGCTGGTCAACGTTGCATAGTCCCACCGTCTCACACGCCACCTCTTGCATGATGTTCTTCTCCTCTCCGACAAAGAAGACGTCGGCACCCTTGACGAGCCCATCAAGCCGGTTCTTCCACACCTCGCTCTTGGTGTAGTTGTACATGGCGGCCGCACCGAGGATTATGCCGCCGGCATTGTAAGACCACTGGTAGGGCACGATGTTCGTGCAGTTGTACTGGATGTGACCGCCGTCGTAAACGTAGTAGTCGTCCGAGATGAAGTTGACGCCAACCATCCAATCCCACGTTTTATCGGCCCATTCGGAGTAGGACGAGTTGCCAGTGTAGAGAGCCAGGCGCCCGGCGAGGGCAAAGAAACAAGCCTGCGAGATGGTGTTTTTGTAATCGTACCCCTTGTTCCAGTTGAAGATCTGCCACCTAAGCCCTCCTGCACAATGGTCGGGATCCCAGCGCGCGGCTTGGGTATTGAAAACTGCCTGTGCCAGCGCTAGCCACTGCGGCTTGTCCTTGGGAGGATCGGGGAACTTGTACTCGGCGGCTGACATGACGGCGAGTCCCCAGAAGCCCTGGTCGTCGTTGCCTTCAGTTAACGTCTGGTTGTCCGGCATGTAGTCGTTGTATTTTCCCACTTGGTGCAGGAGTCCCTGGGTGACGACGTCGTTCCAGGTGTCGTCGCCCGTGTAGTACCAGTAGTCGATCATGGTGCCCATGAGGGCGCCAGCCTCCCACCCTGGGACCGTGTTAGTCGACAGCCAACAACAAGGGCCTTTCCCTCTTGTAAGTATGAGCATCGGATGCACTTACAGTAGTATGGACTGGGTAGGAGACCCGGGGTATTGCCCGGCTTGTCTCCGTCGTAAAAGGCCATGAGGTCTTCGGTCATCGACCTTGCGATAGTCTTAACATTGTCTGCGCACCACATCTGTAAGCCACTGCATCGTCATCGCCCGAGGACCACAACCCACTTACTATGGTCGCTTGGGTCTAGGTCGTATGCGTTGGTGAACTGGACGGTCACCAGCAGCATTGCCGGGAACAGCCGACTAACAGACCATGACGGCCGGCCCCGCGGTGCGGTCATGATGCAAGAGGCTAGTGGGAGAGGGGCGGTGTCCTTGGCTTCGAGAGAACGGTCGACATGAAAGAGGATACTTTTCCGACGAAGAATCCGCAGAAAGACCTCGATCAAGTGCGAGAGAAAAAGAGACCGTGTGGGTGCCGCAAGGTTCAAATAAGAAACAATCGCACGAGGTGGAGAGTTTCCTAGCCTAAACTGTGAACGACGTGCGTGCGTATGTAATAGGGCCACGTTCACGAGGCAAAGAAATAAGAGGTGACGGGCTCCGATGAGGTGACGGCCGGCAAGGTTGCTTTTGGTCCAAGGGTAGTTTCTTTCCCCTCTCCTCCAGCGAGGCAAGTTCGTATGGCGTGGTTGGAGAGACCACAAAAGCACTTACACACACGCACACCAAGAGCTCGCACCCTGGGGGAAGTACAGGTTTATGTAGTGTAGCAGTGTAGGTAGGTACGTAGGTGCATGCAGAATAGACGTCCCCGGAAAAGCAGTGGCACTCTGTCAGTCTGATGTGCTCTAGTCGAATCCAGGCTGAGGTGACCAAGGGCAAGTATGGAGAAGGAGAGATGACGGCGGAGTTGCGCTCAACTGGTGTCCACCTTTCTGCGTCTTGCCTTTGCCCAAGTAACCCCGAGGGAAAGAGAGTGGGAGAGAGAAAAGTGAATGGGGGGTATGTGTGCAGGAAGTGGCTCTGGCCCTTCGATACTATCTATGTAAATACGAGTTTGGTCAGGAGACATTGTAGATGGCCAGCAGGACGGAACCGGGGGGTAAGGCGACGGGCAAGCGGCCGAAGAGGGTCCTCCAACAAGATGAAGAAGGCCGCTTTTCGGTTCTAGCCAGTGACTGATTACCTGGGATGAAAACGAAATGAGATCGGACAGCAGAGTACAGAGTCATCTTAGAGAGGTATGAGAAACGTGAGCATTTCGGGCCTGGTGAGACTAGGACAATCAAGCATCACTCGCGCGAAACCAGCTGAAGGAGATGCAAAGTGGCAATGTCTTACCGCCGCGCGCTGCTTCCTGTTTTGTTGTTGTTGTTGTTGTTTGTTGTCCGTCACCTTCGTGTTCTGATATGATCGCATTTCCCCCTCCTCCGCTTCTCGCTGTCCGTCTGCGCTGGGCTTTGGCCATCTTCCTTGCTTCTGCTTCTAGCGTAAGCACTGGCGGCCAAGCTTGTTCGGCGTGCTTGGGATGCTTGTGTGTACATCGTCCTATCCACAACGCGGCCGGCAGTGGCCCGGACCACTGCCATCCCATGAGCTTAGTGGTGCACCTTGCTGACTGGCCGCTGGCATCCACTCCGGCTCGCCCAGCTCAGCTTGCTTGAGGTGCGCTGGTGACGTTTTCGAGTTCCACTGCGAACTAAGGGGAAAGGTTCGCTGTTGCAAACGCTAATTACCGGCATGTCCAGGTCCTTGAACTCTCGTATCACAGGTCTCTCCACTGTTGGGGTTGTACGGGCCAGGAGTTCGCCGTCCGCAATTAAAACACTGGCTGTTGTTGTCCGACATAGACTGTGGCCGTAGTCAAAGCCAGACAACTCTTCTTCTTAGGCTGACTGGCTTCGAGGTCTGCGGTGTCAGCTCACCACCGGGGGTTTTTGGCCTTGCGCTGCGACCTCGTCTTGCCCGGTCAATGTAATCGTGCGAAAACATCAGGGCGGGATGGATACGACAGCGCCTGGAATACAGGTTGAATATGCATCGCTTGAACAAACCGGGGCTAGTTGACGTCGGTGATCGTCAGAGCTTCCGGGGGCCTTGTAAGCAACCGACTGACAGACAGGGCCAGTGTGCCGATGGAGCCGGACGCGGCCAAGGGGTCCAATGAGCACCCAGCCCGATAAACCAGAAGCCCATCGCGTGGGATCGAGCAATGGCATGACAGCGAGCGGGGGAATCGCCATAGGCCGTTGCCAAAACGTGCATACTGCCGAGGACAGCGTCTCCCTGTCTCTCCAACTTTCGGACGTTGGTCTGGTCTGCAAATTCATGTACAGGTAGCGAGTGTCATTGCAAACATCGAGATATCGACGTCGTTAGCCGTTTCCCGCCGCTGCATCGTTGTCGTCTTGTTCCAGCGGATTCTAAGCTCCCGATACCCATCCGCGAACGACTCAGCTTGGCGGCAATTGGCCGCTCCGTTCCATCCATCAGTGCATCCAAATGGTATGAGTGGGGCCGCGACACATGACTGACAAGCTGGAAAGCGCTGGTTGTGATGGTGGCCATGAGTAAGACGTCGCACGGCGCTCTAGCGAACGCAATCAATCCGCATTCTTGGCCCAGCTAAGCATTTCCCGCGAGATTGCAACTCGAGGGGCATCATGCCGGCGAAAGCTCTCAGAATGCGTCAGTCGCCGTGTCCTCGCCCGACTCGTCCGCCTTGAGGTTCATCATTCCACAGTAAAATGGCGATGATTCCTCGGGGTTTCATTCCTCGGGGTTCATTCCTCGAACTGGCCGAAAAGCAGTCGATAAATGCAGAGCTCTCTATTACTTTCACCCGCAAGCATCCGGACTCAATCGCCCATTGGATTGCTGACCAAGGTTTAACCGACAGGCTGGTGAAACGGCCTTGCAACGGTCTGGTGCTGGCTGGGGGCATCACAGCCGATGCAGAATCGGCTTCGCAAAGTGCTTTAGAGAGGGCGACTCTGTGACCGCGAGACAGGACATGCGAAAATGATACGGTACGGCTCTGGCTGAGGACGGAGCGCCATCGACGCCGTCTTCCTTTTCAGAATAGCAGCCAAAATACAGATAGTGCATTTACATATGACGCGTGCTTCGAAGAGGGCTGTTTTTGCCGTGTCTTCCCACCATTGCGTGTCAATCAACAGGTAACATGATGTTTGGAGAGATGTGTTTCTTCAACAGCGTACACTGGAAAATTGAGGGAATGGTGTTTGGTGGAAGCCACAGTGCTGCGCCATGGAAGCTGCCCCTAGCCAGCCACTTTTCGGGGAAACTCCGGAGACCGGTGCTGACCGACCTGGAAAGGATACGCGCATCACGTGGTCTACATTCACGTGCTGTTTTCTTGAGCAGTGCAACAGAACACACAATACGAGACGGAAACGGAAGGGGCCAAGGCTCCGGCCCAATGCAATTCCGTCGGGGTCCAGGCAGTGACGTCCCTGCAGCACCGCCTCGACGATTACATCAGAAGCCGCGAGTTCACAGTTCGTGGTGGCACTTCCAGTGTTGCCGCAGTCAAGCCGCCCGCGTGATGCCCAGGCCTCCGCCCAGCGAGATGGGAAGCTCGGAACAGGCAGGGTAGCCGTCCATGGAAATGGCCCTCGCCGTCACCCGTTCCAGCGGAGACGAGGGAAAGGCAGTGCTGGCCCGCAGACCCTTCCAGATTATTCGTATCCAGGGAACAGCCTTTCCCTCCTTTGTCACGTTGACTTACGTGCAGTACCCGAGCAGACAGATAGATGGCAGAGTCGAGAGAACAGCAGACTTTTGAGTTAAAAAGAGAGGGAGAGGGGGGATCCACTGCGTTCATGACTTTCTTGCTCTTCCACTTTTCCCGGGTTCCCCAGGCACCGGACGAAGGGTACGTACCCGCACCGCCCAGCCTCTGACTTGGTCGAAACACCCGTCGTGATTGGCCCACAGGGTCATGGGTCGCTGCTGGATCCACCTCTCTCTGTGTCCTGCGCCAGACTGCCCTCCTTGCGTTGCCTGTCCGTCCAAAGGTAATCCCAGCAGTGGCCGTGCTGATGTGGGCGTTGCGTTGCGTTACGTTGCCTTGGGCGTCTTTCCTACCCGTATTATTGCTTGCCGCGGTGCACCAGTAGTCCTTTGAGGTCCGGTGCTGGTTTGTCCCAGTGGCTGGGTCGTTCCCAGTTCGACTAAAATTAGTGGCCCAGCATCCCCCAAAGTGGCCCTGGTTTGTCCCCTTCTGACCGTCCCTCTCCCTCTCTGTCCGTCCTCACCCCCCAATCATCCCCCCCGAATCCCACAATAGGACACCGCCGCAGTACCATCCCCCCAAATCCTCAGACGGACACCTTGTTTCGACTGGGCGCTCGCCTCTTTTCCAAGACGTCTCATCACCTGAACCAGAACTTAACCACCTCATCAACCCTCCTACGCCCGCCAACCACCTTTTCTCCTCTTTCCCAACCACACATCACTCTCCGGACATTTATCAACAACCGCGACCGATCTCCATCGAACAAACTCCAAACCGTCGCCCAATACAAAAAACTTGCATCTCGGTCGTCCGAACCAACGCTTTAATCCACCAGCTGCAGCTTCGAGCTCCGTCAGCGACTTCTCTCTCTTACCCTCACCTGTTCCGTAACCACAGCGACTATGCCCGAGGACGCCCCCTACGACCCTTACATCCCCAGCGGCCAGGCCGCGCCGCAACAGCAAGGAGGAGCTGGCGGCAATGCGAGGACCCAGGCCCTGCAAGCTGTAAGTTGCGCTGCTTGTTCTCGCGATAATTCCCTTTTTCCCCCTCTCCTTCTTTTCTCGATGGACTTGGCCCCGGGTGCCCGAAGCCTGATGACGACGACCGACCGAGCTACCCGCCCGACCCAATATGTCGCCGATCACGCCTATTAGGCTATCGCATCAATTCTCCAGCGCGCCGGGTCGAAAATGACGATCCCCACGTCTGAGGGATGTCGAGCCTTTTGTCGCGAGGATGCTTTCTGCGGCTTGTTTTGCTGTGCTGGGCGGTGTCCCACCGGCCCCGGTCGCACGTCAGCCTTGCTGGAGAAAGAAGCAATCAGCATCAACAAAAAAATGTCGACCCATCAACAACAAGGTTACAGCGCAATGGAAAAGTCGGTACTGGTGTATAATACCAATCACCAACAGAATTGCACGCAGCCTTTCGGTCGTCGGTGTCGCATCCAGGGGCAAAAGATGTTTCGCTTGATGCGTATTTGGAACCGTGTCAACAGAGTCATGTGCTAATGTTCTATTTATAGCAAATCGACGACACCGTTGGCGTGATGCGGGAGAACATCAACAAGGTCTCCCAACGTGGCGAGCGCCTCGATGCTCTGCAAGATAAGACTGACAACCTGGCTGTCTCGGCCCAGGGCTTCCGCCGGGGCGCCAACCGTGTCCGCAAGCAGATGTGGTGGAAGGATGTCAAGATGCGCATGTGTCTGATTGCTGGCATCATCATTCTCATCCTCATCATCGTCATTCCCGCCGGTATGTGCTCGTCATTCCCGCCGAATTGTCTTCTTCCCCCGAGATCGCGTCTGTCGTTGTGTGGCTGGCTCTAACCGGTATTTGTCAACTCAGTCGTCGCAACGCGCTAGCTTGGCTGGCCAGTTGTTGCTACCCGCAAATAACTAGATACCACACTTTTTGCATTACACTAGCCCCTTGGGTTCATGGTTCGCCCTCACGATATGGAATGGATTGTCAGATATCTCGCAGGCTTCGAGCAACCGTGGAAGACGAGGGGATGAGGTGGCACCCCCCGACCAGGGGCGACCTCTACGGGTTAATGACTTGGGAAGCGCGGAGGTTCGAAACGGACCCGGATCTACTTTCGATGGTCTGCAGGCAAAGGCATCGTTGCCGACTGCGGGACTCGCTCCGACGCAGTCGGTCGCTCAGCTTGGCTGTAGATCGACCGCATGTATGTATGAGGGATGGCAGGCGTTTGCGTAATTTGAATTCTACTGGCCCTGATTCCACACCAAGACAGGATACCTCATCGTGTTTCAACGAAGGTGACGGGAGGGTGGATGCCCCGGACCGTTCTCGGAGCGATGTCGTCGGCATCCGAGTCTCGAAGCGGTCCAGGGGGGCATATGCGTATGCCTTCATGTCCGTGACATTTTGACGCCGAGCGAAGGGAGCCAATGAGAGACACCGGACTACACCCACGCACTGCGGACTCTGGCATCGAATGCACAGATGGCTCAAAAATGGAGTCACGAAACCGCCGTTTACATGTCGTCGGCGGATCCGCCCGTCGCAGAGTGGCTGCTGGCAGCTGAGACCCCTAGGATGGGGGGCGGGGCATGATCTCGAGCGGTGTGTGGATGGGGGAGGGAAGGCGACCCGAACAGCTAGCCAGTCCTCTTCCAACGGAGGCAGCATGGCATAGCGTGGCGCAGTGTGGCAGGTTCGTGGTTCGTCTCGGGCTCGGCGATCTTTGCGGCGGACCGGGACGGCGGTCGGCGTTGGGCCCGGCGTGGGAGGTGATGCATCCGATCCGAGGAGACGTTTAGAGTTGCATATCCACTTCTTTATTTATGTTTGTTCCCACCTGGCTGGAACTGAGAAGGGAGAACAGGAGGGCGCATGATGCCGTTGGTGGGATGTGGTGCACTGTACATGTATTACTGTACAGGTTTGAGATAGCCGTGAGTGATGGGCTTTCAGCGGCGCAGAATCGTTTAGAATAAGTATGTATGTAGTCTAGTCATCATTGACCTCAACCAAGCCAGCATAGGTAGCACGGCGTCACTCAACAACTGCATGGCAGATATGTTGTCTTGTCTGTTTTACTCTGTACCTCGGCTCGGCGTCAAAGCCGCCTGCAGTTTCGCTCTTCCCCCGTTTCTCCACCGCTGAACGAGTGAGTGAAATTTTCAGGTTGCATTTTTTTCTCGCCCTACCCAGACCAGCCAGGGCACGAGAAAGTGGCATGAAATGCCGCTTTTTCCCCCTAGCGTGTGCGCGCCGCCGCACAAAGACGGGCTGCAGAGTGCAGATCCTCGACGGGCATTCTGGTGATCTGTAGCGAGCCGGGGCATTCCTTATCAGATCCGACCAATAACCGAGAGCCCACTCCCCGATGGGGGCAAAGCGGACTCGCACAACCGCCTGTGCGCCGCTGGCAGTTGGCGGGGGTGGTAGCAGCAGCCCAGCGGCTGCCGAGTCACGCTGTTGACGGTTGACGGGGGGTGGATGGGATGTCCTCGTCAGCAGTTTGGCAATATCATGTTGCGCATACTCAACGAGACCATATACCAGTGATCTGATTGATGGTGGTTCTCGAGAGTTGATAACACACAACAACAAGAACAATTGATAAGAGAAATGAGAAAACAACAAGTCAAACCACGGCATGGGGTTGTGAGCAACGGGATGCGGGACGCAGAGTGACCAAAAATCAAGGTTCGGGTCCCCCAGTAGCTTTGCCAGCCGGCAAACGGTGTCATGGAAAGGCGCGAGCGAAGCAGCGCAGCGTCAGAAAAGGGTATGCGGCCCAGCGGTTTCGGTCGAATTTTCAACCACAGGCTGGCTCAGGCCCCCCCTGCCCCTCCTCCGCAGTCCACACACCACCTCCACTGCATCATACCGGTTGTCCCACGCCCTCTCGCCCACGCCCAGCACCTTCGCAGGCCTCAAAAAAGTAAAAAGCCTCGCCGTGTCCGCCCGCTGCTCAGAATCCCGTCCCGGTACTGTCTCCTCCCCCTTCTCCTCCTTCCTTCCCTCTCTCTCTGCTCCCTGTTGCGAACAATTGGTTCAGTACTCCTCTCATCCGTCCCCCCTCGCCATCGTTTTGTTCTCCTCCCCCTCCTCCGTCGTCGGTCAATTCTGAGTCAATTGTTCCCTCCGTTGATCGGCACCAATTGGTCCTTTTGTGGAGTGTGAAAACAGTTAAGAGCGAGGAGTCAGAGTGACAACGTATACCTTACCGGTTGTTTTTGGATAGTCGCCTATTCTCGAGGAAACAAATCCGAGCTCGATCGAGGTGTGTGTAATTGGCGGTTCCCCCTCCCCGTCTCTGTCGTTTGCTGGCCGCGTTGCTTTGGAAGACCGCGCCGAGAGGGTGACCCCCCTCCTCCCTCGCGATTGACTCAGGCGCAAGCTCTTGATTGTCCTGCTTCCCTGCCCCCTTTTAGTATTCCTTGGGACAAAGCGAGAGTTTGTGAAAACACGTCTACAACCAAGACAGGCACAGCGAGAGAAACCAAGCAAACAGGAAGAGACACTAGAGAACCCGATCCACTGACCCATTGTCCAGTAGTCACGATGTTCTCCGCCGCCGTTATCCGGGCCGGCGCCCGCCGAGCCGTCCCCCGCGTCGTTCGCCGCCAGAACGTCGCTGCCGTCCGCAACCCCTTCCAGCGCCTCAATGCCATCCGCGCCCTCTCGAGCACGAGCTCCCAGTCCGAACTGGCCAACCGCGACCGTACCCGAGCCATCATCATCCGCACCCTGAGCCAGATCGGCAGCCGCCGCGAGGGCCAGCAATACCTCTCATACTTCACCTCCGTCTCCTCCCAAAAGTTCGCCGTTATCAAGGTCGGCGGTGCCATCCTCACCGACTACCTCGACGACCTTTGCGAGAACATTGCCTTCCTCTACGAGGTCGGCCTGTACCCCGTCATCGTCCATGGCGCCGGTCCTCAGCTGAACCGTCTGCTTCAGGAGGCCGGTGTCGAGCCCCAGTTCGAGGAGGGTATCCGCGTGACTGATGGCAAGACCCTGACCGTCGCACGCAAGCTGTTCCTCCAGGAGAACATGAAGCTCGTTGAGAAGCTCGAGGGCCTTGGCGTCCGCACTCGTCCTCTGACCACCGTCCTGACCGCCGACTACCTTGACAAGGAGAAGTGGAACTTGGTCGGTAAGATCACCAGTGTTGACAAGGGGCCTGTCGAGCTGGCCATTTCCCAGGGCTATGTTCCCATCCTTACCTCCATGGCCGAGACCACCGAGGGCCAGATCCTCAACGTCAACGCCGACGTCGCCGCCGCGGAGCTTGCCCGTGCGCTCGAGCCCCTGAAGATCGTCTACCTCTCCGAGAAGGGCGGTCTTTTCAACGGCGAGACCGGCGACAAGATCTCCCACATCAACCTTGACGAGGAGTACGACCACCTCATGTCCCAGTCTTGGTGCCGCTACGGCACCCGTCTCAAGATCAAGGAGATCAAGGAGCTTCTGGAGACCCTGCCGCGCACGTCGAGTGTCGCCATCATCCACCCCAGCGACCTGCAGAAGGAGCTCTTCACTGATTCCGGCGCCGGTACCCTGATCCGCCGTGGAGACAAGATCGCCTTCGCCGACAACATCGCGTCTTTCCCCGACCTGGCCAAGCTGAAGCAGACTCTCATCCGCGACCGCGAGGGCATGGACGCCGAGGCCACCGTCGACCGCTACATTGAGTTCCTCAAGGGAACCCCTTTTAAGGCCTACTACGACGAGCCCCTGAACTGCGTCGCCATCGTCCTCCCCCCCAACGAGGAGCGATCCCACCCGACTCTCGCCACCCTGACCGTCACCAAGGAGGGTTGGTTGAGCAACGTCACGGAGAACGTCTTCCACGCCATCAAGAAGGACCACCCCAAGCTCGTCTGGACCGTCAGCGAGGAGGACGAGAACCTCACTTGGTTCTTCGACAAGGCCGACGGCAGCTTCTCGAGCAAGGGCAACCAGCTTTTCTGGTATGGCATCAACAACCTCCAGGAGCTCGGCGTCTTGACCGACGAGTTCAACGCCCACGGCCGCGCCATGCTTGGCGACTCCAACCTCGAGGCCCGCCTGCGCCGCGCCGCCCAGACCTCGAACCGCAACCTCAACCAGTCCACCACCCCTGCCCAGGCCCGCGGTTTCTCGACCATGGCCCGCCGCCCGATGTGGGCCCCCGCCGCCGCTAGCTTGTCTGGCAAGCGTACGTTCGCCACGTACACCACCACCAACCCCAACCCTCCCCTGGGCAAGAAGAACGCCTCCAACGACGTCCCTTCGCGCGTCGCCCTGATCGGTGCCCGTGGCTACACCGGCCAGGCCCTCATCGAGATGCTCAACGCCCACCCCAACATGGACCTCCGCCACGTCTCATCTCGTGAGCTTGCCGGCCAGAAGCTCGAGGGCTACACCAAGCGCGATGTTACCTACGAGAACCTGAGCCCTGATCAGGTCACCGAGCTCGAGAAGAATGGCGCCATCGACTGCTGGGTCATGGCCCTCCCCAACGGTGTCTGCAAGCCCTACATCGAGGCCATCAACGAGGCCCGCAAGGGCGGCGCTGACCACCGCAGCGTCATCGTCGACCTGTCGGCCGACTACCGCTTCGACAACACCTGGACGTACGGTCTTCCCGAGCTGACGGGCCGTTCCGAGATCTACAAGGCCGACAAGATTTCCAACCCCGGCTGCTACGCGACCGCTGCGCAGCTCGGCATTGCGCCCTTGGTCGAGCACCTCGGCGGCTCTCCCTCCGTCTTCGGCATCTCCGGCTACTCGGGCGCCGGCACCAAGCCCTCGCCCAAGAACGACGTCAACCTGCTCAAGGACAACCTGATGCCCTACAGCTTGACGGACCATATCCACGAGCGCGAGATCAGCGCCAAGCTCGGCGCCGACGTCGCCTTCTCGCCGCACGTTGCCTCGTGGTTCCGCGGCATCCAGGCCACCATCCACATCCCCCTTAACAAGACCATCACCTCGCGCGACATCCGCCAGATCTACCAGGACCGCTACGCCGGCGAGAAGCTCGTCAAGGTCGTCGGCGAGCCCCCCCTTGTCAAGAACATCATGAACAAGCACGGTGTTGAAATCGGCGGCTTCGCGGTCCACAGCAGCGGCAGGCGTGTTGTTGTTTGCGCCACTATTGACAACCTGCTCAAGGGCGCGGCGACTCAGTGTCTTCGTAAGTATCTCCTCTCTAATTCCGTTTTGTGACTCGCCTTCCTTTCTCTCCAGCTCCCGATTCCGATGTGTCTCTACTTTCCACACGCACCAGCTAACGACCGTACAGAGAACATGAACCTCGCCCTCGGCTACGCTGAATACGAGGGCATTCCTACCATGTAGAAAGGGACAGGGGCGACCAATACTTTCAGGACGAATTAGATTCACAAGGGCTCGGCGCGGACACTCAATCTTATGGAGTCAAAACCGGTTCAAAAAGCATTTCCCCCGTTTATTTACTTTCCTTCCGTCATCGGTAGTTCTCTGCTTTTTTCTTTCTTTGTTTGTGGTTTCCCACTATTGTCGCCTATATGTTCCTTGTGCATTCACAACGGATTCTTTTTTTGTTCACGTTTTTTTTTGTTTTGATGTTCCCAGTCCCTTCCGATGGCCACTGTGGCGGTTCATCGGGGACCCTTTTTTCCGATGGGACGACGTGAGGTTTGTGTATGCTTGTATATACCGGGTACGAGCTCAAGAAGTAATTACACAGATGCAAAGCACGATGCTCGCCATTTTCGGATTAATGTGAGTGATCTTTGTATGGGGCGCTCCTGAGAGGTATCGACAGCCATTTTGGGACATTGGGCCAACGCTCGCATAGGTGTGTGGCGATGAGCATACTGCCCAGTCTCGGGGGGGGGGGGGCGTTTTTGATGATGTTGTACAATGTCATCTTGCAAGTCTCATGACGAAGAACCGACAACCATGATGGGCACGACAGATACAGGCAGGAGTCGATGGAAAGCATGGTGTGGGCATAGTCCAACTTGGGTCTATGTGGACATGAGGGTGGTGCACCGCGTCTTCCCTCACCGAGTGAGCCCGTCGCTGGCCTAGTTCGGCAAATATACCGACAAGCCTTATCGACCGGTCGTGGACGACAGAAGGGAATACTTGCCATCGGTTCACGGAGGGCGAGAGCCACGTGGCCCGTCTACTAGGAAAGTTCCAGAGGCGTAAGAGTCCCCCCGTCGTCCAGTTTAGCACGGCACCCCATTTTTGCGATGATTAAAGATGAGTATTCCTAGAAGCACTCTTATTTGGAAGGATATTGAACACCCCTCGCTCACCAGAGCCCCAAGGAAAAAGAAAATAAAAAATAGGAAGTGAGAAGGATATGTGACAAACGCCCGCGCTGCCCAGCTTACAGATACGCGACCGCCAAACAAACAAGGATCCCGAGCACGGCGGGACGGACAGATAGGCTGATGTCTCTCGCGCCCGAGTCGGCCGGGACGAAGACGGCCGTCGGCTTGACGCCGTCGGTGAAAGGGGCGTTTGCGGCCTGCACGGCGCCCTCAAAGGCGGGTGTTCCGGCGCCGGGGTTCAACCGAGGCGATGATGGGTTGAGGACACTTTTTATCATTCAAACATTTCAGGAGTCAGCCCCCGACGGTCCCACGGTGAGCAGCAGCGGCGGCGGCAGCATCAGAAAGACGACTTACCTGTCGACGACGTGCATGACGCCGTCGGTGGTGATGATGTCGGCGATGGTGATCCGGGCCGAGTTGGCGTACAGGAGGCCGTCGAGCTTCCGGAGCGTGACCTTCTCGCCCATGAGGGTCTTGTAGCCCATCTTGAGTGTGATGCCCGGGCTGAAGCGGACCTGGTTCATGAGGACGTGGTACTCGAGGATCCGGGCGAGGTCGGCGGGCTCCATGGAGGCGACCGTGGCGCCGATGGCCTGGAAGGCGGCGTTGGTCGGCGCGAGCACGGTGGCGGCCTGCAGCGAGTCGACGCCGTCGGCGAGGCCCGCGCGCTTCAGGGCGCCGGCCATGCTCGTCAGGCCCGTGTCCATGGCCGTCTCGGCCGGGGTGCCGGGGAAGGTCAGGACCGAGTCGAGGACGTGGAGGACGCCGCCGGCGTAGGTGATGTCGGGCTTGGTGACGACGCTCAGCTGCTTGTAGCCGCTGAAGACGCGGGCCTGCTCGCCCTTGCGGAGGAGCTCGACCTTTTGGTTGCCCGTGACGTTGGCGGCGGGCGTCTCGAGCAGGGTGTGGGCGAACTTGGAGTTCTCGGGGAACATGGCGGCCATGGTCTTGCCCGTGACGACGTGGTAGAGGAGCAGGTCGGTCAGGAAGGTGGCGTTGGTGGCGGCCCTCTGGGCGAAGGTCGGGTCGGCCTGCATCGCCTTGGCGAAGGCGTCGTTGGAGGGCGCGAGGATGGTGGTGTCGACGGCTTTGGTGATGGTCTGGCCGACGGCCGGGACCGTCGCCAGGAGGGCTGGGTGGTCGTCAGCAAGGCCATAGTCCGAGAAGAAAAGAGAGGGATGATTGTGTTTCCTTTTGTATACTTACCGGCGAATGTGCTTAGACTGTCATTGTTCGCCTTGAGGACGGCGTCGAGGGGTTGGGCCGCCGCCGCCAGTGCAGCGAAGGCGAGCGGGACGAAGCTCGTCAGCTGCATGGTTGCGGTAGCAGACGAAGAGAAAAGCGGGAAACCAGCCCCGGCGGGGGACGAAAAAGAAGGACTAAGACAAGGACGAGAGCGAGAAGTAGAGACGAGGACTGGTCAAGGCTTCCCAGGAACAACAGTGCTGGGTCCCAGGGCGAGGGGATCTGCTCAGTATACTTATACCGATGACCCGACCCTCCTCCCCCTGGGCCTGGGAGGGTCTGAGGGTCCGGGTGCCGGGTCCCAACGCTCGTCCAGGTCGGACGGTTTACCTCCCCGGCATGCAGGCATGTCCCGAAAGCTTTAACTCGGCGATAGGGCTGCCAAAATAAGCATAGGAGGGTGGTGGGGGTTGCAGAGGTGGATGGCGGTTTGTGATCTGATGCGCTTCATCTTTAGGTCTTTGCTTCCCCCCTCCACCCCAAGTCTTGCCTGGTGTGCGCGGCGTGAAAGGGAGCCCAAGACGAACATGCGAACATGGGCGGGAGGCGGGCCCTCGACTAGCATCGGGGAGCGGTGGTCCCGAGGAGAAGGGCCCATCGCTGTCTCGCTACCCTTGCGGTTGACGGACGGGAAACTTAAGGCGGGGGGGATATGGGATATCACTGCGGCGGACCACACCACCGACATGAGCGAATCAAAGTTTGTCAGAGATGGCTGAAAGTAGTCGGCCAGTTCGGCCGGGGAGACAACCGTACCTGTAGAGAGTGCGCAACCAGTGTGTGCGTGTGTATGTGTGCATATGTGTGTGTGTATGTGTGCATATGTGTGTGTGTAAATGTGTGTGTGAATGTGTGTGTTTGTGCGTGTGTTTATGTGCGTATGTGTTTGCTTGTAAGTGTGGGTGTGTGTTTATGTGTCTGTACGTGTGTGTGTGTGTGTGTGTGTGTGTGTGTGTGTGTGTGTGTATGGGAGATCGACAAAGACGGTAAGAAGAGGCCCGCGGGAGGACGATGAAACATGCCTCAGAGAACGGGTGGAAACGTATCCATGCGGGAGTGTGAGGGGCCGCCTCCCAGGCTTCTCAGAAAACTGGAAAAGTTATTTCGGAGGGAGGAGGGACCTGCGCGGTGCGTCTGAAAACCGCGCCGTTGCAGAGAGCCGCATTCGTCGAAGAGGGGTTAGGGTTGAAGGAGCCCGACCAAACTCGACATTGATGACTATGTCGTCGAGTCGACCACGGGCTCCTTCGCGTGGGGAACGAGGGAGGATGGAAGAACCGGGCGACGGTTTGAGATAGCAGAGTCGTATTATGATGGGGTGCCGTGGGAAAAACTCAGAGGGAGATGAGGCGGCGGCTGCTATGGTTGAGACAAGTCTGGACAATGCACTGAAATGGTGAAGGGGAAGAAGGGGATGAAGGTATTCGCGGATGCATCCATTGCATAGGTACTTTGGTACATGGGTACATGAGCGGCGTGCCGGGTGGAGACCGGCATGGGCTCGGTCGGAGCGGGTCCCGTTTCTGTTTCTGAGGAAGCCAAATCGGGCTGAGAGGAGAGCGGGAAGGGAAGGAATGCTGAGTCAGGTCACATGAGTTGCTTCTGCGCGTTTGTATGCCGCCGAGATTCTGCGTCTTTCGAGCTTCTGCTCTGCACTGCAATGCACTGCAGGGAGCATCTCCCCGCCGCCTCAACAGTCCCATCTTCTGCACGATATGCGATGCACTCCAGATCCCAGTTGACCGAGCGCACGGCTGTTGCGGAAGCACAGCGGCTCGCCCAAGAAAACGGCTCCACATGTCTGTCCTCTGCTTGCTAACAGGATCGGCGTCCCCCACTCTACTGACGCACAGGCAGGATGTCTGTCAACCAGTGCCAGGCGTCGGTGTCTATCTACAACTAATATTCCCCATTAGCATCAGGTTCTTAAAGCGATTACCCGGCACGGGGTGTTCTCGGCTTGACGAATCCTGCAACTTAATTTGGTCGTCCCTGGTGCCCCAGCCTCCCTCGACAGGGGGGCTTCGCGTCAGAAATACAGCAGTAGGACCATCCGCAGTGTCGATCGTGGGCCAAGGAACGCGACGAACCATAAATAACCGGCGACCCGACGCGGACGGAGATCATCGGAGTGGGACTGTGGCCCTCAGCCTGGTCGTCCATGTTACATCTTACTTTTGGTCACGCTGTCTATTTACAGATGCGAGCTTCCTTCCCCAGTGAGACAGGCTTCGGGTGAGGATCTCTGCCTTCGGCGCCTCTTGCGTGGTCTGTGTCTCGTACCCCCTTTGTCCCATTGCGTCTCCTTCCCTCTCTACTCTCCGACATCTGCCGCACTCACGATGCCCAGGACACCGGGACTCTGCGTTGTCGTCTTCTCGTTGAATCCCCACGGGGTCTTCTGGGCTCGTCCGCGTTTCTGCAAAGCGTCGCCGTCGTGTCGCAACGCACTCGAAACCCACCAAGGCCTTGGCTGTGCTATCGGGGAACTAAGACCACAGGCTCCTAGTGCGTGTTAGGTGTTCTCTCCCCAAGACTGTCACGAGTTTAGACCCGTCGCCTCTGCGGAAGCCACACTTTGCACTCGTCAAGTTCGATCTTTGTGTTTCTTGGGCTTTTCACTCATGAACCACAACGGCCAGGGAATCGTGGTCACCGGGGCAGCGGTCCGAACGGTCACGTGACTGCTTCTCACTCGTCTCATGCGAACTGGCTTTCGGTAGATCCATCATCCAGGTGAATCCTGGCATCACCTCACAGAGTCACAATGCCTTACCCAACAAACAACCACCAACGCCTCGCCCCCTCTTTGCTATGAAACGCTGTCTAGCCACACATGCCGCTCTCTGAATCCTTGCCAGTTCTCGCAAAAAGTCGAAACCCCCCATAGAAAACCACATCGCCGTCGCCATCAACAGCTGAGCAAGTGCCACAATCCGCCTGGCTGCGCCACACTCGTAGTATCTCGAAACACGTCATCCGCCTTGCCGCCCATCTCACTCACCCACTCGCTCACTCATACACTCACTGACTCTCCCTCTGCCCCCCTTGTCTACGCCGCAGTCGTGTTGCGCGTTCCCATAGCAGAGTCGTTTGCCTCTGGTTGGGGCGCAATATTAAGGTTCAACCCTCGGCGGTGATGAGCCGCTGTCCGTAATCGGGAACTCTCCCATTCTCTTCTCCTTCTCTTTCTCGTGCCGTACACTGTAAACCTTTCCTCTTGGGAAGTCCTCGCCGAACTCTCCGGCAGCTTTCTTCACTTTGCACCTGCATTGCCAAGAGCCTCAAACATGGACGCCACGCAGGAACGGGAACGCCATACGACCAATTCCATTGCGGAGCAGGAGCTCTTCTTCCCTCAGTCGTCGTCGTCGTCGTCGGGGTCTCACGGCCAAGGCCAGCAGCATCAGTCTGGGCATCACTCACAGCCTCGATGGTATGGGAACATGGACAACGACTCGCCTATCGAACCTAGGAGCGGTGTCCCCGCTGTCAATATCATCCCGGCCACGCCCACGACTATCCGCTCCAACAGCGTACGCTCCAACGCTTCGTACCCAGAGTATGTTGAGCACAAACAGCAGATACCGGGCGCCCTTCCTGAGGTGGAGGAAGAAGACAACATCTATGACCCGCCAACCCCCAAGAGCCGGTCACCACCGCCTCTTGAGTCCAGGATTCCGGCCCATAACAGGGCATCTACCTTTGACGATCAGGACAAGTCCAATGCAGACGATGAATACTACGTCTCTCCCATGACCGAGCCTGCCGTGCCTCATTACGACACGGGCTTTGCTCAACCAAATGGCCAGGTTTCTTCACCCGATAAGGGCAAAGCCACTGAGACGGACGCGGAGCAATATTACGACGCGGCGTACTCTCACGATGATGGTCAACCCTCTTCGTTCAGCTACGGCGAGGCGGCCGAGGCGCACCCGGAGCCTCATGTCTTGCACCAAAACACAGAACACACAGGGTACAATGATCCTCCTTCAACATTCGACAAAGACAAAGCTACCGGAGATCTCCCAGAGCCCGTCATTGCACACCACCAAAACACAGTGCCCTCAGACTACAATGATGGTCCCTCGTCCCTCGACAAGGGTAAAGCCGCCGAGGCCTACCAGGACCGTGACGAACGGCCTGCCTTGCCAGGCCCAAGGCCCGTTTCCACAGAAATACCCGATTACTACGCCCAAGAGCGTGGAGGCTACGGCGTAGATCCCGCGGTTCAAGAGCAGGAGGACCGCGACTATGCAATGGCACTGGCACTCCAGGAGGAAGAGGATGAAGATGCACAGGCGCCTCCCCTCCCGCAAAGGCCTGCCCAGCCTGCGTGGAGCAGCAACGGGCCTCTCTCCTCCAACCCATTTTCGTCTCCCGAGGACGAGGACCGCGCCTTCGCCGAACGTCTCCAGGCAGAGGAATCCGGACAGGCGCCGCCTCTGCCAGCCCGGCCTCATCCCAAAGCCGTCGCAGAGCTGCTCGCCCAGAACCAAATGTCGCCTCCGTTCTCCAGAACACCCTCGATCGAGGGCATCGCGCCACCTCCCAAGCGCCAAGGCTCCGACTTTGGCAACGACGACCCGGCACACCCCATCCATTACACGCGGGACCCTCACAAGCTCATTACGTACCTGGTCCCTTTCCCGAAGCCGTGGCTGGGGGCCAAGGCGCCCTCGGATGCCATCCCAACGCGCTTCCTTATTTACACGCCCCCGCCGCCGCCGTTGCAGGCGCCGCCGGAGGGCGTCAAGGAGAGCGTCACGCACAAGGTGCAGCGCAAGTGGCAGAACGAGGTCCGTCAGGCCAAGATGACCGATGCCAAGACGACGAGCTGGGCGGGGTTCAAGGCCAAGTGCACGCGCGGCGTGGACAAGGCCATGCAGTACACCACCACGAGCAACCTGGATTACCTTGCGCGAGTTACGCCTCCGGCCAAGCCGCCTTCGGCCCTGACGCGCAGGCTGTCGCTCAAGGTCAAGGGGAAGAAGGACAAGAAAGACAAGGCGGTGGCGGCGGCGACCGAAGGCGACGAGAAAGATGGTAAGAAAGACGTTGACGAGAATAAGGGCGAGGCGTCCGAGAACAAGGATGATACGGAGAGGCTCCTGGGCGGCGGCGACGAGGAGAAGAAGGGACACGAAGACAAATCGCTCGAAGGGAAGAAGACGAGTGAGGAGAAACTCGCCGAGGAGCAGCAACAGGGCGACAGGGATGAGGAGGACTACTTCAGGTCCCAGGAGAGGGATGAAGAGCACGACGAACTGGTGGAGGACGACCCGGCGCACGCGTCGCACGAGACGAAGAAGACAGTCGGGGTGGAGGAGATTGTGTTTGTGTACTCGCCGTCGATGAACATGACGCCCGAGGCCATGAGGGAGGAGTTCATCAACTCGATGATGCGGACGAAGTCCAAGGCGCAGCGGGACGCCATCATCGCGACGGGTCTGCTGCCCGTCTCGCTGGCCATCGACCTCGTCATGATTGCCGTGTCGGGGCTCTTTGAGGTGAATGGTCAGTCACCCCCTCCCCCTGTTTTCCGAACCTTGAGTTTGATGTGTGACTAACATGGCACAACAGCCGTATGGGCCTACTTCACGATCAAGGGCTCCAAGACGGCGCGGTCCGTCACGAAGCGGCTCGCGTCGTCGTCCAAGAAGCCCGAGTCCATCGACCCAGAAAAGTCCGAGGCCGAGATGGCCAAGGAGGACAAGCTGCGGCTCAGCTTCAGGCCGGCCACCCGCATCGACGTGCTCGCGCGATACCTCGAGGCCGAGTGTCACCGCCTCGATTCGCGGATGTTTCCCCGCTACACCTCGTCGCCGACGGAAGTGTGAGTTTCTTCTTCTCCTTTTTTTTTCATTCCTTTTTTTCTTTTCTTTTTCCGTCCCTTATAATACACCCACCTTTCATCACTTGTCCAGAACTTTGAGCGATGACTTACTGACTGGTGTGTGATTCCAGTGAGTGCCTGGAGGCCATCGGTTGGTCGCCCGCCCTGACGCGCGGGCAGAAGAACTGGGAGGACGAGGCGTGGGAGATGAGCGACGTCAAGGAGGACCTGCGGGTGGTGATGCACAAGGCGGCCAAGGAGTGGCGCAAGTGGTGCAATCGGTACGAGAAGAGCCCGGAGAAGAGCCTGGCCAAGTGAGGGTGTGTCGTCGGGGAGGGAGGATAGCGAACTACCAAGGGTAAATGCAATATTTCACGCATATGGGGTCGGTGTTCGTTTCTATTTGCAATCGTGAATGCTGGAACCGTACCATGAGACTCGCGGCCCGACTTACACCAGGGCGCAACCGTTGATAGTCGTCGAGCGAGCAAAAGAATATGAGAATCATCACATCATCGCATGCCAGTAAGGAGACGATACACCCCAGCCACCCGTCTCACAGGAGACGCGCCTTGGCTGACGAAACCTCTGCTCAGGCTTTCCGGTTCACTCATGACCAAAAGGCACAGCTTCTTAGCTAGACTCGGCGGGTCACTCACTCACAAATCCGGCCCGGCTCCGAGCATCCCCGCGATCCGGACCGGGAAGACAAAGCCGTTTCGTTGCCCGGCAAAAACTGAAGAAGAAAACGAACCAGTGCCCCCCTGTTTGTCCCGCTGCCCGTCCTTCCTCACCCTTCCACCCCCCTCTTTCCCCCCCCTCACCAAATATGCCGAGGAGCTTTCTTCGCTCTTCTCCACCATCTCCATCGTCACAAATGCGGGGGAGGCGTCGCCAGGGGGTCTCCCCCCCCCCCCCCCCCCCCATGTCCCGGCGAGCAGGACTCACCCCCGGGGATCCCGGTGACGGCATTGGACCGCTTGAACGGGTGGAGGAGCTCGAACCTGGGGCCGAGCCCCCCAAAATAAACCTTGGTTGAAATAGCTTCGGTGGAAAGGTCGCCGCCTGGCGGGCCTTCCGCCCCCCCCCCCCCCCCCCCCCCCCCCCCCCCAAGCAGGCGGAGAGGGTCGAATGACGATGCTCATCAGACCTAATGCTCTTTTAGACTGACACTAGAGAGACAGGAAAACCCAACCCCACGATGCGGGGGATGCGGAGCCGAAGAGCAACCTTTGGCATCGCCCCGTCGAAGCTGGCTCCCCATTTCCGCCGGATGGCCCGATGTCACGCCCTTTTAAGAAGAGCTCGGCATCCCGATCACTTGCCCCTCTGTCTTCTCCAGAACCTCGAGAGCAAACCCTTCTTTCGTTCCATTGCAGCTTTTCCCCATACTGGACGTGTGAGCTGATCCCCCCGGACCACAAATGAAGGGCCTCGCAATCGCCCTCGCGGCGCTCGTCTCGTCGACATGCGCGCAGTACATGAAGACCCCAGCCGCGCCTCGGTACGCCGCCTCCCGCAGGGTCGTCTCGAGGCAGGAGGGTAACCAGACAGCCGGTGGCGCGTGGCCGTACGGACCCTTCAGCACCCGCGGCCGCGACATCGTCAACAGCCGCGGCGAGGTCGTGACCTGGGCCGGCGTCAACTGGCCCATGAGCGGTACGTCGTCTGCCTTCCGCCACCCCCCCTCCCAGGATTTCTGGGGCTGTCTGTGACTGACAGGAAACTACAGGAGAGACCATGATCCCCGAGGGCCTGGAATGGGCATCGGTCGACAAGATCCTTGATGACGTCGAGAGCGTCGGCTTCAACTACATCCGCATGTAAGTCTCCCTCTCATCCATCCACCGACCAATTCCCTTCCCCGTCACGACGGTAGAACAGCATGTTGACGAACCTCCCTTCCTCAGGGGCTACGCCATCGAGATGGTCGACCAGATCTACGACCGCCAGGGCGAGGACGTGCCGCTCGAGGTCGCCATGATCACGGCGCTCGGCTTCGTCAACGGCACAAAGGTCACCAACGCCATCATCCGCAACAACCCGTCCTGGACGCGCGAGACGACGCGCTTCGAGATCTGGTCCGACATCACGGCCGCCGCCTACGAGCGCGGCATCTTCATCTCGCCCGACGTGCACGTCAGCAAGGCCATGTGGTGCTGCTCGCACACGGACGGCAACGCCTGGTTCGACGACGTCAACTTCAACGCCACGCACTGGCGCCGCGGCCTCTCGTACGTCGCCGACTGGGCCAAGGCCCACCCCAACATCGTCTCGCTCTCGCTCCGCAACGAGGTCCGCGAGTCGTGGAACGTCACGAACCTCTACTACAACTGGGACACCCTCGTCGGCAACTTCTCCGCCGGCGCCGACGCCATCCACGCCGCCAACCCGGACGTCCTCATCCTCTGGGGCGGCCTGCAGTACGGCCAGGACCTCTCGGCCCTGACGGCCGGCGCCAACTACCTCACGGCCCCCTGCTACAAGTGCACCGCCATCCGCGACGCCGCCCGCCGCCCGCCCCGCGTCTTCGACGTCGACGCCCACGCCTGGGCCGACAAGCTCGTCTGGGAGCTGCACCTCTACAAGATGAGCGAGGACCTGGACACGGGCACCTGCGCCGCCATCGAGGCCGGCCTCTACCGTAACGGCTTCAACGCCCTCGGCATTGACCCTCCCGCCTCCTGCGGCGGCAATGGCACGGGCACGGGCAACTCCACCACCACCGCCGCCGCCGCCGCCGCCGACTGCCCGCCTGCGAGCCGGCTGACGCCCGTCATCTTCTCCGAGTTCGGCAACGGCCAGGACGACACCCTGCGCAACGACACGCTGCAGGCCTGCCTGCGCGACTACACCGTCAAGCACGGCGTCAGCTGGATGGTCTGGAGCCTCGCGGGCAGCTACCGCGTGCGCTCCGGCGCCCAGGGCGTCCCGGACACCTGGGGCCTGACCAACTACGACTGGAGCGGCTGGAACCACCCGCCGACGATCGAGGACGTCTGGAAGCCCTGGGTCAAGGCCATGAACCCGACGAGGAAGGCTTAGGTTGACGGGATGGGGGTTTAGATGTCGTACGGTGGATACACAGGTCTCTAGTTGTTGAAATGTCTAATTATGATAATAATTTCTCGCATTTTTGTGAGGTTCATGTCTTCTTTCTCTCTCTCGCTCTCTCTCTCTCTCTTACTCTGTCGCTCTATGTCTCAGGTGACCGCGTCGATAGAGTACAGGGTCTACTCAAAGCCAACATGCTGCCGGGTTTGGGCTGCTTCTGCTGATGCTTGAACCCAAAGTACACTTGCTGACTGCAAAGGTCGTCCAAATTAGATCTACCCGTCATGCCCCCTTCCATCCCCCATAGTGTGTTAATGTCGTACAGAACACCCGGTCCAAAGGAGCAGTGTCGGGTTCTTGGCATATCTTTTATCCTGTTCGGGCCTAGTAGGTGGCGCTTGTCAGCCTCCCGCGGCGCGCAGGATGTTTTAACCCCTTTCCAGTCCAATGAGGGCGCGAACAGGACAAACGATATATAATTGATACAAAACCGGGTCGAGAGACAGCAGCTTCATTTCTTGTCTTGGCATATCTACTGTCCTATTCGGGTCAAGTAGAGCGCGTCAGACTCCAAGGGGCAGCCCGTCAACACGAAGTGCTCAGAGCAGCGATTGCTTCGGTTGGCCATCGATCTTTCTCCTATAGAAAGATGTCTCCCAACTTCAAGTTCTTTACTTTTGTGTTCTTCATTGATACTGCGTTTCCATTAAGTGAAGAGTGTCAAGAGAAAAAGAAAGAAGAAACCTCTTCGTCTTCATACTACACCGTTCCTGTTCTCCTGCTTCCTTACCTGTGACTTGCTAAACTATATATCTTTCGTCTCTCTCTTTTTTCTTTTTCTTTCTGTCGCTCATCAAGAGCCACCTGGCCCGATCTTTGAAACACTTTGTCGTACTTCAGACTTCGTTTCGTCGATATGACAGGAAGTGGAGTGCCCAGTGAGTCTTTTTCTCTTCCCCTTTTATACGGGCACTTCGTAGACGAAAGTGTGAGACAATATCACTCACTAATACCATCAGTTCTGGGTAGTCTATACGTCTATGCCCCAAACAAGGCCGCACCCATCTTCTTCACGATCGTCTACGCCATCAGCGCCGCCGTCCACGTCTGGCAATGCCAGTAAGTCCGCCTTTATGTGTTGTATTTCGGCAGAGCCATTTTCAACGAACCTGACACGAGCACCATTAGCCACTACAAGGCCTGGAAATTGATCGGCTTGCATCCATTCTGTGCGTTGTTGTTCACTCTCGGTTATGCGCTCAGAGAGTACGGTGCCTACAACTTTATGTACCTCGCCACCGATAAAACGCCCCTGGTTCTCTTCATCCTGAGCCAGATATGTATTTTCATCGGACCGTGAGTGTCTCGCTTGCCCCGCTGCCACCCCCCCAGCTATCGTCGACGTTCTTCTTCATCATGCTGTAGACTAACCAACCAAAGTCCTCTCCTTGAACTCGCCAACTGTCATGTCCTCGGCCGAATCTTCCACTACGTCCCAAGTGCCGCGCCCTTCAACCCGGCCCGAGTCACTGCCTTCTTCGGCGGCCTCATGGCCCTGGTCGAGGGTCTCAACGCCGCGGGTGTCGCCCTCTCCGCCAACGCCAAGGCACAGGACGCATCCAAGAAGGCCGGCCACAATCTCATCCTCGTCGCCCTCGCGCTCCAGGTCGCCGTCGTCCTCGTCTTCGCCTACCTCTCCGCCACCTTCCACCGCCGTTGCCTCAGAGCCCGCGTTCCCGCGCAGACCAAAGCCGTCCAGTCGACGTTGACCACGCTCTACCTGAGCATGACGCTGATCCTGGTGCGCTGCCTCTTCCGGCTCGTCGAGAACTCGATGGGCGCGACGAGCGTGGACCTCCGGAGCATGGAGGCGCTCTTGAGGCTGAGCCCCGTCCTGCGCTACGAGTCGTACTTTTACGTTTTCGAAGCGAGCTTGATGTTCGTCAACTCGGCGCTCTGGAACGTGCGGCACCCGGGACCTCACCTGCCCCAGAACCCTCACATCTACCTCGCGCAAGACGGAAGCGAGGTCGAGGGAGAGGTCGAGGGCGACGAGGGCCTACTGCTTCTGTTACGTATGGCCAACACTCTGATGTTCGGCCTGCTTATACGTGACAACAAAAGCGATCTTCACAGGCAACCACAGGAGCTCTCCGAGAGCACAGGCAGTGGCAGCCATGGCAAACCTAGGGGACAAGCCACTTAGTTGGCGGATGGGAGACCCATCTACTTTGACTGTCAATGTTTATCGCTACTATCCCTTTTTTTTTTTTGGTTTTGGAAGGGAAAGGGGGGGAGGGGGGTGATGGAGGCACACTATGTCTGAGTGTATTAATCTTTGGCGGGAAAGATTGTGTTGGTGTCAAACCGTAAAATGTGTCATTGAGTTACAATGCCAAAGAAGGACACATCTAGCGGCCCATGTATTTGTTTGCTGTGCTGTATTCTCATCTTTTGCATGTGAAGCTTGGAAAGGTATAAGAGTTCGACACAAAGTTTGCTGGACGGTATACACCCCGTAGTGTTCCGTGTGTTGGTTATGAGAGTGCATAAAACATGATGCATGCACATGTCCATGAGAAGAGACAGCACTTGAGTACAACAAATGCTCCGCAAAGCCTTCAAACCACTAGCTCCCGTGCTCCGAGGCTCAAGTGAATATTCACAAGTCTCGAAGGTCCCGTTGCCGGGGAGCGTATACCCGGCCAATATCTACGGCAATCTGCGTCGTAAAGGGGTACGGCCGATCGAAGCAGGCGTCCCAGCTCTGATCCCCCGACCCCCAGAAGGAAGCAAGGACCCGCTGCGCCGTCAGCGGCACGGATGTGCCCACGACGCAGCTCAGCTCCAGGAGGTGCTTCGAGACAAAGTCACGCGTCGTCGCGTCCCCGTGTACGGCTTCCACGCCCAACAAGATCAGCGGCCAGAACATGAACATCCTAGTCCGCGGCGACGACAGACTTGTGCTGAGAAGGTGCTGCAGGTGCTGGCCGTGTGCAGCGCAAGAAGCCCGCAAGGTCGGGGTTTCCGGAAGGACTGACGCGCTCTGTAGCGATAGAACGCAGTACAACGCAACGGCGGACTTGTACACGTTGCCGATGCATGTCCAGTCCTCTCTAGACGAAGCCTTGGACTCGGATAGTTGCTCTGGAGAGAACCCTTGGATACGGTCCAGGGCCTCGTAGGCCTCTTCCGAGATGCGCTCCAGACTGCCAGTCCGCTTTCTCGTCACTTGCAGCCGAAGGTGGGTGATCTTGATGACCTCGGCCAGCAGTTGCGGAGGCCATACTTGCGACGGGGTCATTGCGGACCCGTATTGCTCTATCATGAAGTCAAGAGCCTCGAGGTGCGAGATCGCCGAAGTCTCGAGGTGAGACCTCGGGCAGGTCGTGTTCGTGATGATGCCAACGCTAAAAGATGTTAACGCCTCGTGGTTTCTTTTCCACATCCCGCCAGCAGCATAGATCAGTGGGAGGTTTCACATACAACCAGAGGCAGTGTAGCAGCGGAGCTAGGCTTTGCGTCGCAGCCAGCGTACGAAAGCCGCCGCGAAGGTCAACCAGCTTCCGGACTCCTTGGAGATGATACAGCCAATGCGGTGGGGCGCCCGATTGGATCTATAGCGAGCGTGATTAAAGTCGGTGCAGGTTGTAGCAGCCTTCATAGTCACTTGGGGAAGCTGGGCTTACGTCAAGAAGCAATAGAGTCAACACCCCGCCAATAACAAAATCGCTCGTGCAGTTGTGCTCCGCGTCAAACTGCTTACTGAGAGAGCGTAGTGCTTCCCCCCGACAAAGGTAGTATCTCTCAGCCAACACTTTGGATTGGGGAATGTCCCTCGTGCCAAGTTGGTTGATCCGGTGGCTGAGGGTCATACAGAGAAGACCCAGCCGTATGAAGTCAGGTATCGTTAGAGCTTCTTGTAGTTGGGCAGGCGAAGCATCGTGTATTTGGGGGTTCCGCCCAAGGTCAAGTGCCGGGGCCAGATCTCTGAATATACACGAATTGTCTAGAAGGACTTCCGTCAGTTTTCCGCTGGCATGGAGTTTCTCTAGGTGAGTGACTTGCAGTACTCAGCGGCCTGGAACAGGTTACAGCCGGCAGTTTGCTCCGTGTCTAAAGACGGCATGTCCCAATCAATTGTCCTTGTGTAAATCGCCGGCCTTCTCCTCGTCCAGGTTGTGAGTACGTTCTCAACAGCGCGTGTGTTCTTTGGCCTCGGCTTTCGAGACACGACCGTACCAGGCGCGAGCCACTTCAGTCTCGGCGGTCTTACATCACCGTACCCGGGACATGGAATACCGGATGAAGAGCACCTCCGGCACGATGGTTCAGTAAAGTCGCAGACTAGGCAGCGTCGGCGACACTCCCAACAGTGCCGCTTGGGGACCTGATCTTCCATCACGGAAGTGATGCAGCCTCGAAAGTTTAAGGCGCCAGGCTGTTGATTGGCGATCTGAGGGTTGAGGTCTTGTTGGCCTAGCGAGATATCGTCCATTGTGCTCTACATGAGCAAGTGATACTTGGAATGCCCTTGGAGATAGCTGAGATGCAAACATGGCTGCAAGAAAGCGGCATATTTACTGTTGCTTACGTGGCTATGCTAGTACGTAAGCTATTTAATGCACTTCCTTGGTGGAGGAAGCGATGTCAGCTGACAGGAGTCATCAGTCTATGCCAATGTGTACTGTCTTCTCATTGGCTTCATGACTTCTCATTATCTACGTACATGTACATGTATGGCTAGGCAAACAGAAAGGGACCTCTGTGTTTTGTATAAGAGCTAAACGTGGTGCAAGTGGAGATAAAAAAGGGTATTGGTTTTGGTCGATAAGACTTTCTACTACCGTCCAGTGATTAGTTACACCTGAAGTGCACTCTTTGGAGAATTTCCACTAACGGTATGCATGAGGCAGGAAACCAGGTTTCGGTTTTAGCATTCGCTGAGTAGAGACGGAAGGCGTTCACGACGAGCGCAAGGTGTCCGTCAGGGCTGCGCACATGAGCTGGGTCAGGAAGGCAGGTGTCATGGTCGAAGATTGCCGAGATGAAGAAAACGGAGTCGAATACATGGAACTGCTCGTGAGAGTACCACACGGCTGCGAAGGCCGCGCGTCGGTCCGTGTCGTCGGTTGGCTGTCCGGGATGACAGACAACTCCTGGAGGAGTTGGTTGCAGGAGTCTTTGCCTAAGAGACTCATCGGGATCACTCGTCTCTGTTGAGGGCCGGTCAGAACTTCCTGTGATATTCTCTGCGAGATACATCGGGTAGAGAGCATTGCTGTAGCCAGATAAGGCGCCTGTGGTGCTGGCAGGTAAAAGTCCCTACGTGGTGAGGAGGACAGAGATCGCCCACTTACTGAGATAGAAGGAAGTTCGTTGGGTCCAGCGTTGTATCTCAGGTATTGTAATACCCCGAAATAAGATCGACGAGACGCTGTTCGTGCGAGGCAATCCGTCAGACCGGCGTATTGCGAGTGACTCGGCGCTGAAAATGCAAGGTAACGAACGATGAGGGAGAGTCGGCTCTTAATGGAAGGAAGCCGGAGTGGGTGAGATGCTATTGAAAGAGAAGACGATTATTGCAACCGACGACGGGGCTGGTGTGGTCACTCTCAGCTTTCACAAATCGCCAGATCGATGGAAATGCTACATTTGCCTAGGCTGAGACCGGAGAGAGCCACCAGCCCTTCGTCCTGTGTCAGATTCGATTGTGGCTTGGCTTGGCAACAACCAACCCGGATACGCAAGGAAATGGGGCATGCTCCGGCGGCACATATGATTGGTTGCCACCAAACACACAGAGTGATCTTCGGGTCAGCTAGGGAGTTTGCGTGATCCTTTTGTCAGAGTGCAGACGGTCTAGTAAGGTGGAGGGGCCCAGAATCGCGCCAGTTTCAACAATGATCAAGAAGTTAGAAGATCCAGAATGGTGGGAGACTGAAAGTACTGGTTCTCAAGGGGCAGGTGGCAATCTTCTCAATAAAATGAATACGAAGAAGTATAAGTCGAAGCTCCAATTGTATCCATCGTTCGCTTGGATGGCTGCATAACCTGGATATCATGTGGTTCGCAGCTCTCACGTCACAATGATACTGTTGTCTCTGAAACTCCGTTTGCTTGCCCCAGAACGCTCCCATATCTATTTCACACTTCCCACCCTTCACATCACGCTGCACTTGCCCTTCGACAAGATGAGCTCCCAGATCCCGTTCTCGTCCGCGGACGCCTCAATACCAGCCTCCAGGCTCCCAAAGGCGTGAGACGTCGACACCCGCTGAATTTTTTGAAGGAGACGAATGCTCGACTCAAAGTCGTTGTTCAGCCGCGCGATCTTGAGCTTCAACCCCGTCGATGCGTCTAGCCGTCGGAGTTCCTTGTGAAAGTAATCAACGTGGTCCATGGAGCCGACCTTGGGTGAGACGTCCCAAAAGGTCGTCGCCACGAGGAGGTGCCGGAACTCGTCGGACGCGAACGCCTCGTGGAAAGCCTCGATGTTGCGGATGGCGAACTCGGCATCCGTCGTCTCCATGCTGCGCTGGAGGTAGATGACGCCGTGCAGCTCAACGCTCGCGCCGTCAAGGCGGCCCTTGATAAAGTTGATCGTCTTGTAGTTCGGGAGGTTGTCTTTCCGGGCAGAGAGGCCTGGGGTGTCGACCAGGATGAAGGGGGTCTGGTCGGGTGCGAGGTTGCAGCGGTACAAGGAGACTTCGGGGGCGTTCAGAGCCGCAAACTGGAGATCCAGCCAGCCGTCGCGGAATTCGATAGGAGCTGGGGTTTCAGGCAGATTTTCAGGCTCGCACTCCGTCACGGACTCGATGAAAGAGGTTTTGCCGGCTCCATGAGGACCAATGACTGCGAGCACGATTTTCTCCATGTTTTCGACGCTTAGACAGGTGATAGAATGGTCCTGAGTGAGGAAGTGGTTTGAGTGGTTGTCAAGAATTACATCGTGAGAGGTAGGCGAAAGACACTCTCTTATACAGGACGCCACCATTAACTACCTGGGTACAATTACAAACATTGAATAGGAGTCAAAGACTTGGTTGTTCAGGGAAAAGGTCTGAGTTGCGCGGCCAACTTGTAGTCTTTGGAACTTCAGGCCAATTTTCTCAGGGTTGGCCCGATCAAGGCCAATATTTCGGCCTGGTTCAAACACTGATTTTGTCAACAACTTTGTTTGGGTACCTGAAGCGCCATGCACTTTGTCGGATCCCAACGACACCTGAAATAATTATGAAACGAAGGTATGGTGAGGCTGTGTTACTGAATTCTATTGGCAAAAAACGCTGTGGTGGGTGATTCGGGTGCTTTTTGGTGATGTGAAGTTGAAGCACGCGGCATGTAGCCTGTATGTAAGCTCAAGGACATCAACTTGGATGAACGACAGCCACGGCTCTTTTTCAAGAGGTGTACGCCAGTCGACAATAAGGAAACCAAGCTGAACTACTCATCGGTCAGAGTAACGTATGTCTCTCTGCATATGCTATAGGAGCCTGCGGGTTTGTGATCATTAGTATCTATTGTTATTAGACTGTTATGTATATATTTATCTCTTTGTAAACTTGCGATTCTATCTATCACTTCTCCTATGGACTACTTGAGGCAAACATAATGGCCTTTTAGTAAATGCGTCGAGACCGGAACACTATTACCAACTCTCCCTTGCCTCTCAATTTCCTCTAGAGCAGACCAAACAACCAGACATGTCGCAGCCAGATAGACATGTCTTAGCCAGATAGAAAGTCTATTTGTCGTCTTTCTTTTTGAACATTCCATGGAACACGTGTTTTCAACAGATATGGCGACTTGATGAGAGCTTTAAAAAGACTTAGGATTGCTGCGCTGTGTTCGGCGGCAGAAATTGTACTTGTCACCCTTACCCCTCTCAGGCCTTGTCCACCTCCTATCGTCTTCTCTCACAGCATCTTCCGCCAACGAGTAGTCATAGTAACTTTGAACGTTCACGCCGATTGACATGGTGATAGCTAAGCCGGTACTCCGCTACTTTCGAGACTCTCGGCCGGAACGTCTCCCTATGCTCCACTTACAGTTTAATCGTTGACCACGACGGAAGTCATCAGTTCCCCTATGTTGCCAATGATGGATGAGGGGACAGAAAAGCCGGCAGGTCTGAATACTGCCCAGTTGCCGAGGACTTCAAGAAAACTTTTAAGGTTGGTGTCACGCTGGAAAGCCACATACAGCTCAAAGGTGACGTACGACAAGTTCGTGACGTGACTTCTTAGTTTCAGAGTAACATGATAACTTCGTGGCTTTTCATGCATCGTAGCAAATCAACATACGGATTAATTTGCTGCCGTCACACTCTGCCCTGGCCGCTGAAATTGTCGTATCATATCCTCATACGTCTCTTCAACTTCTTCTTGACTGGCTCCAATAGAATAGAACATCTGCGCAACGGATGTGGCCCTGGGGCTTGCAGCCGGGTCCGCACCGTTCTCCAGCAGCCATCTAACAAAGTCCCAGTCCATGGAGTTTTTGGAATGTGATAATGCAGTGGCTTCGTGCAATCGGATGGGCATCGTAACCCAGGGCCCGATCAGGCGGTAGCTATGCTTTTGCATCAGCATGTAAATTCGTGAGAAACCAATAATGGTGCGAGTCCGAAAGCAAGAACACTCTGGAGTGGAGAGTACGTACACGTTGGCCACCCTGTTGATATCCTCGCCAAGAGCAATCAAATGTTGGGCCATGGCGAGCCGGGTGGAGAGAGTGGGATACTCCAGCTCAGGTGTTTCTTTGCACAGCTCCTTTAGGAATGTTTCATCCATCACCTTGATAGCCGCTGGATGAGGCCTTCGCCGGGCAAGGCTGTGCAATGGAATACCATATTCTAGCTTGGCTCCGCGCGATATTAGTAGAGTCACGGCCTCCGTGGCACCGAGATTGACCGCCATCTCCAAGATATGCCCCTTGAGCCTCTGCACAGGCTGTTCGATGACGCTGAAATAGGGGTCGCCGATTATATCCCTTGCTATGGTCGGATCTGCCCCGGCGTCCAGGAGAAATAGCAAGATGTCCGTATCCAGGATGCACCGTGGATAATGCAGCGCAACCTCCTGGCTCGGCGGGTAGTGGGGCGGCCGTTTACCTCGCTGCAGAGGGCCGAGCAGCTGGTTCGGGTGCCATCCAAAGTCGACGAAAATCCTCAGGAGGTTGAGAAGCTCCGGACTCCCGCTCGTGAAGATGCTTTGCGACGACGAGGTGGACGGTCTGCCGTCGAACTTTTCAATAAGTTCATCCTCGGGAAACTCGATGCACCTGCGGAAGCATCGATAGTGCAGTTGCGTCTCTGACTGCCGTAACAAGAATCGCACGACCTCGAGCTGTAGGTTCTGGCATGCCTCCTCCAGGGCGTAGGAAAGATCCGCGGGTGTCGGTGCAAGATGGTCGACGAATGTACGAACGCGATCCAGGTCGCCTTCTGCGCAGTACCTGTAGAATGACCTTGAAGCATTGTCGTTGTGGTAGCCAGACGTATCGTCACCTTGCATTACGTACTGAGGAGGGGGCACCTGAGGCGGCAGCGGCGGCAGGTTTTGGTACTTGAGCTCGATATGCTGGAGCCTCTCGCGTACCTTTGCGATTCTGTTCGCGGCACGCTGCTCTTCGAGGTCCTTCATGGCCTGCACCCAGGCCGGCGGATGGGGCACACCAACGATCTGGGAGGGCTGCGGTCGCTGGTCTGGCATGGTGTTGTACCGACCGAGTTTGGGAGTGTGGGTGAGTGAATTGAAAAGAGTTTGGATAAACGGGTGGCTGACGGTATGTACTGCGTGAATTGACTTGATTCTGATAAGTTACGGAGTGCTGGCCACGTTGACTCGAAAGGATGAGGGGCAGAGGATGATCTCGGGCTTTTATCATTTCGATTGCCAACCAACACCAAAAGATACGTACATACGGAGTAAGCCAGTGCAGAGCTTCAGGTTTTTTTTCTTTTTATTTGATCCAATCACATAATCCAAAAAGTCTGGTTTTGGGGTGAACATTGGGCACTAGGACGGGGATGGGAAAAAGCAGGGTCCCAGTTAGGCACCGTAGGTCTTCCAGCTAAGTACGGAGGTAGTCTTTTTGTCGACTGCAGTCATGGACGAGGCGGATTTCTTCTTGGGGCGTCGAGTGGCGTTACTTGTGTCACAGGATCTATTTTGGCGAAGTCTCAAGTCTGAGGTCGTAATTACCACCGTACCAGGACTTGACTACATACTCATTGCGGCTTCTTTCTTCCAGCGGGCACCAACAGGCGGGGGCGGGAGTGGGGGCCGGCGTCGAACGCCAACAAGCGGGGCCGTGCCCGGCGTCCAACGCCAGCAATCGGGGGCGGGGGCCGCAGCAAGCGAGGGCCAGCGGCCAACAGACACCGCAACCCAACTATTTTTACATTTTGAGAATGGAATGAAGTGCCTAATGCACTAA
The DNA here is from genome assembly GCF_001672515.1 of Colletotrichum higginsianum IMI 349063. Lineage (NCBI taxonomy): Eukaryota > Fungi > Ascomycota > Sordariomycetes > Glomerellales > Glomerellaceae > Colletotrichum > Colletotrichum higginsianum. The sequence goes on from NC_030958.1 coordinate 777,761, forward strand.
AGTCCACTGATGTTGTCTTAGGCTTTCCCCAGACTACGCCGCGTACTTTGGGTTGCCTGAGGATGCTGTGCAACATAGATTTTGAGGCTGTACCTCGTGTATCATGTCGTACCACAGCTACACAAGACATTGAGGCTTTGGCCCCAGCTTGAGTCTGCCTCACAAAACATGGGAACCAACTTCCAATTCAACCTGGCAGCTCATATTTCTTGTCTGCCATGCCAGTGTGCCAAAGGTCTCACGCTGGGGGCCGTCCTCTTCTCCTATTCAACGCAGAATCATGAGTCGAGAATGCTGAGGGCGTGGACCATAACGCCATGATACCATTAAAATTAAACAAATATTATACTGCTATTTGGAGCGTTCCGTCTAGTGTGTCATGGAAGGCGAGATGATCTTGGAACGCCGGTGCGTGGATGGCCAGAGTATTCTATAAGGATGGCCAAGAGCCACCTTCTGTGGTTTTGATAATATTGGTTTCCAAACTCGGATATCAGGATATTCAGAAAACCCACCATCCCTTCACACCTACACTCTTCAACTGAACTATATTTTCCCCTCACATCACATTACATCAGCTCGACCAGGCCAAGTTTATTACTCGAGCGAAGAACCAAATCAAGCAACCCCTGTAGGCCTTCGCTGTCATGATCCTCCCTCGGCCTCTCAGAGCCCTGACCTGGGTTCTTGTCACTCAAGTTCTCGTTGCCAGCACTCAAGAATTGCCTGCTTGCCAGGATCTTGCGCAGTATGAATCAGGCGGATGCTGCATTGCAGACCGACCAGACCTGTCATGTCCAAAATCCCCCGACTTTCAAAAGTCCATCCGTCTGCTCTGTACATCTAATCAGGAGTGTTCGATCGGTGCTGCTTGTACCGGAGGAGGCCAGCAAGGTGTCTGCGAGAACGGCACTTGCCAATGCAAGAACTCAACGGAGGGCCAACCTCCTGCTGCTACTTGCGATGCCCCTGAAGAGTGTTCCCTCCCCGACTGCACTGGAGAAGGCAAGACTGTTGCTTGTGAGGCAGGTTCGTGCAAATGCAACACAGCAGCTGGTGGCCAGCTCCCTCCAACTCCATCATTTGTTCCCACGCAGATTACGCAGAAAGGGGGGGCTGTGGCGACTTTTATCATCATCCACGGCGGACCGATTACCTCTCCCATCACCCTCACCTCGGCACCCGAGCCGACGACAGACGTTACTAGAGACGCATTCCACAGCTTTTTAGCTTCTATCTCCTCCCAGGTGGAAACTGGCATTCTTCCACTCGCGACTGCTTGGGCCAATACTCCCGGCCCAGCAAAGGCCACTGCAGCCGTCCAAGCTATCGAGGCCCTGCTTCCCGTCATTGGTGAGGTCGCCAATGGACTACCTGACGGCCGAAAGATCTTTCAATGCCCGGCGGTTGTTGCCCCAGCAAAAAGGCAAAGCACTCAAGAGGTCACCAGGCTGCTGCAAAAGATCAACTGCGAGCTTCTGAAGATCCTTGGAGGTCTAGAGAAAGGGCAGAGCTCAGTCGATCCCGCCGTCGTTGGGCCCGCACAGGAGGGCGTTCGGGCTGGTGGTGATGCGATTAAATCTGACTGGGGTGCTCTTGGTCGCATCATTGGAAGCACGACTCCTTCCCCGCGAATATGCGCTGCAGTTGAAGAGTGCCGGCCCTCCGAATGCACAGGAGCTGGAAAGAGAGTCGCTTGTCAAGAGGGCAAGTGTGTCTGCAACGAGGGCAGGACTGGTACCCCGCCACCAGCCACCTGCTCTACTGATGCGGAGTGTGCTTCAACGGGTGACTGCGAGGGAGCCAGAAAGCAAAAGGTCTGCCTGGAAGGCAAGTGTCTCTGCAAGACGCCGGCCTCCCCTCTCATTTGCTCTGCGAGTGAGGATTGTGCATCTCTGCCCGACTGCGAAGGCGCAGGAAAAAAGAAGACCTGTCAGGATGCTGGTTGTGTCTGCAAAACCGAGGGGGAGGCCGTCGTGATCACAACATTTACGGCCCTTCCCTCCGGAGCGTCCATCGAGACTATCACGGCTCAGGTTACTGAGAACATGGTCACCACAACGACGTCCTTTGGCAGCGATGATCCTACAATCGTCCCCATCATTGTGCCCATCGGCAAACCGCCTGTCATCTGCTGGGGCTGTGTAACCTTTCCCGCAAACGTCCAGTTCAAGCTTCCCGAGTTTTGTGTTCAGATCTTGGGCTTCAGGGTCGGCAACTGTCCTGATGACAACAGCGAGAACAAGAATGGGAAAGAAAAAGAAAACGAGAATGAAGAAAGGACAAAAACAACAACTACCACAACAAGCTGCTCCACAACGGTCACAGCCACCTATGCCAGTGTCTTCTGCACGGTAACTCTTGATCTAGACCAGCCTGAGAGACGCAGGCGGGACGAGGGCTGCTCAACTCTCGAGTACGAAACCAAGACCGCCTGCGAAACGATCACGGGGGCCACGACAACAACAGCAACTACCGTGAAGCCAGAGCCAACTATTTTCTCTCCAGGAACATGCGGCGAGGGTGCATGTCCGATTGGGAAGAAGGTGCTTGCGAAGAGGGCGCCACCCGGGCCAAAGAGTCAACCCAACGCACATTCTTGGTTTGGACCAGAACATTATACCAACAAGTTTGAATTTATGAGAGGAGGTAAGTCTTGCACGCTGTCTTTCTGCTGTTCTTTTCCCGATCGTCTACGGTTGTCTTGATACAGACAGTCTACTGACCCTTCTCAGAAACCTACAAGGCATATCAAGATCCCTCTTCTAGCGTGAATCTTCAAATGGAAGGAACCGAGGAATTTTCCACTGGAAAGTGGGCGGCATTTGGCGATGACCTAACGACTGTGGCCGTCGCAGGACTCTGGGGCTGTACATCAGTCATTGCCGTTTCCAAAAGGGGCGTATGGGTTTCCCATTTCTGGGAGCGTCGGCCTGATCTAGTGCTGGCCACGCTTGGAGATCTTACAGGCGGCGTGCCTGACTTCATCGACGAAGGGCTTGGCATGTTCCGTGGCAAGGCCGGCCCTAACGGGAACATGTTTGATGATGATGCTGAGCCACAGGTCTTCATTGTTACCCGAAAAGAGCGGCCCACCGACATGTTTCTTCAAGGTGCACCAGGCGATGTCGCGCTCTTGGCACTCATCAGGGCCGAGCTCGATGTGTGGTGGCGGAGAGGATCGAATCACGGACCGCAGCGGGAGATGACCTACGACCCAATCATCCCAGAAGGGCATGCGCCAAATGATCCCCGATACCCAGGAGACCCGGAGTTCTTCTTGTTCCGGGGAAAGGCTATGATCCAGTATCAACCAGCTATCGCCTGCGGCGGGGGCGGCTCGATGAAAATCGCAAGAGAAGCTGGGTATCGAGTTTGGGTGGAGGCAGAGAAACTCAGAGATGGCGAGAAGAACTGGAAGCCTTCCGGCAACGAGCAGATCAGGACCCTCTCGAAGCGGCAAGAGAGCTGCCCAGTCAACGGCAACCCGGGCGGTGACAATCCTGGCGGTCTGGATGGCGAAGATGACGACAATACCCCACCACCCAAGAAGGCTTGCTCCTCCAACGCAGACTGCTCCGGCCCTTGGTGTACAGGTGGCGGTATGACAAGCTTCTGTGATGCAGGCGTGTGCGGTTGCCAAACATCAAAGACGCCTCCTCCTCCTCCAAGAAAGCAGTGTTCTTCTAGCTCAGGCTGCTCCGGCCCCGAGTGTACGGGGGGCAGGTCCCAGTACTTATGCGAGGAGGGATTCTGCGTCTGCAAGGCGCCCCAGGATCCCAGCATCTGCACAACCGCGAAGACGTGCGGCTACCTCGATTGCAACTCGAGACAGGATAAGGCCTGCGCCGACGGAAGGTGCAAGTGCGTGGAGAAGACTTGCTCAAACGTTGATGCCTGCGGGTTCCTCAGATGCTCTGGTTCCCAGGAGAAGGCTTGCACCGGCGGCAGATGCAGCTGCAAAGATAGACAGGCACCGGCGTTCGTATCCGGCCTCTGCAACACTCACATCAGGATATACGGCAGCGAAAAGCGCTTTTCTGCCAGTATAATCGTATACGACGGCTCGGGGGCTGAGCTTTACCGGAATCCTAATATCAACACGGAGTACTCGGTTAGCAAATTGCCAAGTATGTTGCTCAGAGAGACACTAATGAAGTTGTGTTATACAGTGGGGCGAAACCATCATGCTGAACACCGGCAAGCTTCCCTACGCGCTCAAATACGAGTTCCTCGACAAGTGGCTCGGTAGCACCAAGAAGCGCGACCATCCGCCGAGCTTGATCGGACCTAATCCCCTCAGGTATCAGACCTACAGCGTCAGAATCACGGCGGGTAACACGATTTGGAGCACCATGGACGAGGACAAGGCCAGGAAGATGGTGCCGAGGTGTGAGGTTGGCAACTGGGACACTCATGGCACTTGGGACCCAAGCGAGATCGTCGCCGATTTCATTGACGCTATTCTGGGCCAGGGAGGAAAGGTACCAGTAAGTCTCATTCGTGCTTCCGATTCCCATTCGTTGAGTACTGACTTGTGCGCGCGTAAAGACAAGGGACATGGATTGTCGATGGCGGTGTTGATTATCAGGTCCAGGTTGGTAGTTGGGTTGTGACTGGCGTTGTGTGTCGTTGGTGTTGAGGCGTCGTGCCGTGTCTGCAAATTGGGCCCTCTTGATTGGCAGAACCGTCGACAGCCGCCAAGACGGACACCACAGGTGTTCCCAATTGTCTGGCCGGTTGGCCCAATGGCAAGGCGTCTGACTACGATATACCGTGGAATCAGGAGATTGTGGGTTCGACCCCCATGCTGGTCAAAATCTTTTGCCGTTTGGCATGACAGCAAAGCAGTCAGTCAACCTTTTGTCAATTGCACCTCCAGGCTGGCCGCCTGTTTTGCATGCCAGTTTCCTTTCTCTTTTCTTACTGAGTAGTCGTTGACGAATCCCCAACACAGGCAGTTTTGTCACATCGGTTGTGCCTATGTCGGTTTCCAGTCATGTATTGTTAGCTCCGGGACACGAAAAGGTGAGCCAGCAACCGTTGTCAGCCCCAGTCTTGATCATGCCCGGAACTTTCTTTTTTCTCTTCCTCCTCTTCCACCCTCTTGTTGGAGGCCGTCTGGGTAAGTCGGAACACCCAATCTCTAGAGTGTAGAAAGAGAGGGGGTGCCGAGACCTGCAAATACACGCGCCAAACAGGGGATTGGGGCATCTGCCACTGCATTACATACAGCCCGTAAAAAGAACGTGCTGAAATGCTGTGCCGCAATGACGTCGCTTGGCAGAACACCACCCAAGGTCTTGGTCTTGGGAGAAGCGAAACGACGCACGGGCGGGAGCGGTACTACGAGAGGAGTAGTGTGAGACGATGAGAGCAGTGATGGGAAAGATTCTGACCAAGGGTTTTTGCTGTGCCTCAGTCGATTGGGATGTGGAAACGCGCCAAATGGGCACTGCACTACAGACTCAGCCCTGATCATCGTTGGTGAGAGGAGGAGTGCGACTTCGTCCGCCTGCCATCACTCTCGCGCGGCCATCACCCGCCGCCGCGCCATTCCGCCCCGCCCACATCCCAATCCTCCTCCCCATACCAGTGAGTGCTAGCGGAGCCAACCAGTGGCAGGTGTACCAATGGAGGTACGTATCGGCAGTCCAGTGAATCCTTCCTCTCATGGCGCTGCAGGCGGCAGCATCCTAGCGAGGAAGCCTCCCGCGCGGACGCCGCTGACAGGGCGAGTGGACAGTGCTCCGTGATGGAGGTTTTGCATGCGAAAGCCGCCCAGCGGGATGTTGCAGGGGTCGGGTGCCACGTCGCGTGCCGACTTTCCCAGCCCACCACCAAATTGCGCCGGAATACTCGACTTGGCGGGCAAACAGCGCCCCTCTTTTGGCATGTTTTTACCCCTTCCCTGTGTGCCTTCGGGTCCTGTTTTTCCTCCTAACTCCGAATCACTTCTGGAGTCAGCCTCCTTTCTCACTGTCCTCTGGGGGTGTTATTGCGTGCGGGTGGGTTGGATTCCGTTTCTTGGCAAGAAAGAGTGAGCACAGCATCCTCTCAGTCCAGTCTCACCGAATCCGTCCCCATCCCGATCCGTTCTCCCCGCCGCCCCCGGGAGGTCTTGGTATTTTCGTTCTGCTTTCCGTCTACCTCGTCAGCCTGTCTTTATCTCTTTCCGTTGAGGCACGTCGTTCGTGTTTCTTCCTTTCCCCCTCTTCCCTTTTCTGTCTCTTCCTTCTGTGAATACGAACGTACGTCCCAACTCTGGAGATAGACAAAAGGCGTTCGTACCCCCTGCAATCCTCCAATGGCCTCGGACCCATCCCTTCACGACGACATCCACCCCCTTTAACAGATTGCGATAAGGGAAAAAGAGTGTCCCCCCCCCCCCTTCTCATACAATCAGCCCATATACACTTTTCGCAACCCAGGGAAACCTCTTTTCCCTCTCAAAGTTGCCGACCAGACCACACGCCAACCGACGCCTCCATCTCGCCCCGTCCCGTCCCGTCCCGCCTTAACTTTCGAGCTAGACAACCGGAAGATACCCGCGCGAAACCCTCCCCATCTCCGAAACGAAAGGTTACCGATCAACCTTGAGCTCACTGCTATCGGGACGTCTCTTATCTCTGACGAAGCTCGATCACGAAAGTGGCCCGACGAGGCCCACCTCCAAGTCTTCGACAGCCGACTCGGTAGCTGCATTAGCAACGAAGCTTCGCTTTCGAGTCGACGACCATCCACTCGAACGATCCTCCCTGGCCATTGCATCGAGGAGAGGAGGACGAACAAACAAGCTGGCGCCCTCAAGGGACAACCGCACGCCAACTACACACACACAACACCTACACCCACACATACACATACACGAACCAGCCGTCACAATGGCATTCCCAGCGCCGGCCCGCCCGCGCCGCGCCGTCGTCTGCTTCGCCTCTCTCTTCATCCTTACCACGATCTTCCTCGCCGCCACCCGCATGGCCTCCTCCCTCGAGTTCGCCCTTCGCCGCCGTCCCACGACCCAGGAGGCCCCGAAGCGCTCCCCTGCCGACGCACCCATGTCCTACGGCTCCGCCGCCAGGCCGGCTTTCACCGACCTATCGGTCCAGATCGCCACCTTGCCCGAGCAACACCTGCCCTCGCGCGCGAACCCGGGCCACCGCCTCGTCATCGTCGGCGACGTCCACGGCATGCGCGCCTCGCTCGACAAGTTGCTCGAGGAGCTGCGCTTCGACACCTCGCGCGGCGACCACCTCGTGCTCGCCGGCGACATGATCAACAAGGGCCCCGACTCGAGGGGCGTCATCGACCTCGCCATGCGTCTCGGCGCCTCCGCCGTCCGGGGAAACCACGAGGACCGCGTGCTGCTGGCCCACCGCAGCATGCAGACGACGCACGTCGCCGATGAGGACGCCCACGGGAATCCCGTCACCAAGAGGGAGGAGGGAGCCGAGGCAGAGGAGCACAAGACGGAAGAACCCAAGACGGAAGAGCCCAAGACGGAAGAACCCAAGACGGAAGACCCGAAGCCAGAAGATCACAAGACAGAGGATCCCGAGAAGGAAGACCCGAAGAAAGAAGACCCGACACCCGAACCTGAGTCTGCCGACGACAAAGCCGCCGCCACCGCCCCCGAGGCCCCCGAGGAGCCCGAAGAGCCCGAGCAGGACGACCTCGAGCCCACCATCTTCCCCCACGGCGACTCCCGCGAGCGCGCCACCGCCCGCGCCCTCTCGCGCAAGCACCGCGACTGGCTCTCCACCCTCCCCGTGATCCTGGACGTCGGCTCCGTCGAGGGCCTCGGCAACCTCGTCGTCGTCCACGCCGGCCTCGTCCCCGGCCTCCCCTTGCGCCAGCAGGACCCGTGGGCCGTCATGAACATGCGCGGCCTCGTCTACCCGCGCGAGGAGCTCCGCCGCCAAGAGGCCCGCCGCGTTCTCGAGGACTACCGCAAGATCCACACCGCCGCCCCCGACGTCACCGAGACCATGGTCGAGCGCGAGCACGAGCGCCGCCGCAAGCCCGGCGACCGCGGCCTCGCCATCCCCACCGACCGCCACGACGGCGCGAGCTCCTGGCCCCGCGCCTGGAACGCCCTCCAGCGGGGCCTGCCCGAGGCCGAGCCCCGCACCGCCGTCGCCTACGGCCACGACTCCAAGAGGGGCCTCAGCATCGACAAGTACACCTTCGGCCTCGACTCGGGCTGCGTCAACGGCGGCGAGCTCAGCGCGCTCGTCATCGAGGCCACGGCCGAGGGCGTCACGCACGCCGTCAAGAGCGTCAAGTGCGACAAGGACGGGGCCAAGGGGAGGAAGAAGCACAAGAAGAGCGAGAAGAAGAAGAAGGAGACGACGGCGGACGAGGAGGCTCAGTCATAGCGAGCACGCTGCCGCCTATTCAAAATTGTAGAAGCACCTGAAGCGGAAAGAAAGAAGAGCATATTGAAAAAGTCCAAGGGTAACATGGAGAAATAGCTACTCGTGTTCGGCTTTTCGGAAGAATCAAAACATGGCGAGCGGAAGCCGGCAAAGGTTACAGGATGGGCCGACGAAGTGCCCGTCGTCTCTGTGATGCGGAGATACACACACACACACACACACACACACACACACACACATACTTCAACCTCCCGCCAACAGTCGTGCGACGATTTGGTCACATCATTGTACCAACAAACCCCAGTCAACACGAACCGGAAGGAGAGAACCTGTACTTATCAACACAGCAAAGTATAATAATGTCCTTGACGTTTGTTAATTGAATACGTATAATTAGAAAGATGTCAATGCTTTTGGGAGACTAATTGCATGGATTGTTGCTACCAAAGTAGTCTATCTTTGGTACTTTTTTGCCTCCCTCCAAAAAAAAAGGAGTTCTCATCACACGCCGCCTCGTTTCACTTATGAAAGTGCTGTATGTATATAATGGCTGTTAAAGGTTTTTTTTGTTGTTCCATCTCATTAAGTCATTCTCACATCATGATATATCCTCCACACAAGCGCATCAGGCACTTATTCCCTATTCCCATTGCGAGCAGCGATTTATGCCTGGACCTTGGCCTTGATAATGTCCTTGAGGGTAACGGCATCGGCGGCGAACTTGGAGATACCCTCGCGAAGCTTCTCGACGGCCATCTGCTCCTCGTTGAAGTCGAAGCGGAAGAGGGGCTCATCGTTGATGTACGACTTCTTCTCGAGGTTGAGGCTGGCGGCGGCGGCAGCGTCAAGCTTCTTGGGGACGGGAGCGTCGGAGTTGAGGAGCTCCTCAAGCAAGTTGGGCTGAGAAATGTTAGTGTCGTACCCTGAATAGAGGCGGACGTGCAAAATGGGGGAAACATACGGAGATGGTGAGGTAGTCGCAGCCGGCAAGCTCAGTGATCTCGCCAATGTTGCGGAAAGAGGCACCCATGACGATGGTGTTGTAGCCGAACTTCTTGTAGTAGTTGAAGATGGTACCGACGGACTTGACACCGGGGTCCTCCTCCTTGGTGTACTCCTTCTTGTGGGCGGCCTTGTACCAGTCGAGGATGCGGCCGACGAAGGGGGAGATAAGGTAGGCACCGGCCTCGGCGGCGGCGATGGCCTGGGTGATGGAGAACATGAGGGTCAGGTTGGTGTTGATGCCGTGGTCGCGCTGGAGGATCTCAGCGGCCTTGATACCCTCCCAGGTGGAGGCGATCTTGATCAGGACACGGTCCTTGGAGATACCCTGCTCCTTGTAAAGCTGGAGGGTTTGTCAGTATCTCAGCGAGCAAGTAAAGCTTTAGGTGGGACGGACGTACCTCAATGATGTGCAGGGCCTTGTCGACGGAGGCCTTGGTGTCGAAGGAGAAGCGGGCGTCAACCTCGGTGGAAACCTTGCCGGGGACGACCTTGAGAATCTCCTTGCCGAACTCGACGAGGAGAGAGTCGAGGGCAGCGTCGACCTGGTCATCGACGGAGCCGCCCTTCTTCTTGGCGTAGGCGACGGCCTCGTCAATCAGCTTGGCGTACTCGGGCTTCTTGGAGGCGGCGAGGATGAGGGAGGGGTTGGTGGTAGCATCCTGGGGCTTGTACTTGGCGATGGCTGCAAGGTTGCAAGGTTAGCTTTTATTCTCCGGTGCTCTGTTGCAACACGATGTGATTGAATCAATTGTTGAACAGCCTATGATAGATTGATCTGTGGTGGCGATGGCGAAACAACTCCATCAAGTGACGACAGACAGCAATGGGGTGAGAGATTTTGGGAAGGGTAAGAGAGGCGGGGTGGACTAACAGGCGAAGTCACCGGAGTCGCTGACAACGACGGTGCCGGTGGCCTTGAGCTGGTCGAGGGAGGTAGACATTGTGGATGATGATGGATGAATTGTGGCGGTTGTTGTGTGGTATCAAGAAGAGCTTGAAGGAGAGAGAGATGGAAGATGTGGAAGATGGGAAGAAGAAAAAAGAGGACGTGAGGTTGTAGAAGTAGTTTGGATCTTTGTTGAGGAAGAAGCGCGCGCTGGCTGCACCCGGCCTGGGACGAGGGGTAACATTTGTCCCTCACCTCACTGACACTTTTTAGACCCACACTGGGGGGCGGTTGCTGCTGCCCGTGTAGGAGTAGGTAGTACATGAGTAAAATAAGGAGCCGCCGCCATGGGAGAAATAACGACGGTATCTACAAGGTTGTGATGGTTACTTGCGAAATAGCCGTCCAGGATTCTGGGACCACGGTCGAAGCCTGCCCTCAAGGGCCATGGCCGCCTCCCATTCGACTTGCCAGAATCTAACAATTTCCCCCTAGAGCGCTGATCACTTGTCGTCTTCCTGAAGAGCCTCCTTGTTTTGGCAGGTTGTTGGTTCATCTCGTGATGCTGCTCTTTGCATTCATGTGAATGTCAGACCATCCATCCAGCCTTCCAGTGTATTCAGCGTTCAGCGTTCAGCGTTCAGCGTTCAGCGTTCAGCGTTCAGCAGCAGCAGCAACGAGACCTGACGACATCCACCGTCACGCCGTTGCCCACCGTTTGGCGGGGTATTATTACGTCGACGGTCGCGAGTACCGTGAGTAACCTACCTAGGTAACAAACTTGGGTCCTGTAGGCTGTACCTAAGGCGGGGATCCGTAATGGGAGCGAGGTAAGGACTCCCCTCCCCACCGTCAACCTCTCGCCCCTCCAACGACCCAGAATCAGCGTCATACCCCCAGTATTCCGTGGACACCCGTGGGACACGCCGACCTACCGCCTTGCTGATGGTAGCCTGTTTGAGAAAGGAGGGCAACATAGACAGAAAAAAAATGTCGCTGACAAGCACGGTATTGTTGCAACACTTGGCCTCAAGAAGTTTGATACAGAGATCCGCCCGTGTGTCGCAGGACCCTGTCTCGGTCCCAAGGCTGGGTTTCCATCCCTCCCTCAACCCCCCTGAAAAATCGCTCTGTTGCGGGTGCCTTTCTGCCGCCTGCGAGGCTGCTCACGGGCCAACATCGACGTAACACCCCCATAAAAAAGAACAACAGAACGGAGCCCCTGGGACCGTCGCGAATCGCGGTTTGACTTTTGCTTGGATTCTCGAAATCGCTTGAATCGCTCGGATGACGGGGTAAGGAGGGAAAAGGGAATAACCAAGGCAAATGCGGCTCGAGCCTCGAAGCGTAAAAGAAGCGAGAAATATCGCTGGCCCGTGAGCTGAGAAAGGCCCGACTCAAGCAGCATCGATCTCTGTCCCCCTGGCGGCTTCGGCGATAGGCGATGTCGACACGGTCGTGCTTAGTCACTCCCAGGTCATTGCCGTCGCCGCCGACGACGCCGTCACCATCGCCGTAGGTACCCGTCCGTCCGCCCGACCGTCCGTCCCGGGCACGCACAACGGTGCTGCAGTGTTTGTAGTGTCGTCCGTTAACACTTCGCAGCTCGGAAATATGAGCCATGTTTTTCGGTCCAAATCACTCTACTCGTCACTACCCTCCTCGAGACGAGGCCATGCCGCCCGATTAGTCTCACACCTCCAGCTTGTTCACCTACCTCTTGAATGCTCAGTCATCCAGAATCGACTAAGACGAGAATGTAGCACTGCAGAATTCGTGACTCAGCTCATCCTCTCCCCCCATTGCCCCCAATTAGCCCAAGGAGAAAGACATCATCCATCGTGCTTCTCGTCCTTCACCACGTGCTCGCCGCCGCTCGTCATTGGCTCGAAAACCTCTCTCTTTCTCTTACTCATTCTCTCCCTGGCATTTATCCGTCCGTTCCGCCCGCCGCTTCAATCACCCCTCGGTTGGCATGCGACCTTACAGTCATCCATTGGGCGAGACTTCCTATGCCTCTGCGAATGAGATAAAAGGGGAGCGAGCCCGTTATCGTGAGGACAAAATTCCCCGCCGTTCCGCGCCAATGCCCGGCGAGCTTTCGCAACCCTTCTGGCCCAAATCCGCCAAGTCAAGACCCCGAAGTCGCAGGCTCGACCTACACCTAAACCTACACCCCACTCGAATCAGGAAACTCCGTTCTCTCCCCCGGTTGGTTTCTCTTGCTTCTCTGACCTTCCATCACCTCCCACGCCATCGCTTCTTTCCCTCGCCAGAGCCGGCACCAACCCCAGCGCTTCCGGGTTCCGGAGACGCGATACCACATCCCTTCCGCCATCGCCCGCGTCCTTTTTCCTTCTCCTTTTTGCGACTTGGGACACATTAAACCGACTGACCGACCATCTCATTTTTTCCTACTAATCCATGATATCAAGTCCCCCCCAATTACGTAAACCCCCGACGGCCAATCGGGAACCTCAAAGCTCTCGTCCCCGTCGGAAATCCATCTCGCGGCAACACCTCCGAGGAAACCCGCTAGACACTCATTTCCATCGAACGCAATTGTAACTGCGACTGTGACTACAATTAAAAATGGTAGAGGCCTCGTGGTGCCTATCAATTCATACAAGGCTACTGTGAATTATGTAGTGACTTTTCCTGATCCGCCTTCAAAAGACATTTCCCCTTCTTCATTCACGCTCCTTTCTTTGCCCCTCTCAATCCTCGGTGATGTCGCCGTACTCCCACATGCCGAGTCTCTCCTCCTTGGCCTTGGCCTCGACCTCCTTCAGGTGCTTCAGGTAAGCAGCGTGCTGGCTGCTGCGTTCCCAGGCCTTGAGCTTCTTAGGAACCATGGCCTGGCCATTGGCAACAATCTCTTTGTTGATCGAGTCGTTCGGGCCCGGCTTCTTGTCGCTCGCGTTGTAGTCGAACAGCGTAATGTAGCTGACACCCTCCTTGTTATCGACATGGTCGAAGCTGGCCACCAGCTCCTTGCCCTCCGTCAGCTCGGCGATGAAGCCAATCGACTCCGAGAAGTATTCCGGCGCCGTGGGCAGCTGCAGGAACGACAACGAGGCATCGATGGCCTGCGCCTTCAGCTTCTGTGTTGTGAACTGAGGCTGGTCCAGGGGCCTCAGCTTGGACCAGGGCTGCTTCTCCGAGTTGCCGTAGTCGATGTAGACGACCTCGGCTACCTTGGCCGCGCGGTCGTTGGAGCGGATGCGACCTCTGTACCACTGCCCGTCGGCCGAGAATTGCGCGGCGACGTAGTCACCGGCCTTGGGCGCGTCACCAACAGGTTTGCTGTTCTTTGAGTCCAGGTGGAACTTCTTGAAATCGTTCATGAGCGTTGTCAACGCAGCAGTGCCCTTGCCGATTTCCTGGATCTTGATCTTGCCGTTGCCATCGATGTTGGTGATGACGACGTCCCGGTAGTCCTTGGGCTTGTTCTCGTAAGCCTCTGGTGTGTCGTTGGTCGCACTCTCAACGGGCGCAGACTCATCGTCCTCCTCTTGTGACGGGTCCCAGCTGTGCCACAGACCCTTGCGGCCCTCCTTGGCCTTCCTCTCGGCGGCAAACAGCTCAGTAGCGTTGCCGGACTTCTCGGCCGAGTATGCATGGACCGAGGCAAGACCCTCCTCGACAAGCAGCTTGGCGAAGTTCTCACGGTTGATGTACAAGTCACCGATGAATCCACCAACCTTGTCAATGTCGTAAATGTCAACCTCGACATCGCGTTGGTTGCAGCGGCGGTTGGCGAGATCGATGGCCTCCTGGCCAAACTCCTCACCCTTCTCGCCGCGGGGACCGGGGGCACGAGGAGCGCGAATACCGCCCAAAACCAGGGTGAGCTTGACGCCCTCGCGAGGAATCAAAAGCGTGAAACGCGATCCGGACTTGACAAAGTCGACAACAGCGGGCACCTTCTTTTGTCTTGACAGGGTGCCAAGCTGGATCTTGGCCTTTTGTTGAGACTCGGAAACGTCGACGAACTGCTTGATCTTGGGGGCCTTGCCAGACCAGATACCCTTCTTGTCCTCCTTGGCCTTCTCCTGGGCAGCGAGCAGCTCATCGTAGTTGGGCGAGCGATCAGTGTCGTCCTTGCGGTGACGGATCACGGAAGCGTAGCCTTCCTCGACCAGAAGCAGACCAATGTTCTTGCCCTTCTCAGTCACCGTAGCGACCTCACGAGCTTCAAAATTGTCGGCAGCGGGCTTGGAGCCGTCGATGCTGATGCGGACGTGTTTTCCAATGATCTTCTTACGCAGGAACTCCTTCGCCTCGTCCTTGTAAGGGGCTTCGGACGGCTCGTTGGTGCGGGGACCACGGACACTGCTGAAGTTGATTCTCTTCTCGTTGGTACCGGCCTTGTTGCGGACGATGATGGTGTCCGCGCCAATGACCTTGGCAACAACCATGTCGGAAGCTGAGGCATCGGCCTTGGCAACGTGGTGCTGGTGCAGGCGCAGCTTCTTGCTCTGGGCCGTCTTCTCAGCAGCACGAAGGCTAGCCATCTTCTCGCCGAGCATGGTGGAGTGGAAGTCGTTGCATCTCGCCAGACCCTCGGACAGGAGGAACTCGGCGATGTTCTTGTTGCCATTGGGGTGGATGATGGCCGCGACCAGCTGCCCCTGAGCGCTGGCGCCAACGATGTCAACCTTTATGCGGCGCTGCAACAGTCTCTCCTCGACGAATGACTTGGCCTCGTTTCCGAACTCTTCGGCAGGCTGGGTCTGACCGGTGGACTGTATCGTTCGCTCGGTGGTCGGGGTGCGAATTCCGGCAAGAAGCGTCATGACCTGCACGTGCTTCTTATCCGAAAGCAGAAGTCGCACGAGCAGGCGATCGCCACTGAGGACCCGCTCAACAATTCCATCCACGGTCTTGCCCTTCCACTCGTTCATGAACTGGGGGCCGCCGAGGTCATTCTGGACCTCAATGTGGCCGCCCTTGTCGGACCACAGACCCTTGCCGGCGTTCTTGGCCTCGGTCTCCAAGTTGCGCAGGTTGTCAAGACGCTGCAGAATGGTCTCGTCGTCCTCCTTTCGGCCGGCATCTTCCCTGACCTTGAGCCATCCGGCCTTGACAGCTTCGTCGGGTAGAGAGGGGCCGTCCTTGGAGAGCAGAGCAGTGCCGAACTCACGGCCGGAAGGTACGGTGTAAGCTACTGTGCATTGAATTTGCTTGCCAACAACGAGTTCTCTGAGATATTCTCTCGACTGGAAAGCAAAGGGCTCGTCGCCCTCCTTGTTCAGCCGGGGGGCGCCAACATATGCGAGGGAGAAGGTCTTTTCGGCTTTCGGGTTGTTGGGAGCGGTCAAGATGAGGGTGTCGCCGCTCAGCACGCTCTTGACCTTGGCGAAGAAGGGCTTCGACATGTTGGAGGATCAATGAGCGACTGGGTGTCTGGTATGAGGTAAACTGTATTAATTAGCGCGGCGTCCACGTCAACTTGTTTGTAGTGCCCGTTGGGTGACAGGTGTCTAGTCTGCAGCAACAGCCTCCAAACGCTTGGAAGCAAAATGTTCAAACGATTTCGACTTGAAATACCACATCTAGCTGCTGAGTAAATAGTGACCCGTGCTGTCAATACAGCAGCAAAGACAAAGGCATCATGATTCGATGAGCTTGTCTGCAAGCAGCATGGATAGGTGCAGCTTCCCAAGCCGCGGGTAGCATCAGCTAGCACCTGGGGCATATAGATAGAAAGCCGATCGACCCCTTGACAACAACTGTAATCAAAGAAAACAATTGACTTACAATACGATGGGGGGGAGATGTGTGGGAGAGTGGGAGAGGGAGAATGTGGTGATAAGAATCGGGTGGGAAGGGAGAGTTAGGAGGAAGGAGTAACAGCAAGAAGGGCGATTGTACGACGAACGTTCGACACTCGTACCGTACCGCCCTTTTTGACAGCTTGCCTCAATTTCGCCCGTTCTCGAGCGAGCAAGTGTGGGGAAAGGAGGTTCAGGGACCACACGGAGGCTGCAGACAGGGGTAGCAGCTCGCTGCTGGCCAGTTGCAGGCGGCGGGCGGGTAAGCGAGAGCGGGGTTGCAGCTACCTTATGTAAGGCGTTGCACCTTTGGACTTGGTTGCTATAGGACACTTGGAGGACAACAATGCATTATGACGGCCGAGGCAATGTTCAATGGAGGGATATCGATAGACCAGCTCACTGTTTCTTCGGCGCGCAGAATTTCAACTCGACCGTTTGGGGTGTACCTGGCTCATCCGCTCCCAGTTGTATATAACACAGCATGAAAGCATCATCTCTAGCTGGGAATTGCTGGCAAGCAAATGCTCTGTTGATGCCAACTGAGGTGGTGTTCACGTCATCTCCTCCCCCACCACCATCGCCAGCAACCTTCGCTCTGAAGACAAAAGGCTTGATATCACAGAATTCATAGGAGGAATTACGGTTATTTTTTTATTCGTTATGCTGAACCTGGGACGGGTATTTAGACCAAGTTTGCTATCAGGTCCTCAGACAACGATGCAGCGTAGTTGCTACGTCGTGACAGCTCCCGGAATGTCCAACTCGACAACACAGCCTCAGGGAACAGCGAAGTCGACATCCAAAACTTAGTTGGAGATGCCAATGACACCTGCAATTACACGTTAGCATTCTTGCCTTTTTTGGTATCGCAAAGCTTGGGTACTCACCGCAGGCGGGGCGGGGACCGGCGTTGCCAGTCTTCTTGGACTCCTCGTTCTGGCCCTTGCCGAGGTCATCGGTGCCGCCGTGGACGACGACGGTGCGGCCGATGACGCTCTCGGGACCGATCAGCTTGACGTGCTTGTCGGTAACGGTGCCCTTGGAGTTGCCCTGGGCATCGGTCTCGATGTTGCCGAGGTCACCAACGTGGCGGTCCTCGTCCTCGGGAGCGCCATGGCCCTTGTTGTGGGGGTTGACTGCAGCGAGCCTTGGTCAGCAAAGCTGCTCTCTACTCTCCTACCCCGCGACAAGGTTTGGAAAGGTCTCTAGGGGAGAACTCACAGTGAGGACCGGCAGAGGTGCAGCCGTTGGTGTTGTCACCAAAGGTGTGGATGTGCATGCCACGCTTGGCGTTGGCGTCGTTACCAGTGATGTCCCAGGTGATCTTGGTGGGAGCGGACTCGGACTCCTGCTCGAAGACGACGGAGCCGGTGACCTTAGAGTCACCACGGACGACAGCGACTGGCACACAGAGTTAGTAACTGTTTACCACTTCGTTCCTCGCCAGGTCCCTTTCATCCTCCAAGCCCCGTCCCCCCTCATCGAATGGCAGTACACATCTTCCCCCGGTTTCCCCACGACGGGAACGACGGGAACCATCTGGAGCTGAGCCAAACGGATCGAGGGCAGCGACGCAAGGGACATGGAGAATGGAGTCGACCGAGCTTGAAGATTGGCCAGCGGGAGGCTGTTCCTAGCCGTGGGCACGTCGCAGAGCCATCAGGGTGTTTTCTCTCTCCCGCCTCGAACGAAAACCCGCTCAATCCAGCGCAAATTGGATGGTTGGACTGCGTCACCCCTCCATCCCCAGCGCTGCGGCTCTGCACTAGGGGCGACGGAGCTGGGATCCCGGTATATAAAGGAGTCGTACTTACCAGCCTTGACCATTTTGAATGAGTTTTGTTTTGTTTTTTGGTTGGTTTGGTTTGTTGGAGCGCGAAGTTGATGTTCAATCGACAGTTGTTGGGGAGAGAAGAACGGCGAAGGTTCAAGGTGCAAAGAGGGGAAGAAGGAGAAAGCACGTTATGGAGTCTTTAGGGACCCGGGAGGGACCAGTCCAGGAGCAGGAGGGAGAAGAGAGAGGACACACTGAACACCACACACACACACAAAGGCACAAGCTTGCACAAAGCCAGTGGCGGAAGAATGGGCACAATTCGGAATTCCGAGTCCCAGAAGCTCGCCTCGCCTCGCTCTCCTACTCGCCCAGCGGCTTTTCCTCGCTCACTGGTCTGTCCCAAGTCCGCAGCTCCCCCTCCTCTTTCTCCGTGCCGGCTCAGGTACTGACTGCAGTGACTGGACAGCAGCACGCCAGCTCGCGCATGGATGGTGGGGGAAAAGCTTCTGCCCCGCTCGAGCATCATCTCATCGCCGTCATCTTGAAGGGAGTGGGCTCGGGTTGAGCTTCGCGCGAAGCCGGTTGGCTGGTTGTCCTCATGGCACTCGAAATGCTTACAAATGGCCGACGCAACGCGACATCAGCGGCGTGGGCCTGTAGCAGTACTACTTGAAGTCCGCGTTAGAAGGGCAGGGCGCTCAGGATGCAATCAACCTTCATGGCACATTGGCACCGGCAGAGCCGATGGTCGGCCAAGACGACCCCACCCCTCCCTCCCTCCCTCCCCTCTCTCACGATGGCTCCCGCCGGTTGTGGCTTGGACCGACCGGTTTGTTCGCTTCGCGGGCGCTGCTGTCCTTGCCGCAGAGTCGGCCGAGTCGACTGCGACTGCGGCACATGATCCAAAACTGCCGGGAGTGGCATGGACAAGCAGAGATAAACAGGGTACAGCAGGCCTCCCCATTTCTCTGGCCCGTCTTTGCGGGATGAAATGCACGAGGGCATTCACTGCTAGCTAATGATACGGCGAGCAACCTAGCGACCCGGGTTGGATCGGCGAGAGTTGCCCACCATCGAGAGCTTCAGCCATATCTAGCAATACATGGTAGTACTAGCCACTAGAAGCCACTACACATCGTACACATTATCAGCGCTAGCGAGAAGCTCTGGCCATCTGAAGAAGTGGCGGGGCTGCCTCAATATCCCATTCTGTCCAGAAGATGTTGGTATAGATAAGATGCATCGTCATTGAAACTATGGATAGGCGTGACCGAATCATCACGAACAATCGTTGAAATGTCCGTTAGAGAACAACTGGCCCACTGAATACAGCGTCTTCCCGTACTGTAGTTACTCAGATATCCGGAGGGAGCTGGTTGATGATGCAAAGGCTCACGGACCATGACAACGATGGTTGTCAGCAAGTACCATACTATGTACTTTCTGCAAATTAGTGTAAGCTGGCTGGTTCGTCTCTCGAACAAGAACCTCCAGGGGCAACAACGGGCGAGCAGCTGGGTCAGACTCAAGGTACAAAGAGTCCCGACGGCTCCGACAGGCCTCCTGAACGAGGACGACACGGCCGACCAGTCACGTCTGGAATTTGGCCGCCCCGGAATGCTGACAAGGACGGAAACCAATTCCACGGCGTGGTGCCCTCAGCCTCGGGCCCCCAGATGCAGTCAGCCCTACAGAAGGAGCCGATGGCCTTAAATACAGCGGCATCGAGGTCCGACGTTGCAGGTTTTCTCATTGCAGCTCGCGGTACCATTGCCTGTGAGAAGAAGACGGGATTGACCAGAAAACAATGGGATAACTTTCCAAATGAGCAATGGGCGCAGACGCTGGTGTCCCAATTGCAATAGGTAAGACAGCGACAAAAACAGCCGAGTCTCCGCAACCCGCGGGTCGAGATCGATACCGGCGGGACACGTGGTAATGAAAAAACGATGGCAATCTCCCTGCTCCATGCTTGCAGAAGTTCCAAGACAAACCTCGGTTTCGGGGGGGTCGCCGGGGTATTGACCGATGATAGTATGCCAGGAGTCGCGGCCTGTCGCGACGTAGTATGTATCCGAACTGCTGTTCTCTCGTCGAAACACGAGACTCTAGAATGGGTAAAGGACACAAAATACGCGACACAGGGCGATGCGGATGAACCGGGCATTGCGCGCTTATTGCTTTTTTGTCTTCAAACCGACGGATGATGAAGCTGGCCCCCCTGAGTGATGTGACAGGAATCTCATTGCAGTGCAGCAGCAGCTCCTCGGGCCGCGAGGTGGGAGGATATACGAGGATGGGGTTCGCTAGCACGTCGCACGCACTCCACCTAGCAGGGACCCCGAATTGCTGGGATTTCCGTGCGTCCAGGGTCGTTCCAACCGCTGGCGTCGTGACAAGTGCACGAATACAGCAGCGCAAGCTTACGGATACAGTTACAGTTGGTCGGACGGAATACGAGGCCCAAAGAGAACCACCGAGCAATGGACTTGGAGAAAGAAAACAGATTGCAATCTTTATGGGGTTCCGTGATTGGATTGCAGATCTCGGCTAGGTGTCGGCTACACTCACAGTATCCGTACAGATAGGTAGGTTGAGTAAAATCAAACGTTTCTGAGCCTGTCCGGGGTTGACTTTGCTTGCTGCAGCGTGTTCATACTGGAACCGGAATGAACCACTCTCGGGTACCTGTATCTGTCCGATGCTTGCTGTAAGGTTTGCATTTGATACTAGACATCAGACGACCCAATACCCAAGTCACGGGTGCCTAAGTACCCAGATTATGTTGTCGGTTGGAGTATGTAGTATGTAGTATGTACGGATACGCTACTGTATTTACGATGTACCCGTGGTGTGCAGCATGTACCCAGGCAGGCATCTATGGGATTGTGCCTGGGCTGGTTTTAAATTCTCGCCTTTATTTCACTTCTCCGTCCCTCATTCCCTTCTTAGGTTACCTGAATGAAGCCTGTGGGACAACTGCCCGAGCACGTTGCTCCTTCCCTCCTCGGAATATTGTCGAGGACGATGAACAGGGCCAGCCCCCCCAAGGCAGTACGTACTCGCACCTTAATTGCACGTATCAATCAAAAGTCAGCCGCCCAGCAAGCCTGCCCAGAGGCCCCAGACAAAAGTGACACATGTACTTTTCCACACATCACCTGCGCTGTTGGTACATGGTCTCAGGGCAAAATGCAGGCGCTCATCTCGTCTTCCCCATTTCTCCCCATCCCAGTCCATTCTGGTCCGGCCAAGCCAAGACTTGTTCGGCCCAGATTCAATCTCTTCTTCCCGCCTGGGACTGGTGACCAGTCCAGCGACCTCCGCAACGAAAGACGAGAAACGAGACGAGAGACGGGCGATACTACGGGGGTACCCGGCCTAACTGCTAACTGCTCGCTGGACCAGTTTCCTTTGCTGTTCAACCCCCTGTTGGTGCCTCATATTTCGCTCACAGCGCCATCCACCACCAACTGCCACACCCACAGCTTCGCGGTACCTGACCTACCTGGCTTTTACCGACGGAAGAAGAGAAGAAGAAGAAAGGAAAAAGAGGAGGGTGAGGTGTGGTATCTCTCCTCCTTTCCCTCTCCCTCACTCTATCTTTTCTTACATCACGTCTCAATCGACACGAGACCGTTTCTCGCGTCCATCGTCTGGCCTGCGAAACGATTGCCTCCTCTCGTTCGCCCACTCCCCACCTCCCTCCAACTTTCCGACGGGATCAGCCATTGGGGCAGTGTGACAGCGCAATCACATATTACGGACGCGACCATTGTGTGTGACTCGAGTTTCCTGGCCTGCGAGAGGGAACAAGGCACTCTACTTACTCGGCGTCAGAGACACAAACCAAGCAAAGGCCCCCAAACTGGCTTTCTGTCTGGCACCATCCTTGAAGAGACAAAAACCTCGGACCTCGTTCCCCTACATACACTACTACTTCTATTTTTGCGTGTACTCGCAAGTCGCCCAAGTCTGCCCTGCGCGGCACCGAACAGCCCCAAGCCAACCCCGACTCTGACATTGCGACTCTGTGACGACTCTCCAGCCCCGGTCTTGTGGCTTGGTTTTCGCTCTCCCCGACTTGCCCACAGTGCCATTGCTGCCTCTCACTCTCACTTTTTTGTCACTCGCTTCAAAGCAGAGGGCACTGCGGATATCGACAGCACCCACGGTTCTACACGGGCCTGCCTTCCAAGGTCGCACCACCCTCTTCTCGTCTGACAACTGTCCTGGGTGATCAGCTCCCTGTTTGCCGCGCGACACCGGTTGCCTAGTGTGTCAGTCCTAGGGCCCATTGATCTGCCCAACAGCCTTCTCCAACTCGTCCTGGCCGCACATCACTGCTCAGAGGACTGACTGCCCAAAGACGTCAGTCCTATTACGCCCGCCTGCGCCGCACCCCAGCACAACACACGGCACACAACCACCACCACTACCTACGAGGCGCACCCCGCGACACCCCGGACGGACGACCGGCTAACGTCAACTTCAACTTCACATCGAGGCGCCATCCCCAACCCTACGACGTCCCCCTGTCTGGCGCACTACCCCCAACAACCCGTCGACCACGAACCGCACGGCCCGGCGAGCACTGCTTCGATCAAGCTCGCAACGAACACATGCGATCGACCACCGCCGGCATTCCGCTTAGGTCGACATAGTAGCCTTTCCGAGAGGCCGACCTGACGGACTCGTCTCGGCGTCGCTGTCATCGCTGCCATCATCAGCCATCATCAACATGTCTTTCCGAGGCGACGGCCAGCGCCGCTACGGCCATACCCCTCCCGTTCAATACCCCACACCCGAACAGTCGCAAGACCAGTCTGCTTACCTCGGCCGACGCCCGAGTTTCAACAACGGCGACGACGCTGCCATGTTCGACCAGACCCGCGCGCAATCCCGGGGTCACCAGCCGTCGGGCTCGAGAGGCGAGGACGAGCTCTTCTTGACGAGCCCGACTAGCTCGAGCCATTCCGGCGGCCGCCACAGCTATGGCTCAACCAACAATGCGCTCTCTGGTTACCAGCATCAGTACCAGGCTTCATCGCCCCCGACGTCTTCTCATTCCAGCTACAATCCCCAAGCCTTTGCTCGGACGCCGTCGACGGCCTCGACGTCTCTGCCATACCACCCAGCTCCCCCGAGCCGGTATGGGTCCGCCGCTTCGCCAACCTCATACACGGCTCCTCCCCCCTCCAACTACACCCCGGCGGCATACAACCCGGCGGCCTACGCGAGCACGGCAGCCCCTCAGCGGCAGCCGACGTATTCCGGCTACAATAACTACAGTCAAGGCTACGGTTCCCCGACTGCCGTCCATTCCTCCTCGGGGTTTGGGCAGTCGCCCGCTTCTTCGTACCAGTCCACGTTCCAATCCGTACAGGCGCCTTCATCAGCATCGGCCTACGAATCATCCTACTCGCAATCCTACAGTAACAGTTACAACTCGTACCCAACGAACGGCACCGGTCCCGCAGCACCGTATCCGTCGGACGACTTTCAG
This sequence comes from Colletotrichum higginsianum IMI 349063, assembly GCF_001672515.1. Classification (NCBI taxonomy): domain Eukaryota; kingdom Fungi; phylum Ascomycota; class Sordariomycetes; order Glomerellales; family Glomerellaceae; genus Colletotrichum; species Colletotrichum higginsianum. Next base: position 801,093 of record NC_030958.1, read on the forward strand.
ACACCGTATCCGATCCAGTCGTCGATGCCCGTCGGACCAGGCTACACAGATCCATCGGCCTTTTACAGTAGACCACCGCGATCCGACTCAGCGGCGTCTCCGGTCTCTTCACCGCAGATTCAACAGCAACACTCGCCAGGCCTGCAACGCCATCCCACAAACGCCCCTTTGCCCAGCCGGCCGATGAACGAACACACCTGGGACCCGAGCGCCATCACTCCCACAGACGAGGACCAAGCTCAGCTACAAGACAACATTATACAAGACATCGAGGCTGAGTTGGGTGGCCGGCACCGTCCTCTTCCGATTAACGGCGGACAGTTCTCCGACGACGAGCTGCAAGGCCTACGGAGATACAACTCGGACTTGGCCAACACGAACATGTCGCATTCATCGGCTGCGTCCAACGTCAACAGGGCTCCGATTCCCACCTTCGATTACGATGATGACGATGACGACCCGGAAGGAACTGCAGGAGTTCTGGCTATGCAACAGGCGGAACTAGACGACAGGAGATTCAGCAGCTTGCCACCCTTTATCCCGCACGATCTCCCAGCCCCCTCGAACCGCCTTCCGCCGCCGCCTGAGGAGCAGAGCGACGACACCGACTACGGCGGCATGGATCTGGGTGCACTTGCTGGCGGTTATGCCGGGAGCCTGGCCTACGGCAACGAGGTGCCAACCCAGGATGGATCCCGGCCACTACCGAACCCCAACGACTACGCCGGAGCATCCCCGTTCACGGATGCGGGGGTCGACTACGGTGGTACTGGTGGCTTGCAGGCTCCATCCGCTCACCGACTGAGCTTTGATGAGGGCGATGAGCCGGCGTCTCTCCACTCGAAACAGAGTGGCAGCGATTCACCCTATAAGGAAGACTACCCGGATATATTCTACCACCCTGGATTGTCAAACAGGCCGCTTCCAGCCCTCCCAGGCGGCCCGGAAAGCGATTCAAGCTCTTTGCTTTCTGTCCACCCCACAACCCGCAGTCATCATGCCCACTCACTCAGCACTGACTCACGAACCCTTCACGACGGCGGCTCTGACTACTACGGCGGCTCGACGGGCCTCAACTCACCCTTTCCGGAGCGTTCTATATCCCTATCGAGCCACAGCCACACCCCGCAGGTGCAGGCACCGGTCCGGTCACGAACAGATGCGGCGGAAGAGCGGAGGAAGATGGCCAGATACCAGACCCAGCAACAGCAGCTCGCGGCGCAAAATGGACTGCCATACGACGGCTACGAGTCTGGGACGCCATCTTCGATGACGTATGATATGATCACGCTACCCAGCGGCCGGAAGAGGAAGTTTGTTCCGTCAAAACTCACGTCTGGTGACCTCAGAAGGTGCTCTGAGCCGTGGGCTTTGAGTGGAATCGCGTCTTGGATTCGCGAGATGGCCGATGGAGAGCCAGATTTGAAACAAAAGACTGTTGAGGAGGCACTCCTCAAGCTGTTCACAGCCAAGGTCCCCACCATTAACGTTGCTGACGCTGAGCTTCTCAGTGGCCTCGTGTCGCAGCTCATGTTGGACGCCGGAGTTCTCGTTCCCGAGGAAGAATGGGTCAAGTTCGGCAATGGCACTGTGTCTGGGGTCTTGCCGCAACTGACGGGCTCTGGCTGCTATGCACCAAAGCTCCACGAGGACGACTCTCAGTCGGGGCGCTGCTACTCGCACCAGTGCATGAGGACGCTGAAGAAGGCCAACCTGGACGAGATGCTTCTCGAAGAAGCCAAGCCGGCCGACTGGAACGTGCACTACAAGATTCAAGAAGCCGAACTTGCCGAAAAGCCGAAGAAGGAAATAGAGCGTCAGCACGTGTTGCATGAAATCGTGAACAGTGAGGAATACTTCATCAGCCAGCTCGAGGTTCTACGGGTATTGTATCGAGACCATTTGCGGAACAGCCAGCCTCCCATCATCCCACCCAACAAGATTGATAAGTTCCTTCAGATTGTGTTTGGCAAGGCCGATGCTGTTCAGCTCGTCAACAAGGACAACCTTTTGGCGCAGTTGAAGTACCGTCAACAGGAACAAGGACCGTGGATCACGGGGTTCTCCGACCTCTTCCGCGAGTGGATTCGAAAGGCCAAGGATGTGTACATCGACTATGCATCCCAGTTCCCCTACGCCGAGTACATGGTGCGCAAGGAGTCTGATCGCAACCTCCTCTTCCGCACCTTTCTCGAGCAAGTCATGAGGCACAAGCGCTCCGAGCGCCTGGGATGGCAGCATTTCCTCAAGACACCCATCACGCGGTTACAGCGATACTCGCTCCTGCTTGAGACCGTCGAGAAGAAGACGCTGCGGGACGACGAAGAGAAGGCCAATTTGGCAAGAGCAATCGCAGAGATTCGCAACGTCACAATGGAGTGCGACACCAAGGTCGCCGAGATGCAGAAGAAGGTGGAGATGATGGAGCTCAACAACATGCTCGTCCTTAGGCCAGGGTTTCACTCGGTCCTCAACCTTGACCATCTTGGCCGGGAGCTCATTAAACAGGGTGATTTGCAGAGAATGGGTTCCAAGGGTGTCAGATGGGTGGACACGCATGCGTTGCTGTTTGACCACTACTTCATCCTCGCAAAGGTGGTGACTCCCAAAGACGTCCGAGGAGAGAAGAAGTTTGACGTGTCGAAAGAAGTAAGCCGCTATGAAATCCCCGAGGCCGATCGTTGTGCTAACTGGCAATTCCTAGCCCATCCCCATGCCTTTGCTCTTCCTTGACACCATGAACGATGACCCAATCTCGAAGCAGAAGGGCATAACTGCTCCGTTAGCTCGGACGGGAGGCGGTTCAGATACTAGGCTGAACAAGGTCGCCACCAACGGTACTGATCGCCCCGGCTTGGAGCATGTTGCGACCAGCTCGTCGATAGCCTCATCTACGACGGCCAGGCTCACGCCGACCATGTCCAACGATCCCGAGGGTAAGATCCTCTATCCTTTCAAGATCAAGCATCTGGGCCACGAGACGTACATCCTTTACGCCACATCAGCCCAGAGCCGGGCGGAATGGGTGGAGAAGATCATCGAAGCCAAGACGAGGCATGCGAAGGCGCTGCACTCGCAAAATGCCGAGCCCTTCCGCCTTCGTGTGCTTGCAGACAGCGCGTTCGTTTATGATGCGGCGGCAGCTATTGGCAGACAACCAGGCGTTCCCATCCGGGGCACCCCTCTTGACCGAGCAGTCCGTGAGATCGAGGAGGTTTACGGGCCTGGTAGAGGGCCCGCTCCGGTTTGCAGGGCACAGGTCAACTGCGCTTGCGGCTTCAATGCATTCGGAAAGTCCATCATCGCCATTGGAACGGACTACGGCGTGTTCATCTCGGATGCCACGAATCCTCGCGGTTGGATGAAGGTAAGCTGCAAAAGCGTCGTGTTGCGACGATATTCGGCAGGAAGATGATTGCTAACATCATACAGAGCGTGCAAACAACGAGAGTGACGCAAATCGCCGTCCTCGAAGAGTTTTCTGTGTGTCTCGTTATTGCAGACCGATCCCTCGTCGCTTATCCGCTGGATGTGGTGGCACCAGTGTCGAACTTCCCCGCGCCAGCCCACGACAACCCGCGACGGGCGCCACAGAGGCTGGCCAAGGACGTGGCTTTCTTTGCCACGGCGCGCATGAAGGAGCGTATGCTGGTCTTTTTCAAGCGGAAAGAAGGCATGCACAACACGTTCAAGGTCCTCGAACCCGTCTTCCAGAAGGCAACCGAGAAGAGGCCTAGGATCTTTGGCGGCCGCAAGGGCCCGGGGGGCAGCACCGATTCGTTCCGCGACTACGACGAGTTCTACCTCCCGACAGAATGCTACTCGCTCAATCTCTTCCAGAGCTACATTGCGGTTTCTACCGCAAAGGGATTCGAACTGCTGACCCTCGACAAGAAGCAGACGATGTCGATCCCTGACCTGAAGCAGCCGGCCATCGCCAACATCGCAGGTCGAATTCGGGATCAGAGACCGCTGGGCATGTTCAAGCTGAACGACCAGGAGTTCTTGCTAGCATACGAAGACTGCGCTGTGTACGTCGATAAACACGGCGACGTGAGCCGCACCCTCATTATGGAATACTCGGGCAAGCAAAAGAAGGCGACGAGCGCCACCATGTACGGCCAGTATCTCCTCCTCTTCAACGGAGACTATGTCGAGGTGCGAAACGCCGAGAACGGGCGCCTCCGACAGATTATCGCCGGCCGGGACGTGAAATGCCTCGACTTTGGCGTCAGAGGCCCCACGGGCGGCAACTCGTCAAACACGCAGAGCTGGCTGAGCGGACAGACCCCCGCGGGAGAAGACTCCAAGGGGACGGTCAAGATCTCGATGAGCCATCCCGAGCAGCACGGCGTGCAGGTTGTGTTGGAGATGCTCCTCAACGATGGGCATATGGAGAAATAGGGCTAGGCAAAGGGGCGGTGACGACTGATGAGAGGGACGCTGTGTGTGTGTGCCCCACGATTGGACAGATGAGGGTTTCCAGCCCATTTCTTTCCCATTCTCCCACCTCCGGGTGGACAATTCCCCAACTGACGAAAGCAAGAGGTCGTGAATACGTGAGAAGAAAGCTGCGCGGACCGCAAGGGCGTTTTGGGTCGAACGTGGGTCATGACCGGAAGGTTATCTTTATTTACGCGGGTTGGAAAGGAGGAGGGAGGGGAACCAACCGACCGGCAGGCGGCGGGACACATCGGGTTTATAAGTCGATCCTAGGCCACGGCCAGGATGTCCCATGTTTTCATGTCTTTTGTTTCTTCTTTCCTCTTCTTGTTTTGTCTTCTTTATATACTCAGCGAAGGTCCTGCTTACAGAAACGGCGGGGGCCATCGTTCTCTCACACCAAGGAATATAACGATTCCCACCTTTGAGAACTTCTTGTGTTGTTTTAGGATCATGAATCAGCTAAGGCATCTTGTATAAGCGCGAGATGGAAGCCCGGGCTTATGCAGCTGTGAAAAGTACGGGTAAGTGACCTGGGACGTACGTACGAGCTGATGTGGTCTTGTTGTCTCACAGATATCATGTGTTTGCTATCCATTGCTTGACATCCCATGATGACGATAAGACTCTCTCTCTCTCTCTCTCTCTCACTCTTGTGTGGTCGGCAGGGATAGTAGCTGCGATTGGGTAAGACAAGCTTCTGCATGCCAAGACCCGTATCTTGGTCTCGGACGGGTATATACAAGTACCACCCACGAATATGGACCACGATGAGACGGGATGAATTATGGCAGCCGTAGCATCAGGCATCATCACTACCCCAAGAACCCCTCGCAAGCGAAGCCTCCTCGGCCGCACCGAAAGCCCACCGTCGCGCCTGCGCGCCCGGCTACCGTGGCGGTTCGGCTGACGTTACCAGGGCCGGCGCAGCTAATCAGGGGTTGTTGGACGCGACAGGCAGGTCGTTTCGGCGATGCCAAGATGTCAGACGCGACCATGCTGTGTAGGGAAGGTCGGCTTTGATCTACAGCATCCGGACCGGAGTGGCTCCCGTAAGGCAGAAGGGGGCAGAGACCATGTATATAGTCGACAATGTGCTCTGGACAGGGACGACAATCGGAATGGCATGATGCTAGCTAGCAGTATCTCTTCGGTGACACGAGAGACCGACAGCCAACACCCAGAGTCTCGACGACGTTCCCAAATCAAAACGATAAAGATCAGAAAAAAGCCATGCGTTCCTCCGTCACCCTCGTCGCCGCCGCCGCCGCCGCCGCCGCCCTCACGGCCGCGACGCCGTACCAGTGCCCGCCGCTCGGTCCCGTTCTCCCCAAGGCCAAGAACCCGAGCACGCACCCCGCCGTCCAGGCTGCCGTGTCCGCCTTCATTGCGGGGCTTGAGGCCGAGACGGCGACGTTCACCGGATCCGCCGTGTCCATCGGCGTCAAGTCCTCGGTCGAGGAGGGTCCGCTGGTGGACTTCCATTTCACGCCGCCCGAGCGAGACCCTCGAGGCGCCAACGCCGTGGACACGCACACGGTGTACCGGCTCGCGAGCGTGACCAAGATATTCCCTGTGCTGGCGGCGCTGCAGAACTCGGACCTCATCGGGTGGGAGGACTCGGTGGCTAAGTTCATCCCGGAGCTGAGGGACGCGCCGAAGGGCGAGCTGGATTATGTTGATTGGGAGGACGTCACGGTCGAAGCTGCGGCTGTGCATATTGGCGGTGTTGCAGCCGAGAGTAAGACATACGCTCCCCGGTACCTGAGTCGTCGAGAAGAGGGGTAGGAAGGGGGGATTCGAGAGAAAATGAAATTTTGAGCTGACGTGTTTGCTTGATAGTGATGACAGATGGCGCGGCGTATCCCGGGGACTGGGAGGCCATCGGACTGCCCCCCGTGGCCGAGGAGGACAAGCCGAAGTGCGGCGGTTTCCTGGGTCTGCCAGCTTGCACAAGAGAAGGTTGGCCTCATCATGGGCAGAATCCCAAACGGAGAGCGTCCCGAGTCGACTGACATACCTGGCAGAGCTTCTGGACGCGCTTAAGACCCGGCGGCCGCCCGTCTACCCGGCCTACCAGTCGCCCGTCTACTCGAACCTCGGCACGGCGCTCGTGGGGCTCGTCGTCGAGGGGGCCACAAACAAGACGCTCGAGGATGTGCTGGCCGAGTCCGTCCTGGGCCCGGCGGGGATGGGCAACACGACGTACGGGAAGCTACCGGAGGACCTGAGCACGCTGTTCATCCCGGCCAACGACACGTACTACGACTTTCAGCTAGGCGTCCTCGACCCGTGGGTGGTCCCTCCTCGTTTCTCCCAAAGGGTTTTTTTTCCTTTTTCCGGTCTTCTTTCGTAAACGACTTTCGTTGCAGGATGAGCTGACTCGAAAGCGACGCAGGTCCGGCGGCATGTACTCGACGACGGCCGACATGCTGCGGTTCGGCGACGCGATCCTCCGGAATAAGCTGCTCAGCCCGGCCAAGACGCGGCGGTGGCTCAAGCCGTCGTCCTTCACGTCGGCGCCCGGCAGCTTCGTCGGCAAGCCGTGGGAGGGCATCGCTTCGGATAACCTCACGGCGGACGGGCGGCTCGTCGAGGTGTACACCAAGGGCGGCGACCTCATCACCCACCACGCGCTCCTGGTCGTCGTGCCCGAGTACGGCATCACCATGTCGGTGCTCGCGGCCGGGATCGAGGTCAGCGGCGGGCTGTACTCGTACTACATGTTCAAGATGGGCGACCTGCTGCCGCCGCTGATCCGGGCGCTGGACGAGGCGGCGCGGGACGAGGCGCGGGACCGCATCGCGGGCACGTACGCCGACGAGGCGACCAACTCGAGCCTGACCATCTCGCTCGACGGCGGCTGGGGCCTGCTGCTGTCGGACTGGCGCATGAGGGGGTTCGAGGTGATCCCGAACCTGAGCCGGTACAGCTTCCTGGGGGTCAACGTGACGGAGCTGCCGGCGGACCGGGAGCGGACGGCGAGGCTGTACCCGACGGGACTCGAGAGCGAGGGCGGCGGCAACCGGACGGCGTGGCGGGCTCTGTTTGACACCTTCACGGCGGCGCAGCGGGACGCGGTGGACGACCTGCTCTTTTACCCCAACGCGTCGTGCGTGTCGTGGCTCTCGATGGACCGGACGACGTACGACTACAAGGCGCTGGACCACTTCGAGTTCGCGTACGGCGAGGACGGGCGGGTCGAGAGCGTGCTGCCGAAGCCGTTTGCGCTGAGCCTGCAGAGGGTTGAATGAGGAATGAGTAAGTCAGTGAGTAAGTGAGTGAGGCGGGGGGGAAGGGGTGGGGGGGGACAGGAATACCGGGAAAAACGATGTTTCTGATTTCGCGTGCTATGCATGTACTCGAACATAGATTCGATAGTGAACTCCTATTCTTTTGGCTTTTGCTAGATATCCGCGGTGATGATCCTGAGAGGAAGACCTGGCCGGACGAGCAATGCATGCATGTACTTTGCAGTTGCAGCCCGTCAACCACGAGATAGATTTTGTAATTACAGTTGACTCCTCTGATTCTCGGTCTCTAGGGTTGTCAGCCATGCTCTTTTGAGAGAGGGCCGCACTGCTAGATGCCTACGATGCTCCTCTCTCTCTTTCAAAGTGACTCTGGCCAGCTTCGTATGAATCAAAAGCTGTGCTATTGACCGCAGTTACACGCCAGGACCGCCGTGGTCAAGGGTTCCCCCCCCCCTCCATCTCCATCCTCCATCGGGCATTCAGCTCAAAAGCTTAAAGAAAAACAACACTCGCCGCTAGCGCCTTGGCCGAACCACGCGTCTGTGTCACTCGAAAGGCCGCGGCGACTAGAGAAGATGCCGCTGGGGAGGGAGAAAACAGGACATGCCGAGATTACCTAGTCGTTGCTTCGTCTTGCTGGGTATAGCACTTATGCTGTGTTATCTACTGTTTTTTTTTAACATCTTATTGTGTACTTGTGTGACCTGAAGAGGGACCGCCTTGGCCACGTACCTTGGTTACTTCGTCTTGTTGGCAATACTCTCTCTGTACAACCAGATCCGATTCACCGATTCAGGGACCCGGCCAGTGACGGCATTTTTCATTTGTTTGTCTCCGAGAGCCTGCCACTCCCCCCTTTCAACCCCTCAGACTTCCAGGGTTTCTTTCAGCTGTTGGTTGCCACGTACTACGCTCCAACCCCAACCAGGACACACCACAAGTGCGCGCTCATCATAGTCTACATTGGGGGGGGGGGGGGGGGGGGGGGCAGACACGTCGGGTGGGCTGAGGACAGGCAGCAGGATTAACGGTCCTGCGGCCAACACAGCCCAGTGGACGAAGGTGGACAGAACGCAGACGGCGTCACTGGTGTGTCTGGCCTGGTCCAAGGGAGATGAGCCCTGTTGAGGTCATCCGGCAGCGCCAAGGATCTCTCTCTCTCTCTCTCTCTCTCTCTCTCTCTCTCTCTCTCTCTCTCTCTCTCTCTCTCTCTCTCTCTCTCTCTCTCTCTCTCTCTCTTGCACAGATCCTACACTAAGTAGATTGATTCACCATCGAACCCTTAGTACCCACTGCCCCATGCTCCCAAGCTCCCATGCCCCTGCTCCCAGTCCCCCGGTTCCCCGTGGCTGAAGGAGTCCGAACCCGAACCGCTCATCAAAGGGGACCATCACCCACCGGGAGAGGGAGGCTAAGCCAAGAAGAGCAGAGGCGCGCTGCGGCTGTGAAGGCTTGCGCGCGAGACACACACACACAGAGAGAGAGAGAGAGAGAGAGAGAGAGAGAGAGAGACGGAGGCAAACTAAGCTAATTTTGTTTCTCTCTTTCTCTCTCTCTCTCTTTTCTTTCACCCTCATCCCGGGTCGTCGGCCACCGAGAGACACCACTTCTTTTCCCTCCCCCCCCCCCAAATCCCTATTTTGTTTGTTTGGTTTTGGTGTGTCTCCCCTTGCCTGCCCTCATTCTCTCGTCCCACCACGACAGCACAGGTTGCGGCTATTGAAAGTTGAAGAAAGAGAGGATGCGAAGGAGAGCACAGAAGGAGACCAAGGGCCGGGAAGAGACAGGCAGGCAGGCAGAGACAACCATGGGCGCCGGCCAAGGACCCCCGACCCAGCCGCATTATGCGCATGCGCCTTACCCGCCGCAGCAGCAGTACTACGCCCATCCGTCGCAGCAATCGGAACCTCAGTATCAACAATCTCAGTATCAGCACCAGCACCAGCAGCATCCACAATATCAACAATATCAACAACCTCACCCAGCGTACCAGCAGCCACCGCCGCAGCAGCAGCAGTACTACTATCCTCCTCAGCAGCCGCAATATGCCTCACCCCATCCAGCGGCGGCGGCGGCGGCGGCGGCGGCGACAACACCAGGTGCACCGCAGCCCTCACCGCCTGTTGTATCTCCTCCTCCCCAGCAGCAGCAATTCTTCGCCGAGTTGGATGCTTCGGAACCCCCTCCGACAACCCTGAGCCAGAAACCGAACCCAACGTCGGCATCAGTATCAACGCCCTCCACCGCCACCGCCGCCGCGCATGCCCAACTATCCAGCCCCAGTCCCGCCGTCTTCGAGATGCCTGCCGAGGCACCGCCGCCGTCCAAGGCCCAGGACCCCTCCCCCAAACCGCATGCGGCGGCCCCCGTATCCGGCACAGAACAACAGGCCGGCCAGAAACCGCCAGCCGTCCCCCAGGCGAACCCCTGGGGCTTCTTCCTCGACGACGGCAACGATCTCTCTGAGTGCGTCGCCCCGTCCTCCGCTCTCGCCCCGTCCTCCACCCCCGCCACCCCGGCCGAGGACGCGCTCTCGGTGAAGCCCTTGCGGATCGTCAAGACCGGCCCCGCCGACGAGAAGCCGCCAGCAGATAGCAGACCCCAGAGCGGCGGCACGCAGGACGTTGCGTCGCAGGAGACCGGTGCGGGCGGGTCCCCCGACGCGGCGAAGCTGGCCCCGGCGCCCCTTCATATCGTACGTCCGCAATCCCCCGCCGGCCCAGCGTCTCCCGTTCCCGCCGCCCCGCCCATAACCCAGCTCCCCTACCCCGTCAATGGCCCGAGCATCCCGACCCCCGAGTCCCACCCCGGAGCCCGGATCACACTGCCCCTCCACCCCCGGTCTGCCGCCGGATCCCCTTCCAACCCGGCGTCCCCCACGACATTCGCCCCTTCGCCCCTCACGCCCATACAAACGGCGACCGCGGTGGCGCAGCAACAACAGCCGCAGCAGCAGCACTACCACGCTCAACCCCCGCAGGCATATACCCAACCACTACCCGTGAGCCCTGTTGTCATCCAGGCCGGCCTACCGCCGACTCTGCCCGTCGGCTCCTACTTTCCGCAGCAACCGACATACGCTCGTCCCGAGGCGACACAGCAGCCGGCTCAGGCCGGCGCCGCCGCCTCCTCCTCGGCACACCACAGCCCTGCGCCGTCCATCTCAAGCACCATCCACGCAGGAGATCCTCAGACCGTCCAGACCGCCCAGGCTCAACACTCCCCGGCCCGGCTGTACGCCTCGCCGCCGCCCTCGTACACCCAGGCTGTCACCCAGGCCCAACCGGCGACCACATCATCGCGACCCGCACCGGCTCAGTTCCACCACCAACCGCCGACTCCGACCCAGCCTCTCTCCCCAACGGCAACCGGCGTCTCTCCACCCATGAGTCCCCCGCCCTCGAAATACCCGTATTCCCCTTCTTGTGTGGGCGCAGACAAACTCAACCTCCATCACCACCAGGGCCCCGCGATCCCACAACCACAGCACCCCTCCTACAACCCGCATGTCTCGCCCCCGGTCCCTCAGCCGCTCTATGTCAACGGCCCTCAGCAATACCACCCGAACGCCCCGCCCCTCCCGCCGCGGACGTCCCCGCCGACCCCCGGGGGCCAGTACGGCCACGCGGCGCCCTCACCCTCGTCCTACGGCCCTCCACCGACAAGGCCAAACTACCAAGCCCAGCCCCTTCCCCCCAAGCCCGACTCGCGGCTCTTCAGCAGCGCCACGGCGCGCAAGCTGCTCAGCAAGACGACGGAGCTTGTCGACCAGACAATCACACCATACCTTCAGGACCACCGTTACCGCCCGCCGTACAACGCCTACCAGTACCAGTATCAGCACCCAAACAACCGGCCGCTGCCGGGGTCGCAAGGGCCGCCATACTACCAGCAGGGCTACGGCCCTTCCCAACGTACGTAAAATTCTCCGCGTCGACGCGTCCGTCGGTCTATGTCTTGTTAGTCAGTCGCGGGACTGACGACTTGTGAACAGCGACGTACGCTGCCCCACCAGTCGCCCGGGAGAACCCCGACGTGTCCCGTACGTCCTGAGAACGGAGGGATGATTACAGATGAACAACAAGCGTCTGATCTGGCGGCCGAGTGACCCCCGAAATAGGTGCCCTGGACACTGTCTTTTGCAAAGACATTCTGCCGCAACACCAGCCGCGGCTGCGGAGGTCGAGTCGAGTCGAGTCGTGCATGCGCGAAGTAGGCATTGGTCGCAAAAGGGGCAAAGAGCCGTTCGCCGGGCACATCTAGGCGCTCAGGGCGTTGGCTGGCTCGGGGAACGAGTCAAGCTGGGTCGAGCGAGGTGCGCGCTTGAGGCATACTGCCGGCGCCAGCAGTGTGTCAGTCCGACTCGAGTTTGTCCCGATGCGCTGGGCCATGAGCCGTCGGAGATGGACCTTTGATCTTGAACCTTGAGTACCTCGTGCTCGAGGCACGACAGTGGTACCTGTGACCCCAAGCCGCATGCGTTCTCTTCTTTGGGGCTGTAGATATTTAAACACATGCTCGTACAGCGAAAATAATGTAGTCAATAGACACGACCAAGATCAACACAAAGGCACCTTCTTCGACGATACCGTGAACATCTCGAGCATTAGGCTACAAAAATGGGTGACAGCAGTAGCTCATCCATGGCGTGTCAATACCAGGGAGGAGCTGGAGTCTTCAGAATACCATATATCGGGCTCGTGTCTAGGTCGTCAACTGGCAATCTGATAACATCCCAAGCATTTGACGACCCGTCGTGTCAGCATCTCACGGTCCGGGCAGTCAGTCCTAAATGCTACTCGCGCAAATCCATGGTGTATTGACACACCGAACCCCGGAAAAGCAGGGGACAAGCCATGACGGGCATATCGCAGCAGGCAAGACAAAAGTTTCCGAGGCGGCGGGCTCAGGGAGGGTCAAGACGCCGAAGAGTTGACGTCGGGATCCGAGTGGAGTTGGTCCCCCCCCCCCTTCGAGCACCCATGTAGCCCCCGCCAAGGCAGCTCAGACGAGCATCCCGAGGTAGTAGTACAGGTAGTAGTAGTGGTAGTGTACAGGTACATGTATGTGCACTGAAAAACAAAAGAACTTTGTTCTTCGGTGTCGTGCGGCGTGAAAGTTCATCTCAAGTTTCGTAGATGGCGGGTGTGTGATCTGTTGTCTGTAAATCGGGTGGGGAGCTCGAGTCAGTGAGTTTGCCATCGATGTTCGGCAGATGGGCTGGTGGATGGCAAGATATCTCCCTACATTCTCACTTGCTCCGTCCCCTGAAGAAGCTTGGTGTTCTCTGGATTCGATGAATGTGAGTGAGTTCGGTAGTCCAAGAATGAGACCTACCTTCACCGTCCAAATCACCACATCGTAGGTTCGTAAGGCGGGACTCACATCAAAGAGACTTGCGAAGTATGAGAGCGTCCATGTGTTGGCGAAGAACTTGTCAACGGCTGAGCGCGGGCCAGGGTCCCTGGCCAGTATTCTTCTGGCTCTGTCCTACTGGTGATCTGGACGGAGAGCGAGGACGTTCGCAACTTTGGTTCGCGGCCCTGGAGCATAATGTGGAATGGGCCAACGTCGTTTCAAGGCCTCAACCTCCGACATGGGATGCGACTCATTTGTCAGGGCCGGAAATTCGCCGATTGGATCTGACGCTTTCGAGAGGCATTCAAAGAAAGCCTGTACGGCGGCCGCGCATCTTCAAATGTAGACCCTGAATGCGTAAGTATGCCCCGGATCACTGCATTCGACACAACCCTCATGAGCGCTTCGACCGCCGACGTCTGGAACCCCTCCCGGCTTACCAACGGTCGAGAACGGCTGTGTGTGTGTGTGTGTGTGCTCATCTCGCGCGTCACCTTCAGGTAAGCCTGCCGTACCAGGTTGGACAATTGTCCTGCCACCAAGTTTCAAGTTCCATGACATGCAATCGCCGAGATCTTGTGACCTTAACGTCCCAGTCGAAAGACGGGAAACAGGCAACATCAGGCAACGCGCAGACACTCGGTGAGCGCTGCGCCAAGCCCTCCCCACACCCCCCGGGAGCCGATTAGAACCAAGGGGCAGGCGGGCAGGCCAGGCGGTTGCAGGGCGGTGATGCGATGGAGGGTCCCATCCGCGCCGTCCGCGGTCCAAGGCGCGGGTGGATTGGCCGAGGCGGGAAACCCGAAGGTGATCGGCAGTGGCCAGAATCTCATCGGCCTTTTGCCGTCAAGAAAGTGCTCGGGCGCTGCACTGGACTGGCACGTACTCTGTACTGGTGCTCCCCGAGGAAGCTATGGATTGCTTGGCTCTGCGGGGGTCCTGGAAGCGTCGGCAACGGCTCGCATGCCGTTGGGTGAATCGCCAGCGACCCTTTTTGATTCACTTTGTTTAATTTTTTATTTTTTATCATTCTGTTCAAAAGCGTCTTGGAAGATCGGAATGTGGCTGACTGGCGACGAGCGCAGCTCAATGAGGTGGCCTGCCCGATGACGTTGGACATCGACATTTGCATGCCAGACTTTAGGCGCCACATCTCTGCATCTGCTACCAGAGCCTGGTTGTCTCGTTGGTTAATGTCGGGGCACTAGACCTAGCGTGTGTGATGTGTGTCTGTGTAGGTAGGCCTGCAAAAACCAAAATAACAGGCTCTTGGAACTGGAAGAAGGAATCCATTATTCAATCCGGCTAGGCGTGAAATACTAACAGACTTCAGTAGCCTGAGCATCTCGCATCCTGGTTGTCCCTAGTGGCCGAGAGACAAAGCCGAGGGGATGTCGGTTGGCTTGTGGAAGAACGAGTGGCATTTCCTGAGCTGGTGCTACGGTGACGGCGTGACCACCGACCTGAGTTCGAGACGGACGTGCGGTGCCCTTGTATCAAACGTAGCCAAGGCGCATCGTAGCGCTGACAACGGCGATGGGCTTCCAGAACATCGTGACCATCTGTTAACTGCTGCTTCTCGAACGTCCCTAATTTAGAACACCGAGTACAAGACGGATATGCATGCCATTAGAGGTACCCCTCCAGGGTTGGAGGATGGCTTACTCAGAACTAACAGTCCTGTGGACACACGGGGCAGAGCCGAGAGGTATTTATGTTGCCTTCTGGAGGCCGCCTCCGCCTCCCCTGTCGTTTATGGCGACGAAGCACCATGTCCATCTCGTAGCTACGGGAAACGAGGGACCTCTCATCGTGGCCAAAGAGCTGAGGAGGGAGGGGCACGGCGAGGTCCCGTACTGGAGAGCAAGCCCGAATAGGATGCTTCCTTTTGTAATTGCAAATTGCATATATGTATGTACGTGACGCATCAGCTGAGGCGGAAGACAGGGCGTCGCGGGAACAAGCGCGCTTCAATCAACAGCACGTACAACCAGGGATCGTTGCGTAGGGGTTGCTGCCCAACTCCGAGACATGCTGGCTGACCAGGGGGTGAACGGGTTCGGACGCCTGAGTCGTGAGCATCGGTCAAGCAGTGAGCAAAATCCAGGTTCTGGCTCTACCACGGACGCCCGCAAACCTCGCGTGCTGGATAATTCGCTTGGACTCTTGGGCCGGAAATTTTTTGTTATTTTAATTGAATCAAATCGGGACGGGTGACGTGAGAGTCGCCAAAAGGCTTGTGTGGCGTCTGGCCCTATTCGACGACGCTACAGGCACGCAATCCACGATGGGCGGTTGCATTGCAGGGCCTTTGCCTCTCCTTGTGCATCGCAAGGGAGGGAGGAAGGGGAGGAGAAGAAAGCCCCCCTGTGGCCGTCTTTTGCGCCTTTGCGGGACATGCCTTACCGTTTTAAGGAGAGAGATTCAAGGAGGCTTTATCTGTACTTCGCAGTGGGATCTGATATCGCCGACGAGCAAATCCGAGAGGTTGTTGCTGCATGACGAATGTGAGCGGCACTCCGCTGGGCACGGCATCCCCCCCTGAGCCGCCGATGATTAATATGCCTTGCTACGATGTATGTACGGCGTCTATCAAAACCACCGTCTCCCTGTTGCATGCTCACGGCAGCTGCTTCAAGTCAGACGGCAGAGCCACTTCAGGTTACCAGAGCATGCATCTCGATGTTGCTATTGTAGTGGTCTTGTTGTTCGATGGGATTGTGATCTCCTGACCGACAATTTAAAGCAGTCGTTCCCGCCATGTTTAGGCTTCGTATTCTAGTTGCGGGGAGAGGGCTAAGAGCGGTGAGGCTCTCGTTGGCTGGTGATTAGCGCATCATGCTCTGACGAGAGCTGCATCACCTGAGGGATTAGCAGGCGATGGTAACTGCGGCAATGTCGCATGAGGAGGGGCCGATGTTGGTCCTGGAATTATATGCCGGGTGCCGCTGGAAATTGGCACGACAATGCCGTCGGGGCCCGTAAATTGATTGGCGGCATTGATATTGATGCCATAAACACGTCGGACAGGTCAAGTCGACAAGTCATTGAACGTCCGACTGCAAGGGCGCGATGCGAACAGTGGCCCGCCCTTGTGCGAGAGTAGGTAAACTCCTGAGGGGTCGGTCGACCTGGTTGCCGTTCGCGCCCTATGTGTATTCGGGGATTCGGTTGCGACCTGATATGGATCGGGGCGGTGGCGACGGAGCGCCGGCCGGGAATGGTACAATGGTGTAGCTATGTCAATTCCTGGCAGCTGCGTTGTGGCACGCGCAGAGCCGTGTCGTAGTTGACGCGGCGATACTTGATCCTAGCTGTCGGGCCATTGATTGACGCGGGCTTTCCATCGTGTCTCGTGTCCATCATCTCGAGTTCCCGTCCGTCGTCCACCATGTTACTGCCAGCTCGTCCTCGGTTTCCGAATGTAGCGATCCAGACAGGGTTCTTGGACGTTCCGGGGGCCTCGTTTGGGGGCGGTCGTAGTGGTTTTCAGGCTCTGAAATTTCCCCCTTTGGAGAAGCGGTGGAACGTTTTGCGGTGGAGCGTGGGACGGACTCGGGCTGCCAAGGGACCCCCCTAGGGCGCCAACAAAAACTGTTCCTGACAAGGTACTTCCCCGTCGTTGTCCAGTGACCCGGCGGAAGGGCGTTCGTTGCATTGATTTGGGTGGCCAGTGCGGTGTTCCAATGTCGTCGGTCGTCGGCCGTCGGGCGAGATGGGCCCCAGGTTGCTTGCTCTTGCCCAGGCCACCGATGATGACCTGAGTTGGAACTTGAGGGCTTGGTTGAGGGGTAGGGTTGGATGATTGTGTGTTGCGTTGCATCCATGTACTCTGTATTGTATGTATGCCTTGAATGCTTGGTGATGCCGTACCTTGCCGCGCCTTGCCTTGCTGATGCGATGCGATGGCGTACCCGGCTTGCTTTGTTCCCTGGCGGCCTGGCGGGGGAAGAAAACCAGCCAGGCGAGGCGAGGTGAGGTGTCGGTATGGCAAGGCTAGACGGCCGCCCGGTTAGGGCATCTGGCGACAACCGCGGATGGAATGGCCAGTTGCAAACGGCGGTTTTGGAACCATGTCGGGAAGATGGATTTGACAAGCCAAGAAGTCTTTCCCACCCAAGAATAGAAATAATCCATGGCTTGAGGGGAAAATCCAAAAAAGACGAAAAGTTACAAACAATGAAAACACTCCAACGCTAATAACGACGTGACAGGACAAGAAGGGAGGAAGGAGGAAGCGCGATGGCGGGAAGCCACGAACCACTCAGTTCCTTCCTTGTCCTTGCACGCTGACCCTACTACGCATTGCCTACCTATCCATCCATCAGACAGACGGTAGGAAAAAAGTACGTGCCCTGTAGGCAAAGCAGAGGTGCAAGGGCAGGTACCTGCCGCCGGATATCTGACGCAAGAAGTACTTCGTCCCCCAATGGCACTTGCCTACCTTCCTCAGGTACCTACCTAAATCCAGTCCAGTCCAGGCCAGGCCACAGTCGTCAGTCCGCTCCAGCAGCCTGTCCGCCCCAGTGGTCCGCCGCCGCCGGCCGGCCGCCCTCTCCCTCTCCCTCCCCTCACACTCACACTCACACTCACCCTCACCCTCACACCTCACACACGCTCCCTGAGCCCTGCTCTCCTCTCCGTTCAGGTCTGCCTTTTCGCCTCCACTTTTGGGCTCCCATCCCCATTAAGGTACCCTTCGCCCTTCCTCCTCCCTCCCTCTCTCCTCCCCCTTCGCTCTTCCCTTCTTCACCCCACGATCTCTTCTCGAGCACCCCTTGACCTGCCAAAAGGCTGTTTGCCCTCCCTCCCCCAGCACATCGTCCTGTCCCGCCTGTTTGGACACGGCTTTTTTCGTTGGGCTTGGAGAGAGTAATTAATCCATTCCGCTCTCGACTGCATCAATTACTCCCGTCTCCTCCTCCATCAACCAGTCTCCATCCGGTCGTCGTCGTTGTCGTCGTCGCCGTCCGTCCTCCCATCAACTGTCGATTCTCCCGAGAAACCCCATCTTGACTTCGTCGACCTCTTTCGTCATCCAACCACCCACTCGACACCGCACCACCTGCCACGCCACGCAACGCAACGCAACGCAACGCCTCCGATACCACAAACTCACACATACAAATATTCAACAGGTGAGCTCAGCCTCTCTCTGCCCACTACTGCATGCTATTCTCGATATCCTGTTTGCTGTTTGCCCCGTCGCCAATCCATTGCCAACGGTCATTCCGTTCTTGGTCCACTTCGCCCACTTGGGAATGATTATCCTATTGCTCTCCCTCTGGCTCGGCCAGCTCAAACCAACCTTGAGCTGACGGAGGCCGGGTGGGTTGTCTGGTGGATACTGACTTTTGCCTCATTCAATCCTTCTCTCTCTCCCACTCTCGCACTCTTCCAAGGCCTCGACCAACTTCCCCACTCCTTAAACTGCCCATCTCCTTCCGCTTTTCAACGTCCCCGAGACCCTATCTTTTTCATCACCCCAACGTCACAACCCTCAAAGATTTTCTTCCCTCCTCACGTTTCATGCATCCTTACTGACAGAGTCGTTTCAACCAGCCAGCAGCTTCGCTGTCGATAAGTCTCTTTGTTTGTCAACCGACACCCAACTCGCCAACACAATATCTGTATCCGAAAGGAGCAGTCTAAAAACCAAAACTCAAGATGACCACAATGGTAAGTCGATGGAAACAAGGCGATCCCCCCCACCGCGGAGCAGGACGGACCTTTAGGCGTCGAGTGCTCTCAGCTCTTTTGCGTATAATGACCCCATCTTGCCTGCCCTGGTCGCCTTATCAGTTGGGTTTTGCTCACCGCTCACGTCCTCAATGCAGGATCTCCGCGTCGGTAACAAGTACCGCATTGGCCGCAAGATTGGCTCCGGCTCGTTTGGTGACATCTACCTCGGCACCAACATCATCTCGGGCGAGGAGATTGCCATTAAGCTCGAGAGCGTCAAGGCCAAGCACCCCCAGCTTGAGTACGAGGCTAGGGTCTACAAGTCGCTCGCCGGCGGCGTTGGCATCCCCTTCGTCCGCTGGTTCGGCACCGAGTGCGACTACAATGCCATGGTCCTCGACCTCCTCGGCCCCAGTCTTGAGGATCTCTTCAACTTCTGCAACCGCAAGTTCTCTCTCAAGACTGTCCTCCTTCTCGCCGATCAGTTGATTTCTCGCATCGAGTACATCCATGCCAAGTCTTTCATCCACCGTGATATTAAGCCCGACAACTTCCTCATGGGTATTGGTAAGCGCGGCAATCAGGTCAACGTCATCGACTTCGGTCTGGCCAAGAAGTACCGCGACCCCAAGACGCACTTCCACATTCCTTACAGAGAGAACAAGAACCTGACGGGAACCGCCCGCTACGCCTCCATCAACACCCATTTGGGTGTCGGTATGTTATCTGCGCACCCACTCTCCGCCCTTTCCCTTTTCTCATGGCCGCTGACATGTTCGCAGAGCAATCTCGTCGTGACGACATGGAGTCCCTTGGTTATGTCATGCTCTACTTCTGCCGTGGATCCCTCCCATGGCAGGGACTGAAGGCCGCTACCAAGAAGCAGAAGTACGACCGAATCATGGAGAAGAAGATGACCACCCCGACCGAGGTCCTTTGCCGCGGCTTCCCCAATGAGTTCGCCATCTACCTCAACTACACCCGATCCCTCCGATTCGATGACAAGCCCGACTACAGCTACCTTCGCAAGATCTTCCGTGATCTCTTCGTCCGCGAGGGTTTCCAGTACGACTACGTCTTCGACTGGACCGTCTACAAGTACCAGAAGAATGCTCAGGCCATCGCTCAGGCCGCCGGAGCCACTCAGGAGGAGGACGAAAAGGCGCGGGCATCTCGCACGAATGCCGCTACTGCTGGTCAGCCGACCCCTCAGTCTGGCGCTAATAAGCCTAACGCCCTTCCCAGCTCGCGCCGCAAAGTGATTGAACGAGGATCTGGTGCTGGTGTTGACACCCCGGATACCAACCGTGCCGTCGGTGGAAGTGACAGGATGTAAGCATATTCCTCCTCCCCTTGTTGCTTCCGCTTGTTACTTCCCCTTCTCTTCCCCTCCCACCAGCCCTGTGGCATGCCGTTGACCCCTGGCTGAAGAATACTGGCTGACAAAAGCATGCTGACCTAGTGGACGATGATCTAGTTTGCGCTCGGCTACGAAAAGCGCAGGTCCTGCACATGGTTCGAGCTCCTATCTGCCGAAGTGATCCTCGACGGCGGCAACCATGTGCATCTGTCCAACATGTTTTGAGAGTATGACCAGATCGGCCTTTACTGGCTTCATTGCTCCGTGGCATGGTTACCAGGCATCACGATTGGTACGGGTTCTGCTCACCAGCAGGGTCTCTTTGATGATACGCCTTGCCACGCGAACCGATCGCATTCTCTTTTTTACGCATTTCTCATCTTCGTTCTTCGACATTTCTGGGTTGATTTTGATGGATGGCTCGATTCTTCATGACGGGACACCTGACCAGGGAGTTGCCCAGCAGATTTTGCTGCCGGGGCTTCTTGGGTCTGGTTCCATGGCAGGAAGAACTCGAACGGCACGTCCGGTACCTCATCTCTGTGAGGCGCCGTCGTCGGGTCGCCCCGCGAGACATCCCCTACCTTCCCCGAACCTGAGTGCCCTGGTTTCCTGACCTAGCACCTCGTCGATGCGTTGGAGTTGCGTTCCACCGACGGTTTTTCCTTGTTCTATTTCTTTAACTTTCCTACTTTCTCCCCCTTCCGGTCACGCACAGTACGATTTGATATTTACTTTTCGATGGCTTCGCACTTGGTCATTCACGCGTCGAGGCCCGCTTCTGGGGAGGTATTACTGGGGAGGGGTCGGCAAGCGGGAGAAGCCTACTGCGGGAATTCGGGAGCTGCGCGCATGGTCAGACAAGAAGCGACTCCCATGGGGTCTCCTATGACGGCACAGGCCCAGCACCACGCACACAAAGCTAATGAGGATGGATGGAGAGTGTTTTTTTCATTGAATTCAGGTCTGATTCGGTTGGTTGGGAAATCGGTTCTTCGGCATTTGCACAAGGGGGTTCATGCATGGTAGGCGACTACCATGACAGCGATCTTCGACAACCTACCAGGGGGCTCTTGGGAGCGTCTTAGCAAAGTCCTACGAAGTTGAGAATCTTGACGCGGCTGCCTATGGCAGACGTGGAAAAGGATGCTCTCCTCAGGACACTTGTGCTTGGACTCTCAACACTGCGCCTTCATCATCCATAGACCGTCATCGGTCTGACAAGCTTAAATTTTTTGGTGGAGGCGGAGCACGGATAGTTGTGGACTTGTCGACGAGCGGTGGAACCAACCAAAGCGCAGTAGCTTCTCAATTTAAACAATGTCGCGCGGTAACCATTTCGCTTGTGGCCCATAATGGTGAATTTCGTGACGTGGCGTACGCATGTGCGTGCTGTGCTTAGTAGGGGGAGGATCCTAGGCAGCATCGCCTTGCAACGATGAAGGCGAGTCCTATGTTTCCATGATATATTGACTGAACGGCGAACTATTGTGGGGAGCTGAGGTGGTCTACCTAGTGTAGGACTACGCTACCTACCTATCTCGAGTGCACGGTCAAGGCGGGAAGCCTGGCCGCTGATGGGTATGCCCAATTGGCATGGTTGGGGTTGGTATCATGAGGCTGTACGGGTCAGGTGCAGCCTTGAGTATTCCCAGACCAGCTGACTGAATGATTCAGGAAGTGTAATTCGAGACAAATAAATCATCGGGCGAAAAAGAACGAAAAAGTATATCTCGTGGCAATATCCCACTTAGGTTGTGGTTCAGTAGACTGATTATCTGCTCTCTTTTCTGGACGAAAATTTTTATTGACGCAATCGCATTGGCAACCAAGCTGACCGCACAATCCTAGTCGCGATTCTGAAGCTCACCAGGACGTTTGGTTAGAGCCTGCCACCGGTTTGCCCCGTCAGGTACATGACGTTTGCTCTTCTTCCCTTGTTCTCTCACATACCAACTCCAGTTTCCCTATTCAAACTTCATCTTCCACCAGCGTAGTGGGGATGGGCGGCTAGGTGGTACGGTACGGTACGGTACTCTACACTACCTAGTCGGGCTAGAAGACCGACGGGCCAGGAGCCCAAAGCCACGTCCGTTTTCGCCTGCTTCCTGTCTCAACTCCTCATCACACACATATCCCGACACATGTCCCGTTTTTTTGTTTATTCTCGAGATCTTTGTTGTTGTGTAGTCAATCGCCTCTGTCCATCGTTCTCGGTTCCAAAGACGGGGATGCAAGCAAGCTGACTAACAAAGGGAAGGAAGCTAAACGAATAATCGTCATCGGCGTTATCACCCACCCACCCCCCCGACAGCACTGATGGCGAAGACCCCCCTTGTTGACGTCAACTCCACCACGCCCACCGACAAGATGGCTCCCTCGACGCTCGACCTGTTCATGTTGACGTTCAACTGCGCCAAGAACTTTATCGACGTAGGCGTCTTCGCATCACACCTCAACGCCGCCTTCAAACACAATGCCACTGTGCTCCCCGAGGTTGTCGTCTTGTGAGTGCCCGCCCCCATTGCGTGATCCGTCTCGGGCCCCTTCCGTAAAGCTAACGTGCGTCGTTGTCGTTGTCGTCTAGCTCTCTGCAAGAGGTCGCCCCCTTGTCGTATTCCTTCATCGGCGGCTACTTTCTCAACCCGTACCTCGCACGTTTCGAAGAGGCCCTGAACCTTGCCGCTACCCGATACACCAGCGAACCTGACTCCAACGACGAGAGCAGCGATGCCGCCGACGATGATACGATCTCGGTCAAGCCTACCGCCCCTACCCCCGTGCGGTCATACACCCTGGTGCGGACTCGCAATGTCGGTATGACCGCCATCATGCTCTTTGCACGCAACCCGGAGTCGATCCTGCGTGTGCAAGAGGCCGAGGTGGGCTTCGGTGCGGCAGAAATGGGCAACAAGGGCGCCGTGGCGCTGCGAGTCCTGTACGAAGGTGTAACAACGGACGGCGGGAAGAAGGAGACGGAGCTCACTTTTGTGGCCACCCACCTGGCGGCGATGGAGTGGAACTTGCCCCGGCGGAACGCCAACTGGGCGGCCATCATGCGTGGCCTCACGTTCGAGAACCCGGAAACCCTTCTGAAGCCCAAGAAGAAGAACGAGCCCAGTAGTACAGCGGCACCCGCCGAAGGGGATGGGCAGACGGACGGCGCCGGAGATGAAGGAGTGCACCTCTTACACGACGAACACCATGCCGAGACTCTTGCCCTCCAGGAGCGTCTGCAGGATATCTCCGTCTTCAAGCCGAGCTCGCACCTCTTTGTCGGCGGCGACCTCAACTACCGCATCTCCACGACAAGCCCGCCACCGATGGCGACGTTCCCCAGCCTGGACCCGGATAGCGAACACCACTACTCTCGCTTCTTCGCCCTAGATCAGTTGACGAGGGAACGCCAGGCGGGACGGACCCTGCACGGTCTCAGCGAGGCGGAGGTCAAGTTTCCGCCAACCTACAAGTACAACGTGCTGCCACCGGACGACACCCGTCTCAAGGTGGACGGCGTCGAGGACGTGCCGTGGGTATTTGCCCCTCACCGGTATCCCGGCTGGACGGACCGCATTCTGTTCCTTGACGTCCCCTCATGGACTAAAGTGGAGCCCCAGAAGATTGAGGTCAAGTCCTATGACGCCCTGCCCGTGGTGCGCAGCTCAGACCATAGAGCCGTGTTTCTGAGAGCGGCGGTGCCGCTCCTGACGGAGGAAGAGCTGGCCCGGCCGTCCCCCGAGGTTCCGACGGCCAACGGGGTGGACCCCCGCCTCGTGCTGCCGGTGGCCATCGACCCCGAGGCCTGGGAACGCCGGGCGGCGGCGAGACGGAAGGAGATGTTTGTCGGCTGGAGCATGTTCCTTTGGTCTACCAAACAGGGGGCGCTGTTGCTGGCCACGCTGTTGGCCGTGGGCGCAGGTTCCTGGTGGCTGAGCCAGTGAGAGCGTGGCAGTGGGATAGTTTGCGGCCGGTCTTTTGATACCCTTTTATATACTTGGGGGCCTTCTCGTTGCATACACGGAGGACGGATCGAGCATTGCGTAGCTTTGGAGAATCCGGACGGCGCTGGCAAGAGCAAGAGCGTAGTTATCAGTCATGGGCAGCAGACAGATGCTTCGAGAAAAGGACTGCATGTTTTCACGATCGGTTTCCCATGAATGATTCCGAGACTTTGCTCGCTTCACCGAGGCCGTGGCCTAAACCACGGGTTGCCCCCCGCCTCTCTCTCTCTCTCCGTCTCGCATGATTTCGCAGAAGCCTTCGTGTAAGTCGGGTAAATACCGGGGGGCACTGGGTGTTATCCGAATGACACCGAGGAGCGAGTCAAGCCCGTTTCTGAGGAGAGTCGCCGATGGATGCCCGGTATGCGGGTTTGACGGGTTTCGACACAGGGATGAACCCGCACACCAAGCGGTTTCCTTTCCTTCCTTTCTATCCTCTGAGCTGCTGAACGAACCCCCCCCCCCCCCCCCCTCCTCCTCTCCCGAGTCCACACCCGGGACGAGTTCGGGGTTCCATCTCTTCTCTTTCCCCCCCCCTTTGTTCCATTTTGTTTTTCGAATTCGGCCGAGGCGCGCGGCTACGTTATTTGTCCGCGTCCGCGGGTCGAAGCACCAGAACCGAATTCCCCGACGGAGAAAGGGGTACGTAGGCCTTGCTGGACACGGGCGACACGACGAACAACGCCACGGACACACGCGGCGGGCGGGCGGGGGAAGGGGCACCCGGACATGGTTTGGAGAGGTTCTTGGCGCCTCCTAACCTCTTACATGAACGCTCACGACTACGACTCACTTTTTTCTGAGGGGGCTTGTGAAGCAAGATGCGCTCGAGAAGGGCTGGGTTCGAGAAGCTTTTGGAAACGTAGAAGCCGCTGCCGCGCGCTCCTCTCATACCCCGTGATGCTCGATGGGACCGCGGGGCAGGGGGCCTTGGCCCCCCCCCCCCCGACAATGAACATCTTCATCTCTTGTCATGGGAAGGGGGCTAGATCGGTCCTTTGATTTTGAATTGCCTGCCGGGTGTCGGAAAGTACGGAATGGAAGAAAGAAGGGAAAAACCTGTTAAGAGACGGCGGTTCGTTGGAGGCCGAAGTGACATAACTTGTTGGGATCGATCATCAGGAAGGGGAGAACATTTGCCGCAGTCAGGCCAGGGCGCGACTCATGTAGGCCCTGGGCCAAGCTGTACCAAGCTGGCTGTGGATTGCCGACAAGGCCAAAGGTCTCAAGATGACAGAGGGGCGAGTTCTTTCCTGTTTTTTCCCTCTTCTTTCTTCTTTCTTTATTTCGAAGTGTGCATGAGTAAGGTTTCTTAGGATCCGTAGTAGGCGATCTGTAAGTAGGCGCGATGGCGTGTTTGGATCTCGGCCGTGACGGGACGATGATATGACATTTGGCGGCACCTCGGAGCCGGTTGAGCAGAAGAACCATATGTCCATCGTCCCGGCATCCGGATTTTAATTCGTCACAGCCCACTTCCGAGGTGGCCTGGATATCATGACCGGACAAAAACGGTCAAGTAGAGAAAAGTAAAATAAAATAAAACACACCGGTAAAAGAATGTCTCACTTTTTCTTCCCTCGCATCCGTCGGATGGTCTTTTGAGGGGGGCGCGGATATGAGAGAGAGAGAGAGAGAGAGAGAGAAGTGGGATGGGATGGGATGGGATCGAAGGCTTGTTGCGTCATAGGCGCCGATAAGAGGTCGCTTGCATGCGAGGCGAACCACTGATCAGGATCCTTTCCCTTCCCCCGCAGGACCGATCTTCCCTGTGCGAAAGTAAAATGTCTTGCATGCGACGGGCTCAGCCGTAGCCTCGTCGTCGGGTTGCCTCTGTCAGCAATATTTTTCTTCATCTCTTCTCTCACCCCTCCTTTTGTTATTTTCTGTCTTCCTCGGTTGAAAGTCCTTTATCTGGCTTGCAGTACCGTATCTTTGCCGGCCGCCCGGTACCCGGACGCTGCGGTCGAGTCATGCTTCTCTGGTTTTTGGGTCGGCGTGACACGAAGTGTCTGCTGGACGAGATGGGGCATCGCGCACGCATCACACCGCTGCCAGCCAACACAGAGTCACGTCTATACGCCCACGACTTCGGGAGACAGTCCGTTGCAGTTCCGGCCTCTGGGTTGATTCGATACGGCGACAGTGGCGGGGGCCGGGGGGACAGAAACTCCCTTTGCCTCGTCTCGGGCGGGCTTGTTGCAGTCAAAGTACCATGTCCGAACAGTGAAAGGAGTCAGGGACAGGAGCGAGGGATTTCAAAGTGCCGGCGGTCCTTGCGCGCATCAGAGTTTCGGAGGTTTCTTCAGATACGGGAAAATGCGGCGGAGCTCTCTTCTTCTCTTTCTCTGGGTCCGAGGTTGGGCTGGCGGGGAGACGACGGCGACGGCGGTGTATTAGTTGAGAGACCAGGCCGGCACGTGGGTTCGTTTTATATTGCCAAGTGTGATGGGACAAAGCGAGGGGGCCCAGTCGATGGTGCTGTTGACGAACGTTGCAGAATAAGGGCGGGCCAGGCTTGGGGGGGAAAGGGGTAAGGGGCGGAAAGGAGAAAAAGACACTGCGGCAACACGGCAAACAGTGCGTTAGGCAAGGTAGGTGGTTAGCCTTTCTTTAGGTGGTGCGCTGCCGAGCTAAATGCGAGCTGAGGCGGTAGATGTGGGGAGGACGGGCAGCGTCCGTAGAAGGTAGACGAGAGGCAACGGCATGGTATGGGACCGCCGCCGCCGCCGCATGGCAGTCGAGTATCGTCGGCAGACACTCCCCCGGATTTCTACCGCGTGACACACAGGGTGCATTTCCCAAAACAGTAAAAGCCGTTCGGGGTACCCGCGGCTTCACACGCCGCACCCGCTGCAAACTACAGGTAGGTAGGCAAGCACACACACAGTACCTACGTATGCCACACACCTACCTCACTGTACATGCAGCAGCACCTCGCGAGGAAGGGGACCCCCGTGTTGCTGGGTACGAATGAACCCAAGACAAGAGTAGTAGATGGTTTATCTGCCCCTCGGTCGCACCTTGCACCTCGCACATTGCACCGTCCCCGTTCCCTCTTCCTGGTCGGCCCCATAAATGTTCCTACGGTATCCGTACCGCATGGAATAATTGCCTGCTCGCTTTCGTCATTGCCACGACCCTTTCATCTGAAGGTTTCCTCTCCCTGGGCCTGAAAGGTCCCAGAGGCCCGCTGCCTGAACGTCTTAACCGCTTACACCCTTCCACGCCCACCAGCGAAAACGACATCACTAACTTCCTCGCCCATAACGTAGTATCCGTACCTACCTACCTACCTACTACCTATTAAACAGCAAACAACACCGGGGCGTGTCCCGTTGCCTTTGCCTTTGCCTGTTTCGTACACCCAAACGAAGTCGACCTCTCGGAAACAGGAGAGGGGGAAAGCGGCCCTGTACCTCTTCCGCCTCTTGGCTTGCCGAATCGATCCAATCTCAATCTCGACCCCGATCCCCAGACCCAGACCAGACCCAGACGCCAGTCACGAATCCGGGACCCAGACCCAGACCCAGACTCGATCCGAACCGGCCCCCTTTCCACTCCCACCCTACCTACCTACCAGCCTATTTTATCTACCTACCTACCTAGCCATCTACCCATTGGCCGCTGACAAGAGACATCAAACCTGTCTGCCTCTCGATCTCTGCCCTCGCATCTCGCATCTCGCCTGCGTCGACCTGTCTCACCTCGGACAGCCAGCTCTTCAGCCGGTGATGGACGCCGCACTACCAAGCTGAACGACATACCAGCCAGCAATTCTTCTCTTCTAAATCCCCTTACCCTTTATGACGGGACTCTCGGCAATCAACAAGAAGCTACACAATATGGCGGCCACAGTTGCGCATGCCAATCCGGTACCGAATCAGATCGGCGGAGGAGGACTCTCCAAGATGATGGGCGGCGGCGGCGGCGGCGGCGGTGGTAGTAACAGCAACGGCCACGGCCATGCGCAACAGCAGCATGTCGACGCTGGAGTTGGCCCCGTCGCAACCCGGAGGTTGACTCCCCAGGACTTCCGCGTCGTGAGGACACTCGGAACCGGTACGTTTGCCTCCCCCCACCCCGGGCTGTCTCCTGTCTCAAGCCTGCCGTGTCTCGGAAGACAGTTTGCTAATCACACTCGTTGCGCCCTGCAGGTACCTTTGCCCGAGTCTGCCTCGTAAGGCCCGCCAATGCGACTGACGAAGAGCGCGACACCGTGTTTGCTCTGAAGATCTTGCGGAAAACAGAGGTCATCAAGCTCAAGCAGATTGACCATGTCCGCCACGAGCGCATGATTCTCGGCGACGTCGCTGGCCACCCCTTTATCACGAACCTCATCTCATCCTTTGCCGACCGCGATCACCTGTACATGCTGCTCGACTACGTTCCTGGCGGCGAGCTGTTCAGTTACCTGCGCAAGTTCCGCCGCTTCGACGAGGAAACGGCCCGCTTCTACGCCGCAGAGATCGTCTTGGTGCTCGAGTATCTGCACGAGCAACAGGGGAGGGTCGCATACCGCGACCTCAAGCCCGAGAACCTCCTGCTGGACGGCGAGGGCCACATCAAGCTGGTCGATTTTGGCTTCGCAAAGAGGTTAAGTAATAGCGCCGGCCAACCGATCGAGACGTACACCCTCTGCGGCACTCCCGAGTACCTCGCCCCCGAAGTGATCCATAACAAGGGCCACACGACGGCTGTCGATTGGTGGGCGCTTGGCATACTGATTTACGAGTTTCTGACGGGCTACCCACCTTTTTGGCACCAGAACCCTATCGAGATCTACAAACAGTGAGTTATTCTATTTTGCCGAGGTCGACCGGCCGCCGCCGCCGCCGCTGGTTTTACGTAGCACAGCCGCTGACTGACAGCTCAGAATTGTCGAGAAGCCCGTAATGTTCCCGCACGACCCGCCCGTTTCGGCCGAGGCACAAGACTTGATCAGGTCGTTTTGCACCGTGGATCGATCCCGGCGGCTAGGCAACATCAGCGGAGGGGCCGCCATGGTCAAAGAACATGCCTTTTTCCGGGGCGTCAACTGGGACGATATCTACAACCGCCGCGTACGGGGCCCCATCATCCCACCGATTCGGTATCCCGGCGACGCCCAATGTTTTGACATTTACCCCGAAGACGACGGCAAGCGGGAACCGTACACGGACGACATGGTCCAAAAATACGACCAGTATTTCAAAGATTTTTGACGACATCTCGACGGAATTTTTGTTGTGACTTCTTTTTGCAACCATTTCTTTTTTGCACGAATCATGCGCTAGGAGTTGTTTGCTCGGAGATGTTGGGTCTTCGGGGGTTTTTTTTTTGCATACCTTTTATGATACTCCAACATGTAACTGTACCAAATGCGGTTTGGGAGCGAGGGTTAAGAGGAGGAGTGAAGGTTGATAGCCGCGACAGACGATGGCAAATGCTTCTAGGCCTCGTGTACGAGGAACTGGCGCACGCCAGTCCAAATGGTGGGGGGGGATTCTGCTGGTCAAGCCCTGGATAAGCAACTATGGGAAAGGATTATCATTTGTGGCGTTTAAGCGGCATTCACAGGTCGCGTCTACCACAAAGGGGGCGAGCCCATGAAGCTCATCTGGAATACCGGAGGAGAGAAGCTCAGATTAAGGAATAGAAGAGGAGCTTCAAGTTGCCTGGGTATAGATGCAAACCTCTGCTGGCGTATCTCGTTGTTGCCCTAGCGCCGTGTGCGATGTGACAATATGTACAACAGAACAACGAAGCAAACATACTGGACAGCATGTTGACAGACTCCGTCGTCAGAGTGTACCGCGAGCCACGCCGGAGTCCATGCCATGAATGTAATCCGTGCCGCGGGAGGGGGGTTGTCTCATCTTGCTTGAAGCTAGCCGAGACGGGCGTGGCACATGTTCGAGGAGCATTTGCTTGGGTAATATGGGCCACTGCGGTCACGTCACCTGGTTTGGACCAGGCGACGCGTTCCCATGGAGATGTAGAGGTTTCTCTTAAGGGTAAAGGAGAGGGGAGACGGGGGTTTTCGATGTTGGCAACACACCCATGGTCGCGGTCTGGAATGCGGTATTACTGCATAGAGAGGGATGGATGGATGTCATCATGGTTACTCGGGATAAGGGAATTTCGAACAGGCCGAGGGAGGTGCCGCCGGGGGAGGAGTTCTACTTGAGAATGAGACTGACGACGCTGTGAGGCGAGTTAAGTAATGTATGAAGAACGGCCGGATGCGCGGGTTACGAATAAGGTGCAGAAAGGGGGGCTACCCTACCACCCTTATGCAGGGGACTGCTGGGCAGCGTCCCGGTTGTCGAGTGTCCGCGATGCCGTGTTCTGAGTTTACTGGCTCGTCTTTGGTTTTTCTGGTTTTTTGTTAATAAAAAAAAAATCTATGGAGTGAGAGTGACCAACAGCTTGATGGATCAGATATGGTTGGTTTTCTATGTGCGCCTTGGTGTGAGTAAGGATGAGAGGTACGAGATGCGAGGCTGGCGGGCTGTCAACTGTCACGCTGCAGATCGCTAGCAGTTCTCATAGGGCAGACCAGACTCGTTCAGGCGTGGTAGCGCAGGTAGGATAGGCAGGGGAGTACGTACCGGAGACCCTCTTGGCGGGAAACCTCCATCTATCCACTCGACTGCATTCAGCTTCAGTCCCGGCTCTGGCGCAGCTACTACTGCACTGTTCCTCATCCTCCCATCAACTTACCTACCTACCTACCTACCTATCTGCAGACCTATTCTCCAAATAAGACGACCCCTCCACAAAACGCCGACCATCGATTCCAACCTCACCTTCGACTTCTTCCTCGAGGCTGGCCGACGCTTCAACGATTCTCCTTCAACCTGTCGTAACGCCGAAGATCGTTCGTTCCGTTGGCGGACAGCAACGCCGTTTCGGGTCTTGTCCCCCCTCACCCTTTCCTCAGGTCAGCAATCCACCGACTCGACCCGACCCGACAAAACCAGAACCATCGCCAGATAGACCAGACCACACTCGACTCGAATCGCCTTGACTCGACCT
Source organism: Colletotrichum higginsianum IMI 349063 (assembly GCF_001672515.1). Classification (NCBI taxonomy): domain Eukaryota; kingdom Fungi; phylum Ascomycota; class Sordariomycetes; order Glomerellales; family Glomerellaceae; genus Colletotrichum; species Colletotrichum higginsianum. Next base: position 832,211 of record NC_030958.1, read on the forward strand.
TGCCCTGCCTCGCCCATCCCACAATCTCCATTCCATCCGGCCAGAACCGCGCCCTCACTCTTCGTTCACTTCGAAAATAAGAATACCCCCCGACATGACCAGCTGAGTGCAATAGCTCCAGGATGTTCACTCTGTCCAGCCTCGTGCAGAAGGCCCAGCAGTTGGTCGACCCGACCCAAGGCCTGAACCTGACCAACTCGGACAAGAATCCGTCCAAGTCGTCGCTCTTTCAGAACCAGTTTCGCCTTCCCAGCACCCAGACACCGCTGTACGAGATCAATGCCGAGTTGACCATCCCGCCCGCCAATGCCACCTACGGAGGGAAGGACCACGATCGAGGCTACCACTATGCTGGCAAGCTGCATCTCTCCGAGGGTTACATGTGCTTCTCCACAACCCCCTCAAGCTTCATCCAGTCGGCGAGCACCTCGACTAGCTCTGCTTTCACGGGCCAGACACATGGCGGAGGCCCGAGCGGGAATGGCTTCACCTTCCCTCTCTGTGCCATTCGCCGCGTCGAGAGGCTGAACAGCCAGAATTTCCAGGTGCGTTGGCTTGCTCGACTCTGAATCCCAGCTTTGTGACCGTGACAGCAGTCCGTGCTTCCTTCACCCCGCAAGGCAATAAACTGACGAGCTGCTCTGCCACATAGTTTGCCTTGGCGATTACCACCTGGAACGGCATCACCCAGCAAAGGGACAAAGACAAGGAGACCGCCGCCGAAAAGGAAAAGAAGGACGGCAGAGAGCAGAGGATCACGATACACCTAGCCGGCACTCGGCAGGGATGCGAGCGTTTTTGCGATGGCTTGAAGAAGGGCCTCAGGGCCGGCGTTGGTAATGTCGGCAAGTACAAGAAGGTTGTCGGCGAGTGCTACTCCGAATATCTTCTCAGGTCGGACGACAAGAAGAATGCGAGCCCGCCCGACGCCGGTTTGGGCATGATGTTCCGCTACCCTGGAGACCCCAAGAAGTTGCGCGACAGGGCCAAGATGCGCCTCTGGGCCGAATACCTGCGCGACAACGGTCGGAACATGACGCTGATCCGTCAACCCACCTTCCACAAGCTCATCCGTGTCGGCCTGCCCAATCGACTGAGAGGCGAGACCTGGGAGTTGACCTCGGGATCCATCTACCTCCGGCTCGAGCACCCCACATTATACGCCGAGACACTGGCCAAGTACGAAGGCCAAGAATCTCTCGCTATCGACGAGATCGAGAAGGACCTGAACCGTAGCCTTCCGGAGTATCCCGGCTTCCAGAGCGAAGAGGGAATCGGTCGGCTCCGGCGCGTACTTACCGCCTACAGCTGGGTGAACCCCGACGTCGGCTACTGCCAGGCCATGAACATCGTCGTGGCGGCACTGCTAATCTACATGTCCGAGTCACAAGCCTTCTTCCTCCTGTCGTCACTCTGCGACAGGCTCGTCCCAGGCTACTACTCGACCACCATGTATGGAACCCTACTGGACCAGAAGGTATTCGAGTCGCTTGTCGAGAAGACGATGCCCATCTTGTGGGAACACCTGGTGAAGAGCGACGTGCAACTTTCTGTCGTGTCGCTGCCTTGGTTTCTGTCACTGTACATAAACTCTATGCCTCTGGTCTTCGCTTTCAGAGTGTTGGATGTTTTCTTCGTCGAAGGACCCAAGGTTCTGTTCCAGATCGGCCTTGCCATCTTGAGAATCAACGGCGAAGAGCTGTTGGACGCCGCTGACGACGGCGCCTTCATTTCCATCCTCAAGGGTTACTTCGCTCGTCTAGACGAGTCGGCACATCCCAAGTCAGAGAACCCGAAGCTGCGTGCTGTCACGAAGTTCCAGGAATTGATGGTCGTGGCGTTCAAGGAGTTTTCCGGAATCACTCACAGCAGCATCACGGATTTGCGGTTAAAGAATAAGGACGCCGTTCTCAGCAACATCGAGAGCTTCGCAAAGAGAACAGCTCTTCGGAACCTAGGCCCCGACAGCAAGCTCTTGGCGACAGAAGAGCTGGGCGCCCTATACGATCGCTTCTATACCATTCTGTACGAAAGACAGCAACGCGAAAGCATTATTCAGCAAGAGAAGCAACGTCGCGCGAAAAACGCGCGGCCTAGAGCGCGCGATGTTTTTGAAGCCAACGACGAGCACGTCGAGAAGGGCCGCGTGGCACTCGGTGCCAGCACCAGCCTGATGGATTACGACGCCTTTAGGGAGTTCCTCGCCAACATGGCCAAGTGGGCCATCTCCGACTCGCCCACCACGCCACGCCGAGATACCTTTGCAGACAAGGACAGGAACGCCTACACTAGCCGCCGACAGAACAACGGCATGTTGTCTCCTTGGGGCTCCAGTCCGGAGCCCGCCGACCACGAGTTCATGCAACGGCTCTTCAAGAAATGGGATGTCAGCGGCACAGGCGCGCTGACCCTGGCCAACGTCGTGGCTGGTTTTGCGAGGATCAAGGGCAAAAAGGATATCATGGGCACCATCACTTACTTCTTCGAGCTGTATGACGATGACGGCGATGGCAAGGTTGACCGTGAGGGAATCTTACGCATCTCCGAAGCTTTGTTGTTCTTGTCGAGGCGGGGACTTGAGGGAACCCTGAGCCCAAGTGCCTCTACCCTCACGCTCGGCACTTCCAACGGACAAGGCCCCGAGCCCGGCCTACCCGGGATCTCGACCAATGAGAAGTTCCTGGGTAGCGTCAGTGCATTTATAAGACGGTGCTTCGAATATGCCGATCCAGATCACCCGAACAACAAGATTCACGAGGAAGAAAAGCACAAGTCTGCGGACGACGGCGGAACGTTTGCCATTGGCGACGACGACGACGAGGATGAGGAGGATCTCCTTGCTATGGACTCACCAGAAAGTAGCCCGTCTAAAGCAAAAAAGTTGTCACCGGAGTCGCCATCGTCGTTAGCCGAGGGCAAGTCGTACCAGCCTGCCGCAGGGCAACGACGCGTCTCCAAGGCGCAATCAGAAGCGGCAAATGCTGCACTGGACCCCGCCAACCCTCTTCACATGACACTGCCAACGTTCCGCATGGTTGTTCTCGCCGATGAGCTCCTCGAGCAGTTTTTCGAGTCCTCCTTCCCGATGTCCTTCCATCTCATTGAGGGTCTGCCGTCCGCATCGACGCCTACGTCAACGCTCACGACCTTCTCCAGCCTGAACTTCGGACGTGCGCCAGTTGCTGCCCTGAATCCCGCTGCCCAAGGAGCGACCCGTGGCCTTCGCGGGGTACTGGACAATATTGTCACGGACGGCATGCGTGTCGCTGCGGAAGTGCGAAGGAGGATGGAGGAGGCGCAGAAGGAGCTGGAGAAGAACGCCTTACCCGGACAACGAGACGACGACGAGGAGGACGACGCAGACATTGGGGTGGAAATCGGCATCAGAAAGGGCACGGCCGGGGGCAGCGCCGACATTGAAAGGCGCAGTGTCCGGAGCGAAGACCGAGATCTACTCGATGGGGCAGACGCCGAGGCTGGGGCCAACGGCGGCGGCAAGGAAGGGCAGCTCGTGGACATTGAGCCGACGACCCGGAGCGATGCAAATTCCAAGGGCGTTGTTGAGTTTGAGGGCTGAGGGCAGTTGTGTTCAACGTGCCACGCAAGAGCAAGCGTTGCGCACGTTGGACAGGGAACGTCTGAGACAACAAGCAGGAGATACGGGTGGCTAAGCTCATGGTGCCGGCCTGATAAGGGGAAGGCAAAGAGCGGCGGTGGCAATTTGCAGGAGGACTCGGGAGGAATGCAAGGGAATTCAGGGAGGACGGATGGGTGGGGTTGGCAGTGGTGTTTTGCCCTTTGGCTGGCCGGCTGTCTGGAAGGCGTGTGTGTGCGCGGTAGAAGGAAGGTATTTGTGGGAATTGGTATTATACCTGCTAACGGCCTACCGGTGGGAGTACGTTAGGGATTATGTTGCCCGAGAGGTAGGCGGCTAGATTACATGGTCACTCGAAAAAAGATGTTGACCGTTAGGATGCCTGACTGTGTTAGGGCATCGTCTCGCCACGTGATGTTGAAGAGGATGTCGGTCGCGCAGCAAGTATTAGTGCGATAGATGGGCCGGAGAGGCTTGGTAGAGTAGTGTTCCGCGATGAGTAGTAGGTAAGAAGTATTGTCGTCTATCATCTATCACACAAGCTTATTTATGTATGGCTGGCTGTCTATCATCAAAGAGCTTGTTAGAAACACGTCAATCTCATCCCTTCAGGGGGGGAGGGTGGCAAGCTGCCGGACGCTCTGGCATTGGATGCCGACCGAACCTTTGGTTGAGAAAGGCTCGCAACCAGGGCCTTTTCCTCCTCCTCCTCATCCCCTCGCCCACACCGCCATCAGATATCCCTTGGCGACCGATTGGATATATGGACATATATATGTAGATATATACATGGGACCAAATGATGTTTTAAAAGGAGGTGGTGTCTCCTAGACGACGTGCGAGTTACGCAGGGAGGGAGGCTTGACATTCCTAACCCTTCATTCGGTAGAGACCTACCTACCTATCTATGGGGACCGGGGAAGATGCGTGGTTATTTCCTTCCTCCTGTGTTGTGAGTCTCATCCCGCCTTCCTCAGCCTGGCACTTGCCTTGCCTCTTTAACAGTTTGACAGACACACACGCGCGCATGTAGATGCACAACATATCCCTCGACTAGTTGCCACCGGAAAACCCCGGTCCACATTCCACCGCCGCCATTATCATCAACAGCTCCAACCCCCAATCCGGCGCCTCACAGCTCAGAGGGGCTCGCTCGGCAGTATGACATTCCACGGCTCCTGCCTTCCCTTACCGGGCGATGGACAATGCTTTGTCCCCTCTTGCACGTGTCCAACTTCCGCTCTGTACGACATTGGCCGACCTCATGCCATCTCATGTCAGAGCAACGCCCCTTCTCCCCTTTTCCTGAGCCAGAGCTGACATGCTACCGATTTTATCTATCTCTGTATCCACAGGCAACAGGTGGCCCACACTCATACGGGCCGTTGGTTACACACATGCATATATGTCACTAGGTGCTACAGACTCACTCAAGCTTCAGTTTTCAGTCTCAGAGGTATTGGTGTCTCTTGCCTCTCGCGCGACTTTTGCTGCCCTTACACTCATATCTGCATACATAATGATCCTATTAGAGGCAGAATAGCGTCAGTCTATCCATCTCTAGTCTTTCTCTAAATTTTCTTTAGGAATTGTTTTATTCTTTATAGAGATGAAGATAAAAGAAGAACGATCTACCACTAGCTCTCACCTCGTATAAGCATATACTAACACCACTACGCACTCGATGGAGGACTAATTTAAAAGGAACGGGCATAAAAGCGAGACCGAGCAAAGTCGTGCTTTAAGATTAGAAGCATGGTGAGGATTAAGCTGACGTGCTTCGCAGGCGGATGAACTTATGATGTAGGACAAATTACTAATAGCCCTTTGAATTAAGATCAACTTACAAAAATCCACACTCCGCTACTGAAGTAGCCTCCTACCTACCTAGCGGATGGTAACAGTAGGTTTCATGGCTGCCACTGAGTTCACCTCTTCGTGGAACTCGTTGAAACTCCGCAAAGTTTTAAACATCTGCTGAGAAGACGATGCTTCAAAGAAGCATAAATGCCTCCATCATGAGAAATATAAAAGAGCCCTGCGCATCCGTGGAATTCAAATGTAGCATGCAGGTACCATACTTCAAGTTTTCAACTCTCTCTTGAGTAAACTCTAGTCATGCCTTATATTCCTTTCACACAGTGGGCGGCGGTGCTTGAGCAGCACGGCAAGCCTCCCGTCATTGTTGAAGACAGACCGATCCCAGAAGCCGTTCCTGGCAGTATCGTTGTTAAGGTCCTAGCCACACCAGTATCACGTTACGCGAGAACCGCGATCGACGGCACGATCCCTGCTCCCCTCCTCGATACGCCCTTTGTCCCGTGCCCAAGAGCTCTCGGATACGTGTACAAGGCCGGCAGTGGCACAACGTCCTTTAGGGAGGGAGACTTGGTGCACGTCGAGCCTGCAGTCATGGCTCGCGATGATCCAAACGTATTCATCATGCAAGGACACGTCAAGGGGCTGCCTAGCGACAAGACTGACAGATTGGCCAAAGGAGAGTTTCGTGACGGTGCTCTTCAACAGTATCAGCGCGTCCCACTCGAGAATGTCTACCATATAGACGAGACACTCATCAGAAAGTTGGGCGTCGACCTGATCAACCTCGTCTCCATCAGCGCATTTTCTCCAGCCGCCGGAGCCATATTTGAGTCAGCGAACCTCAAAGTCTGCGACACAATCATCATTGGGCCATCGGGTGGGTCGTTTGGTGGAAGTGCTGTTGAGTTGGCCTTGGCGGTTGGAGCAAGCGTCGTTGCTCTTGGACGTAACGCGGAATTGTTACAAGCCACGGAGCAGAGCTTGAAGTGTTTCTCGGCTCAGCACCGTTCTCATGACGGGCGACGTCGAGACCGACGCCGCTGCTATACCCGTGGCCACGCCTGGTGGTGGAGGGGCAGACATTTTCAACGATTGGTCTCCAGGTGGTGTCACTGTCGCTCCCTTTCCACCATCGGCTATTCGAGCGCTCAAACGAGGCGGGCGAATCGTGATCAGCGGCGGAGCTTACGGCTTCTTGGAAGTTCCGTACATATCAATGGTGTTCAATAAGTTATCGGTCGAGGGCTCCTTCATGTACAATCGCGAGTCTATGATAAGACTAATTCACATGATCGAATCAGGACAGCTTGATATCGGCACTGGAAGTGGCACTCGGGTTCGAAAGTTTGGAATCGACGAGGTTGACAAAGCTATCGTCGCCACTGAGAAAACAACTCGGTGGAGGAGCCACACTGTTGTTACTCCCAACCTAATAGACTCGTAGCTGAATAGTGTTCTTGTTGGAATGCCAATCGGATTATCGCTAGGAAAGTGGAGACGATGGACTATATGGACCAATCAGATCACACTGATCCGCCGCCGCCAGGTCGGCCATATCACGGCCTCCGTCGACTCCTGCCCTTCACTTAGACTCTTCCTTCAACACACCCAAAAATCTACGAATAACCTCGTCTTTCGAGAAAAGTTCATTCACTAGAGTGAACTGTGATACCAACAAGTACTAATTGAGATCGTATTGCCGCTCGCCACCAAGAGCCCATCTAAGAACCTAAAGGCATGCCTAGGTATACTGGGAGTGTGTAGGGACATTCCCTAACAGGATCAGAACTAGTAAATGCTCCTAGATCCCCTGTCTAAGGGGGACCACCAGGGACGGGTGTAGTGTTCAACCACCGGTCTCCGGTCCAGCGAACATACTGACGACCGTAAACTCGGAGCCTGTTGCGGACGGTGTACGCTGTCTGAGCCTGGATTTTCCACGACGCGAAATATTCGTTTGCACTCCCAGGGCACGTGTAGCTGTTGCCAGTTGCGATTGACGTCTCAACCGCGAAACCCCCATTGAGCCACTGCCAAGCCGTTGCGGAGGCTGTCCAACCGATAGTAAAGGAGCCGCTGGTGGCCCAATTGACTTCGCAGCCATTTCTACTTCACGAAAGACTTGCGCTAAGCTGGATATTGAACGGATTTTGGTGCGGGTTACCATTGCCAGCAAGATAGGTCTTCCCCCTATTAGGGATGCTGCATTGACGTGGTGCAAGCGTGGAGTTGTCCGGAAGTCCGAGAGACTGCTCAATGGAAAGAAACTCTGGTCTTCGGTGAAACCCATCCAGGATAGCCTCCAGACCCGATCTCTCCCCAGTGCCTGCAGATTTCATCGACTTACACTCAGGGAGGTTGCGGCGGTTCAGTGGAAGCAGATCGAGGGCAGCTTGGAGTACCAGCTCACAGTTCACAGCAGTTTCCACGTCGTTGTGGATGTAGCCACAAAATAACAACTAAGATTTCAGGATCATCTAGAACCCTGGATTCCTCCCACGAGCTGATATATATGGAGGTGTATTCACATAATTTTTACTGGGGTTCGAAAAGCGATAGTGTATTATTGGATCGATCTTTATTTCCATTTTCAAGAAGCAGACAGCAGCAAAGAGTTCCTATTAGGATCGATGCATATATTGTTATGTGCAGGGGCTATGTGCTAGCAATCTATACCCAACGTCTTTGTTGAGATGGTGGTCTTGTTGGCTCTAACACTCTGCATTGATGGAGGGCTGTCCTCGGTGGGGAAAGAGGTTGAGATTTGTCGCCGCCCTCACTAGTCTGATGTGCTTGCTCCCTGTCTGTCCCGGAGGAATACCCCGTTTCAGCTAACGTAAATTCTCAGAGGAGACAACACTTCTGGAGGAACTGGCGCAAAGCTAGGTATCAGGCTTAATTCGGATCCGGCGGGCCTCGGGCCCCACGGCCGCGATTGCCCCATCAGGTAATGAACCCCACCATGGGCACCCCGGCTAGCCCTTTGACCCTTACTGCCCTGCGCCTGCCCCACGGCAGGCCTAATTAACCTACCAACTGAACATAACCACCAACGAAGAGAACCAACCGAGCATATCCACCACTGTGAATAGTGGCACTTGGCCCCAAGGCTCAACCAATCGATCAGCTGTGGAAACCAACACCTTCCTGTTTGGACGAGAATGACCGAGCACGCCATTAGTATTTGAGGTCACTTGTGGCTTTTCTACCGGTAGAGGCCTGGCCAGTAATGGCGTGCTTGACTTTTAGAAGTCGGAGGGAGTTTTAGATAGCGGTGACTGCCTTGGCGATATGGGTTCTGAACCGACTCCATCCTTATACGTGCTTTGGTCCACCCGAGCAGTCCCACAGAGACGTTGCAACCAACGGTCGAATTTCTTTTCGCACGCAACAGGTGAACGAATTCCATCCTGCTGTGATTTATTTATACGAGAGAGGCGCTCGATTGCTATCTAGAAGCCCCCCCCCCCCCCTTTCTGCATTCGCTCGCTTCTTGCGCCCCTGGGTCTGCGATCCCCCGTTCCTCAGCTATCTACTTTCCATCACGTTCAACTGCAGCACGCCAAGTCAAAATGTCCTCCAACATCAGCTGTCCAGACGCTTCTACCCTACCCACATTCGACGACCTGTCCGGCTTGCCCAGGAATGTTAGCGTTGGCTTCGTGCCCGTCGGCAGAAACGGTTCGCACGAGGCGATGAGTAGCTGCTGTTCGCCCGAGGCCGTCAATGTCGCTAGCGACTGCTACTACTGGTGCGAACTACCAACGGATGGCCTCAACGGCTTTGCCTCGTGTCTCGTCCGTCGTGGGATGGCGAAAGGGATCGTCGGTGTGCATGCGAGCAGTGCCGCCAGCTCGACAACTGGGCGAAACTTGACGGGACTCATACTGTGGGCGTTGTTTGTCACAAGCGCGCTGCGCCTGTAATTTGGTCCCGGAAGAGAAATGGTAGAGCAGGAGGTGGCGTTGTGCCCATACGCGTGGGAGGGTTGTCGGGACGCCAAATCACGACCTGGATGTTTTCATTAAGGCGTGGAACGGGTTGTCGATGTTTACTCAACTGCGTCTTTTCGATGATTAGACTTGCAGTACAGCTAGGCAAAACTGGGAGATGGAAGACGCTAGACTTGGCAATCTAGGAGGAAGAGAAAGGGAGAGGTTTAATGGTCGCTTGGTCAGGCAGCTTCCCATCTACATGTAGGAAGGTATGTTGAGACATACTCAATACCACAATATTGCCCCCCTTTTTTCCCCCGGAGTTCCACTGATTTGTTCGATATAACCAGCCCATTTCACCAACTCTTTTCAACTTGCTGCCGATTTGTTCAGGAAGTCAACACACCCATCTCTCTTCGTTCTATCCTTCCTATGCGGACGTGAAGTATGCACTCAGGGTATGCAACGTTGATCAGAGTTGCCTGGGAGATTCTCGGGATTCTTACAGCTTGCATACTTCCATAACACTTGTGCGTTGCCCATTTTTACTGTCCGTGACCTGGGCAATACCATGCAGCGAAGTCGTCGCATGGAGGGAAGCGTCCGCTCGAGCTCGTTCGTTCTGGCTTCAGTAGCTGCTGTTTGCCCCGGGCCGTCAATATCACTAGCGACTGCTACTACTAGTGCGAACTACCACGAGTATAACATCCTTGTTTTCAATTGTTAGCTTAGCGCTGTGATCTACACCAACCCCTGACATCCCGCCGAAAGCATAGCCGCCCTCCCGAGCACGGCACAGGCCGAGGGTCGGAAGCGGAAGTGGGGTACGGAAGAAAACATGGGTCGATCCTCCGTTTTGACCCTGCTGAGTCATCGGACATCACTCACGTAGATAAGACTGTACTCACTGGCTCGTCTATGGGAGAGCGGGCGGGATCCCAAGTTTTCCAGTGGGAATGTGTTGCAGTGAGATGCGAAAGTTGATCATGTACCAGAAACAAAAGTTGCAAGCAGATTTGGCATGAAGGAAAGAGTTCAGAGGGTTTCCATCTCGTGCCTGGTTGTTTGTATTCTCTGTCAACGACGTTGCGGCAGATGGACAAGTCGTTCATTGTGAGCCGGAGGTCGCCAAAAGAGGCCTACGCCGGGATTTCGCAGTCCCGTCTTATGTTGCTCCACACCACCGGCTTCGTTTCGGCCGGTGGACTGCCCCGCTCCTTCGGCCCCAGACCGGCGCTGGCGGCAGCATGCAGCTGACCCTTTACCTCACTTACAGCACCTCAATTCCCATGAATCTCTCTTTCACAAACCCTCATCCTCCCCATGCATGTAGCCAAGTGAGCCCTGCCACTTCCGTGACCCCGCACGCTCTCTCCCTTGCTGGCTACACGGAGGGCGAGCGAGGGGAGAGATCAAGATCACCGTCCTCAGCGTCTCTTTCCAGGACCTTCCCCGCGCTTCCTGCTGCCACCCTCCGGCACACCTAGCCGATCAGACTGTTGCACCCGCCATCGTCATGTCCCCCCTAATTGGGTCCCGTCGCCCGTCTTGACTCGCTTTCTCGTTTACGCCTGCTTCCGTCCTTGGTAGGCGAAGGGCTTTACTCTCTTTGACAAGGACGCTTTGAGATTATAACTTTCCTGTGCAAGGGAAATAAATCAATCTGATCATTTCATCTTATCGCCTATTTGGAGAGCATGTTGTCTCTCCGCCCTCTCCGCCTCCTGGCAGCGCTCGCGTTGAGCGGCACCGTCGGTGCGGAACCCTACAACACCTTCGACGGGCCCGGGTTCCCCGCCTGTCACGACGTGGCGGCGGTCCACGACGCGAGGAGCGTGGACGAGATCCAGTCCATCGTCCGGGTTGCCGCCGCCGCCTGCTGGAAGGTCCACGCCTCGGGCAAGGCGCACAGGTGGCACGACACCATGTGCTCCGACGACCCGGGCACGGTCATCATCCGCACCGAAGGGGTCAACGTCATCTCGGGGTTCGACCTCGCCGCGGGCACCAGGGAGTTGAGGCGTCTCGTAAGGGACGATGGCGACGACGAGTGGCTCTCTGCGTCGACCTCGCTCGGGCTGTTGAGCGTCATCGTGAGGATGAAGTTCAAGATCTACCCCGACTCCAAGGTCTATGTGGATCAGAAAAGGTGAACCTCGGGGCCCTCAGGGCAGGTTGATGTCGGCTGACAGAGGTGCAGGCTGGAATAAAAGGACGTTCTCGATGGTGACATCTACGGCATGATCGCCCGTACGCGACAGCCAACCTCTGGGTAACCAAACCCTCCTTCTCCTTCACACGTCCACGCGTCTTCTAAATCCGAGGCGGAACACCTTCAGTGGTGGCCTTACAAGCGCAAGTTCCACCACCGGTACTACGACCTCGTCCCGACGAACGCCAGCGCCTAGGAGGGCTTCCAGAACACGTTCTCGGTGACGGACCTTGAGGGAACGGCGGAGCGCACGCTCCTCGATAGCGGCCGGTACCTGGCGACATCCAACATGCTCGACTTCCCCAGCTTCCGGCCGACGGTCGGCGACCACACCAGGTTCAACGAACCGTTTTGTGAGTGTCCCCTCACCCTTTGTTTCTCTTCATCCGGATTCCCGACTTTGATAGATGGACCATTCCGGATAAAAAACGCAATGGGATCGGCTTACGAATCTTGAAGAAAAAAAAGACCACAACCTCGCTAGGGTCCTCGTCGACGAGTTGCCTTGCTGCCCGCACTGGACCAAGAACACCAGGGAGGTCTTTACCCCGGCGGCGAAGAAAATCGACCCCGACGTAAGCCCGTGAACCTGCCACTGGTCCAAGGATTGGGGGTTTTTTTTTTGTCCGCTGACACGCAACTTTGTTTCGGCACATTGCGCGCTTCAAGGCCGTGAGGGAGCAGTTCGACCCGAAAGGCATTTTTAGGAGCGTCGTCGGCGAGGCTATCGGTGTCTACTGAGACCGAGACATCAGGTTGGATGGAGAGGGGGGGGGGGTTTGCGAGAGGCGGTTGTATTTTCTAGTTCCCATACTCGACGAGCGAACGATTGACTCTCCATCTACTGAGTTTTGGATTGATTCAGTTCCTTCTGGCACGACAGGTTGCCTTGTATATACGGCAGGTATTCTACGAGACATTTGGACTGGCTCATATATGTGATGATGGCTCTTCTAGTCCATCTCTGTCAGCATGAAACCACAGGGCACCATTACCGAGAATATCAATGAGGCCGGCGGGAGTGACTTCTCTCTACTGACCTCAAAGCCCCATCCTACAGATGCTGCAGCCCACTGATATTCCCTCTATGCTACACAGGCCACCCTATACCTCAATCCCTTTCCACGGGTTTCAGCGTCACCATCAACGGCCCCTTCTCCCACGTGATGTAGCTCTTCTGCACGACCCACTCCTCCATCCCGGGACACAGCTCCATGTCGTAGTGCCAGAGAGTCTTCGCCAGCAGCAGGCGAAGCTCGAGCCACGCGAGGCTGGGCAAGACGGTCATTGGTTAGCAAAGGCGACGTTCCGTTACAAACAGCATCATGCATAACTCTGTGACGAAGAACGGAGGAAAAACAAATATGGGTTGGACCGCGAAGCAATGATACAACGGGAAAGCGAGGGCAAATCAGGGTCCGGGAACAACTCACTTCTTCCCGAGACAGTTCCTCGGGCCGTACGAGAACGGCTCGTGGACGTCTCGCCTGTCGTCCTTCCACTCCGGGTCCTCTGGGTGGAGCCAGCGCTCCGGTACGAACTCGGTCGGCCGGGCCCAGTTGTCCGGGTGCGTGAAGGCGACGTACGGGTTGACTGACACGAGGGTCTGCCGCGCGGAATGTTTAGTCAATGCTCTCCCCCCCCCCCCTGGCCAGCGAACTCGTTTGAAAAAAGGGGGAACAGGAAGGGAAATGAGAAAAGGGAGGTTCACTTACGCCTTCGGGAACCACGTTGCCGCAGATCTCGGCCCCGCCCTTCGGGACAATCCGCGGCAACCCGGCGCCGGCCGGGTTATACAGCCTTAGCCCCTCCATCAGCACGGCCTGTAGATACTCGAGCCCGACGAGCCCGTCGACGCGGATGTCCTCGGCCCGCGCGAATCGCCCGCGGATCTCCCTCACCAGCAGGCCGTACACGCGCGGGTTCCGCAGCAGGTGGAACGTCGTCCCGGAGAGCACCGTCGCCGTCGTCTCGGTGCCAGCGACCATGAAGACGGCGGCGTTGGCGTGCATCTCCCTGACGCTGAGCCCTTTGGTGTCGCCGTCGTCGCCGTCGACTCCTTCGCCGCCCCCGCTCCGACGCAGGACGAAGCTCCAGATGTCGGGCTTCGCGTGGTTCGCCTCGGCGAGGCGGCGGTCGACGAGGCGGCCCGCGTAGTCGGTGTGCTCCTGGGCCTTTTTCTTCAGCGGCGCCGCCGTGACGGCCTGGACCAGCGGGCCCAGCAGGGGGATCTCGAGGAGCACGACGCCCCAGATGACGAACTTGAGCCCGGCGAAGAGGTTGTGGACCCAGGGGATGTAGGCGCCTTTCTGGAGGAGCAGCAACGGCTCGCCAAAGGTGAGGTCGGCCATGATGTCAAAGGTGCAGAAGTTGTACAGGTCCACGATGTTGACCCGTCCGCGGCGGTCATGCCGGCCCATGACCTCGACCATCTGATCGGCGTAGGACGCCAGCAGGGGCTCCTGGGCCTTGAGGGCCGTGTTAGAGAAGGCGTGGGTGAAGATGCGGCGCTGACGCGTGTGGTCCGCCGGCCGGGTTGTCACGATACTGTCGCGGCCAAAGTTCTCGCCGCCGAAGTAGCGCAGGTCCTTGGGCATCTCGGACCGGAGGGGGCGGCCCATGATGTCTTTCCATGCCTGTGCTATTGGCCGGTCAGTTGAGCACAGCGAGATCGGCGGAGGGGGTTACGTAGGCGGTTCACGCACGCTGGATGTAGGAGAGCTCGTTGGGAGCGACGCGGACGGTTCCCTGGTACGTCTTGTGGATTTCGAGTGCTTTGGCGGCGTAGTTGCCCATAAGCATGTGAATGTTCTTGGGTACCGGGCTGAACCGCCAGAGAAGCGGCCCCGGGTAACGGCGTAAGGGGTGGAAGAAGACATTGTATATGCCGATCAGGAAGTACTGTACACACGACAGATATATGAATATCATCAGTTCGATACCACCCTGTACTTCATGGTGGTTGTGAGACATACGTAGGCAAACGTCAGTTCAACAAGGCGAAGAGCAATGGTTCCGTAAGTCGACGCCATGGTGTTTTCGTTAACACGCAGTTTCCCACAGTAAATGTCTATAATCAGAAAATCTAGAGGAATGGAAAAAGATAGATCGTGCCCAGCTGGCCCCCCCTGGTGAGTGGCGGGTTTGTTATCTACCCAAGGGTCCCAGCCGCAACGAATACGAATTCGATGTGATGCGATGGTTCACGGGGGCCAAGACCCAACGGATTTTCCGGATTGGGCCAACTCAAACTTCGCTGCACGGGATTCCCTTGATTTAAGTTGAAGGGGGAGACACACGTCGTGGTTGAAACTCAACCGCTCGGTTCGTTTCAGGAACCGTTTGCCCGGGGCATTTTTGACAGCCAGCCACTCACGAAGGAGATATATATATTTATATAAACGAGTTGGAACCGCGTCGTTCAAGCCATGACCGTGGCCATGATCCTGATTAGACGAAACCTTTGGGGATGTAACTAAACAGCTGAAAAGGGCAGAGACGCGACACGAAGCTGGAGCAAGGGCGAATACTCCGTCGACTCTTGTAAGTTGGCCGTGACGAGTGACATGGGCGTCGCCGTCGTCGCATGTTATGCAGGGAAGTTCCGCCTTCAGTGAGCCTTCACCACCTGCACTGGTACGGTACGAAGTAGGTACGGGGCATGCTTCCGGACAGTACCGTACCTGTAGATTCGCAGCAGCAAACGAAGGAGGAGGGAAGATTCGGATTGAGACTTTGGATCAGTCAGCAATTAGCACACACACACACCTTCATCACCTCAGCTTTATCGATAAGACGATAGGACGCAAGACGTAAGGCGTGATCGATCACGGACAAGCAAGCCCTCCCCCGCCACGGCGTGTACCCGCCGCTCGTCATCGGCATGCCTACGTCACGACCACGCCGGAGCCTCCCTAGCATTCCTCATCGGCCTCCCTCACAGCCCCCATCTGTCTAGCGTCCTCTAATTCGTATTCCAACGGTTGCCAACATTCCAGCAAGCGTTTGAGAGTAAACGAAAATAGCAAAGAAACAATACCAACAGAAGGGAGAGAGAGGGAGAAGAAAAGAAACTCCAGAAACACAACCCAGGCAAGCGCAAGCCCCCCCCCAACCTAGAAAATGGCTCCTATTTTGATTGTCGGCGCCACTCGGGGCCTCGGGGCGTCTCTCACCAAGCAATACGCCGCGGACCCCGCCAACACCGTCTACGGCACGACGCGCTTGAAGGAGGGTCCTGAGGGCTTCCCGGAGAACGTCAAATGGCTCACCGGAGTCGACCTGACCAACTCCAAGGTCGGCGAGACCATTGCTAGCCAGCTGAGTAGTGGTGGTTCTAAGCCGCTGTCGACCGTGGTAAGTCCCTCGCCCCCCTCGCCCCTTCATACACCCACACGGAACTCATCGGGGCGGCCCAATCGTCTAACTCAGCACACCACCCCCCTCGGCAGATCATCACGGCGGGCTACTTCGCGACCGAGGACTTCAGCGCCGACAAGGGCCCGGACTGGGCCGAAGAGCAGCGCATGTACACGACGAGCTCCATCGCGCCCGTGTTTGTCGTCCACGCGCTCGCGCACGCCGGCCTTCTCCAGGGGGGCTCCAGGGTCGTGCTCGTCTCGTCCGAGTCCGGGAGCATCACCCTCCGCCACGAGAAGGAGGGCGGCGGCAACTACGCCCACCACGCCTCCAAAGCCGCCCTGAACATGGTCGGCAAGCTGCTGAGCCTCGACCTCAAGGAAAAGGGCGTCGTCGTCAGCATCGTCCACCCGGGCTTCATGCGGACCGAGATGACCAAGGGCGTGGGCTTTGACAAGTACTGGGACGACGGCGGTGGTGAGTGCTTGTTGCTCTGTCTCCGCGGTGAATGGATCGCTGACATCCGTGTGTGTCCGCGCCGCAGCCGTCACTCCCGACGAAGCGGCCGAGAGTCTCATCAAGTGGGCGTCACAGCTCGACATGTCCAAGACCGGCGAGTATTGGGCGCCGAGAGGCCCGGGTAAGTGCCGACGTTGTGGTTGCACTTTTTTGAAGGGGGGACAAGACATGGACTGACATTCGCCAGGCGATATTGGCACGGCCGAGCCCGTGCTGGGCAAGGGGCTCTCGACGCCTCTGCATCTTCCTTGGTGATTGCTGATCGCTCGAGAGGTTCTAGCCGGCCTCGGCGAAGTATGAGATGCGGTTGTAAAGTGGCCTTTTTTTTTTGAATTTTTTTTTTTTTGAACCGGGTCCGGATGAAATCCACAGCGGAACAAGCGATGGCTAGAACGCCTGTCTATCATGGTTCGGACCGGGGGTGTTTCGTGCGAGAAGTCGAGAAATCTGTGTAGGCTTCATGGGTGTTGAGTCGGGCTTTGGTGGTGTTTTTTTTCCTTTCGGAAGGGGGCTGGCCCGTGGGCGTGCATGGCATACCGCCTATTTCCCGTGCCACACATTGTCCCGCTCACAGGGAGCAAATCAACGGGCAGTTGTGGTAGCTCAACGGCGTCAAGAGGCGGCTCATGTGTCCAACGCCGCAAATGAGACGAGCGACCCTTCTTAATTGCATCCCCGCAGTTCCCGTGGCCAGGGTATATGGAGCCAGCTGAGCACTGACGGCGACAGCAACTAGCTGTCCACTAGAAGTGGCCGGGATGCTGTGATCATGGGGGAAAGCAGGAGATAGAGGGGTGGGCTGGTGGTCGCAATCGCTTTCGTTGCACAGGACTGCATTAGCGATGGGGACAGTGAGAGATTCGTACTGCCCAAAAGCCAAAATGCAATCTCTCTCAACACATCGCGCGGGCCAATCTACGCTTCGTTCGGTCGGCTTCTCCCCTGCTGATCGTTTTGCGGATCATTTACGGCAGACCGCAGCTGTCGATATTAATCAAAGCCTCCCCCCTCCACAATCATATGCTCAAATGAAGATAATGAACAAGATTCGTCGAAAGATTTTTTTTGATCTAGCTCCAATGCTCTTAGTCCATTAAAATGCTCGCTTACGTTTCAGATTGGCGACGTGAGCCTGGAGAGGCTGGGATGACGCTGCTTTTTACTCCGTACATCTTGTTCAACGGGGCACCACAACGACGGAGGTGGCTCCCCGATCCGATCACGAAGCGAAAGGTGTGAGTGAGATGACGAGAAGCATCGCGGAAAGTAGAAAAGGGTGCCTCTGGGGCACACCGTCGCTGTGGCTGTCGATGTCACTACCGCCACCAGTCTGTCAAGTAGCAAGCGTCAGAGGTATTTGGCGCGCGTCCTCCAAGTCGTCTTGGTTACTTCCTCGAGCCTTTTCGAATTTGCCTGCACGTTGCTAGCCAGCTGAAGATTGACTGACATGCCAGTGGTATGCGAGGAGGGGTGGGAGCTGGTGGCCGATCAAACCAGATCGCCAGCGGCTGAGATTGGAGGGCCTCTTGTGTGTCTCCCTCGCTGGGGAGAGGGAACAGCGAGTACAATGCCCGTTTGGTGTCCTGTCCGAAGCTTGGCAGGGCAAATCGGCATGCTCCTCTACGCTTATTGCTGAGTGAGTGCCAGCGTCGATCTCGACTCGGCTCCTGCAAACACCCAAGTTACAACGTGCATTCGCCCGCTAAAACAAAGCGGGTCCGTTTCTTCTCTCGATGGCGATGATGGCGGGCAGCGGTTGTTTGCGCTCGGATGATAGCTGAGATCGAGCGACCAACCGAATTGTCCGATGCAGAGCAGCTATTGGGCGCCACCGAGATGGCTGGGCCTTGTGGGGGGGGAGGGGGTTGCGGCCGAGGGACTGGAAACGTCACGGGTCTGGCGGGAGACCAGACCCAAGTGCGTGTGCAGTGCGCACCGACGACGAAAAGAGCGGTATTGCTGCCGCAGTTGGTGGCGTTTCGAGGCTGATTGATGGTAATGAACGAGGAGGGCGCTCTCGAGTCTCGACTTTTGGACGCCTGCCGCTGTTCGACCTGCTATCCGGGCTAATGACATCCAAAGCGTTCTCCTGCACCCCATGTTTGCTTGGCGCAGCGAGATGACCGGGGTGCCCAACACGAGGTTGCAATCCCAGCACTTGAGATGGGGGCGACAACCTAGGGCCCTGTGCTACCATTTGATTCTTCTGATTCTCATCTCCAAGATACAGACTCCATACCTTAGTTGCTCAAGTTGCCAGGGACTGGGTGGACGTAGAGCTAGCCCCATCTATCATTTTGGTACCGAGGGGGAAAACAAGGAGGTGCCATGACCATATGGACCGCCGAGCTCTCTGTAGACTGTCGAATGTGCCTGTCCGAAGACGGACGGAGGCTTCGGGAGAAATACGGTTCTGTTACGTAGGTAGCGTTAGCCTCCGATGCTCCGTTCAAAGGGGAAGAAAAGAAAGAAATCCGGACCAGGAAGCCGTGGGCCTTAGTGGAGGGGCACATAATTAGGCACCGGTAGATTGACTGGTGCCAGGTACATGCCACAAGGTTTTTGACAGTCTACAGACGCGCGAGCCAAGGAAGGCCCGTCGGTTGTAGCCGGCGCGTGCATAAGTATAAGGTCTGATGGGATGCATTGTCGGTCAGATGGCTCCAGCGCCAAACGGGGGGGGCTCCCATCTGTTTTTGCGCCGTTGTCCGTTTCGATCTCGTTGGTATTCTCGTCTGGTAGACCCGAGTGTCGGACGTTCGGTGCTGCCGCAGACAATAACGACAGCAGCAGGAGGTCAGGTCGTTCGTCGTCTTGTTCTGCGGAACTCCATCGGAGGCAAGTCTGTGCACACGGCACCCTGTCGTTCCATCCCTCATCGCTCATCCGCCCATTTGTTGAGCTGCCCTGGTTAGTGTGAAGTGTGCATGCTATGTGCGTACGCATAGTGTACTGCTCTGTGGGATTATTAGGGGTCCTGAGGGGGTGTCATCGGCACGTCTTGTCAGCACCCCGGTCAGCCGAGGACCATCACTCCCGCGTTGGTCATTGTTAGTGTATCGCGACCCCATGCCACGATACTCGTTCCAGTGTAGAGCGGCAGAGATGCAGAGCGACGGTGGGCACGTTCTGTTTGAAGCTTGGTACGAAATCTGGGTCGACGGCACCCGAGAGATTATGATTGCGCGCGAGGCCCCGGTGCCGTGTCCTGTGTTTCTTGTGTTTCCTGTGCCCTGTGCTTGGGTCCTGGCCGTGGCAGTAGCCGAATCCAGCTAGGTGCTAAGCAGAGGCTAGCCAATGTTCATGAGGCGAGGCATCCGTCAGGTAAAGAGAAAATGAAGTCAAGTGAGGTATCCGTAGTGCCAAACCCTTGGGCTCCATCCAAAAGGCGAGGTCGATGTGCGAGGTCGAAATTAGGTCGTGGCCCAGATCCATCCATCCTCACCCAGGCATTAGACCCGGCTTCAGCTAATGAGGTCCCGGTTCAGGTGTAGCTGGCAGATGATTGATTGATTTATGCTCTTCTTTTTGATAGGATGGGATGCATAGGATAGGATGGGGTAGGAGAGGACATGACAGGAGGGGATAACATGGGATGGGATGGGATGGATGGGATGCCCAAATTGGGGAGAGGAGGCGATCGGAACGGGTGGAATGCGCGGGGATCCGGACTGGACGGGACGGCGTGTCGTTACTCGTTATTCGTTCTTGTTACTAGTTAGCATCTTTCTTTCGGCCTCGTCCTCGTTTCTGTTTTCTACTTCCTCTTCTCTTTTTCTGCGGCATACCTATCACCTACCTCTTCCTTCCCTCTTCTTTCCTGCCCCTGCCAAAGGAAACCACCACCATTCAACACTAATAACCCATCGCTCTTGCATACTCAGCTTGTGCCTGCTGCTCCCGCCTCGCCCTGCCTCGCCCTTACCCCTTCGCTTTCCTTCCTCTCTCGACGGCTACGACTTGTCAGGTGTTGGTTCCTTCTTTCTTTGTGCCTTCCACAGCCCTTCCCCTTTATTCGTTCCTACAACGGGAAGTCGTGCGGTTCGCCTCCAGCTGGCAGCCTCCCTAAGGCTCTCATAAGGCACCTCCCACATCGACGACAGTACCGCCCTCCCGTCAGACTTCCCTCGCTTCTCCCCCCCTTCGCGGCCAAACATCCCCATTCTCGGGCTGAATTCGATTCGACTGCGTCCCCCCCACCGGCCATCATCTTCTTTACCAGGCCTGGGAGCCCTTCGTCTTTCACTTTGACCGACTTGTCGTCCGTTTTCTCTCGCCAACTCCCTCTTGAGCTTCGTTTCAATCCGACGTCACATTTAATGTTCCAAACCCATACCCCCCGCATTCTCTAAGCATCCAAACACGACTAGCAACAGCGACAACATCCAAGCAGAACACGTTCTTTACCGATAGGAACCATCCAGTCAGTACAAACACCGTCACCTCGACCAAGGCAACGCGACACACGTCCCGCGCTCCGACCATTGCCATCTTCGGAGTCGAGAAGGGAGAAAAGAACCGGTCCCAACGGAACACATCCGACACGCCAACCCATCCTAGTCACCCCTCGCCCGTACCGAGACAAAGTTGCTCACGTCGCAACCTCGTTGGATCCTTCGTCCGACGTGACCTGGCCAAAGCGACCAAGAAGTTGGGTCAACCCGCGTCCGTGTTGCAACGCACCTCGCCCGTGTCACACAGGCCAGACAGACTGATACCAGGCCCACTGATCCATTGTGCGCTACAAGCTGTCAAACGCGATACTCTAGATCCTTCTCGCCGTGTCGCTGTTCCATAAGTTTGGGGTACCGATCAGCGACATACTAATAGGCCAAATCACCCCAAACGAAACAGAGCGGCGTCGCTTGCCTGCAATCAGTATAAGAGCACAATCAGTTGGCAGGGGAAAAGAAAGCAACGCAAGGAGGAAAAGACGAAAAGGAAAACCCCCAAGGTGAGTCTGCACTTCCCTTTTCGGCCCACTCATACCGCTGTTGCTTGGCCATGCCGCTGGTCGCGCGTTCGTCCATTCAACGGCATCACCCACCGGCCAGCCACCCTTTGCAAATCCCCGATCCCCAGTCCTGTCCGAAATCAAGCAGCCAAACCCCTTCAACCTCGCTCGGCGCTGCGTGGACCCTAGATCCACCACTCTACTACCCGGAATTCCTAGCCATACCACTCGCTTCCCAGCAGTCCAGCAATTTCCCCCTGAATTGGCCCCAAACCCGATATTCCATCAGTCCCCCCCCCGGCCGACCCGAATCAACCCAAACCAAAAGCCAGTGTGTTTGTGTTTTTTTATAGCTGACATTAACCAGACCAGACAGAAAAAGCGCAACTCGTAGCTGTTTGTGCACCACAAACCAGACAGTCGCGCATTGCCGATTATTGGCGAGGTTTCTCGATATCTCCAATTCGCCCCCTTTTTTTCCTTTTCCTCCCACCGACCATCGGTACCACTACTACACGACCCACGTTCACCCAAGTCGACAGCTTCCGACCGCCATCTCTACCGTTGATTGCTTGCGCCGCACACAACGCACAGTGACCTGCCGAAGAACCGTCCCCTGTCGTGTTCAGCGTCCCTGCAGCGAGGCATGACGCTAGGAGCGTGCATCTAGCAACCAAAGAAGAATCCAGCTCGGCAGCAACGCTCTCTCTCTCTCATCGCTCCCTCATCCGCCGGTCGGCCAGGTCCCTCCCCTTTTTTTTTTTGCGGAAGAAAAGGCCGATCCCTCGACTTTGGATACGACGCGCCTGTCCATCCTCATTATCCATAATCCCTTCCCTCCTGCCACGGTAACCCGGGTACACCACTCCATTCTACTCTTGGTCACAAACCACAACCAAAATGTCAAAGGCACAATCAACACAGCCAGGTAAGCCAAGCATTGAACACCGGTTTGATATGGATATGCGGCCGGCATGTCCTATCCTACCTTACTTGCGCCCTCTTCCCACCCACCCCTTTCCATGCCTGTCTACCACCATCTTCCCGGGTTTATCACACCCCTTTTGACTTTTCCCTTGTCCAACGGGAAGAGAGCCGTCCTTCTCACGGATTGCACTGCCGCCCAAGCAAACGCAAGCACGGCGCCCACTCCACCCAATTGTCGAACCTGTTGTGTCATGTATACCTCCCTCATGTTTCACATCCCTTCCCACCCCCTCGCCGTCATCCGCATGCACGGGGCCGTCTTTGCCTCTCTTTTCCTTATTGTCGAGGTGCTGACTTTACTTCCTTGGAACAGGCCATCAACCTAGCAGGTCTGCTGGTGCTGACTTGACGCTTAATCTCTCTTCCAACAACCCCTTTCGCAACCGCGCTGCCTCCCCACTCCTCTCCGGCGCTACCTACAGCAATACCACCTCGCCTGCTTCGCCTTTTGACGACCCTCCTCCTCGACCTGTCTCTCGCAACCCGTTCCTTGATCCATCATTTTCGTCTAGTCAACCAAATCTGATCGGAGTAGGCAATATGGCACCACCGTTCGACACCAAGGCATCGCCTACCGCCGAGGAGCTGTTTGTACGTGCCCTCAACGACCCCTCAATTGAGACAGCCTTTGTCGGCTGCCGCGCGTACCATCTGGAAGGGGCCAGAGTTTACTGACTTTTCCATCGCACAGGACGGCCTGACAATCAACGATCAGAAGCAATCGCGCCCCGATGGAGGACGACCCTCGACAAACCGCCCGCCTGGCCAGCCTGGACGCGAAAATATACCTCCTGGCCGTCGCGGTCCCCCGCCCCCCGGGCACCGCCCGTCGAGATCCCAGGAGGAGGCGATGAGACAGCGACGCATGCAAGGTGGCAGCAATGGCGGACCCCCCCGACCGGCCGGAGCGCCGGCATCGCCCCAACGCCGACCCCAGGAACGCCGTCCGCGTAGGAACTCGGATTCGTCGGTCCTCATTGACATTGAGAAGCCTCTCACTGAGGAAGAGAAGAAGGCCAAGGATGCCAGACGTCGTGAAAGAGAGCGCCGCGCCCGGGAAGGAAAGGATAAGGACCCCAAGGATAAGGACCCCAAGAAGCCCAGCCGCAGGCTCGACATCATTGATCAATTGGATGCCACCAGCATCTACGGTACAGGATGTAGGTTTGCCTCTTTCGCCCCAGTCATGCTCGTATGCTGATGAGTCCAGTGTTCCACCACGATGGCCCCTTTGACGCCGCGAACCCGCATCGTAATCGCAAGGGCAGCCGCCGCGCACCTATGCATGCCTTTGCTAAGGACTCATTGAACATGTCATTGGGCGGCTCTGGTCCCCTCAACAAGCGGCCCGATCACGCCACATTCCTGGGCAACAACGATGGCGACGCATCCGCGGACTTCGCCACCGCTGCTGCAAGGAACGCGGAGCGAAAAGCCGACCCGGCCGTGTTCGACCCCAGAGCTCGCGGCTCCATCATCTACGGCGAAGAGTCGATGGGCCTTGGCGCCTCGACATTCCTCGAGGGCACCCCTGCAGCTCGTGCGGCGATTCAACGCACTCAGGCCGAGCAAGCCCAACAGGCCGCCTCAGAGGGTCTCGGAAGGAGCAAGTCAATTGCTCAACGTATCCGCGGCATCAAAAGAGAACCACGCGAGTATGGTCCCTCGGGCCGCATCACCAACCCCGAGGGTGCCTACACATCGCGTAGATCTCCCGACGGTAACGGTCCTTCCTCCAGCATCTCATACACGGGCGAGCGAAACCCCTTCTTCTCAGAGTATGGGAAGGAGCCAGAGACCATTTCAGTCAGACGCAACGGCGCCAGGTCGCCCGGCTCGCCGCCGCCCGTTCCTCGACGGGGCTCCGCTAATGGCTTGGAGCGCCGTGCTACGGCGGATGCCACTTCGCCGACCGATGACGGACCTAGCAAGCCTTCTGGAGGCTTCCTTGCCAGAGTCAAGAGTCTGAAGGGTGGCCGAAGACGCCAGGTCTCGGATGCTATGGCACCACCCCCAGCGCCTGGAACTGCCGCCTAGTGGAGACGCAGGACTTAGGAAGCTGGACATGAGCTCATGGAGTCTCGTCGTAAGCCACCTGGAGGAGGCAGATGCCAGCAACAGTCCTCCAAGAAACAGCCCTTGTGTCATTGAAAGGGCCTTGCGACAAGGCACCTGGCTGCAGAGGAGAGTAACAAGTCGCACTGGCTTTCCCGAATAATGTGAACCTATTTACGACCAGGTTACGTTGCAAGCGTCAGTTCTACACTTCGTACAGCAACGCATTAGGCAGCCTGGCCGCTATTGCTTTCTGGATCGCTCAGGGGAAATTATAAAGAAAGGGGTTGGAAGTTTGAATTGCGTTGGGGTGGCTCTTGGAGAAGTCATCAGGACAAAGACTTCTATGATGGCCAGGACAGGGCAGCCGCACGTGAGCGCCTGGTTTGTTATCACTGCTTAACAAAGTGATACCTTTCCTGTGAATAATGTTATTTCGTTTAAGGGGGACAAGCCTCCTATTGTGCCTTTTTTTCTTGCTACCCATAGGCCGGCAGAAGCACGCCGCACCACACAGAAGGGGAAAACATAGAGCAAGCAACAACAGTCCGTCGGCAGATTGTTAGGAGATAGCTTTAGCAAGAATACAAATTAAGACCAATGTCCTAAACCAGTTGATTACTGAATCTCAGTGATGTGCGCATGCGTGGTAATTATGGAACAAGAGATCAGCTTAATTACATGGTAGAAACCAGGTTTCTTTGGTGATTTGGTGAAGTCTGGATGGACGGGCAAGGAGCAAGCACAGGTGACATCCATGCAAGATAAGAGGGATGATGTCACTGAGGCTGCTGACTAGGCCTCCTGGATGACTGTGTGGCTTAAGGGAAAGAGACATTGGTAGGGAATGTGGATTATGTAACCCCCGGTCACCCAACCCGAAACTGCCTCACTTTCAACAGCTTGGTCAGGTGACTTCGCGATACCCTCCTGCCCTGCTGGCTATTATTCTTGGACGCGGAGGCATCCGCGCCATCGACTTGGTCACATACAAGGTGGTGGAATTTTTCTGACGACGATTGAAATGCCACGACCGACAAATCAGGTACTGTCGGCTTTCACTCACAGACGCATGCAGACGGCGCTGTCAAGCGATTTAGAGGTCAGAGAGAAGAAGTGAAGAAGGAGGAAAAGCAAAAGCAAGTTCAAAAGGGAAACCAATGGCTAACGACGTCTTTCCGGCGTCGCAGGCGAGTTCGCATTTTCCGCTAGAACCGGTATCCGCCGCAGTGCTGTGCCGTCGTGAGACGAAGCGGCGGGATGCGATGAGAGCGAGGGGCGCCGTGAGGGTCGGGTGCCGGGAGTTGGACGAGGAGGTCCTCCTCATGGGCGGTTTCGAGAGGGGCAACGTGGTCGGTATCAGTTCCGAGAGCGAGCAGATGGGACTCTTGGTGAGCTTTCCTAGACCTGGGAACCCGAAACGACGCATGTAATGGCTTGGCGCGGCTGCTGACTTGGTCGCTATTTCAAGATGTCCTTGCAGACATTGGCGAACACGCTTTGTGATCAAGGCGGCGGCGTTGGCACTGTGGGAGCAAGCACGAAGACGAGGGCGAGGGCGATGATTGTCACGACGCAGCCACCTGCTGCCATCCTCCCGGCGCTGAGGGATGCAATTAGGGCCGAGCTCGGTGTGCAAGGGACCGCCGAGGCGGAGGTGAAGGGCTTGCTGAAGAACTGCCTGGAGAGAGTATCGGTGTCGAGGGTGTTCGACCTGGAGGGGCTGTGGGAGGTCTTGGGGGATCTGGATATCCCTCCCGCGAGCTCGGGTGCGGAGGCACCGTCTGTCCCCGAGCAGCGGCAACAGCAGCAGCCGGATGAAAAGAAGCAAACAAGTGAGGCGGTTCACGTCCCGGAACCCTCGACGGAGTCACCAATGCCATCGGCGCCGGAGGAACAGCCGGAGACAATCGTGCTACCGGAGCTGAAACCGCCAAGGCCTACCAGGACCGAGATCGCCGACAGCGACGCAGAGGATTTCTTGTCGTCCGCGTCGTCATCGAGCGAGTTGTCGCCGCCGCCTTCCTCAATCCGGTCTCCGACGCCGTACATGGAAGTGGAATCTCCCAAACAGGCGACCTCACAAGAGAACATCCAGGAAGTGATCCAAGAAGTAGAACAAGAGCGGGTTCAAGAGGAGTCTCAAGAGGAACCCCTAGAGCAGAACAAGAGCCACCCCCGAGGAGAGGAGCCGAAAGAACCAAATCTACCTGACATTATCCTCATCACGCACTTCCACAGCCTCATGACGGCCCTTTTCACGCACCGCAACCGGCAATCCGCGCACGCCTCGTTGCAGCTCCTCTCCTCACACCTGCGGTACTTGGCGCGGAGTCTCCCGAGCAGCCCGTTGATCATGCTTCTCAACAGCACGAGCTCGTCAAAAGAGACGTCGAAGTCTGCGAATCTTGAGGACAATTCTGCGCAGCCGATGCCGCCGCCACCGCCTCCGAACTACGGCGGAAATGCCGGTGGCAGTGGTAACAAGCCGCTTGATCCGACCCTCCGGTCGATATTCAACCCGCCACCACTGAACGTGGCGGGCTACTACGGCGGCAGCCAGGCGGCGTCGCGACGGAATAAGCCGACGTTCGGGCTGGTGTTTTCGCAGCTTTTGGACATGCATCTCCTGTGCACGAGGGTCCCGAGGGATAAAGAGGATTCCGAGAAGCTGTATGCTTCCGTGCCTGAACGTGGGCCAGGCGTCGGTGGCAGAGAAGATGCTACCGAGGTCCCGGGACCGGTGAGGTATGTTTGGGTTATCGAGGTCCTCCTTGACGAGAACGGTGTCTGGGAAGGGGGCAGCTCTGCCGGTGCTGTTGGCAAGGCGAGGCAGGGAAGGGAGCAGAGGTGGGCGGCTGTCGATGTCAGAGGCGGCAGGGTGGTTGACGCGTTCGAGACCGTCGTGGAGAGGGTCGCGGAGGTGAGAGTTGTTGGTGGGTTCGGAGGGCCGCGGGTCTGAACCGGGGAATCTTTTTTCACACGACATGACACGATACGACACGCCACATTGAAACTACGAAAATTGTGACATTTGCGGGACGAGAGTCATGTTCAATGATAAAGCCAGGCGAATGGAGAAGAGCATCGTCAATATCCCACGGCCTTGGCGATGTCTGGACCCAACCTTGTGCGATGAGCTGACGGCCACCTTGTTGTCCCGGGAGCCACGGAGGAGTTGGCTGAAGAAGTCGTCCAACCAGTCAGAAGCTCCATCGTCGCTACCAAGAAACATTGTGGAACAAAGCCCCAGGGATGAGAAACGCAAGAGCCGCGAGCTGCGATGTAAGTCGCCTCCCGGGGATGCGGACCCTGATGGCCCCCCTCCGCCTGGCGGCGTCTTACAAGCCCCCTGGGGGGAGAACCTCTTTGAATCCATACCAAGACAGAATCCGCCCCCATCCACATCTGAATCCTTAAGAAAATCTAGACGTGAAAGAAGAAAGAAGTGAAAAAGAGTTCTCTCGGTTACGCTCTGTCCTCCATCAGGGTTGATGTGTCTCGTCCCCCATTCATAAATAAGCCTCTGTGAAGAAAGCAAACGAACTCCCATGGAACGTCGAGTTCACGTATATTTTAATACATCTTCGACCCTCCGCCGCACCCTCGCTTCGAAGCTGCTAAATCACGTCCGTTCTTCGACGTCTTGGGAAACCGATACTGGATCTGAGGGTACCGAGGTCATGAGGCCGAGTCGTCTTTTGTCCATCGCGGCTGTGGCTGCTTCGGCAGCCGAAGCAACCGTGCTGCCCGAGGATTCGGTTCAGGAGCAGGGGCCAATGAAGATGGACGTAAAGGGCTCGGGAGATTTGATCTGGGAAGGGTTACCGACGCGGGACTCTGTCAGCGGGGCCGTGCTAGGTGCTATCGGCGCCGGGACACGTCTGGGCAGATGGGCAGTGGGATACTCTGACCGCGACGGGGCGGTGGAGATCAAGACTACGATCGATGCTCCACAGCAAGCCGGTGATGCCCCGAGGCCGGATCAAAATGGAGAAACGGACGAGCCGACAAACATGAGCGTCATCGACATCATCCGGCAGAGCGACCGAGCGACATACTTTTCCAAGCTTTTGGAGTCGTACGACAAGCTCCGAAGGATGCTCGAAGACGGGAGCCGGGAGTTCACCGTCTTTGTGCCCACCGACGAGGCATTCCGGGCGCTCGAGGGGTTCGAGAGGAGCGGGGGCGCGCTGCTGGGGGAGATGCTCGAGTACCACGTCGTCGAGGGCCGGCATACCGCCGACGGACTCCGCGGGGCGGGAACCCTTGCGACGGTCCTCGAAGAGTACGACCTCGGCGGCCGGCGGCAGAGGTTGAGGATTGGGGTCGGGTTGCTGGGGCTCGAGGTGAACCTTTACGGCCGGGTTGTTGGCCAATCTGTGAGTCAGTCGAGTTTTCTTTTTCTTCTTTTTTTTCTTCTTCTTTTTTTCACGTTTTCTTTCCAACATAGAGATGTACCGACGAATGATTACGCTGACATGGTTCTCACGCACAGAAAGAAGGGAGAGACGGGATGGTGCACTACCTCGACGGAGTCCTCGTACCGCCGCCGCGGTGCGCCACGCTCGCCGAGGCGTTGCCGGGGCGGCTGGGGACGTTTTCGCGGGCGCTGGGGAGGACCGAGTTGGGCATGGAGGGTGAGTCGCGGCGCGGCGGCAGCGTGACGCTTTTTGCGCCGTCGGATGAGGCGTGGGAGGAGACACTGAGCGGCGAGGGCCGACGGTTCCTATTTTCCAGGGAGGGGACGGCGTGGCTGCGGGCGCTGGTGAGGTATCACGTCGTCGAGGGGGCGGTGTACATGGGCGGGGGTGCTAGGGGAGAGGATGGAAGGGGCAGCAGGGAGGTCCGGAATCTGCTGGGGGACAAAGTCTCGGTGGAGGTTGATGGGCCGGAGGGGGCGGGTGTGGTGCGGGTGGACGGGGTGGCGGTCTCAGTGAGGGACGTGCCGGCGCGGGACGGGGTTCTGCACGTCCTGGACGGCGTGCTTCTCCCGCCGGCGCCGGGGGCAGAGACTGGGGTGGCGGGCGGGCGCCGCGGTCGGGTCAGCGTCGAGGGGCTCAAGGCGCGGCTGGGCCGGTTCGTGAAAGAGGCGGACGGGGTCGAGAGCGAGGAGCTGTAGGACGGGCGCGTGTTGGAGTATTTCGAGGCGGTGATGAAGACATAACGTAGGTTTCTATGAGACATGAATGAATGAACGGCCGAGAGCCGGGTGCTTTTGTTGAATGTGGAAACCCGAGACCCAGGGTCGGATACTGGGCTGTCCAGCTTAGCTGAGATGTGACCGAACGTGTGCATACGGGCGGAATCTCACGCGTGCTATAAATATCGCATGGGTCAATGCCTGATGGCGTCAATAACTTATACGGGATGGCAAGCACAGTCTCTCTATTCGTCATCCGTTGTCATCGGGCCTGAAGCGGAGAGTATACCAGAAGAGGCAAGGCATCATGTGCCGTGGTTCCCGCCAGAATCAAACCGTGAACTTTCGCATCACCACACGTCCCCCGCAAGAGAGGGAAAGAGTATGATCAGTACGACGTTATCACCAAGCTGAACTATGGGTACGATGAAGTTTGTCATCTGCTGCGATGCGGGAGGGTCGAGGACGAATTTGGCATATGGGTTCTCGTAGCCCTACCCAACTGGGCCCTCCCTCCACCCCTCACTCACGATTCGATACTGTGGGCAGGTCCACAAGGGGTCTGTCAATCGTGATGAAGGTTGACCTTGGCGAGGAGGAGGAGGAGGAGGAGGACGACGACGACGACGACGACAATGGACGACGACAACGGACGACGACAACGGACGACGCAAGCACTCACTTAGCAGACCGCTAGAGGCATCGTCTGACGTTTGACAGCCCTCGGGCGGTGAGCATCTCTTCTTTTCCTTTTTTTCCTACTAAGCAATGCGCCCAATGTAAACCGGGTTCCTTCCCTCCCACCCGGAACTCAGACAGCAGCAGGGGGAACGAGGGGACAGAGAGGGAAAACGCCACTGCAGATAAGGCGAGGGGGCTCGATGATGCTGCAGATCGTTTGCTCGGAGCGACAAATCGGGCAGGTTTCACATTCAGGGCGAAGAGAGATACATACGTGCCAAACGGACACCGAGTCGGGAGGACGAAGAAGCGGAAGCGGAAGCGGAAGGGAGAGCTCTGGCGGAGGGGGAAGGGGTATGAGCTCCAGGCCGCCGGCGGCACTGGTGTGGGGCCGGATTGTCCCTGCAGCCCAGCCACTCAGAATGCCATCCCCCCTGTCGCTTGGTGGCAGCGTGACGTGGGGCCATCCTTGTTCCTGGTATTCTTGAGGTTAAAAAACAAATGACACTTCTTGCTTCCCACCATCGGTCGGCTTGTCAGGCACCAAACACAATCCCAAAGAATACGTTTGAGAGGGTCTTGAGGCGGCAGTGGTGGCGGCTGTGGTGATGCGAAAAATGTCGTCGACCCGTTGGGCCTTTTTAGGTTTGAGGAGGGGAGGGGGGAGATGGCTGCAAGGACAGCTGGTACTGCAGGATACGTAAACCCTGGTCCCCGGGGGCCTCTCGATAAGTCGGCCGGGTACGAGGATACAAAGACGGGATGAACGGCTGCCTTCTTCAGTACCTACGGGAGTGTAGTTTTATTGAAGTTCTTGGAAAGACTGAAAACGCTCTTTCCCCTTCTTTCTCTTTTCTTTTTTTTTTTTTTTGCTTCTAAATGAAACAAACATAGAAGAAGCCTGGTCAGTCCCCTGCCTCTCGTTCCTGCATACGGTGGTTACGGGGCCTGTCGTCGGCCGGGGGGTGGGTCTCTCGTCTCGGTGGGGATTCTCGGTGGCTGGGGGAGTTGCAGCGCCGTCTCCCTCCCAACCTCCGACTTCCATCGCACACAACACACACACACACACAAACACACACCAACGCCGACTCGCATCGCCAGTCCCCCCGGTCACCAGTCACCAGTCACCAGTCATCAGTTGCCAACCCCAGATGAGGATGCATCGGCCTTCTCCTTCCCAACCACTTGCAATTTGCATCGGGCGGCAAACAGCAAAACCCTCACCACCGCCCGCCCGCCCGCCCAACGATGCATAGCCCTCCGTCCATCCATCATCCCTCCTCCTTCTCGTTCCCCCTTCAGCGTTATGCATCCTTTTCATTGCAGATATCTTCCATCGTCTCTCTAATTGGCCCACCACCGGTTTTCCGAGTGGAGGCTCACGCGCCGCATCTGGTAGATTCTCGCTCCCAAACAACGAACATCCCGCCAAAGACCGAAGGAACGAGGGAGTCATGTATCCCGACACCGCCCACCCCGACGACGCCTTCGTGCAACAACGGCAACAACGTAAGTCTTCATCCTGCATCGCAGCCTGATTTCCCTTTTCTCCATCTCTTCTTCATCCATCCATCCATCCATCCATCCATCCCCATGCACAATCTTTTCTCCTCCTCTTACACACTCCATCCTTCTCATCACCACCACCACCACCACCACCGTCCTCATCACCTCCAGCCCCTATCACATTCACACACGCTCTTCTCCCAACTCTGATTCGCAGTACTGACGGCCTCAACTCAGGCGGCCAATACCCTCCTCAGTTCTGGTCCGCAAGGACGCCATCACAGCAGTCGTCCACCCCAAACACCCTCCGTCCTCACCACGCAACAACGCAACATTATGCGGATCGCCTAGACGAACAAGACTCCAGCCCCCAGGAATCTCTCTCCCCGCCGCCCGACTTCGTCCCTGTCGCACCCTTGCCACCCTCGCAACAGCAGCAGCAGCAGCAGCAGCAACAGCCGCAACATCAACACGACACCTACCACCACCCGGAGCAGAACCTCCCTGCTCCCGTCGTCATCGGCAGCATGTTCCACTCCCAGGACCCTTACGTCTCTCAACCCGCCGTCCGCTTCAACGAGGCCCAGCTCGCCATGGACGAGGTCACGAACCGCGTCCGCGGCAAGGGCTTCCGCGACGAGCTCACCATCGCCGCCAACGGCTCCGTCACCCCGGGCGTCGACGACACCCCTTACCTCCGCTACGCCCTCGAGGCCCTGACCCGAGAGCACGGTCACAACTTCTCCCCGCCCTCCAGCGTGCCCTCTCCGGCCGAGAACACCGGCTACTACCGCGTCGCCGGCTACCTCCCGGACAACCTTCAGAGCCCCCAGATCAGCGGCGACCCTGAAGTCGGTTTCACCCCCATGGTGCCCGTTCCGAGCCACGCCCGGGACTCGCTCCGTCCCGAGTCCCACGCCGGCGAGCGCCCTTCCATGTCACTGGGCACCCGCATAATCTCCATGTCGCCGCCGCACTCCGCCGACTCCAGGTATCACCACCTTCAGCAGGACCAGGACAAGGCCCACGCCGCCGCCGCCGCCGCTGAATCCGCGCCCAAGTGGCTGCCCATCAGCGAGAAGGAGAGCGTCTTCCCCGGCATGACGAAGCTCGACACCATCGACGAGGATCGCGTCAGATTCCCCCGCCTGACATACGTGCCCGCCATCCTCAGGCTGCCCTCCATGATGGCCCTCGCCGCGCTGTGCGTCGCCATGATCGCCTGCCTCGTCGTCTCCGTCATCTACTCCCCCGTCCGGCCCGGCCTGCTGACCTACGGCGAGACTATCTACAGCGTAAAGTACTTCCTCTTCCGCCTGCTGCCGCAGATCCTCGCCGCCGCCATCTTCGTCTACGCGCAGTGCGTCGCCGCCACCACGCTGCGCATCCTGCCCTTCGTCGCCCTGACTGAGGACGAGCCCCTGCGCCGGCGGAACGCCCTCTTCCAGGACCTTTACCCCAGGACCTTCCTCCTCCCCCACCTTGCCGGGCCGGCCCACGTCAAGGCGGCCCTAACCGTCTTGTGGGCGGGCGCCTTCACGATCCCCCTCGCTAGCGCCACCTTCACCGTCATCCTGAACGGCGATGTCTGGTACTGGACCGCCGTGCGCGGCGTCGCCTGGACGCTGGCGGCCCTCTACGTCCTCATCGCCACCGCCGTCGTCGTCCTGGCGCTATTCTGGCGCGGCCGCATCACGGGGCTCATCTGGGACCCGCGCTCCATCGCCGACTTCTCCGTCATGATCAGCCGGAGCAACACGCGCGAGTCGTACCGTGGCTCCGAGGTCGCTGAGGACCGCAACGCCCTGCGCCGTATTCTGCGGAACCGCATCGTCGACCGGCTCGGCTACTGGATGACGGACGACCACGGCTACGGCAACAACCAGGATCTGACGCCCTGGTACGGTCTCGGCACCGAGCACTCGCAGGGCTACACGCCCTCAGACCACTACGACGTGAAGCACGAGTCGGACCGGCTTTCCGTCACCTCCCACCTCATCGACGGCGCCGACGCCGCCGCCGCGGGCCACGACGACTACATCCGCACCCTCTACCTCCCCTGGTGCTTGCGCACCGGCCAGGTCCTCTTCTTCGTCGTCGCTGCCGTCGTCCTCCTCACCGCCCTCCTCGTCGTCTCCTTCCTCCACCGCACCCGCCTAGTCGCCGGCTTCCGCCCGGGTGTCACTGCGGGGCCCTCGGACACCGCCTTCTCCGCCGCCAACTTCCTCTACAGCTTCGTCCCCAGCCTCGTCGGCCTGCTCCTCTACCTCGCCTTCCAGTCTCTCGAGCAGCACATCCGCATCCTCCAGCCCTGGGCCGACCTCGGCGCCAAGGACGGCGCGCCCGCCGCCCGCTCCGTTCTCGCCGACTACGCCGCCTGCCTCCCGCTGCAATCCACCCTCCACGCGCTCCGCAACCGCCACTGGCGCGTCGCCGCCCTCTCCCTCCTGTCCTTCCTCCTCGCCTTCCTCCCGGCCCTCGCCGGCGGTCTCTTCATGGCCCTCACCGCCGCACCGCCCGCCGACGTTCGCATGTTCCCCAACGTGCCCGTCTACGCCGTCATCCTCGCCCTCCTCGCCCTCTACCTCGCTGCCCTCGTCTCCCTGCTCTTCGGCCGCAACCAGTACCGCCTGCCCCACGCCGTCTCCTGCCCCGCTGAGATCCTCTCGTTCCTCGCCAACGAGGACAACGCCAGCGACCCTGCGTTCCAGGCGGCACCGCGCTCCGCCGAGAAGCTGCGCGTCTACCTCGGCGCCGGTCCCGGGGTGACACGGGCGTCGACGGCGGCGCAGAGCACATGGATGTTCGGGTACTGGCCCGGCCGCGACGAGAGGCGGCTCGGCGTGAGGCGGCAGAAGCGCTTCACGGAGCGCAAGCCGTTTCACGAACGCGCGCCCTCGCGCCCTTCCATGATTTGATACCCAAATATGTTTTCAGCTTGCAGAAGGATTAGGAGTAGGGGACATCGACATGACGACACGAGATGATGCCGCGCGTGTTCATCATCTCGTGAAAAGCCAGTTTGGATTAAAGAAAAAAGAGTTTGATGTTCAAAGTATTGAGCTTGCGACATTTTCGGCGTCTGGGTTTGGTTGTTCTTGTTTCACTTTTCATTGTTAGCATGGTTTTTTTCTCCAGCATTGGCGCGGCGTTTCACACGGGGGCAGCATTTGCGAGACTTGTCACGGGTAAAAGAGACTGAACGAAGAGAGACGGACTCTGTTTACACGATACGACATGATATGATACGGTACGATACGAAACGAAGGTCACGGGGAGATGAAGAAGATATGAATTGCCACGCATCGTTGGACTTATTTAATGTGCTCCTCGTTGTTTATATTTCCAGCCACAACCGGTTCTCCCGTCCACCGCCGGGAGCAATAGACAGAAACCGCCTTCCCTCCTCTTTAGAGGGTTGGCATCAAGCTCTCCGTCCATGTTCTGGACACACACTCTCATCCTCTCTCTCTATCTCTCTCTCTGTGCGTGTGTCTCCGTCTCTCTCCTTTTCTCTTTCCTCCCGCCCCCTTCGAGTAATGACTAGATCGGTTATCCAGAAAACCGAAAAAGAAATCCTACCAAAGGGGGGAGGCATCTCGGGTTCCTGGATCTCACTGGAATTCGGAGTTACACACACAAACCAGACTAACCATTGCCGAAACACCTCGCCCCCCCCCTTCTTTTTTTTTTCTTTCTTTTTTTTCTTTTCCCGGAGAAAACAAAATCTCCTTTGTTTCTCTTTGCAAACCCTGGCTTCGGACCGAGCTCCTCCTCCCCGCCCCCTCCCTTTACATGTCGACC
Organism: Colletotrichum higginsianum IMI 349063; assembly: GCF_001672515.1. Classification (NCBI taxonomy): domain Eukaryota; kingdom Fungi; phylum Ascomycota; class Sordariomycetes; order Glomerellales; family Glomerellaceae; genus Colletotrichum; species Colletotrichum higginsianum. The sequence goes on from NC_030958.1 coordinate 867,782, forward strand.
GACGTCGTCTCTCTGGCAACTCGGGCCAGAGGTACCGCTCCCTTCCTTCACGTGTGGTTACGCGACGGAAGCCCCCTCCCCATTCCATGGGAATTCTGGACCGGGAGTGACCGGGCCTGAGCGCTCGGGAGCCGTCTCCAAGCGTCTCCGCCCAGGGAGCATCAAGCTGTTTTTCACACTCGGGGGTTGGGAATATGGCACATGCCGTGAGGTTCCGGCGGTTGGTCAACAAACCAAAGAGTCTCTCAAGGAAGAATAAATGTGATTTATTCAGATACGGGAAAATGTTCTCTTTCCTATGCATATCTATCAGTTTCTGTGTGTGTGTGTGTATTTGCTGTCTTGATCTTCGTCGTGAATCGTCCAGTCTCATAGTCCTAATAGACGGACAGAAAAGAAATGAAACTAGAAAAAACTCAGGCCTTCGTCGCCAGCTCGCCCCCAGGAAAGGCCACTCGCTTCCCCTTCCCTCGTGTTTTGGGGGGACTCATATCGACCATCATCCCCTTCTATGTCATCGTCGTTTCTGATGATCATCCTTGACTCGTCGAGGCCAGCCCGGCCGCTGGGAAACTAACTCCCTCCCTTTATTCTCTCCGCTTCCCCTCCCCTTTACGCTCTGTCCTCTCTCTTTTTCTGCTTCCTTCGCAATTTGCAACTCGCACCTTGTGCTTACTTTTCCGTTCCTCCTCTTGCCGACTAGTTCCACCCAATCCCAGTTCCCGTGTACCTTTTTGTCGTCGTTGATAGCATGGCGGTAATAAGCATAACAAAACGTGAAGCGTAATGCCACCAAACGCATGACCACAAAAGAAAGCCTGTAAGAGAAGAGAAAAAGTGAAGGAGAATGTCAGAGGGAAACGAACGAAACAACAAGACAAAGGGAAACGGAACGGAGAAAGTCAAAAACGCTGAGCTGTCAATAGACGAAAAAGACAAAAAAAGGATGCGCCGGCTAAACCCCCTCGCTTTCCCGTGCTTCATGGACGTCATAGGCCATTTTTCGTGATGCGCAAGTGATAGGAGACAGAGATAGAGATGTGGCACTCCTGTGGCTCCCTCAAGCGTTCTATGGCCTCCCATGCGTACGCCCGAACATGCGCCCAAAGACGGCCCCGGACCTCTTGTGCCGCTCAAACAGCATCTGGTTCTCTTGGATCCTCTCGACCTCTGTCTCGGCGCGGGCCTTGCGAAGCTGCGCGTCGGCGAAGGCGGCCGCCTTGCCGCTCCGCCGCGCCTCGCTGGCGTTACGTTTGTGCAGCGTCTTTACGAGGCGCGAGATGGTGTGCTCAGGTTCCGGGTCGTCCGAGTCCGAGTCAGAGTCGAAGTCGAAGAAGGACTTAGGCGTGTTGGGGCTGCACGGCGTGTTCATGATGGGCGTCCGCGGTGGCAAAGGGGCGGAGCGGGGATGGGTGAGGCCCGTGGTAGATGGGTAGTAGCTCCCGTGGGAGGTGTGAGGCCTGGTGTAGTCTGAAGGGTTGGGGGAGTAGAGCGGCGACGAGAGGGGGGAGAAGAGGGATGCGGTTGCGGGAGAGTGTAGGGCTACTGTAGGTGATTGGAAAGCTGTTGTGGGTGTTGGCATGGAGTGAAGGTTGATGGGTGGCGGCCGATGTCCTCTGCGGAGGTTCACCAGGCTTGGCGTCTTTGGCAGGGTAGACATGCAGGGAGGAGGAGGAGGAGGCGGAGAGTAAATCGGCGCCTGGGGCTGGGTTCGCGGGAAGAGACTGTAGGAAGAGCGGACGGCACGGACGGTGCGGCGAAGTCCCGGATGGCCGTGAGTCTGTTCGGGGCCTTGGAGGCCCTCGGTGCCCTCGGGGTTCTCAGAGGAGGCTTGGGGAACCCGAGACTCTCTCATGGCTGCGCGTGGCTGGGGTTGGGTCATGGGGTTGTTCTTGGTGAGAGTGGCTGCTGATGGTGTGTGGTTAACTTGGATATTGTACTCGACAGGCCGTGGTGGCAACGGGTAGTCGTCGTAGTTGATGCAGCCTGTCTTTTTGGCTCTTCGTATATGCGGTGACGGTATCAAGGCCGGATACCGAGTCGTCGACTTCTCTGGCGTCTTCTGGAGTTGGCTCTCCTCGGCGGGCCAGAATGTGTCCCAGAGCTGTGAGGCAGAGGCGTGGTACTGGTAGTCGTCGTCCAGCGACACCTCCGAGTCAGTCTGGTCGTCGATAAGGCTGGGTGCTGAGCTATTTGAGCTCTGTGAGCCGATGGAGGTGCGGTCCCTCTTCGTTGGCGTGTGTGGACGTGACAAATTGTTAGGACAGTCTTCAGAAAGGTCCTCGGATGAATACGTCCGGCCAGCTCTCCTGTATGAGTTTCTCGTTGGAGTGCCGTCCGGCCGAGGATACGAGAAATTGGAGTAGCCGTAGTACTTTGAAACCAGTTTTAGATGAGCAAGTTTGGTTTGACGCTCCATGCTCGCCGGCCGAGATGATGGTTGAGATGCTCTTGGAATATCGAGTTCTTGTGCGTGACCGGCCACGTCGTCGTGGCGAACAGACATCGCTGCAGTCAGCGTCCGCAACGACCGCTCCGAACAGTACTGGGGGTGAAACTCGGGAGATAGCAACGATACGATTTAGACGACATTGGCCGAAGGATGGCAGAGTAGACGAGGGAGACACAACGATATATGCGCGGAGTCGTCTGAGGCCCGGCGGCAGTCGTCTCCCTGCCACAAGCAACATTTATGCCGGTCTGGTTCGCCAGCGACACGAATCATATGCCTTCCACCCAACGGCGGACAACAACAGGAGCACACAAATATGCAACATCTTGTCTTGGGCACCATACTTTGGGCCTCGTCGTGGGTTCTGATCCGCTGCCGTGGCTGAACATGACAACCGGGCAATCAGACATTCCTTACTTGGGAACGTCTATCCCTCGTGCGATATGCTTACTCGGTTGCTGACAGGCCTGAGGGGCCAATCAGGACGGTCTACGGTCCGGCGAAGCGTGTGGCCGGTGTGCTGCGGGGATTTGGTGAGTGTCGGATACCGGATGGCCGCGACGGCTCTCGAAGGAATGGGAAGCTGGCCGCTGGCGAGTCCCGCCTCGAGCGGAATGCGCGGTTACCAGAAAGGGTATGACTCTGGGTCTCTCTACATTGCTCGGGGGTTTCCATAACGTAGCAGCAAACACGCTCTGAGAAACTTTCGTTGGTCCGTCGTTTGTGATGATTGTAGTAAAGTTTCCTAAGGTTGGCTTATTATCCGGCCCACAGCTCCAACATGACTTGTTTTCCCTTTCGGCCACCCACTTGCCTCCAAGGAAAGAAACAACACAGCTTTCATGACGACAGAAAACGTTGGAGGGAAGAAGCAAGAATAAGCTCACGACCCTGCGGGGGTAGCCGACTGAATGAGCCTCAACAGCGTCTCCTATATGCAGGGACCTCCTCCCAGGTTCGCCCCTCGACTAGAGACTCAAACGGTGAGGTTTTCCGAAGGGAAGGGGAGGCGTACTGGAACTGATGCTTTGCGGCTGTCAAATTCCCCGCTAGGAGCAGCGGCCGGGAGGGGTGCAGGAAAAAGCAAGGCAGGGAAAGCTTTCATGTGGAAACCAGAGACGTGGAATGCGTCGGCCTCTTTGTTGTCTCACCTCCACGGCGACGGCACCCTGCCCTCCGAGTCGATGGCGCCACACTGAGTCTGGAGATCCTTCTCGACCTGCAGCAAGCCTGTGAAGGCCGGCCTAGAGTGCCCTGCTGCTCCTGATTTGACAAACAATGCCGGGGAGAGGCAGGTAGGCGAGTAGGTAAGCGGGCCAGATCACACACAGAGAGAGACTCGACACAAACCATGTCGGCCCACAACTCTCCTGATAATACAGACATGTTATGGTGACCAAGGAATTGTCGCATCTTCGGATATGGTTTGTTAGTTTGGTCCTCGGCTCGCTGATCGATGAACTAAATCATCTCGTCGGATCCCGTCCCCAGGAGCACCACCCAGACAGGAGATATTGCTCCCCTGGAACCGCGACCATGATCTCGATCTCCTTTTTCACGGGTGTGTTGTCGTTAGCAGCGGCTCTGCTCCTTTCTCCCTAGGCGGTTCAGGTAACAGGTCGGGCCCAAGTATCGATCGATAGCCACGGCGGCGGATGACGAAAAGCACGTTCCCCTGACTCTGTTTGTTTGGTGGCAATCTTATTCTGCGGGCCATTTGTTTTGATGCTGCCGTTTGCGACGGTCCGCAGGCATGTGGCGTTCCGGGGCAACGGCCGCCACTGTATGACGGACGGGGTGATGTATGGCTCGATCGATCTGTATGGCGCACGGCGGGCTTGAGCTGAAGCTGTCTGGCGTCGAGAGAGTCAGAGTATTGGCAAAGTTCAAACGGAAAGAAAGCCTCGACTGCGGCGGGGTTTGTTTTAGCAATTTGCCAAAGGACGTCATGCCGACCGCCCTGCAATACGCCGCATGTCGTCGCAGCCGCTTTTGGCGTCGGCCGCCAGCCCCCCGTCGAAACGGCTGATGTCATTCTATGACGACTAGCTTTCGAACGAGACGGAATCATCTACCATGGAGCAAGCGAATGCTACCATACGACTTCCAACTGTCGACAGAAAGCAACCATAGTATTTTGAGGGTCCTGGCCCCCGGATACTAGGAAGCGGGAGATCGCCTTCAGCTAAGGGTGTGACAGGTGGTTAAGGGCATCGAGCAAATGCTGTCTCTTGGAATAGGAGCTGCTGCTTTGCCATCTAGGATAGGGATATCAGGATTTCTTCGACCTCACAATTCGATGGTGGGGGCCAAGGAAAGCTGAACGATCGACAGGGGAAGATGGCCCCTGGCATACCAAGTCTTCTTTGTCAGCTATCACAAGCCAGGGATGGCATTGTGTTCTGGGCGTCGTCGACGGTCAAAGGCTGTCGGAAATATAAGCCGCCCGTGAGGAGAGACAGCATGCAAGGGAGGCCGCGGAGAGGTTAGCGACCTTTCTCCTTCTACGAGGTCTGAATTGCATGTGTCTGCTGGACTCGGGGAGGGAGGAATCGGCCGTTGTGGGCATCGCAGCTTGTGGGGGTAAGCGTGGTGTTTCCCCTTTCCAGTAATACATTATCATATAACAGAGCAATTGTTCCTGTGTTGGAAGCTTTTGGTTTCTCCCTGTGATGCGCCGCAATGGTGCTTGGTGATTTGCTTGTCTCAGGCGAGCCGAAGCTGTCGTTGACCGAATCAGCGCCCCCTGTCTGCGGACAGTTGGGAAGGGATGTCGGCAGGCGCCTCCATCCGATCCGATCCGATCCGGGCACTTTGCGTTGTGTGCGCGATATGCCCGTGGCCAGCAGGGCGGAATCAGGCAATGGATAGGGTTGGGTGTCTGGTTAGTTCGTTTTCCTCCCTGGAGTAACAGTGTAAGACGGAGTTGGCCGGTGTTGGCAGCGGTGTCTTCGATGGGTTCGAAGCCGGCATATGGCTTCAAAGGGATCCAAAAAGAATCTCTATCCCTGACTTCAGGAATTTTCCTCACGGCGCGCGGAGCAGGGAGTCTGCTTGAAAGGCGGCAAAATGGGAGAGAGGCGCTGAGATGGGATTGACCCAGACGGTGGACGAAAGATTTTGATGTCGGATTGAATGTCGTCGATTTGAAAACATGCCGGCCCGTCGCCTCATGTTGGGGGCCCGAAAGTTATGACCCGAATCCGTTGTCATCTTGAGCGATCAGTCAAAGAACAATTGGGGGCAAAAAACAAAACAAAAAGAAGGTCTTCCTCCCTCTCTGTTGTCTGTTGTCTTGTCTGATAGACAGACAGTTGAGAGCAACTCGGCTCCAGGCACACGAGCCGGTTGCGAGCTTAATCGCTGGTGCGACGAATTGGGCGTTTTGATTGGCCAGCAAGAAGATTGAGAGACAGGGGCCGGTGGTCGGGAGCGACCCGTTGTTTCCCAGTTTGATCCGCCAAACCCCTTCTCAGCAGCCAGCACGAACCTCCCTGTCTTTGGCTCCTTCCTGCTTCGCTAGTCCAGTGGGGTGGTAGGAGCAGGGCAGGTACGACCAGAGTGGGACATGGCCCGTGCTGTGTGCTCGTGGGTGTGCCTCGACTTCCAAGTCGCTCTCTCGTCTCTCATCTCATCCTGCTCGTCCAAACCCGCCATGACCATCATCATAGCTGAGCCGGAAAAAAAGTCCCGACAACCGGCCGAATCTTTAACGGGTTTCCAAGTCTTCTTTTTCCTGCACTGTCGCCATCAATGCGCTGTCCACTATCTGTACCCTGCGTGCGTATGATGCTGGGCGGCAGCAGAGACGACCGTACGGCCCTTATGCAGGCCTTGCCGTATTCCCGTCAACGAGGCCAAGGCACGCGTGGAAAACAGACCTTTGACGCGGTGGGTTTCCATGAAAAGTGTGAACTGAACCCCAAATGTAGAGAGGGGGCTTTGATGAGGTGTCTTAAGATCAGAAATCGTGTCGCCGGGAGACCCACGTCTATTATCGTGTAACAATCTCACCATTTCATCCACCTCATCCCGCACCACGGCAGATATCTCAGACTGTGATCCCTACCTACAGAGCATCCGTTCGGGTGCTGAATTTGACTCTGGATTCAGACGGGGGCCTCCCCGGGCTGCAACCCATCCTATCGGGACCGTTAAAGAAGAAGGGGGCGGGTGATTGGCAATCTGTTTGGGTTTCGTCACCGCGCAGTGACAACTCACACTCACCCACACCCCATTTTCACCACTCTCCCTCTCCTTCTCACACTCCATCTCACTCTCGGTCTCGTTCGCCTTTCTGTTTGCTCTCACCCTCACCCTTGCCGCCTGCTTGCATACGTTCTGAGATCATGAGGTAGACATGGTCAAATCATGAATGTTCCCGTCGGCGAACCTTACCACCACCACTGGTTTGCTGCCATGATCAGGGTCAATAAGGCCGAGGCCAGGACTCTTGTTCATTGCGCCCGGCGCTAGGCGGTGGTGGCAGCTGGGGCAGGTTGGGCCAGGGGCATTTGAGTTTCCTCGTCCTCTTCGGCCGAACATACGACCTCTTCCATGTCCAATGCTTATGCCCATGACACGGGTCCCCAGCCCCCCGATTTTCTCCCACTGGCTCAAATCGTCGAAACCCCCCTGCCGCGGCTCATCGGCCACTGATCAATCGAACAGGTGAGGCGAGCCAGCCCCAATCTCCCAACGCTGTCCGTCCTATCTAGCACAACACCCGATGTGCCAGCTGATGTACAGCAGAGGGCAGGGTGTCTCCGGTTCCCCTCGAGTCGAGGAAACGGGGCGTTCCTAACACCGGCCCTCGATAGTGGCTCGACATATCGACCACACATATATCCCGCGATCCCAAGCGCGTGATGGTGACGATAGTCGACGACGGGGGAACCATACCCCGACCAGACCTCGAAAGATGCCAACTAAGTCATCCCCGTGGACCTGATGCTCAATACTGCAGCCATCTTCCAGGCTGCCGCTGCAGTTGGACAATCTCTATCTACCCGGTCAACCCACCCACCCTGGTCTGGTCTCGGTGGCCTCGGGCTAAGGCACCTCAAGACAGGGAGCGACCTGTCAAGAGCTTGCAATTCCTGCATGTCTGCTCCGTAGTCTCTGTCCATGTGCTCCTGCCGAGAGTGGGAGAGAGCTATCCGCTACATAGGTGGGCGAGAAACGAAAGCTCCGCCCGTGGTGATTATGTTGATTCTAGGCGAGATGATGATTGATGGGTTTGGGGGTATGGTGCCGGTGGCCTGCCGAAACAATTAAAACCCGTCGCGTATCCCATCCCGCGCGTTGCGCAGGTGTGCGTGTGCTGCCCCGTCCCGACTCTGCCCTGCTCTCGTGCGTTCCCAGTCTTGTCTTGCTTGCATCATCATCGTCATCCCGCCCTCCTCGACCCTGATATTGCCCATTCTACACTCACTCACTCGACAGACGACCGACCCCGACACCGACTCGCGTATCCGTCAATGACCTCGACACCCATATCCTGACCAAGGTCGGATGGAGGAGGTGTTACCGGGTGAGCTGACAGAGGTCCGTGTTGGCCCCAGGTAGCAGCAGACTTGAAGTCTGTCGCAACCCAACACAACCCAAACAGCCTGGTACTTACTCAACCCAAAATCAGTCAGCTCTGGTCAGGTTGCTTCAGCTTCAGAGAGCCCCTTTCCCCCTCCATCCCCTATCTCTCTCATCACACCTGTACTACGTGATGCCCTCCACAATCATCTCACTTGCGAGTTGAGATTCAATTTTTCTCGGAGGAAGGCGTGACTGGGGGAAAGAAGGGCAACAACCAACCGGCCACTGCCCAATTGACCGCTCCTTCCTTCCCTCCTTTCACTGGGATCTTCCTGCCCTTCTCTCACACCAACAACCAGCCTGCATAGGGGGGGAAAGAATCGGACACAACCTTGGTTGTTTTTCTTTTCTTCTTTCCACCACGCGGAACCACCTTGCAAAGGCCTTCTCCCACAGCCTGCTTGTGTGTGTTCTCATTCTTACTCTCATCTCACACCAATGTCAAAGGCTCAAAGTCGTCAAACACCGCCAACCACCACTTCTAACTATCACCACCGTTTCAATCTTCGCTTGTCTTTCAGAACCTCTCTGCACACCTGGCAGTGGTTCCCATCAACACTCACACACTTCTGGTTCAAAAATTTTGTCAGCTCACGCCAACTAACGACATCATTGTTCCAAAATTATGCCTATCCGTCTCCAATTGCGCCTCTTTCTCAATCTTACCGTTTGATTCCGCCCACGCGCCCCTAAAGCTCTCAAAGCTCCCAAAGCGCATCTTCGCCTATCCACCCTCTTTTTTTCCAACTCACGGCTCCAACCAACCTCTCGAATTTCTTCACTTTCAGCCCTCCGGCCAGCAAACTTCACCCTCCCTTTTCTCCATACCAGTGGACCCTCAGTTTTTTCCCGACTTCGATTCGTCTTTGCCGAGTAGCATCTTGCCTGCTCCTGCAGACCGCTTTTAATTCACTTTTTTGGGTGTGGTATCTGGTCTACTCTCCATCTTCGAGATACGACCCTACCGAGTAAGCCGTACCCTCTGCCTTCCCTGCACCGGTTCCCTCCAACCTCACCCATTCTTTTTGCTCCATGTTACTCACCCCCGAGCAACCCACACCACACGCACCTCGCCTCCCTTTCGCTGTGCCTCCTCTTTCCGGTACCCGCTGACTTTCTTGAGATCAGCATTCTCGCAGGTCTCCCCCATCAACACCTGCGCTACGCTACGCTACTACGCTACTTCTCACCTCCATTGCGACTCACCACCTCGGTGGTGCAACCTTCACCTTGTCGACTACAGCAGGTCAGACCCGTGACCTGCGCACCTTCGTCAAGTTGACAGACCAAACCCCCCACACGCCCTCTAACGACCGTCACGAAATTCACGAAATCACGACCTCTTTCACTCAGCGCCAGCAGCAGCGGGGGCAACCGCAACCGCAACCGCGAAACGTTACCCCAGATCCTGCCGAGAGGCCGTCCACGCCGGCTTCGTCCCAACTCTCCCAACGCACCCTTCGGCGCACGTCGCGATTCGAAGCCTCCCCGAGTCCTACACCGCAGTCCGCGCGCCAGGTCCACATCGAAGCCGCCTCGCTCGGTTTCAGTCCCAGCCCGCAGCTTGCAACAACTGCACCTGCGCCCGCGCCCGCGCCCGCGCCCACGCCAGCACTTGCGCCAGCGCCGACTCTGAACTACGACTACCGACGAAGCTCACGTGCGAGACGAGCACTCTCACAGGATCTGAGCGAGGACGATTTTGACCCAGAGTCCTCCGACGAAGCTCTGCAACACCTCGACCCGACAATCACATCGTCTTCTCACCCCCCTCGCGAATCTCACCGCCCTCACCGCGTCTCCAGAAACACCCGCAGTGCGATTCTCTTTGCCCTCGAGGAAGCGCTCCGACAACCCCACCCGTTCACGCCTGACGAAATCGAAGAAGGCGCATCCATGGCTGATCTGATTGGAAGCGGCGCTGCCGCTTCCAACGGCAATGCGTCCACCCCGAGTCGCCAGCGTACTACCGGCGCGCCTAACCCCACCAGCTCGCCTTCTGGTATTCGTGGTCCTAGAATGATCATGCAGGAGCGTGCTGCGAGAGAGGCAGCACGGCAGAGAGCTGAGCAAGAACAGATGCAGTTGGAGAGACAACGAGCCGAGCAGGACGCTCGCTTACTGGAGGAGACGCAGAGACGGAATGCGGAGCGCCGTGCTGGCCCCGCCGCTACTGGCGCTGCCGCGGGAGGTTCGGCCGGTGGTGGCGCTACCAATGTGCCCCAACAGGACCCCCCCGCCTCTCAACGCCGACCCGTGGCCACCGACACCCCACAGACCCGGACCAACCCGGGAGGAAGCTCCCGCCAGCCTGCCACGTCCCATGCTCAGACTCGACCCGGCCGAACGGCGTCCACTTCCCAGCCCGGCCAGCAGCCCTACAGCACCGCCCCTCAGGCCGGCTCCTCTCAACAACCGCCCAACGCATCGATTCAGGGCGGCCAGGAGTCTGCCGCTACGGCATCGCGACCTCGAAACTCTTTTCCTCATGCCTTCGAGCGTTGGGAGACCTTGTCCGCCCACTGGGAGGGCCTCACGAGCTTCTGGATCCGACGTCTTGAACAAAACAACCAGGACATCGAGCGCGACCCCGTCAACCAGGCGCTCTCTCGCCAGGTCACCGACCTTACTGCGGCTGGTGCCAATCTCTTCCATGCCGTCGTCGAGCTGCAACGTCTACGTGCCAGCTCGGAGCGCAAGTTCCAGCGGTGGTTCTTCGAGACCAGAGCCGAGCTGGAGCGTGCCCAGGAAGTGAACGCCATGCTGGAGGCGGCCCTTGAAGAGGAGAGACGTGCTAGAGAGAACGCTGTCCAGGCCGCCATCCAGAAAGAGCGTCAACACTCTGCCAACGACGAGCGTGTCAAGGAGATGAAGAAGGAGCTCCAGATCTCCAAGGAGGAGGCCCGTCGCGCCTGGGAGGAGCTCGGTCGACGTGAGCACGAGGAGCGCGAGCGAACCCAGTCTCTTCAGAACGGCCAGCCTACCATCGTCGGCGGCGTCCAGGTCGTCCCTATGACCCAGGGTGTCCCCAGCCGTCACGGGAGCTCTCGCGAGCAACGCGGGTACCAGCCCGAGTACAGCGGGCAGCAACAGGCCGGCTACAGTGCCGAATACTCTCAAGCCCCTGGCGGTCAGTCCAACCCCGCGGGATCCAACAACTTCTACCAATCCGGCGAGGCGGGTCAGGGAGGTGTCACTTACACAGGCGCTGGTTCCGAGGGCGGTTACTCTGAAGGTGAGTACGCTATTGATGCGCAGGGCCAGTTCATTCGCGACTCCCAGGGACACAAGGTCCCCTTCATTGCTCCGCCCTCCCCAGTTTCTGACGAAGGCCTAGAAGAGTATGAGACTCCCGCAACCAACCCTCCCAGCGCCGGCTACTCGCAGACTGCCACCACCTCGGCTGGAGAGCAGCAACAGCAACAGCCGTACACTGGTCAGGACTACAGTGGTTCTGGGTACGCCGCTCCAGGCTGGGAGACGGTTCCTCGGCACCATCACCCAACTCGGCTCAGCGATGTCATGGAGGAGGATGAGCGTAGCCGCGCCAGCAACAGTCAAGTCGGCCGTCATCACTAGTACTCTCCGGCTCGATGCCACTAAACCCCACGGCTATCGACTTTTGTGAAACCTGCGGCGTTCACTACTGCCGACGGCGACGCCATTGGCATCAAAACTGGACCTAGACGAACACACGCTTATTCTGGCCTTTTGGCACCCTTGTCCTCGTACATATGACTCGGAAAACATCTGCCAGCTGGCGAGGCGGCGGATCAAAGCAACGCATCATAGCCACTCCATTCGACGGAGTGTACTGAACGAGTATCACGATTTCTTCTTTCTGCACATACGACACGAAGGGCGTCCACGGCAGTCCATGCTCATTTAAAGCATCATCGACAGACACGCGCCACGGGACTTTACTACAGCAGCTGTTTCACCGTTTTTTATGGCACGGAGAGAAGAGGAAGCTCCATGCGACGGGAGAAAGAGACTTCGGAATTTCTTTCCCCCCCTCTAGACATTGTTGGACTTTCTCAAGCGCGACTTGACTAATATTTCCTCTCCTCTAATTTTTGGCATGAGATCGCCTATTGCGCGAATACAACAACAAAGAGAAACGGCTTTTTGCGAGAGACAATGATTCGGCATGGCGGGCACGGCGATTGGCGGACGGGTATGGCATCAAGGGTCAACATCGCAAGAATACTGTGTTCGGTTTTTTGGCGGCATGCGATTGATTTTCTTCTCTTTCTCTCTCTGTCCGTCTCTCTTTCTCGGCTGCCGCCTCACCTTCCGTCTTGAGTCCTCTCGAGGGATGTATATCGTTCTTCGACGGTGTCCGCGGTCGCGAACCAGCGAGCTCTCATACTACGATTGGCAACCCGGCCGGGACTACCGGCGGCGGAATTTCTGGGGAAGGAGAAAGATGAGAGATCAAACACGCTGGACTCCTTTTTCTTTGTGCGTATCGGGACCGTGTTCTTCTGCACTGGGCCAGGAAGGGGCGAGCAGGAGTAGCCCTGTATTTGTAAAAAGGAGACTCTTAAAAAAGTTGTAGGAGATAATTCATTACACGGGTACGGTACATAAAAACACACGCACGCGTATGTGGACTGCCCCATCGGATGGAATGCGTCCTGGCTGGGTGATGAGATGAGCGAGAGTCCAGGTCGTCCGTTTGTAGTCCAGCTCGGCCGGTGGACGGGCTCAAACAGACAAGGGAGACGCGTGAAGCGGTGGCTAGGGGACGATGCGAGATTGCTTATCCGGTCGTCGGATGGGACTTACATTCTCGAGGTCGATGGGGGCTTGACCTTGACATGCAGGTGAGACAGCGCCGCCACCTTGCCGGCATCCCTTGAGGTGAGCGGCAGAAGTTCGTCGGTGGCCGACCTGGGTAGATGGGGTCCAGAGGCATTCTTTCGTCAATGCCTTCTCGGTCGGTCGTTCCTTATGGAGTACGGCATGAAGGATGTGTTGGCTGGGTGAGGCGATGGAATGAGGATGGTTGTTTGTCTGGGAGTCGTTCCGCTAGTACGTGTATACATCTCCGCAGGCTGCAGGACGCCTTGTGGTTCGCTCGGACGTCGTTGTCGGCCACGGCTGCTGCCGGTGGAAAGCAAGGCACTGAAGATTGTCGAGGTTGAAGAGACCTTAATTATGTGGGATCCAAGAAAACACGGCGGGGGTTGTAGATGTCCATATGGGTTTTCGAAGCGTTCTGGGCCCTGATGTAGATCGACGTATTCTTGTTTCCAGATGGTGCAGAAACGCCGGATCCGTTGCAGGTGCTTCTATCTCTCACTGAATCAGAGAACTGATTTCCAAACTGGCTACGTGAATGGGACAACAGTCACTCACAACAGCCCTATGGCTCCCATGAACACATGGCATTCCCTTCCGGCGCCTGGTAAACTGGGCACACAAGGGATGGCAGCTCACGGCTCAACTGGCAATGATGCAGCTATCTCCCTTGGGCTTTCCTTGAGCGAGCATGTCATTGACTTATGTTGAGGGACGCCTCACACATCGCCAGACATGTCCATAGAGGACGATTTCGCGTGTAACTCTTTACCCTGCGTGATCTGACGAGGAGAAAGCAATTTGGGAAGGAAAACAATGCCTCACTAATACCAACAATCATCCCGTGCCTCCACCGTTGCAATCTTCATTCACATATACTAGTGCTATGCTCATCCGTGCTTCCATCGGTTCGTCGGTATTCTCACACGAAGGATCCGGGAAACGCCAGAGGAGGCTGGACCCGAGTTCTTCCTGAAAGACGGAGTCAGCAGGTCTCGTATGGCATCTGATCTTCCAATGATATCATGCAGGTGCCTGCAATGTGTGCTATCAGACGATGATTCGTCCTGGCGGCTGTTCAACATGCAGATAGGCCCATTGGCTGCGGCCTAAAACCACAGCCAACCATGACCGAGAGGCTTGCAGGCACAAGAGGAGAGAATTGCGAAACCCTGCAATTCGTTGGCTGGTTCATAAGCAACTCATCGCTTCTGCGCATGCTGGAAATTTGCTGGAAATTTCCTAAGATCATCTTCGAAACAGACCTCCACGTTTGCAAGAAACTTGCCAGTGTTGTCACCCAGTCACAACTAATAAACGTTCAATCACCACAGACAACGCCCCTGATGGATGTCCTCTCTGACACATGGGTTGACCACCCCCTCGATGACAGTTGTAATTTTGACAACTACTTGGGTGGCGGGAGAGAGTGGGAAGGCGGGCGATACTTCGACAGGGACGACGATGGTAGAGGACCTGTCATAACCCAGCTTTTGAGTTCTACTACATGGGAGCGACGTCGAAATCACCACCGCCATGAGAGCGAAGTCAATGTGGCTGATATTCTCGTGGATCGGATCTCGAACCTGAGCATTGAGCCTTCCGGGGGAGGCGGCAGCTGTGGCAGCGCTTCCGCGAGCAGACATAAGCCTCCTCCATTGCTAGCCTGTCCGTACCTCAAGCACAATCCAGAGGTATACGGTCGACGGCGGTGCCGCGGAGCGGCTTTCGATTCCATTAGTAGACTGAAGTGGGTCGGTCATAGGTTTCTCACGCACGTGTTCACGATATTGACGTCGAGGTTCAATGTAGGGCACATCTTTACAGTAATCACTCCCAGAAGCCAAACTGCTTGCGCTGCCGTAGGGTCTTCGCAACAGACGAGGAGGTGGACCAACATATGGAGTCAGACGACACATGCGAACGTGCCAAGGGCGTCGTTGTTGAAGGATTCGACAGGAACCAGAAGACGAGGCTACAAAGCAAGAAGCGCGGCGGAGTGGGTGTGAAGTCCGATGAAGAGAAATGGAAGGATATCTTTCGGATTCTCTTCCCGGACTCCACCGAAGTTCCCGGCCCATGTGTGTACTGCAAAGAAACGAGGGACCTGCTGCAGTCATTGACTTTTGAGCCAGATTACAGCCTGTGCTTCGACGAAACGGCCAAAAACGGGTCCGTGACGCAGCCAGAGAAGAGCGAAACGAAGCGGAAACTCCCCGAAGACATCCAGCCACAGCTCGAAAAGGAGACGCATATCAAGATACGCAAGATTGCCGGCGGCGACCTGAGCGAGACGAAGCAACGTGAGCTCGTGGCGGCTATCGTCCAGGAAGTCTTGTTACCCAGAATCCTCCGGCAGCCAGGGGACGAGGGAGAGCCACCGGGCTGTCCAGCAGTCGTTGTGGCTCCCGAGGACTTGAACGGCTCTGCTAGCACTTCCTCTGACGGCGAGAAGAGTCTCGGGTCGACTTCGACGGCCTCGCCAAGCTCTATCAGCTCGCTTGCGGCACTGCAACCGTCATACCAGGCGAAGTCGGATATTTCCGTGGCTCCGGGTGAGGATGCCCCTGACAACGGTGGAATGGCGGATGTCCTGAAGTTGGTATTGGGAACGGAGGACAACCTACAACCTTCGAACAATTTGGTGGATCCGATCGACCCGGAGCTTCTGTGCCCGTACGATCCGACCCTCGGCGGCTGGTCTACTGGGGGCGAGAACGGCCCTATGGGAACAAGCGAGGAGTGGATGGGCGGCTGGGCCGTTACTCATCAACCGGTAGTCCCCTTCACGTGGGACGGCAGCTTTTGCCCCGAGGAGCAGCGCGACGATGCAGCTCTCCTGGAAGGCACTTCGGACAATGGACATGTCTCAGGCGCGCCTGTGCCCGATCTTTTGACGACGAACTTTGCAGAGGAAGGTTTCAGCTGGGCGGATATGGGAATGTCGTCGTGGCCATAGGGTGTTGTCCCTAGGACAATGCCATGAGCGTGCTAGAGACTCTGCCGGAAGGACAATGTTGGTGGGGTTTTCCATGATCATAGGGACTAAGAATATTGTACATTGAGGTATTGATGAAAGGGATGTGCGGTAATGGGGTTTCCAAGAATTGGTTTGACTTGTCACCTGCCATGCGTATGGGAGATGATACTCCAAGCCGCAGGGGCTGTTGGTCACATTTGAATTATCCGTAATCATCTTTATCCGCTGCCCGAGTAGCTCAGGTAAACTAATTGCATTATAACCTGAGAATCCGTTTTACTAAGCGAGACCCCGTTTGCGATGGGTGAGGTTGAGAAATAGAGAGAGATTGGGATGGGAGAGAGACCCGTCAAAGCAGGCGTGTGTATAATATGATTGCGTGTATGACGATGTGTCTGGTTGCGTAACGTGTGGTGCGGCCTCAAAACTACAGTGCAGACTAATTTTCTTCATTTGGCACCGTTATCGTATAGCGAGCTTCTGATGCAAAGCACATGGTTCGCAGTCGACAGTCCAAAGCAAGAAACATCACTCCCAAAACCTCCCTCAAAACGCCAATGTCGCCGTCGCCACAACACCAAAAACTCCACGAAACCTCGAAAACTCTCACGCAGACCGGGGTGGTCCGAGAGTTCCATCGGGAAGGACGGCCTGGACGTAATTCTTCTCGGCCTCCTTCCTCAGCTTCCGCTCGGCGGCCGACTGCTTGATCAGGCGCTCCTTGTCGAGCTTCTTGTTTGCGTCCATGGCCAGCAGCTTCATCTGGTATCGCACGTCCCTAGTGTGGATCGAGTACCAGCCCTGGTGCGCCTTGCAGCGCTTCTTGTCGCAAATGTTCTTGTCGTCGCCACTCAGCCGGCTGCCGACGTCGAGGCTGCCGGCCTTGAAGATCTCCTTGGCCTCGTCTGAGTGGAGCCAGTTGGCAAAGGGCCCGACGACGCCGACTTGGTCGAGCCGGTCATCGTAACCGCACGCCGCGTCGTCGAAGTGCTTGGACGCGATGAGAGACTTGCGCCGGTCGCTGGCCCAGTCGAGCAGCTGCAGCATCTTCTGGCAGAGGACGACCTCCTCGCCCATCTTGTAGCGCTCGGCGGCCGAGGTCTTGAGGATGTCGACCTCCTCCTCAGTCAGGATGCCGGGAGCGAGAGTCTTACTCTTAGCCTCGGGACTCTCGGCTTGCGATTACGGAGTTAGCTTTGCCTCGTAAAAGCACCTGTTCGGGTGCGCAGGGTTGTTTTCTTCCACATACCTCCAGTGGCCGGGGGAGCGAACGGACGAGTTTGGACCCTCCACTGGCCATCGTCCGGATCGACGGCGGCCAGATCGCTGTTCAAAAGAGCCATGAGCTCCTCCTGGGTCAGTCCGTTCTGGGTGTTTTTAGCCAAGGACTTCTTGGGCAACGAGGCGATGCCCTTCTCCCACCACAGCTGCTTGTGCTCGTCGGAGCAAAAGGCGCTCTTCTCGCCATCGCCGTATAGACGGGCGGCCTTGACGCACTTGCCGTAGGAGCAGATCTTCTTGAACAGGCTGACGACGTTATTCTCGACGTCGGTGCAGTTAGGGCACACGAAGCGCTCGATGAGGTTCTCGCCAACGTCCTTAGCAATGTCGATGCACTCCCCGTGGAACCAGTCCTCGCAGACGTCGCACGAGATCATGAAGCGGTGGTCGTCGGGGCCGCGACAGATGCAATACGGTCCGTTGTCGGATTCTTCGTCCGAGCCACCGCCCGGCTCCTCCTGCAGGTTGGTCGACGACGTCGTGGAGACGGTGTCGGCCTGCTTCTTCGGCCTGCCAGCCTTGGTGCCGCCGCCGCCCTTGGGCCGCTTTGGCGTCTTCTTGATTGCAGCGGTACCCTTCTTCTTGGGAGCCATCTTTTGCGGTTCGTGAGGCTTCTCCGTCGTTTCCAGGATGGTGGTGCTGGGGTTGGCTGTTGGTGAGGCTGGGTCTGTTGGTTGCTGAAGTGTGGGTGGGAGATGATCTGGATCTGAGGAAGGAGGAGCAAATTTGGAATCTGTCTGGTTTGAGACTGCGGCTTGAGACGCGGCCGGAGGTGCTTCTGGAGGAACAGCGGCGTCTTGGACAGGTGCATCTGCCATTTCATGGTCATTCTCATCCTGCCTGCCTCCGTCCCCTTTCACCTTGGGCTCAACATCTGAATCCATGTTTCCCTAACGTCGGCTTCCCACAGCGACAATGAATGCGACCTTTGAGCTCCCGTATTCAAAAAGAAGCAGAGATGATAAGTCCTTATGACTAAAAATGATAAGACAGGGTTCTTGTTGGTGTGCAGGGGTGTTGGAGGTTGTGAAGTTGAGCTTCACTGGGTGAAGTCCTAGCATTGACGAGACCCACAATTCATTCGGTGAATGGATTTCGGTGTGGCAAGGTGAGGAACGTAGTGACCGCCAATTATCCCGCATCAACTATTATTCCGATTCTTAAATTTTGTACAGTGGCCCAAGCTCACCGAGAGCTTTTTTGGATCTTCCGATGTCCAGCGGCAGCTAGGATCTCTTCCCAGTCGTAATTGTAATCACCTCCCCTCGAATACGGCAACCCAACACCCCAATTGCAGCAGCCATGTCGCAACCATCCTCGAGGCTCTTGTGGAAGTCCATTTCCTCCACATCAGCGACACAATGCCGCAGATGCATCTCCCAAGCAGCGATCCCTAAGCAGACCCGGCCGACTGCCGCGCCGAATGCGTTCCAGACGAGACCCTCTCCGGCGCAGAGAAGGACGAAGACATACAAGACTGTGGAGGAGGCAAAGAGCAGATATAGATCAGGGGTAAGGGAGTCATTGCCGTTTGAGAACAAGCATCCAAGTTGAATTTGGGAGCCGATGAGCTGACTGGGCTTTGTAATCAGCCCTTCTCGTGGAAGGCCGGTCTTCTGTTCGTCGGCACAGGTGTTGGCTTGACATGGTACTTTGAACACGAGAAGCAGCGCATGGAGCGCAAGCGCATCGCGGATGCGACCAAGGGCATCGGACGGCCCAAGGTTGGAGGGCCGTTTGAGTTGACCGACCAGAACGGAAACAAGTTCACGAGCGAGGACATGAAGGGCCGATATGCATTGGTATGAACCGCCCCCAGTTGCCGAATGCATACGGAATTAGCAGCAGCAGCAGCAGCAGCTCTAACAAAAGTCACTAGGTCTACTTTGGCTTCACGCACTGCCCCGACATCTGCCCCGACGAGCTCGACAAGATGGCCCAGATGTACGACCTCGTCGAGCAGAAGCGACCCGGCTCGGTGCTCCCTATCTTCATCACGTGCGACCCGGAGCGCGACACCCCGGCGGTGGTCAAGGAGTACCTCGCCGAGTTCCACCCTAAGTTCATCGGGCTGACAGGTACCTACGACGAGATCAAGGACATGTGCAAGCTGTACCGCGTCTACTTCAGCACGCCGCAGCATGTTAAGCCCGGCCAGGATTACCTGGTAGACCACAGCATATACTTTTACCTGATGGACCCCGAGGGCGACTTCGTCGAGGCCCTGGGACGCCAGCACTCGCCGTCGGCGGCGGCCAAGGTCATCCTGGACCACATGAACGACTGGGAGGGCAGCTGGAAGAAGAACTAAGGGCGGGCCGACGACGAAGGATTAAAGAAAAGGGGGGGGGGGGGCAGGGAGGCCATGTCGAATTGTGTAATATGTACCACCAGCTGTTCATGCGATAGACCTTTGAGCAATGGGCTCCGAGACCACTCAATCACGTTGTAATATCATTGTACACATACGGACCGTTTTACGGGCCTTGTAGCCGGTATATACATGTTTTCACGGCTGAAGCTTTCACTGGGAGGATGCTTTGAATTAAGTAAGGGTATCAAGATGTTCTTAAGTCTAAGCAAATGTTCTTTGTCACTTGAGGCCCTTGTAGGTAGCTCTTGACTCTGTGTTGGTGTAGACAGAAACCCGAGTGATCCTCACTTGCCTTGAACGACACCTCCAACCGCCGTAGGGAATGGCATCAACTAGAATTCGAGGGCTACTAGACATCACCCTCTCATTCTAGGTTTAATACTTGTCATTTTACTGCCGTGGGAAGCCGTTACACCAATAGTCAAGAAACACCCCGCCGCCGCCGTCTGCAGCGGCCGCCGGCACGAGCTCTGCCGCTAAAATTAGCGAGTGGGGTTGGGTGGCAGTGGGTCATGCGCAGGGAATGGCGGGGAGCTCTCAATGCTTCTATCACACCCGGTACGGAGCATGTACCTAAGGTATCTGCTGTATCCGTGCGAGTCCACCTCAACGTTGAATCATCATCACCTCTCACTCACTCACTTACTCACTCCGTCTTCTAGAGAGCCAACCCATTTCCACTCTTCAACCGTAATATGCGAAACATTTCATACTGTTGATTTCAAGCCGGGATACATAATGAGTCGGGCAGGTAGAGCCACGGGCCTTGGCCGGCTTTCGAGGCCGCTCACGACTTGGACGGCACGCGCTCCGTTCCGGCTCGCGGCGGCCGGTATCGGGCGTCATGACAGAGGCTTCGCGGTCTTGAACAAGAACGGCGTAACAGGGCCAGTGCGCTGGGAGGCCTCGAGGCTGCAGCGGCGATTTAGCACCAAGAAGCCTGTTTTCGAGGCGGGCGAGGCCCCTTCATTTGCATTCGCATTCGAGTGAGTAAACCCAACCCCCCCTCTCCCCCGATAAGCATGTGTACGCCTCGTATAACAGGCGGTGACCCCAACGTTGGCATTTGTTTTTCACCACAAGAGTCGAAGAGCTGCGACTGACGAAAAGGCAAGCATCGACGGTGTCCTGCTGCACGTGGCAAAGCCCATCCCCGGCGCCGCCGAGTCGCTGCGGTACCTCAACGACAACAACATCCCCTTCATCCTACTGACGAACGGCGGGGGCCGGCCCGAGGCTGTCCGCGTCAGGGACCTTAGTGAGAAGCTCGGCGTCGAGCTCTCGGTGGACAACTTTGTGCAGTCGCACACGCCATTCCAGGAACTGGTGCATGGGCCCGAGGGTTTGGGGGACAAGACCATCTTCGTGACTGGCGCCGACGCGCAGAAGTGCCGCGAGATCGCAAGGCAGTAGGTTTTCCTCACGCAAACGGCACATGTACTCACTACTCACATCAACGCGTCAGGTACGGGTTTAAGAATGTCGTGACGCCGGCGGACATCATCCACGCGTACCCGGACGTGTTCCCCTTTGACCGGCTCATGAAGTCGGTCTATGCGTCGACGCACGAGCCGCTCCCGAAGCCGATCTACACGGGCGGCGGCGACGCGGCGGAGTCGGAGGTGCTTAAGATCGACGCCATGTTCGTGTTCAATGACCCGCGCGACTGGGCGCTCGATATCCAGATCATCACGGACCTGCTGCTTTCGCGCGGGGGCGTGCTCGGGACGTACTCGACCAAGAACGGCGACGCGGCGTTACCCAACGGCGGGTGGCAGCAGGACGGGCAGCCGGCGCTCGTGTACTCGAACGCCGACCTCGTGTGGCCGACGACGTACCACTTGCCGCGGTTCGGGCAGGGGGCGTTCCAGGCGGCCGTGGCTGGGGTGTGGCGCGAGGTGACGGGCGGGGCGGCGCTGCGGACGACGGTGTTCGGCAAGCCGTTCGCGACGACGTACCGGTATGCAGAGAGTGTGCTCAACGCGCACCGGCGGGCGGTGCTGGGCAAGACGAGCAGAGATGTCGGCGAGTTGGCGCCGCTGAAGACGGTGTACATGGTCGGGGACAACCCGGAGAGCGACATCCGCGGGGCCAACGACTACAGCAACGACGAGACGGAGTGGTCGTCGGTGCTGGTCAGGACGGGGGTCTGGAAGCAGGAGAGGGGCCCGCCGACGCACGCGCCCAAAATGATTGTGGACGACGTCAAGGCGGCGGTGGAGTGGGCGCTGCAGAGGGAGGGGCGGACGACCAAGGTGTAGCATTCATGGCGCGGGACTGTAGAGTGTGTCCAGCATTGCATGGGACTGTAGAGGTCGTTGGCACATGACAACTTCAGAGGACATATTGAGCGAGGCGTTACGAATGACAGAGACAGAGACAGAGACAGAGTTGCCGGGAGCTTGTCGTGACATGATAGGTGAAAGTGGCTGGGTTGTGCTGTACCACCAATGATAAGGCGGGTTGAGGCGAGTTAGACACGAGACTGATGATTTGCGTGGCGTGAAGGCTGGCGTGGCATGACGACGAACTTGCTATGATCTAGTTCAATTAACAGGTTTGGGTGGATCGTAAGCCGTCTTGGCTTGGTATATGCGTATGTATGTGTGTGTGTGTGTGTGCTACTGAACATGCAGTACGTATGCTAGGTGTGTATGTGCATGCATACGTTGGTAGTAAATGTCCTTCGTGTGCGTCGCTATGTACGTCACATGCAAGTCCCTTTCCAAGATGCCCAAGCAGGGGTCGGCAGCTCCCGACTGGACAGGAGCAGGGTCCGTTGACGTCACGTTCGAGTGCGCTTGGGCTGCGTGTTGTGTTGCTTTGCGTGGCACAGCTTTCCGAAATCCAGCTTTACATACCTAGCTGCCTGCAATCGCAAGACTTAAACGACATAGCAATGTTCACGAGACATTGGGTGGACGAGCCGAGTGTGTTAGTTGGGCGGGTTGAGCAGGACACATTTCGGGCGTAGCGCGAAAAACAAGATGAACCAAAACCGCTCTAGGAATTTTGACATGTGCCACGGGGGGTGTTCTTTAGAAGTCGGTGGAATCCATTTCGGCGCTTGTCGTGGGCCCCTAGTTTTGGCAGTTTGTGAAATTGTCGCTTCGTGCTGATATTGATGGTCGACCGGGGACGATATCTTGGTACGTACCGTTCATTGGCCTGCACCTGACCCAGGCTTCAACCCCACCGTCCGAGCAGCTCCCCACGGCTCGGTCAACAAAACGGTCCAAACGGGTCTCGGCTAGCTAGCTGTGCGTCCCCTGTTGTCGCTACTGCTTACTGCTGCTATCGGTACACAAGCACCGATCGAGCGCTCATTACGGCTGCTTTTCCCTCGCAACACACGACAAATTACCTCTTTGCAACTGCAATCTATTGCATAGTTTTATCACACTCATCTGAACTACCTGTACACCGTACTTGTACCTACAGTCCTTCTGCCACCTGCAAACTCTCCTCTCCAACAAACACCAACCCCATAACCCCATCACCCCTCACTACCTACATCGCACTTAAGATACACAAGCTACCTTCCTAGAACAAGCTGGGGTCGACTGTCCTGTGCTGTGCTGTGCTGTCCCGTCCTGTATAGAGTAGGTACGTACCTATACAACGCTGGTGAGCCCCACGATAGGTAAGTCGATAACCCCTCACACAGACACACACCCGATAAGACTTTCCCCCCGACTCGCGACCGCAATCTGTCACCTCTCATCTCATACCTACCTATTACCATTACCATACAATTATCCCCTACCTCGCTCATTCCCACCGCAACGGAAGGGCAAGCTCGATTCTCCACCGAAGACTACCCTCAGGGTCTTCTCAGGCCCAAGCCATCCCTATTCCATCTGCTCATCCCATCTACCTACCTACAGTTCCTACTTTTCCCACGAACTTACCATCACCGCACACCTCGTCTTATTCGGAACCTGCCCACGTCGCCCTTGTGCCTGTCGTCGCAATGTCCTCCTCCTCGCCCCAGGTCAACGGCCTGCCCCTGCGCTCAGCCTTGAAGACGGACGACGACAGCGACAAGCCCTCCTCCTCGGCCACCACCTCCGGCAAAGGTCAGTTCTCCCCCTCGCTTCGCCCGGCCTTACCTGAAGTCTGCAGGCCCGGCACCCTCATCAAGTGGTATCGTGTGATGCCTTTTCGTCGGACACTTTGCAAACAATGGGCAACGCATCCATGCAAGCTCAAGCCGCGGTGGCCACTCGCTCACATGCTTTTGCCCCGGGTCACCCAGTGACGCTTCGCGCAAACTTGCTTCGCACACACCACAGTCACGACTTGATGGACCGGTACCGTCGCTGGGCTTACAAGACCTCAGAATCCAATGCCTTTGCTAACCCCGTCGCAGTCGTCCAAATCGCCGAGCCAGAGGCTGATACCGTCTCGCCCCCAAACCCACCACCTCCCGAACAGCAGGCTCACCATAAGAGGCAGTACGCCGCCAACATGGCAAAGAGACTGAGCGGCCGTATGGGTCTCACGAGCTCCTCCTCCTCTCGCTCATCTCCGGTTCTGGAACCCTCGCCTTCCCAGTCTTCTGCCGATGACTCCTCAGCAGCTGCTGCCGCCGCCGCCGCTCAGCAGTCTCATCACCGTCATGGCCAGAAACACTACTATGAAAGCCAGAAGCTGCTCGCTCAGCTTCATGACTGGCTGGAGCACGAGCGCAAGAAAAAGGCCTCTCGCAAAAGCAAGACGTCCCCCCGCCGCCGCTCGCCGCAGTCCAAGACTAAGAAGGAGCGGTCGCCGGCGCCTGACGCAGCAGCGGAGCCCGCCACCGCACCCCGCCCCCGCTCCGACTCGATTGATTCCGATTCGAGCGATGTGTCGTTCGACAGGCTACAGAGAATTATCGAGGACAGCATGGCCTCCATGGGTATCAACTCGGTCCCTCAGATGTCCCCCAAGCTCGGCAGGCGCCCCTCTGCCCGCCACCGAAAATCCCACTCGCGCAGCTTGCTTCACAGGACGGCGAGTTCCGACACCGACTACGTTGGCGACGACGTCGTCGTGCCCACCTGCGACGCCGTCCTCGACAACTCCAAGACACTCAGCTACAGCGGCGGCGGTGGGAAAAGCACCGACGACTTGAGCAAGGCAGACGACAAGGAAAAGGCCTGGGCGACATTCAAGAATGAAATCGTGCGCCTGACGCACACCCTCAAGATCAAGGGGTGGAGGAGGGTCCCCTTGGAGAGTGGCAACAGTGTCATAGTGAAGCGTCTCAGTGGCGCCCTGACCAACGCCGTCTATGTCGTATCTCCCCCTGAAAATCTCGATGAGAAGACGACTGGCAAGAAGCCTCCGCCAAAGCTCCTCTTGCGCATTTACGGCCTCGAGCATCTCATCGACCGTGAAAACGAGCTCAGCGTGCTCCGAAGGCTGGCTCGCAAGAGGATCGGCCCCAGACTTCTGGGATGCTTCACCAACGGCCGTTTCGAGGAGTACTTCAACTCCATCACCCTCACGCCCAGCGACCTGCGTGAGCCTGAGACCTCCAAGCAGATCGCTAAGCGTATGCGCGAGTTGCACGTGGGCATCGACGTCCTGGAACGGGAAAAGGACGAAGGTCCCGCCGTGCTGAAGAACTGGGACTCCTGGCTGAGGAACGTCGAAAAGAAGATTGCGGCCCTCGACGACGGTGTCCGAAGGGGTAACAGCGTGTTCCGCGGCCACGGCTACGTCTGCGGCCTGGAATGGCACCGTTTCAAGGAGCTTTACGACAAACACCGTGAACTGGTGCTTAGCGCTTACAAGGGCCACCAGGGGATCCGCGAACGGCTCATATTTGCCCACAACGACGTAAGTATAATCGTCCCCTTTTTATCTTGTGTAGTTATTGGTTGGATGGGAGGAAAGAAATACTGACAGCTTCCAGACGCAATACGGCAACATCTTGCGCATGCGCCCGGACGACGAAAAGTCTCCTCTTCTGCAGCCCGCCAACGAGCACAAGCAACTCGTCGTCATCGACTTTGAGTACGCCGCTGCGAACGTCCCCGGTCACGAGTTCGCCAACCACTTTACCGAGTGGGCCTACGACTACCACCACGAAACCCTTCCCTTCCGTTGCAACACGGCCTGCTACCCGACCATCCAGGAGCAGCGCCGCTTCCTCAAGGCCTACGTCGAGCACCGCCCCCAGTTCACCCATAGCGCCGCCTCCACCCCGCGGCTCGGCCCCGCCGACGCACCCGCCGGCAGCACCACGCCAGCCCTTCTCCCAACCAGCTCCTCGAGCTCCATCGTTGAGTTCATGCTCGACGCCCGCGTGCCGCCGAACCACTGGAAGGACGAGGAGCGCCGCGCCGAGGAGGCCATCGAGGCCGAGGTCAAGGAGCTGTACGAGGAGACACGCCTGTGGCGCGGCATCAACAGCGCCATGTGGGTCGCTTGGGGCATCGTCCAGGCCAAGGTGCCCGGCTTCGAGTCCCGCGAGGAGATTGAGCAGCAAGAGAAGCAGGCCCAGAACGAGGCCGCCGCCGCCGCGGGCGACGTCGACGCCAAAGCCGAGGTCCAGGCCGCTGCGGACGCCGAAGAGGACGAGGGCGACGAGTACGACTACCTTAGCTACGCCCAGGACCGCGCCTTCTTCTTCCTCGGCGACTGCGTCAACATGGGCATCGTCAAGAAGGAGGACCTCCCCGAGGACGTCCAGAGCCGGATTAAGATTGTGGACTTTTGAATTTGCTTACATACGACTCCCCCCTCGCTGATGTGTTTTATAATTTTACCTTCATTACATGCATTGAGCTCCAATCAGAAAGCCAGCTTGACACCATTTTGAATATTGTTCTCGCAATTGGTCAAGGGGTGTGATTTGTTTGTATGCGTCTCACTGCTACTTTATTCTCCATCCATGAAGAAACCGGTCTTTTTGCTCTTAATTTATGATGACCTGGTCACGAAAGACAAGAGACCCGTCCCACCCTTCAGCCCATCTTGTTGTACCGGTCTCTGGCCCGATCCTGCACCGTGTTGACGTACTCGGCGTAACTGTTCGTCGTTTTGCGCTGCGCCAGCTCCGCAGCGTCGCCTAGGTTGCCGCCCTCGGCGCCGAGACCGACGCCCTCTTGGTACGCGTGTGTCGCAATCACCTCGGTGCGGCCGTCGCCCTTGGCGCCGAGCCCCTGCCCCGTGCTCCACCCCATCTTCGCCAGCATCCCCGCGCCCTTGGACTGCGGAGGGGCCGGGGGTGGCGTCGTCTTCTTCTCGGCGGGCGGGCGAGCGGCCGCTTGCTTGTCGTCTTTGCGCGTGGGCTTGCCGGCCCCTTGCACAGGGGCCACCTTGGGTTTCGCGGGCTGGTTGAAGACCTCTCTGCGCTCCTTGGCCCGGTCTCGATACTGCGGCCCTGACTCCTCCTTCGGCTGCTCCTCCGCCTGCTTCGCCATCCTCTTGTCCCGCGCGGCCAACCGCGGTTTGGCGGCCTTGACCTTGTCCGCGTCCGCCATGGCGTTCTTGTGGTTCCTCGACTTCTCGTGAGTGTTGAGATCCTCCAGCGTCTTGTATTTCATCATGCAGATCAGGCAGCAAATCTTTTCGCGGTCGACGTATGATACTGGTGTTGCTTCCGCCGCCACCGGCGTCGGGTCTGGAGTTCTGCCGCCCGTCATCGATGTCGGTACCGAGGTTGGGCCACCGGATTCCCTGGCGGTTGCCTCACTAGGCGGCGTTGCTGTCGGTGCCGGTGATCTCGATAAGCTCGCCCCCGTGAGCGAAATTTTGATCGGACCGGTGGAGATTGCATTCGAGCCAGACAGAGGTATCTTGATTGGAGCACGCTCTTCGGACTGACGCTGGTCGCCGCCGTTGTCGTTGCCGACGGGCAGGTCCGCGACTCGCTTGCCCTCGTGAATCTCGTCGTGCCGCCTCTGCCAGAACGCCATTTGACCAGCCATCGGCACTGACTTTTTGGCCGTTGAGGAAGGCATGCTTCCGTCCGCCTTGCGTTTCTTGGTCTTTTTGGATTCATCGTTGGCGTCGGTCTTGCTTCCGTCTGCAGATGTGCCGCCAGGAGGTGCCTGAGTGATCACTCTCTGACTGGGATAGACGTGCGGCTCCCAGTACTTGACGCGGATTGATGGATTAAATAGCGGATTGAACGAGATGCGCTCGATGGCACGGGTGACCTCTCGAAGTTCTGGAACGAAGACGCCCAGATGAATGGTTGAGACCGTCACGGGCTGCGAGGCGATGGTAAACTCGCGCATCATCTTGAACTTTTGCATCGCCGCCAAGGCGTCCTCCACGGTCCAAAATTCAGCAAAGCCAAAGTTGAACGACTCGTTCGTGTCTTGGTCTCGCATCAAGAACGTGCGATGGAGCGAGCCTGGCCTTGCGCCGTAGCCGGATGCGTCGCCGGTCGGCGCAGTAGATTTGAGTTTCGGCTGGTCGCCGGAGCCTCTTGATGCTGCGGGTTTCTGCACCAGCTGAAGCTTGCTGGCGCCCGCAGAGAATACATCCTCATTGACAGCAGTTGCCAAAGGGAAGAATACCAGGATCTGCGAGGGTGTATCAGCCGCATCACTTTCACCGGTCAAGAGATGCCGGTATTGAGATGGATCTGGTGAGGTCAGCACGACTTCCGGAGCACATGGCAATGGATTGTGGGGCAGCATCGTACCCGTTGGCGGACCACCGCAGTTTTTGCAGCGACTTCTCGTTGCGTAGTTTGAAAAGTCGCACGTCGGACAGTTCCAGTTAGGGGAGAGGCCGGCACGGTTATCCCTCTCGGCGTCATCGCGGCTCCTTGCGTAGTGGATGTAGATAGAGGTCATCCCATCGGCGTCACCGTCCACCAAGCCAGCAAAGTCGAGCGTCAGCTTGGGGTAGTTCTCCTTGACGAACTCCACGGCGTCATCGACGTTGTCGAATTGTACGAAAGCGCGGCGCTGGCCTACGATGGATATGAGCTATTGTCGGGTGTAGAAAACGGGCCTTTTGGATCTCTTACCTCGCCCCGACGGGAGGCGGATGTCGACGGCTGGGTAGTTGGATAAGCCGGCCTGTCGAAGAAGAGAGTCTCGCACATCCTCCAGAGACAGGCCTATGGGAAGGCCTTCGAGAATCACAGTGTCACTCGGAGCACCAGCTTGTCGAAGAGGCGATGCAGAGCGATCGCGACGAGAATAGCGACCTGGGCTGCGACCTGGAGAGGGGGAAAGATGACGAAAATCCTCGTCAGGACCACGTCGGGCATCATCGCGGCGAGTGCCATCGTCGTGGTGAGAGCGAGGGTAGCCCCGGCCACCTCGATCGTAACGACGTGGTCCGCGGTCGTCGCCGTCATATGGGTGAAGTAGCGGAGGGTCTTCATCACGGCGATCCACATCGTCATGCCCACCACGGCCTTGATCTCTCGATCCAGGACGTGGCTGGTAGGCCTCACGCGGCGGTCCATGATAGTAGCGATCGTCGTAGTCTCTGGGGCGGTACTCTGGCCCGTCACGATGCCAATCACGTAGGCGACCGCGATCAGCGTCACGGGGTCGGTTGTCCTTGGCGGCGTAGCTGATGGTGTCGTCGTCGTCGTAGGACAGCTCGAGGTTATTCCTGGGGGGAGACCTAGAGGCGTCTCGTCGTCCCGTGGGGAAGTTAGCGGAAGCTCAAACCAGCCAGATATTCTGCAGATGGTCATGTCCTCCGCAGGCTCAGCTTAGTCTCTTTACCCTGCCGCGTCCGATAGCCGTCGTTGTGGGAGTGGTGCTGGTTGATGTGATCTCGCGGAGGGGATCTTCGTCGATCGTAAGGTCCCCTCTCCGTCGAGCGATGGGTGTCCTCGTACATGATCGCGAGTCGCAATTAAAATGGCTGCGGCCTCTGTTTGCCAGATTGCTGAGGGAGGTTGGAGAGAGGGAGAGAAGTTGAAGAAGAGACGATCCACCTGGGGTCTGGCTTGCCTCATCTCGCTGCTTAGTCATACTAGGCGACCGATAAGCTTGTCGATAGGCAACGGCTGGTCTGTGCCCCGCTCAACTACCCCTGTGTCCATCCCTGTCCAGCTTGGATGTCACTTTGCCAATATTTATTGTCTTGTCCCTTATCCCTCCTGTCACTCTGCCCTATGAAGCAGCACGAGTTACGGCGGACGTGGTGACAGCAGCCAAGTGAAGTTGAGTTATTCGGTGAATTGAGTTTTCCAATAGGCGCAATCGCAAACCTCTTCTCAAGCCGAAGCCGGGGGGGATCAATCTCTTTAATTCCGTATTTCTGCAGGTCGTATTTACACAGTCTGAGACCCTGAACCCCGCAGTTCTGTTCTTAGCGGGCCGCGGAACGTCAACGTCGAACTATTGACGCATTCGTCAAGTGTCACCGTCCAAAGCAAGAAACACGCCTTCGACATCTCCGAGATACAACCTACTGTACCAAGCTCTCACACCAAACAATAGACAATGGACCCTCAAGACCGCGGGCCTTGGGAGGTCTCCGATGGCGCTTGCTACGTCGCCCTCACCTACGACGTCCTCGACGCCACGTCCATCATGAACCGAGTCCGCTCACCACAGGCCGGGGCCATCGTCCTCTTCTCCGGCACAACGCGCGACACCTTTGGTGACAAGCCCGTCAAGGAGCTCCAGTACAGCGCGTACACTCCGCTCGCCCTTCGTACGATGCTCTCTATCTCTAAGAGCATCCTCGAGCGGCACGGCCTCAAGGGGGTCGCCATGATCCACCGCCTTGGCACGGTGCCCATCGGCGAGGAGAGCATCCTGATTGCCGTCTCGTCCCCGCACAGGCAGGCGGCGTGGAGGGCGGGCGAGGAGGCTCTGGAAGAGTGCAAGGCCAAGGTCGAGGTATGGAAGCGAGAGGAGTTCCACGGCGAAGAGGGCGTGTGGAGGGCGAATCGAGACGGCGTCGCTGGACAGAAAGTGGTCGACGCAGACAGCGAGGCTGGGGAGCCTGCTCAAAAGCCACCGGCTCCTGCGTAGAGACCAACGACCTGCTTAGAGATACAAAGAGTCTGTTTTATGTGGTTCTGGGTGCAACTACACATCAACATTTATCAATCGTCGAGATGGTGTCCGAATACTCTCACTCGTGGGAGCCCCAACCCCAGATACCTATATCTACTGTCTATTATCCGGAGACTGCCCAAACCAGCAACCTCTTAACACATCACAAGGTCAAATTTCCAATACATCCAACGTCTTCCGATGTAGAAATAACAATGGCGATGTCGGCCTTGTCACAAAGAAAAGAAACCGCAGGGGTTGGGGGTGGCTTGCGCCAGTCATCGGGTGGTCTGTCAGGTTTAGTAAGCACTTTAAACCATTAGTGACTTTGTCTTAGTTGGCAACCCAATACTTCTTTCTCCCTCGCAACTTTCCATCGAAGCCAACAAAGCAAAGCCCCAAACGCCGAGTCTAGGTTGGGGGCTTGACACGTCTCTTAATCCTCTCTTTGCTGAAATGTTACCGAGTCAGCTTGGCTCCTGTGTTCCTAATGAGCCTCGCCGCCCTGGGAAAGGAGGCTATTGTCACCTGTCAGGTGCGCCAACGGCCAAGAAAAGGCTGAAGGCCCCGTCTGGATGTGCTGTGCCTCTCTAACCATCTCGGGTCTGGCGCCATCAATATTGCCCCCCCAAAGGGCCCAATCTCGTGAAAGAAGTCCTTCCAATCTTTTCAGGCGGTGCAATCGTTTCTGCAAGTTGGCTCCCACGGGTCCAAATAGGTCGCCAAGCTGGGGCAGGGACGCTACCCACCCCCCCATAATCACGGCTGAATTACAACAAGCCCGCAGGTCAGAAAAGCAAGGCTGAAGTCTGGCGATACCACCGATCTTGCCTCCCTTTTTTATTTCTTTTTCTTCTCTTCTTTTCTTCTTCGCTGTCGATTTTCAACGGTTCATGCGCTGCAGATCGTTGTCGACGGCGTCTTGCACGCGGGTTCCAGCATCACCTCTCAATTCAAGCTTGTCCGCATCGCGGGTAGTAACAGGAACGACGAACCAGCCACCCAACCGTCGACGAGGATGCGGCTTTCCAAGACCTTGGCCTTCGCGGCGCTGTTGAACGAGAGCGCCTCGTCGAAAGTCGTCTCGGCCAACTTCCACAGGGTTCAGTTCCCTGTCGACCTGGTACAGATTACGCGCCGTGGTGACACCCTGAACCTCGCCGCCATCAACAACATCACCGGCGGCGGATATTATTCCGAGGTGTACATCGGCACTCCGGGCCAGAAGACGCTGCTACACCTCGACACGGGCAGTAGCGACACGTGGGTCGTCGACAAGCAGGCTGACCTGTGCATAAGCCGGTCGCTACAAGCCCAGGTTGGCGGAGGCTGCGTCAAGCCCATCGACTCGAGCGCGAGTTCCACCTTCAAGGTCGTGAGTCGCAACGGCTTTGACATCACGTACCTTGACGGCAGGAATATCCGGGGAGACTACATCCAGGATACCGTGAGTTTCGATGGCAAAACAACCACCAACCAACAGCTAGGCTTCGCTACCCAAACTGTCAAGGGTTCGGGCTTGATGGGCCTGGGCTTCTCCGAGGGCGTTTCATCGCGGCGTCGATATCCCACCATTCTCGACAGCATGGTTGCGCAAGGCCATATAGGCCGGAAGGCGTTCAGCATGTGGCTGGTATGCAACTCGGCCTCCGCAACTTGGCAGCTTCCTCTCTAACCGCACATTGTTTTTCACAGAATGACCTGTCCTCGTCCGAGGGGACTGTCCTCTTTGGAGGGGTTGACACGGAAAAGTACGTTGGAACGCTCACCACGCTTCCGCTCGTCGAGGACCCCAACTCGGGCAGCATCACCAGCTACAGCATCGCCATGACTGGAGTCGCAGTCGAGACCCCCGATGAGAAGCTGGTCCAAATGACCGCGGGTTCCTTCAACGCCACAACCATTCTCGACTCCGGCTCTACCGTGTGCCTATTCCCCGAAAGGCTGACCAAGTCCATCTGGGCGAAGTTCGGCGTCGTCGATGCAGGATACGGGCTCATCGACTGCAAATGGAGAGGGGCCATGGGCGAGGGCCACTTCATCGACTTCGACTTGGCGCGCGTCAAGATCCGAGTCCCACTGGAGGAGATGGTCCTCGACAACCTCGACCGCATCATGGACCAGCTCGACGACCTCACCCCCTTCGACCGGACCTGCATGTTCGGGATCCAGAACAGCGCCATCTTCGACGTCACGAGCAGCAGATTCGCCATCCTGGGAGACACCTTCCTGCGGAGCGCGTACGTCGTGTACGATGAAACCAACCAGCAGGTCGGCATTGCCCAAGCGAACCTCAACTCGAGCCGGTCCAACATCATCGAGCTGCGCGCCGACGGGAGCGCACTGCCGACGGCCACAGGCGTGGCGAGCCAAGTCACAACGCCTGCTCCGACGCGGACGGCCAGCGGAGGCGCAACACATCTTGTTTCGACGGCCTCATCGACGCCTACTGCAGGCGAATCCAAGAGCGCTGCGTCTCATCACAGTGCGCCGTCTTTGGGATCAGGTGGAATTTTCGCTGTGTTGGCCATGGCTGTGTTCACCGCCACGGGAACGATGCTTCTAACGGGTTGACATTGGTTGTTGAAGCAGTTGTCCTGCTAGGAATACTGGTTCTGCTGCAGGCATTCGAAGGGCAAAGAGGAGTTTAGAATAGGTTCTAGCACAATCGCAACAAAACCAAGACACAATAAAGTCTTGATGATATTATTCCCCTGAGACCTTTTGTGACTTGCAGTCCATGATTCAAGGTTTGTCATGCGGAACTTTGTAGCAAAGTTCGAGCCCGGAGTGCACAGTTGGCACACAATCCCCCAGTGGAGCGGCTGTACCCGAAGGGGAAATTTTTTTTCTCATGGGCTTTTCGTCAACCCGGATGCCGAGCGGCTTTTCCACTTCACATTCCACCATTGTCATTCCGAAACTCGGCTTCACCTTTTTTTTTTTTTTTTTTGACTCACCTCTCATACCCACATTCACCGGGAGAAAAACAGCAGCACCGGGCCCTTTTGATACGTCTCTCGTGCTCGCGTGCCCTTTAACAGTGTTTCTCCTCTTAGACACTTACTAAACAGCCAAACACTTGCTTGGTATCAGCTTCTTCTGCCCCTCCATCGTAACCCCTCCAAAACGACAAATTTACCCCTCCACCCCACTCACTCACTCAACTCAACTCAACTCATACACACACACTCAAACTCACACTCACATAATGGCCACCGACCGAGTCACGTCCGTCGACCTCACCGGTCTCAAGAAGATCGGCCAGGGCAAGGTCCGCGATGTCTTCGAGGTCGACGACAAAACGCTCCTTTTCGTCGCCTCCGATCGCGTCTCAGCCTTTGACGTCGTCATGAAGAATGGCATCCCCGACAAGGGCGCCATCCTCACCCACGCCTCTGTAAGAGCTCACTCACCCCATCACTCACCCCTCGGGCCAAAACCAAACATGAGACAATAGTCTTGCTAAGAGGAAACAATCCGTTCATAGGCACACTGGTTCAAGGTCCTCTCGGACCGAGTCCCCGGTCTCAAGACCCACTTCCTCACCCTCGACCCTCCGGCCGGCCTGCCCGCCGCCGACGCCGCCCTCATCAAGAACCGCGCCATGCAGGTCCGCCGTCTCAAGGTCATCCCCCTGGAGGCCATTGGTACATTTAGCCCCTCTTTCTCACACTCACACTCACCACTCCCCGGCTAACACATCGCCAGTCCGCGGCTACATCACCGGCTCCGCCTGGAACGAGTACAAGGCCAAGGGCACCGTCCACGGCATCCAGGTTCCCGCCGGCATGCAGCAGTCCCAGGCCTTCGAGACGCCTCTCTACACGCCCAGCACCAAGGCCGAGCAGGGCGAGCACGACGAGAACATCCACCCGGACGAGGCCGTCCGCCTCGTCGGCGAGAAGCACGCGCGCCGCGTCGAGGAGCTGGCGCTGCGCCTCTATGCCGCGGCGCGCGACTACGCCGCCGAGCGCGGCATCATCCTCGCCGACACCAAGTTCGAGTTCGGCGTCGACCCGGACACGGACGAGGTCGTGCTCGTGGACGAGGTGCTCACGCCGGACAGCAGCCGGTACTGGCCCGCCGACAAGTACGAGGTTGGCCGCGACCAGGAGAGCTTCGACAAGCAGTTCATCCGCAACTGGCTCATCGAGCAAGGGCTCAAGGGGAAGGAGGGCGTCGCGCTGCCCGAGGACGTGTGCCGGGCCACGGCGGAGAAGTACAAGGACGTTTTCCTGAAGCTGGTGGGCCAGAGCTTCGACGAGGTTGTTGCGCGGTCGTAGCCGTGGGGGTTGAAGGGTCTGTTATGTGACGGTGTTTGGTGCGAGTGCTGCTATACCACAGGCTGATATCGGACGTCCGCTAGAGCGGGTAGGGAAAGAATGAAAAAAAAAAGCGGGATAACACTTGCAGTGGGCCATCGTTCGTTTTGGTCCACCATCGGGGCCTGTGATAAATACGGTGCGAAGGCCATCGCCCAGGTCCCTTGACGATATAAGCCGATGTAAAGAGGACTTCTCAGACCATTCGGTTAAGGAAACCAACGTCCTGCGTACACAGGACAAGCGCTTTTCTCAATGGGCATCGGTGATTTCTAGCTCTAGGGAATCTAATTATGTACCGTCTACGCGTCCAGCTTCAAGCGATCCAGCATGGTGTCGATCTTCCCAAGTAATATCTGGTAGTTGATGGCATCTGATGCGAACTCGTCCTCGGCCACCTCACCGGCCAACGTTTTGACACCCTGGCCGCTCTCGCCGTCCTCTCCGCTCTCTCCGCCCTCGCCGTCCCTCACAGAAGTCGCAGCGGATGCCGCTTCCACGGGGGCGGCAATGGGCTCCTCCTTCCCATCAGTCTGCCGCTGCTGCTGCTGCTGCTCACTCTGCACGGCAATGGTCTCCGCCAGGGCGGCGTCGATCTCGCCCTCCTCGTCCATCATCTCGTCGAGGTTGGCGTCCTCGAAGCGCAGGCGGAACCGCTCGCCCAGGTAGTACCGGATGTCGTCCAGCAGCTCGATGGTGTCCGTCTCCTGACGGTTCCTGATCCGCTCGGCGCTCTCGCGGATGAGCTCAGCGAACTCGGGCTCGTCGATATAGTCCTCCAGCCGGTCGGCGAGGTACCGCGCGCCGAACTCCTCGAGCCGCTGCACCCGCAAGTCCCAGGCTGCGTGGATTACGTCATAGATGTTGATGGGTTCCATCTCGTCCTGCTGCTGTTGCTGCTCTTCACCCTCCTCCTGCCGCCCCGCTGAGGCGTGCGTGCGGTCGGCCCACACATTGCTGTTGCCGCTGCCCAGGGTGCTGATGGCCTGCGCGGCCTTGGTCTTGAGCTTGTCGAGGAACAGGATGTCGGCCGTGTACAGCAGGTCTAGGGCGAGTTCGAGGGGGCAGTCGACCTTTTCGGTGTAGAGGTAAGTAAGGACGATCTCGAGGACGTCAGGCATGCAGTCCACCGTGACGACGTGGAGGTGCTCCGAGTCCTGCGCCTCGCGGAAATCGCTGGAGAACATGGTCTCGAAGTAGGGGCTGCGGATGAGCATCGCCTTGTGCACCGGGTACACCACCGATTTCCTAGGCCTCCGCTTCGGCCTGTCGCCATCAGTGTTAACGGCCGGGCCAAGGGGGATCCCATTGAGGCGGACAACGCCGGCGTTGGCGTCGTCGTCCTCTCCCGCGTCATTCCCGACCTCGTCACTCTCGGGTTCGTGCGCACAGAGGAGGCAGTCAGCGAAGATGGAGTTGTCGTGGCGCCACTTAATGTCGCCTACGCGCTTCGTCTCGACGACCATCTTGTGGCCGAGGACCTTGTCGCGGTAGAAGCGCTCGACCTGGCCCTGGGCGCGTTTCACCTCGTCCTCATACCGCTGGCGCGCGAGGCGACGGTCGCCGCCCGCGAGGATCGCCTCCCAGAGCTGCTCGATCTCGAGCTGCTTGCTGAGCTTGTCGACGCCTGTGAGCACCTCCTCCTCCGAGACGGTGCTGCGCGGGGTGACGACGTCTCTCGGGACCTCGCCGAGGTAGAGGTAGCGCAGGGCGACCTGGAAGGACTCCAGCGGGAGGGTGGACGGGAGCTTCCACGTTGTTGTTTCGGGCGCGTCGGACAGCTTCCTACGAAAGTACGGCGTCCGCGCCGCCAGGATGAACTTGTGCAGGTCGAAGGACTGCGCCGCGGCGATCAGGCCGATGTCCGCTGTCTTTGGGACGTCCTTCGAGAGGAGACTGGTGATGTGACCCGCCCATGGCTGCAGAGGATCCGTCGATTTCGAGTAGTCATACTCCAAAAGAAGGTTCCGTATCCTGTCGTTGAGGGCGTTGTAGATGCATCTCTCCCCTTGGAACGTATTTCTCTCAGCCAGAGCACCTGGTTCGGTTCAGTCAACAACACCACTCATGAGCATCGCGGTACTCACCGGACTCCAGGAGCAGCTGTACGAGTTCCAGGTGGCCACATAGACTAGCCTTGACACCTCTCATCAGTGACATCCCAGCTGGGTCCATCCTCTTGGTACACTTACAATGATCAGGGGGGTATAGTCAAAGCGATCCTTGCCATTGATGTTCACGCCCGCCGATATCAGCTCTTGGCACGTCTTCAGGTCACCCCTCCTGCAAGCCAGCAGGAAGGCCTCAAACTCGACGGACTGATCCAGGGGATTGTCCTCTCTCAACACGCCATTTTTGATCAATTCATTCTCGTTTTTGAGCTGTATTTCGAGTTCGTCTTTCCGAAGCACCATTGTGGTGGGGTTGCTTAGAAGAACACTCTAGAAGGGTCTATATCCAAAGCCACAGAGGTAGACAGCAAAGCCAGACTTAGAAACCGATGCATGAAAGGAGGTCCTTCTGTCAGGTCAATGAGAGGAAGTTGCGTGAGAGAAAGAGGGAGAGGGTGTGTGTCAAGTCCGATAACTCCATGCCCACCTCCATGAATCTCGCCTCCGCACAGGCCACTAAGGACTTTGGTTACGTGATGGCCTCTTGCCTCTTGCGCACATCAACAGGACCCCTCTGTGGACCCTTCGGGAGGTTTATCTCTTATCAGTGCTCTTTTATCGATAGAAGCTGTCTAGATCGTCCTAGAGAAGTGGGGACCCAAGCTCCAGGGAAGGATCATCTCTGCTCCGACACTAGCGCCGTTGCCATGGCACCTGCCCCCAGTTGTTTACCGAGCTCGATCTTGTTAGTGCCCATGCATCCAACCTCTGTTCACCAGCTTTGACTTGCTGTGCACATTCGGTCAACTACCACCACCATCACCACCAACAGCTTGGTTACTAACAATAGCAGGTTCGCAACGCCGCCACCAAT
This sequence comes from Colletotrichum higginsianum IMI 349063, assembly GCF_001672515.1. NCBI lineage: Eukaryota > Fungi > Ascomycota > Sordariomycetes > Glomerellales > Glomerellaceae > Colletotrichum > Colletotrichum higginsianum. The sequence goes on from NC_030958.1 coordinate 905,556, forward strand.
TGCCTCTCAACTTCTATGGATACACACAGAGATTCCTTCTAATCAGATTCATTGCGCATTGTATCCAAGATGACTTCAGAGGCGGACAAGTATGAGGTGCTGGAGAAAATCGGTATGCACACCTACTCACAAGCTTTTTTCCCCTTCCGCAGTGCAACCCTGCCCTCCTCAAAGAGCATTTGGCTGACGCATGGAACAAAACAGGTCATGGCTCCTTTGGAATCATCCGAAAGGTTCGGAGAAAGGCCGACAGCCTCGTCATGTGCCGGAAGGAAATCAGCTATCTCAAGATGTCGCAAAAGGAGCGCGAGCAGCTCCACGCCGAGTTCCAGATCCTCTCGACCCTCCGCCACCAAAATATTGTCGGCTACTACCACCGCGAGCACCTCAAATCCACTCAGGACCTCCACCTCTACATGGAGTACTGCGGCAATGGCGACCTGGGTCGCGTCATCAGAGACCTGGCCGTAAAGGGACAGCGCGCGCAAGAGTCGTTCGTGTGGAGCATCTTCTCGCAGCTGGTTACTGCGCTCTACAGATGTCACTACGGCATTGACCCTCCCGAAGTCGGCAGCAACGTGTTGGGTCTCTTCAGCACAGCTTCCAAGCCAAAGACGCCCCCCGGCACCATGACGATCCTGCATCGCGACCTGAAGCCTGAGAATGGTACGTTTCGTCGCCCTACCAACCATCGGCGTGTTTGCTAACCACGTGATAGTCTTCCTGGGAGAGGACAACTCGGTGAAGCTTGGCGACTTCGGTCTGTCCAAAATGATTCAGTCCCACGACTTCGCCTCGACCTACGTCGGCACGCCCTTCTACATGTCGCCCGAGATCTGCGCCGCCGAGAAGTACACCCTAAAGTCCGACATCTGGTCTCTGGGATGCATCATCTACGAACTCTGCGCTCGCGAGCCCCCCTTCAACGCCAAGTCGCATTTCCAGCTGGTCCAGAAGATCAAGGAGGGCAAGGTGTCGCCCTTGCCTAGCTGCTATTCAAGCGAGCTCATGGGTACCATCAAAGATTGTCTGAGAGTCAACCCCGATCACCGCCCGGACACTGCACAGCTTCTCAACCTCCCGGTCGTCCGACTGATGCGCAAAGAGAGGGAGGTCGTCGAGCTCAACAAGGTCATCAAAGCCAAGGAGGATGCGCTGGCGCGTCGGGTGAAGGAGTTGGATGAGAAGACTGCTGCCTTTGAGGCCGACAAGGCCGCCGTCAGGCAAGAAGTAGACAGCTCGCTGCGGAGAGAATGGGAGGTCAAGGCCCGCCTTGAGATCGACCGCCAGATCAACTCGGAAATCGAAGCCCTCCGCAAGCGATTCGAGAGCGAAGTGCAGTCTCGCGTCGAGGCAGAGCTGCAGAGAAAGACGGCCAGCATGACCATCGAATCCGCCCAGGCGCACGACCTCGACAGTTCTCTGACCAAGTCCGAGTACCCGCGATCATCGGTCGGCAACGGCAGCGTCGATGAGGAACTGTCGACGTCGACGGACCTCACCGACATCTCGACCGACAGCCCTATCGCGAATAAGAAGGCCACTCGCACGCCCTTCGGCCGAGCCCAGACCATGTTTGTTGGCGGCATGGGTACTCCCATGGACATCGAGATGGCATCTCCATCGCCCATCAACATTGCTTCCCTGTCGCTTTCTCCTCGACGCACCGCCGCCACCAGAGTACCGAACCTTAACAGCGGTAACATCTTCTCCGAGAACGCCGGCGCGTCGAGCGATCCCATGTGGGACCTTCATCGCGATACCATCTGCATCGACTCGGACGACGAGGACGTCGTTCCCTCGCCGACGCGCAACATCAAGTCGAGACAGAATCCCTTCACATCCAAGGACCGCCCTGTCCTGACGTCTCAGAAGTCGGTTCCCATTTCGCGAGTCAAGCCTCAGTTCTCGGCGAACGGCCTGAACCAAAATAAGACGCTGCCCACGCTGCCCAACATGGCCTCGAACCCCGACTTGGGCCGTGGCGTCCGCGAGCGAGGTCAGTCACCCAGCCGCCGGCTGAGTAAGATTCCTTCGGCGGCGAACTTGACGGCTACGAGCGGCGGCGAATCCCCGGGCGGTCTTTCCCGCAAGAACTCAACCAAGAAGGACCAGGAGCCCCTTGGCAAGCTCGCTGCGAAGAACAACATCAAGGGCAGGACGCTGGTTGAACTCCAGCAGGCCCGAGCAGGCGGCCGCCCCCTCTCGGCCGTCATGTCTGGCGGCGAGAACATCAGTCCTAAGAGGGCGTTCAAGGACCGCATCGCGGAGCGCCGGGCCAGCGGCGGCGAGCCTGCTGCAGTTTGGGATCCTGAGCGGGATGAGATGCCCAGTCCTTTCTTGGTGCGGCGCAAGCCCATGGCCAGAGTCTAAGATGATTTCTTTTCTGTTGGCATAACACAAGCGTTGGTTTGCGAAGAGATACCAAAGCATGCACACGGGTCATTCATGGGAGGGATTGTCTTTTTCTTTCTTTCTTTTGTCTCCCCTGCTCCTTTGTCATTACCATCGTTTTCATCACTCTCCTTTGTTCTGGCGGCACCGAAAAAAAGAAACAAGTCGGGAGACAGAAACACTCCGATGGGAGTAATTGTGGGTATCATACACACAACAATCATGAGTCCTGGTGATGACCAGACGGGACTCTTGACTTATACACTTATGAAGATGATTTTCAGAGGTGTTGGATGGAATTGGGTGTTGCCGGACTCGGCTGGGGGAGGTGTCATTTACATTGCGGACGCCGCCACGGCGTTGAGGTAGATTGTTTGTTGGCTACCTGTACAAGTTGCATCAGGGTTGCAGGTGTACTTTTATCATGGACGAGACAAATATCCATCTTTCAGTGCCTATTGTGTGCATACATATCCATAGTACTGGAATTACTGAACTGGGTGAGATGCTCTGCACGCGCGATCTTGTAGTATTGGGACACGACATGCGTTATCGTCTGTCGGCATGCCAATAGTTGCTAGGTCCCGAGTTCCTTACTCGAACTGGCACGAGAGGTCTCCGTGGCACCCGGTTGTGTTCAACTAAGCATCTCATCTCAAGCATGCAGAGTTGGAGACATTCCGGGGTTGGTCGGACGAAAAGAGACTGGCCAAACATGTCAGAGACACTATCACATTCCAGACGCCTTCCGAGGTTTCTGCGCCATGTTGTCTCCTTGACTCGTCGCGACGACGACGACGACGACGCCGGCGCCGCCCCAATGATGATGGATGATTGGGCATTGGCCGAGACACGAAACGGTCAAAGAGCAAGAAAGAGACTGGGAAAAGGTAATGCTTGCTTTTTCTCTCAGTTGTAAGCCTTTGGTAAGCACATCATGCATGACTTCCCTGAGACCGCCCCCCCCCCCCCCCCCCCCCCCCCTTTTTATATGCATAGCACCGAGTCTAATACAGCCCCCGCTAGAAACATCGTCGTCCGTCATCATCTCATTGCTTTACAGTCTTACCGAGAGATCTTTGTTCCAATAGTAGGGCCGGGGGATAACTGTAGACGCGCGAGTGCCGGGTCTTCCTAACCGGTATGTATATGTATGCATGTCTCAGAAACGCATGCCCGCGTCCGCATATGCGTGCAGGCCCGCCAGCGACACCCTACAGCCGCCGTCTCCAGACGATGTGTCGTAAGGAAGATCAGTAGTACGGGCAGTTGTTCGATATGTGAGGGACGGGACGAGGTGGTTGGTGGTAGAGGGGTGCGATGTATAGGGGGCGAGGAGAAGGAGGAGGAGGAGGAGCATGTGTTTGCTTGGTGATCGCTGCGTCGGTCATCATGGCGCTGAGACATGACTTCCTGTGTGTGATGGACGGCATATGTGATTGCGGGCATTTGCTGCATTAGCTCCGTCGTTTCCTCGAGAGACGGAGACGGACGAGGCGCGCCTGGAAATGTTCCCTTTGGACATCAACGAAAGTGAGCCCCCCGCCGTTACGTTGGGAATAGCTTCCTGGGCTGCTCGGACTCGAGCTTGTTTAACCTATTGCTTTCGTTACCCTCGGGATAGAATGACTTTGCCCTCCCGAGAAGGGGGAGGGGGTTGTAGAGGGCATACGCGGTGACCACATACGCGGCATTGGGGGGGAACCGACGTGGTTCGTTCATCAGCTCATCAGGCCAGGCCAGGCTCAGGGTCCATTTAGGTTTGGTGTTGTCATGAGATATTTTCTTTTGTATCTTTATTTCATTGCTCGCTTAGCCTCCCCCCTTGCGCAGCTTAATGAGCGTCCCGTCCCCTGGCGGTTCCTTCTCGCATACGTATGTGAGAGAGAGAGAGAGAGAGAAAGATAGAGGAGGGGAGGAATGGGAGGAGAGGCTGTAGAGCACCCAAGAGCAGTGGCCGCAGAGAGATCGGCTTGCTCTGCGGGCGACGTGCAGATTGGGTGTTAGAAAAAGCCCCGGAAGAAGCAAAGAGGCCTGCCCGCGTCTCTCTCCCGCGCCGACGGAAGCAAGGTTAAGGCCAAGGTCAAGGTCAAGGGGGCGAGGCAGGTAGGTAGGCTTGCTCTCTACCTCTCCAATAACCACCATACTCTCTCCATGCCGACCCTCGCGTCAGTCTCGACTCTCAAGTGCTTTTCGAGGCATTCGCGAAGAGACTAACGAAGTGGTTGTCCAAGTCGGACTAGTGTTCCCCGGAGAAAGGGGACACTAATACCATACCCTGAAGCTTTCCAAGGCCAGGCAGGCATGGGTGAGGGATGGGTTGTGCAGGGCTGTCTTGTTTTATGGGACGCCAGATTTATCACTTCGTGATCGCCATGGAATAAGATCTAGATTGTGGGTGATGCGGTATCTCGAGTCTCCCAGGCTGTAGGCTGTAAAGATTAGGTTGTCTGGGGGGCGGGGAGGAGACATGTCTTGGTCTGTTTTTTTTGCGTGTGTCTCAGTCGTATTCGTCGACTAGCGATGGTTTTGTCTTATGAGAAGATGAGCAAGGGGAACCGAAAACGAGACGACGTCGACAACGTCGACATTCCTCAACCACCCCCCCATTCCGATCATGACGCCGGCGCTCCTGGACCTGCCCCCCACCCCTGGTTGGATTTTCTCTACGTTGAACGTAGGGTTCAGGCGAAAGGAAGGGGACGGCGCGTCGTTCCCCCAAACGCGTTGTCTCAAGCCACACGAAGCGACAAGTGCTTCTAGCCGGGCCACTAACGGGCTTCGAGTGCCAGCCACAACGGCAGCTAGAACACTCAGCTCAGAGTCGAGGGAGAGAGCGAGCTGTGTGTTTTCTTCTTTTGTTTCTCGCTCAGTGAGACACGTAGGGGAATTTCCACGTATTGTTGAGCTTGGCGTTGTCCACGAAGATAAAGACCAAAAGAGTGAGTGAGAGAGAGGGACACCTACCCAAGTACTGGTCTCAGTCAACCCTGCCCCCTGGAGGACGCTTTCTTTCCCCCCCGGATGGCCCTACCGAGAACAGAAGTGACGTCCGCGTTGCGGGATCGCCAAAACGTTCGTTTCTCGAGGGGAGGGGGGTGTTGTGCAGCTTGCAACATGCAGCTTGCGGTGGTTATGGTCGTGGTGGGGAGGACCAAACAATTTTTGCTTTTTCTTGTTCCCTGAGAGCACCATTGTATCTTGGGACATTACTCGCTTTTTCTTGCTTTTTCCTATTTCCTGCCCGTCTCTTGATACTGACAGGCCCGTACATGCGGCTAGAGAGGTATACGTACAAGCCGGCCGGTCCTGAGCCCGGATGGGGGGACTCTTCTTCTTGGGGATCGGCCGCCGACATTAGCTGGACTGAACCCCCAGACTACCTGTCTGCCTATCTGCCTGCCGTATGCACAAGATCCCACTTCTGAGGACCGGGATGAAAACGCACAGTCGAAAGGGAGGACGAACGACAACAGCCGTGATGATGCACCGCGCAGGGGGTGAAGACGAGGAGCCAGTACCAGTACCCGTACCCGCAACCGCGCAGCCGCTCCTCGAGCTCGGAGCACTTTGTGAACCCCCTTTTCCGGTCGATCTTCCCAATGTTTGCTCGAGAGGGCAGAAGAGGCGCGTCTGCGGCGTAGTCGCGTGCTGACCAGTCACGTAAAGCCGATGTGGATGGGGAGATCACCGCCAACCGCAGACGTGCATGGAATGGGATCAATCATCCTTTTCTGCTGCTTTGCCTCAGCACGGGAAGCAGTTTAATCTCGGGGGACCTTACGGCTTTCGGCCGCGGCCACGTTTGCCCATCCCCTCCTCCCCTCCCCGGTGCCCAGGGGGGGCGTGAGAGGCAGCATGCGGGAGACGATGATGACCCCTAGCGGGCGTTCGTGCAACCGGGGGGGCCTTCATCGACGACATCCGCGGAGACGGCACGCAAAATGCTTCCGTTTGTGTCGAGTCTATGTGAGTGACATAGTGCAAGAGGGCCTGGCTCATTGCCCGTGTGGCTGCTGATTATTGGAACGTTTGAAGAGAGCCACACACGTCTTCTTTGGACGGCATCACTCCCTTTCCCAAGTCCTAAACGCTCTCTCTCTCTCTCTCTCTCTCTCACCCTCCATCAGCAGCCCTGTAAACGTTGCCATGGCACTAGGGCTTCTAGACTTCAAGTTCGAAGCCCAAAGGTCTCTGATTGTGGCGTCTGCGGGCGCGCGGTATTTGGGGGGGAAGGGGAGGGGAAGGAGGATATGATATGTAAGGGCTGCAGAGAGATCTCCAACTATTGACGGTTGCGCTGTCTTTGCATCCGGTTCCCCATCCTCTGTACCCTCCACACACCCGTCGAGTCCGACGCCACGCTCCTTTCGTCCAGCTTCTTAACCGCTCGCGGGCGAGTGCAGAGAACTGTACGGATAGCGTGTCTAGTAGACCAGGTAGGCAAGCAAGGGAAAGTTGGACGGGCTCATCCTACGAGAACCGCGGCCGGTAGTGAGACTCATGTGACTGGAACTGAATAATGGACCGACGTGGGCAGCAGGCGAGGGTGCGAGGGGGGGCGGCCTCTCCCAGAAATCGCAGATTTGCGAGATCGCAGGGCGTGTGGGCCGTCACATTTCTCTTCTCTGATGGCCCTACATACAGGCCTTTACAGATGTGACAGAAAGCCGTGATAGGCCGGGGCTGATGAGAAGAAGGATTCCGGCCGGCTCTCGCGCCTGGCGGATGAGGAGGAGGAGTGTGGTGGATTTCACCTCACCGCTGCATGTCACGAGCCTCTTGTCTCTCTGTATCCATATACGCCCCCCTCTCCCCCCTTTCCCCGTTCAGTAGAGACCCGTGTCTCGTCCTGGGTGACCTTTGCCTCCTGAGCTAGTTGCTATGCAGAGAGTCTCGTCCTGAAGCAGACCGGCGGAGCTTGTCGACAGTCGGACAGAACAGACTTCGACATATCAGGGAGGAGAGAGTTTCAAACATCGGAGACCGAGGAGAGAAGAGGGGGGCGAACATGGTCGCTGACGTGCTGTTCTTTTCCGACACCCACCACCCATGGATATGCGTTGGTGATCACCCAGTGATCTCTGGTACAGCCCGGATGGAGCGCATGTGCGTTCTGCTCCATACGGACGCTTCAGTTTCGCCCCCGTTCCCTCTCCCCCCCGTAGGTGAGCATGAGGTGCCAGGGATTCTCTTGAGATGGGGGGCCAAATGGTGGGCGGCGGGACACCATTCCTTCAGAGTTGACACGCTCCATGGGCTGGCTCCTGGAGCCGGTGGGAATCGGACCATCTTACTTGTGCCAAGGAGAGTTATCCTCCATCTGTACTATGTAGGGAAATGTACGGGTGATCTCGAGGCGTGTCTCCCGCCCGCCCGCACGAGAACCAGAGCGCGTTCTTCTCCTCACTGGGACGCTAGGCCGGCCGAGATCTCCATGGAAGGGCTTGGGGCGGCCCAGCGTTGATGTCAGGACGCATGGAGCCCTCGCCGGGTCGACGATGAGGGGTTCTTTCATCTACAGCATCTGGCTGGAATCAAGGTTGGATGAAAGGGGCCAGAGGACGCTGATCGTCACTTGTTTCGCCCATGGCAGGCAGGCCTTCAGGACGGCGGGTTTGCCAGGGAAACATCCGGGCATCGTCTCCCCCTGAGTGGATTCGGTATGACAGTAAGCGTGGTGGACGGAACACTCCGGATCCTCGAATCCGCTTCATGGGTTATTATCCGGCGGCGGGCAGACGGAATTTCGCTCTCTCTCTCTCTCTCCCTCTCTCTCTCTCTCTCTTTCTCGGAAGGTTTTTCTGTCGCCGTAAACTAAAAAACACAATCCGCAAGTTTCCACAAACCGAACACGCTTCATCTCGCCAAGAAAGTCACTGAGTTGCTTTCGGGGTTCTGTGTCTTCGGGGGAATCGGGATAAACGCTGAGATTTGCATGATCCCTGGAAATGATCCTCTGAATCGCGGACCTCCTAGTCGCCCGCCCCTCTCTTGACGCCCCCTGGTCCCACGATTTTCGATACGTATGCAAGCACAGCCTCGCCGAGTTTTTCCTAGCAAGGTGAAGGAGGAGGGGATGAAAGGGGGGGCAATGGGTACCGAATTGAGGTTAAGCTCGACTCGGAGTCGTGCCATTTGTGGCCATAAGCTCTTTTGCCTGTCGTTCCCCTTATTGCTCCTCTCGGACAAAGGTCGTGGACTCGTGGTCGTATTTCGCAGCAGTGGATTTGCGTTAGTACGTATCGTCGACGACCGGCAGGAAAGTAACCCACAAACGGTCGTGGAGAGGAAGAGAGAAAGAAACGGGGTGCCCTCTGCTGGGATCCCCCCCATTTCGTTCCTGGTACCGAGAGCTAAGGAACTGTGGGCGGCAGCTCGGCCACTCCTCGCAAAGGGGAATAGAGAGACAGAGAGGAGGAAGTCCACTGAGGAAGAGACGTTGAGAGTTAGTTGGCAGATACCAGTGGCAGCTGTTTCCCCTTTGTTTTCCTTGGGCGGTTTTTCTGCTCGCCGACGAACTCTGACATACGAGGACTCCAATTATTTCACCCAATGGTCGATATTGAATCCGAACTGCCCTGTTCCCGGTTGCCAGGAAGGAGGGCCCCAGAGGCTCGGTACGAACGGAGCCTCGTCCGCGATGAACGACGTCAAGGGAATTATCAAGGACGGTGATCGGTGGGGGGGAGGAGGGCTTGGAGCCTGGAGGACTTGGGGGATAATGAGTGCCGTGTAACGTCAAGCACTCACCGGCGAGAGGCGAGCAGCGGCACCAGGGGGGGGGGGGGTGGTCGGTTGATGTGGGTTGCTTTTGAGGGGAAGCAAAAAGAAGATCAAGGGGGGGTGAAGGGAAGAGAGAGAGAGATGGATAGATCCTTGCCTACGATGCAGTTGTCGATTCGAGCATAGTTCGAATAAAGTGGTCCAAATTGCACATGTACCGTGCCACTGTATGTACGCTTCTGTTTTCTGTCTCCCCAAAAGAAAGAGAGTATGCCTGTGCCGTTGCTTTCCCACTCGGAGCCGGTTCTTTTCGTTTGGCTAGAGAGGCATTGATTGACATTACCCGGAACTCGCCCGATACCTCGGAAAGTATAGTTACATTGCACAGTCGCGCGACCCTTTCTCGATGTTGAGTGGTCATGGGAAGGGTGACGGTTTTGGTGGTAGACTGCAGGTTTCCGTCTCAGCCCCTCGGACATTGAGCCCCTTCGCTCGAGGTCAAACTCAATAACACCCTCCTCCCCCGGAGGACGTCTTGCACATGTGAGGAAGGGGACGACGAGGACGACGAGGACGACGACGTAAGCAGCAGCGGGACTTGGAAAAGGTGGTTGCAATATCGAGACATGTCCATAGACGCCCGCCCCCTGTGTCGTCCTTCTTTTCCATGTGTCAAGGAGCCGTCAACAAGGGGGGGGGATAGCAAGCCCGGACCGCCGGTGTTATGCTGCGACGTGCTGTCTTGGAGACTCTCTCTTAGTAGGGGCTGATATAGGGAACCCAGAAGCAGGGATGGGGGAAGTTTACAGTGTTTGCCTCATTTCGCCAGTCCCATCTCCGTTCCTGTCAGGCGTGTCTAATGGGGGGATGTCCCTTGTGACAACATTCCCCCAAAAGGCCTTCTAGTGTGGTGAATGTACTCCGTGGAGCCCTCACCGAGGACAGCGTCCAGGGAACATCCCTATTTCCGCCATGTGGCTTGCGAGTCATCGTCTGCTCTATATCCGAACTGCTGTCGTATCGCGTTTCCCCGCAGGGCCCGCAGCGGCCGAGCCGTCGAGATGAGGCAGGCTCTTTGCGATGCAGTCTTTTTGACTCCTTTGGCGCATGTTGGACCCGTCTCTATTGACTGGTATGAAAGCCCGTGAGTTTGCCTCGGGGGATGGATGGGTCGGAGCAGAACGAAGACGACGGAGCTTGCCGCCGTGACACACTCCGTTTACACCGCAGTCTGCAATCTGTAGAGTATCCCCTCAGGCCCACGTTGCCTGCTACGATAGACATGAGGTGATTGTAGAAGAACTATAACGTATCGTCCTAACCAACTAGACAATCTGGGCTAGAGGCGACAGTTTCCCAGCTGGTCACAGGTGATGGGCCAAGAGTCCTTCATCACAACCTTGGGAGGGTTGCCACTTTCTTCCCTGCCACCCTTGTTGCACGCTGGACCTTGTTGCTGCCTCTCTAGTCTACTTGTAGTCCCGGCCGATGCGGCGAGCTCGATCAGCAAAACAGCAGCAGCAGGAGCTCCAGCTTTGCGGATACGGCTGCGGATATCGTAGGCCGCGGTTGGGAAAAGGGAGCCCACGAGGACGCGCAGTGACGGAACAAGCTAAGCTCGCAGCGAGCTCCCTGCCTCCTCTTTCGGGTGGGTAGGTACACACATCCCTTACGATGTAGATATGAAGGACGCCCAGCATGCCGCACGCGCGTTTGGGCGAGGTCTTGCGTCGCACGGCAGGGCTTCCCGACAGGAATCGTGCACCTGTCTGTTGCTGCCACTCGGCCCTGTTGCAGGCCGGCGTCCACGGACGACACAGGATGATGGCACGACGGTCACGCCGCATACCGGACGACGTGAGGGTTGCAGACGGCCGGCTTAAGCGCGTGCGTGCCATTTGCTGGCCGGTTGGGGGCAATGATGATAATGCTGTTGCCAACAGCGGCATTTCTCTCGAGGGAACCCCCCCCCCCTGTGTGTGTGCTGCTCGCCGATGTTGTCATTCTGCATCCTTTGACATCTCTGTCTATGTCGATCCGTCTTTCCGCGGGCAGAAACGGCCCCCAACCCCCGAGGCAACTCCTTCGATGTGGATGCTCTAGACCGCTGGGTCGACGGCAGTTGTAAAATGAAGTCCAAAAGGGGAGGAGGAGAGAGACAAAGATATTTCCTGGAGGGTCTCGGACGAGAATCATTTCTGTCGCTGGCGTTGTAGACAGCCGGGTGCCAGAAACGGAAGAAGAAAAGAAAAAGCAAAATAAACAGCGAGAAACATCATTGGACGTCGTATCCCGGACAAAGTCCAGATTGGGTAATCTTGTCGCATTGACGAGTTCGCTGGGGCGGGCATTAATGATAGGGAGGAGATTTGTGCCCAGAAAACAACCCTCCCAACCAAGGCGAACGCAATCTCATCGCCCACAGCGCCCGTCGTGACCTTTTGAAAGGGCTGTGAAGTATGTGACACAGCGTCGGAAGAAGAGACAACAAGTTGTTGGCGGGAATGTTTGTCCACCAAGCGACGTTGGAGGATGAGCGGCTAGGGGCTGTGGACGGGGCGGGCGTCCGTCCGCCCGTCCGTGTGTCTGTCTGTCAACGGGCTGGGGAGTGTGGCTGATGTATCGATTTCAAGCCTGATATTGAAAAGAGGAACAGGGAGATTGATGGAAGAGCGGGAATATCAGGCCATGATGACGCCCGGAGGCGTCGAGTGAAATTTGGGGACCAGACGCGGTAGAATAAGAAAACGGCAAAAGAGTGACAGCAATCCCAGTGCCAACCAAAAAAAAAAAAAAAAAACCCCCGGCTCTTGGTTGATGTCCCAATGGACGATCGATGAGGGGGGGCAACACACAGGGGTGGCACACACGTCAAGTTTCTCGACTGGCCTGGAGTGAGAAGCCAAGAAGATGCGACGACGAGGGCCACGAATCTGGTAATCCAATCCCGTGGTGGGGAGGGAGAGGCATAGGGACTAAGAGGGGAAGATGGGCAAACGCGAACAGCCGGAAGAAGAAGCAGATCGTGAGGACTCCGAGGATGAGGCGGGTTCTAGTAGCGAAGACCTGGGAAATGGGCGATACACAACGAGTTGAATAACGTTTGATAATGATAATGGTGATGACCCAGGCCTCGAGTTGGCGCCATGGGCAAGGGACGGGATCCAGGCTCACCCAAGTGGCCACGATGCTGTCTGTCTCTGGAACGCATCCAGAAAAAGGCGAGGTTGAGGCAGCTGCAATCCTGAGTCTTGGGTCGTCCAGTCAAAAGAACGGCGCGCGCTGCCAGGGGAGGGGGGCAGGGAAATCCCGGCTGATCGTCGCGGAGGCTGGAGATCACAGGATTGTCCCGTGGGCCCAGCTTCTCGCCCACCTACTGTACGATGTACAGACACAACTTGGGCTCTCTGCACACACCCTTCCAAGGGGGGGAGAACTTTCGGGAGGATCCAAAGAGAGGCGTCCAATGGGATCATTGGCCGGTGTGCCATGAGGACGAAGAGGAGGAGGAGGAGGAGGGAGGAAGAGGAGAAAGGATCGTGACGAAGAAGGGTTGGATATCGTCAGTAGAAGCTCATGTCGGTTCTGTGAATCCATCCAACCTGATTCGACACGCAGGAAGCTAAGTAAGCTGCAGCTCTCCAAGGACGGAAAGGTTTTGGGGGGAGGTGGCGGTTCTCCAAATATCTCCTTCTGCACGCGCCGCCTCCAACTCTAGCCGAAACCCTCGGTTAGTCGTTTTCAGTCGGGGGAACCCGAGAAACCCTCTCTGTGAAAGCCGAGGCGAGATCCAATCGAGATTGTACGTGTGCGTGTTGGAAGTGCTAGCGAAGTTGAATTACCAAATCTCGGGAAACTGGGGCGCTCTTCAATGCCAGCCAAAACACGGACACATGAATAAGAGGAAGAAGAACAAGAAGAAGAAGAAAGAATCAACCCAGGAGCTGGCTCCGGATTGTTAATTCGGCGGCTTTCAGCGGACGATTCGACGAGTTGACCGGGCCTATGCTTACCTCGTCCGTCCCCCCCCCCCCCACTCTCGGAAACCTTGACGCAGTCGAAGGGGGGACAGACGGGGGCCACAGGTTCCTAGTACATATCCGCACAGTAGTCTTTTTTATGTTTTGTATAAACAGTCATTCCACAGATGATGTTCTAGGGGCACAACCGAGGGGCGCGAGGGCCTGCGTCAAGTTGAGCCTTTGTACAGATGGGAAAGATTCGATTCTTCGAGGAACCGAGAAATGTAACTAAGGACATTCCTCTTTAAGAGGGGGGGGGAGATTTAAGAGACGAGACGAGACGAGACGAGGCGAGGCGAAGCGACGGCCAAAGAGTGGACTAAAAAGCCCAACGTTGGTTATTGAAGACACATTTCTCGTGTCCCTTGGGCATGTCTCGCCACACGTTTGAGCCTCATTTCTTCCCTCCCGCCTAGCGGCATTCTCTCTCTCTCTCTCTCTCTCTCCTCGTGCGCCGTTCCGTCATCTCTCGCGTGGAATTGTGAGGTAGAAGCCATCAAGAGCGAATGAGCAAAAATGGTCGGTGACCCACTGCACACTCAGTTCATGTGGACGGCTCCCAAAAGCAAGTTCATGGGATGGGGGAAAAAAGACCGTTCCAGGGTTGGACGGGTGGCCATCCCCGGCGCCTCTCCCCTGTGCTGATCGACAGATCCTTTCTACACTTTCGTACACATTGGTTTTTTTGCTTTTTTTTTTTTTTTTTTTTTTTTTTTTTTGACTCGGCATCCCGGTCAGCGACCCTGCCGCACGAAAGGAACCTGCCGCCACGATAGGGCCTGGACGGTGAGCCTCTGGTAACGCCCGTCGCACTGGTACCGGGCACGCAGGCCATTGGCACAGAGCGGCGGTATGATCGAATCATTTCGCTAAACGGGGCATGGGGGTTCATGGCGACAGTAGGATGCCGGGGCTGGAGATGCCCTCACACGCGGCGACTGGACCTTGACTTCTTGATGGTGCCGGAGGCGGCGGTTTAAGGGTGTTGGGGGGTTGTTCACTCACGAAAATCCTTCTCTTTACGCTCCGTTTTCGTTGGTTTGCTCGCTCAAGCCCCGGAGTGACTGATTTCGCTTCAAACGACGCGGGCGGCGCGTTGGCCACAAGCGAAACCGACTGCGGATATAGCGCGCGGCGCCTAGTCGTTCGGCAGTTGCGTAGTGTCTCTCGAGCTCGTGAGCGCCATGAGCCACCGGCATGTCAGCCATGTGGTTGATGTGTAAGTTGTGGGAGTGTGATGGGAAGCGATCTACAGCTGCAGAGGACCAACGGAAGAAACATTACGCAGGTGGGAGGGAAAGCATCCTCCTGTCTTACCGCCACGCATTTTCCTCCCAGCCATCGCTTAACACTGTACACTCGTCACCCGGTAGACGACTGTGGATGATCGGCAACAATACCAAAGCAGAAAATGTATTTTTGTGTATGTATGAGAGAGATATGTAAGAGATATGTAAGTGAGAGAGGGAGAGAGAGGGCCGATAATCCGGATGAAGGAAACGTGTCTAGCATTGATGGCCGATGCCCTGAAGCACAACCCGTCCCGGTACCAAACGCGCACATCAGTCGGCTGGCCCGTCCGTGACACCGCTCGTGCTTCAGGACAGTCATGCATGCGCCAAGCAGCGTGCACACGGGACGTTGCAAGTTGCAGAGGCGGCCGGCCGCCATCGTTGTGACATTAGAGTTCCGGGGGGGGAGGGTTTGACAGCGAAGGGGTTTCCGGATGGCATGTCCTCCGCAAGTGCCAAGCGTTCGCGAGGGTGTTTTGACGCGAGGATAAACCGAGAACGCATACGTAGTTGGTGATGTAGACGGTGGCACTCCCATATGTCATCGCAGTCCCGAGACACCCCCCGTTGCCTGACCATCGTCGACGTGTATCGTATCCGAGGCAGCGGTAGACAAGCCGCCTCGTGTGTCGGATGTCCACGAGCATGGTCTCCTGAAGTTCGGCGGCCAGGTGCCGGCTGCAACGACATCATCGCCCGTCATGGCTGGGTCAGCCGTTTCCGCGTCCGGTCGGGTGGGATTTTCTATGAGATCGACACGACCGGGGGGGGGTCTAAGGGCCCATAGGCCCATAGGCCCGCGGCCGCCAAACGGGGGGCAGGCAACGTGCTCACCCGCTGCTACTGCTGCTGCTGCTGACCAAGATTTACCAAGAGGACGTTTCTGGGATCATACCCGAGGCCAGTCGAAGACGATCGCCGCGCAGGCGCCGCGTTAGTGCCCTTCGGTTAAAGGTTAGCCTGGACATGGGGGCGTAGGCGGTGGTGGTGGCGGCACCAGAGAGAGAGGGCCAGCCCAGCCCTTTGGGCCTTCCCGGAGATTGGTCGGTGGCAGGCGGGTTGTAAACTGCACCGAGAGAGAAAAAAAAAGGTTCGGCCTACGTGAATGTGATGGGAAATGGAGGGGAGAGGGCGATCTACGTGCCAGGTTCCATCAAAACGAGAGCCCCGAGGCTTCTGCCATCAGGCAAAACTCCGGTGTCCGATCAGGCGTCCAACGGCTACCACCACCACACAGAGAACAATGCCACTTGTCCAATGCGTATAGGGCGTAACCGCCCCTAGAGAGAACACCTAACGGAAGATGAATAGGCGATAATATGAGGGTGTGGTTTTGCGATCCATCGTGCGGTCATTCACAAGAGGCTCCGAGATACGACCGCTTCGCGCCGTGGGATACATACCCCATAGTACAGGGTCGACACGCATGCATGCATGCGTGCACGCGGCCGCGGGGGGGGGGAAGAGGAGTAGTGGTGATGGTCTTGGAGACGAGAAAGGGATGCAATACATCATATGGCTACTGATCTGATAGGAAAGAAGGGTTCTGGCGGGCGCCTGGCGCTGGTCCTGAACTGGATGGGACGCCGTTTCGCTGTTGGCACGGCTAGGCCTAGGCGGGCTTAGGAGCAGTGCTAACCTCGCTCGTCCGCGGAACCCCTAGTGAGAGGGAGTGGATGAGCGAGTGAGCGACTGAGTTGGTGTATTGAATGACTGAGAAAGAAAAAAGGACAGTGAGAGATCTGCTTATCCCATGGGCCATGATCTTGCCGGGGTGGGTTGCTAGAGCCCGCGCTAGGACAGCTTCAAAGCCCGAGGACGTGGTTCAGTTCAAAGCCCGAGCACGAGACTTGCGGTAAATGCCGTCTAGATCTGAATGGGTCCTCTCTCTCTCTCTCTCTCTCTCTCTCGCTCTCTCCCTCTCTCCGTCCTTCTCTCTTTCCGGAGCCTCTAGGTCGAAATCGGGCAATGAAGAGCAGCGAGATCGTCGGCCGTCCCCGTAAGGATGTTGACCGAGGCCGAGGAATCGGTATCCGATGGTATCCGGCTTGTACGATGTACTATGGGTAGACGTGCGATATGGGGACTGGGATAATAAACTTCCGTCGAAACGAAACCATTTGGAGATTTGTGCGAGCTCCTGCGGGTTGCTGAGTCGTTGATGGACTGCTCATTTAGCCTAGCCCAAAGTCAAAAAAGAAAGACCAAGCAAGACGTGGGTGGCCGGCCTCGAGGAAGGGCGATCTGCAGGCTTCTCAAGAATGAATGGATTCCGTCTGCGAGCGCACCACCCCCTGGAGCTTTATTGCCAGACCTCATTTCCCACACGCACACTACGACTTCACTACGGGATAACCACCATGGATGATACGGGCACGCGCGCTCAGCCACAGGAGAACTGAGCGATGCGACGGTGATTACGTAGGTCCAAGGGTTGAACCAACGACGCGGGCGGCCAAGCGGCTATGATGATGATGGTGGTCAACCAACCCATCACGATCCTCCGTGGTGGGGGTGCCAGCTACTGCCGATTGGCGAGTGAACGAGACGTTACACCCATGGGAGATGGAGGTTTAGAAGAAGGGGGGGGGGGGGGGGGGGAGGACATCCCACGACGGTGAGCGACGATGCATGCGGCCGCCGCAGCGGGACCTCGATCCGCTGCGTATGTACGGATATGTATGTTTACTGCACTACTAAACGCTGGACTGATCCTGGACAAGGGTCGTGTGTCGGTAACAAAACCTCGTCACTGACATACGGTGAGCAAATACAAACGACTGACCATCCACCGTGCCCAGCAGACAGCGGCCTGTACGAGTGAGTTAGTCGTGTATGTAAGCAGGGCAAAAAATGAAATAAAAATTGAATAAAAAAAGGATTATAACAAAAGGAGGAAAAGAAGAAGAACAAGAAGAAGAAGAAGAAGAAATGAGAAGGATTCCATGACGGTTCTGGTGTAAGTCTAGCGCGTGCCGCTTTCGCGGCGGCGGAACACACGACTTGTTCCGTGCTAGCACGCGGGCGTAGCGTGTCCGCCATGCCCATCTTAGTTCTTCTGGCCATGGACGCCGCGATGGCTTTTCAGCCCGGGAGACACACGAACGGTGGCCCAGCGGCGTCGGCGTCGGCGGCGGCGGGAAAAGCAAGAAAACAAGGCCCGGACTTGTCTCGCCCGCCCGCCCGCCCGCTCGCCCGCAGCACCCCCCTTCCCCTTCTTATCTCAAGCCACGAACGGCAAGCCTCGTCAGTCGTCACACGCCTCATCGACAAGAAGCGTGCTTCCCTTGGGTCTTCTGTTCCTTCACGTGCCAGGGCGCTAGGTGCCCCCCCCCCCTTCCGTCCCCCCTTCATGAAGCTTGACACGGACGCGCTAGACTGGCGCCGTCGTCCGCCATCACTCTCAAGCGAGGTCTGAAGTCTGCACTCTGTCTCAACGTTTCCCGTTTCCCCGTTACGTAGGCAAGCCTCTGTCCGGGGATCGGCTACCGCCAAGACGTCGTTGAGTCTCAGGGAGGCTCCCCCCTCACAGGGCAACGCACATGGCAATATGCAGAGTGCAGGAATGCCAATGCAAGAGAAGGGAATGCAGATGCTATCCAGAGTTGCAGGCGCCGCTCCGAAACACGAAACACACTGACTTTCACTCACACAACGCATACATTCCCACTCCCGCGATGCCATGCCGGGGCCATGTGGTGCAAGCACAACAAGTCGGGTTCGCAAAACACAAACATCATGGCATCCGGCCGGTGGGGGGCCGACTGACTGCAGGCTGCTGTCAGGGCGGAGGAAGACTTGGGACGACACACGGGGCGCCGGGACTGAGATGCGACGGGGCCTGTCATCTTGTTGGCTCGTCGGCAGTGACAACGGACGAGTCGCCACCGCCTATCCGATCGCATCCGGTTGCACATTTGTGCCTGAGAAGCTCTCGGAACCGAGGCCTTCTTCATGCCATGGCTCCTCGCGACGGGGGCCTCCCCAGCCCCCCTTGCCGTTCCGTGTGCATTCATCCCAATTGCCCTGAGTACATGACCCAACTCCCATCTCGACGAATACGTAGTTGGTCGATCACGGACCCCCTTCAAGAAGGCAAGGGCAGTCAGGGCTAGAGAGAGAGAGCCAGAGGCACCTTGCAGACGACAGGGGACGGGGCGAGACATGGCGGTCGGGGCCCCGGGGGGATGCAATGCTTGGGGAGAGCAAAACATCCAGGCCGAGAGGTAGATGATCATACATGAACACATATACTCTGTACAGCTGCTTGGTCTCACTCTTTAGAATCGAGAATAATGCAAAAGAGAGAGAATGCGAGAGTCCGAGCAAGTGAAGAGGCAGGGGGGAAAAAAGAAAGACGGCAGAAGCCGAAGGACAGATCAAACCAGTCTCTTACTTTCATTCTCACTCTCATTCTCACTTTCACTCTCACGCTCACCCACCTTCCCTGGTCCTTGCAAGGTTCAAGCCACCCTGCGCAAGCGAGGGGCTTTCCTGGCGCCCCGAGCTAAACTGAAGATCATGTTGAAATTAGCCTTTGTTTCCGACTGTCTGTTTCTCACGGCCGCCCCCCCCCCCCCTTCCTCCTACTTCTGGTCCTCTCCACCCCTTTCCCACCCCCTTCACACATCCATCTCACACATCTCACACCCTCATGCCATGCCATTATGGAGTATTACCCCTTCAAGAAACAGTCTCTCGGCGCCCCCTGGATCGGTGGTGGATGTTCCCATTGGATGCGCCCTCTCCCATATGGGTGCCGTGCCGTCTCTTTGACGCGGCCAGATGTTCCGATCCCTCTTTTCATACAGGTACACTGCAACGCATATCCACAACGGAAAGATGGGATAGAACACGACACGAGGAGGGAAAGCCAAGGGCTAAGGAGTCGCTGACAGCTCCGCGTCAAACGTTGACGTGCGCGGCCCTTTCGCACGGCCGCCGCTGCAAGCGATGTCGACGGCGCCGAACTAGTGGTAGCGCCCTCAGCTTGGGAGGAGGAGGAGGAGGACGACGACGACGACGACGAAGGCGACGGGAAAGCTTTTTCCCCTGGCGCTTCTGGATGCCCTCAAGCCACCGCCGAGTCGGGCTGCAATCACAAACTCTATCTGGGGGATTTGAATCATGACCATAAGGGGGGTGGTTTGCAGGGGCTAAACTGCCTGGCCCTACAGGACACTAGAGTCCTGGGCAGAACTCAACTTTGATCATCGTCTCCAAACGGGGCTGATGCCCGACCCGAAAGCCTGGCCGACTGAAGTTCAATCTTCCCTCGCTCTATCTATCTCTCACTCTCTCACACACACACACTCTCTCTCTCATGTCACTTTGGAATACGACTTGACAAAGGTTGGCCGACGTTGCCAAGGGGCAGCTGCTCGGGCGCTGCGACGCACACCTGACACCGTTGGTAGTAGGCACATGAGGATACTCATTCGTAGACGGCTTTTGTGAGCCGCATGAGACGCCAAGAGGGCAGACAGATTTCTCAGACCGACCCGTGGGGATCTCGCCGTCGTCATGATTGTCTTGGCTGGAGGAAGAAGGAGAAATAGAAAGAGAGAGGGGAGGGGGAGGGAGAGCCGAAATGATGAGCGTTCAACCAGAACGGCATCCGGGTCTCGAATGCTTGCCTACCTCCTTGCCTGCCGAACCCTGCAGCAAATCCGGAACATTATTGCAGTTAATGCCCCCATGCCTACGATCTGGGATGGAATGTGATGGGCTTCTCCGGTCGTTGAAATCCCTCCCTCCCCCCTTTGTGCTTGTCTGGTTCGGCTTGGCCTCTACCGGATGAGCCGCCGAACGTGACGAGAGGAAACAACAACCCAACTGTGCCAGGAAGAGCCGTCGAGACAAGATTAGGATCATCTCGAGCCGTCGTCGTCGCCGAGCGGGTTGGGGCGGAGGGCCAGGTCGGCTGTAACAAACGTCAACAGTTCAGGACGACTCTGGAACAGAGACAGGTCCCAGAACACCACGGTCATTCAGTCATCCGAACATGGGGGACGCGGAGCAACGGCAACGGCAACGACTCGAAAAGCACCGTCCCTCATGTGCCCTTGTTTCCCTTCTTCCCGCACCCTTCGCCTCGCAACTTCATTTGGGATGACGTTTCTGGCATCTCACACAGCCCGGGGAGGGGCGGGGAGAGAAAGCAGAAAAGCGACGAACGGCATAAGATCAGCTCGTCGCTCCGGTCGCAGCACAGGGCTGGGCAGGGTATCGATGAAGCTCTTGGGGCCTCACACGCCGCACGCCGCACGCCCCCCGACGTCAAAAGTCAGGCACAAGAGTCGTTGCTCGTCTCAAGTGGGTGGCCCACAGCCTATAGCCCCGGTCCACACAAGACCCCCCTTCGTCTCTACGCCGACGCCCTCCATCCGCATTCTCTCTCACTTCATCCCAAACGCACAAGCCTTCATGACAGGACCGGGGACAGGCATGTCAGTCCTTCCCCGTCCTCGGAACGGGAGCATGGTCCAGATTGGGAAATGGTGGCCCGAGTGGTGCCGTGCATAACAGCGCTGGATCCGGATTAGCTCGGGACGTAGTAGCGGCCCACGCACCAAGACCGTGGGAGGGTGGCCGGGGGAGGCGTGGAAGAGGGTGTGTCTGGATGACGAAAGGGGTGTGCAAGTGAGAGCTACATCGTAGTATGAGAGGGCCCGAGGGGGGGGTGTAAATTTGATGCCTATACCAAGGGATCCTCTCAGTACATTCCCGTGTGGGATGAAGACCTAGACGACAAGCTGGACCCTGTCGTTGCATACGATGTAAACCAGTGACCGTTTGACCTCGAGCGATCCCCATTGACGTTGATCCATCCCAGATGAGAAAGGGGGAGGGGGGGGCAGTCGCCTTCGATCTCACCCGCAATCCCGGCTACTCTACGATGTACGTACACGGACTTACACAGTAGATACAGGTACTTGTATTTGCAGTTAGCCAGCCAGCAACTCAGATACACCCCCCCCCCCCTAAAACTCAGAAGACTCAAGAGTCAAGACCGTTGTTGTTATGATTGCAGTTCAGGCACACGCACACAACAAGCATCGCATCGCTCAGGATCCCCCCGATGCACCCCAAGTCAGAGAACGGGCCCTGTACCCTTCCCTTTACCCCGTCGTCCCATTATCCAGGAGTCGCTATAGCCCGGCTGCGTCGACAGGGGACGGACAGGCAACTTGCTCCTGCTTCCTGTCTCTCTCTCTGGCTCTACAGGT
The DNA here is from genome assembly GCF_001672515.1 of Colletotrichum higginsianum IMI 349063. Taxonomy (NCBI): domain Eukaryota; kingdom Fungi; phylum Ascomycota; class Sordariomycetes; order Glomerellales; family Glomerellaceae; genus Colletotrichum; species Colletotrichum higginsianum. The sequence continues at coordinate 927,219 of NC_030958.1, forward strand.
ACAATACAATACTCTCGCTGCGAGTTGAACCCCCTCCCCTTCTCATCTATCTAGCACCAGTGACCCCCGTCTCCCCCCCTTGTCCTTTAACCTCACAGGACAAGTATACGTACATACGTACCACTACTACAACTAGTACACTCTATTACCCTGTTCATGACCCAGGACGAGAGGACCTTGGACTGACCCTTGCTTAGCTGCCATGTTACCACACCCCCATCGCTATCATTCGTCTGGTCCCCGGCATGCCTGGCGTAACGGTCCCCAGAACTTCTTCTTCCTCTTCTTCTTCTCTCTCTCTCGCTCTCTCTCTCACTGGCCTCTGACCCACACACAACCACAGGTACTTGTGACAGGCGATTGTGGCATCCCATCGTACAGGGGTCATCGTGCGGATTTACGCTTGATCACCCATTCCACTCTGCTTCGGGAGATCTGATATACCTGCCTCCCCCATCTGCCACCTCTTACTCCATCCACCCACCAACAAGCTTCTTTCGCCTGGCCATTTCATACTTAAACTACCCACCCTCCCCCCTCCCCCCATCGTCGAGATTCCAATGGGAAGACTTGACATCTCTCGAAGCAAAAACCATTCTCTAGTATCCAGCTGGCACTTGGGGCTAATCACTGCACTCTACATCTAATACCTTGTTGTGGTTCTTAATATTCACATCGCCCACCAACATCTCAACTCCATCAACACTACTGTCACCACTATCTCTCTCCGCGCCCTACTTTGTACTATCGACGACAAGAGGAGCATCACATCACGCCCATCAACCGCCCGAAGCAGCAGAAGAAGAAGAAGCAGCAAGAGGCATTATCCAACCTTTTAATCAGCAACGATGGCGAGCGCTTTAATATCGAACCCGTACGCCGCCCAGCAGAGCGCACACTACGGATACGTCCAACCGCCTCAACCTCCCCCCTCGCCACCCATGGACGAGACATCAAAGTGTTCTCTGCCCTCCATCTCAAATCTCCTCGGTCTCGCCGACCAGGGCTCGCCCACATCCGAGACTCACCCTCAAATCCCCCAACAAGGTACGGACTGGACGGACTGCCAACAAAGCGGAACCAACAGGATCAGCACCATCAACAACGCCCGTGGCCTCAGACTGACTCTCGACACAGCACCCTCCCACAAGTCCGAGACGAGACCAAACTCCTCGCACTATGGCGGCCGCAGCGGCCTCCCCCCGACGCCTCCCATGAGCTCTGACGCCTCCTTCGACGGCTACAACTCGCCCTCGACGAGATCCGTCAGCCAGCTCTCCGTCGTCTCCCAACCTCAGAGCAGCGGCAACTACTACTACGAGTCGACGCCTCCTCTGGAAGCCGACGCCCACCGTCACAGCATGGCCCCGATGGTGCCCCGCGTGCCCGTCCAGGCGCCGTACGCCCAGCAGCCGTTCCCGCACGGGTACATGTCCGCCCACAACCCCATGGCGGCCTCCTACTACCCGCCCATGCAGCCCACGCCCCCTCCGCAGGCGCAGATGTCGGCCATCTACTACCAGCGTCCGCTGCCGCAGCAGTTCCCGCCGATGGCCCCCGTGCCCGTCGGCCTCGGACCCGCGGGCTCCAACCCGTGGCAGCACCACCACTACATCTCGCCCTCCTCAGCCGCCTCGTTCCCGCAGAGCCAAGACCGCTACATCTGCCAGACCTGCAACAAGGCCTTCTCCCGCCCGTCCTCCCTCCGCATCCACAGCCACTCTCACACGGGCGAGAAGCCCTTCAAGTGCCCGCACACCGGCTGCGGCAAGGCCTTTAGCGTCCGCAGCAACATGAAGCGCCACGAGCGCGGGTGCCACAACTTTGAAAGCGGCGGCAACTGAAGCAAAAGGCTTTTTCTCTCACTGGCGCCCCCCGTTTAATCCGACAACGACAGTTGTTTACTTTCCATTATTATAACTATATCATGACCAACACGACGGCGAGGAGGAGATGGCTGCCTCTTACAATTGGGAAGACTGGCCCGTAGGCCCAATAGTTGGGGAGGAAAGAGAAGGGGAGGAGTGGTGGTTTTCCAGTTTGGTTTCAACGGGAGGAAAAAGATACCACGTGGGTTGTTAGATCATCACTTTCTGCCACCTGCGAACTGCAACAGCATCATCATCAACAACAACGCCTTTACCCAAAACGACACGTACAAATTTTTACAATCATAATCAGCAAACGACGAAAAGAACAAACTCCCAAATATCAAAACCAAAATACTTTGGGTTCTCCTTCCACGGCGTTCTTACAACAAACTACATCAGGGATTCCCCACGGATTGGCAAAATCACTCAAAACATCATCATCCACGGGAGGGCGCGGGAAAGGGGTGGGAAAGGAGGGATGGGAGGGGGGGGGATTGGACGGCAAAACTGGCATGGAGGAATTTAGCTTTCTTGACATGTGTTAAGATTTTTCTGCCTCTTTTTTTATCTTTTTTTCCCTCTTATTCTTTTTCTATACTTATTTTCCCTTTTAAACTGGAGCAAAGGGAGTGTGTGGGAAGGCAAAGAACTGGGTGGTGGTCGAGGACTTGAAAGTCTTGCACCTCCAGACAAATGACAAAAACTTGGCATCTACAGGCGTTTCGAGTTTTACATGGTGTGTTGAGTGTTTGTGTGTGTACGTGTGTGTGTGTGTGGCTCTTGTGTTTTGGAGACATCTTTGAGATGTCGGGTTCATCCTGTACGAGTTCCCGGTCTTGGCATTGTTTTGGTTTTTCATCGTCCTTATTCTAACAGTTCAGCCGAGAAGACTGTATCCATGGAGCACGTGTACGGGTGTGGTAATGTAAATAGAAGAGAGAAGAAAGAGGAGAGGGCCACCACAAAGAATCAAACGGATGGGCAACACCATTACCATCATCACCACTCTTGGGTCCATGTCTACTCAACCGACTGTGAAATCGAGTCAAGTCCGACTTTTGATGTAACTCAGCCACACACATCTCCATCCCAAGACACCAGTCTCGCTGGGCGTTCGGGTGGGGGGAGGGTTAGTGCTGCAGTGAGGCAAACTGGATGAAGGGGGGGGGATGGGGATAAACTCGGATCGAACCCAGTCGCCTCCCGTCGAGATCGTCCCGACCACGAGACACTCGATTGCGCACTTCAAACGGAAGAGGCAGAGCAACGGCCACGAGACAAGTCCCCATATTCGACACCGCGTCCAAGAGCTTGAGACCGGACGGAGGGACCGCCGATCGCGACGGTTCGTTTTGGCGCTTCTTGGCTGTTGACCCAGCTATGGTTCAGGCTGGACGGGCTCTCTGCCAAGCGGTCCTCTTTTCTCCGTGGAGCATCTCGTTCTCGGGGGGAGCAAACGAGGAAGGAGGAAAGTCACGAACGGTCACTTTCACGTAGAGGCGGTTACTGGTGCCGAGGAGAAGTGCGAGGCAAAGAGGTTAGAGAAAGGGGGGGGGAGGGGGGGGACGATGATTTGACAAGGCCCGGGTAGAGAAGGAGATAGAAAAAAAGAAAGAAAAAAAAAAGAGATGATCGACGCTGCAGAAGGTGTCAGAGAGGCTTGGGATGAGACAGTCAAGAATTTACGCTTAAAAGAGACATCACTGCCGTGTGTGTGTGTGTGTGTGTGTGTGTTTGTGTATGAGAAGGAAAGGGAGAGAGGACAACAAGCGTCTTGGTCATCCCCTCCCCCCGGTTTCAGCCGTTCTTTTGCAACGTTGAAGTTGAAACTCTCCAAGGTCGACCGTTGACTGGTTTCTCAAGAGTCGCGAGACTTCAGATCATACGACAAATGGCCGCACTGCAAAAGTCGCGCGGGCGGGCAGCAAACTGATTTTACCCGTGGACTGTCGGGGGTTGTCCCCATCTCGCTCTTACAACACAACACCTAGGTTGCCCTGCCCCCTCTTGCTCTAAGCCCTCCCATTCTCCTCCTCCTCCTCCTCCTCCTCCCCTCAGCCGATGAAACGAACTGGAGACCCTAGTCCGAGCGGCCCTGACATCCCATCCTCTTTGCCCGATCACCGTCCCTCCCGCAATGCGGCTGAGTTTGGGTGTACGGTGGGAGGGGTAGGGAAAGGACCTGTATGGGTGGAAAAAAGACTGTCGAGTTGGCTCTTGCTTCTTGCTCTGTCAGCCATGTATAACAAACTCGGTGTCTCGTGCATGTCACGGAGTTGGCTTTCTTCCCAACACTATGATGTGCGTCTGTGTGTATGTGGTGTGTTGGTGGCGTAGCTTAAGTCGTGGTAGGTGCGCAGACCGGCTTCACGTTATCCGTCTGACCAATTGATTGATGATGGGTCTGGCCATTGCCGTTTGTCGTGATGTGCCCTTCATCGGCCTCTCTCTCTCTCTCTTCTCTTTCTCTCTCTCGGTGCCTCTTACCATCGAGGCGGTCCGATGCTACTCTCCGGGATTGCCGCTGCAGCGCCCACGCGGAGAGATCAAAAGAACGTCCAAAGTCAGAGATCAACCAGGGTGGGGTGCAATACGACAGATTCAACCCTCATCCATCGACTTGATTCGGTTGGTAACAGTCGCCGCCGTCTCATGGTGGTGTGGACTCGAACCCATGTCGAGGGGCGGCTAATGAGGACGACAGTGACGCCGATCCGAACCCGCGTCGACCAAAGACGAGCAGAGTCCGCCGATCTGCATGGGAGATGGGTTGGCAAGCAGGGAGGGGAAACAGAGACCTGCAACTTTAAACTGGGGGAGGAGAGAGAGCAAAGAGATGGATGCCGGATGAAAGGGAGTCGAAAGATGGTAACATCGCGGGAGGGGCATGGGACAAGGAAATCAGGCGGTCGAATCGGGGATGGGTCATGGGAGAACATCGGACAATCCATCGTACGCCATCTAGTCGAACAGAAGTCCCAACAGCATAGCATTGGCGGTCTGCGTTCGGTTGGCTTGACTTGACTTATCACCAACCGGCGTGGTGCCCGATGCAATTTCGGCCGGCAGCACATTAAGCTTTTTCGCGTTGTCCTGACTCGGCCCTTGTTGAAATGTCCATTCTGCAAAAGTCTCTTTCCGGAGAGGCTTCTCTTTTCCAATGCGGTGTGTTGACATCGGGGCTAAAGCACTTTATTCAATATCGATGTGTCGTCCGGGGGTCCTGTTTCTTCTCGTCACTCTTCGTATAAACCATATTAACTCGGCCTTTAATGTTCTGCCTCCTCTTGTCTTCTTCCCTTGCACCCTTCCCGCGCAACCCCCTTTCTGATCTACCAGGCCTCAGGGGTTGTCGGAGAACTCTATTATCGTCGTGGTCCGCAACCTCCACAGAGCCATTCAATAAAGCCAGTACAGATGTGATGGGATGTTGTTCCGTTTCATGCATGTTCCCAAGCCAGTATTTCCACAAATTAACCGCCATCTTCCTTGCCCGTCACGGGAACGCCTTTGTTTTTTCTTCTTCCCACCTCCTTTCCTTTGGTGGTGTTGTTGTTGTTTTGGGTGTATGGATCTCGTTGGACCCTGAATTCATTCCGCCGCCTCTTTCCAATTACCGCCGGCAATGCGTCGTAATACCAGGCTTCTGCTTCGCCGGCCTCGCTGTCAGTTGTTGGAGAAAACAGGGGCTACGTGAGCGGTAGGGGGGGGTGGTCGCGACTAAGGTAAGACATGGCTGAACTGGTATTCTCCCGAGGATGCCGGGACTTATTGGTTTTTTATCTGTAGGCGGCTCCAAATCTCCTTGGAGTCGGGGTGGAGAGCGGTAAACGCGCGCCGAGATGAGACTTTCAAAGCGTCGCCAGCATGAGGCTCTCTCTCAGTCTTTGTTCCCGCCGCACACTCACCAAGTACAGCAAGCTCACTCAGTCTATTCCATCTCTTGTTCTCATTTCGTCATTATTGGCTTGTCATGCTTTTTCCCCGAGTCATCAGCAACTCTGTTGTTATACCTCCCTTCGCCGAACCCTTTGCCCAAGCTTCCCCCCGGCACAAGAAAAGGATTCACATGGCCGACCCGCAAAATGGTGATCACTATTTCGCGGCAATACAGAGAATGGACAATGCCTGCGGCGCCAGGTACGATGCCGCAGGGCCACTCGAGTGAGGCAGGGAGGATGCTGCAATGGGGGGGGGGGGGATATGGGAATTACGGATACATAAGACAGGATCGAACTAGTAGACGTTGTGGGCGAGCGGCGGGGCAGAGATGCCTTCAACGGTCAATCTCAGTTGCTAACAAATAGTACGCACACTACTCTGTAATAATACACAACATCCGTCGCCACAGGGCTGTGCTTGCTTGCGCTCTCTCCTTCACTGCAATTTCAACAAGGTTGAAGGAGTCCGAGTTAGCCAACACGAGCCGGAAGGCGGTCTTGGTGCCCCCGGTTCGGACACACCACCATGACTCTCTCCCACTCCCTCACTTGTGGTCTTGACTCGGCTCGACGCTAGACTCTACGGAGACCAAAAACCCCCCCCCTTTTTCTAGCGTCCAGTGCGCCAGTAAAGTCAAAAACCGGGACAATGAAAACCTAACCAGTTGTGCTGCTTCACGGAACATCTCGAAGGCGGTGTTTGGCCATCTAACGAAAGGTTCGGTACATCGTACACCGTACAAGAGATGATGGTGGGGGATATGGGGGACGTGGTCTCACCCCTGTCCGGCACGCCGGGAAGAGAGCAGCGGTGGCCTGTCCCTGTCGAGGTTCATCGGGAAGCGTGCGATGGGCCTTGGAAACCCTTTTTCCCCTGCCGCCGTCTGTCCTGCGCCCTCTCACCTCATGCCGTCCTCGAGCCTCGACCGATACTGCTATCCTCTTCAACTCCGGACGAGAGCTGGCGCATCTGGGATGGGACGGTCTAAGCGCACAAGAGACACACTCCGAGGTTTGCGACGACGGGCCAAGACTCTGGAGATGGTCTGATCTGCCTGCCCTGATGGCGTCATGGGGGGAAGGTGGATTTACCGCTCCCTGGTCATGAAAGACGGTATTACAACGCATGCACAAATACTGGGCGAATCTCGTTTCAATCCTTCCTCTGGGCAGGACTCCGTGTACCAGATATTTGGGACAGGTAGTGTCCCCCCCCCCCCCCCCCCGCCCTTGATGTGCATGTCTCAAATGGCCCGCGGCGTCGCGTGCAAGCCGATTGACAGTCGCCGGGCTGGTTGTAGTCCATCAATCCACCCTCTTGGGTCGTAGTCAGCAACGGCCGCCCCATTGCGGTCGCATCCAGCGATGACTGTCGCTGGCTGACTGACTGGCCGTGCCGAAAGACGCGAGAATACATCCGAGACGGTGAGCGAGGGCCACCACCACCGCCTCTTCATGTCGACAATGAGCGCCGCCTGCCAGGCAAGATCCTTGCAGGGGACGACAACGACAGGGGGAGTGTAGATGGCGTTGATCACGGGCTCCGAGCTGGGCCTGTTCCTGCAGAGCCGATTCAGAAGTTGGACCAGGTTGGCCGGCACTCGCTGGCTGCGACCAGGAACAGGCATGCATGCTTGCACACACTCTCTTGCTGCTGCGCGCAGAAAGTCAGAACCTCAGACGATTCATAACCTTCTCTTGGCGGGTGCCATGGGCATGGGGGTCGGGTTCTCTCTCGTCGAATACCGTACATTCGCACTCCCTCACCCCTCCCCCTCCCCCCTCCCACCGTCTCCAAGTCTCGAAGCCTGCTTTGCTTCGTTCGTGAACGTGCGTCGATGCTACTCAACGAGAAGCGTGGCCGCCGAAGAATCGCGCGCTAGCAGCTAGTAGTGCTACCGGCCACTCGATAAAATTACGACTCTGCTCTGTGTTCCACACCGCAGCGCAGTCCGCAGAGTCCGCCTCCAACGTTCCCGGTGTCACGGCGGTGGGATTCCTGTCAACTTGCTCGACCGGATCCGTCACGACGGAGTGTCCGTCCAACTACCGCGTTAGCGCGTCCCTCTCGGGCGGTAATTGAGGAGGACGGACGGTGGGAACTCCCATGGCCACTTGCATAGTACTACAGTACAGGGACTAACTAGTGTCTGTACTTTGGGTGGCAGCGGTGGTCTTGAACGGGGGAATCCCTTCCTCGACGGAGCTTCTGCTGCTTCGTCGTTCCTCGTCTTAGTCGACGACCTATTGGCCCGTTGAGCTTCATTCGATGTAGACGCACACACCATACCTCATCTCAGTCATCCTTCTCACTCTCATGCTCACTCTCACTCTTACCACAGGTGCTTTCCATTCATCCACTCACCCACTCCCCGGCGTGCAGGAATGGGAGACAGAGAGGGAGAATGCAGGGGAAACCTCCATAGGTTTATGTTTCGAGAGTCTCATCTGATCAAGAGCCTTCACTCCCTGAGCCCCTCCATCCCTCACCGAAGTGTGGTCTGCCCTGCGGTTTTCTCGACAGGCCGCTGCTGGTCTTCCCTCGACGCAGATGAAGCAGTTCAGACGGACCAGCCACTCTGCATGCGCGGATTCTCTCCAGGGCTGGATAACACTCCCTCCCACACACCCCTTCCCCTCCCCCTCATCCGCCATTACCAGCCACGCTGCTGAAACCGTCAGATGAATGAGGATTGGGGTCTGTGATACCGTCGAGAATCGGAGACGTCAGCGTTTGAGCCCTTCGCTAAGCGAGAAGGGACGGAGTCTGGGCCGCCCGCCGACAGCGTCACAGGGAGGGAGAGGGGGTGGGATTGTCTGCTCACCGCTTGGACGGGCAGCCCGTCGCGATGACACCCAACGTCTTCTGCCGCTGCCATATGCGCTCGAGAATCGGAGGAAGAAAAGGGCCATGGAAACGCATCCCAATCCAAGCTGTCACGAACCCCCTCCCCCTGCACGAAAACTCCAACAACGTCCCATCTCCCCCCCCCGGACGATCCCAGATCAGCCTTTTTGATCACCATGATCAACTACTAGTCTACGGATATTGGCGCGTCATACGATGTAGAATTCCCGAGACAAGTCGAGCTTGACCAAGCTCTCTCTACCTCTTCCCCCTCAGCCTAGCAGCTCGGCGGCGCCTGCTGCGAAGCTACTAGTCGACTGCCGAAAACATGATCCTCCTCCTCCTGTCCATCTCGCGCCGTTGTCTCTCAAAAGGTTAGTCCTCCCACCAAAAACCCTCCCGAGGGGCAGCCACGCGGAACAGCTGTGCGTAGCGAAACCGAGGACTGCCCAACGACGTCGTCGATAACGACCTCATCTCACCGTCTGCGATCCCCGTCGGGATTTCTCTGTCCCCCTTCCCCCTTTCCCCATGTTCTCTGTCGTGTTCTGCCGTCATGGCGTATGGCTTCCCGTTCCTACGCTGTAACTCCGCGTGCTCCGCATCCCCGTCGGGGCAATGAGTGGTAGGAGGAGAAACGCCGCCCAGCTTCAGAGACGTCTGCTGCGTCGACGCCCCCCCCCTTCACTTCCTTCATACCTGTATACGAAGTTCTCTCTCTCTCTCTCTCAGCCCCCTCCCGCTTCTGAGTGCGGCAGAGCCAATTGCCATCGTCTCAAATGGAAGCAAGGGAAGTGGGAAAACCACACACACGCACGCGCGCGAAAACGATGATACCCTCTGTATACGTACCAGGACATCGCGCCCCCCCCTTCGTCCACGTCTGTGACAACCCTCCCGTTTCAGGTGGTTGCAACTAACTGCCCTCTCTGAATCTTGACGAAGCGGGATCGCTGGGAGCTTCCCGGGGAGACGCCGTCGCCGTGCGTGTTGACAAACAGCTTTGTCAACCACCGAGCCAGGCTTTAGACTTTCTCAACCGTGTTTCCGCGCTATTTATCGTCACTTTATTTTTTTTTACCCCTCTCCATCTCCTTCCGTCTTCCGTCGGCTGCTGGTATCATGCAAAAGTGAGAGAGACCAATATAGGACCAAGAGAGAGAGGGGGGCCACGACGAGTGATTGACTCGGGGGAACGGGGCAGAAGACCCAAGGGGGAGAACAGGTTGATCATCGAAAACCCTCCTTCTAGCTCGTGGATCGCCGTACGCTAGCGCACGAAGGAGCCGGGAGGGCGTGTCTGTGGGGGGAAACGACAACGAGAATTCGGTATACCGTACAGATAGACTCCAACTCAACTCAGTTCAACTCAACTCTACAAGTAACCCCTCCCCTGCCGACGAACGACACTGCCGACGACGACCAGACGACACGAACGGCGGAAGATGCCGCCGTTTTGGTCCCCAGCCGGCCATGACTTTCCCTTTCCTCCTTAGCCAACAACGCCCGGGGGGTTAGTGGTGGGAGGGCCGTCCACCGTCCGAGTCTCATGAATTGGGTGGGTGTTGACACACGACTGCGCCGTCCGTCTCAAGGTGCGCGTATCTTGGCACTTTTTTCCCTTCGTCCCAACTCGCGCGCCCACCCCTTCGGGCGGCCCTTGTTTCTGCTTCCTGACGCAAATAAGGCCGGGGGGGTCCCAAAATGGAGTTTCTTGTGCCCTCTCAACGGGGAAGAGGGGACGTGGGGTTGCTGTGCTTCCCAGACCGTCTTTTCGGACGGGGCCCGGTTTGTGAATATCATCAAGGGGGGCGGAGAAGGAGGAGCAGAGGGGAGAAGGGGGGGGGGGGGGGGGGGGGGGGAGTGCCTATCAACGGCTCCGCTTAGGTCCAAAAGATGTAAGTAGGGGTCACGGAAGGCCTCGTTTCCGTGGACAATGGGGGACACGAGAGGAAAACCAGGACCCTGAGAGACCAGGGGATATGCGGTTTGGCAATACGTTTCGAGCCTTTTCTGGGCGCAGAGATCGTCGATAGAGTGTGTAAATCCCCCGAACCCTAAAACCGGAAGCCACGAGCAGGAGGGAGGCTCCTGCACATCTCGTGCGACCCGCGCAAATCGTCAAGGGAGAGAAGAGAAGGGGGGAAGGGGGGTTGGTGATCGATAAGGCGGTGAGAGGAAACGAGGAAGAAAAAAAAAGCCTAACTACTACCAACTCGCGACAGAGACTCGCGATGCTGGTGTGTACGGCTTCTAGCAAGGTGAGACGTCGTGAGCTACGCCGAGCAAAGTCTGTGACTAAGGCAGTCCAACCCATTCATGCTCATGCTCGAGCCTCTTGTCTTTCGTCCATGTGTGCTGTGTGTCATATCCTCTGCGCTCCCCGCCCTGTCACGACCTGCCATCAGAGCGTCAAGTTTCGTCTGTATTCTTCTTCCCCGTCAGACTCGACGAAGCCTTGCTGGTCGCCACATTCGAGCGAAGGGGGCCGGAACGCGTGGCATCTCATCTTTCTCGGCTCAACTCCCGTTCGGTCTCAAAAAGGTCGCCCAGCCTGCCAACCCGTCTGACAGCCCGAGTATCCTCATGCGCCGCAGCCGCACCTTGACTAACCTGCCAAGAATGTGGGATGGCCAAGCGACGTCGGATCGGTCATCTTTCTCTCCATCACCTTCGTGCGGCTTGTCATGGCCGAGCTGCATGATACTCCTGACCTCCTTCAGCGTAGCCTTGTGAGGCTGGCCCTTGACCCATGAGGCATCTCAAACGGTCAACGCGCCAGATGCCAGCCGCTCCCTACAGACAGACTCCCAATGCGGGGGGACCAAGGTCGGAGACTGGGTTGTCCGGACGCAAGAAAAGTACACTGTACATCGTATGACCAAGAAGTGAGAAGTCACCGAGAGCAACTCCCTTGGTACGCATAAAAGATCTGTGAGGATCAAAGCTTGGCTCTTCAGGCTTCTGCTTCTCTTCCATACATATCACGACTGTCATGGGCGGGCCGATGTGTTTTGAGTCGTTGCCAGACCATGGTGGCGGCGTTTCAACTCGGCAGGCTGCTCGCATATCACGGCATTATATAGGCTGTTAATGACAGATGGCGTTTCTTGACATGCGTGCCGTTTCAACCGAGGCTGCAAGGGCCAAGCCATGTATATCCCAAGTCTTCTCATGTATAGCCTCTTCTCCCCTCCCCAAGGGGTCTCAATAGCTGGACTGGTCGTTCCAGTATTGAGTCTCATGGTAGACCCTGTCGATAAAGTTAGCAGACGTGGAAGTAAGAATACCTCACTTCCATCTTGATACACGAGCGGCACAGGCATGCTGCACGCCGAAGAGCAAGCCTCGTCATGATCCAAGCCAGGGGCACTTACTCGGGTCCGGTGGCGTACAAGGGCCAGCCAAGCTTCAGAGTTATGTACTGTATCAGGTGGCTCGCAACCTTGATCTGCCCGACGTCGGTGGGATGCCACTGTCCTCCGATGTCGTTGTGTTGCAGGATGCCGGTGGTGTTAAAGAAGTGGACGAACGGCTTTGACGGCTTGCACGCCTTCCTGGTCGTATTGGTAACGGCGTCCCATATCGTTGGACTGCTGAGATATTCTTCCGAGTTGAAGTACTCGTAAACACTGTAGACTTCGTCCCTAAGATCCGTGTTTTGGTCGTACGTGTTGCCGTTCTGGAAGAAGCCTTGCCACATTTGCTTTGAGGCGAGAGTCAGTACCCAGGACAAGAACCCGGGAATGTGTACATACCATGACTATGACCTGAGCATTAGGCCACTTGCCATGAATGCCTTGAATCAGCCGCTTGTAGTGTTCCACGTAAGTAGCTTTGCTGACGCTGTTTGCGGCGTTGGCATCGTTTGTGCCGAGATTGATGACGGCCAGGTCGGCGGCGGGGTTTCTGGAAAAGTCCCAAGGTTCGGGGTCATCTGCGCAGGCCGCTGTCAGCTGCCCAGTCCCAGAAAGCATCTGCAGCCTTGGATGAGGGGGTTGGCTTTGGTTGGAAGAGGCAAGGTCCAACTGTTGCTCCGGTGCGTTCGCATAACACATACCTCCCCATACTTCGGCCGCCCGTCCCCCAGTGTCAGACGTATAGAACCACTGGTGAGATTGTCCCCTAGGGTTGCCCCAACAGTTTTGGTCGGCAACGCAAATGCCTGGGTAGGCCGTGATTGAGTATTCCGTGTTTCCCAGGCCAGCGCCGACACCGTAAGCGAAACCCGCCATCGCCTCGTACGTGGCGTACATTCCTGCCGACAGACTATCACCAATGAACTCAACCCGACGCGGGTAATCGGGAATCTTGATGAGCTGTTCCCCAGAGGCAACATGGACCTGTTCGATCTGGACCCCGTAAGCCCAGTTTGTCACCCTCATCTCGAAAGTCACGGGGCTGACGGGGCCGGTAAGCTCGATGCCCGGGGTTTCGGGGCTCACAAAGAGGTGAGTCGCTCCGGCTGTGACGTTGGTGTGCATCCAGTCCAGACCGGCGATTCTGTAGGCCACTAAAGTGCTGCTGATGGTTTGTTCACCAAACGTCACCGCGACGGTCTGGCCGGTGAAGCCGAATTTGATACCCGGAGCCCTGCAATGTCTGAGAATCTTTCATACGTATCAATGGGTTTTGGTGCAGACTCACGCCCACCAGGATATCTTTTTGGAGTCCCATCGGCCCTTGTATGATATCTCCTCGGCATCGGCATCATATGTCTTATAGTCGCCAGCAGCCAGGTCCACCTTGGTGTCGATGAAGTCTGTCACTCTGGGCCGACCATTCTCCAGGATTGTGGCCTTGACGGCGAAGATGAAAGCGAGCACCGTCGCTGCAGAAGGGATGACCAGCATGGCAGCAGTTGTCCGTCGGGCTCGGGGCGTAGCGATGGTAGCCTGGCAGACAGCTTACGAACGCCACGATGCAAGGGACGAGGGCCTTTTATGCGATTTAATGACCCGCGGCTGTATCTGATCATAGTCGTGTTTGACCCCTCATGACAACATGGACGATGAATCGGGGACGGTCCAACATGGACCGAAATGAGCGGAAAACATACATAGCACCACCCCGGTACATTGGGGGATGCTGTAGGAATAGCGCACCGGCTAACCGGGGCTTGAACCGCTCCCGACCCCCTCAAGCCGATCGTCTTCAGATCATGACGCCGGCTTTGCGGAAGTCCAACACTCATCAGTCAAAGGGAAGCTATTTCGGCGACCATCAAACACCACCCAGATGGGAGTGCCGTTTTGTCGACTCCGCGACTTGTGCCTTTTGTTCAGCATCAAGAAGATGGGAAAGACGGGAAGGTCACAGGCTCCATACTGAATCGGCAGTGCGGCGTCGAGACGAGGAAGACGTCGCTGTTGGAGTTCGTTATTTGCCAGTAACAACCAGCGGAAGGAGAGGTTCCGCAACCCGCATTGGTGTAAGCAAGTGGTCTACAAGGTGGGATGAGATGTGGGTCGCCGGCGAGAACTGGCCGCTATGCAAGTCGAGTTCTGGAGAACGTCGCCGTCGGGTCCGAGCCGGACAGACGGACGGGGGCGTTGAGGACTGTTGGAACCGCGGTGACGTCGAACCCCATGTGTTTTAAATTCCTCGGTTCGGGGCAATTTGAAGAACACGCGAATGAATCGAGGCGATGTTCGTCTCTTCGCAATCTGGCGGCTCGTTCATCTGCATATGCATACATACGCGGTATGACTTCGTTTGGTCTTCGCCGCCCAGTCGCATGTTGCTTGATTCGATTCACGCCCGCCGCCCCCGGCCTTCTCTATCTCGCCAGAGAAAGCAAGGCTTGAGAAGAAAGACGCAGATGCTATTGGATTGAAACAAGGTCAGAGGTTGTAGAGGTGGCATGTCTGCGACCTGTCCGGCCGGCGGTCGGTTACGGCGTCGTCTAAAAGTTGCAAGCCGCATTCCCCGGGAGGTCGGCGGGAGGACCGGGTGAAGCTGCCGTCTCTGCGGCAGCCAGCGCAGTACCATGCACTCGATGCGAGCACTGACCGCCTGGGTATCCCCACGGAGCGTCATCGAGCTTGGTACAGAACAATAGAAGAACGAGTTGCAGCTGTTTGGATTCTCCGGCGGCGGCTATGCTGGGTGGGTGGTGGAAAAAGGTAGTGTCTGTTTTGGACAGAGCAGCTAAAAGGCACTAAGAGCGCCCAATTGTTCGTGGCAAGCATGTCGAGGGGGGGATGGGGAAAAGAGGAAATGCACGATCGCATCACCGCAAAGAGTGAAGGTGGACAAGGGAGGATGCAAGATGGAAGTCGATCAGTACCTACCTGGGTACCATACCTTGCCTACCTACCTGCCTATCTGCCTCCCTGGGTACCAACTGGAGGTAGCACTTGCCTGAAGTTGTAAGCTACCAGAAGCTGCAAACTGGAAACTGCAATTTGGGAAGCGCCTACCAATTGCAAAGAAGGCAAAATGGACAAGGCCGAACAAAACCCTGGGAAGGTCCGGCCCATCCTCGTCACACCGAGCTAAGGGCAGGTACTAGACAGGTATCTTCGTAGGTTCGTAGTAGGTACTTGGATTTCTCAGGAGAATTGCGAGAACAGAAGGTACCTTTGCTACCAACCGAACCACCCATAACAACCCGGTGATGTACTTTTGCATCTGCCAACTTAGATACCGACGGATACTTGCAATTATTCAATAAACATCGTCACTGTCGTTCTGCTCGACATCACCAATCTCCCTCGTCCTGCCTCTCACCTCGTTCGCTCAGTCAACAATTCATCACCTGCGAACCCCTCAAAAGCGATAGCGTTCGCCGCGGAGTGTCTTGGGTCGAGATCGCCATCTCATTATATCTCATTATATCTCATCGTCCCTGCCATCACACCCTCCCGCAATCCATCATCACGAGCCTGTTAGCCTTCCGTCGAAATAGGAAGGCCATAATCTCGCAATCCCACCACAGCGGAAACTTGGTCCACCCACCACTCTCAACTTTCCTGTCTGTCTCGTCTGGGGCTACGATTCGCGACTGGGACCGTGTGAGAAGAGGAGAGCACAACTGGCATCAGTCTCTTGGGCACAAGTCCCCTCCTCATCCAACGCGCTTTTCACCAAAATTGCTTCCCGCGATTCTCGACAATACATTGCCGCTGCCACTAGCCGTGCCGCCGTCCCAAAAGCGTGGGGAGAGATCGGCCGTCAGCTGATAGTGATACCGAGCTTCTCCCATTGCGTCGGGGAAGAGAAGAGACATCCACCCTACCTATAACCACGGCCGGGCTGGATAACTCGACTTCTTTCCCACCCACATACACAAAGCTGTGTGCCGTCATTAGGGGCCATCCCGTTCGCGAGCCATCTGCGCTGGCGCCTTTGCGCTCTTTCTCCTCCCCAACAAGTCAAAGCGGCCGAGACCTTTGGCCTGGGTCTGAGTCTGGGCGACCAACCCGAGACCTGTGCGGGTAACAACTAACAAGGCATCGCGGTGGTGGAGGGTGCGAGCTCACCGGTTGTGTATCACCAAACCCCCCCCCCGACTTCCAACACCGACGCTCTCCCTCTTTTTTCCCTACTTCTCCGACCTTCAAGACACCGTACTTTTTGCCTTCGCGCCTCGACGACACTCTTTTGAAATCCGCCTTGCCTACAACAACCGCTGTCACCATTTTATTCTACGACATATTGGGGCTTTCGCAACATTGGAGCCGCCACCGGCAGAGCAATTCCGAACTCAATTCGCTCGTACAGAGCCCCCAGCCTGATGTACCACCAGCCATGATCTCCGTCGCTTCTACGATATCATGACTTTGTGCGCGCTACGACCGCCCAGACAAAGGCCCATACAGTTCACTGCTCCGAGCAACAATACTTCATGCCATTCGTTGCATCCGCGTCCACAGCCGCACACCTCTCTCTCGCGCCCCGGATTGCCGTCGAACCCCTCCTTTCCTCTCCCTCGAACCCCACCTCCGACAGGGACAAGAGTCCGAAACCCGTCGCCGCTGTCGCCGCCGTATCGCCGCAACGGCAATCGCGTATCATCCATCCTAGACATCCCACCGACGCGCGATCCCCTCACCGCTAGAGCCTTGCTGCAACCAAACATCCGCGCACGGTGCGCTGCACCGAGCCATGTCGACCACCCAAGCCAATGCGGTGCCTGACACGCAACTGGGATTGAGCTATGAAGAAATACAGCTGCTACGCCAGGGACAGGCTGCTCTGGGTCAGGGGGCTGGTGGAGGAGGTGGTGGCGGTTCGAGCTCGTCGCGCGCAGCAAGTCGCGCATCAAGTCAGGGCCTGCTGCTGCTGGACAGCACGTCGTTGGCGGCACTAGGACGGTATTTTGATCGCGTCATGGGCCAGATCGAGCAGCAGATCGTGTACCTCAGCGAGCAGAGCCAGATGTTCACCATGGCCCAGTTCGATCGAGCCGGGAACCTGATTGAAGGAGCAGATGCCGAAATCCAACGGTACCACGAGCTTCTTCGCCAACTGGACGAATTGGAACTCGACTTCGATCGGATAAGGCATATCAAAGAGATTGTACGCGGTTATAGAGCACGCGTCGAGGAAATGGAACGCGAGCTCGAACGGAGCGGCAGCGGTTCCTCGTCGAGGCATCGGGAGGGCCACCATTCATCACACCGCCACGGCCACTCTCACGGTCATCGTCACGGTCACGAAAGCTCTCGCCGCCACCGACACTAAGCTTCCCGCCACTCGAGCTATACACCTCTTGTTCCTCGACAAGAAAACACCAGCCACACACGCTATCCCCGTGCGGGCTTGCACAGGGGGCGGTCGAATGTCGATGAAAATCAGACCGAGCTCTCCTACGATTCTGCGCCAGAATGGGAGATAATGTTTACACGACGATCACACAATCACGACATGCTGGCAACGAGACATGGGCGCGGACGCCTCTTCTAAAGCGGGAACACACAGCACCGCGGGATACCGTGTCAAACCAAGCCACGATTATGGCAGAGCTGTCTATGCATTAGGTCGTGTGAAAAGGAGGGGGTGGGGGGATTGTCAGCAGTCTTAAGACGGAGGGCCTCGCGGCTGGACAAGACTGGAATGCCTCACGGCTCGTCGTTTTGATTTTTCAAGGCGTTGGTTGCTCTTCTCTTCTTCACGACACGACATGGACGCCTTGGTGTTTTATGTCACAAAAGCTGCACTCTTGCCGGTCCTCGTATGGAAGAGACGGCGCAGTCCCATTGAGTTGGATAAAAATACCCATTTTCTTCATTTGTTTACGAGAAAACAACACTCCAAGCCTCACGGCACACTGTCTGTATACGATCTGTTTCGAAAGGATCTACTGGTCAAATTGGGTTATTTCCCTACATCACGAGCTACGTATCTATTCTGGTTTCTAAACGATTTGGGGATCACCGGGGGCAGCGTAGGACGGCGCACTCGAGGCTGATGAGCCATTTGCTATTCTCACTTTTATTTAAAAGCCATAGCAATCCGGAACTCCAATACAATCTGATTATCAGCGGACCTGTCAGCGGACCTGTCAACGGTCAAAACTGTGTACTCGCCGTGCTTTGTTTTGGGCTGAGACTCTGGAGGGCGAGGCGCCGATCGCAACCGCGAACCGCTTGGGCAACGGTTGGGCAACAAACGCCCATTTTCCATCCATTACTCTGCCCCAACACTCGCCCGTTCGTGCCGCCGGTGTACTTGGAGGTTTTTGTTGGCTCTTTTCCCGCTGGTATTGGACCCGAGTGATGCGGGGTTGGGGGGCTCTTTTGTTCGGCTGGGGTGTATGGAGTATGAGGCGCCATGCGCGCCGTGAGTGACGAGGAAAGCTGGGTGCATACAGCCCAGAGGAACTGGGGGGGCCTGGAGCGTGGGTGACACGGAATCAGCGGCAGTCTCCGAGTGAGACCTCTCTACTGCATACTTTCGTTTCTTCCCTACCCCTCGATTCTAGCTGTGATGGCTTCTGTAATCTCTCCGAGGTCTCAAATGGCCTCCAGAACCACGGAAATGATAGAAGGACGCCAGGACGACGAGAAGAGATGTAAGCGACAGGTGCTCCGAGCTTCTTTGCTACACGTTCCTGTGATATGCTTCGTCTGTGCCTGATGGACAAACAGAAGAAATCCATACGCTCCACCTCGAGACCAACAGCATCAGGCCCCACGACTTTCCCGCGGCTCCTGAACAGCCATGGCCGATCCAGCAGCTCCCTCGGGTTGGTCCGCCACCTCGAAGACCCTACCCTCGCGCATGATGACAACCGCGTCGTGCTAGATAAACCGCCCCGAGCCGGTGCGTGGCCTCGACGACGACCATCGCCCCCGCGAGGTCGTCCTCCCTTCCCCCAGATGACGGATGGTAAAACCGAGAATAGAAGGATCGGGGTGTGGGAGTGAGACCAGCACGGCTTTGGATAGGACGCCCTGCTCCAATGGCATGACCAAGTGAAAACAGCCGCGCGCCCACGGGCTGAAGCAGCCGTCGTCGGCGACAGGTTAGGCTCGCATCACGGGTTTACATACGGAGAGAAAAGCACACGAAGACGTCGTGATCAGAAAGAGGCCAAAGGCTAAAGGCCAAACTTGTGAAGCATTGGAAGTACTGGCAGTCTGTGGGGATGCGGAGTTCTCCCCCCTACCAGCGCCGAGCACGAGACTCCTCAGGGAGACTACGTGGGGAGAGAAATGCATGTGTGAACATCGCCTGGCACAGGGAATACTCAACATGATACTCCCTTGGAGTGGGAGGTGGAAGCTGACTGGGACCAGGGATGTCGTTGCGTTGCGGCTCTGCAGGCTAGACGGTCGAGCGTCCCATCGCGAATGGGAGATGTATGCTTCTACGAAAGATCCGAGGACCCGTATCTACCCCTGGTTTGGAGCATTGGGGCCCCGTAATCATCCGTCTCGCATCGATGGCCGTTGATCCGTGTGACCGATCACCTTGGCCGTTGGTCTTGCTCCCTCCCTCCTGAAATATCAATATCTGGATCTAGACTCGCATGTGGTTAGTGGCTTACCCCACCAGGGCGAAAACATCGACCGTCGTGTCATCGTACAGAGATCGGGTGCGCGGATCGTCATGCCGGCCCGTCTCTCGATATCGCATTACCGCGGCTCTCCCACGAGGCCGGCGACCCTCAGCCCGCCCCCCTGCGCCGCGCCCTCTCGACCTCGACCTCTTCCAGCGCGGGCCTTGGGCCCTCGCCGAGCACCTTTTCGCGGTGCCACGGCCCGATGAACATGCCCTCCGGATCCGCCTCGTCCCGAACGGACCGCCACCGCGCAAAGTCCTCGCCGTACAGCGCCTCCACCATCCCGCCGCTGACGACGAAGTCCTTGGCCCAGTGCGGCCGCCCGCCGAGGTCTCTCATCAGCCACTCGAACGCCTCGTAGTAGCGCTCCCGGCACGGCGGGTCCGCGTGGTACGGCCGGTAGAGCGTCGCGTTGAGGTACAGCGTGGGGCCGCCGGCGCGGGTCCGACGACAACGACGACGACGACGTGTCTTCACGCGCACCTCGACCGGCGCGTGGACGAAGAGCCCGGCGGCCGAGAAGGGTATGCCGTGCGGGACGTAATCCGGGTCGGCCGGGCCGAGGTGGTTCAACCACGACGACAGACGGCGGAGAGCCTCCGTGCCCTTGTGCAGCGGGATAGCCCACTCGTTGACGTACTGGCTGTAGAGGCAGTTCATCAGCAGCGCCTCGCGGCTGGGCTGGACGGCGGAGACGGTCGACCCGTCGCGGAAGCCGTACTGCATGCCGAAGACGAACCACTCGACCCACGGGAGGATCCGCGGGACGAGCTGCGCGAGGTACAGCAGGTTGTGGTAGACGTAATAGCCCAGCGGGCCGTCGTAGTTCCGCCGGGGCGGCTCGACGTGCTACTCGTCTGTCTTGTCCGCCTTCCAGATCACCGCCCGGCGGGTGTAGGGGAACCACCATACGCGCACGAACTCGCTCTGCGTCCACAGGGCCCCCTTGGTCCACGCGTCCAGCATCACGCGGTCGGCGTCGATGGTCTGCGTCCACCGCAGCGTGAAGGCCGGCACGGCGCGGAAGGTGACCTCGGTGATGACGCCCAGCGCGCCGAGGGAAAGCAGTGCGGCGCGGAAGAGCGCCGTGTTCTCGTCGGCGGAGCAGGATTTAGTCCGGCCATCGGCCAGGGTGATCTTAAGGGCGACGACGTCCTCGGACATAAGGCCGTGGGCGAGGCTGCTCCCGTGGGTGCCGGTGGAGATGGCGCCGACGATGGACTACTGGTTAATGCTGCCGAGGTTCGGCATGGCCAGACCCCTCCGGTCGAGCTCGTCGCACAGGGAGTGCAGGCGGATGCCGCTCTGGACGACGGCGAGGCCGGTGGAGGCGTCGGTGGAGAGAACGCGAGCGTAGTGGTCGAGGTTGAGCTGCCAGCTTGAGGTGCAGGTGATGTGGAAGGCCGAGTGGCCGCAGCCGACGGTGACGAGGCGGCGGCGGTGCCGGCGGGCGAGGTCGACGACCTTTTAGATCCCGGCGAGCGACTCGGGCTGGATGTAGAGTTCCGGCAGCGAGTGAAAGGTCTTGGCCAAGGGGTGGTGAACGTGGTTGGCGCGCGCTCGGAAGGGGATGCCGTCGGCGGCGCTCTTTTCGAGCAGGGCGGCGATGGCCGGGTCCATGGCGGAGAGAACCTGAAAGTCCAGATGGTTTCTTTGATACAAGACCAGAGGTTGATTACTCGTCCGCCAACAATGGTAGACTTTGGTAGTAGGTTGATTCGCGCCGAATCTCGGTCGTCTTGGCTCAGGTCCTATTCAACACCAGGCGCGGCCAAGATGCCGTTGAAGATGGATGGAAAAGAAGAAAGGGGATCATGCAAGAAGTAGCAATCGGGAAACCTCCGCGGCTCGAAGACACAATATGGGTTGGACCAGCTCATGATGGAGTGAGACACGGGCGATACGGAAGCCGGCTTCGGCTCAAACTGTGATTCGCCGGCGCAGAAAGTCATCGAGTCACCGTTTGCGGCGGCTTGCGGGGCCGCTAATCTGGAGCAGCGGGGATACACGAGCAACATGGCGATTTTGAGGAAACTCAAGCGGGATTCTTCAACGAACATCATGCCAAACGCTCCAGAAATTAAGCAGTCCATTCTAAGCTGGTATATTCCACCTACAGCTTAGGAGACTCAACACCCAATCCTAACTGAAGGAAGCCTTTCATAATCCCCAGCATCAAATCACTTGACTGACGCACCATACTCCGACCGTAGAATTGCCCTCAGATTAGCTCTCTCATGTTCTCACGGACAACGGCCGATGGGACTCCGCCATGGTGACTGGATGTGCCCTCGTGCTGTCTGCAACTTTGGCTTATTTGGACTTCGTGTCATCACCGGGCAATTCTATATTCTCTCGCTGCGCCACCGCTTGGCAGGCGGTCCTGAGATCTGTACGTCCACATTAGCAACAGATCAACTATCCGACGATCTTAGGGGTCGACTTACCGGCCAGCTCCGATTGAAAACTATATACGTCCTATCATGAGCGTGTTCTGAGGGCGAACCACACTCTTGGGGGAGTGAGGCCGTGGCCCGAGGAACTTTGCTTCTAGACTTTTGCAAATTGTCGTCATTGCGGCACGAGATCCCAGGAACGAGCGCCAGCCGTGAAGCGGCGCAACGATGACATCCATGCTGGGGGAACCCCCAGATGGCGCCTGCTCAGATCTCTGTTCTTTGGTGCTGGTCTTGTCATCGCGTGGAGGGCTCTTCGCAGAACCGCGGCACTGATGATCCCGTAACCTTGATGTGAAAGTTATCATCATCGCAGGCTGGCGGTGGTTGGGGTGATGGGAGGGGTATTTCGACTCCTACTAAGCGTCAAGCAAACAGGCAAATGGAAAAGAAATCACAAGACCCCAACAGCAGACCCAAACCAAGGCATTCAGAATCCAGGAGAGTGAATACGTCGTTGGAAAGGGGGATCTTGTTGCTCAAAGCATTCGTGTCTCTCCCATATCTCACTCGAGATAAGATGCATGGACTCGAACCAGTACGCAGAGCTGGTTGTCTGCACAGACAAGATCCCGTTGAAGACGGCGTGGAGATACTCGAAAAGACGTCTAAAGATACGGCTGCAAATCAAGAGTCTTCTTGTCAAGAAGGTCTGCAATACTGTCAGCTGTTTGGTCTTCTGGCAGGTATCTCAGGCCACTCACTTCTTGCCTCGGTCATGATGGCGCGCTTGGAGATGCAAGATCGCATTTGCCATTCAGCGACGATACCATTCATTGCATGATACTGACGAGGCGAGAAGTCCGAGGTAAGAAATGCTCGCTGTCGCGCAAAGCCCAAGTTGGCAGTCGGCAAAATATCCCAGTGAGGTGATGAAGGACACAGAAAGAGAGCGCGACCTGACGCGACGCAGAAGTAGCCTTGGGCCCGTTCCCTGTTCTCCACTCTATAAGCACCGCCACACCGACGCACCACCTACAGCCACAGCGCCCCTTGTAGCGGCTTTGATGCCTGGATGATATATGATCTCAAGTGCGTTCTCCAACTTCTTGACTGTTTATTCGTGACATGCGCTGTTCTCCCACAGATATTCACAGCCTATCTTTTTCAACCTCGACAGCCTCCTTCAATCTCTCCTCGATCCGGGCAATCACCTCGGCATCGTACAGATCCTCCAGCTTCGTGTCGTCCTTCT
Organism: Colletotrichum higginsianum IMI 349063; assembly: GCF_001672515.1. Lineage (NCBI taxonomy): Eukaryota > Fungi > Ascomycota > Sordariomycetes > Glomerellales > Glomerellaceae > Colletotrichum > Colletotrichum higginsianum. Next base: position 950,541 of record NC_030958.1, read on the forward strand.
TGAGGTACTCCTTCTCGTGGCGGAGCGCCTCGTCCCTCGTCATGCAGACGAGGTCGCGGAAGCGGATGTTGGACCACTTCTGCTCCTCGGCACCCTCGCCGATGCGCAGCTTTGTCGGGCCCTCGGGTCTCCGCCACCGCACAAGCACAAGTCTGTTGATGAGGCCGGTGACGGCGCTGCGTCCCTTCCACAGCTCCTCAGCCAGGAACGCCGCGTCGCCGAGGGAAATGGGGATGCGGAGGCCCCTGGACTCCTCGATTCCGTACCGGTGGTGCACTATTCTTGTCTCCGAGCCCTGCACGAATGCCACAATGTCCGTGTAGAGCTTGTCGCGGTTCTTGGCCGGGACGTAGTCAAGGGGGTAGCCTGAACGCTGGTCAGTTTGTGTACAAAAATCCGACGCTGGGCAGGCAAGGAGGCTTACCAGAGATGCTGAGAATGACGTGGTTTGCAACGACGTAGCCAAAGACTGCGGGCATGGTTCCGAGGACAGGGAGGATCCGCACTCTGAAGGTAGGCAGCACACTGAGGTCGCCGACAGTGCCCTTCTTGAACTCTTCCTCGGACAGCGGCAGGAGAGCGGCCTTGCCCTCGCCAGCCACCTCAGTCGAGTAGACAACGGGGATTCCGCCAGTGACGCCTTGCAGCTTCAGCTTTCTGCGCGTAGCTCTCGAGAGTCCGTCGTCCGTGCTGGCTCCGATGTCGCCGACGTTGACACGAGTAGGATCGCCCTTGGCACCGGCTCCCATGCTGGAGATGACAGGGATCTCGTTGTCGTGACAGTACTTGAGCAGGGCAACCTTGGTGTCGATGTTGTCGATGGCATCGACAACGTAGTCCGGCTTCTGTCCGTCCTCGGCCCAGGGGGCAAGGAGCTCCTCGGCGGCCGACTTTTCGAACTTTTGGTTCTTGAGCTCGTACTTGGCCCAGGGGGCAATGGCGATGAGGCGGCGGTAGAGACACTGGACCTTGGGGATGCCGACGTCGGCGAGGGTGGCGACGGCGTGGCGGTTGAGCGAGCTGAGAGTGACCTGGTCGAAGTCGATGAGACGGATCCTGGAGACGCCGGAGCGGGCGAGGGCAGCGGTGCAGTGCGAGCCGACGCCGCCGCAGCCAACGACGATGACGAATGATTTTCGGAGCTTCTGCAGGCCCTCGTCCTTCAGAAATACCCTGTTGCGGGCCAGCTGCTCCAGGATGAGTTCTTCGTCAAAGTCGCCGGCTTGCGCCCTCCTCGCGAGAGCCTGGTTGCGTGCATCCTCCTTGTCAATGGGGGGAGATGCGGCGCCGAACTGGGTGAGCTGCGGCTATTAGTCTCATGTGTTCGCAACGAGCAGATATGTATATATATATGGATAAGTAAGACAACGTGACGCACCTTTGCCGCTTCTTCAGAAGACGAGGGGATGGACTTCTTCAAGTCCTCAATGCGCTCTTTTCTTTCGAATGCTTGGTATCCAAGGATAAGACATGCCACAGTCGCACCAGACAAGACTGCCGTGGCAGCGAGTTGTGCGTGCGGACTTGATGCCGCTCGGGAGAAGAATGAAGACATGCTCAACCTCGCTTGCTCATCATGTAGAGGGATGAATCAAGAGAATATGATGAGGTCCGGTGTGTCTATCGAATGGCCCTCAACTCGGCCAGTCTTACACATGAACGAATACTAATAAGACACCCTCTCATCAACAATGGGTCTCATTCGCGAAAACCGTCAGCGTGTTCAAGGTGAAGGGAGAAAAAAGTCGTCGACCAGGTGAGTGGCCAATCAAAAGCCGTAATTCTGCTTTTTTGCGGAACAACCACCCACCGACGGTTATTGTAACCAGCTGGCAACACTTATACCAGATGTCATTTCCGCTACCGCCAGGTTCCGTCTCCACATCGGCATCGAATCTTGTCCGACCGACAGCTTCCCCGGCTCCCAAAGCTTGAGGTTGTCGGTAGTACCTACCACCTTCCACCCCTCGAAACCCCAAGAACAGAGCGCCACGAAACTTGAACCCCGAAGTCGTACAACCAACGAATCGCCGAGATATATGAGTACATCCGACGCATAATCGACCTCCTTCCCCTCCCCGGCCCGCAGCCACGATGCGCCAGCGCCTAGCTCTCCGCCGAATCCTCCTCCAGAGGCTCTTCCGCCTCCAGACCACCCGGCCCTTCACGAGCAACACATCCCTGACCTCGCGCAGCCGCCCGCAACTCCCCTTTCTCTCGATCCCCGTGACGTCCCCGCGGCCCCGCGTCCGCTACTTTACTACCGAAAAGAAACAATGGCTCCGCTACGAGGGCCGCTTGTTCCTCCGCTATAACGTTTCCATCTGGGGCGGCGCCCTGTGCATCTTCGCCATCGTCTTCCTGCTGAACCAGGAGGCCCTCGAGAAGGACCACCCGACGCCGCACGAGTGGTCGTTCCTGACGAGAATGGGCGTGCGCGGCGCCAAGGATGCTGCAAAGGACAGCCAGAATAGGGACGTGAACTGGGTCGAAGTCCTCGTGTCGTGCAGGGCCATGCTCAAAAGGCTGGAGGACCCCAACATCGACGGCGCCGGCATCAGGGAGCTACTGGAAGAGCCTCTATCAATTGACGGTGTCGGAAGCGCCGGGAAGGACCTGACGGCCAAGAGCGAGAACTGGAGGAGGGGCTACTACGAGATGTTGATGCTTCTGGCGCAGGCCTCGGAGCAGCTGGACGGCTGGGTCAGGGACACGACGAGGAACATCATCTTCCCGCCAGAGGTCGTCCGCGGCCCCTCAAACCCGCATCCGAAACCGATCCCCGCAGGTGCCGAGAGCGCGCCGAACGAGGAGGACTGCGAAGTCGCCTACGAGCCCGCCGAGAACCACTACCTGCGTGTCCTCACCACCAAGGGCTTCACGAACCGCCAGAAGATGGACGCCGCCCTGAGGTATGCCTCCTTCCTCGACTACAAGCACCTGCCCGACGCAGCCGATAGGATGTACCAGTGGGCCCTGTCCCTGGCGACCGAGACGACGCCGAGCTCGCCGCCCCTCGTCGACCCTCGTACGTACACCATCAACGACAAGACGACGCTGCCGTCTGAGAACGTCCTGAACGTCCTCACGTCGATTGCCCTGCATAAGGCCCGCAACGGCGACGTGAACGCTGCGCTGCCCATCTTCGTCTCCGTCCTCCGCGCCCGTCGCGCCCTTCCGCAAGTGCCCCTCCCGGGCCAGGAACGCCCCGCCGAAACGCCCGGCACGCTGTGGCAGAAGGTCTGGAATCTCAGTAAGGCGCCGGTGTACCCCTCGCCGCCCGACGACGGCACCCGTCCACCCTGGAGACACCCCAAGGAGCTCTGCGAGGAGGCCGGCCTGAACCTGTACATCGGCGAGATCCTGTACGCGACAAAGGACTCCAAGGCGAACCGCGAGGAGGGCCTCGCATGGACGCGGGACGCCGTCGACCTCGCCGAGGAGCAGCTTCGCAAAGTCGGCCCCTTGGGCGGCGACAAGGAGGCCCGGCAGACGTGCCGCGAGTGCCTCAGCACGGGGCTACAGAACTGGTCCACCATGGTGGCGAGGCTGGCCCGGGAGGAGGAGGCGAGGGGCAAGGCGGCACCCGCCAAGTCCGTCTTCGGCTTCTGGAGCGGGGCCGCCGAGACGGACGATGTAAGCAGGTGGGTGGCGGAGGAGAAGGTCGTCGCGGAGAGGATCCGGCGTACGAGGGAGCTGCTGGTGCAGGCCGAGCCGCCTGCCGCCGGGCTGGCATCTCTGCTACAGGTGTAGCCTGTGACGGCTACTGATGTAAAATATGCAGTGGCAACGGGATGGGGTTTGTGTATTATACTATCCACACTGCAGGTTCGATGATACCATATGAATGCTCGTTCATCTGTTCGCGTACACCTCTTTTAGAGGCTGAAGGGTATCTGCCCCGATTGGAGGGCGATGTTTGGCTCAAGGGTGGCGACTACGGTCGTGACCAAGCGCATACTGGGCTCACCAGCCAACACCTGTATCTCTAATCACTTCTTACGGGCTGACAGCCATTGCGATGTTGGATGCCAAAAGTGCCAGTTCGGCCGAGAACTTGTGGTACTATTCTCAACCTTGATAATTGCGGCCACTTAATTGCCGTAAGGGCGTGGAGCGCCGAAACAGATTAGAAAATGTTGATTTGATTGCAGGAACCACACGCATTCTGTCGTCGAAGAGCCAGATGCCATCAATCCGCGCCACCATTTAATACCGCGCTTGTCCCGGAACTTCACTCGCCATACCTCCCTAGTTTGTGATTAATCCCTTAGTCTGCTCCTCGTCGCCATCCGGAATCTTCCTGCGAGGCTCGTGTGCTTCATTCGATACGGCGTATCCAAGGCTCGGCTTCGCGAAGCCGGGCATCTTTTCCCAGGCATCATCGAAACTGCCGGCAGCCCACTCCTCCTCGGTCGGCATACGCGGGTCGACGGCGACGACCTCCGGGTGGCGGTAGTCGGGGCCCGCCAGAGCGACTTGCTGTACCCAATCGAGGATCGGGCCGCCGCTGGTGATCAGTATGCGCTCGACGTAGTGGGCCTCTCCGGAGCTGTAGACAGTGCAACCATGCTGCGTGAACGAGGCCGTGTTGCGGTTGCCGCCGGGTTGCGCCAGGGGCGTGAGGATGGGGGCTTCGTCCGTGATGTACGCCCGGGCGCGGCGGGGGAGGAACTCCATGAACGGCTTGTGGGAGAGCTCATCGATACCGGTCGTGCTGCCAAGGAGCGAGAGCGTGTTGATCCGGTGGCCGAGAAGGGACCAGGTGTCTGGGCTGTCGAGAGCCTTGGTCGCGTGGTCGGCGCCCAGGCCGATACCGACGATGTCAAGGCGGGCCGTCGGGGAGACGAGCACGGAGAGGGCCTCGTCGAGGACGTACCGAACGTGCGCCTCGGGGCTCTCGTTTCTGGGGACGGAGTGTATCTTGGGGTGGAAGGCGCGGCCGTGGTGGACCATGCTCTTCCGCGGGACGGCGAGGGCCTGGACGGGGCTCAGCGCCTTCTTCCCCTCGGGCCACCACCAGAGCTCGCCCGTGTTGGCGAGGACGATGCCGGGCGGGGAAGGGTCAGAGGCGGAGGACTTCTGGCGGCCAATTTCTTGAACGACCGAGACCATGGAGCCCTTGCCGACGCCGCCGGGCCCATTAGCGACGCGGAGGGCGAGAATACCGAGGTCCTGGCTGGGTTCGCCGAAGAAGACGACGACTCGCGAGGCCGTGGCCAGGTTGGCGCTGGTGAAGAGCGGCACATGGGGCGATGTGGGCTCGGTGCCGAAGGGGATGAGAATCTTGTTCAGGCCTTCCTTTTCGAGGCGGTCGTGGACGATGTCGCGAATTGCTTCTATTGTAAAGTTAGCGGGAAAGAACGAAACAGAACGACGATAGGTTGGTCTCACCGTTGAAGTGGAAGCGCTGGCGGTCGTTGACCCGGCCATTCTTGGTGAGGTAATACTTGAAGTAGTAGTTCGGATTATCGACGTTGCGGATCTCGTCTTGTTCGTTGACGAAGTAGCTGGAGATGTTAGTTTTTGCAACACTTTGCTAGACAGGGGAGAGAGAGCCCTTGCCCAAGATCCTTCAGATTGGATGAGAACATCGGGTCCTGGGGCAGGCCAGACCAGCGGCGGCGGAACATAGTGACTTGCGAAGGAACAGGATGTGTTGGGAGGTCGATGTGAAGGCGGAAGGAAAGGTGGCGGATCTGGGCTTCCTTTTGAGGTCAAGATCTGAGGAGAGCCGTCTGAGGAGAGCCAAAGGTCTGCGGGTGGAAGAATGAAGCCTAATATTAGACTGGAGAGAATCTTGGTCGCCAGACAAACACGGTAAGGGCGCCTGGCGCCTGGCCACTGATCCTTCCTGCCTTGTTCATCACATGGAAGCCTGCGGTCTCTTCAAAGCCCACTTACATCTGATTGGAGATGTTGTACGTTTCTTTCTTGGTGTTATACATCTATGCATTTCCTTTCTCAGGTTCCTGGCATGTGACCAAAACTCCTGACACCCCCCCAACTTGTTTATGAGTGTCCTCCGGCACGCAGACATCTCCCGCCCTCCGGAAGAGCGTGCGTGACACGATTGTATTTTACAGCGGCACCTCGGCGCCGTATCTTCTCGAAGATCTTGTAGTCTTGTCGCCTTCTCGCCTCCTCGCGCGTTTACCAACTGGCCCTCTTGACACCGGGCAGGTTGCCCTCGTACGCTTGCATACGGAAGTTGAACTGTGGAGTCGACGTTAGCATCGGGAATCCGCAACAGTGGACGCCATAGAGGGGGTAGCTCTTGAACGTACCCTCGTCATCTTGAATTCGCTGAAGATACCCCTGGACTTGCCGCCCATGATGCAGCGGTTGCGGATCTGCGTCGGCCGGGTGTAGCAGTGCATCTGGCCCAATTGGAGCTGCGCCTCGGCGCGCACGCGGGGAGGGAGCGTCGTGTTCCTGATGATGTAGCGGAGGGCTTGTCTAACAACGGGGGGGAAACGCGTTCCGTCAGTCTTTTGATCGTGCGATTCGTCTGCAGCTTTTTGTCCTTGCTCACCTCTCAGGCTCGTGCTCCATGAAGACCTGGCGCTTCGTGTGGTCACGAATCGTCCGGATGTTGACGAAACAGCCCAGGTCGAGCTTCTTGGCACGAAACATTGACATTTTGGCGGTGGGCTATCGCGGAATGGGCGGGATGTCACTGGTCGTCGTGCTGTCGAAAAGTTGAGCTTCGAAGCTCGAATTGAAGTTCGTGATGGTCACGTGGTACTCTTATCTTATCGGAGTTTCGCCGAGCTCACCGAACCCAGCCCATCCAGGTGAATACCTATACACCTAGGTACAGTGAGAAGCAACTCACCGCCTGGAATGCGGCCAAGCAACAATTGAACAGATTTGAAATGAGAGTCTTTCAGGTAGTGTAAAGTGGGCGAGAAACGTCGTTTTTGGTATTCGATCAACCGTAAGCCATCCGAGAACGCCAGCCATCATCACAGGCCGTAAGTGAACCCCAAACATTGTACTATGATATGGTACAGCAGCCACGCAGCATTGGAAAAATGTGACCGGTATCCCTTCTCCAACAGAAGCAAGCAGCTCTCATCGTGCGCGGAAAGGTAGCGCACGGCTTGGCTGCTATAACTGGTCGAGTAATTTCTGCCGCCGCCTGTTGATCAACTCCTCCTGCACCTCCTCTAGCGTTGGTAGCTCCCAGCTCTTCCCATCGCCCGTGTCGCCCGGCAATGGCTCCCAGTTCGGGGGTAGTTGCTGCTTGCCCGTCTTCGCCATATGCTCAAACGCCTCCTCTTCCTTGGCGAGTTCGTAGGCGAGCAGCTCCGGGTCCTCCTCGTCTGGCGCGTAGCCGTAATAGGCGGCATCGACCTGTTTCCGCAAGTCATCTCTCGTCTCCAGAGGCTTCTCGTTCGTCGCCTTCGCCCTCGCGGCATCGAACAGCTCCTTGACACCCGGCAGGTCTCTTGCGCGTCCGAAGTAGCGGTAGCCCTTGCCGCCGCCCGGTATCTCTCGCCCTTGCTCGTCGTAGATCTTGCCGCCTCCGCGCATGTAATTCGGCCCACCCAGGTTCCGTATTTGCACCTCCCACATGTATTTCTCCCGCATGAGCTTGTTGATCTCGTCGTTAAGGTCGCGGATCTGGTAGTCGCTGAGCGCCGTGTCTTGGATCTTGGAGACCTTGCGAGAGATCTCCTTGAGCACCTGGCCGCGCCATTTCTCGCAAGAAGGTATCGAATCGACTTCGGTGATCACTCTTGGTCGCCTTGTTCGGCCGATGTCGATAATGCCCAAATCCGCGGCTTGTGCCTCGCGGAAGCGAAAGAGCATGCTCTGCGCCTTTTCCGAATTTCGCGCCTGAACATGTTAGCTACTGCTTGCGCCAAAAATGAGCGTGTCGGCGGGGTTACCATGTTGAGAGCTTTGGAGACCGAGAGCTATCGGGCTTCTTCTTAGGAATGGAGTCGGGTTCGTCCTTGAAGATGCAAGTCGCAAGGTTAGATGAGGGCCCTGCCTGACGATGTTCTGAAAGCTTTCGGCCGCCAATGTTGCGCGCCCAGCACGGACCTTCCTACCCCCACCCCCATACTTGTCCAATCAGCCACCGCCGCCTCCAACGGGGAAACTGCCCACCACTGGAAGCACGTACCCTGTCCTTTATAGATAGGTAAGTAGGTACGTAGGTACGTACACCACAGGTAACAGCACCTTTGCGCGCCCGCCAAGTGGCGTGCGAACAGCTTCCTTCACACACTTTTGGAGCTGTCCATCTCCACGACAAGCTCACAACCTCCACCCACCCATCACAATGCGCCTTACGACGCTGCTACTAGCAGCTTCATCGCTCGTCGGCGCCGTGTTCATCGACGAGGTCGGCGATGTCGATTACCACCACGAACTCCTCGGTGTGCCTCAGGTGGAGACCACCTTGTTCCATAAGCCCCGGCGCGACGACAAGGCTTCTCTGCTCTACACCCTCAGCGATGTCGGCGTCCTCGGAGCCGTCAACCCCAGCAATGGCGCCGTCGTCTGGCGCCAGTTTCTGACGGGAGATATTACGTATGGCGGCGGGCACTTGCGTGCTGCCGAAGGCGAGGATTGGGTGGTGTCTGCGTACGGCAACTCGGTGCACGCCTGGAATGCCTTGTCGGGCAGGAACGCGTGGTGGATCGACTTTGCGGGCGAAATCCGGGACCTCGAAGTTATGGAGCTGACGGAGAATGGTCGCAAGGACGTTCTGGCGCTTTTCGAAGAGAAAGATGGCTCTACGGTCCTGAGAAGGATCAATGGCGGCGACGGCAGCGTAGTCTGGGAGTTCAAGGATGGGAGCAACACCACACCCCTTCAGGTCTCGAACAACATCGAGAAGATCTTCGTGGTTAGTCTCTATGGCGCCGACGGCATGTGGGCTGTGCGGGTGTCTGTCCACGACACTCTCACTGGCAAGCGCATCGACGACATCAGCCTCGGCAGCAAGGGCGATGTCACGGACAAGAAGGACGTCATGTTTGTGGGTGCCAACTCGGCATCTCCCATTGTTGCCTGGCTCGACAGCGACCACACGAAACTTAAGGTCAACGTTCTGGGCACCAAGTCAAAGCAAGAATTTGCGCTGCCGTTTCCCAGGACACTGGACGTGGCCATTCATGCCCCGCACCACCTCAACGCGGAGCCGCACTTCTTGGTCCACAGCAGATCTGCCGACAGCCACAAGGGCGAGGTCTACCATGTCAACATCAAGAACAACGCGGTCACCAAGCACCATGAGCTGCCTGTGCTTCCGGGCTTGGGCGCTTTCTCGACCAGCTCGGATGGAGCCAACGTTTGGTTCACGCGCATTACCACGGACGAGGTTAGCCTGACAGCCTCAAGCTCCCACGCTGTTCTTGGAAAGTGGGCGTTCAAGGAAGGTTCTGAGAGCATCACCGCGTTCCATGCTGTTTCTGAGGTCATCAAGAAGGCTGCCGACAACTTTGCTGTTCGCTGTGCCGCCGTCACCACCTTGGACGACTGGGTCCTGGTCCGCAACGGAGAGCAGGCCTGGATCCGTCCCGAAGGCCTCACTGGCGGCGTGGCTGCAGCTTTCGCCGAGATCCCAGAGAGCGCGGACCTGGCCAAGACTCTCGAGGCGGAGGCCCACGACAACGTCTTGTCCGCCTATATCCACCGTGTCAAGCGTCACTTTGACGACCTCGCCTACTTGCCGGACTACCTCGCCTCAATTCCCCAGCGCCTGATCAGTAGCATTACCGGAGCCGAGCTCTTCTCCAAGACGGAAGGGCTCGCCCGTGATGCCTTTGGCTTCAACAAGATCGTCATCCTGGTAACTCGACGAGGCAAGCTTTTCGGCGTCGACATTGGCAAGCACGGCAAAGTTATCTGGAAGCTCCATGCCGCCCAGATCCCTTCATGGGATGCTTGGGACGTCCAGGGAATATTTGTTGAGGATGCCAAGTCTCAAGTCACTGTTCGCGGCTACTTCGGAGAGTACGTGATTGCCACGACGGACACCGGAAAGCTGGTTGATTCCATGCCTCAAGGATCTTGGGTTCAGACTCAATCTGCTGTCGTTGTCGACAGCGCATCCGGCCCGTGGCTTGCCCCCGTTGGCTACGGCGGCGCCATCGGTGATGTTCCCGCTGAATGGGCGCCGACCCAGACCGTCGTCGTCCGCGGCCTCAAGGGTGAGCTCAAGGGCCTGACTTACATCATCGAGGATGGCACTGGCAAGGAGCAGGTTGCTTGGGAGTTTACCCCCCCTGCTGGCTACGAGATCGTCAACGTTGCCACGCGCAATGTCCATGATCCCATTGCCTCTATCGGACGCGTCCTCGGTGACAGAACGGTCAAATACAAGTACCTGAACCCCAACACCATCGTCGTTTCTGCGTACAATGCCGCCAAGTTGACTCTCAACGTCTACCTTGTTGACTCGGTTTCGGGTCTTGTCCTTCATTCGGCTACCCATGAAGGTATTGACGGCAACAAGAACATCGAATGCACTCTGGCCGAGAACTGGTTCGTGTGCACCTTTTTCGGAGAGTACGCCCTCAAGGACGATGCTGGCCAGCCCCTCTCTGGACAAACTCTCAAGGGCAATCAGATTGTAGTCTCCGACCTGTACGAGAGTGACTACGTCGATGACCGCGGCCCTCTGGGCGACGCTGCAAACTTCTCCTCGACCGAGCCTGTTGACACTCCTACTGGCGCCCCTCTCCCCTCGGTCATCAGCCAGGCCTTTATTCTCTCTGCTCCCCTCGCTGCCCTGGCCGTCACCCAGACGCGCCAGGGTATCACCAGTCGTCACGTCCTCGGCTACCTCCCCGAGTCCCATGCTATTGTCGGACTTCCGCGCCAGCTCCTTGAGCCCCGTCGGCCTGTGGGACGTGACCCGACCCCCGCCGAGATGGAGACCGAAGGCCTGATCAAGTACCACCCGGCCTTAGAGATCGATCCTAGGCAGGTCATTTCCCACCAGCGCGACGTCATCGGCGTCAAGAAGATCATCACCTCGCCCACCATCGTGGAGAGCACCAGCCTGATCTTCGCGTATGGCGTCGATGTGTTTGGCAGCCGTGTAGCCCCCAGCTTCACGTTCGATATCCTCGGCAAGGGCTTCAACAAAATCAGCCTCATTTCGACCGTCCTCGCGCTCACGGTTGGCGTCGCCGTGCTGGGACCTTTCGTGAGTAACCTTTTGCCCGAAGACGAGCTACCCTCTTCGTTTCCTTTGCTAATATCGACAATAGGTGCGCAAGAAGCAAACAAACATGAGATGGGCGTAGAAAGAAGCACTATTAATATGACAAGTATGATGAAATAGAGTTTCAAGTTTATGTAAATTGCCTTGCCTGTGACTTTACCCTGAGCCTTGTGTATTTGTACCTGGATGAGATGGTTCCCTGGTTGCCTACTGCTATAGTAGAACACTTTCCTTTTACGTTACGTACAGCGGTCCGTCAATGCCCCCTTCAAGTCATCCTTCCCTAGCGACTATGTTTAGTCCTATTTCTACTCTCATGTCTAATCCTGTCCGCCAATCACACTCAAAGTGCCTTTTTAACCATGTCGGCAGGATAATGGGAAGTGGGAGGAAGATAGAGACGCCCTTGGCGATCTTGCTTGCTTGATCAACCTTGAACACGGAGTTGATACCTTCTGTGTAGTTTTGGCGACGTGGCCGTTTCCCGTCGCGTCAAATACATGACCGTCGCCGGAGGTCCGAGGGAAACTGACGAGCACGACCATCACAGGTGCCGTGCGCCCACTCGCGTCGACTGATATGCTGAAGTCTTTACCTGCAATGTCGGTGAAGTACGCGCCAGAGCTCAGTGGGAGGAGGACTCGTTCAAGTCTTCGGTAGAGGGCAGAAACTCCTCGAGCATCGTCAACTTGACCCTAAAAGACCGGGATACGTCTGTTCACTCGCCGAAGTGGAGGGTATAGCTCACCTGGTTGATTTCGATCTTGACAATTCTGCCGAGCTACTCTGCCACGACCTTTGCGACTGACGCCTTTGGGTGCTGCTGAGTTCCACCACTCAGACGCCCCGCGGGCTACGAACCAGGAGCGTTCGTGTTCGTGCCCTGCGGTGCTTGCCCGCAACGACGTTCAATAACTAGGAACACAACCCCGCGAGGCCTGAAGTGGCATGGGCGTTCATGAACTGTGTAGAATATGGTAGAAGGTTTAAAAATGAGGTCGAGGAACCCAGACCGTTGGCTCGTCGACGGTGGTTCGGCGGGATCTCCATTAGCTTACAAAACTCCAATCTCTGGTTGTGGTTGTTGAGAGATAATTGTGATGGTTGAAGAGGTTTTAAGAGAGGGTAGATGGAAGTGAACGAATCTAGAATGGAGGGTTCGTCCATATGAAATCATCCACACATCAAACGAAGTGGTATCTTGAGCCCAGGAGATTTCCCCCTTTTGATCGGGAGTCGAAGTCGAATCGTTCTCCTTGTTGTTGCAGCATACGTACCTCTTCTATTGGAGCAAACTATACCTCAATTGCGCCAGGTATTCCATCTCGTTCCTCTTCAGGGTTTTACTTGGACTATCTCGTTAGTACTAACGGTTGGAATCAACTGCGAATCAGTCTAGATACCCAAACACAAACATTGGGCGTCCTAATCTTCCATCTGGAATGAGTACAAGCTTTTTTTGGTTGTAACCCGTGAAAGATAAAACCCAAATCCATACGTAGGAGACTAACTCTAACTATACTCATCATCTCGACGTCAAGCATGAGACGAAACAGTCCCAACCACTGATGACAGATTCGTTCATCCGAACTCCCACGTGGAGGTTTTAACTCCATCTGATCGGTTATCACAAACCACCTCACCAGGACTCCACAGCGACGCATGTGTGGCTCAACGTTGCCAACCAGCCACGAACACTCGTCTAGAAGTCTCATGCCGTTAAGCACCTGGCAAGGAAAGAACCCCTCCATCCTCCGGAGGAACGTGACTCTGACCAGAAGGTCACTGTGCCTCTGATGCGAGGGCCAAACTAGGTCCAGCAAGCACAGAGATAAGGCGTTTCTCGCAAGGCAGACCAGCCCCTCAGCAATACCTTGCCGGCCTTAGCCTTATCTCAACCAGCAGGCCCGGTCTGGAGTTTGGGGCCACCGAAACTTCTCTGCATAAGGCCTATATACCTTTGGGGCTGCCTAATATATGCACATCAACGGTGGACCGAAACTTTTGCCTTGCCGTCGCCTGCCACGACGGGCGTATGTCTGCACCTCGACCAGCCAACAGAAGCATCAGGGTGACGGTACTTCGGTAACGAGTTCACCTTGATCCCATGGCATCATCCCAAACTTGAATTCGGTCGCCTTGAACAATGCAGTAGTAGCCCGCTAGACCATTGTTCGACATTGCTTCGACGTCGCTCTCCGGTTAGCAGGGCGGTCTTGGAACTCAAAAAGCAGGCTGGAAATGCGTTGGCGTTGCAGGCAGAGCTCCACCATGACGGGCGCCCGTCTGGCACTGGGACTTGGCGCCTGATCCCAGGGTGTCCCAGTGTTACCCAGTTTGTGGGCATATGGCCTTCACAGTTTGCGTTGGCGGTGTCGGCGACGCTAGGCGCTCGACAGAAGCCTGGGTCCTCGCCAGATGGTGATTCCTGCAGGTCAGGGGCATTCCGAGTCAGGGACTTTGATCCAGGGCCGTATTAGCTCGAACTGGCGGGGTTTGATGGGGCTTAGTTCAAACTTGCGGTGAGGAATCTACCCTGTGGGCTTCCCAGACCAACTCTGTTGACGGCTGTCCGTCCGTAACAAGAACTACTCGAGGAAGCCCAGACCCTAAGACAACGCCAAAGGAGACCAAAAGACCAAGAGACCAAAGTCGGTTGATATGGAGGAAGTTTGGTCGAGAGGAACGATGAAGCCGCCGGGTGTGCATGCATTCGATGCTGGTCATTTGACCTAAGCCAGACTTGCACACCGCCATTTGACCCGATGCTAGCTTTTATGGAGAGAAAGCAGCCTGCTTTCTGAGCTCCTACCGACACCCTATCGAATGAAATGTTACATGAGATAGCAGGGAACAGCGTTCCCTTGTTCGTTCTGACCACTGCGTCAAAACATTGATTCTATGAAACGGGAGAGACCACCTCAATGATGCATTGTTCACTCTATGGATTGATTTATGCGGCTGCCTTTCCTCTGTACCTCCCCAGACGAAGACCAAACCGGATTCAAACTCATCAGAAAGTTCCATTCATGGCGTACTGGTTCCAATCACCCGGTTTTGGTTACATATCGTGGGCCACAGCCGCTGCTTTACAAGCATGTCATCGGTTATCATGAAGGTCATGCAACGTGAGGCACAGTGTAACCGGGCGATTGGGACCGTAGCCAAAGTAATCATGCCTCGTGCATCTGGTTTCAAGTTAGATGGTCCAAAGCACCATCGATCTGAAGGATTCCAAGTCCTGGCGTGGAACCATATGTGGACGACTGAGGAGCCCCTAGCCTCGGGTGCATTATGTTACATTCCTGCATTGCCGTGTCACCTTTCGTCCAACGTAGGTTACGCAGCCTTCGCATGTATATCGTTCGAGACCCGTGTTTCTGTGGTACCAATTCATCTAGATAGCCGCCTGAGACGACTCTAGAAGACGCAACGGTGCTCAAGAAAGTGCGGGGGATGTAGATGCCTTCTTCCACTTCCGCTAGGAGTAGAGCCTCTACACGTTGGATGGAGTTTGTCAAGACAATGTCCACTTGCCGAATGCACAACGAGCAAAACGCGGTTGCCTCGAGACATGTCTCCTCAGCCTGGAATTGCCTGGCTCCTCACCGAGATAATACGGCAACTTGAATCGCCGATCGCCGGGCGTCTCGGCGGGCATACACCGGGCAACAGAGTATAGATGCCTTTGCTGTCTTGTGGCTTTCATTCCTCCGCGCCTGTCGCGGCTCGTGGCTCCGTCGATACGTTGTAGCAGCACGAGGCGACATGTCGCCTTCACCGGGGACCGTCGCTCCAAGCAACTGCCGGAGTGGCAACCTCGGGGATGGTCCTTGTGAACTTGCATATCCGCAAGGATACTCCCGCGCGGTCCCATTTATGATACTACCTTCGAAGACAGTAGGCTGAGCAGCTCTCTGGTTCAGGAACCGCTAGTAAGCCCTCCCTTACCCTCATGGGGTTGGCGATGCTTTGGACTGCCTTAGTGGCTGTGCATGGTTCTAACTTGCATAGAATAGTTGCTCACTAGGTAACTATAGGGCATCAGTGCCGAAGAGGGGTCATCTCCTTCCATCCATCTTGAATGGAGCTCCCACAGCCGTTAGCTTGGGTCGATTTCGCTTTTTTCCAGCGTACTTTTGAAGGAACAGCGTCAATATTACGACGGCCAGCGACCAAAACACATGAGGAATGATACGTCCTCAGCGTACTGGCTGCTCAGCGAAATCTGATCAGTGGGAAAAATCATTAATGAAAGAGACGTAAGGATTATCACGAGATCGAATTTGTGACCTGTCTCATTGTTGGGCATCCTTACAGAAGTCGAAGCAGCCCGAAGGTAGTTTCTCAGCCCCATTTACAACAAACAGCCGATTATTACGTTAAAGATGACAAGAATCATCTTAGTGGTAGACTGGAAGTTGAATCGGTCAAATTGGAGAATGCCACGATGAATCATGGCCTTTCATGTAAGGCTGATGTCGTGTGTCTTGGAGCATCTCCTCCACCCAAAAGCAGGCAACCGGCGAGGCGAGGATGAAGTGAAGCAAGAATCAACAAAGTAACAAGCCGAAGCGGCGGAACGGTCCGTCTATTTGCTACAGCCACTGCGGTGACGTTGTCGGGCTGTTCTGCATGTAGAAGAACGTTTATCGTCTAGAATTGTACTCAAGAGTCGTGGCGTTCAGTCGAAGGCCCACCGGCGCCCCGTTCCACTGACAGCGTTGTTCATACCCGAAAGGAAAAAGAGGGCTGAAGCGTATGCACTACGTCTATTCGTAGGTCCTGGCCAAATGGGCTTTAACTGTAAGACTCAACTTCTAGAACATGGTGTAAGAGGAAACTATCGATAGGGTTGTGAAACTGACGGTCAAAAACTTGTACGACCTCAACATACACCGAGGGAACCCTTTTGGCCGCAAGACCATCCTGATAGGACAAGTGAAGCTGGATCCGTTCTATTGAAGAACGCCACGTAGGTGCAGGACTGCCGAGGAGGGACCCAAAACAACCCAGACCAGACCGAGACATGCCGTGCTCGTAGATCTCTACCTGGCAACCCGAGCCGCTCGGGCGGCTGATAATATGGCAAAACTTTCTCCACGCCCCGGCCGGGAAAGTTGCTTATGATGGCAGTGAGATGCCGAAGTCAACCGGCAGTCAAGGGCCGCGGCGTGGGTGGCATGTGCATGATACGGGGCGCATCTGCGTTATCCCGCGACAAGAGCGTCGGATATAGGACGTGTCGTCACACTGGGTTCCAGGCAACCGGATATGAAGTCCAGATCATTTGAGATAAGGCGAGAAGAGGCTTTCACTGGACCACGGCGTTCCGTCATTACGTGACCTGCAGCCCGTAAGCCCCGGTCACGAGGAAGTACCTTACGGATCTGCAAGGCACCATAAACCGGATCTTGGGCTTGAGCATAGCGACACATTCTGTGAGCAGACCAGCTTGTCGCTCAATGGCTTTTGGTAGCCAAGTTCTCCCGGTCCCGAGGGCAATGCATCGAGCTGTCAATGGGAGATTCTGCGAATGAAACGGCAACGGGAAGCACAACGCCGGGAAGGAGACCATTCATGGTAACAAATGCCATACAGGTGCTACAAGCGTCCCTGTGCAACCGTCCGAATACGAGAAATCCGGATGGATTCCGCCGTTCCGGTAGGCGCACCAGATTGCCCGGGAGCCAGACGGGAATGAAACAATGTTTGCCGGCCTCATAGCCATGACCACTTGCTTCGATTGGGCCCGGAGCTGCGTTTGTCCTTCCGCGGGAGGGGGGGGCATACCGATATCAACATCCAATAAGTGTGGCTCTGCAAGCTGACTGCAGACTACATAGCTAATAATAACCTAAAAACAAGCAAGATGGCAGGGTACAGCGTCGTCTTTCTCCAGAAATGCAATCTGATTGCCCAATACATTATCTCGTCTCGTAAGACTTGAAATTGTTGTCTTTGTCAAGGAAACCTGATGAGATGTCGATGACAATGTTCTCGAAACAAGGCGCACCCATTAGCTCGCTTGAAATACTGACGCAAACAGTTAACTATCACAACCACGGAGGCGCCTGCACTGCAGAAGAGATACTGGTAGATTAGCAATAACCAAATAAAGCTCGTCATCTCATTCAGTGTTAGTTGGAGAGTTGATCAGTGATGGCTTGTTGGATGCATGCAAGCACCGACCGGAACATTTCCGACTCCGTGCTAACACAAAGCAGCTCCCTTTCATGATTTGGGCAACTTCAACCGCACGATCGACATGACCGCCGACGACGGCTTGTCGTTACACAGCGCAGGGGTCCATCGCTTGATAAGCATCCTCATCCCTTTTCTTGATACTGGATACTGCACGCTCGTCGTCCGCGACCATGGATGCGGTGGTAAGTGAAACATGGAGACTGACAAAAAGGGATGGCATTGTGGTCCTGCCTAAAGGATTTTGACGCAACGCCAATATGACTTGTACGAGGCAGATGGCTGCCTTTCTAGATCAGCACATTTGAAAGATTGGCGATCGACACTGTCGTTGATAGCCTTCGATGTGCACCATCATTGGCATTGCGTTGGTTGGAATAAAGCTGCAGTACGAGAAGTTGGTAGCCGTGTCCAGGCAAACTCAGACACCGCAAGGCAGACAATTTTTGAACGCCATTTTTCAATCTGAGAACCAATTGCAGGGGCACTTTGGAAGATTGTCAGGCCATTGTTTGAAGGGAGTACAGGGTGGAACAATCTCATTAGGCATCCTCTGCGATCTCCTCACCACTGTGGAAGCCCTGATACGCAAGACGAGGCCAGATCCTCGGCTGCAAAAGTGCGGTGACTGCGCGGTCATTCCAATGTCACAAGAACAGTGGAATAAAGGGCGTCATAATTCAGATGCCTTAAACATGTTCTTCCAGGTCTCCCTTGTACCGAGCCCCTTTTCGAGACTGATGGAGAGGGCGTCAGGGACTCGCTCCGGGGCTTCAGGTGGGCAATGAACTGATTCTCGAGAAAAAGAAATGACTGGTGGCCATTGGACAACAATCTACATCTCTGCCGTCAAGGGGTCTTGGATGCTGCTGATTCGCTGGCTTGACAATGCCGAAAGTAACCGAATCATGTCACAGAGGAGAAGCAACCGTAGCCAAGCATTTCTAGCAGGCTGTGTAATTTGGTTTTTTTGCATGCAAAGCCTGAAGAGGTGTTTGGGCTGCGAGTGTCAGACCGGGATAACCAGTGACTCAACCAGAGATGGAACCATGCTTGTAGTGTTATCGAACGCTAAATCCCAACAAGTAATTGGTCTCTCAAAGGACGATCAGGATTTTCAATAAAGGTTAAGGCGTGTTGGACTATTGGTTTTTGGGCAGGCCATAGAAACTACTGCTCAACGCTCATCAGCCAATACCGACGTGACTGGCTTTGCTTGAACTTTGGCTTCGAGCCGCCTCATCAACGGAGATGGGGTTGATTGGATGGACACAAACGACATGAAGGCCTCCATCAGGGCGGGTAGTTTTTAGCCAGCCACGTCTCCATGGCCGCATAATATTGACCCGTGAGGCTTCCCCTATCACTATGGCTGGAAGATAATCAGCTGCGCCTAAAACATAACGATACTCAGCCTGACGGGATGATGCCCTTTGTTAGGGCCAGGTAAATCCATACCGTTGGAAGGCATCACCGAACATCTCAGGCAAAGTCTGCGTCTCGAGTCGAGTGGCCGTGGACAACACGCCTTGAAGTTGCCTCGTTTCGTCACGACCATTGAAGACGACGAGTCAATTGCCTTCAGAGCGAAAGATGCTGCCTGGCGCCTGGTTAGCACGAGTATGTTCACCGCAAGACACACCGACTTCTTGAGCTTACCGGGAAGTCATCTGCGCTTTTAAGAATGTCAGATTTGCTAGTAGAAGTTGCCTGACATGATCACGAGCAACTTGCTACCGATGTCGCGTGGATCAGCCTGAAGGCGTGCGACTGGTACGGTAGTGGTATTCCAAGAGCCAAAGAATAGCCTAGTTCTCGGTCTGAGTTCCATGTCATAGTACCCACACACACAACCACCACCGTCAGCGAGCGGAAGGACGTGGCTTGCTTCCTGAGGTATAAGAATAGGCTCGGTGACTTCTCATCACGGAGGCTTGGCTGGTCTGAGTCACCTAAACGATCAGTTGCCTATAGCATTGCCCAATGAGAACATCTCTCACAGGTAGTAAACAAAAAGAGACACCCACAAGGGGCTTACATATGGAATTAGGTACTGAGAGGCTCATGTGCATGTGATGATGAATGACATGACACCTTTGTGTGTTTCTACTTTCTAGATTTGAATCATCATCTTGTATTGCCAAGTGGCTTATGACGCCCAGAAGCAACCAGCGAGACTCCGGAAGGCCTGGCTCAAGCCGCATAGGTCCTATCAAAAGTGCCTCACGAACTGACCGCCTCCTGGAGATTTTGTTAGGCAAGCTGATTCAGTTAGGCAGTCACTTCACCAAAGGATGCTAAGCCTCAAACGCGCAGTAGTGGATATCAGAATTTTACATGTGAATGTTTGAGAGGTTGGCACGAAATGGATCCAAAGCCGGTATTGCCACAACACTATCGATGCCAACATCAGTTGCCTTGAATTCCAGGTCAGTGAGGACTTTCACTTCCTGACCGTATGAAGGCTGCAATCATCAGCCGCGTATCATGGTGCGGCTTGGCAAAAGAAAGAAAGCTGGCTCACGACTTCCATTGGTTTCTGGCCTGGCTGAGTGTGAAACGGTCAGGCAGCTGGATACTGTAGTCCGCGTCAATATTGCCACCTAGGCTTGAGAAGCTATCGTTTACCTCCAATCATCGACATCGCCCCTTGATGTCGTTTTCTCGAAAGGTCAACGCTCGTCGGTATCCCTGAGTCGCTGTCTTGGTCGACAAATGGGGCTTCGTTAGTAAGAATCTTGCTCTGCATGCTCCACAGTCAGGACGTCGTATGAAGAGCCAACCGGGTGCTCGCCAAGTTGTTGCCACAGAGCAGAAATGTCGCCAGTATGATAATATCTTCGTCTCTTGGACAATCCACAACGTGCTCGGAGTCACCGTGTGGCGATACTGCGCCACCGTCCGACAAACCAATTAGATACGAGGTCGAGAAGTGACTAGAACTTCCGAAGACCGAAACGCAGAAAAAGGGGCAGACAGATTCGTAATCAGATCTATCAAGGCCTCACTCCATATGACATTTTGCTGGAGTGGTCTACAGTATTAGGGTGAACTGTGATGCTTCAGCCGCATTGAGCCCGAGTACCAGGCACCCGGTAACTCGCCGGGGTGGTGAGAGTAAGCGCCGAATGCATGGCAATTGTAGTCACAGGGCGTGGGCTGACAAGCTGACTTCTGACACACTGCCGGACGAGCAATTGAACATCGGTCCGAATCTCGGTAGTCTGGAGAACTCTACGAGTCACCGAAAACGGCGGCACAACATCCGTGAGTCAAGAAGAACAGCATGGAAGCTCGGAGATACAGAAGTAAGCCCGAAAAGTTATGCTACGTCGTGAATGCCTGCCTAAAGTGCAGAAGCTGCTTGGATCCAACTTGCGGAGACTGGCCAATGCTCAGCACAGTGAATGTCAATCTGGCGACAGCTCTGTATCTACTTGTGCTTCCGGTAAAGAAAAGAAGAAAATCGAGTCTATAATTTGAGTATGGGAGAACAGCAAACAACGACAGAGAAAGACTCTGGACTGAGAAACTCCCAAGAATGAGTAACATTCCATGATGAGTGAAACTGAGATTAGAACTATTGCAAGGGAAATTATAGTCCATGCGTCGTGCGTCTTGCTTCAAACAGAGCTTCTTCAAAGTCGCAAACAAGGAGTAGATTAATGTGATGCATAGAAGATCGAAAGACAGACAAATAAGAGGAGGAAGTAAGCAAACGGGCTCGCTAGCACAGGCGGTTCAATATTTTACGATTCCCACGTCACTTGGTCAACAAATTCTAGCATCCACCTTGGACCACGTTAGAGAAAGAGTTCTGTAATGAATTTGTCGATAGTCTTTGGCTTTGTTGAAATTAGGGACTGTGTAACCATCTCCGCTGGCTACTCGAAAGAAGCCCTATCTATGTCTGGTTACAATACGCAGTAGATGCTTTCTAGCACGAAACCTGTTCTGTGGTTCGGATTGGACGATCGCCAATATCGTAGGTTGTGTTTTCAGCATATTAACATACAATTCTGGAATTGTAACTCTATTCAACACAAAAAGGCAAGAAATCGGTCCGAAGTCATTTGGTCGCTGATTCGAAGTCTCAACCGAAGTTGACCTCAAGCCTCAGTTGGATTTGCAGTGTCAGCCGTTTAATCTAATGAAGCCTAAGCCATTTGAACATCGAATCCATCAGTATCTCAAAGGTTCCCTGGATCTTGTTGGGTCGACACGTTTCTCCGTATGATGTGACTACAGTGAACTTCCCAGCCGCACCCCCAGATCGGATTGCGGCACAGAAGAATCTTTTACAAGTGGTTCAAACATCCCGAAGGAAGTCATCTTCGCCCTCGACCATAGCTTCTCATGACACGATTCTCCTATCAGCCAAGGTCCACTCACGCACTGGCTTACTCTCAGTATCAGGCTTCAAGTAGATCTTGAAGAAGCCTATACCAAACACCAACCCCTATTCGGTATTGAAACATTGCAATTATGCACTTCATGTCGATATCTTTTCCATTTCCGGCACTACCCCTCGTAAGACAAACAGCTGACGTACTCTTCCCCGCTTCGGATCCGTTGCAAACACCACTGTGCCTCCGGTGGGAACCCTGCTCGACGATGCGGAGCATTCGCTGCCTAGTGACTTCCTGCAGAATCTGAAGTGGGACCGAACAGGCAGTAGAAGACGGTTCCCCGCATCCGCGTAGGGGTTTTCTGGAGTTGACATGGGAGATGGTTGGCGTCCATGTTACTCGGAACGAGTTTGCTGTGTTGCGTGGCCATGATAACACCTTGCCAGCCAAGCATGTGAAAGTAGGGATGGCTCGAGCATGCAGCTCCAGCTTAGAAGATATCATGGCACAAAACTGGGCGTCTCCTTTTTAGCCGGTGAACGAAGAAGCGCACAAAGAGACCCGGTTTTCAACACCAAACATATCAACTACATGAATCTACTCTAGCTTGAGAGAGCCATCACGCATTTTTTTCAGAGAAGGATTCGATGCGGGCCCGCCCTAGCGCGCCGCCCACTGAGCGGTGAGGATGCACACGTATGACAGCCCAAGGACCAAAGGCAGCCGGCTCCTCAGGCGGTTATTGTCCTAGACTCGGAGCTGAAAGAGACTAAACCAAGTCTCGAGCGCAGACTTGTGCTCGCACTGGGCGGTGGTCAATGGTGCTCAGCACCACACCGCTCCAGCCGCCGGGCACATGATCCACCCACACTTTAGCGTGAAGCGGACATCGCCGCTCAATGACCCATATCAGCCCTGTCAGCCGACGAAGAAGAATCCGCTGGGACAAGTTTGGCAGATGAACGCAAGGATCCCCGAAGTGCGCCAAAGGGAAGGCATCCGCTAACTTGGTGTCTCTGCCTTGTTCTGAATGTATGGTGTGCCGCACGAACAAAGTTGCACCAGCCTGGGAAAATCCCACGCACTCCTAGTCCGTTGAAATCCGGAAGTTTTCTCCGAGGCATCTTGCTGGACCAAAATCTCAGGTCCCCGGTCCATCTGGGAGCCTCAGTGAGTGCTTCGGTGGGAGCTTCGGTTCGTATGAAGAGCTGAACCGTTTCGAGTTCGTGCGACTGTGGCACTCGGCACAACGTTCCAGATGCCGATCGAGCAGGCGTCTTTGGCGGCGGGACTCCGCCCATACAAAGAAAGCACCTCGGGTTCATGTTGTGAAATCACGCCCGCTGTAGAACGTCGTGCATGACCGTGTGACCCGTGGGATGCTGCGCAGGAGGCCATGATTGTCCGAGTCCGCTGATGAGCACCGTGATACAAGCTCATATATCTGGCATCAGCCTAGAGTAAGCAATGTTCAACGTTATTGGCGATGCTTAAGTTTTGAGGCAACTAGAAATGAAGTTCACATCTTGGTGTCGATGGTACTATGTAAATAGTCTCACCCTGGATTCCAACCATCCAAGACTCCATGAAGGCATGGAAGGATTCTTCAGGTGTTGATCATGAGGGTGAGAGGGCTTTCTAGCTGGCTAGTCCGCATATACCCTTTCCTCTGCACCGGAGAAAAGTGGCACCTTCTGAGCACACCTTTATGAACCACACATCTACAAATTCCATTACATCTTGGTGAGTATCGAATCATGTACGAGGTAGGCTGTTACCTTGTAGGTCTATGCCGCGTTTTCGCAACGCCGGTGCCATTATGAGTCCATTCCAAATGCCGCATAACGGATCGTTGGTATTTCAAAGGGTATGTTGGAATTGCCCAAGTACGCTCAGCAGATATTGAAGGGCCTACAAGGATCGACCCGTTCACGGGCTTGGGACAGGTTGCCCAATGATACTGAGGTAGATATGACATGTCAGCCCAATGGTCTCCATCAAGGCGGCCGCGCATGCTGAAACTCCAAGAAGGGTTCGACTATGCAGTAGCCCCCAGATTAGTCAACCTATCCCAGAATAGCACGCCAGAAAGCCCCATGTTCTAGGAACCGAATGGCCGGGGAAGCATCCCGCGATTCCAGGGCGAAAACGACGTCTGCAAGACGCTGGCAGACGGCTGTGGATGATTCGACTCGATCGTCTCAAGCTGCGGATTGAATGGGTCTTGGCGCCCAAGAAAAGAATCGATAAAATGGATTAGATCGATATATTAGCTCCAGTGGGTGGGCAGGTGTGTACGTGTCATACTCTGCCCACATAAGCCAGCTGTGCAGCCCTACTATGCAGCCCCAGTCACGCTTCATGACCCGTGACCAGATGACTGATATCGTTGTAGAAGCGTGTCCAAACAGCAGTATGCCACGAAGCCGAAGGAGAGCCTCATCAACGGTTGAAGGGGGGGCTCAACGAGCTCGTCACATCCAAGGGAATAGAGGCAACCAAACCAGGCGGGAACGGGCTGACAGCGCGGGAATGGAATGAAGCCTGACTGGAGAATGAACGACAGAGGCTGAAACAAGGCAGGCGGCCCGGCTACGGGCCTTGAAGACTCCAAACAAAGAAAACTTGCTGTCCGACTTCGTGTCAAGTTGTTTGTGTTGGGTGCTTTCAGTGGCGCCTTGGGAAAGTTGGCAGATTGGAATTTCGAAGTGCCAACGCAGATGGATATCGCAGCTGGACGACAAGAAGACACCGAAAGTGACCTTTTGAAACCTTGATTCGTTGTGGGTTCTCGCCCTTTGTCATATGGAAAAGATTGATCTGCCCGAAGATCATTGAGGAGTCCATACAACTGGGCACTGGATGTGCGGTGGTACAATTCAGCCGGTGAAGTCGTGTGCGACGAAGGCAGATCAGGACACCAGGACCCGAGCCGATTTGAACCTTGTGCCGAGACCTGCGCTGCGTGAATCCCTGGCCGGGGCTTGATTCCTGTTTGATGGATTCCCCGAGACTGACATCAGTGTGGCGCGATCTTGTTGTAGCTGCATTGCTTGTGCATGCAAACGCCCGCCATCGTTGCACGATACAGTTGGGAGCTTTGAGACCGGTCTGCTCACTGCCCGCTTCAACAGTGAGGTCGAAACCAAGCATGAGGCATCTTCTGTAACTCCCCGTTGATGCCTGATATGCATCGAAGCGCCATTTCACATATGGAGACCAATTCGTGGGCCCCCAAGCCATTGAAGCGTTTGTGTCAAAGTATAGATCGGAGACAAGCTTGACCGCAAGCAAACACCTTGATGAGAAAAGAGACGCGAGTTGGCGCGCCATAAGGCTGGCGGTAGCAACAAAGCTACGGCGCCCGCAACCTAGGCACCTTAGACGGCCACATCCAGGGGTATTCAAAGACCCCAATCTGCTTTGGCCCCCAACTGTGGTATGCCAATCGAGGCAAACGAGGCTCAGCGTGGGAATGGAGGCAAACAGCAATCGACTCCTGGAGGATGAATGGGAAGTTGCCTACTTCTCTCAATGGGTAGCAATGGGGTAAGGGTTGTTATTGAGGAATGCCTGCGTCTCGCCCTTCGATGGAAGGATTTGACAGAAACGGGCGAACCTGCCCTGCAAGCAAGGCTGCCCAATCATGAAGGAAAATGCAACCGAACCAGGAGCAAGGCGACGAGAGGTTGTATTATGGTAATTTCAATAGAACCAACTCGGTGGCTAGTTTGGGAAGGCTGAATCACCAAAGTTGTTCCAGCATGTTGTTGCCAATGGTATGCCTTGCGCAAAGTGACCCAGGCGACCAGGCGCTTCGATGGATCATCAAGCAAGCCGAGACACCTCCACCCAAGGGTCTCTTCCAAAGCAGGAGAAGAATGCAAGGAGAACGGCGGGGGCGTCGTCGGTATTGCCTCTTCAAGGGGGGAATAATGCTGCTGCCTGGCCCCCCCGCACACGTTTTGAACAAACAATACCCTGCCGCCGGCGGCCGAAAGCGGCCGACAGCCGCTTCAGTGACCGAGCCTGTCTTTGCTTTTTGGGTCATCGCCATTACCATTATGGCCCAAGCGAATACGAAGTGTTTTCTTTCTGCCTCGTACATGTCGCGAAAAGGCGCGACGACCCGGATGCCTTCCCGGGAATTTGATGTAGCAAAGTTGCCGGAAGGCCGCAGGAGGGCGGCGAAGAAGGACGGATTTCTTTGAGGAATTTGGCGGTCCATCACTGCCGCTCGGCGTCTGGGATCCCGCAAGGTCGATTGTCGACAAGGCTAGGCAGTCTTTAAAGGGTCGACCGAATGCAGCAAGATGCTTGTGAGCTATACAGGGGGGTGGTGAGCTTTCCGGTTATGATACCCCTTGCTGGCGCTCAGTACTTTGCAGACGAGGGATGGAAAGCCCATCCCGCATGTCTCGGCTCTCTCTGACGCCCCCCTCCTCCCCCCTCGAACGGGTGACAATGGGCAGTTTCGTTGCCCTGGAGACCCACAAGGTCAACGGAGAGGTGAGGATGAATGAGAGAAGGCTGCTTATTTATATCGAGTTTATGGACCAGGTGGCGGCGGGGTGACGAAGATACGTCTGCGGATGTTTTGTTCCTGTCGTGTGAATTATTGGTCAATGGCAAAATACTTCGCGAAGGCGACCGACGGTCGTCGTGGTTCGCGTGGTCCATGCGGTCGGTTAAGTTGGTTGCCTCACCGGCTATTTGTGGGGCCTATGTTCTGGAAGTGGCTTCATTTTTCGATCATTCATGATGCGCTACATAACCGTGAGCTGATCGTGTGCTGAAAGCTAGAGCCGCGAACTACACGGGCCCATCATCGAACGACTGGTGTTTGCAAGTGTATGGAACGTGAACGCTCTTAACTCCATGCTTTGGTCGGTGCTAGGTGGGGGAAAAGAAGACGAATACCTTCGAGTTTCGGTTCTGTCTGATTTAATTGCCCAAAGCACTCTTGGCTAATCACTCACAGTTCGAGACCCGAGCGGCCGCAAGGGTGATACGTAGCCTGTTCACTTTGATGGATCGCTGGGTCCTGGATTCGGAGACTCGCAGTTGAGAGCCTTGATATCTTAAGTGGAACGTTGGGCGCCCCACGGATTACGAGTTCCAGTTCGGCACCAAAAGGTTGAGCAGAGGTGCAGTGCTAAGCAGTTACCACGGACATGCAAACCATGGCAATACTCGCAAGTTAAACACGTCGAGATCGCAGCCTAATATTGTTGCTGAACAATATCGTAGAAACATCCACGCCTCGTGATGGCAGTGAGCAGCAACCTGTACTGGACTTCCTTGCCACTCTAGAAACGTATCCATCATCTGCCTCGAGGGCATAAATTGCAAGCGGTTTCCCTGGAGATCACATGTGAAATTTCTCAAAAACCCATAGTTAGGTGCGACAAAAAAAAACTTGATTTCGTCGCACGACCAAGACCTGGAAACCTGCGTCTTCCACTGAAGACAACGGCCACTAGCACAGGGTGACCACCCCCATGCTCTTGACACTTGCCTCAGGCCCTTTCCTACAGCCACGGTCCACCCACTTCGAGAATAGGCAGCACAGCCTTCGCTACCAGGTGGGTGTGCCTGTGATCGTTTGTGAATTTCTGCCGCGTGTGGTACAAGTTTCTCACGATGAACAGGCGCCTGCCAGAGGTTCAGGGTATGCTTGCCAGTCACTTCGCTTGAACGACCGCACTCGTGACCACGGGGGCTTCCCAAACCCTCGGTGGATCAACGACGGCCTCATATGACACCCACAAACCACTGCTGCCTGCTGATTTCGACATCTATCCTCCCTTGGAAAGGCGTCGCGTTTTGCCGCTGAGCATCGTCGCCTTGGCCAATCTGCAGACCCAGACACTGGTCTGACGGTCCAACACTTCCCCATGTCCTTGGTGCCTACTTCACGCCATGCGCCCCCCGCCCAGCTGAAGCTTGGACTCTGGAGGCAACATCCCGAAGCTATACGAGGTGACGGTGAGATATGAGTGACTCCTTGCAAGTGGGAGCTCTCCCCTCTTATTTGCGGAGGAACGACAGTCTCAGCGCGAGACAATTCTGGCGGGCCGAATAGAACGAGGCGTTCGAGAGGCCCGGGAACCGAAGATAGGCGTTGGGTGGGTTGAGTCCGAGGGCAGGAACTGGAGACACCAAAGGCTAGACTCGGATGAATTCTTCGTCTGTCGTAATGAATCGATTGCTAATAGCTGGCTACCTTGGACGTTAGTGGTCGTGGAAAGCTTTCAGCTGTGTTGCCAGTCGTCGTGTAGTTCTGGCTAGGCAGTTCTTCCTCAGCTGAGCCCCATTCGTATGCATACACGACGTCGCCTCAAGCTGAATAATCTGCGGGAGAGAATTTCGGGGATCTTGGTAATGTCTGTGGTTGGAAGCCTCCGATATGTCAGCTCCCCAATGGTTCGTTGCTCATGATGCATACACTTCGGCAAGTCCGGGATATGTGGGTTTCGCCCCTAGATTGCTGTGGCTGTGTCGCTGGCTAGGCCAGGGCTGGATGTGGCGAGATCGAGGTCGGCATGCTGCCTGTTGCAAAGATTTTGGACATGGCAAAGCTGCAGTCCGTCGTCGCCTGGTGCAAACAGCGAGAGGTCGCCGCTGCGCTGGGGCTTCGATCGGGACACAATGGTGGTGGTGACGTTAGGAGGTGGTGGCGGGTCCATCGCTGGTGCGGCGCGCTAATTAGAGCCTGTTGTCAGAGCTCGGTGCGATGCTGGTGTAAGAAGTGAGAAGGAAGTCAGACGGAGTGAACGCGCGCGTCTTTTCCAAGGATGCAAATCAAATTATCCTTTGCAAGAGGAAGGATAGAAAGGATGGGAGGGAAACTGCTTAGAATTCCCTAGGATGGCAGGCTGACACGTATGGAAGCGTTCCTCCAGGTTGTCGAAATTGACAGGAGAGGGAGAGTCAGTCAGTCAGTCGGTCATCATTCCCTCAGAGATGGAATGTTGCCAATTTTAACCATAGAAATAAGGGATGGCGCTGTCGTCTGACTTCAGAGCCGCAGATGAGGGGGCATTGATTGATGCAGAAATAAAGCAGGCTTAGAGCTGCGAGACATGGAATATTCAATCACACCGAACGAACATAATTGGGAAGCCTCGTCGTGGTTGGCATGCGAACTGCGATACGAATATGCACTTGCATTTTGCATCGGGCACGTATGAAGCCGTCACGAGCACGGAATGAAAACTAATCGAAGTACAACAGTTCTAGAAATGCAACATTTATCCAGACGAGGTCGTGTCAAAAGTGCAATGTACGGCACTTTTCAAGACCTCGGACAACGCCGCCTCGCTGTAAATAACCCCGAGCCTGAGCCTCTGTCAGGGCAGAAAGCACAGCAATTGATCGATGGGTTTGAATCCATACAACCGACGTCGTTTGACAATATCCGCCAAAGATCCTCTGTGTATGCGAACTGCATCTAACATAAAAGATGGTAAGAGACGAAAAGAGCACGAATGGACGAGGAAATCGAGGCGTTGCAGACGGGAACAGGAGAAGCTTTTGTACTGCTGGATAACCTTGAAATGAAGAGGAAGAAAAAGAGATACTTGGGTGGGGGGGAGGAGCTTGCCGCGACACTGGGTTAGTCCGCCATGCGAACCAGTTAGTTGCCTTAATGGGCCGCGCACTACTGTAGACTGTTGAGCCGCATTGCTCACCGGGCCAGCTCTCCCCACCATCAGCTTCAACCCTATATACCATCTCGACATCGGCCGGATGTGATGATAATACCAACGAGGAGTCGCCATCAACAGTTTCATTTCAGACTCAACCCCAAGCCGACATTGCGTTACCTCCACATTCGTTCCCATGTCCTGCTCTTTCAACCAGCAAAGTAGGCAATACCCACGGTCTACTGGAGATGAGTCAACACCCGGAACCCGCCACAGCCCTCACCAAAGGCTTTACCAACCATCTTCGCGCGCGAGAGCAGGAGCGGCGGCGAAAGACGTGGACCAAATGTCCCATTTGTGGCGATGAGTTACGAGCAGAGTCACGGGACGACGTCCAGCAGCATTACAAGGACAACCACGCCGCTGGGCAAGATAGTAATCCGCCTCCGACCGCGCAGAATCTCTCTGATCAGATAGACGAGGTTTGGAAGTCGTAAGCACATCAGCCGAATGCACCCCTACTTGACGCGAGGCTGAGATCTATTTCCCAGGATTCGATCACGTCCACCGCCGCCACGAGCCGACCAACCACCGTCATCCGATCCAATCCCATCGGTAACGCCGTCCAGCGTCGACCCTGGCCCCAGTACCCCGACCCCGGAGCCCGAAAGACAACGAACACTGAATCAACAGTCTTCTTCAAAGACACCTTATAGAAATAACAAAGACGAGAGGATGGTCGCCCCGAAGCGGAGCCGTGCGCGGGAGTCGAACCATCACACTGCGCGTTCTACCGATAACGAATTCCGAAGGGAGCCTACCCAGCAGAAGGGGAAGCTGTGGACCCCCACCGACGACAACCCGCTTACTCGACGTGCCGATGCGAAACGGCCCGGAGATGCCTCCGACTCCCCTCGGGCTCCGGCCTCGGTACGGTCCTTCGAACCCCGGTCCTCGGAGCCGGACAACACGGAAGTGATGATCAAGGAACCCGAGACACGACCTATCAGCCAAGAGCAGCTTGTCGCTGAAGTCAAGGGCATCTACGCAGGCCTTGTTATGGTCGAGTCCAAGTGTATCGAGGTGGATAACTCGCAAAGCTCAAACAAAGAAACCAACCCCAAACTCAACAACGAACAATGGCAGGCATTAATCGCTTTACATCGGACTCTTCTTCATGAACATCATGATTTTTTCCTGGCATCACAGCATCCATCTGCGAGCCCAGCCCTGCGGCGTTTGGCAAGCAAGTATGCAATGCCGGCCAGGATGTGGCGTCATGGAATACACTCGTTTTTAGAACTGCTTCGACACTGGTTGCCAGCATCTCTTGAACATATGCTTGCGTTCATATATCTGGCTTACTCCATGATGGCACTGCTCTATGAAACTGTCCCTACCTTTGAGGATACTTGGATTGAGTGTCTGGGTGATCTTGGACGCTACAGGTATGCGGCATCTCGCCAGAATTTAACACGTGCTTCTTTTCTTGAGCTCTTAGTAACTTGTCTTGTGATTAGGATGGCGATAGAAGATGACGATCTAAAAGATCGCGAGGTCTGGACATCCGTGAGCCGTCACTGGTACTCCAAGGCGAGTGATAAAGCTCCTACTACTGGTCGGCTGTACCATCATCTTGCGATTCTTGCGCGCCCGAACGGCCTGCAGCAGCTGTTTTACTACTCAAAGTCGCTTTGCGTGCCTGTGCCGTTTCTCTCAGCACGGGAGTCCATCATGACACTCTTCGACCCGCATTTGAATGGCTCTCCAACGAGATTGCAAGAGATTGACGCCGCTTTCGTCCGCGCTCACGGCATTCTGTTCTCCGGGAAGAACATGGATCAGTTGGCGCCGTCTGTGAGCGAGTTTATCGATCACTTGGACAACCACATTGCACGCAACACGAAGCGGTGGCTGGATAGCGGCTACTACATCGGCATCGCCCTTTCGTGCGCCATTCTCGAGTACGGCAGCGAGTCGAACTCTGTGATGAGAGCCATCAAGACGGGTCGTATAGAGGACGCTGATGTCCACATGGACGACAACGAGACTGGCGCTGCAAGCCAAAAGCAGCTCGACGCCCTCGACTTCGCCTCGCGAACCCACAATGTTGTCTTCCGCCGTTTTGGCGACCCAAACGTTAGCCCCTACGTGCATGTCACCCTCTCCTTCCTCCACCACCTGTCACACTTCCCGATTGCAATGGGGTACATTGAAGAGAAGATTCCATGGAAGCTTATATCATATACGTTGAACTCACTCATGGCGAAGTGTCCGTCTGTAGACAAGATCGAATCGGAGGAGTTTCCGAGACAGGACAAGGAAGCTCCTCGTCCCTTGCCCGAGGATTTTGCGCAGCGGGGGTTGTTGTGGGTTGATAAGTACTACCCGGACGACTGGTTTACGACGGCCAAGTTCGACGACGACGAGAAGTACTTTGAAGTCGCCTCGATGGCCCAAGAGCGCCGCGAGCGGTGCCTTTGGTTGGGTTGTCGACTCGCCTCGTCTGGGAACTGGCTGACATACGACCGGGCCACGAGGGAATTCGGTGTGCCGGCGCGATTCGAGATGGATGTAGGCGAGATTGTCTCGCAGCAGAGCGAGGGAGGGGAAGAGGATGGCGATGTGATCATTCCAGATGCGCCTGCTGCCGTTACCACTCCTACTTGAAGTTCCTGGGACACAGCATCTGAGAAACATCACTTCCGCTATCTCCCTTCCCTCTCTCGCTCTGTCGCGAGGTAATCTCGGCGTTTGGGCGAGCAGGGACTCGGGTGTTATCCGACGATGTATCTTCCATCAACAGGCCGGCACCGGGTCGGCGTTGGCGACTCACCATGTGACATCGAGATCTCCGACCCGGGGCCGGGTGTAAGGGAGAACAAGTTGGAATATTCTTCCCAAGTCGCCCTCTGGCAGATGTCCAAATCCGGAGATAGTATGTCCATGTCATGGCTTCAAGACTAGCCATATCATACCACCTCGCCAGCGTCCCAGCGCAAATCTTCGTACGTCGAGCTCTGCAGGGAATAAGAGTAAGTCAGCAAATATCCGCATGGGTCCAAAGAAATCCAAATCCGATCAGTTGCTAACATCTCATTGCAGCCAGCGGCGCTCCAACAGTGTAGAGGTGTCAAATGGTTACTGCATTATTTCCCGTTTGATCATCGCTATTTTCTGCATATATGAAGCTATGTTTAGATGTATACTATTTAAACGCAGATCGTGTCCTTTCTAGCCAATTTGGCAGGAGAATGTATGATTGCAAAAGTCTTTGTGTTTTCGCAACTTCCATCAAAAGCGCGTTCCCTCACTTCAAGTTTCGTTTGTATGTTTGTGATTGCAGATTCAAAAAGGAGCCCTGCAATGATCTATGAAGTCACTGCAATACAATGTTGTGAAAAGAAACAACTTCATGGAGGAAATATGACTTTCTGCCACTAGGAAGGTACTATAGAAGCTGTACTAATACTGTAGAAGCTCAGTAGAGCCGGGATACGCGTACATTTGTCCATTCAAACTTCGCGATACACCCGCGAGTGAGACATCTGCCCTAGTCCCTTATAATCCACTCTAGCCAGGCGTATGGTGGAGGATAGCTTCAACAAGTGTCCCAGTTTGTCCTGTTTTGTCTTTTACCAATGGAGTAAGATGGATACGCTTCCAAGGAACAAACTTTTGTATTCTAATACAACTAATGAAGAACCAGCAGCTATGATGATGAATACCCTGGACTGTTAAACCAGTCTGTTTTCTAGAGTGCCCGGCAAAGAGCCTGCGCGTCTATAGAACAGCACTTGATTTCTTCCTGGGTCTCAGAACGAAAGATATAGAAGAATTCTGCCTCTACAAGTCTGTAAGCCAGTAGTTGCCTCGGGCTGGACATAAGTGGAGACGTTCTGCCATGAGCTTTTGTTTAGTTTCTCAATTCTAAAGATCCATTCAACGGTCTCCAAAAGAACTGTATAAGCATCGGCACAGGATGTAAAGACCGCACTACAACAATTTGTAGTGGTTGGCGTGCAGTGACCCATATCAATGCTCGACAGACAATGCTATACATACCCTAGATAATTCAACTAAAGTCACAAGTGTTCTATCTTCGTGGTTCCAGCAGGCAAAATCAGGACCTGTCAATCCCCTCGAGTCCTGAAGCTTCTTGCCGAGTCGATGCCTCGGCATTCAGACCAACCGTCGGCCTCAAGTCCACTTCCACTCAGAAAACGAACCACACGAGTACCGTAGTGAGTGAACTTCGACACCTAAGAGGCAGAGAGAAGCCTGCACGAGTCGAGAGCCATCCTACAAGGCGCCCGCATGTCCTCGTGATGCCTGTGACTGTCCCGTCTTTCGGTGACAAGCGGAGCTTTGTTTCTCATGACCTTGTTTGGGACCCCCTGCCAGGCCTTTCAAGTCGTCTGCATGAAACACACCCTTTTTTTGGCCGCCAAAATAAACCGCTTTTTACTTCTTGCTATAAATGTCGACTCCCTTCGTCAGCGTTGGCGGCGCAGCGGAGAAACGGCCCATCTAATCCACGCTAGACGGTCGCCCGGGCAGTAGGCGCGGGACGAAGTAATTCCTTTTTTGATTTGGTTCGTAATCTTGGTCTGCAGGCTTCGGAACTTTGATGCCACACACCATCCATCAGTGGTACCAATGAGTGACTAAGAGTCTGGATCCGAGACCTATGAGGACACACACTTTAGCTCTGTCGGGCCGGTGACTGCGAGATCCTCCACGACGAACACCTAAGGGAAAAGGCACGAATTATTCGGCGGCTTTCTGGAATGGTGCTGTAAACACGACCGAGAATAGCCGGATACGACAAGTCAGATATCTTCTGACATGGAACACAGAGGCGATAACAGTACTCCTGAGTCATCCTGGCTTTGCCGGGCCCTGAACATAGGCAACTAACGTCAGCACCATGCGCCCGGCCATTCCCGTATTATCAATCGTCTTGCAGGCCCAGCCTCTGTGCTGACGATGCCACGAGCCGTAGGGCCATTTTTTACGTTTGAAAAATGCAGCAAAAATGAGCAAGTTACGACGTCGGATCCATGGTGGGATATCTCGGCCGCGTACCCAAGCCAACTGCCTAGGCCAGCTTACTGCGATGGTCGCTTCGTAGAATTCACCCCTCCCGAAGGAATGGAGTAGGCCAACACCATCTCAAAAGCAGTAATCGTTCGGGTGGCTGAGTCCTGCTTGGCGCTTGACGTCGAGTGGGTTCTGATACCCCAGTGCTCACGGGCGGGGGGGATATCCATCGCGGGTGTTCGATCGCTAGCCGACCTCGTGCGGATATATCATGTGGGTTGAGCTGTCACGCTGTTCCCCCGCCCTGCCATACCCAACAATGTAGTGAGTGGCGGCTGCTGCTGCACCGATCGATTCAAACTCATTCATACTCGCATCTGTCTCGTGACCCTCTGTCTCACATCACCCTACATCCTCAGTTCAAAAGGCGATTATCGATGAATTTCCTGCTTGTCAGGTTCGGTGTCTCTAACATTCAATATTACCCCTCTTGTCAGAATTACCAGGCATCCATAGGTTGAGTATCTTCCTGCGTCTGCAATAGTGGGTTGCACCAAATAATGTGAGGTAGCTGCACGCAGCTCAGACGCCCGCAGTGGCAGCCATCCATGCACCCACATGCAGCTTATAAGGAGCAGGAGGAGGATTCGCCCAAAACTGCCGATAGGCATCACTGCAAGGAAAAGAAGCTATTCTTGGTAATACTCGAACACATTTCCCGTCTGATTCTTGCGAAACCATCTTGACGGGTGACAAAAGTCAGTGGACTCTGGTATCCAGCGCGAACGTCGTTTCCGAGCACTGAATAGCACGCAGCCGATGCCTATGCTCCCATACGGCGGAATCGTCTATTTTGGATTGGTCTGGCAGGCTATGTGCAGGGGAAGGCTGTAGCTGCAGGCCGCCTGGTGTTCATGCATGAACTCACCTGCCTAGGCCGAAACGGAGCCAAGCCAACTAAGGCTGCCTCGGGAGGGCGGGTGGACAGCCTCGTCTACGATGTATCAGAGACAAATCGCGCAATGTGCATTGATGGCGTGATCAAACTGTCCGGGGATACTAACTGGTCCAGCACAATAATGATGAAGACTGACTTGACAATCAACTCACCGAGATTTAGGCAGAACGTCTTAACTCTTCCAGGTCAGACCTAGCGCCGATTCCATGCTGTGAAATTGGAGTATCTGGATTTGGTAACTGCATCTTCCAACACGTCTGCCTCCGACTTTGTGGGGTTGAGAGCCCTCCCGCGTTGGGTGGAAGCAAGACGAGGAGATCTGGGTGGGTAGTTTGCCGACAATCCAGAGCTTCTACGTTCTTCCGAGGGCGTTTTTGCAAAATCAAATAACATGGACTGGGAGGAATGGGGCAGGAACAAGATTTTGTTCATCATACTACGTAAGGATTCTTCCTCTTTACTGTGTATGAACATAGAATGTAGCCAAACAGTAATTGCACACAATAAAAAGAGTCTTAGTTAGATGTAAATAAAAGCTTTCCGCAAAGTATCAGGCAATAGGGGCCTTCTAAAAAAAAGAAATCAAATGAGAAGTACTACACTTTTTTGGGATTGTGAGTGCCTCTGAGAGAGTCTACCTATAAGATGCTGCTTTTGCATTTGTATGACATGCTTCTAAGTTTTTCCAGACGAATGCAATAACCAATAGACTATTTGACGCCAGCTAAATAGAATTCGAGGTGAGGAATAAGTCAAGTCTGTTATTTGATTGTCAATATACAGTCAAGCAGATCGACGTTCTGCCCCCTGAGATACTTTGCCTAGATTCTAGACCCGCCAGACGTTTTGGAAAGAAAGAGAACGGACTCAACTCTTTTCATTATGCCCAAGGCAGCTTGTAGGGATATCGTCCTAGCTTTAGGATCCTTGTTCCTAACCTACTCAGCAAAAGCTTCTGCCCTGAACTAGGTCTTACAAACGACAGCAAGTACTAAAAAATAACAAGGCAAATCAACTCCAAAGGACAACGAGACGACCGTGAGAAGTCGCTGAGAGCTCATCAAAAATTGCATCATGACACATTATAGGCTGTATCTGGTTTTTTTAACTGCAACTAGATATAAATAATTATCTGACTTCAATGTCATGCCAGCCAGTTTTGATCCCAAGTTCTTACCAGACCTCACACTTAGGAAAACAACGAGGGACACTCTCGCGTCCCCGTTGAGTTGGAATCTTTCACAGCAACCGAAGCAGTATACATATATGCAGTCAAATGCCGAGTGAACAACTAACAAAGTCATCATATTTCGCTTTCATGGTGATTGGTGTCATTGTCTGTGCGATTTCAAATCGCCCAAACCCAGAGGAATGAGGCGCGGCATAGGTCCCGCAACGTTGACTCGCCTCGGCTTGCCCGTCGACCGACCGACCTATCAAAAGATAAGATTACCGTGAATTTTACCCAGGATGAATACTAGCCTGAGTAGCCTGCAGCTGGTGTCTTATCAAGCGAAAGGGAGCCGCGTCATGGCGCATTGCCTTGTCAGTGCCTGGTTGCCTTGCCTCACCATCGCCACAGATCGCGCTGTCCATGGAGAGGTCGGAATATGCGTTCGGACGAAGTAAAACCCTGACAAGATGACGGAATGCGTCCTGGCTCAGCGCTTCGACGCATGTTTGATGACGAACTCAAGAGGCTTGTATGTGATTCCTCACCCGAAACCAAACGGGATATCGTGGCTTGTAGCAGCCAATTGAAGTCTTTCAAGACCCAATGGCTTGCCATGATTCTCCAAGCGTCGCCAGAATATGGAATTCGAATTAAAGCGGACTGTTGTGCTCCGACGAGTTCGTTAGAGCTAGTGAGACCTTGCTTGTCGCCTGGTCCGGTGCGTGAGCAGGCGACCGGACGCTTATTTAGCGTCGATTCGAGAGCCATTTCATCTCCCACCGCACTGCCTACGATGTAGATCCACCAACTGAT
This sequence comes from Colletotrichum higginsianum IMI 349063, assembly GCF_001672515.1. NCBI lineage: Eukaryota > Fungi > Ascomycota > Sordariomycetes > Glomerellales > Glomerellaceae > Colletotrichum > Colletotrichum higginsianum. The sequence goes on from NC_030958.1 coordinate 987,922, forward strand.
CCGGCTGCTAGCTTGGTTGCCTAAATTGCATCTGCAGTGTCCCTTTCGTGTCTATACCGTTTTCTGCATTGCAAGACATGCCACCTAATCGAGGCGAAGCGGCTTGCACCCGAATATCATACCTTGTCCTCAAGATTCCCATGCGTTTCCCTCGTGGATCCCACATGTCTCTGGGCCAATCCATCTGTGCGAAGAGCGAGATTTGATGAGCTGCCCGCTAAGTCAGCATACCCACTTCCTGGCACCCCCCACTTCCTGGCACCCCAAAAATGCCTCAACACCATGACCAGCCTCCTTTTTTCTCCTCCTTCAAACCACCACAACAATCACAATACTTATCCAAATAGCCTCATTTTTTGCATACACCTTCTTCTTTACCTTATAATTCAATATACTGAAGATAATATCTATTAAGCAATTGAAGCTATTAGCAATAGTAAGTCTATAAAGAGGGCAGCCTTAGAGTATAGCATCCCTAAGTTAACCCTTTAACTTTAACTCTAGGGCAGCTAGTCTAAAAGGATTGCATTTTCTAACCTTTAGAAGCTTTCCCCTAATTAGGAGGCTAAGTTAGCTAAATAAGTGCGAATCCAGTATGCCCTTAGTATTACCCCAACCTATTAATAAGTGAGGGCATTTGCAGAATGAATCCTCTGTACTATAGGGGATAAGGAGCCTATAGGAAAGGGCTAAATTTATACCTTTCTAAAGAGAAACCTATTTATTAAGGTCTAGAGAAATTGCCTTATTAACTCTAGATGTATTAATAGAGTATTTACTAAAGTTATTAGGGACTAATTTAAACTCCTTACTATACTAGAGGTTAAGAGTATTAAACTAGCTAATAAATACAATATAAATAAGATTAGTATTCTTAAGGGCTAGGAATCTAATAGGCTAGTACTAGGGATAGCTAAGATAAAGTCTATTTGCAAGAAATAGCCTAAATTAAGAGTATAAGTATTTATTATTAAATGCATCTCTACTCTAGGTATTACAGTTAGCTTTCTGTAGTAGTATCTATTAGTAGAAGCTGAGGCAATAAAGCTAGGGAACAGTACTATAAATTGTACTAAAAGAATTAAGTCTTTAGAGGATATAGTAATTAGTTGTATACTTAATAAGGGGCTTGTAATGTATATTACTAGTAAAGGGTGCTAAGAGTATTTAAGGGGATAATTACAAAGTTAATTGCTAAAGAGCTATAGAAGGTAATCTATTTATGCAGAATAAGTATCCTTATATTCTTGAATGTTATTCTTAGGACTAATATCTTAAAATTAGTCCTTATTTTAGGACTAATAATTTAAATGTTAGTCCCTAGTATAGACTACTTATTATCTATTAGTCCTTCTTATCTGCACGTAATCTTCCCTAGTTCTTCTATTCTAAGGAGTTATCTATATAATTTTATTTCTTATTTATATAAATACTGTACTGCCTGCACTCTACCTAGCCTAGTAGGGCTGTATTACTTATAGCTTATTAAGTTGTAATATTAAGTCTCCTCTCTAAAGGTCTTATTCTTAAGACTATATAAGTAAGTAGTATCTCCTAAGTTAGGGAGTTATTAAATTTACTTCCTAATTTCTTATAATACTAATACTATATTAGGTTGTATTGAAAAATTAAAATTGAAATCTAAGTCTTAAAAGATAGAGATTAAAGATTGTAAATATCTTGCACTTCTAGAGTTTTTTAATACTTATTCTATTATTACTAATATGCCTTGTACTTACTATTTTTGCGCACAGGTGTCTTATTATTTTAGTAAGGGCTCTTCTTACTATTAGGCCTATATTAAAGTAAAGAAGCCTTATAATAGTGTCTTAGTAGTATTTACTTATAAGTAGCCTTACTTATATAGATTTTTATTTACTAATTAGTTGTAGTCTAATAGTTAAATACTTAGTAATAAGAGTAGGATAAAAAGGAGGAAAAAGCTAGTAAAGAGCTCTTAAAGCTTTATAAGGAGCTTACTTATTTGCAATCCTTAATAGTAATAGTAGCAGGTTATCTAGTAAGAATTTAGAAAACTTAGAAACTAGTTTATAATTATTAAGCTAAGACTTTCTATAGGGGTATAAAGGAGATTAATAAGTTGGATACTCTAGAGTTAGTACTAAGTACTTATAAGTATAGAGTAGTAGAGGAGCTGCAATTTATAGGGGTTTCTAATAATGTAAATTAGTCCTTATTTAAGCTTAGTAATAATTTCTTAGGCTTAGGGCTATTAGTAGTAGAGGAGGAGTCTAGAGATTGTAATATTCCTAAAGTAGTTGCAGAGTGTACTAGAGGTTCTTAACTAGTTCCTATAAGTTGTCTTTATATCTGTAGTCTTTCTATTTAATAAGATATTTATTATAACTATCTTTATTCCTATAGTTAATAATTTATTTAACTTTATATTCTAGTTTATTAAGTTCTACAATAATGCAGTCTTTAGTATGTAATCTGCGTAGCGCTAGTTTAAGGAGTACAATGTAAAAGACTAGGTAGATTTTCATTATATTAGGTAGTTTTAGCTTATAGTTAACTAGTAAGACTTTTTTAAGGATTTTAAAAGGTCTAAGTTTTTTGTAGTCCAACTTATTACTAGGCTATTTAGTTTTAATATTTTATTATATAAAGTAGGTACTATCTCCCTCTTTAAAAGATAGTCCTCTAATTCTTAAAGTATTAGTATATTTTTTTATTTATTCTCTAATAAGTTCTAAATCTTAGGAGACATTTATCTAGATTTTACGCATCTTATTAATATTAGCTACAGCCTTTAGGGCCTATAGTCCTTTACGTAATTCTCTATATGCAGTAGGTTTGAATTTGTAGTTTAGGTAGAATAGGGAGTAGAGAGTACTTTCTCTAACTGCACTATTGTAGGTGAACTAAGCTATAGGTAATAGTAGTACTTAGTTATCTTAATTGTAGTTAATATAGTATTATAGATACTATTTAAGTATTTAGTTAATTTATTTAGTCTAACTATTAGTCTGCAAGTAGAAAGAGGTAAATAGTTTGTAGTCTGCACTAAGTTGCAAAATTAGAGATTTCTAAAACTTTAAAGTAAATAGCTTGTCTCTATTTAATACAATTTCTTTAAGTAGTCTATAGTTGCTAATAATATATTTTAAAAATGTATACGCAAGGTCTTCTACTGTACTTACTTCTAAGTATAGAATAAAGTAGGCGTATTTAGTAAGTTAGTCTACTATAACTAAAATACTATTGTAATAGACCTTTGTAAGTAGTTCTCTTAACTTTAGTAGTTTAATAATAAAGTCTAAAGAGATTAAATAATATACTACTAACGTACGTGCATAGTGAGCTGCGCATCATAGTGAGCTGCGCACGTCCACTGCCTTTCTACCTCTTAAACCTTTACACCTACTTTCCTCCACGTACGAACATGACTTCTTCTTCTAAAGAAAGCCGTATTATCCTTGCCCTCCAAGCTATCCAAAAAGACCCAAAAATGTCTGTACGAAGAGCTGCCTCCACCTTTGAGGTTCCTGAATCAACCCTTCGCACGCGACGCGCTGGTGTACTCCCACGAGCCGAGACGCGACCGAAATCAATGAAGATGACTATAACTGAAGAGGAGGTGATTCTTGAACGAGTTATTGACCTAATCGATCGAGGGTTCCCTCCGCGACAAGAAGACGTACGAGAAATGGCCGACCAACTCCTAAACGCGCGCAACGGGACGCGTACGGGACCCCGATGGGCAGAGAACTTCGTACGACGCGTCCCCCAATTGAAAATGCAATTTCGACGTCGAATCGACTATCAGAGGGCCTTAGCTGAGGATCCTACAATTATACAAGGCTGGTTTGCACTCGTGCGAAACACAATTGCAAAGTACGGAATACTTGATGACGATATCTACAATTTTGATGAGACTGGGTTCCTGATGGGAATGCTGTCGCATGCAAAGGTTGTTACAACGTCTGACCGTAAGGGAAGGCCTCGTACGAAGCAGCCTGGCAATCGGGAATGGGTTTCTGTCATTCAGGGTGTGTGTGCAGATGGCTGGGCGATGCCTCCGTACGTTATCGTGAAGGGCAAATATCACCTCCTCTCCTGGTACACCAACGGCCAATTCCCAGCCACATGGCGCATCCATCCAAGCGAAAATGGATGGACGACAAATGATATTGGCCTAGATTGGCTACAGCACTTTAATCAGTGCACAAGGACTCGTACGAAGGGCTCTTATCGCCTCTTGATCCTTGATGGTCACAACAGCCATAAATCGACCGACTTTGACGAATACTGCAAGGAACAAAGCATTATTGCTCTCTGCATGCCTCCCCATTCATCGCACGAGCTCCAGCCTCTTGATGTTGGGTGCTTTAGCCCGTTAAAGCACTCGTACAGCAAGGAAATCGAGAAGATGATGCGGATGCAGATTTCGCATATTACTAAGGATGACTTCTTTCCTGCCTTTAAAGCAGCATTCTTTGCCTCAATGGGCGAAAACAACGTACGAGCTGGTTTTAGACAGGCAGGCCTTGTACCTTTTAACCCTGAAGTGGTTCTTTCTCGCTTGGATTTCAAGCCAAAGACGCCAACACCATCAAACTCACGGCCAAGCAGCCGAGGCTCCTGGGACGCAAAGACACCAACCACAGCACTAGAGGGCGTACGAAGTGCTTCCTCTCTTAAAAAGAAGATCCAAGCACATCAAGGTAGCTCACCAACACCAATGTACGAAGTAATTGACTTCCAGGCCAGAGGTATTAGCAAGTTAGCCCATAGGCTTGCTATTGTTGAGGCTGAGAACCGTAAGCTTCGTACGGGGATAGAGGTACTAAGTAAGCGCCGGAGGGCAAAAAAAACACGACTACGTCTTGGAGGGTCACTTAATACTGCTGAAGCAGAGGCACTACAAGTAGAAAAGGGTGGTGTTGATGCTGGAGGAGAGAATAACCCTCAGAAGGAGGGTCGTACGGAAGGTGCTGAACCACGCGCGCGACGATGTGGCAATTGCGGAAAGTCTGGACATAACGCACGAACCTGTGAAGTAGTTTGGGATAGTGATGAAGAAGAGGGTGATAAGTAGTTTTAATTGATTTCGTACGTTGTAGTTGAATTAACTTATATAAGAGGTAGAAAGGCAGTAGACGTGCGCAGCTCACTATGATGCGCAGCTCACTATGCACGTACGTTAGTAGTACTAGTAGTAGCTAAATTTATCTATAGGGTTTGTATAGACTATTCTTACTTTTCTTATAGGGTTTGCAATCCTAAATTGCATTTACAATATCTTATTTTATTACTTATTAGTTGTAGTATTATTAAATTTATTTCTAAATCTTAATAACTCCTTAGTAACTATATATCTAAGTACTATAAATCTCTCTAATTATATTATGCATTATTTTATTAGTTGTACTAGCTATAACTTATTTAGTAATTATAAGAAGCTTTTGTACTAGAATAAAGTCTCTATTTTTATCTATTTTAAGGATAACTTATATTTCCTCTAAGATAGGAACTTTATAATCCATCCTTCTACTAAGAGTATTAGCTCTACTATTGTTAGTTCCTTTCCTATAGATAATTTAGAAGTTATATTCTAAAAGGAATTCTAATTATTTAACTTATTATTTATTTAAGTTCTTAAATATTGTAAAATGTGCGAGGTTTTTGTAATCTATATATATAAGAACTTTATATTTTGTACTAGATAGTTGTAGTCTCTATTTATAGAATACTTTAATAATTACTATAAGTTCTTTATTGTAAATTTAGTAGTTTAACTCTAGTTTATAAAATACTTTAGAGAAGAAGGTATAAGAGTGTAGTCTTCCTTCTTTATTGCATTGTCCAAGTTGTCTGCCTATAGTAAAGTCTAAAGTATTAGTCTCAATTTCAAAAGGTTTATTTAAATTAGGGATTTAAGTAATAGGTTCTAAGCTAACTTATTATTTAACTTGCTCGAATGCATTATTGCATTCTTTAGTCTATTCAAATAGGGTATCTTTTCGTATAAGGTCTTAAATGCACTTAATATTTCCTATGTAACTGTTACGACCCAACAAGCTACAGGTGACGCAGCCCCACCAGGCCAGGCAAGGGCGCGGGCGGCACAGCATTTGTATGGACAAGAAACAGGACCACACAGGTGACTCCTCGGAACGGAAGAACTAGGGAAGGTCACGTGCAGATAAGGAGGACCGACGGACGATAAGCGGTCCACGCTAGGGACCGACATCCAGATCGTCGGTCCCAGGACGAGGACCGACTTTGAGATGTCGGTCCCAGGAACAACACCCAAGGATATAAGGACATCCATTCCGTATAGATAGATTACCTTCCATAGCTCTTCAGCAATCAACTTTGTGATTATCCCCTCGGATACTCTCGGCACCCTTCACTAGTGACCAACGTTACAAGCCTCTTGTTGAGTATACGACTGATCACCGTATCCTCTGAAGACCTGATCCTTTCAGCACGACTTACAGCACTGTTCCCCAGCTTCGTTGCCTCAGCTTCTGCTAATAGACACTACCACGGAAAGCCGACCGTAACAGTAACCTTTAAGGAATTATTAATAAAAATTAATAAATCCTAGAAATAACTAGACGTCTTTAATATTTTAGGGGGTAGGCTAGTCCCTAACTGCCTGTACTTTCTTTACTTCTATCTCAATTTGTCCTAGTGTAATAGTGTATTCTAGAAAGTTAACTTTCTTACTATAGAATTTGCATTTTTCTACTTCTACTAATAACTTAGTATTTTAGAGCTTCTAAAGGACTTTGTATACATATTCCTTATATAGCTTAAGAGTAGGTAAGAAGATAAGGATGTTATTAAGGTAGATAATAATAAATATATTAATAAATTTACTAAGAATATAGTTAATTATTATCTAAAAGGTAGTAGGTGCATTAGTAAGTCCAAAAGGTATAATAAAGTACTTAAAGAGTCCTTTATGTATTTAGAATACTATTTTCTACTCTTTGCCTTCCTTTATTCTAATTAAATTGTAGGCTCCTTTAAGGTTAAGGGCTATAAACTAGTTTACTCTATATAGTAAATCTTAGAGTTCTAAGATAAGTAGTAGTAAGTAGTAATTTTTCTTTATAATACTATTAAGCTATTAGTAGTTAATATATAATTATAGCTTACTATTCTTCTTTAGTATAAATAGAATAGAGTATTCTACTAATAATTCTAAGGGTCTAATGTACCCTTTCTTAAGGTTTTTATTAAGGTACTTATTAAGTACCTTACATTCTATTTTATTAAGTCTATATATTAAATAGAACTTTAAGTAGGAGCCTTTAATAAGAGGGATCTTATAATTGTAAGGTCTATATTCTAGTAAGCCTATTTCTAATTCTAGGGCAAATAGCTTATTATACTTCTAGTACTCCTCTAGAATAGCTAGGAGTAAATTTAATCCCTAATTAGATACTACTGGGGCTACTGTCTTAGAAGGCTATATCTCCTAGAGATAGGTAATGTACTGTATTTATTATATTGTATTATTAAGAGGTACTCTAGAAGATTTATTTAAGGTTTAACTCTTGCAGTACTACTTAGTAACTGAATCTAATTATTAGAGTTAGCTAGTTCTCTAATTTATTTATAAGTTGTACTTTTGTAACTATATAATTCCTAGGATAATATTAGTGTCTCCTATCTCTATAATATTAAATTAGAGTTCTTCTTTCTAGCTATAAACTTGCAAAGGGAGGTATACTATCTCTAAAATAATAAGTCTACTACTATACTTAACTTATTCTCCTTTAACTATCTGTAATGCATACAGGTATTCTTTCTTCTACTATAGTATCTTTTATTTATTTACTAGTTTAGGCAATATAAAGTCTCCTTAGGTACTACTATTAATAACTGTGCGCATTTATTATCCTTAAATCTTAATATCCAGTTTAAAATATACTGCATTATAGGTTGTATATAGGGTCTTATAAGTTGTTACTGTATGTTGCCCTTTTTTTGTAAGTATCTTTAGTTTTTTAGCTATTTCTTTTCCTATACCTTCCTCTAGGCTCTTACTTTTACCTTAGAATAAATAAGGCATTCGTTATATTTGCATTATTACTATTCTTAGTTATTATTGTAGTATAATATAGGGTACTTAGGGTTAGGAGTAAAGGTTGCAATATTTCCTTCCTTATAGAGTTGCATTATTTAGAAGGGGAGTTATCTATATAGATAGACATCCTAAATAAGTTCTTCTATATAGTATTGTAAGTAGAAGTAGAACTTCTTCTTACCTTTCTTGTAGTCTTTATAGTTGTTATTTAGGTATTCAGCCTAGAATAAGTCTTAATAGTTCTAGTTGCTAGGATTAAGTAGGGGGTAGTCTTCTAGTATAAGTAGTATAAGTAGGTAGTTCTTTTTGTATGCAGTTCTGTAGAATTTAACTAATTAATTATTATTTACTAGGTAGATAATTTAGTATTCTAGTTGCTTTAGGGGTTCTAGGCTCTCTTTATTAGAGCTAAATGCAATGTAGGTTTTGTAGTACTAGCTAGGCGTAATTCTATAGCTAAGTATTTCTTCTAAATTGTAATTTAAGCTATTTAGCCCTTGTAGGTAGTTACTTATAGTGTATTTATACACTTTCCTCTACTTAGAGGTCTATATTTGTAGGTCCTAGGAATTAGTAGCTGCAGCTTAATTAAGTGCAATTATATTAATCTGTCCATTTAGTGCTATTAGGCCTTAAAGTATAGGTCTCTTAACTTCTTTAAGTTGTTCTTCCTAGAGTATTTTATTAAGTTATTTATTAATTTTGTATGTAAGCTTCTAGTTAGGGCCTTATTGCATTATTATAAGAGTCCTTAGTTATTCTTAAGGGGTTTCTTTCTTTTTAAATAAGTTATCCTTTATAAGTCCTTTCCTTGCGTTAGGAATCTTCTAGTAGCTAGTAATTCTGCAGACTTATTAGAGGACATTAATATATTATTATTAGTATTCATTAGGGGTCTTGCATATTCCTATTTTTTTGTATTCTAATTTAACTATAGTTAGTATTCTAGGGGGCTTAGAATACTATCCTAATTATTCTTTACTGTCTTAATAGGTAAGGCAATTATTATTATAGTATGCAGTCTATAAGAGTGAGGCGTAGGGAATATTCTTACTAGTAATATTAATTTATTAGCTCTTCTTAAGTACTAGTTAGAATTACTATTTCTTAGGTTACTAGTATTCTCTAGCTATGTATCCTAATTTATTACAATTGTAGTACTTAAAGTCTTATATTTTATTGTCTCTCTAAGCTATACTGAGGTCTATAGGGCTACTATAGTACTTGTAGGTAGTACTATTACAATTCTAGTTATTCTGCTAGTTGTTTCCTCTAGGGTGCTTAGTTTGTCTATTATACTGAGAGTAGTTCTATTAGGATTATTATTAGGGTTGCTATTAGTACTTCCTTCTAGAGTTAGTAGGTACTTATTTTTTACTTTTCTCCTTTCTTTATTTAAAGAGTCTATTGTTAATTTTAATAGTAAGTTCTGTATACTATAGGAAGTTGTCTAGTTAGTCTTACTTAAAGAGTTTATCTTTAATATCTTCTTTAAGTCCTTTATAGAATAAGAAGATCTTAGTAGTATTAGTATAGTTAAGTCTAGTACAAATGCATTTAAACTCTGCAGTATAATAAGTAGCTGCACCTTTCTATTTAAGGTTAGCAAGGTTGCATTCGTATTATTATTATTTGTTAAGTTCCTAAAAGAGGGATAGGAGTACCTTTTCGAATTTATAGTATTCTTAGAAGATAAGTTAGGTTTTGGATTTAAGTCTATTCTACTTATTAGTTATAAAGTTAGTAAGGTGAAATTCAAACTAAGTAAGAGCTCATCCTTTTAAGAAGGAGGCTGCGTAGATAACCTTCTTAGCCTTATTTTTAAAACTTATTCTATAGAATTATTAGTAAGCTCAAACTTAAGTAAGGAATCCCTTAAGTTGTTCTAGGGTTCTATTAAAAGCTTAGGGGGAATTAAGTTAGAGTTTCTCTTATCTATTGTAGTGCAGAGTAGTAATAATATTAGCTGCTGCACAGAGAGTATTAACTTCCTATTAGAGTACTATAAGCTAAGTATACTTAGGATTCTACTGGATTATTTACTAGAGTCTAGTAACTTTAACTGCATTACTATTAAATGCATTCTATATATAAGCTATATCTTAATAGGTTTTCTTAAGCTACTTAGCTAGCTCTATAGTATTATTATTACTATTAGAGGACTTAGCGTCCTTTATTTCCTTATTTAGAGTCTTAGGGGGTATAGGAGCTTTTCCCTTAGAGGTAGGAGTAGGAGTTGTAGGAGTTACTTTAGAAGCTATTATATTATACTATTTATTAGCTTTATAAAGTTAACTTACTAAATAGGAGTAATTAAAGTATTACAGTTAGCTTTCTGTAGTAGTATCTATTAGTAGAAGCTGAGGTAATAAAGCTAGGGAATAGTACTATAAGTTGTACTAAAAGGATTAGGTCTTTAGAGAATACAGTAATTAGTTATATACTTAATAAGGGGCTTATAATGTATATTACTAGTAAAGAGTACTAAGAGTATTTAAGGGGATAATTATAAAGTTAATTACTAAAGAGCTATAGAAAGTAATTTATTTATGCAGAATAAGTATTCTTATATTCTTAAATATTATTCTTAGGACTAACATCTTAAAGTTAGTCCTTATTCTAAGACTAATAATCTGGATATTAGTCCCTAGTATAGACTACTTATTATCTATTAGTCCTTCTTATCTGTATGTAACCTTCCCTAGTTCTTCTATTCTAAGGAGTTATCTGTATAACTTTGTTTCTTGTCTATACAAATGCTGTACTGCCTGCACCCTGCCTAGCCTAGTGGGGCTGCATTACCTGTAGCTTATTAGGTTATAATACTAGGCTATACTCTAGATTCCCTTATTATATATAAGGGTAAGATAGTCTAGTAGTAGTAGTTTCCTCTAAATCTTAGCTCTTATAAAGAATAGTAGTTTACTATAATAGAGAATAAATAGACTATAGATAATACTGCAATTGAATAGCTGCAGAAAGTCTTTATCCCTTAGACTATCCCTTAGACTGCTTCTTAGGGTAAGGAGGGCTAGGAGGGCAAAAAGGAGGCTAGACTACTAGTTGTTAATAGCTATAGGAGTTATATAATAATAGACTTTATATAGCTCTACTATATTAATAATATTTATCTATTATTCCTACTACTATATACTTCCTATATACTCTAGCTACTTAACTAATTAGTCTTTAGCTCTATAAAGGCAACCTATAGAAAGGAGCTTAAATACCTTAGTTAGTAGAATAACTCTACTATTATAGGTAAGAGGAACTTTATAAGCTATTATTAGAAGGCTCATACTGCAAGTATAATAATACAGAATATTAGAAGTAGTTAGAAATAAATAGAGTTATAGCTTATCTCTATAGTAAAGCCTCTAATAAGCTCCCTCCTACTCCTAATAATACTAAAGCTATTAGTATTATTAGATTAAATTAGTAAAGGGCAGTCTAGAGGTAAGGAAGGGGAAGGATAGGCATCTGTATTATCTGCAGTAGTATAGTTAATACTAAGGAAGATAAAGAATCTAGCTAGCTAACTAAAGCTATTTACAGAGCTAAATAATAATGCCTTTACTTAATACTTTCTATTCTAGAAGGTTAAAAAAGGCTTTAGTAAGTAGGCCTATAAGCTAGCTACTGCTTAGCATAAGCTGGAGCTTTTGCAGGCCTAAGTCAATAATACTGCAGTAAGGAAAAGAAGGGCAGTCCAGATCGACCCAAACACTAAGTTCGCTAATATTAAGGACATCCAGTAGGCGCAAATTAAGGCTAGCGAAAAAAAGAATAATGCAGCTGAATCCAGTGACTCTAATTGCCCTAGTGAGGCAGAAAGCTGTATTATAGTAGCATCTAGAAGAAGGCAGTAATTAATTAAAGTCGAAGGGCATAGTGGGAATAACTTCACTTTTGGGGTGCCAGGAAGTGGGGGGTGCCAGGAAGTGGGTATGCTGACTTAATCTGGCTTTCAACAACTCACGAATAAGACACATTGACGTCGTATGTTCAGACCAGGCTCCATTAGAAGAGCAATGCATTAGGGCATCAATCGTCAATGTGTGAGAAATGCTCTTATCCCTGCGATAATAACGCATTGGTATGTTCCCTGAGGTTCTTTCGCGCCATTGACCTTCATGACCTACTGGGGCACTGTTGGCGTTTAACTGCTGACATTACTGTCACCCATCTGGAATTATTTACGTGTCGTATAATCAATGTTGTCTGAGTTGAGAGCCGATCGCTTGTTCCATGGCAACAGGCAACATTCCCTGCAAGGACTACTCATGATGCTTTGCCGCATTCACGTTGCCAGCCTCATAAAGAGCCCCAAACCCTGACCAGCGTCCAGATATGGATCTGAGGATGAAATGCATGCCAAGCGAGCCGTTAGGCAGCCAGATACCGGAAAGCGGGGTATCCGCATTCGAAGCCCATCGTTGAGAAGGATCTCAACAGCTTACGCGAAAGACTCGCTGACTGCATGCAGCATTGCATGATCCGTAGGTCCCGCGTTGCATCTCACAGTAGCCTTGCAGTTCCGACTTCCCCGGTGCTGGGGGAGCCCTTCGATTTGAGTTCAATTGGGACTGAGAGAAATATTTCGTAATTGTGATTCGTTCGTGACGACTGTCGCAGACGCAGGCTCTCAAGCACAGCAAATCAAATGCTAAGGCAGCATGGTAGGCGGCAAGGCAACTCGGTGTCAAAGGCAAACAACAGTCGACACATTAGCTTGCGGATAATAGGCAGGCAAACAAATAATTAATGGGTGTCTATTGCGATGCGATGCTAAAAGAGATTTTGACATCATTTCCAGAACTGTATGTTTATAGCTAATACGGATTTCAGAGTCAATTCAAAATGTTGTGTGAAATATGGCAGAAACTCTCTGAATACATGTCAAAACCAGCCTAGAGAAAATTGCTTTTCTACTTCCAAGTCTTTGGATTAAACACATGATTGCATGGGAGTTGTAATCAGTTGTCCTTACCGAAACCACTATATCTTTCAACATGGTTCTTGGAGACGTTGTTCTCTCAAGAAGTCAAGATAAGCTTCTAACGAGTAAGTCAACATACCCACTTTTGGAACACCCCCTCATTTGGAACACCTAAAAATGCCTCAACCCCACCACCAGCCTCCTACTTCCTCCAACTTCGAACTATCACAACAATTTCATACCTTATGCAAATAACCTCATTTTTTCAGAGGACCTTTATTCCTGCCTTATGGCCCAGTATACCGAGTATGAAGTCAATCAGGCAATCCAGGCTGTTTCAGACGGCCAAAGCCTAAGGAAGGCAGCCCGCGAATATGGCATCCCAATTACCACCCTCCACAACCGTCTCACAGGCACCCAGGCAAGGGCAGCAGCATTTTCAGACCTTCAGAGGCTTTCCCCTGACCAGGAGGCTAAGTTGGCTGAATGGGTGCGAATCCAGCATGCCCTTGGTGTTGCCCCAACCCATCAACAAGTGAGGGCATTCGCAGAACGAATCCTCTGTGCTATGGGGGACAAGGAGCCTATAGGAAAGGGCTGGATCCATGCCTTTCTAAAGAGAAACCCATCTATCAAGGTCCAGAGAAGTCGCCTTATTGACTCTAGACGTGTTAATGGAGCATCTACTGAGGTTATCAGGGACTGGTTCAAACTCCTCGCCATACCAGAGGTCAAGGGCATTAAACCATCCAATAGATACAACATGGATGAGACTGGTATCCTTGAGGGCCAGGGATCTAATGGGCTGGTGCTGGGCATGTCTGAGACGAAGTCTGTACGCAAGAAACAGCCTGGATCAAGGGCATGGGTATCCATCATCGAATGCATCTCTGCCCTGGGCCATGCCCTTGATCCCCTCATTATATATAAGGGCAAGACAGTCCAGCAGCAGTGGTTTCCTCTAGACCTTGGCCCTTATGAAGGATGGCAGTTCACTGCAACAGAGAATGGATGGACTACAGACGACACTGCAGTTGAATGGCTGCAGAAGGTCTTCATCCCTCAGACTATCCCTCAGACTGCCTCCCAGGGCAAGGAGGGCCAGGAGGGCAAGGAGGAGGCCAGACTGCTGGTTGTTGATGGCCATGGGAGTCACACAACGACGGACTTTATGTGGCTCTGCTATATTAATAACATCCATCTATTGTTCCTACCACCACATACCTCCCATGTGCTCCAGCCACTTGACCAGTCAGTCTTCAGCCCTGTAAAGGCAGCCTATAGGAAGGAGCTTGGATACCTTAGTCAGTGGAATGACTCTACTATTGTAGGCAAGAGGAACTTTATAGGCTGTTATCAGAAGGCTCGTACTGCAGGTATGACGATGCAGAACATCAGAAGTGGTTGGAAATGGACAGGGTTATGGCCTGTCTCTATGGCGAAGCCTCTGATGAGCTCCCTCCTACTCCCAACAACACCAAAGCCATCAGCATCTTCAGATCAGGTCAGCAAAGGGCAGTCTGGAGGCAAGGAAGGCAAGGAAGCTGAAGGATGGGCATCTGCGTCGTCTGCAGTAGTGTGGTCGACGCCAAGGAAGATGAAGGATCTGGCTGGGCAGTTGAAGCTATTCACAGAGCTAGAGAATGATGCCTTCACTCAACGCCTTCTATTCCGGAAGGTGAAAAAAGGCTTCAGCGAGCAGGCCTATGAGCTGGCTACTGCCCAGCATAAGCTGGAGCTCCTGCAGGCCCAAGTCACCAATACTGCAGCAAGGAAAAGAAGGACAGTCCAGATCGACCCAAACACCAAGTTCGCCAATATTGAGGACATCCAGAAGGCTCAGATTGAGGCTGGCGAAAAAGAGGATATCACAGATGAATCCAGCGACTCTGATACCCCTAGTGAAGCTGAAAGCTGTATTGTGGTGGCATCTAGGCCTAGTCAATAATTAATTGAAGATGGTGGTGATGTTGGGGATAGCTTCATTCTGGGTGTTCCAAATGAGGGGGTGTTCCAAAAGTGGGTATGTTGACTTAACTCTATGCACTTGCAATCTGAGATCGATCAAACATGCAAGAATCCCGCGCATCTCAACCTCAAGAATCCTGGCTCTGCAACGCCATGACCTCCTAAGTTCGGATTGCGGTAGCAGATTCCTGGCAGCCCACCTCTACGAATTTCCAGGCATTTCAAGGAATGCCTATGCCACAAGCAAAGCCAAATTGTTGACTATGAGAAAACCACACGAGATCCATTTCAGTTAAGTTTGGTCGGCAGACCCCGCACTCAATCGCCCCACTCGAACGAGATCTTGGAAACTTGGATGTTGTGACCTGAGTAGTTGCATGTGGAAGTGGCTCAGCACCGAATGAGCTGTCCATGTGAGCGTAGGAACGCTTGAAGATATGACCAAAGCAAAGAGACCTCTTTGTGCCCAGACGCTATGGAAAAGCAAATCTCCAGTGTGCTTTCAACTCTATTTTTGAATTGCGGGCCTGTCTTGCTGAGCCCAGCCACAGGATGACGAAGCTGCCCCCAATTGGACAATTCTGTGATTCGCATTGCACCATGAAAACACCGCCTCCACAAGGCAACTCATAAAAAAAGTACTCGTAGCCATAAGCCTCGAACTCTGTCGTCGAGTCCATCGCGGCGAAGTAAACAAGGGTGCCAAGTGTCATCACGGGTCTGACCCAACTCAGCGAAGGAACAGGCAGCATCTCATCCTTCTCAAAATGCCATTCCTCACCAATCTGCGGGGTTTCAAGGAACACTTTTTGCACTTCCGACGCCGTGCGGTATGTTCCTGAGGTTGGTATCGGACGCGGCATTGACCCGGGCTATCCGGATAGATCCCCGTAGCTGCATGTACCTAGGCATAGAGCCAAACTACGATGAGCACACGCTACCTCTCCGGGCACCGGCGTTGGAAAGTTTCCGCTCGCCTTCGACGCCGAGTTTTATCGCAATGTAAAATTTTCTGGGGCCAGGGGGATATGTCTTCTTAATCCTGCTTGAATGTATAGAACAAATGGAGTGGCTGTGAGATCAGGCATCTGGCTACCTTGTCCAACCCCTGCAATCGAACATCGCTGTTCGTTTCCTTTCAGTCCAGTTTGACGCAGCCGGCTCGAATGCTGGCCGTAACGAGAGTCCGTCTCAGGCTGGAACAAAAGTGACTTCTCAAAAGCTAAACATATGATCGCATAATTACGAGAAATCGTGTTCTGATAGGGGCGTTTAATTCCACACGAGCCGATGCCACCACGCCGCTTCCTGACGATTTGACATTTCAGCCTGTCCGTGCCGCTCAAGCTTTACTGACGCTCGCCCGACGAATGCAAAACCATCCTGGATGGACTACTAATTTAGCAACGAACAGCGCACCGACGACATGCATTTAGTATGAACAGCATCAAAGGCCATGAAAATCTGGAAAGGACGGCTGCTGAACCGAGTTCGATAAGAAGTACGGCAGGTTAGCCCCGGCATGGAGCCGAGAGAAGTACTCTCGGTGCTCGTTGCCTGATTGCATGCTTGGGACTCGGTCACTTACACGTCAGTTACGTCCGTCTTTGCTGTAGCATACTGATTATGACGATTGTCCCGCAACCGTGACGTACATATTGGCTATTGTTGAATGGAGCTTGAACTTGGAACCCTGCACCAGATTGTCGCTTGCTGTTATCAACCTAGCCATCGAGCTATGCCGAGCCTGATCATTCGCAACTTCTCCGGAAGTCATCAAAGCCACTCAAGACCTACGGCCATGACTATCTGACAAGCTCTTTCATCTCAAAAGCTCCGGTCCCAGTAATTATTTTACTCCATCGCTTCTCAGATCATCAGCCTGCTTGTGTATCTATCGGGCTGTACCGCCTTCCAACGCCCGCTGTTCAACATGCACATGACCCCAAGAACGCCGCATTCCAAAATGCAGCCTTAAGTGAGCGCCTATCGTCGTCCCCGTCTCTATCTCCAGCTTGGACATTCCCTGTTAGGAAGCACTAAGCGCACAGCATCTTCGACAATCACGTATCATCAGGCTGATGTTATACTGAAAATCAACGTGTGGGCCATCGAGATCTGGGTTTCGAGGCTGCTGAAGTGTGTGGCAGTCCGCCTTGCTGGCTTCAACTTCCCAGTGTGCAGCACGCTTGTTATATCCACGCACATGCGCGTTTCATAACATTTAGGCACACCGATAGCTGCATCATGGTGGGAGGATAGCGATGCCAGGGTTACACGTGTTGCTTCCCTATTTCACGTGCCCCTTGCACGCCATCGAGCGGAGAGCTTGCAGTGATATGGTGCAGATGATTCATGACCATTCCATCCATGTCTTACCGGCGGGACCTATGAGACAGCAGCATCGTTCCACCGGGGAATGTGATTTCGATTCCGAAAAGGGTCATTTTTTCTTCACCGAAAGGACGTCAGCTGCCCGACTACATTAGCCGCCATGCAGGTTGGGGTGCTTGTCAATGTGTTTAAACCAATAAAGTCTTACCTTCGGTGAAGCCAGTCAGCCACCTTTTTCCAGACATGGATGTCAGCTGTAGCTACCCATGAGCTTGGTTTCAATGCAAGTCATTGCTGGTTGAGACATACATCTCGTGGCAGTACAACACAAGGAAAGGCAACCAGATTAGGACACTTTGACGGCACAGATCATTGAAGACGATCTGCACTTTTACTCTCCAGACGTCTCGAAGAGACTGGATCAAGGTTTCAGGCATCCCTTAGACGGCTTCAAATATGATTTGAGCGTAATTGTGTCTACCCAGGAAAGACCATGGTAACGACGTTACATTATGACTTGGATGTAGAGGCTATTCGCCCTCAAGCAAACGACCAATCTATGGGCCCACTGTAATGAGACAGTGACACTTCATTCTAGAGAGGAAGGCATTCTCCCTACTCTGCGGGAGAGTATTATCTCGGGTTATCACAAGACTTGCTACATCGTGACTTTCCTAGGCGGCTCTGGAGACCGCAGCTAAAAGTGCGTCATACCAAGTCTTCAATCAGGAAACTACGTCAAGCACAATTGGGGACTTTATGTTCACAGTCTGCATCGAGACTCATCTCAGACTCTGAAAGTCTCCAATGCCGAGTCTGTTCACCCTACTGCCGCCACCAAGGTTGAAGTTAGGCGTTTGGGGTTCCTAGAAATGTAGTATTGCTCGTGAGTCTGAAGGACGCCCGGACTTTCTAGATCGTATTGTCTTGGTTCCATTTCTCTTCGTAATAAATTAGGTTCAGCTGTCTTGACGTATTCCCCAGCCCCTAAAACGATGCTTGTAGTCACAACAAACACATGATTGTACTTCTTGGACATAAAGCCAGTTTGGTACCAACGAGGTCCCGATAGTAAAAGGGGAATATATTCCAGGGTGGGTGGTGCGAAGATGCCTCCTCTTCTGGAGAATCATTTTCCTACTGCTACAAGGAGTCAACACATTTGGACAGAAGAGCAATTAACCCCTGGGAGCATATCTGTTATAGTAATGTCTGAACTAAAATCCAACCCAGGAGGAACACCACAGGCTCAAAATCACCCTCATCAAAATCGCTCGAGTTCCTAAAAAATGAATACCCGCTTCGCAATAGTTAAGAGGAATCGTCAGGCCTCATTATATCCACACCTTTCATCCCTTGTCTACCTCGTCTCACGAACGTTGGCATCCAGTTCAGCGAAGTTTTGCGGAACGAACATCTCAGTCGGTCCCTGATGTCTCTCGTGTTGCTGCCCGTAAAGCTCGTGATAATGTGTAGCATACAAATACTTGTCAGGTTCCATCATTATCGGAGGGTACGACTCGGAGATCGGCGGTGCGTCGGAACCGCGGTGTTGTTTCCGCCTTCTGCGCCAGAGAAAGAACGCAAGTGCAGCAAGAGATATCACACCAACTCCAGCACCAACACCAATACCAATGGCAGTGGGAAGCGGTAGGCCTGGAACAGCGGGACTTTCAGTTGCTTCAAAAGCTGACCGAGTAGTAGTGGGGAAGGGGCTGGGTATCGTGGTCGTAAGGAGAGGGGCGTTGGTAGCTGTCTCGACTTGCCCGGAAATGATTGTTGTGGCCGTAGTTCCGTCGACGCTGG
Source organism: Colletotrichum higginsianum IMI 349063 (assembly GCF_001672515.1). NCBI lineage: Eukaryota > Fungi > Ascomycota > Sordariomycetes > Glomerellales > Glomerellaceae > Colletotrichum > Colletotrichum higginsianum. The sequence goes on from NC_030958.1 coordinate 1,007,037, forward strand.
TCGCTGTAGCTGAAACAGTTTCGGATGCAGCGAGATCCAGAGTCCAACCAAGAATTGCAATGGCACCGACGTACGTTGGTCTCACTATTGTTGACGTTGCCATTGTCCAGGCTTGTCTATTGGTGAAGTGTGTTGACGCATAAGTTATGACGGCGTCGGTTAAGAGATTGGACCGACAGTCGCCCATGATCGAACCGGATAGCCCATTTGCAAGCGTGTAGTCCCTGAGGAGCGAGTGTTTATGTCAGGAGAGTTTCTTCTGTACGGATACCCCTTAGAATCGAACGTTATACTTACGGCGGACAACACATTGCGAGTGTGCTGTGATTGTCTTTGATAGAAGTTGCAACCGTGGTCCATCGATCAGGGCATGCCAAGGGCCCAATGCTGACGGCCGTGTGCCCTTCACCAGTATTGAACCCCAGACGGCCCTGTTCCCCCCATGTTGTAACTGCTGCTGGAACACATTGTACTCGGGTGTCGATATCGACGCCGAAACCTGGATCGTAGGCAACGAGACTGAACCCGTTCAACCGGTAAATAGTCGAACAGCTGGATGGCGGTGTAAAGACCGTAAGAAGTGCAATAAACGACGTGACAGTGCCGGCCTGATCGGTCTAGGGAGTGTATGCTTCGGTCATCTTGACCGAAGTTTCTAGTACTGTCTTACAGGAGACAGAAGAAAAAAAATCCAAAACTCGGCTTGGTTAAACAGATGGATGAAAAGATTATGGAACAATTAATGAACAATCGGGGCTGTCTGGCCTGACTGAATGGCTGCCACTGCAACTCGAATACACCTTGTTCAGGCAGCCCCTAGTACAGGCGACAGGTTTATAGTGCAAATCCTTACAATTTCGGCTTGCTTCCACTCTTCTGTTGGTTCCAACAGTGAGCTGCTGCTGCATGACAACCCTCTTGTCAGAGTCCGAGGCACATTTTGCCCCCCTTCACTATTTCGGATCGACATCAGGCCATGCCAATGCAACCCTGCTAATCACTGTCTACAGCCGTATTCCCAACTTTAGCGCGCGGGACGACAAAATACACGGAACCAACCTCGCTTTTGTGGGACTAGACGAATTGGATGTTGTGGGGTCTTGGGAAACAAGGTTATTACGACCCTTCCAAGCCATCGGTATCCAATGACATAAAAACAGCCATTTGTTTGCTCTTGGCATCGTCGCTTTCCTTTTCAACAATTCCGCGGATGCAGCTGCCAAGCAGGATTCCTTGTCAATATTTACGTCTAGCCCAATGCCATCAGATAATGGAATCCACCTTGGAACGGCTTTGGCCTGTTACCGCCGTGGAATTTGTCGCCCCGCCAGGCATCACGTTGGACGCTCTCCCATTGAGGGCGCTTATTTGGCGTTGGGGATCGGTCTTATTGCCTCTTGTTGTCATCGATATGTTCCCATTGTCAGAGACCAATCTTCAGACCGGATCGCTTTCTGTTCTTCCCCAGCCACATCACGACACGACAATGGGATCTTCTCCGAACAGGCGGGGACGAAACTCGCCCACAAGGCACAAAGTCGTTGGCCCAATCAACGACAGTTTGCAGGAACCCGTACGTGTACACGAGAATGAGAAGACAAGATTGAGCGGGAGAATCCGCAATATTGTCATCGTGTTGTCTCTCATAGGCCTCGCGGTTATTCTCCTCGCTGGATACTTGTCAGACAATGCCCTCGGACATACCCACTACGCACCTCAATCCCAGTTTGTTGATTGGGATGACCGGAGAGAGGAAGTGAAAGAATCATTCATGACAAGTTGGAACGCGTACAAGAAGTATGCATGGGGTACGTTTATGCTTCGGTTGGTTTTGCGGAAATATTGGACTGACATCAATCGTTCAAGGCAACGATGTGTTCGACCCCATTTCGAAAAAGGGCGAAAACATGTCCCCCAATGGCCTCGGCTGGATCATTGTGGATAGTCTCGACACGATGATGCTCATGAACCTGACCGAGCCCCTCGCCGATGCACGGAAGTGGCTGCATCGCAGTCTCACCTGGGACCAAGACCAGGACATTAACACATTCGAGACGACGATCCGCATGATGGGCGGATTGCTTTCAGCTCACTATCTATCTACACAGCTGCCACACGTTGCTTCTAGGAGGGACTCGGTCTACTTGTCCAAGGCCGTCGACCTCGCGGACCGGCTCTTGGTAGCGTTCGAGTCCAACTCGGGCATACCCTATGCCAGCGTCAACATTGGGAAGCGAGAAGGAATCGCTTCCCACGCGGATGGCGGTGCTTCCTCTACAGCGGAGGCTGCCACCGTCCAGCTCGAAATGAAATACCTGTCATACTTGACGGGGAACGAAATCTACTGGCAGAAAGCAGAACGTGTCATGCAAGTACTGGACGAGCAGAAGGCGGAGGCAGGACTGGTGCCCATATTCGTACACCCGAGTCACGGACGTTTCACAACGAGAGAGGTACGGTTGGGAAGCCGGGGCGATTCTTACTACGGTAATTACTGCTTGCGCCTGTGGTCTCCTTCATATGCTGACGGTAACAGAGTACCTCATCAAGCAATACCTCCAAACAGGTGAGGTCATCTACCGGGACATGTGGGAAGACGCTCTGGGCGGTATCGAGAAGCATCTCGTCACGACCACACGCAACGCAGCGCTCAAGTTCGTCGCGGAGCTCCCCACGGGAATTGGAGGGCCCCTTTTACCCAAGATGGATCATCTTGTATGCTTTCTTCCGGGAACAATTGCAATGGCAGTAAGTCTAGCCTACCACTCAATTGCGCTTGGCTCGTCTGACGCTTCTGTGCTAGGCCACGGAGGGACGTACCTTGGCCGAGGCACGCCGCGACCCGGACTGGACCAAACACCATGAGAACGATATCGACCTCGCCATAGAACTCATGAACACATGCTGGGGCATGTATGCCGTCACGGATACCGGCCTTTCTCCCGAGATCACCTGGTTCAATGCCTCCGAGGCGGATCTGCAACCTCGACCTGGCGACAGGTTGTTACGTAGGGAAAGTAGCGGTACGCAACTCTCGGTTTGCCTCGCACAGATTTTTTTTGGTCAACTGATTATAGTCACAGCCCTTTCGAAATGGAAAAAGGACTACACCATCAAGCCGCTGGATGCACACAACCTTCAAAGGCCTGAGACCGTTGAGAGTCTCTTCATGATGTACCGCATCACAGGCAACTCGATGTACCGAGAGTGGGGCTGGAAAATCTTCCAATCGTTCCAGGCACACACTCTTGTACCTGGCAGAGAGGGGTACACGAGTCTCAACGATGTTCGAACGGTCCTGCCAACGACCAGAGACAACATGGAGAGTTTTTGGCTGGTAAGATTCGCGTCCAATCCCAGTTCTGTGGAGTATTGTGGACATCTGGGATGGTTGGCTAATGTCGTGGATGTAGGCCGAAACTCTCAAGTACTTCTACTTGCTGTTCTCGCCCACAGACTACATGCCGTTGACGGAGATTGTCTTCAACACCGAAGCCCACCCCTTTCCAAGATTTTCACCAAGGGGGTCGTTGAAGACGGGCTGGCAGAGATTGCCACGCTAGTGCTGCGATCGTGCTCTGTTAATGACGATAGCGATATGGACGCATACGTTTCCATATGTAAACACCATTTGGACTTGTTAGTTCGAACCCATAAGATACACACGTAGAGCCTGTATGAGCCGGTAGAGCCGAAAGCTGGAGCCATGTACAACAAGCCGGGTTGTTGTAACAAATGTCGTGGGTCTCGCACAGTAGTCAATTCACGTTGGTCCGTTTATATTGCTGGTTGTCAAACGATCGTGTTGAACCGCTGATGCATCCATTGCTTGGATAGGTACTCTTCCGGTGTGTCGCGGTGTCAGCCCTTCCGGAAATGGGGCCGCTCAGTACCCGGACCCGGACCCGGACCCACCTGTCGAAAAGTGATCCGGTCGCCGAGTGTCTCCGTACGTACCCAAAAAGCTCAACGTGCTGGCTAGAAGAACCACGGAGAAATCACACGAAGATGCAGGGGAGCCGGGGCCACAAAAAAGCCTAAGATGGAGCTACCCCTTTACCCCCAACCCTAGTACATACCCTACCTATTAGCAACTCTATTACTCTATACAAACCCAGCCTATAACATCTAGCCTAACTAAATAGCTGCTGCTGCAACTCAAATACACCTTATTTAGGCAGCCCTAGTATAGGTAATAGGTTTATAGTACAAATTCTTACAATTTCAGCTCGCTTTCACTCCTCTGTTAATTCTAATAGTAAGCTGCTGCTGCATGATAACCCTCTTGTTAGAGTCTGAGGTACATTTTGCCCCCTCCCTCACTATTTCAGATCAACGCTAGGCTATGCCAACTGCTGCTGCCCCATTTCTAGCTACACTATGCTTGTTCAATTTGCCGAGCATTCAGCTGTATTCACAACTGCAACTCTTACTTCTCAGACAGTATGTTGCCAAGATAAAATGTCCCGACTTCAGGTGTAACTTCAGATGTGATTAGTTCTTTCCCTTGCATCACACACCAGTTGCAATAGAACAGCCGGAGCCCGAATTTGTATGCGAGGAAGCAACAGACACCGAGCTCGGTATCTTTTATTCTGCTATATATCTCATCTAGCTACTTGAAATTTGTGTCTCAAATGAATGTAAGAAGGTAATAGTTGACGTTGCAGGAAATGAAGGAAAACTTGGCCAAGATTTGTAGAACACAAAAAGAAAGGGGGGAGGAAAGGTTGCTTTAAGCCTTGGAGCCCAATGCTTCTTGAGTACATGGACCTAGAGATGGGTCTGTGCCAGATCCTAAGCAGCACGCTTCTGAATGCCGCACTTCTTCAAGCACTCGTCCACCTTGATAGCTAATCCCTTGGGAATAGCATTTCGCACCTTGTCAATGTCTTCGCCGGCGATGGTGTTTCCGAAGGAACGCTCAATGACATCGTCGCTCAGGGCAAAGGTTTGGCTTGCAATGAGACCCACACCTGCCTCCTCAGAGGTAAAGGAGACCGCAATGGAGGCGGGACTGCACTCCGGATTAACCTGAGTATGGAAGGCGCCCTGAGGGAAAACAGTCATCTGACTAGGCCCAAGATCGGCGCGAATCACTCGCGGCTTGCCGTCGGGCCCAACCACCCCGGCTTCAGTGACCATTTCGGTGAGAATGCGCCCCGAGACCACGGCGAACAGCTCACTGGCTCGTGGGTGAGTGTGAAGGAAGCTCATGCTGCAGGCTATTTGTGTGTTAATGTCTGATGAAAATTTGGGTCCGAGGTTCACAATTACCAGGAACTTCCGCAATAGCCATTCTGCCACCCAGACCAGTCAGGGCAGGGAAGGTCTGGCGGTTAGCGAAAAAAGACTGAGTCTTCTTGAAGTCGAAAACAAAATCTTCGTCGCCCGGAAGGAGACGGTAACGGTCGACCGCACTGTTTTTCTTGTCAGAATACGCCTCTACAGTACAAAGGCTCACATACGTATCGGCAAGTTGCAATTGAGCTGTCAGACTGAGGCCTGGCGTCGAGCCGTTGTCTCTGCGATGAGGAGCAGTAGCTCCCAGGGCAGACAGCGCCAGGGTAGCCGCGAAAACGGTGTTGACGACACTGGTGAGCATTTTTGGGTTTGAAGGTAAGGATGGATTTGAAATCGAAGGTGATGCTTGTGTTCAGAACTAAGTAAGCTGTATTTTACTTGTGCTGGTGGTTGTGCTTGCTGTGAGTTCAAGTCCATCGTTGACCCGTTGCGACAGATCCATATATATAGCTGTCGAAAATGATACAGAATCAATCATGATATCCTTTTGTGTGTATTCCAAATATTTTCATGTCAACTCAATCACATCAGCATGCTTAACTCTCATGTGGATAAACTACGATGTTTGCTCTGTGCTTCAACATCGCCCGTCACGCAGCCCAGCTTACCGCACGCAGGCTGATGAGCGCCCGAGAGGTTAGGAATGACGGCTTTCAGCCGAATGGCTGCTGTAATGTGATTGGTTTGTATTCGTGGTAGGCGCAGCATCACCGATTGACCCTTGGTAGGCGTTGAGGCTGGGTCTGACCCGCTGACGTGGGATGTCCCACGGGGCCGGTTTGGCTCACGGATCGGGATCGGACAATTCGGATAGTTCAATGTTGCGAGAGATGTCCGTCGTTTTGGCGAGCTTAATTCGACGTGAGGATCACACAGTTCCCGCCTGCTTGACTCAACTCATTGGCCCGTTGACCAATTCAGTTTTCCGAGTCCAATCAGGTTCGAGAACACACGACAATTGAGAGAAGCTCAGCTGCGTTAACATGGCTTAGCATCGCGGTTCCATTTTTTATTTGAGTTTATTGCATTCCACGTTCCGTACCATATCACCGAGCAAGGCTTGGAATGCACTACAGCAATACAGGCAGAACTGACCAACCTTCTATTTCACACGACAAAGACGACCATTGTGGGTAGGCAGCTCATCCAACTGTCCAGTCACGTACCAATCCTCGCTGCCGACTCCTATTTGGGTATGAAATAGCCCTGAAGGATCATACTTATTCTTGACCTGATACAGCCGCTCATGATTGTTGCCAAAGAATGACTGCTGAAAGTTCGGCTCCATAACATCACCCTCGCTGGCGTAAGCCCCCGAATCTGGTGCTGTATCTCGCCAAGGCTGCATCTAAAGCTCTGTTAGGTTCTTGTTCAGCTCGGCTATACGTGCAAGCGAAGTATCTGCATCCCAAGTCACCCAAGAGATCACGAACATGGCCGCATCCCGCCATGCAGGATTAACTGCGTTATCAGGGTGAGGGCCGGGGCCACCGGTGATACCGAACCCAATCAAACTTCCTCCTCTATCTGAAACGCCCTTCAAAGCCTCATAAGTCGTATTGAAATTTGCAGGATCATTGAGGTTCTCTTTAGTAAAGAGGCGTGATGCCATCTTATTTCCGTGAGACCCGACAGGTTCAACTGGGAAACCGGCTGTCCACGCCGAGAGAAACGTCGCGTGTTCCGACCAGTTCGGTTGAACGTTAATGCCTAAAGCCTTGCAATTTGCAAAAAGAGGCGCAGTAAGCTCGTTTGCCTCTTCTGCTGTCATGTCTGGAGCGAACCAATGGGACATGACAAATGAGGCTTTTTTGGGTCCTGCGGGCTAGACGAACCAGTACTGGTAGTTTCCGCGGGAATTGAAGATGGGGATCATCTCCCAGTAAGCTCGCACAGCCTCCCGAAATGTTTCGTAAGTGATCGTAGATACCGAAGCTGAAGCTGGCAACAGAGATGACGGGTAGGCTGAGATGGGCTTTGATGACGTACGATGTCACGACACCAAAGGTGCCTCCGCCACCTCCCCGCAGAGCCCAAAACAAGTCGGTGTTCTTTTTCTCAGTCGCAGTGATGAATCTACCATCAGGCGTCACGACGTCGATGCTGAGGACCTGATCGGCAGCAAGACCGTACAATGGGCTGACAGGGGAGTGCCCGCCGCCGGCAATGTAGCCTCCCCCGAAGCCGACAGTCTTGCCCTCTCCACCAACCACGACAACACCATGCACATCTGCAGCTTCGTAAAGTTCGTACGGAAGAACCCCTGCGCCGACCTTCATTGCAGACCCTGCGTAACTTGTGGTGTTGTAATCTTTGTAGAACTCTAGTCCTTTCAGCTTGTTCGTCCAGATTGACAGAGCACCAGACCCAAGAGATCGGCCGTTGAAGTCGTGACCGGTATTTTTGACCACAAGGCGCAAGTTTTGAGTGCGGGCGAAGTTGACTGCAAGCTGTATCTGGGCTACGTTGGTCCTTGACGTGCTGGTTGGAAAACCCACGGAGAAATCACAAGAAGCGACGGGGAAGCCGAGGCCATACATTTACAAAACGCCCATGAACGGGTCGCGAAGAAGCCCAAGATGGAGCTGCTCCTCTACCCCCGACCGTAGCCAGATACGTCGGGGGCATGCTACGAAAGGCAGGTGGATTATAGCTCGACGGAGGCGAGAAAACAAACCACTCGGTGTTTGGTGGCAGCGGGCGATCTGTCACACAAGTCGCTGAGGATTCTTTGGGATACACTGAGAACGGCTATCGTAAGCATGTCAACCCGAATTTTGCACTTGTTGGCCTCATATATTCTGATGTATGCTCGCTTTTTGTGATAATCACCGCTGCATTGTTATCTTACAACTCGGCCAACAGCTTGGGCAGCACGTATTGGTTGTTAGTCTCCCACAAGATGGTGGTGAACTGCGCAGACCACGCGCCGCCGGTGAAGTAGGTGCTCCTGCGGCCCTGGAGCGCGTATAGTTTAGCGATTGCCCCTGCCTCGAGGTATTCCCTCTCAAAGTGAAGCTGCATGGCGCCATGGTCGGCCCAGGCCTTGATCTGAACAGCGCCGTTACCGAGGCCAGGAACGGTCCCGGCCGCGGCGAGCTGCTTTAGTGACTCCCCGACGAGCTTCTGCGCCTCGCGGCTGTTGAAGTATCTGTGGCCGCTGACCAGGACGCGATAGTTGTCGTCGCCGAGGTAGTCGAAGCGGCCGACGAAGGGGAGCTCCGGGAGAGACATCCACCTGGTGGGGGCGGTATTGGTGTAGGAGGCAAGCCTGGGCAGGGACGGGTGGGAGACAATGCCGGCGTAGACAGTGGACCAGCTCCAGTTCTCAAAGACAGAGGTTTCCTCCTCGTCGATGTCGATTCCGTCCAAGTTGTGCAGGGTCGGCTCGAAAGAAATGAGGAGCTTCTTGGCGCGGATGAGGGTACGCGATTTGTCCGCACTCTCGACGAGGACTTCGACGCCGTTGTCAGAACGGGCTGTCTGAATGGCGGTGGAAGAGTACATGACGTCGTCACCGAGACGCCTAGCGATGGCGTCGTAGATGTCAGAGTTTCTCTTGGAAACGGGGACGAACGACCCTACGATTCCCAAGAAGGACCGCGTGATGGGCGCGCCAAAGGTCTGCATGACGTACAGCGTCGACTGGCGGGCGAAGTCATCCATACCCAGACCAGTGACCTGGAAGATGCGCGGGACGGCGGCCTCGATAGCGTACTTCTTGACGAAGTCAATGAATGGCAGTGTGAGATCTTTCGGGATGCCCTCGGTGACGTTTGGGAACTTGGCGTACGAAGGGAGGAGGTTCTCCTCGTACCTCTCGCAGAGCGTAAGGTAGGTCCTCAGGGCGGCCGTGGTGTCTGCGGCGGCCGGCAGCGAGTAGTTTGTCGGCTTGCCCGTCTTGAAGTCGGCGTAGGTGGTAGTCAGGGCCAGGCGGGCGGGCGTCGCGACCGAGACGTTGAGGCGCGCGACGAATTCGCGGGCGCCCGTGTAATCAGTGTAGGAGTTGACGCCGTAGTCGTAGTTGTTGCCCGTCTCGGGGTCAGTGAAGGTCGCGACATGGCCACCCTAACGACAGTGTATCAGATCTTGAGCCCTTCGCTCTGTTCTCTGCGTCTCTGTCACGTTGGAATACCGGACGTACGATGCGGGCTTGTTTCTCGACGACGATAATCGTCTTGTTGTAGTCCTCGCGAAGCCTGATGGCGGCATGAGACCCGGATGCGCCTCCGCCGAGAATGACAACGTCCTTGTGAAGGATCTTCGTGGCGGCACTATCGGGGATGGTAACTGAGACCGCAAGGGGCAAAGCACCGAGAAAAGCGGCAATACGTGCAGCCATGTTAGGTTGCGACCGGAAGGATGGACGGCAGTTAATGAAAGTATCGGAAATCTTTGACAGGGCCTCTTGCTGTGGACTAGGAAGTTGGCGAAAGCGATTGGGAACCAACAGAAAAGATGGACGGATGGGCCGTGGCGACGTAGAAATACTGTTGGCGAACCCCCCTGGTCGTCTCTAGCACTCACAGCTTCACGTACAATATGAGGTTACATTAAAGCAACCTGATTTTGCCGGTCAAGACTGCGTTTTGCCCCCTGTGGACGTTCTGCGGGTTCTTCGGCCGCGAGGTGTGAGAACCGCTGCTTTCCAACATCGAACGTTCTCATTGGAACGATCAGCTGCAGTTTACACCGCAGGATGGCAAGAGTGCAATGCAGCACCCATGTCTTGCCGGGTGGCGCTATTTACCCTGTCAGCTTGTCTGTCGGCGCCCCGCTGCTCGCCCTTCTCTTTGTAGAGTGTGACAATGTTGTTTCACTGAGGGCAGGATGAGGGAGATCAACTATCGGAAGCTTTTTGAAGCGAGACTGGGTGCGCGAGTGATTACCTTGGGCTGTCCTGGTTTCTCAATGATCATGATAGGAAAGTGAAGTAGCCGCATTGCCGAAAGTACTGCCTCTGGTCAAATCGCGTGGGGATTCGACAAGCAGATCTTGGCATCCTAGTTCCAGTCATTGTTATGTGTGTCTCTCTGTTCGTTTTGTATCAAACCATGGGCGTATGGGAAGGCGATCTTCATCAACGCGTGGTGGCTGTCGTCATAGATATCCCCTATGCTCTCATTCACAATGGGTAAGATGAGTAACGAAGGCCAGGAACCAAAGCAAGCGCCGAAGTTTCTAGAGTCTCTCCTACATGGTACTCTTGGTTCGGCTTTTGTGCTTCTGTATCACATCAATGGCTACATGGACATGTAGCAAGTACTCGCTTGTGGAACAGAACCTTCTCGGTACCAATTTCAGAATCATGAAAGCTATAACCTGACAGCTTCCGGAATGCGTCCCTCACAGCATACTCGATAACTCTTCTCCCGGATGTCAAAAAACCATCTCCCGCTCGAAAGAGCTTTACAGCCATGCTCTCTCATCCTGCGTCTTGTCCTCCGCTTTACGTTCCGCATCATCCATCACCTTCTTCTTGATACTCTCTCGATCTCTCGACTTTGTCTTCTTCAGAGGTTGTTCGCCATGCTGGGTTGAGGTCTCTGCCATCTCCACCTGGAAACTGGTATGCGAGACATCGGGGTCCTTTCTCTGGGGCCCGTTGGACTGCTCTCCCGGCTGAGAGGAGTCCGTCGGCTGCAAGTCCGCGCCGGATGGAGCTTCGAGGTCGCCCTTCTTCTTCAGCTGCCTCTTGCGGTAGAGGACGTAGCCGTCGATGGCGATGACGGTTGTGATGATTGCCATGCCGATGCCGATGCCGACTGCGAGCGCCATGGTGACCGGCCGACTTTGCCGTGAGGACTCTGTTGGAGATGCCGGGCACTGCTAATCAGGGTCGTCGAGAAGCTTCGGGGCCTGTGCTGGTGACTACTTGGTAGAATCCCGGTTATAGAGAAGAGATGCTGTTCTCGAGAGCTTCGTGGATCGTGGGTTTTGCTAGTGCTAGCGCGGCAAGTCAACTCGCAATACCTTACCAGGCGAGATATTGCCTTGATCCTTGGCTACAGGTAGGAGGCATACTTTGGAATATCGTTCGACCACCTTCGTCGCTGATGTCTTTGGTTCTCCGACCTCCAGGTTGTGTGCTAAGGTTGTTGCTGCTGTCTTCGTAGACGTGTGGAGTAAGTCCCCCGGAGCCCGCACCAAACAAGAGATGAGTGAAGGCCTCTAACAGTGGTTAGACTCTTGATAAGATTACAACTTGGATGGGAGAAAACTCAAAATTACAGCTTGAAGTTGAGATCAAAAGAGTGTGGAACGAGAAAGAAACCACGGACATAACGGTCCAACACGGGTCATCCAGACCTTATCTCAGTTCCCGACTTCGTATCGGCAGCAGCAAAGCTCTGATACACCCTGACCTTGGTTCAATGCAACCTGTGAGTGCTTTCTGTCAGCCGAGAGTCTTGATGCTGTACCTGATTGGCCCAGATCGGGCACGTCAACCCCTGGAATGTTTGTTTGCTGCGCAATGTTTGCCTCTGCACAATTGCCCCCTTTTCGAACAATGTGTCTGTGGCGCAGGAGCCCCTTGCATGAAATCACGGCTATTGAGTCTTGGGAGAGAGAGAGAGAGAGAGACAGATCATGGTTCCGCAGCCCTGACCAAGGTTGTTTATCTACCTGGTTCTTGGGAACCAATGGCGAGGACGCCCAGGCTAATGATTTGATTGAAATGGCTGCAGAAGTACTAGGGGAGCCAACAAAGATAACAGATGCCCTTGAAGATGGTGGCTTGCGGTTGAAACACGGCTGGGAGCAGCAGCTGGTGAGGCAGGCATCTCGTCCGCCATTCGTTGCGACTGTCGTGTGATTGAGTGCGATATTTAGCGATCAGTCAATGTACCCCCAACTACGAACTTGAATTGAATGCACACCGTCTCAGACCACGGTGCGTCGTCCCAGTAGGAACTATCTGAACGACCTTGACACCGCGAACTCAAGGCTGTGCAAGTAGCAATGCGCGGGCCAAGCCAAGAATCTACCTATTGTAGGTGAAAGTTATAATCAAGCATATTGAATTTTACACTGCGACAAAATTCTGACAGGTCGTTGTATTGTGAGCGAGAATTCGAGAGAGGGTAAGCGGCGACTTGCAAGCTGTTGCCAACAGATTCGGTTGGATTAAGCTATTGCCGCGATAGTTTTGTGGCAACCAAAGTTTCTAGTTCGTCATCACGCGGCCCCAAGGACATTTGGGATCGGACGACGGCGCCCGCGGAGTTCATCATGGGCCGTTACCCGGCCGGCAATTACATAGCGGCAATACGTGAGACAAAAGTCTCGAGGTAGCAGGAGTAGAAGCACTGTAGTTTGCCCAGAATCGCCCGTCAAGTTGACTTTCGATCGTCACGATAGAATTCGCAAACCGTAAAGACAGATAGACGTCGCGCCTTTGTTATGTATGCTCTAGTCGAAGCAAAGAAATGCCGCGAACCCGAGCTCGTTTCGGCGGAACTTCAGTTTGGATAGCCGCAACTCTCGGGGTTCATGCCGGTGTTTCGATAGCCGGCGCGCCCACAGTTCCACACACTCTACACGTGTACAGGGTACACATCGTCCGTCGTCCAATAACAGTAACTTTCTCCGAAGTCTGCCCCCAACTCTGGGGCACACTAGGGCACTACGACAACCAACTAGGACACTGGGCTTCTTTGGACGAGTCGTTATGCAATGCACCACCACTGTGGCCCATCACGCAAGGCACCACCAAGTTGCTGCTGGCCTATTATTCGGGGAATCTTTCCCCTCCCCCGCGGCCCCCTTCCCCCACCCTCCCCCTCCTGGATGACCTCCTTTTCCTTTTTTCCTTTGAGAATTGTGGATTCCCGCATGTGGAGGTGGTGGTTGTTCCCCCACCATCCCCCGCTCCTCCGTCATCGGTGATTCTTCCCCCGAGGTTAGTAAAAATACACACGACATCCCCCTCGCCTCGCCAGTTTTCTTCGACGGCTTCTGTTTTTTTCTTTCTAACGCTTCATAACCACCTACTGTCGTTGGAAACCCCCCTCGAAGTACGTATGAATCCCCAGGCAAATCAATAACTCACTCCATTGGCATAAGGAGTTACTGACGCAAAACTCCAGACCCTGAACCTCCCAATAAACACAAACACACACACACACACACACACACACAGACCATCACCATGAAGCTCCTCTACCCCACGTCCCTCAAGCTCGACGTCGACAGCCTCCAGGGCTTCTCGGTCGAGCTCGTCCCCTACGACGTCAAGACGGCCATCCCCGAGGAGCACACCGACGCCGAGGGCCTCATCACCTGGACCAACACGGCCGACAACCTCAAGGACGCCGCCGCCCGCCTCAAGAACCTCAAGTGGATCCAGTCGCTCGCCGCCGGACCCAACGACGTCCTCAACGCCGGCTTCGACACCTCCAAGATCACCGTCACCACCGGCTCCGGCCTCCACGACCACACCGTCGCCGAGCACGCCCTCGGCCTGCTCCTCAACGCCGCCCGCCGCTTCTACGAGATGCGCGACTACCAGCTGCAGGGCAAGTGGCCCGGCCACCTCGGCGGGCCCCAGCCCGACCGTCCCGCCGGCGCCTTCACCACCCTCCGCGACGCCCGCGTCCTCGTCTGGGGCTTCGGCAACATCGCAAAGGCCCTGACCCCGCACCTCCGCGGCCTCGGCGCCCACGTCAAGGGCATCGCCCGCCACCAGGGCGTCCGCGACGGCGTCGAGGTCTACGGCGAGGACAAGCTGCCCGAGCTGCTGCCCGAGACCGACGCCCTCGTCATGATCCTCCCCGGCTCCGACGCCACCAAGAACGCGCTCAACGCCGAGCGCCTGAGGCTGCTGCCCAAGCACGCCTGGATCGTCAACGTCGGCCGCGGCACCTCGGTCGACGACGACGCCCTGGTCGACGCCCTCGAGCAGGGCGAGGTCGGCGGCGCCGCCCTCGACGTCTTCGTCACCGAGCCCCTGCCCGAGTCGAGCCGGCTGTGGAAGGCGCCCAACGTCGTCGTCTCGCCGCACGCCGCCGGCGGCCGGCCCCAGGGAGCCGAGGAGCTGATCGCCTACAACCTGAGGCGGTACCGCGCCGGTCAGTCGCTGAAGAACGTCATCTGAAGCAGACGACAGGATGCTGATAGTTACATTAATCACGGGGACGGCCGGGGTTTTGGGGGAGGCAAAAAGCGTTGCTGCTGGTACTAGATATGATAAACGACTAATTCACTCGAGTAACTGACCCATCGATAACTTGGGCCTGACGTCTTGTGCCCTGGTGTCTGCTCTGACCCCTCCTCGGGTGCCTCTACTTTGTGATGTTCTCTTTCCCCTTCTTGCGTCTCCAACTTCCAAGGCGTCCTGAGGGATACAATGATGTCTACTCGAGAAAGAAATAAAAGAATTAAACTTTTTTTTTTTTTAAATTCAAGGCCCAGTAGCCCTGGAACGTACACCCACCTATCAAATCTCGGGAGCTTCTTCTCAGGCATTGGACTCCCACATTTGGTTCGCCCAGTGCATCTCATCCTTCAATGAAAACGACGGGTCACCATCGATTATGCCTTGCCACTCGGTGATCTTTCGCTTCCATGCCACGACGCACGCTCCCCGGAGCTCGGCGGGGGACAGTTTGGAAGTGTTGATGTGTTGCGTCTGGTGCTGCGGCGTGCCTTTCTGCAGGTCGCACCAGTCGCGGAGCAGCCTGCAGCGCTCCTCGGCCGTCGTGCGGTCCCTCTCGCCCTCGAGCCAGTGGCCAGCCAGGTAGCTGGCGTGCTCGTCCTGCGAGAACCACGGCATCAGTTTCAGCTCGTCCTGGCAGCGGTCCAGCTGCTGCTGCGTGAGCTCTTCCTGGAACTGCATCAGGATGTCCTGCGCCGAGACGCCGTCGCGCATGCGCTCCCGGTCGCGGGCGATGTCCGTCAACGCCTCAGCGAGCGGCGTGCTCGTGCCGGTGGCGATGGTCCTGCTCGCCCAGTGGAGGATGCGAGCATAGTACAGCGCGAGGTCCGTCCGGTTCCGCTCGTTGTCCTCTGCGCCGGGGGCGTTGCTGAGGACCAGGGCCTCGGCGAACTGGCCCCAGGAGTTGAGTCTCTTGACCGAGGCGATCCTCAAGACCGTAGGGGCGAGGCTGTTCAACTCCGGCATGGGATCGACGATGTGCGCCATGGACTTCGTCGCGAGCGGAACGACGATCTCGAACGGATGGCCAGGCGAGCAGAGGACGCCGGGGAAGACCTGGTCCCAGATCTTCTGGCGCTGCTCGACCGGCATGACCCAATCCACCTCTCGGTCCATGTGAAGCTCCGGCTGCATCAGCGGCATGCCCATCTCCACGATTTTTGTGGCGGGGAAAATCGCCCTCTTGAGGAAGAGATGCTTCAAGCTGTTGAACTTGGCCGACTCGCCCCGGGCGTCTTCAGGCTGACGCGGGGGCTCGTCCTGCATCCAAGGGTAAGCGATTAAGCTATTTGTTTTGACGACTACGTCGACGAGGTTCAAACGTCAGTGTAACTTCTCTCTTCAAATTTATACTCCTACGAACTCGGGTTGGCTTACTATAGGCATGGATGTAGATCCAGACCTTCGTGTCAATCGTCCAGTCGAACCATTCAGTCGAAATGGACGAGAAGCCACAATTGATCAGGTACTCGGTAAGCTCGACGGCTGATTTTTCGATGAGCTCATCAATCCTGGCGGCGCCATTCGGAACCTTGGAGCTTCTAAACTTCTCCAGCATCAACTCCCGCCTTTGCTCTGGCGTCAAAGCAAGGGGGGCAGCGCTGCCTTCCATGCCGTCATCGTCGTCGGCCATTTTGGCAGTCGATCGCCCGTCCAGTACGTCCCTGCGGGGGAGACGGAGATAAAGAGAAAGATTTAACGAGGTGATACAATGTTGAGCGTTGGGGTTTAGGTCATTAATCTTTTCGCCGTCAAGTCGTACTAAACCTGTTGTGCTCCTGTATTGGCGAACAGGTAAGAAGAGGCTGAGGGTCCAAGACTTTTAGAATTTTGAAGAAGCTCTTTATATAAGAACTTACATAGAAAGCAATGAGATGCTGTCTGTCTCAAAGAGAATAAATCACACTTGGAGGCTTCCAGTGAATTCTTGAGCTGGTTCGTCCCATGAAGGTTGGCCTACATTGTTGTTGAGCATAAGCGTGAATATGACAGTGCGATTGACTGTTGCAGACTAAGAGATCCAAAAGGCTACAGGAATACCACGCAACTGATACTATAGCTGTGACAATGTTCAGTAAAGGTCTGAAAGTGACTGAACAGGTGTACTAGGGAAAATAGGGGGCATTGGAACTGCTTTCTACTGCAGAGGCCCAAACAACCCAACGTCTGTTGCCAACCCATCATGTACAAACTGGGATCTAAAACAATTCATCAAGATAAAATAAAGGAGTTTCAAAAGCATCTTAAATCCTAAAATATTCCTTTAGTATGCTTGTTGAGTTGTAGATATCTTAATATCTTTCATTTACAACATTGTGTTCTAGGGTTTTCTTTTCAGGCGTAAACCTGCTTCTTCTTGTGGCACATCATGTGCAATATTGCACAATCATGTCATCATTTAATTCTACTTAGTATGCTGGAACTTGAATAGAAAGTAGAATGGTAGCCTTTTATTGCTTTACATTAAACAATTTCGCATTTTATTATATAGAAGACACGCCTCTTGCCCTACGACTCATTTGTACAACTCTCTACAACTTGAAGTAGAGCAATGCTCCAATTTGTTAGTGCTTTCATAGCATTCCACTTATAGACATATACTATTGCTGCAGCTAGATAAGAAGTTTCTGCGTCCTTTAGAGCACCCGGCTGAAGTTATAACGCGATGCATCACGACCAACACTGCACGACAGGTGTAAAGCCTGTATTTTGTTTTATCGAACTGACTTTCGCTTCTTGATTCGACAACCCCTACATCACCAGGCCATAAAGCAGATCCAGGAATTGCATTGCAATCCGCAGAGTCAGGCAGTGAGTGACCTGTACTCATCTTCGACTATGTATGTTCTTATCAACTGCATCAGCGACCTATCGATTTCACTCTGCGGTGGCATCTCTCAACCCACATGTCCGTTGGCTTGATAGTTCGATAAGATCCCAAACTTGAGGGCTCCAACACCAAGGCATATCTCGGGTAGAGCACCTCTTGGCTGCATACAATCGATAACTGCGGCCCGAACACCCTGTCGGCTTCTTGTTTACCGCCAATCCCAGACCCAATCGCTTCTTAGATAAAAGCAACTTACCCCGGACTTTCCTTATCTTGCTTCTCCGCCTCCGCGGGAACGAGGATGACAGTGTCTCGAATCCTTTATCTGGAAGGCATCGCCAAGCCTTCCTAAACGGGTTTCATTCCCTGTGTCTTGGGGGGAAACGCCAGCCTGGCCCAACAGGTTCATGGCCTTCTAGATGTCGTTGAACAATCGGAAGTGACCTGGTTTGAAGATATGACATATGGAGAACAGGGTGTTTTGCCAGAAGAGACTCGTCGCAACCCAACAGGGCATTCGCCAATGACGAGGCAATTGGCCAGGAGACGACGCTGGGCAGATGTTCAATCAACCGCATGGTTGGCCTCGTTCAATGTCTTATCTCTTGCAGGCGGAGTCACCACATGGCGTCCACGCCTGCACCAAGCGTCCAGGGCCACAGAAAGCGCCGGCGGAAGTATTTAAGAAGTCGAAGCCCGTCCCGGAGACGACCCTGCAAACGCGGCCGCATCAGCTCCCAAATCGTGCATCCACCGCGGTCTACCGGCACACACAATGTCCGACACCGCCACGCAGTCCGAGAAGAACAATGGCGGCGGCCTCGTTCTGGCACCGGTCCATCCCGACACCGCCAGCGTCGACGCGGAAGCGGCGCACAGCTATGTCATCGACCCCGCGGCCGAGGCGAGGCTGGTCCGCAAGCAAGACTTGCGAGTGCTCCCCATGGTCTTCCTCATGTACTTCTTCACCTTCCTCGACCGGACGAACCTGGGCAACGCCAAAGTCGCCGGCATGGAGGCGGACCTGGGCCTGGGCACGTACGGCTTCAACATCGGCGCCTGCCTCTACTACGGCATCTACTTCTTCGCCGACATCCCCGCGTCGCTGAGCGTCAAGAAGTTCGGCTTCATCATGTTGCCCATCAGCTGCATCGCCTTTGGCATCGTGACTCTCTGCACGGCCTTTATCAGAAACGAAGGCAGCTTCTTCGCGATCCGGTTGCTCCTCGGCCTCACCGAGTCCTTCCAGTTCCCGGGCCTCAGCTACGTGGTGTCCCGGTTCTATCGCCGCAGCGAGGTGACTACACGGGTGTCCTTCTTCATGCTTGGCGCGGCCGGGCTCGCCAGCGCTTTCGGCGGACTCCTCGCCTCCGGACTGCTGTCGCTGGGAAGCATCGGCTCCGTCTCCTCGTGGAGGAATATCTTTCTGGTCGAAGGGTATGTACCATCCAATTCTTCCTTCTTGCCAAGTTTGGCTTGTCGCAAGAAGCTGTTGTTGACTGTCTGCCTCAAGGATAATCACAGTCGGCGTCGGGATCATCTCGCTCTATCTGTTCCCGGCCGATCCGTCCAAAACGCGCATCTTCAACGAAGAGGAGCGGAGCCTCGCAATGGCCCGCATCTTCCACGACCAGCCGGCCATTCGCGAGCACAAGGAGAAGATCACCTGGGGTCTCATCAAGCGCGGCGTCGTCAACGTCAACGTCCTCGTCGGCGCCTGGATCTACATCTGCGACCAGATCACGGTCCAGGGTCTGTCCATCTTCACGGTCACGATCCTAAGACTCAACTACCCGGGCCGCTCCACCGTGGAGATCCAGCTGTTGTCGGTGCCGCCGCCATTGTTTGGCATGGTCTTTGGTCTCGGCGTCGCATACGTCACCATGAAGACGCGCAAGCACGGAGTCGCCATTGCCATGTGCGCGGCCTTGAACGTCATCGGGTACTCCATCTGGCTGGCCTCGACGAACGCGCAGGCGAGATACGCCGCCATCTTCCTCAACACGGCGGGGGGCTTCAGTTTCGGGACGTTGGTGAGTTGAGCACATGGCTGTAATGGTTCCGCTGCCGAAGAGCAATACGCTTACGAAACCAGGTTCTGAGTTGGACTCTGGCCAACGCCGCTCCAGATACAGTGCGAAACGTAGCAAACGGCGCCGTGTCGGGTCTCGCCAACATCGGTACGTTTGTCTTGTGTCTTGAATCCCATGGTGGTATCTTCAGCAGCCGGCTAATATGTACAACGAAGGCTCCATCACCGCCACTTGGAGTTACATCAACACCGATGCGAAGACAGGCTACCGCATTGGCAATAGCTTGAACACGGCTACTGCGGTCTCGGTCATCATCGCGTCCCTAGGGCTTGTCGTTCATCAGAAATGGGAGAACAAGAAGCGTGCGCAGGGTGGACGTGATTATCGCCTGGAGACCACTGAGGAGGAGGTGGCGACGCTCGGCCACCTTCACCCAGAGTTTAGATACATTCACTGAAGCCTCTAAGCAGCGAAAACCACCAAAGGCTGTTCGAGTCTTTGTGCTGAATTGAATTTTTTGACGGTTTCTGAAACAGCAGAATCCAAACTTGAGAAACCTGTCGAGTTGACAAATTAAAATCGTGTTGATACAGAAGTGGCAAAATTTGAGTAACGGGTGGCTCATACTCACGGCTGTATCGAACAGTGAGAAGAATGGAATCAACAAGTTGAGATTTCCAATGACAAACACAGATATGGATGAAGCTGCTTCTGTTGGGGCCACAGGCAACATTCTTTCGAGTCAACCCCATCCGCCTCACAGAGCTTAACACTAGGAAAAGACAATTTTCGGCAACTGTCTGGAATGGAACTCGGGCTTGGGAAGTCGGCTATTCGATTACCGGACCAGAACGGGAGAGTCAGGGTTGTCGAGCCGAGACTCATTGTGCCGGTCAAGACCGGAGCGTTTTTCTCTCTCTCTCTCTCTCTCTTCATCCCAGCACTTTGCTCTGAATTCGAAAGAGTGGCTACATGACAGTGCCCTGCGTCCTGATTTAGGCAGCCGTTTGTCGAGTAATTTATTCATCCTTGCAGCGGTGCCAACACTGGCACCGTACTCTGTACGTGACGGCGTTCACGTCCAGTAAGATGTGACGAACCAACCCCCACGTGGAAGCTTGTGCGACGAAGGCCTCCATGAGGCAAAGTCTCTTAAGCTTAGTGACGCCAATCAAACTCGAAAAACCCAAGATACCGAATAGCGCAAACACGCTCACACACAATCCAATATTCTGGGTGATGGCCATATTCATGGGATGATCGCAACTTCCACGCCCGTAATGACCCTGCAAGGGACCGGACCATTGCAATCTTCCTCCTGATTCGTGGCGCCTGCGCCCACATCCCGCGACCAATCGGCGTAAATCTGCTCTCGCCCACAGGGCCTCCCTATCGGTAACAAGAAAGCTGATTTAATGGCACTTCACTCTGTGTCTCCCCGGGCAAATGTAAAGTGGAACGTGTTCCATCGAGAACCTCTACTCAGGGGGGTTTCCAGGCTGGGAAAAGCTTATGTATGAGTTTAAATTAAGGTTACATTTCAATTGATGACTGGTGCCGTGTATCCTGAGCGCCCACTCCAAAAGGCGTGAGGCGAAGCTTTCTTTGTCTTATCAGCAGCAGCAGGCAACGGGAAATCATACCTCCGACGTTGCACGTCCCGATTTCTATCCCTTACAAACTTGCTCATCAAAGTCCACATGTAAGTGCGTACCAGGTAGATTATTAAACATCACCGCAAGGCAATATTTTCTGTTCTTAGCCATATTCTTGGTTGGCTTTCACCTCGGCTCGTCCCAAGCTCCTATTTCTGCGCATAGACTTTCATTCATAGACCTCAGCCAATGGTTCGCCCACATGGACGGACACTTCGCTCATACCGCTTCCCTCTCAAACACCCAGCACCCTGGATACTGGCATAGTAGCTTGGTCCGGGCCAATCTTTGATGCGGCTCCCGGCCCGCAGGAGTCTTCAGTCGCCTTACCCACTCTATTTTATCAGATATGATGCCCTGAGTCAAGCTGAGATCCGATGTTAGGAAAGGCTGCTGTTCCGCAGCCCCCACGGAAGTTTTCGCCGGATCCACTGGCGCAGAGCTTGAATCAATCAGACTCATCGAACATTCCGGGTAGCATGACTCAGAATCGACTGAGGCTGTTAGCACCCAGTTCCCGTCACCTTAGGCAAGGGGTTGTCCCCTTGTCGTGGATCGCCGACGCCTTAGCAGTCTGACTCAACGCCCTTGACCGGCCCCGCGAATGTAGCCAATGTCTCTAGACCCAAAGTTGTCAGCTGGCTGTTTGGTCACTTGCTTGGTTGATCTCGAAGACAGGTGGGGCTTGGGGGCTCGAAGAAGATCATTTCCGATTACAATGCTTGAGCTTTGGGCATATCACCGCCCCTTTTGTCATTCCACCAATTGCATGGCTGGTTTGCTCCGGTCAAGCAGAGCAGTCAAGCTTCGGGAGCTTTGCTCCAGCTCCAAATAATCGGACTCGGGCTGCAATTGTCGGACTCGGGCTCGGGAGGAAGCCCTTTCTCTCATAGAAACGAAACCGCATGCGATCACTGTGGAAGGATCAGCCAACAAGAGAGTCACCGCACAGCTTGCCCCTCCCGTTGCGCAGCATGCGGTGTGTTTATCCGAGTTGCTGTCTTCGGACGGGATCGCTGGACTTTGGCCTCTAAGCAATTTTGGTGATGCGCACATGTGACCCAGCGCAAACTGTAGTGGACACTGTACTGCTTCTAGATGGCAGAAAGACACCTCAGACTCCATCCCACACCCGTCAATGGACCTTGTCCGGACTTTATCAGACCGCGAAAGTCGCCGGTGGCCGGGTTCTCTCACCACGAGCTCAGCTCCTACTTGCACGTGCCGACTCGAGTCAAGCTTCCATTCGGTCAAGTTCCTTCATTTGTCCAAGAGAAAGAAAAGCCATCCCCTCTACAAATCATACAATATCGAGCTTTTGCCTGCCCAGCGGGTTCTCCCATGTAATGGCATTGGTTCTGTAATCCGCATCGACGCCAACTGATCCATGTTTGAGGCAATGTATTAGCCGGACCAGTGGTTTCCCTCAAGGTTGCCGCCCATTTTAGCATCGTCCCGGGGATCGGCTTGCAGCGACAGCACACTGTCTAATCTGCAGCCCCATTCAAGTAGGTATAAGCTTACAAGCATAAACTCGTACTTTGACAAGCCATCCCAAGTCTTCACAAGTGGCTAGAAGCAAATACGAAAAGTCTGGGGGGGACCCTGGTATTTCTACTGGACCCCCTTAACGGAAACTAGGATCGCACAGGTCGAGTACCAGCTCTTACGCCCGTTGCGCTGCGAATGACTAGTAATTACATGTCGATCGGCAGAATTCTCGCCGAAACACTATAGAATGCCGGGGCCTGGTTGCCTGTGTCCCGTAGTCGGTTTCATCGCCCGATGTCGCAACCGGCAAAAAGCTTGTCCTGTCGAGAGGCTCGTCTGAGGGGTCTGCCCGGGTAGGATTGCGAGACCAAGCCGTTTCCCCCATACACAATCCGAATTTTGGGGGCTTGGCTGACAGCTCTTGGCAGCAGGGCCTACATGCAAGTCGGTGTGCCATTATGTCAGTGTTAGCGGCAAAAGTCGACGACAAGTCATGGATAGGTGAAGGTGACTGTTTTGAAATCCAGTCCTATGAGTGCGTGTATCAACACAAAAAAAATGTTCACAAGAAGGAAGAAAGGCAGCAAGGTTGAGCTCGGGGAAGAGGGTCTGGGTAGGATGAAGCATAGTGTCAATGGGAGACAGAGCTTGCGCTTCCCTTTTGGCTTTCTTGTCCCGCGCGGTAGATCAACGTTGTGGAGTAAACACAAACAAGAACAACCTTTGGCTCGTGCAGTTCGGCACGAGGGAGAAAAAAAAACAAAGTTGCAGGTTATTATGCAGGCAGATCTTATTTGACGGTTTTACACACACAAATATCTACATTGGAAGATAATCCCATCCTCGTTATTACACTGTTTCGGGTATGCAGCATTTCCTGGCCATAGACCTGGCGACTCCCACGCCGTTCCCACAACTCAGTTGGCCTCGGAGCCCTGCGCACCGCACTTCTTCTCGCAGTAGTAGTTCATCTGAAAAGACCAACAGAGTCAGCATCCCGTGGTCAATAAGCAAAGCATCGAGATGCGGGTGACGTACCTCATCACCACCAATGTGCCAGCCATTGGAATTGCACTGAAGGCCATCCTAGTTATTCAAAGTTAGCTCGGCCTTCCTGGCCAACATTTCATTCCAAATAAAGGCTGTGTGTGAGGCGTACAAAAGTGCAGTCGGGGCACTTGTCCCACTGGTTGTTGCCGGTGTTGCGGTTCTTGTAGTAGTTGCAGGCGCACTTGGTCGCATCAGGGAGAATCTCGTAGTCCTTGTACGATCCGTAGGTGATGCCCCACGGCGTTCCGTTGCCAGTGCTGCCGTACTTCCTGGCTGTGACGCAGACAGCAGAGCTGTGCAGCTTGGCGACGGCACTGGTGTCACTCGTCAGCATACTGACAACAAACGCCAGGAGTTCTGTATCGCTTGAGGGGGCAAACAAACGTACACGCCGGTCATGACCGCAAGAGAGATGATAGTGGTGATCTGCATGTTGACTTCGGATTTCTTGTGTCAAAACGTGTGAGCAAAAAAAGGATTGTGAGAATACAGAGAAAGAATGAGGAAGCAGAGTTGATCGAATCTTTGCTAGATGTGCAACGAGGTTTTGATTTTCGAGAAAGGAGTCAACTGGGGGTTAAAGTACACAAGACAATTGTAGCAGTCACCCGAAGGATGATAGCTTGAAGCAATCACCACTCGCCTTATCTTTTTCCTCTGCTGTTTTCTTCTCACTTGAAGACGGCTAATCTATTGAAAGCAGACTATTGAAATGCATTACTCGATCACCCGCAAGGTCGAATTTGATAATCTTTTCCCCCTTTGGCGCCACAGAACTTCATTCTGTTCCTTGATCAAAACATGGTCCATACGAGATGTCGTCTAACGTTCGATACCCTCCCGGCTGGCGGTTCGTTGGCTGCTGAGTCGCGTGATATGGGGGCTGCCATGCTCAATCAAGAAGGTCGCCACTCCGCTGTGATCTCGACAACTACCGTCGATGGTCACGAGTTGGTTAGTTACCCAGTCAGATAATCAGGAGACTGCACGATGGCACATGGGTCTGGGTTCTGGAAGGGTTCCGACTCCGGGAACACACATGAGCGGCCCCACCATCTACATTGGTGTGCTAATGACTCGCCATGTCGTTACTGGACCCGTCTTCATGGGTGTGCTTGAGATGACTTCACGCATTCGGATGAACCTGTCCATCGCTGTAGATGAGATGGTTCTGGCCCTGGGCGAGCATGACCGCAATTGGAGAACGAGTTGGCAGATCAAGACGACATCCTACGACGGCCTCGAAACTGGATTCTCATGTATAAAGTCTCTCCTAAACTCCCACAGCTTGACAACTATTCCTCACCCCTCATCCTCCGTCTCTCATTCCTCATCAGCTCAACGCCTCAGTACTCTCATTCTCAGTAATCTCGGTCTTTCTCTTTTTACAAGATGGTTTCTGCACGCTTCATCGCCGTTCTTGCGGCTGCCGCCACGGCCGTCAGCGCTGCCCCGATTGTCGACCTCGAGCTGCCCACCAACATCACCGAGGCTGCCGACCGTGATCTCCGCAACGGCGAGATGGTCGTATTCGGAGCTGAGGGCCGTTGTAAGTACGCCTTCCCCAGGAATTCAGGGGTGTTACTGACGTTGCGACTCTTCTCCAGCCCACATCATCACCGAGGACACCTGGTCTCTTCTCCTCAAGACCATGGACATCCTGCCCGAGCCTCCTGCCGTCGACGAGGAGTGGCTCAAGGCCGCCGAGAGCCTCACCGAGATCCCCGTCAACGTCACCGAGGGAGCCCTTGACAAGCGCGACTGCAACAGCAACTACCAGACCGTCGTCGACCGCACGGAGCGCTTCGTCGACTGGGACGTGCAGATGTCCCCCGTCGTCATCGGCGCCGGCAGCAAGGGCATTGACATCACCATTTCCAAGTCCTACTCCGTCGCCAACACGGTCCAGGTCAGCGCTGGCATCGACCTGACCCTCATCAAGGACCGCCTCAAGAGCAGCCTGGGCGTCAACTACTCCCGCACCTGGACCACCACCCAGGGCTACCTCATCCGCGGAACCGTCGACAATGGCTACACCGGCGTTGTCATCACCCGCCCCTGGACCAACCGCCGCTACGGACGCACTTTCCAGGGATGCGTTGGCAGCCTTCGCCAGACCGGCACCTTCATGGCCGATTCCCACGAAGATGGCTCCTACGAGGGTGTTTCTTGGGTTGGTGGCGCCATCACCGCCTGCATCAAGAAGCAGAGCTCCATCCCTCTGACCCGCTGCAACGGATCCGGCGCTTTCCGCTAAATGTGACGTCGTGCCGGGAGACAGGCCGCGCGATGTTTCGAAAGACATCGAGGTTGCGCATCTTACGCGCGATCGGCAGCCCGTCTCTTGGAAAGATGGGGTTGAAAGCACATCAAGCATCCTTTTCAATCTTCGATAATCTTTTTTCTACTACATAGCTACGTTTTTCAGGGGAGGGGAGGCAGCATCATGCTACAACAGCTGTCTGAGGTTTAATAAACGAGGATTGTCCGCATTACGGTGCCAATAGTCATTCATCGCCGTTGTGACTACGTCAATCTGCTTGCACGAGTGTTTATCTACATGCTCCTTTACCTATTCGCCTTTCATCTCCAGACTTACTACCATTGTTCCTTTCTCGTCTCAAATGATGTTCCTCCATACACGTTCAACCTATCGATTGAGCTTTACGTCAAAAAGTAACTACTTAGCCAAACTAGCTTGTATGGAGTACCCTTTGACGCATTTTCTATCCTAGCTTAGAAAGAGGGGCGTTTTACTTCAGATACTGTTGATGACGGATATTTTAGTTACTCACCGCTAAACTAAAGTTATTGTGGTCAACTTATGTTTTGACATCCTGGTCGATAGCTCTATTACCATTAGGTTCAGAACAACTAAACCAAAAAGCTAGTCAAACTTACAGTTGCAAGGGCCATCAAGAGTCATAAGCCCACGGAAACTTGTCGAGTTCTCAACTTTTCTGATGCTCATTACTAAAATCATCTACTGAAAGGATCAGCGTGTCTGCATCGCACTGACATCTACATATAGAGAGCCCCCTTACTCGCCCGGCGTCCCCTTTCAACTCTGGGAAAAGGCTTGTCTGACATGAGGGATTCTCTTCCGACCCTCGAGAGAACCCGGTTACCAGGTTTCTTGGGCCTGTGAGTCTTCTGGCGATCCAGGATTTCAGCGGTACGCTACAATTTGCCGAAGTCACGTTGAAAGTTGGTGAGACTGTTGCAGATCGATAACCCCCGACACCACTTTCCGAAATGTCCAGCATGGTCGACATCGTAGATAAGCATGTCCCATGACATGGGCCCCCCACTCGCCGGGCCGCGAGTATGTCTCACGTCCACAATACCCAGCAATGCAGTGTTAGAGCACGGGGTACTAGCCTTGACAGAAAATGAGTGTCACAAAACGCGGAAGGCGGTGCTGCGAGAAGCGAGGTCCGGTTGACGGCCAGATGTGGCCGATAAGGAATGGAACGCTGCACTATCGATCAAAGGAACCAAAGAAAAACATCAACAGGTAGAGGTCTCGAGCCTTCACAAGTACGGCCCCAGGATCTCCATCGTCTTCTCCCAAACGCGCCCTTGCGCCTCCCGCTTCAACCCTTTCAAAATCTCCCGTTTCTCGGAAACCTCGCACTTGTGATTCAGCAAGAACATGCCCCTCTTCCCCTCCTCCCCCCTCGTGTTCCTCCCTCCCTCCCCCTCCTCCCGGATTCTGGGCCCGCTGCCTCCGATCTCCCCACTCGTGGCATTGTAAACATGCCTCTCTCCGGCCTCCTTCTCATCGAACCCCATGAACAGGAACACCGGCCTCATCAGGTTAGTCCACGGCATCGGCGACCAGGTCGTCGGGACGTGGTACCGCGCCATGTTTCCCGTGTCTACGGCGCCGGGCCAGTTGTGCACGAACGTGACACTCCCGTTGCCGGGCTCCGACGCCAGCCGGTCGAGGAAAAGCGTGTTCATAACGGCCATGTGCGTCTGCGTTCGCATGGCGCCAAAGTTTCCCGGTTTCTCGAGGTTGAGGTCGTCGGAGAGGAAGCCCCTGGCCGAGAGCATGCTGCCAGCGAGCACGGTCAGCACGCGCGGGGCGGGGGCTGCGCGGAGGAGAGGGAGGAGATGCAGCGTGAAGAGCATGCGGCCGTAGTACTCTAGGGTGTGGGTGACGTCCAATCCTTCTGTAGTGTCTGGTTTCGAGAGCGTGTCAGCATCACCGTCGCCAGTCCAACGCGGTAGACTAGGGGGTGTATGTTTATGTGGACTGTGTGTATTGGGGGGAGCGATTTCTTACTGTCTCTTCCGCCAAAGGGGGCATATCCCGCCGTCAGGCAGAGGAAGTCGAGCCGTGGCTCCTTGGCCTTGACCAGCTCACAGATGCGCTTCGTCTCGGAGAGGAGCGAAATCTCTCCTTCGATCCAGATGAGCTCGGCCGACGGGTTTTTCTGGCGCAGGTCCTCGAGCAGCGGTCTCATGGCGGGCTCGGTCGCCTTGCGGCCGACGACATACGCCTTGACAGGAAATCCGAGTGAGACAAGCTCGACGAGTGTGAGCTTGCCGATTCCTGACGTCCCGCCAACGAACAAGACGGTCCGCGGTGTTGTTTCCACTGTGAGTTGGGCATTGGACTGCCGTACTTGGGCGGCGGTGACCATGTTAGCTAGGGAAAAGGAGATTCAAAGAAGAAGGATGAGGTAGACGGCTTGTGATTGTCTCGTTGTTATCGTGGATAAAACACTCTGAGGCGGAAGCATCAGTTTCCAACGACCTCGAATCAACATCACTTTATAGGCAATGGGGGTGGTGTCGTATGGTCTCGGACAACCTCGCATTCTCAGAATGGTTAGATTGGCTTACTCGTAGGGCCGCATGCGCTAGTGGAAATCGGAATCCTTCGGTCTGTCCAATGCGCGTTGGAGAACCGTCAATGATGACTGCTTGATAATGGGTTTGTTTCCTTGTCCTCCGTATCGAGAACAGACGACACCTCGCATTCCCAATTCGGTATCCGAAAGCCCCATTCCAGGCCGGCGCCGGCGCTTGCGCTATCGGCCAACGGCCCCACCTGGACCAAGCCGGTGGAGACTTGGTCTTGTTGAGAGAGTGCGAGCCTGGAAATTATTTACCTACCTAACTACCTACCTACCAACCATGAAAGTTTACGAGTCGGCGGGTTTAGATACACTGTGAAGTGGTTCTCAGGGGAAAGTCATTCGCCCAAGGTCTCACAAAAACCTCAGCATGCTCTTCTCTGTCCGACTAATCAGTCTTGCTAGCCAAAAAAAAAAGTCAACGTTTCATGATACGGGGCGTGGGGGGCGCGGTCGGAGTGCATCGGTAGGGTAGACGTTTCAACCAGTCGATCATGATGGAAAACCACGTCGGTGAAGGCCATAATTCTCGATGGCGATGATGCGATGACATGACGGACTGTCCAGTTTAGAAAATGCCAATCTCCAGCCACGGTGACGAAATCGCCGTTTTTGCCTGCCAATAAAGTGCATGTTTTCTTTCCCAGGGCAAATCTCAAAGTCTTCATTTGCGCTTAGGGTCTGGGCAGAAGCTTATTCTGCTCGGTTTTCCTCGGCGCACAAGAAGCTTGCACTAGCGAGCGGAGAAGCCACGGCGGGACAAGCAGCCAAGCGCCAAGCAATGCAGGGCTCAATGGAACGTAAAGACGTCCAAAATGCAACCTGAAAAGGGACAATGGTCAACTCTCTGCCTTGTAAAGGGCTTGGGCGTATCTTGCAAGGATGAAGAACCAGCCTGGCACAATGCGGAGAAGGTCTTTGGGTACAACACATGCCGTCGACCTGCGACCGCCTGATGGATTCCGGTAGGAGAATGGTAGCGAAAATCTTCGAGCAATCCTCGCATAGTTTGGAAATAAATGGCGGTCGGATAAGTGGTAAGATGTCATGGGTTTACGAGATGTGAAGAAGAATGCCCAACCGAGTCCGGTCAAACTGGTCGTAAGCAATAGGTCGAGAGTGGTATCCACCAACAAAGGCCTTCTTTCCTCAGGAGTTGGCCATTCGACATGGTGGTATACGGCCATGGAACCCTCTGCCAGGAAGATAAGTGGTCGTTTGTTTCCACTTCATTCTGGCTCAATTGAGCGATGTCTGCCATACTGGGTTCTGTGATTCCGGTTCCAAGTAGACAGCACTTACGCAAGTGGCAAGATGTGTTATAGACGCCATGCCGTTCGTCCTTGATTGACCTGCGTTGTGGACATTGCTGATCTCGCGGAAGCTGGACGAACCGAGTGATAAGCCGACATGATGAGAGGTGCTGACGAAAAATGAGGTGAGGTTGGCTTGGCTCACGCTCGCTGGCTGCTATTCACGCGGTTTATGCATTGCAAGGGACTGGTTAGAAACCTAGGAAGAAGGTATAGGTGGCGACTGCTTGGCTTCCAGGACGACATTCAGTAATCGCCAAGACTGCTGTGATGGCCAAAACCGTCGGTAGCTATGGTGGCAGGCGTCGCATTCATATTAGCCTCGCTCAAGAGCGATGGAGCCTGTAAAGTCTGGGCAACTTGGCAAGTCGTCGGCAGAGGCGTGCGTGCCAAACAAATGGCAAAAGCGAACGACATCGCAGCTTGTGTATGGTCAGTTCGTTTCGCGCCGAGCCTTAAGTACCGGTCATCGACTGATCGAAGCAAAGAAGACGTCAGGGGTCGGCAGCTAAAAGGCGGTTGATCCAGTGCCCGCTGCGAAGGATTGAAACTGGGCCGGGCCTTCGAGTCGGAAAGATGGCGTGAGGTTCAGCGTCAATATCTTGGGCAACGCCTCTCGAGGTCCCATGTCGTCAATATTTTGGTTGCGGTTACAGGCAGACGCTGGGACTTGGCAAGATGAAGGGGTGGCGCCTGACGTTTGGAGCGCGCCAAGGAGCTTCAGATGAGATAAGGGCAGGCGGTGCCGATGGGGAGGCCGAGACGATGATGAGGCCGAGACGATGGGGAGGACAAGCTGAGCAGGGGAGAGCGCGTTAAGACTCGAGAAGGAAGGGGTATGGCTGACGGACGAAGCGTGGCGAGACGTGTTGACGGACGATGAGTGGAGTATGGCCTGGAGGGAGGAGGGGGACGGCAGAAGGAGGTGGAGAGACAGGACGTTGCTTGGAGGCCAAGCGTAATGTTACCCAAATGTCGTCGTCGGAAACGAAGATTGGGCATAGGCGACGGACTCGGAAGCGGAGGCTTGTCGCAGGCCCCGGCTTGCTTGCGAAGCGTGAGACGCGCCCAGAGGAAATCAGGAGGTGCGAGACTTGGCGAGCGCGCGGCCAGCAGGCGGCTGCTGAGCAGCAAATGCTTTGCAGGCTATAGCGGGTTGAAGGCCCTATAGTTTACCCAGGTAGGCAGGTATGTGCCTACCTAGGTGGGAAAGGCACCTAGCTGTAGGAGAAGATTAGGCGAGTGATTGGCGGCAAGACAGGGAATAGGCTGGCAGTGTTCCCGCCTAAATGGTACGCTACGATTGCCGCACAGCGTGTGTGGGCTTCATCCTACGATGGGGCACCACCTGACAGCTTCGCCCTTCGTCACCAGGCCGGCCGCCGGCTGCTCTTCTTCCTCAGGAGTTAGCCTCCCCTCCCCAATGTCAACCGTCAACTGTCATCCACGTCTCCTCCCCGGCTCCCATGTCGTCTTGTTTGACGGCCGTGAGTTGCGATTCCCATCTCATAAGCATCTCCTGCCGGCGCAGTCCTCGGTTTGACTTGGCGGCCATTCTAGCTCTTGGCCCTGCAAAAATCAGCTGTTTTCCCCCCTCTTTTTCTTTCGCCCGTCCTTCCTTCCTGTCATCCCATCCCTTCTCACATCCATCCCCGCGGGACCCAACCTATCTCCAGTTTTTGCGCGTCTGTCAACCCTCTTGCCGGGCTCGTTCGTCAGTCATCCTGTGGCTTGGCCGCGCACGCAGCACACTCACACACACACACCAAGAGGGCTTCCAAACTGTGGTACGTGCCTCAGCTTCCTTGCCTCACATGTCCCATCTCGCTATTCGACCTCTGCGAGTCTGACCTGCCGCGGTCTGGAACTGGCTGCTTCGCGCCCCATGCGTCGCCGTCTCAGCACGCGACAATGGCTGCCAAAACCGGGCCGGAGAAGGCTGCCGGCCCCTGTGTCGTCCGAACAGAGTCCTGTGGCTTTCGAGAGGGCAGGCCCAGGCCTCTGGCTGGTCGTGACGGTCGTGCTGGTGCTGGTGCTGGTGCAGATGCAGTGGAGTGGTGCATGCCTTAAAGCGGGATAAGGTTTGGGGCGCTGCCAATGGCCGATAAGGTTCTTCCCAGTGCCTGCCGCATCCCTGACTTGCGCCTGCCATCTGGTGCTTCGGTCGTTCCTTCTTGGTGTTGGTCTGTCTGTCTCTGCCACGCGTAGGAGCACCGAGGGGTCGTCGGTTTGTCTGTCTCCGCTGCTCCACTCTCCACTTTCCACTGCAAAGGAAGGTTGGCCTGAAGGTCGAAGTTGCTGCCGAGACAGGCATCGCACCTTCCACCTCTTCTTCACATCTCTAACGCCCTCCCTTGTCGCCCAGCCTGGCATGGGAAGAGGCCAGCAAGACGAGGCATGGGCACGTGGTTCGGGGTACGTACTTCCCACCTTCCTCCCCTCCCTCTGACCATACCTCTCTCTGCCACCGCTACCTTCCGTTTTCGCGGTCTTGGGGAGCGCCTAGAGCCTCATTTCTTGGTCCTCGTCTTGGACTGCATATTTCTCCGATCTTCCATCAACGGACGCTTGTCTTGCGCCGTCGATCATTCCAAATGCTTGCTTTTAGTCATTCCATCATCCCGTCGTCTGGAAACTCATCATCGTCACCGCACCATCCAAGGTCCTTATTGATGTAGAACGGCCGGACGATCGTCTCAACAAGGCAAGAAAATGATGGGCCAAATCTCGGCTTTGGAACGGCGCAACATCTCCGTCCGAACCGGCCCTTCACTCGACCCGTCACATTGAGACCCGTGGGACGCTCGCCGCAAGGATGCTCTTCTACACTCGTCGATGTGGCCAAGCACTGGACCGACAAAGTGGCCATATTCCCCACACCCCGTCCAACGCTCCGGAGCCTGCCAGTTTCACCCTGGCGACGCACTCCCATCCTGTCATCGCGACAAGGGTGTCGACTCTGCGAGAGAACGGAAGACCGGGGGAGAGAACCCTCTGCGTGATTCGTCTGGACGCCCAACCCCAGTCAACATTCCTGATGGCATGCGGTCGCATCGGATGGAGAAGTCTGAATGCGGCCCCCGTTGTTGCGCCAGAAACACGCTTGCGATACCATGGGAAACGGAGGCGCTCATCCCCAAACACAGGGAACCCCTCAATCTTCCTTGCCAGCTCCCTCTTTTTCTTGCTTCTGAGCTTCCCCGTGCTCACAACAACCCTGGACGAAGCGTCCGCCAAGAACCTCACCATGTTACCGTGTTCGCTGCCCATCCGCTCCGTCCATCTTTGCATGGGTTTCAGGGTCATGATGCTATTCTTGGACTATCCAGGTCGATCATCACGGTGGCCAGCCCTCGAATGCCGTCTGTCAGGACCAAACTATATAGACATCGTGCCATCGTGACACAAAAACGTCTTCTTCTCGGTACATCTCGTTTCTTTCCATCATCAACTTTATCTGTCCTTTCTTCACCCTTTACTTACTTTCTCATTCGTTTCTTCCCCTAGTGGGCTGGTCATACCTACTTTCTTATTTTATTTTTTTCAATAATCCGCTTCCATTCTAGCTCTACTTCGATCTCTTGTAGGCCCCCTCACGTGCTGGTCCCGTAACCTACCTTCATCACTATGGCCTCCCGCATCTTTACTGCCGGCCTTTTTGCCGCATCCATCTCTCAGGTCCTTGCCTCGTGCGCCTACGGAACTCACCTCGACCCCCGTGCTGAGGGAGGAAAGGTCAAGGTCAACACCTTCGCCTACACTGGTAGTAATGTGAGTTGACACAGCGTTCGACTCTCGCCAAGCACCCCCGAAGACTAACATGGCTTGCTAGGGTCCTTTGAACTGGGTTGCTCTGGACACTACCGCCAATACTCTTTGCGCCACGGGAACCACCCAGTCCCCCATCGACATGGTCGCCGGCTCCTTCAATGTTCTCCCCGGCAACTCCATCAACCTTGAAATCCCCGACATGGCCGAGGGAACCGAGTTTGAGAACCTCGGGACCACGGTTGAGGTTATCGCTAAGGGCGGGTCGATGCAGGTCGGCGGCAGCAACTTTACCCTGCAGCAGTTCCACTTCCACTTGCCCAGCGAGCATCTCGATGCCGGGAAGAGCATGGCCATGGAGATGCACATGGTTTTCGAGGGCGCCAACCAGGAGATTGCCGTCATCGGTACTTACATCGACCTGGAGCCGGGTGCCGGCGCCGGTGCCGGTGCCGGTGCTGCTGCCCCCGAAGCCCCTCCTGCCGAGGCCCCTGCCGGAGGGAACGCCACCGCCGAACGTCGTAGCAAGCTGTCCCGCCGCGCCGCCGCTGGCTCCGCCGCTGAGGCTCCCAAGGCCATTCCCGTCATGGGATCCACGCCCGTCACGGCCGAGGCTGCTTCGTCCAACTTGCTCGAGACGGTTTTTTCTTCCCTCGATGCCATCAAGGAGCCCGGAACGGTCACCAAGACTGGCGCGCTGAACATGCAGGAGGTCGTCAGCCTGCTCTCGGCCGGCAGCTTCCAGAGGTAAGATAGGCGTTTCAACCCCTTGTAAAGCACCGCCTCTAACAGTCATTTCTAGTTACATGGGCTCCCTTACCACTCCTCCCTGCAGTGAGGGCGTTCAGTGGCTCGTCTCAACCCAGCGTCTCATGGTCCAGCCTCAGACCTTTACCGCCGTCCGCGACGTCATTGGCTTCAACTCCCGCTTTCCTCAGAACACTCTCGGCCAGGAAAATATTCTCCAAGTAGCCCAGAAGAGCATCGCCAGCGCCAACATTGCTGGTGCTCCTGCTGCTCCCGCGCCCGCCGCACCTGCCGCCGAGGCTCCCAAGGAGGCCGCTGCCGCCCCGGCTGCTGGACACGCATGAATCGCCACACACGAGGGGCGGCGACAGCGGCATACGGCGCGTCGGGACGGAAATCTGGGACTTTCTCAACGCAGAGGGAGAACCAGAGCATGCGACGATGCTTGATGCCTGTTTTGAGACCAACTGTACCATGGTGTCATGCAAGTCGATGGATCAAGAGAAGGCTTAGAAGAAAGAAAATCCCAGGTGCAGCATGTGTGTGCAATTGAGGCAGGATCACGATAACGCCAGCCAGACGCGCCTATCTATGTCTACAAACTGGACTAATTGACGAATAGTTTGTACCTGGGCAATTTCCTTTCTCTAATCTGCCCATTGGCTACCTGGGTTGACATGTACTCATTGAAGGCTGTCTTTTGACCGTTGATCTTCCATTTGGCAAGTGGGGAGGGACGATTGAGGGATGACACGAATTATTGTGCAATCATGTTGACGGAGGCTCGGTGCGGGTTTGTGGGGGAGATACCACGGGACACCAAAGTCCCAAAGCATTGCATTCCATTGAGTCAGGCTAGATAATAATCATACGATTAAGATGAGCAGCTGTGCACTATTCTGTAGGGTCGGCAAGTCGACAGCAACGGAGCAAAAGTATACGCGATTCAGCCCGGAGGCTACGCCGTTCAATCTCCGAGACAACCCTCAAAAATTGGTGTCGAAGGAAAAGACCGAGATGGGACAAGACAACAACTACGGGTTTCTGGGATGCGAATGTGAGTAAGACAACTTGACCAAGACGGGCGACGTTTGGCCAAGATACCAAGACGATCCAAATAGAAGCGGGATGTGCGTTTCCACCCCTCACATGTTGAACTCTTGGTGGAAAATCAGGACATGTTCTCTTCGAAAAAAGTCTCCGGAGGGCTTGGTATACTCACGAGTCCTTTCTTGGCGGCTCTTTTTGCCCTGCAGTTATTGCTCAACGGCCCATGCTTCAACTTGTGACAGGGAGTGGCATGGCAGGTGTGTGTTGCGCCGTGTGAGGCCCCGCGAGTCGTGGACTCGTTGCGGCGGGGATGGGCGAGCATGCCGGTCCAGCGGGAACGGGAACGTTGTGTTCTGTTCCGGGGGAGCCTTGAGTCTGGTCATGAGTCTGGTCGGGGAGCAGTTGTCGTCGTCCGCACCGCATGTGGCTGAAGAAAGTGGATCACATTGGTTTCCCGATGCGGTAATTCTTTGGGGGTGGCCAAGACGTTTGGAGCGGTTCTTTCAGTAGGAGTGGAATCTTGGGAGCCTGGGACGTGTTGGGCCGGTGGCATGTAAATGAACGGGATGAGAGGGCCTTGCGGCCCTGCGACGGTTGCCTCATGACGACAACCATCCCCTACTGATGTTGAGTCCTTGTTTGGCTCTGCTTCGGCATCTTTGCGAATCTATCTGTTGGGGTTTGTATTTTTGGTTCACACACACAAGACATATACATACACACTCTCTCGTCCGACGATAACAAAACAGAGTTCACTGCTGGGGGAGCACTTCGCGATGAGGCATCGAGGTTCACCTGGTCTCCCTACCATATCACACCAACCCACCGCTCGGAGTCATTTTCGGACAGTCACACCGCCGCCTTCTTATCGCCACAGGGTCGGGTTCATCTGGGGCCGCGGGCACAAACGCGCGAGGTGGTGGTGGGTGTTCATGCCATGTGTCTGCGCGAACCGCCCGTCGCTCAAAAGTCTAAACGTCTCACAGTCTGTTTCGCGTTGTGTAATTTGCACAAGTGAGCGAGACCTGACTCGGAACCAAGTAGACCCTTGAGATATCAATGACAGCTGGATATAGGCTACCTCAACATCCACTATCTACTATCTGATCTAGATTGTCTATTGCTCTTACACAACAATTAACACGCCGATCAGGCGACTATCAACGGACTTGTTGGCATAGCTCTTGTTGTAAACCACTTTTGGATCAGTTATGAGCCGAGGGAGAGTTGATGAATCTACTGTATCCGATTCTAAAGCCTCACATTGTGACGTAGAGTGAGAGGTCCCTGCTATTGAGTTCCCACGTGGTAGACTCTCTGTTGATGTCGGTCGTCAGTGGCTTCCAGCCCTTGACAAATTACCACAGACTGACCACGGGGAGGAGGTCCTCGGACTGTTCTGCTTAGACGGCACAAAGGTCATTGTACATGGCCGAAGGGTTGCGTTGTTCTTTCCAGCCCTGCGTCTGGCGTTCGCAACCATCGCCCAGGAAGTGAGACGAGAGACCGGACATCGTAACGCTCCTCGCTCGTATTTCCTTTCTCTCAATTGTGAATCCTATGGCTATCTCGGCGTAACCATCGGTGTCTGCTATAGTGGCAGCCGTAGTCCCTTTATCAGCATGTGCTTCTTCTGGGAGAGGTTCCATTCCACGATCGACCAGGGCATCATGGTCGTAAGTCCAACATCTCCGGCTGTAGAGCCGGCGAACGTCGCCGGGCACACATGAGAAAACAGACGCCGCAACATCAACGCCAACTCCCAGCGCGCCTGCTCGAACCCCACAGGCCCATCCCGTACGAGGCGCGCATCATGCACGAAGACGGCGACCCCAGCTGGCTGTGCCAGTATAAGCTAGCCTTTTCTCCGCTGTCTTGCTCTTCCTAGGTTATCTATAGCTGACCACAAGCACATGAGCGTCCGTGGTAATCTGATACTTGATAACAAACTACGGATATGGCAGACGGGTAGGCGCTTCCCCTTTCTTCCAACGTTGCCCCAACAACTACTACAACGTGTATGCGTACTAGTGCGATCGTGGGAATGTCGGCTTTGGGAGCCTGGCCCCTGACTCGAAGCTGTGCTTCTAGTCGCCAAACATGGGGTGATCACTGAATATGGACAGCACGGTTGGCTTCATCCAGTTCATCGATAAGTCGTGAAGAAAGGACAATTACCAAGAAGGTATGAGTTCCGAGCGTAGCCCGCCGAGCGAAAACCCAAACCTGACTGAACACAACAATTTGTCACCAGTCTCATATGGATGTGAACTTCGTTGCACACTAAAACACGGTAATATTATAACGTCTTCAATGGACGTCGTTGGTGTTCCCAGCGAAAAATTAAGAAAATAGTCAACGCCGTGCGCTTTCTGACTGGCCGAATGTTATTCCAAGGGCTCCGAGTAGTAGGTGTCTTCCCCATGGTTCCACTCAACCGTCTGCCGCCTGAACGATTTCCCCCACCCCGGCGGCGGGCGGCATCGGCAAGACCGGAGACTAGGGCGTGACGGTACTGAGCCCTACGTCGACGGCGTCGTCTAGCGCAGCGCGGGTGGATGGATGAAGGTAGCGTCGGGGGGTGGGGGGTGTGGGAGCGCCACTTCCACAACGGCCTCAAAGCTTGGCTCTCCAACTTCACATGCGTGAGCGCAAACCGCAATCCGCAACCGCCTTGGAGGCTAGCCGCAATGGCCGTTGGAAACCGACGTGAAGGTGGAGGGGGGAGGGCAGAAGGGCGTGGGGGAGAGGAAGGTCAGCATGCCAACAGGACACAACCCTGCCCCGAGGTCATCCGGGCTCGTCTCTTCCGCTTGGGTGTCTTTCTTTGGTTGTCGGAGGAGAGACTCGAACGCGTTGGAGTTCCTCTGTCGCTGCCAACGAACCAACCTTGGAACTTGTCCACCTCGTGACAGCGGCCTCGAGGGAAGCCCAGCCACGTCATCGGCGGGCGAGGCCGACGAGCCTCGTCTGCTAAAGACTGCCCCCTCTGTCGAATCTGCCATCCGTGAGACAGACAAAAAGATCACCGCCAGCGACGACCAGCCGCGCGCTCCAAAAGCAAAGCTCATACCTGAAACGGTCCCCCCGATCCGAGATGCCTTTCCCGCTCCTCTCGAAGGAGCCGATACCCGGCCTATCGCTCTCGGCGGCAGGGCTCGTCGCCCTCGCGGACCTCCACACGGTCGCGAACCGCACCGCGCTCAAGGGGACGTCGTCCTGGTTGGACGCCCTCGTCCTCGCACCGGGCCTGCACTACCAACAGGCGGCCGACGGCGTCGCGGGGGACAGCGGCGGCGGCGGCGGCGGCGGCGGTGTTGCTGCGGCGACGTTCGGGACCGGCGGGACCGGCGGGAACGGGAGCGCCGCCGGCATCTTCGGCACACAAGCGCTCCCCGGCGGCAGACGGAGGGACGTCAGGGTAACGAACCCGGGGCTGCTGCTCTTCCTCTCGAGGCTGGGCGTGCGGGAAGAGGAGACCGAGAAGAAGAAGAGGGGGAGGAGGAGGAGGGGTAGCAAGCAGGCCGAAGGGGGCGAGGCCGAGGAGGCGTTTGGTATCCGTGCCGTGTGTGGGGCCGGATGCGGAGCAGGGGCCGGCGAGAAAAAGAAGAAGATCATCACGCTCGACGTCGGAACGCTCGGCGACCGAAGGCGGAGACGGGGCCGGGTTTTCGCTCACGACGCGGGCTGGGAGTTCGAGCGGGGGAGCCACCTGCTCTACCTCGCGAGCCCGGCGCTTACCCTCGCGGCGTTGACGATTGTGGTGTTGCTGGGCGACTGTGAGTTTGGGTTTCTCTCTACCACCTTTAAACCCGCCCCGAATCATTCCCATCTCATTCTCTTATTCATCCGTCAGTCGGTTTACCGCTCTGTCCCAGGCCGAACGTCCAAGACGCAGAAAGAGAGACTAACGCTAGACGTCGTCAACCCCAGGGTGGGCTCTCGCGTCGATCCTGGCCCTCATCACCTCCCGCCTCCTCAACATCTACATCATCAAGCAACGCACCTCTCCCCCTCCGGCATATCCGCCGCCGTTCCCTGCAGAAGCAGCAGCAGCAGCAGCGACGACGACGAGAACAACCCCGTCCTCCTCCCCTCCCCCCAAACTCGCCGAGTACATCATCCCGCTCGCCCCGACCCTCAAAATCCGCTTGCGCGGCCCGGAACTCGCCCTCGCCGCCCTCACCACCGACGCCCCGATGCGGCCCAAGACCACCGCGCAGAACTACCTCGAGGCCGCGGCCAAGCTGGCCGTGTACACGGTCGCCGTCCTCGGCGGCAACGTCTCGCAGGCCGGGAACCTCGTGCTCCTGGTGCTGCTGCTGGGCAGCGCGGGCCTGCTGGGGCTGAGCAACGGGTTCGTCAGGGGCGTCGGCGCGAGCGGGGGCCGCGTCGTCGCGAGGGTGCGGGACGGGGAGGTGGCGGTGGCGGTGGCGGACGGGACGGCACGCGGTGGACGAGAGGGCGAGGGGGAAGACGAGGAGAGGGCGGTCGATAGCGCGGACTGGGATGTGCAGGTGGGAAGGGTGATTCGGGATCCGTACCCTTTCGAGGAGGGCGTGGAGTATTCGTAGGTGGTGTAAGGGTGTTCGTTCGTCCGTCAGCATACCGGGGAGTTTGGACTGGGTTTACATCCGAACAAGCGGTCATAGCATTGAATACGGAGGGATACATAGACACCATGAGGAGTGATGAGGAGCAATCCTGGATCTGTTTCGTGGTACACTTCTGCTGGCAATATACGAGACCGTTTTCAAAATAGGACGAGCACAGCACCAACAACATCAAGAACAAAGCAAAGGAGCAGGGGTTTCCAGACAAGCCCGGCTATTACATGACAATGACGAAGTGCTTCTTGCTTTTCCTCCCATCTAGACATTAAATTCGGGTTACACCAAAAATAAGTTGGCCATGTTAATTTTTGATCGCCCCTGCTACTCCGTGCTGCCGGCATAGAAAAAACGGAAAATCCAATAAAAATAAAGAAGGGGTATATGTACCTAAATATCGCCCGCTCTCCCCTTCTCGTGAGTCTCCCTATACATAACTTATACAAAGTAAACAACGCTTGTATGCGAAAACACGGGAAAACAAACAAGTACAAAAACATACACTAGAGTGGACATGGTAACAAGAAAAGAATCCTGAAGATGGTCTTACAGAGACCGGTCATTCGTCGGCGACTCCTCGCAGCACTTGACGATCTCGCAAAGAGACCGCATCACAAGGGGGTCCACGTCGTTGATCGGCTCCCCTGCGATGGGGCCCTCGCTGCCCTCGACACGCAGCGTCGTGACGAGCCGCGCTATGCAGCGGTGCAGCCCGTGCTGGAGATCCCGCAGCGGAATGTCGGACGCCGGCGGCGGCGGCGCGGCAGTGAGAGGCGTGGTAGGCACAGACGGTGGCGGTGCCGCAAAGGTGGACTGCCAGGAGGACGCGCGCAGGCCGAGGAACATGCTGGACCGCTTCCGCAGCGGCTTCGGCGTGGTGGTTTCCTGGCACCCCTGCAGGCCGAGCAGGGTAGCGGCCTTCTTGGGGATGGGATCCTCCGTGCTGGCGGGACTTCCCGGCGTGGGCGGCCTTCCGGCACCGCCGGTAGGTGGGTTGTGGACCATGGGCGCGAGGTAGTTGTACGCGACAATGTGTGCGTACAGGGCATCGCAAAGGTAATCTGAGCCGTGGGGGAAGATGCTTCGGATACGGGACCACTGGGGCGGAGTGAGAGTCAAAGTCGACGGTTGCATGGTGGAGGGGAGGTCGAGGTTCGAGGAGGAGCCGCGGGAGCAGCAGCGGCGGCCGCCGTTGGCGAGATTCGACGTCCGGCGGGAGGAGAACCAGCGCCAACGTTTGGGCGAGGTCGGCGGCGTGTCCGGTCGGAGGGCCTCGAGGGGCGGTTGGCGGACTTTGCGGGAGTAGCTGCGGATCGTCTCGATGGAGAGGCTGGAGCAGAGGAGCATGGTCTCGGGGAAACAGGTCACAGAGACACGGAGGGATTCCATCACGTTGGGGGGCAGGGGAATGCGGCGGCTTTGGTCGTCGGACGGGGGCGGAGGGATGTCGATTGGGTCCTCGAGCCAGGTGTAGGAGGTGCTCAGGGACGAGGTCGGGCGGGACCTGGCTTGGGCCTGAGAGCGAGGACGAGGCGTCGGGGTAACTATCCGTGAGGCGCTGGAGCGGGATGCCGGGCGTGGTGTCACAAGCAAGGGGGGAGCGAGGCCTGCGGACAAGCCTGGGGGCTGCTCGTCCTGCGCGTCGAGGTAGCGGAACCACGGCTCGAGTTCCTCCTTGAGGTCGGAAATGACGGAGCTGCGATTCGTCCCTTGCACAGCGACGGGGTCGGGGACATTGGTCGACGAAGCGTGCGACCGCGATCGAGATCGAGAAGTGATGGCCTTCCGAGCGTCGTCTGTGAAAGAGACGCGATGCTTCAGGGACGAAATACGTGTGGGGACGGCCATGTCGAGTGAGGTGAGTGAATGGAGCGAGTGGATCGAATGACGGTTTTGCTCCTTGGCAGCCGCCGTCATCGGGTCCGAATACATACTCCGGGCCCGGCTGGCGGGCCGCGTGTAGCCTTCAAACGGGTTGGACAGCCGGCGGGTGGTGGCTGCGGCGTTGGCGCTCTTGGCCCGTCGCGGAGAGGATTCGTTAATGGACCGGTCTCCTAGGCGGGACAAAGGCCGCGCCGGCTTGACGGGCGTGGTGACGGGGGACTGCGCCAGACTTTTGCCGAGTTCGGGATAGTCGACGGGGGCGTCGGGCTCAAAGTCCATCCAGCTGTCGAAACTGCCTTCATACTCACCGCCGAATGACACGACGCGTTTTTGCGAGGATGCGGCTGTCGCGGGCTGGCTCGAGGCGGATATGGTGGTGCCGGCCGTCATGACGGACTGCTGGCGGATGTGCGGTGACTCGGCGGCGTCATCGTCGTCGTGGTCGTCGCCGTCGACGTCGTTGCCGGTCATGCTGAAGGAGTCGCCGCTCGAGCTTGAGGCGTTGTCCGAGATGTCATGCTCGCTCGCCCCGCTGCCGGAGCTCTTCTCGTCAATGGCACCCAGGGGTTGGAACTGCGGCACGGCATTCGGGTGGCATGTTGCGCCGAGGACTGTCGGGGGCTCGGCGGTGCTCTGCCAGTCGTCTTCGTCGGACGCGAGGGCGGGCGGGGGTGCGCCGGCCGTCATGTTCTTGGCGGCGAAGATAAGACTGGAGAACTCAAGGTCCTGAGCGAGCAACTCCGGCAGGTTGCAGTCCATGGTCGGTTCCGTGGCTTCGGCCATGGCGCCGGTTCGGATGCATAAATGCCCGGCTGCTTCTGTCTGCGGCGGCAGGGATAGATGCTGCTGCTGCTGCTGATGGAGGTTGTGGTGGCGGTAGTAGTAGTAGTGGTGGCGGCGAGGTTTAAACTGGGTTCGCGGCAACGACGAGGACGGGACAGGATGGCAGGTGATCGGCGGCAGACTGAAGCTGGAGCCGGAGCCGGAGCCGGAGCCGGAACTGTGACTGGAGCTGCGACGAGATCTAGAGCTGGAGCTGTAGCTGGAGCTGGAGCTAGAGCTGGAGTTGGAGCCGGAACTGTTGGAGGGGAGGGAAAGGTCAGCAGCGGCAAGAGGGTTTTCATGCTCCAAAACGGAACGTCTTCGCCCCAGGACCGGCGGAACTGAGATGCTTTAAAGCTACTGTAAGTTGGGAGAGACATGTTCCTTGCAGGGAGGGCCTCGAGCGTGTGTGGGGCAGGGAAGGGAGCTGGAACATCTAACACGAACATGGGGTGCAGGGCCACATTGGTTGATGTCCATGCCATTGGGCGAATCTCTTTGAGAAAAGGGGAGAAGTACAGGGCAAGGGGGTAGGGGGGGAGAGGGGGAGGCATTGGAGGGTGTGCGTTGCTTTGAGAGAGAGCTTCGCTCATTGCTCACTCATCCTTGGAAATGTCCCAGGGTTGTGGGCTATGGGCTGCGGACTGTGGGTAGCTAGCTGGCAGGGAAGGGGATGGGGGAGGAGGTCCAACGACTGGCTAACCTATTCGTACGTACGGATATAGCATGCTCCAGTGCGAATGAACACCCGAGTTGCCCATGTCTGTGGGTAATGAGTGGAGGAGGACGGAGCAGTAGGGCAGAGTAGGAAGCTTGCTAGGGGCGAGGGACGGCGCCGTGCGTTGTGCAACTGCGTTGTGCTCGGGTCCGGGATTCACAACGGAGACAACAGACAGACTTCTCGGGGATGCCATGACGGGTGGGGGTGTGGATGATGAGATGAGGAGAGAGGGAGAGGAGCGCTTCCGTCTCGAGGGTTGAGGTGGTGACGCCGAAGAGTGACGGAGAAACGAGAAAAAAATAAAAAGAAAAGAAAAAAAAGATTGCTTCAGAGAAGATTGCTCGGCCTCAAGGAAAAGCTGCGTATGCCGTGACACCTCAAAGAAACACCACCACCAACAAAACACCTGGCTTGCTTCACCTTCTCAGACATTAGAGGAGCTGTGACCGATTGGAATGTTGGGCGCTCATTGTTCGTCTGTCCTGTTTGCCCTTGCGTCGTCTGTACTCTCCAGTAAACAGACAGTACGGATGCGTCGCGTCAAGTCAAGCCGGTCCCATCGCTTCGGCCTTTCTTTTCTTTTTCCCTCCTGCAGTTCCAGAGTCTGTGAGGCAGGCTCGCGAGTGAGCCTGTCCAGCGGGACTCCGGAGCTCGCGGGATGGGGTGAGGAGGAGGGCGCCGCTGGCCAGGTCAGGGGCGGTACGAATAGTGTACAACCAGTTGGCCGTCGGACGTTGAGAGGAGAGGAAATCCTCATTTGCAGGCGTCTGACTCCCCGGTTTTCGGTCCACATCAAGCAGACGAGTCGGGAGAGAAAGAGAGAAAGAAGCAATGAGGTGGGTTCTCCTTTGCACATCTGCTCTGCATGCAGCATGACGGCACTTCGCTGCCAGAACGTCCGCAAAAGAAACAACGACATTATTCGCCAGGTAGCTCGTCTTGGTGGGCTTTCATCAAAATATGCTCGGCTCTCCTAAACCGGCCTGAACCTAGTGAGCGTTCATGACACATGGCCGTGTCCACCAGGACATGTACGATGGAGGCTTAAACGGTTGTGAGATGAACAATCGAAAAGATTTATCGCCCAGTTTCCGCAAAGAGAGCAAGTCGTCGGGTCCGTGGGACGTTGCAGTGGTATGGACCCTTCCTTGATGTAGGGATAGGGACGGATGAACGACACCAGAAATCTCGCTCGGCAGTAATCCAAGGGGTTCGCGAGAACAGACTTTGGCCACCGAGTAATTGCAGAGTACAGAGTACCAAGTGAACCGACGACCAACGTGGCGGATCGGATCCATGTCCCCAGTGACTGACCCATCACCTATTCCGCATTAGTGCAGCCGCCTCAGGGCGGCGGCCGAGCCGAGGCGTGCGTCTGTGTTGCTGCAGGCGGTAGCCCCCATCCAGCTGCATCTCGCATCTCGCATGCCGCATGCCGCAAGCCGCCAGCCGCAAGCGCAGGCCGTGGTAGCTACGAGCGTCGCAGATACAGCGGAGTGTAATGCAAACCGTAGCACAAGCGGCCCTGACATCTTTGTAAGGAGTGGCCATCAAGTCTGTCCTATCCACCATTGTCAATTTGGGCCGAGATTGTCGTCGAGCACCAGGGGTGGGTGGTTCACGCATTGGC
This sequence comes from Colletotrichum higginsianum IMI 349063, assembly GCF_001672515.1. Taxonomy (NCBI): domain Eukaryota; kingdom Fungi; phylum Ascomycota; class Sordariomycetes; order Glomerellales; family Glomerellaceae; genus Colletotrichum; species Colletotrichum higginsianum. The sequence goes on from NC_030958.1 coordinate 1,051,970, forward strand.
GAGTCCCCCCCCTCCTCCGACGGTGGCAGTTCTCCGTCTCGGCACTCTTTGCTCGGGGTAGGGGGGTTTGTCTGTCTATGTGTGCTCGTATGTGTGTTTGCGTGTGTGTGTGTGTGTGTGTGTGTTCTCTGGAAGTGAGTGTGTCCGTAATGTACAGATATTAGTGGATTCATTTATGTGTGCGTGTGGCGAGGGGTGTCTCTTGGCTCTGCTTTTTTTCTCTCTTTTTTTCCCCGTCCCCTTCCGGATTGGAAGCCCCTGCCGAGATCAACAGGAGATTGAGAGGCGGTGCAGCGCAAGTCCAAGAGGAGCTCGCCGTGTTAGGGTGATGAGAGAGAGAAGAGAAGAGGGTCCCTGGCAGGTAACGTGAGCCAAAATGGCGATCTGGGACCTGCGCCGCTTGATTGCATGCCTAGGACTCTAGGAGTTTCTGCACATCGCCAATCCGAATATCAGCGTTCCTTTTGGATTTTTTGAATCTCGGGGGCCGTCCATTCGCGCACGGGATCAGTCTGATTCTCAGTCTCTCACCCTCATGTCAATGGAGAGAAATTGAAAGGTCGCATTGCATTTCATCGGTTGCAACTGCATGTTACGAGCGTCGCGCCGCCATGAGAGTCTGCGCCATGGTGTAATCTGTCAAATTCCTTCGTCTCTCGGGCAGACAGAGGTCGAGAGCTCTTCAGAGAGCTCTTCGAAAGCGCGTAATAGCAGTGCCACAGCGATTCGCGGCCTCCACTGAGCGGCCCACGGCAAAGAACATGGGGTGTCCCTGTAAGGGCCCAGGGGACGCAAGTCAGCAAGCCGTCCCTGGGAGGAATTGAAATTGATGACAGGGACAACGGCCAAGGTAAGATGGCGACTGGCGACTGGCGACGGCGCGTCTCTGAGGATGGAACAGTCGCAACAGGGGCGCGGTGCTGGCGGTGGCTGATGGGGCACTGACATGGCGCTGACGGGTTCATGGCCTGCTTTGGTTCTTCCTCATGTGCGCATCGGAGAGTGACGGGGTTGTTTGGCCAGCTCGCTTTCCATGATATCTCACGCCTCCCTGGAGCTCCAAAAGGGCATCCGTATCCGTAGACATAGGGCATATTGAATCCTGGCCCAAGACCCGAGCAAAGGCACCGCCCGCGCGCAAGGCATGAGCGGCTGAGAAACGTGGCAGAGCTTGCCGGTCTTTAGACTGAGAAAGGGAAAGCAGTGGGCCTGATATTGGCGAGCTGCAGGTGAATTGTGATGGACCATGAATGCAAGCAAATGCCGCCGCCACGTCAGGTGGGCACGTGAGACCGGGACCTCAGAAATTGACAAGACAGCCGGCGATCTTGACGAGTGAAAAGAAATGGACAAGGGGCTTGGCGTCGGGCGTGACAGTGATACGGTATCGGATACCGTGATACGAATAGAGGCGACGGAGGTGGTTTGGAGCAGCAGGTAAGACAAGCGGGATAGGATACCGACTCGTTTGGCCGTGCTGTCGATGGCTTGCGAAGTCGATGAGGACACTCGCTTGTTGAGGGTTGTCAGACTTCAAAGCCCAAGCCCAAGCCCAAGCCCGAGCCCGAGCACGAACAGATTGGCGAGTCTAGAGACAGTTGGTGGGGCGGACGATGTGTGGATGTGCATCTTGATGGCACGAGGTGGGTAGTGCAGCGGACAGTAGAGACATGTCTTGCTCGAAAACATGGCAGAGACGGTTTGGCGATGGTGTCATTGGATGTTGGCGAAGGGAGAGCGGGCGACGCAAGGGAATCTGAGACGCAAGACTCGAGTCGATAGGTCGAGGTAGCTAGGGGGCGCGGTACCTGGTTCCTTACCTACATGAGTAGGTACTCACAGCAAATAAGGTACCTAGCGAGGAGCAACTTGTAACAGTGCCGCCGCCCTTTCTGTGGCGTCCCCCTGAGACACTTTACACACTTTGTTTGTATTTAGTTACCTAGGTACCTAAGTAGGTCGGCACCCAAGGTAGGCAGGTACGAATAGTGTGTAGGTAGGTAGTTGGGCAGGAGCTACTTTGGTAGCTCCTTCCGCATAGGCAGCCACCTCACATGGGAAACGAGGAAAGAGCGCCTCCGGCCGTAGTGGGGCCTTAACTTTTTCCCTCCGTGATCCAGGCCCCTCCAGTCCCGCCGCCGCGGCCCACCCGCTCCGTCCGTCCCCCTATCGATTAGATCGATAATGGAATTTTTTCATCGTCTTGAGCCGTGACTTTCAAGCCTTAGCCTCATTTCATCACACATCACGCATCACACATCACGCAGCACGTATCGCACCTCACTCCTCACGCCTCACGCTCACTCCAGGGTCTCCTTTCTTTCTTGCTTGATTCTGAGTCTGCTGTCTTGAAGCCACAAGCACACCGGCGGTTCATTGACGAACCCAAGAAGAAGCAACCGTCGCATAGTCCTGTCACGAGCCATTGGCCTTCAGCACACGTACATACACGCGCAAAGCACATCCCGTCCTTCGTGCTATCATAGAGAGATCGGAGTACAGCACCAAGCCACCCAAAACGTGGCCTCGAAGACTCAAAGGGTTTCGACTAGACTAATCACCGTCACCGTTATCTTGGAAACTCGTGGCTTTGATTCACCCTCCCTCCCTTCCCCTCCCCCTGGACACCCACATCTCCAGCGGCCTAGCCAACCTCGTGGCCTTCGCCATCGGAATCTATTCTCGAACACCGTCGCGAAGCCAATCGCCTGATCCACCTCCTGCCTTCATCCCTTGCTTGCCTTCTTCTCCCGCCAGAGCAAGTTAGGGTTAGAGCCGCTCTCGGACAGTCAACCGTCTTCGCGCCACCAGCGTCCTCAGTTGGGCACGCAGCTACCCTCCCTTGAGCCCATTCTTCCCGAGCCCGTCTCATCGTCACTTGCAGCTCATCTCCCGCCATGTTGTCCGAAGAGTTTTACTCGTCCATCTGCGGCCCGCCTATTGCGGCAAACACGGCCGTTTCCAAGGATGTCGGCATCTATGCCCACACGCTCAGCCCCAGCTACGCCGTCAAGTCGACGCTCAAAAAAAGTGCAGCTCCGCCCAATTGTCTGGCCGTCGGCGACTCGCACGTCTTCGCCGCCCAGCACGAGAAGTCCCAAGTCCATGTCTACTCGAGATCGCGCGGCATCCAGGAAACGACTGTCACCTTCCCCGAGCGCATCCGCAGCTTGGCGTTGATAGGCGATGTCTTGGCGTTAGGGACTTCCGAAGGCAGGCTGATGTTGTGGGAGGTAAACGTTTTCTTTCCTCTCTGGGGCGGGGACCAAAACGCAAAGTCTTGTGGCTAACGAAACGATAGACGTGCACCGGCCGCCAGCTGACCACGCCGCCCTGCCATGTCCAGGCCGTTTCGTGTTTGGCCGTCACACCCCATCACATCCTCACCGGCTCCCAAGACTCCAACATTCATGTGTGGACGCTGTCTCGTCTCCTGGAGCTAAACGCCTCCATTGACAGTGAGCCCGACCGCACCCTCTCCAACCATAGGGCTGCCATCACCTCGCTCGCCATCAGCCAGAGTGTCAACCCGGAAACCAACCTCTGCGTCTCGTCGAGCAAAGACAAGACTTGCATCATCTGGAACTATCAAACGGGTGAGGTTCTGCGCACTCTACTGTTCCCCGCGGCTCCGCTCTGCGTTTCCATGGATCCCTGCTCTCGTGCCGTTTTCGTTTCATCCGAGGACAGGTCCCTTTACCTCGTAGAGTTGCTCGGCGAGAAGCCGCTCATTGGCCCCAACAGCGCTGAATCATCTTCGACTGTTGTGCAAGTCACCTCACCAATTGGCATCGCCGACGAAGACGCTGGCCCGGCCTCGTGCTTGGCACTGAACTATGATGGCACCACAGTTTTGTCCGGCCACACCAGAGGCAAGATCTTACAATGGCAATTGACGGAGAACAGCCACCCTACAGAGTTGACTGATCTCAATGCCTCTGTAACAAACTTGGTGTTTCCGCCGCTGCTGCAAGCACCCCGATCCACAAAACCTGCTGCAGTCATTAAGCCCGCTCAGGCCGAGCGGCAGTACACTTTTACGTCTCAGCTGAACACGAGCCTCGAACAAGAGACGAGGTTTGCCAGGATGCTCAATGGCTTTGGCGTGCCCAGCGATATGCTGGAGTCGGCCGTTCTCTCGTTCCAGGAGGTTCAGGCACAACCTCCTACGGAAGAAGACGATGAGACGCAGCAGCATACCGACGAGCTGTGGGACATAATCAACGAGCAAAGGGCATTACAGAAGCTGGCTATGCAGCCGTATCTGGAAGCCAAATCGGCTCGTACCTGAGGGAGCGTTTCAGCTTTCCTGCACCCGGATTCCGGACGGCGGCTCGAGCCTTCAATTGACCTTATCCAAACAATCTTACTTCCTATTCGCTTCCCGAGCCATTTAAGCACAATCGTCGAATCGCATTTTACTCTGAGCCAAGAAAACAAAAAATCAAAAAAAGAAGACAAAGTGTGAAGCCTGATCATCCATCTCGCATGACCAGTACGAATCGGCCGTGGTCATCAATCGCCTAACACAATGGCAGGCACTTGCAGTTTCCAGAGAAGTCCGTCCCAAATATGAGACGATTGTTTAGAGGTTCCCTCGCGCCTCAAAGCTGAACCTTCGGTTATCGGCTTCTTGGTGTTCTGTGTCTCTGACATGACTTCTCCCCGGGCCCGGTCTGACAGTGACAAGACCTACTCGCACCAAGGTGTCGTTCCCCGTCTCGGGTCTTCGGGAGGTGGGAGAAACTGCACTTGTTAGAGGTGTTCCCTCCTTTGCCACAGGATCCCATGCGCTCAGGCTGCCGTTCACCAAAGTGTTCGTTTTGGGTTGTCAACCACCAGACAAGCAACCCACAGGATCGTATTGAAACCGGTTTCGCATTCGTCGTGTCTGGAGCTGGTCCCTAGCGTCAGTGGAGGGGTTTCGTCATGACTGGACGGCAGCTGGTGTACTTTGAATATCAACAAATAGCCAGCCTCGTCGCTCGGTTCCTCTGGCGTAGGTTCAACTGGACGTGTGAGTTGAGGAAGAAGAAGTTCAACCACGACAACGACAGGAGAAGACACGATGAAGCCAAGCGCCGTTGCCACCCTACTCACCGCCCTTGCGGCAGTGGCCTTTGCAAACCCGGTGACACGGTCGCACAAGCACGTCGTGCACGAGGAGCGGCACCCCGCGAGAAGCGAATGGGCCAAGAACCACCGATTGCACACCATGGCCAGGTTGCCTGTTCGAATCGGTCTTGCCCAGTCGAACCTTCACCGCGCAAACGAGTTCATGAACGACGTGGCGCATCCAGACTCCCCCAACTACGGCAGGCATTGGACTCATGATGAAATCATCAACATGTTTGCCCCGAGGCAAGAGTCCATCGCCCTCGTCATGCAGTGGCTCGAGAGTGAGGGGATCCAGAGAAGCCGCGTTAAGCTCTCCAAAGGGCGCAACTGGGTGCAGTTCAACGGCACCGTCGGCGAGGTCGAACGGCTCTTGAAGACCGAGTATCACGTCTACAAGCATGATCAAGGGCACATGCACATTGCCTGCGATAAGTACCACGTTCCGGAGCACTTGGTTGAGCACATCGACATGATCACCCCGTCGGTCCACTTCGACCAGCGCATCGGTGCGCAAAGGAAAAACACTCAACACGATCTCGAAGAGCATCACGTCGAGGAGTTAAAGAAGCGCCAACTGAAGAAGAGGGCGTTCCTTGCGGAACAAGGGGCTGTTGCTGTTACCGCTACCGGCGGCAAGTCCGCCGCCATCCAAGGTTCTCCCGACAGCGGCTTTGGACCGAAGCAGGGCGCAGTCGTCATGAATGCCCTCATGAATCTGGAGCAGTGTGATGCCATGATCACCCCGGACTGTCTGCGTGCGCTCTACGCCACGCCTCCTGGATCGTTGAAGTCGTCTAATAACACACTCGGCATCGTCGAGTACACACCGCAGGCCTTCCTCCAGGCGGATTTGGACATGTACTTCAACGAGTTCGAACCTCGCCTCAAGGGCGCCACTCCCATTGTCAGTCTGGTAGGCAACGCCGTGGTGCAAACCCAGAACCAGAGTTTCCGTTTCAACGGCGAGTCCGCGCTCGACCTACAATTCGCCATGGCCTTGATCTTCCCCCAGCAGACAACGCTCTATCAAGTCGGCGACCTAAACCAAGGGGCCAGCTTCAACAACTTCCTCGATGCCATCGACGGCAGCTACTGCACCTTCCAGGGTGGCGGCTCCAAGGACCCCAACATTGACGGGCAATACGGCACCAAGGTCTGCGGGTCGGCGCCACTGGTCAACGTAATCTCCACGAGCTACGGCTTCAACGAGGCGGATCTCGGCCGCAAGTACGTCGAACGCCAGTGCGCCGAGTACATGAAGCTCGGCCTCCAGGGCGTCACGGTCCTGTACTCGTCTGGTGACTCGGGCGTCGCCGGCAACGGCCAGCAGTGTATAGACACTCAGACCGGCGCCTACAACGAGGGCAAGACGGGCATCTTCAACCCATCGTTCCCTGGAGGCTGCCCGTGGGTCACGTCCGTCGGCGCCACGCAGGTCTTGGAGGGCTCGACCGTCCACACTCCCGAGAGCGCGTGCCAGAAGGCAATCTTCTCGGGCGGGGGCTTCTCCAACATCTTCGCGGTTCCCGACTACCAGAAGAAGATGATGGATGAGTACTACGCCACGAACGCGCCGCCCTACGGCGCGGACCGCTACAACAATTCCAGGACCGTACGCGGGTTCCCTGACATTTCGGCCAACGGCGCCAACTACGTGACGGCCGTCAACGGAAAGTTTTCCTTGTCCTTTGGCACTTCTGGTAAGTCTGTCCAAGCCGAAGCCGCTCCTGCTCCTGCTCTCCCCTCCGCATAGGCAGTATATTGACACCCGCTACAGCTTCCGCGCCCGTCGTCGGCTCCATCATCAACTTGATCAACGAGAAGCGCATCGAGGCGGGCAAGAAGCCAGTCGGCTTCGTCAACCCGACGCTCTACGCGCACCCGGAGATCCTCAACGACGTGACCAACGGCGACAACCCAGGCTGCGGTACCAAGGGCTTCTCCGCGGTGCAAGGGTGGGATCCCGTTACGGGCATGGGGTGCGTAACCCTTTCTTTCTCTCTTTCTTTCCTTTCGCACTTGACGGACCGCATGACCAAGTGACTAACACTCGTCGCCAGCACACCTAATTATCCCGAGATGGAGAAGCTGTTCATGAGCTTGCCTTGATTTGCCGATAATTATGGTGAGACTGCGTGTGAGGCACAAGGACAGGCACTATACATATTTGTTCAAAGTACACATACTGTTACGACGCGGTTGCAGCACTCAACTGGACTGCGCAGGCCGGCCAGCTGGCAAAGTCAGATACCTGGGGTGGGATGAGGGCTAGCAGTTGTAGATAATTAAAGCATTAATAGAAGTACCTACATCACGGGATTGGCATTGAAAGTATTAGAAACCATTGTGCCATGAGAGGTTACGCAGAGGCTAGCTCCTTGTCCAACCATTACACAACACTAAAAATGTAAGAGACCTCGATGCGAGGCACCAGGGAAGACTCCCCGTGGATCATGGCATCTTCGCATTGAACGCCCGGATCCAGACTCTAATTGACGCTGCCTCCGATATATCCGAAATCCATTAATGTCCACTGAAGTCCCCCTCGTAATTCGGGCGACGTGAGTGGTTCACCCGGCATGCCTAGGTTGAAAGGCTCCCTAAATGTCCGAAAGGTGACAAAAATTGGAGGTACAGGATCGGCTCCGGCACCCGGATTAGCAAAAATGCCGTGCGCCGAGTCGCTGTTTCCCGCTGCGCTAAACGCCGAGGGGCGTTTGCATCATAGGTAGGTAGGTACCTAGTTAGGTGCCGCCTCTTCTCTGCACCCTCCGAAATTATTCCTATCCGGCCAGCAGCAACTCGACTCCCTCGACCAGCGAAATTTACCGCCACCACGCGAACAACCTTCAGCGAGATTAAAGCGCATACGATGGCGACGGCGATACAGGCTCTCAAGGGCGATGCGCCGCAGCAGGTGCGGTCTCTGGTACGTCTGGCGAAAATTCCGCGGCGCCTTCTTTCCCCGGTGAACGATGCATGATGCACGATGTCATTTTTGTCGCCTCCCCACACTCTCGTCACCCGCTCCAGCAATGAGTCCTTGGTGAGAAGAGGGGCGCGGTGTGAAGAGTATGAGAAGGGAAGGAGATGGTCATCAGATCGCTAACGAGGACACCCTCCCCGGGCGTGCGCAGTACCGCCAGCTCCTGAAGACGGGCGACCAGTTCGCGGCCTACAACTTCCGCGAGTACGCTAAGCGCCGGACGAGGGACGCCTTCCGCGAGAACAAGGACGTCGAGGACCCGCGGCGGGTGCAGGAGCTGATCCAGAAGGGGTTGAACGACCTCCAGAGCCTGAAGGTTGGTTAATATTTTTGCTCCGCAGCTCTCGTCCCGTACATCATCCTTATCGGGCCCGTTGGGGCAGCCCTACGGTGTTTGTCTGGCAAGACGCTGGGGGAGCAAACGTTGAAGGGTCGGGGCTAACGTTCGTGCGCAGAGGCAAACGGTCGTCAGCCAGTTCTTCCAATTCGACCGACTAGTGGTCGAGGGCGGTGCCGCGGTAGGTCTATCCCGACAATCTAGAGGAGTGTGATAATGGTGCTGACGGGCGAGTAGGGCAAGCAGAAGGGCGACAAGGGTGACGTCGTCAGGCAAAAGGACCAAGGGTACGTCTTTCCGCGTCTTTCTCGGCGTCCGGCCGCTTCGTGTCACAGTGCTGACAAACTACACAGCTGGGACTAAGTGCAAATGAAAAACAAAATCCGTCAGAAATGCCGTCTTAATATCACGCCGAGTCGAGTCAAACCGATAATCGGACGTATGTGTACTATATATCATGTGAGAGGAGGGTCAAAAGTGTACATCACCAGCATGCTGTGCGGAACCACGAAGAAGGGGGGGCGGGCGAAACGCCGAATTACTGACGATATCAAAACGGGAGGGGGCGGAGGGGATTCCCGAATGCAAAAAGCCTCCACTCCGGAATTGTCCTTTATTTTATTTCTCGATCAGGGCTTCTTGGAGCATATAGACATGGCAATGGAGTTTCTACGAGTGCTGGGCCTTGATTATTAGCTTGAGACTCCCGAGTGTTGTGGTTCCGTGATGATGGTGCTTGTATGTAGACACTCGAGATGGGTACATGTGGTTCAAAACACATGGGATACCTTTGGACAGGATAATATACAAAATCCACGCCAGGCGATAATGGACGCGCACAACGAAAGATCCATGAGTCCGCCAAACTCGTATTATCCTCGCGGCGGTTGGCCAGGACAACAGGGCCCTAAGGAGACACTACCGTATCCATCCATGGCAGCCACATTGATTGTAGACCAAGCGCTCACCAAACTTGACCGACATCGAGTCACGTGTCGTGTCCCGTGACACTAACGCCGCTGTGGTGTGTCGAGTCGCGACAAGGCTGGGTCTCCAGGTGGAGCCAATCCCGGGGCATTCTGGCTGTAGCTCAGCTGGTCCATCGACGAAACACACTCTAAAGCGCCGCGCGTGTCGCATTGCCTACATTCAATTGACAACGCGAATCGTCTGTCTTCTTTCTCCTCTTAATCGCGACTTCCTCGAGCCGGCACAGATACCCCTCAGCTCTTGTGACCAAGAAAGCCAAGCGCGACATTGTCAAGTTCACTCAACCCTTGTCGCGTGGCTCGACTTGCTTGGGCCTTTGGCTACTGTTGGATACCATTGGTGATTATATACAGCTCTTTTAGTGTTAAAAATGGCGCCGGGTGTAAGTTTCCTCTCGAGCAGAATTGCGCGCCTGAGCTACGGACCATAAACCATGGTTCGCGACGCAGGGCAGCAGGGTCTAACGCGTGGATGACCTATAGACTCGACGCGCGAACCGCAGCGGGTACACCGAACACGATGACTTTGAGGGCCTTCCCGTGCGCCAATGGCGTCACGAGTGGGTGAATATCGAGCCGCCCGCGCCCGCCGAGACGACGCAAAAGAACGACATCTGGGACGTCGAGCTCCCATGGGGCATGCCCAAAGACGCAGGCCTTCTGCCCCAACACAGCCAGGACTTGCTGCGTGCGGCGAGATCAGGGGTTCTTTATAAGAGACCCGCGCCCACGGAGGATGAAGAGGCCGACGCCGACGCCGTGGCAGAGAAGCCGGACAAGAAGGAGGACGATGCCGACCCCAAGGGTTTTCAGGTCAAGCTGTGGAAGCAGATCAACCGCAACTCGGAGGGCTCCCCCGTCTCGCACCTCGCAAAGCGCCGGAAGGGCACGGTCACAATATCATCCAAGACGGTCAGTAGCTTTACGCCCGGCGCGACGGTGACCAAGGCAACCGTACGGAGGGTGGACGCCGCTGGCAACCCGTACACGCAGGAGATCACGCTGCAGGAGGGTCAGGCGGTTGAGGGCGAAATCATCTCGACGACCATCGTACCGGCCGCGGCTGTCGACCCCGCGCAAGCACCGCCCCAGCGCGTGCGACGGCCGCCGCCCCCCAAGAAGAAGAATAAGCCCGGTCCGGGCCGCGGGCGCAAGAAGAAGGTCCTGCCTTTGCCTGCGCCGGCACCGGGCGCACCGGGCGCACCGGGCGCGGTGCCCCCAGCAGAAGGCGTTCCCGTGGCACCCAAGGTTGAAGGGGCCGAAGGAACAGACACAGTAAGTTAACAATGAGGATCGACGGCTGAACTCCGTGTCTCGTAACTAACCCGAGTCACAGCCTGTCAAGCAAGAGCGTGAGGACTCCAACAACCCCGACAGCGAGATGGCCGACAACGACGACGATGAGGGTGATGACGACGGCGACGAGGGCGACGACGATGGGGACGAGGAACAGCGTGATGGCGAGAACACTGACAGCCAAGACCAGGAGATGGCTGACGCATCTCCTTCCGTGCCCACGCCGGCACTCGACGCCTCGACCGAACTGACCGACCCCGAATCCCCCGTGCCGAAGCGGGCCGCGCCACCTGTAAACCCTGTTAATCTCGTTCCTCCTCCGGCCATGCATCTGGCAAACTCGTCGCCCAAAGGCAGCCCTCTCAAAAACGTCGTTCTGCCGTCCCCGACAGAGCCATCCCCGCAATTCTCCCTTGTTGCGGAAGCCTTGGCTCCCAAGGTTGAGTCGAAGGATGAGTCGAAGGCTGAGCCGCGGAGTGGGCCGCAGAGTGAGCCGCAGGATGAGCCGCAGGGAGAGCCTCAGGGCGAGCCTCAGTCGATAGATGTGCCCATGACAGATGGACCAGAATCTCCTTCGCAAGCACCCACCGAACCGTTCAACGCGAATGTTGACCAGCTCTCCACTATCGACACCACGACGGAAGCTGCCCAAGATGCGTCGGCGTCTCTCCCTCCCGCCGAAAAGGTCGGGGACATCGTTTCGCCTATGGCGGAGACCAGGTCCACCTTCTCGCTGGCAACAACGGCCGAGACGGAGGTTTCGGGTACCAGACTAGAAAGTGGAGACCAGACGATGGCTTCGAATGAGGCGCCACCGGATGCTATGGTGCTGGATATCCCTGATGCACCTGAAGCATCTCAGGCCCCTGACGTTCCTGAGGTTCCGGAAGTCCTCTCGACCTCAGAAGCAGCGCCTGCCGAGGAACTATTGGCTCCTGTCGTTGAAGATGTCACGGAAAAGAAGGAAACGAGCCCTCCGCTCCCGACAACGAGCATTGAAGAGCCTCCGGCGCCCGAGGCGGAATCCGGCGCTCCGGTAGTCGAGGAGATGCCGCTCGCGCCACCTGTGACGGAGCAGCCTGCAGAGGTAGTCCAGTCCCCTGCGAAGTCTCCGGCCAAGTCGCCTGTAGCCATCTTGGAACCGCCGGCTCCTGTTGAGCCCCCTGTGGTGGAGCCTGCCGATTTTGCGCCCGAGATTCCAGTGGATGTGCCTGTCGAGGCACAAGTTGATGTGCCCATGGAGTCGCCGGCGGCACCCATCGATGCACCTGTCGAGGCATCCGTCGAGGCACCCGTTGAAGCACCCATCGAGACACCCATTGAAGCACCCATCGAGACACCCATCGAAGCACCTGTCGAGGCGCCGATTGACGTTACTGTCGAAACTTCGGCCGAACCCATCGTTGCCGAGTCTGAAGCAAACCGGCCGCCGCCTGTCGAAGTCCCTGTGGTGCCCGAGGACGACGGCCCGGACCTGCTCGCCGGCTTGGAGACGGAGCTGGATCGCCAAGCCGAGATAAGCAAGTCCCCGCTTCCCGAGCCTCCCGCCGCTCCGCATCCGGAACCAGCAGAACTGCCTGAGATCGCGAATCCTGTGCCGTTGCCGGAAGTCCCGCCGATCGAGTCGGAGGAGCCGAAGCAGGAGAAAATCGATGAGCGGAACGAGGAGCAAAACGGGGAGCAGAAGGCGACACCTGAACCCGCTACGGCTGCCGAGCATCCCGAACCGGTTTCTGCCTCCGCGGCTCTCGAGGCAGTAGACCCGACGCCGCCGCCGGCTGCCGAGGCTCCCCCAAACACGGAAACGGCGCCCAAGGACGAGGAGGAGGAAAGGAGCGCGGGAACAGCGACCGATGCACCCGCGCCCGCGGCTGACGCCTAGTTGACGGGGTTTCGTGGCGCGTTTTACCGAGGAGCCTACTCGTTTGATGGTGTTGGGTTTTGTTTGGGTGTTTGAAAGCGTATGGTGACAGGGGAGGTGGGGGGTTCCTAGGAGGAAAAAGTGTGTTTACGTGTATGGAGTACTGTTAAGAGTATGTGATACTGCGCAAGAGGAATGTCCGCCGTTGAAGGTGATCGGCTGTATTCCATTCAAATATCGATGTCATGATTGAGAGATTCGACCTTCTACCTCGCCCATCCGTGTTCACTCATTCCACAATGCAGGACTCGGTTGTCGATGGCATGGCACTCGTTTATTATTATGCTATTTTCTTTTACATGGCTGATGTACGGGTATGCACACGTTTCTATGGACAGGTTTCTATGTACTATGGACACACACATGTTACAATGGATCTCACCACTCCAGGACGATGCTGTCCCAGATGAAACCCCTCCAGGTCGTGTTCCGCGTCAGCTGGAACGTGACCTCGTTCTCGCCCTGCTTCAGCAGCGCGCCGGGGACGGGGAACTGGAAGAGGCGCCACTCGCCGGCGGCTGTGGCGCTGCGGTAGACGGACGGGTCGTTGAGTAGGCCCGAGGTGGAGTCGGCGCCGACGGCGCCGCTCGTGAGGTTGCCGACCTGCCGCCCGTTGGCGAGGACGACGCTACTCGTGCCGGTCGAGTAGCCGGCCAGCGAGACGATCAGGTTCGCCGTCTCGGGCGCCGGGGAGGGGAGCTCGCCGATGCGGAAGCTGATGGTGTAGTTACCCCTGTGGGTCTGGCCGTAGCACCAGTCACTCGGCTTGGAGCAGCCCGCGCGGAAGACGATGTTGGCCGGGCACGAGGCGATGATGGCGTGGCCGAAGTAGGGGTCGCCGCCGTGGGCGAAGCCGAGCGAGGTACGGTCGAACTCGCCGACCTGGAAGAGGCGCTTGCGGTCAGAGACAGCCCAGGCGAGGGTGCCCAGGTCCGTGGTCTGGGCGTCGGCGACGTCGACGTCGTTGAAGAGCAGCTGCGTCGTCACGTCGGCGAGGGCGCCGCCGTTGGACCAGGCCTGCAGGGCGTAGCCGTTGGCGGCGGTGCGGATGTGCGGGATCTCGAAGGCGCCCTGGTCGTCGGCGTAGGCGGTGTAGTAGTAGTCGGAGCCCATGTCGAGGGCTGTCTTGGTGGGACGGTTGTCGCCGAGGAAGACGGCGGCGCCGGCGGCGGGGCGGCCGTCGGACAGGAGGAGCTTGCCCTTGACGGTGCCGCGAGAGTGGTAGGCAGCGTCATCGAGCCAGGGGTAGGGCCAGGCGGCGAATTCGGAGGCGGCGCGGGACTCGGCGTCGGATTTGGAGCCGTCGTTCTGGGGAGGGGAGGACATGTCAGCGCGACTCTCCTTCCCGGGCAGGACGGATAGAGTTGAATTATGCTTACCAGGTACCAGAGCCAGGGACCCCACATCTTGCCGTCGGGGAAGACATCGACGGCAGAGACCTGGAAGTGGGTGCCGTGGATCATGTTGAGCTGCACGGCGTCGCCGGTAGCACTCTCACGGTGAACCTGTGTACGTGTCTGTTAGTTTTAGGGACCCCGGGTGGGACGAAGAAGATAGGCCAAAGGTTACCATGAGCTCCTGCTTCAGGTGGTTGCCATTGTAGTAGTCCTTGCCGGCGTTGATGTACCAGCTGCCGACCTCGTCGCCGTAGACGCCGTAGTACTTCTGGGTGCGGATGAAGTCGGAAAAGTCGTACTTCGTGATGTAGCCGGAGCCGTCGGGCGTGCGCCAGGTCTCGTCCTGGACCTTGTTCTCGGGCAGGTAGTCGCTGAGCGGCGGCAGCGGCTTGTCGTGGAGGTCCGTCTTGCCGTTGGGGAACGTCGTGTTGTCGAGGCGCCAGAGGGTACGGAACTCGCCCAGCGTGGGCAGGTTGTGGTTGACGAAGTACTGGTAGGCGCCAGCGAGCCCCTGGAAGATGACCCAGTGGAAGTCGCCGTCGATAGAGGTAAACTTTACGTCGATGAAGGGTTTGCCCTCGTGAGTGCCCTTTTTGGCGATGCTGGCCGAGGTCCAGGCGATGTCGTTGGCGGCGCCGTCTATGTTACCGTCAGCTGGGTAAGGGTCTTGGGGGTGTAACATGGTCACAATGGGGGCAGTCCGTCCGTACTGTAGCTGACATAGTGGCCAACGGCGTTCCCGACAAGGTCGCGGTTCTTGTAGTTGAGCTTCACGCCGTATTTGAGGCCTTGGGTCATGTTCCAGACATCGTTGCCGATGATCCACGTCTGGTTGTCAATCTGGGTGAGGAAAGGCTCTGCCTGGGTTGGTGCGGCGAGTGCGTTGGAGACGAGACCCCCGAGGGCGGCGACGAAGAGACTGGTCCTCATCTTGGGCTTCAACGTCACGGGTAAAAGATACACGGAAGACCACACTGAGTTCACGATGCTACCTCACCCCAAGAAACGGGCGTGACGGACAGCTGAATATATACCACTAGCGGCTGAAGCCCCCCCTGCTTGAGCCAACCCGAACGAGCATCAAGCCGCGCAACCGGCAGGCCGGCACCGCTCTTCTCCTCATTTTACCCCTCGTCGTTCGTCTTGTTCCTGGGGAGTGTGGAGAAGTGCATAGCCAAATTGCTACTAGCTTCAGCTCCCACTCACGAGTGACGATGCAAAAGAAGGCGGTGTTGGTGGTTGGGAAGGAGGGGCAACGGTCAGGTGGTGTCGACGGCGAAGCATACCGCAAGCAAGGCACTACCCTGTTCTCCGCAACATATGCATTGGGCGGCGGCGGCGCGCGGTGATAAGTGGGAAATTCTCTAGAGGGCTCGTTTGCTCGGGGGATCGGGATATTGAGAGATTGGCAGAGGTGACAGAGCGCATCTAGGTTTTTCAAGATCGCCAAGCAATCCCCGAGGTCTGGGGGAAGCTGGGCAGCCGGAGGGCGTGTGGAGTGCACTTGGGGGCTATGGACTACCCCGACTTCGGGTTACCAAGTGCCGAGTTGCTGGAGAAGTGGCGTCTGTCGCCGGCCGACCTACCCAATATGCTCGTGTTCTGCATATCAGCAGCTGTCATTACTCGTCAGCTGTGATTTGAAGAGGCTGCCGGACAGCCGGCTATGTTGGAAACAGGGAGAGAGGAATGTCCGGAGAATATGTGCCTGCATTGCGGCACGAAGTTGACTGAACTTATTGCACTGCAGCGGGACAAGAGTTGCCAAGATGCAAGGTGAGCCCAAGAAAGCCCGAGGCGTATTAGGCCTTGAGTTTGGACAAACGCGGGTCTCCATAGCAGGGTGGGAAAGTGAGAACCCGTACGACGTATGTCTTTGTGGATAATTATAGAAACCATAACAAATCCCCCGGACGATTGAGAATGGGGAAGAAGAACGACAAGGCCACAGAGTTGAAAGAAAACCGGCCGGTGGCGTGTTGCTGTTGCTGTTGTTGATGAATTCATCAGAGGAGGAGGGGAGCGGAGTAGTGGGTCACAACTGACACCAGCCACGGCAATAGCCACGGCACGAATCAACGTCTCGACTGGGCAGGTGCCTTGCCCTTCCTGCCTACCTATCTACCCACGTCCCTAGGTAGGTAGGTGGTGTACTCTGTAGATAGGGTTTAACTCGGGGAAGGAGAAATGAGCTGGACTCCCCCATAGGCTTCATTGTCAATTTCTTGGTGGACGTTAGAGTCCCGTCTGCCCTCCTCCTACTACTCCTCCTCCTCAGATTGCCTGACAAACTCACACAGCCACCCCGACCGAGGTGCATGGCTCGAATGTCCATGTGGCGTAGCGGTTGAACCCCACGGCCGTCAAAAAGCGGCTCTACAGTACGGTCATGGCCATCACATCTTAAGTACACATCTCTCAGGCTTGAGCGGCGCACAGAGACCCATCACATCAACGGATTCCTCAGCTCCAGCGGCCATGACCGAGAGGGCGCCAAGCCGGGGACGACTGGATACCTACTGGACGGCCCGTCTGATGGAGCCGACAAGACTTTCGGCGCCCGGTTGGTCACGGCGGACACACACAGGGTGCCCAGTCGTCCGACAGCCCTGGGCACGGTCGAATCAAAACTTGGGGTCACCGTTGATGATGACCTTTGCGGACGGCGTTGAAGTACGGAGGATGTTCGGCTACAAATAAAAAATAAAAATCGAAGCCTCTTGCGTCACCAAGCCAACTGTGCCCCTTTCCAAGTAGCGTAAGCCATTGGGGGGCGATCTGTCAGCGACGACGAAAGAGAGTTGTGTCTTAGCTCTCGGCAAGATGGTCCCTGCAGGTAAAAGACGGCCAGCGCACCACGCTTCTTGACTCAACCAGGAGGCCATCGCAGCCGATCAGGCCAGGCCCAATCGAATTTCGGAACCTGCCTACGAACGAGTGCCTCAATTGTGATTCGACGATTGTTGGGCTGGGTTTATCAACAAAGTAATGTGAGGACAGACGGATGAGAGCACGTGAGACCGGCAATCACCAAACTTCGCTGCGTTCTCTCTCAATCCCGATCCGTCATGTCGCGCTCATTTGCCAATTGCCCCGCGGGGAGATGCAGTGGTCCTTTCCTAACCGGCGATGTCTCCGCATGACGTTAATCAAGCCTCGCCGAGCCTGACTCGCGAAAAACGCCGCAAGCCGCCTTTCCCCCCCCCCCCTTCTTGACATCTTGCGCCCGCCACACCCTATCCTAGTCCTTGCGCCAGACAAACGGCGACAAGCTATATCCATGGCTGCCTCAACTCCCGCACGACATCGGATGCTGTCTCCGGAAGCAGAAGCCCCAACCGCCATGGTCTCGACCTCTGACGCGCCGTTTGCTCGCAGTGCTGAACATTCCAATCAACCGTATCACACACACACACACACCCCCCTGTTCTAACCCCCCAACCCAACATTCATTGCTTGGTCTGTGCCAGCTTTAGAGGAACTGAGGAAGGGAAGCGCATGGTCCACCTCCTTTTGCGCTCCAGGCTTGGCATCTCCTTTCGATATTGCACGTGGGACGGCGTCCAGTCTTCGTCGAGTTACCAGCCAACGAACTCATGGGTCCTCCCCTCCCCGTCCAAGCTCCTGGTAGCCGGGCTTCGCTTCGCTCTATTGTTCGATAATAGGTATAGAGTACTAAAGATGGGTTCGCCAGAGACGTAACGTATCCTTTCTTCCTGGTGTTGGGGTCCGCTTGACGCCATCAGTTCTGCACCAACTTCGCGTGCCGATCACTAAACGAGCCTCGCCGGTAAACTCAAAACCCACGCTTGAACCCTTCAGGGGGGTACAACAGGAACTAGTGCCTAACAGTTTGGGCTTCCCTTCGTCTTGTCGAAACCTGCACAAGATTACCCGCTCTAGTGCATCTTTCTGGAACATCTGGGAATGTCATTGGCGCCTCGCAGCAGCCTTTCTTCTGCTCTTCTCTTCCCACCACTCACTCATTCCACTACCTGCGTATTCTTTGCTTTGCCGACTGCACCTGTATAATCCTCTTCTCGCCCCCACGTCCACTCACGCGACCCCGGTCTCTGAGACTACTGTTGGTTTGCTTCGATTCTCTTCGCTTTGCATTGCTTCTTCGCCAGCAGACTCCCCGTGCTCCGCGAATCCTTCACGTCGATCTCCAGGTTGCCGTTCCCATTCCCACCGATCGCAGAGTCAATTCCCACCTTGCCGCAGGTTTCAGTCTAGTTTACCTGTGTTTGCTTGCATACGCACCTTGCCCACACCACAACATCGTCTCTCGCCAGTGGACCGTGAGGCTGGACCTAGCCGTCTCGATGCACAATGGAGTACGGTGATGAAGGCGCCAAGCCAAACATGATGGCTTCGGACATGAGCGCCGACATGAATGCCACCGGAAGCACGAGGAGCGATTCCCTCGGCGCCCTCGACCACACCACGCAGCAGAATCAAAACGGCCCAAAGCCGCCCATCAAGCGCAGAGCTCCCATCGCCTGTAAAAGGTTTGGTTCATCTGTCGGCCCACTGGGCGAGTCGTGACTCGGTGAGCTAAACGTCAACCAGGTGTCGCCGCATGAGAAGCAAATGCATGCACGAGAAGGGACAACCGCCATGTAAATCTTGCGCGGAAGCCGGCATCCCGGCCAGTGAATGGTACCGATGAAGTCGATCGATTCCCGCACCCGAGTCTCCAAACTAATTGGTGGCAGCGTCTTCCCTCAGCGCGGCCAACCGGACCTGGATCGCGAGTATCGACACCCTCGCATGAGGGCCGAGAAAACCGCCAAGCGGGACGCCGAGAAGGCAAAGCGAAGCGCGTCCGTCGCGTCCGTCCCGCAGGGGCTGTCCACGCCAGCGCTCCGGAAGCCTGCAGACGAATGGGAATATCTCCCGCCGCTTCCCGACATCATCGACGCTGTCCACATTTTCACGCGCAAGTACTTTCAGCTTGGCTTCATCCCGAAGGAGCTGTTCCCGCAGCAGCTGCAGCGAGACCACCGCTCCGTCAGCGTCTTCCTCCTGCTCGGCATCCTTAGTGTTTCGGCCCGGTTCTCGCCCGCATTGGCCCAGAGATACCAAGGGGAAATGAAGGCCGTCGACTACTTCATGGAGCGGGCCAGTAACCTGGCGCTGAACGAGCTATATCAGGAGCCCACTCTAGAGCGTTGTCAAGCTTTCTATCTGTTGAGTCTTGCTCAGCAAGGGAGCGGCTGGAGGAACCGAAGCTATGTAGGTTTACCTGAGATCGGAGGTCCTCAGGAGTGGTCTTCCGGCTGACCCACGACAGATTAACATTGGCATTGCTACCAGGATGGCCGTGCTGATGCACCTTCACCGGGAAGAGTTCTACAAGATGAAGGACCCTACCAGAGAGATGATTATCAGAGCGGAATCTGCCCGGAGAACTTTGGTGAGTCGAGCAACCCAGCAAAGCAACCCAGGGAAAAGGGCCAATGCTAACAGCTTCCAGTGGATGTTACACAGTGCGTGACCAGCACGACACGTGCAAGGCGTCCCTGCTAACAGCATGATAGGCCAAGACAACCTTCATTGCGGTGCTCTTTCGCCCGTTTCTCTGGCCGCAAATGATATAACGGCATTGCTCCCTAGCAACGAGGAGGATTTCGCCTACGGCCGCGAGCCACTCTCTCGTGCGGCCCTCGAGGATACTCCACCCGCGCGCGAGAACCCTTCCCTCATCCACCAACCGTCCCGGTCTCTGTTTGCGAGCCTGATGCAGGCACACTACTACTGGGGCAAGGTAGCGCGCAGGGCAATGGCAACCATGAAAAGCGCCAAGCCCTGGGATCCAACCAGCGAGTACGCCATCATGGCCAAACAACTTTGGAACTGGGAACAGCAGCTCCCACAAGATCACCGATGGAGCATGGTCCTGCTCAAAGGGCACAAGTCGGTCGGCGAAGACTTGGTAGGTCGGGAGTCCAGAGCCAGAGTGGACTAGGCTGACTGATGGCCGTAGGCTTATCTTGGAGTTACCATGATCACGAAGCTCTGCAACATCGTGTTGAGAAGGGCGTATCTTGATAAGTTCGTCGGTGCTTTCCCTCAGTATCTCGCGCGAGTGCTAACCGAAACAGTATTATCAAGACGGATGAAAAGGATCCCCAGCGCCGAGCCTTCTTCGCCCAGATGTCGGACGACCTTTTTCGCAACGTACGGGAGCTATATGAGCAGGTCGACGCTCAGTTCAGTGTCCGGTCTTCAGAAGAGGGCGTCGGAGCTCAGATGGCATCGTTCTGCGTCTACAGCTGCGGCCTCTTCTCGACCTATTTAGCCAAATACCGGAACAGTGAGCATTCATCTACCAATGCTGTGTGTCGTCCCATCTAACGGTTCTAGTCTGCTCGGACAGGTCCATTGTCGCCCAAGCACCAAACATGCTGCAACGCTGCATGTCTATACTCATTGAGTCCAAGCAGACGTGGCCCTTGGCCTCTCGCTGGCTTGAATCGTTAGAACGGTTCTCGCGTGATCCCAAAGCAGCTGCCTTCAGTCTCGAAGGCAGCATGGCTGATGGCGTATGTTTGTCCGGTTCACATGTGCTCACGCGCATCGGAAATGCTGACTCTTTTTCGACCTTTCAGAACGATCGCACCCTTCGCCCACTGCATCCGTCGCCTTCGAACTTCACAAAGGGGCCACGCGCAGAGGCGCCCAAGTACCAGCTTCCTGGCCCGCCGACAACGCCCTTGGACGAGAAAAAGCCGCCGCCGCCATCACTACGAAACAACAGCACCAGCAGTAGCGCGTCCATTATTCTTCCTCCTCCGAGCCCGTCGCCGAGTTTACAGCAGCAGCAGATGCATCAGCAGAACAACACCGTCCCGTTCCCGCTTCCGCTTCCGCCGCTGGCCACCACCCACCAGCAACAGCAGCAACAGCAACTTCATCAGCCATACCATCAACAGCCACAGCATTCGCAACACCACTATCAACAGTCACCACAACACCAAATCCTCTCTCCTCACCATCACCATCAACAACAACAGGAGCAGCAGCACCGCTCTCAACAACCAATCCTCCATCCTCACATGCAGCAGATCCCCCCCGAGCTGCAACCGCACTTCTCCTCACCCATATATTCCCAGGCTCCCCCGCCATACAGCCCGAACAACGGCATGGGCATGCTTGTTCAGGCCGCCACCTTCGATACGGCGAGCCCGATCCTGGGAGGCCCGCCATCGACAAACCCGTACGACCCGACAGCCGCGGCTGCTGTGGCCGCATTTTACAACTCGCCGGGCTCCGCGTCCATCGTTCTCGGTCCGGGCACCGACGGCTTCGAGTGCGAGCTGCAGAGCTGGTTCGACGGCTCGGCGCCCGTCCAGGCGACGAGCTGGATCGGAAACGGCGCCGCGGGTCTCGGGTGGTTCGGGTCTACGTAATTTTATGATGCAACCATTCATTCGTTTTACTTGCTTGTAACAAGAGCATCCATCCGTCGGTCTATGGCCAGTCGCCAAGACAGACCATGAGAAAGACGCGGTCCGTTTCTCCATGACATGTAAACTTGGCGGACGGCGCGGAAGGACAAGGCCGCGCCTCCTCCACACTCCCCTCGCCGGACAGAGACGGAGATCAGTACCTGAGCTTCTATGGCAGGTCAGGAGAAGGAGGGTGCATTCGAGTTCGGGACCCCCCTGAGGGTTCCTTTGTTTTCCCTGTACATCACCGCCATGCGTGTTTTTTTTTCCCCCTTCTTTGAAGAGATCGAGATACCAAAGTCATTTCTGTTCCTTGATTGTACATTAAAAGGTTTTTGAAGAAAAGCCTCAATCAAGTTTTTAAACTCTTGAGCGGCCTGTGCTGTGTAGGTTAAATAACAAATAAAAATTAAACCCTCTTGGTGTTTTTTTTTCTTCCCTTCTTGCTACGACAATCAAAGCTATAAATAACCCTGACCTCAGCCAGGCTTCTGGGGTGTTCTGTGCCAGGGAAAAGGGGCATTACCTACATCCATCTCTTCATTTCCTAACAAGTATCTGTAAACTGCTCTAGATGAGATTGCAACAAAGAGGCAACCCCCCCCCCCCCCTAAAACAGTTATTTATTCGCTTTCTTTGTCAAGACAAATGTAGCTGGCAGTCCTTGGGACAAGAGGCTTGTACAGCAACACAGCTAGATTAATCTTAACATCTACATCAACCAAATTTTTGGTCAATTATTTCAGACTCCAGAAAAAAATGCTGGTTTAGCATCACTCGCTGGTCAATAGGACTGGCATCACACCCACTCTCATCTCTACTCACAGCGCAACGGTCACTAAAGGTCACAAGGTCCACAGCATGAAGGGGGCAAAATTCATTGTACGCTCTCTCTCATGTGACTATCGAGCAAGTGCAGTGCTAGACAGAAACCACTTGGTCCCATCAAAGCACCCTGCTATGCGCCGCCTTTGTCTTCCTCTGCTGGTTTCCTTCTTTCTCCATGTCAACTGCATCCACCAACACTCTTCGAATCAGCAGCCCATTCCGCAAAGGCGCTTCCTCTTCTCCAGCCCCATCCACAAAGCGCGAAAGCATCAATTCCGATGAAAAGACACCCCGACGAAATCGCATTCAAGTATGGCCTAGAGAAACACCTCTCTCTCAATGTAGAGAGAGTTCAACTCCTCCTTTCCTGATGGACCCCAATCACTTGACTGGGTTCGCTTCTCCCAAGAAAGGATGCGGCCGACTCCGAAGTTGGTGTTGACATTGTTCGTTTCCCCGTCTCTCATTGTTCTCATTTCCCCGTCGGAAAGATAAAAATGGCAAACTCCCGGTTCCTTCTGGGGGAAACTCCTTCTACATGATTTTTGGGTCGCCACCGCGCTTTCTATGCGAGGCGTACATGCCAATGAGAAATCCCGCCTCCTCTCTCTAGCCAGCCGTCCATTGCGCGAAAAAAAAACAGTCCAGAAGATACAGCCAAAGGGGGTAGGGGTTGTTGTTGATGTGTTGGTTGGGGGGGTGGGGGGGATAAGTTAAATCAGGTGCAGTGTCATGATGTGGTGTGATGTGCTTGCAAGGGGTATTCGGTGAAATTAATCCTGGGAGTGAGGGGTGAGGTGGTGCGTTGGTGTCTATATACACGCGAGAGGGCTCCGTGTCATTTTCGATACTGTGTTGTGGCAAGAGTTGGGTGTTTGGCTGTTCTCTCTCCTCGTTTTGACGCAGAGCCGGGCTTGAACAGGTTGAAGCCGGCTGCTCCAGGATATGTGCTGGGCTTGGGGAAATGGGTGTGGGTGTAGATAATCAAACAAGTCGAAAAGCAGCGTCGATTGGTCGAGACACTCAAGTCTGCGACATGACGTTGGCAGAGCCGCCAAGCTGACGCTTGACCTGCTCACGCGCCCAGCGGGCCGTCTCGATCGTCCTGGGCTGGAACTCGCGGTTGGTCTTCGTCTCCTTGATGAGAGCGGTGAGCCACTCCTGGCGAAAGACGTCAACGAGCTCGCCATTGGGGTAGGCATCGGCGAGGTCACCGATGACACCCATCGATGCTCTCATGAGAGCCTCGCTACGGTTCATGTCGCTGGCAATCATGTTCAACAGCTGGAAAATCGAAGGAACGTACTGCTGGAGAGCAGGGGCTGTGGTTATGTTAGTAGAGATCACCGGCGTTGTGCTGTTCATACACATACTCTTGTTGCCGGACTTCATAGCACCAATAATGCCACCCCAGGCGTCCATGATTCCCTCGCGAAGAGAGATGACGTAGTCGTACATCTCGTACGGGCCCTCGGGACCGGCGTTCACGGTCGCGGCCTGCTGCAAAACTTGAGCAATGACGGACAGGTACGTCTCGAAGTGGCCGCCAATGGCGCCAGCAATGTCGCCGAAGCACTGCAGGATGGCCGGCTTGAACTGGTTGCTCAGGGCGGTGCTCTGCGAATATTGTTAGCAAAAGAGTTGACACGCACGAGACTGCAAGCAACAAGGACGTGGGTGCAGACGTAAACATGAGGTGTGGGAGGAAGGGACATTTCAACTAACCTTGAGGTTGTGCAGCAGGTGGTTCATGAAGTTGTCGCAGTACGGCTGGCTGCGCTCGCCAAGGGATCGGGTCAGGTCACTAACGAGACCGATGGCCATGGAGCACAAGCTAGGCTCTTCCTGGTTGGAGAGGGCGTTGTACAAGAAGGGTGTGAATGCCTCCATGTACTTGGAGAAGTCCTCCTCCATGGCGTTGGCAAGGGCGCTGATGGTGGCGAAAACGCCGTCGGGTACGCTGGACTTGCTGCCGACGGTGCTGAGGATCTGGAGAAGAGTCTGCATGATGCGGTCGCCCTGGGGGATGATCTCCTTGTCCAGTCTCTGGATAATGGCCTGAAGCACTGTGCACAGGCTGGTCTGCATCTCCTCCAGCATGATTCTGTCCTCGACACTGACAACCTGACTCTGCATTGGGATGGTGCCCTCGAGACGCTCAATGATAACGCCGGACAAGGAGGCGATGGGCGCCATGCTCTCGCTGGCGGCGTTCTGCACGAAGACATTAAGGACTTCGTAGGCGGCGGTACGGACATAGGAGTCGCAATCGGGGCGGGCCGTCAGGGCGAGCAGGTTGGTGACGCTCTGGTTGAAGTGGGGAGTCAGAGGGTTCTGGGCGTCGCTGAGGTCGCCGGAGAAGCGCTCGGCCAAGTTCATGAGGGCCCAGCAGCACGAAGATGCTATCTTGGCGTTGCTCATCAAGCCGTTGAACAGGGATCGGATAAGAGGGTCCAGGTGCTGGTTGGGATCAATGCTGTCGGACACGCTCTCGGTGATGCGACCAAGGGCATAGGCGGTCGAGTCCTTGACATGCAGGGAGCTGTCGTCCATCATGCCGATCAGGATAGGAAGAGCCTGCTTAACGATGGGGTCGAGGACCTTCTCATCGGGGCCGTCCATGATGGCGCCGAAAGCAGAAACGGCGGCATCACGGTGGTGCCAGTCTTCGGCACGCAGGTTGCCCTCAACAAACTGGAGGACGGGGCTAATGATGGCGGCACCAATAGCCTGGGCGTAGAGAGCGAGACACTGGTAGGCGGCGCGGGCCAAGTTGTACTCGTCATCGGCGGCATCCTCGTCCTGCTTCGTAAGGAGCAGAAGGAGAACGGGAACAACCTCGTTGGCAGCCACACGGGCGAAGTTGTAGAAGGGTCGCATCTGGTCGGCGCTCTCAACCTGGAGCAGGGGAAAAGTCAGCATTCGTTCTCTCAGCGAGAAGGTGGCGGCAAACCATTCTTACCTGAGTGTTGTCGTCCTCGATACCGATCTCCTCCTCGCAGACGGTACTCCAGAACTCAACGGCCAGCTTGGCAACGTCCTCGTCCGAGGACTTCATGCCCAAGATGGTCAGGCCGAACAAGGCCTTCTCCATGTAGAAGCGCATATTGTCGTAGTAGAGACCCATGATGCGGTTGAGGCATCCGAAGGCGCCCTGCTGTATCCGGGAGTCATCGGCCTGTGTGGCCTCGCAGACGACCTGCATGATGTAGTTGCGCTCGCCCTCGTGCTTGAAGTTGTTACCGACGAACTCGAGGGAGTCACCGAGGGCCGTGATGGCGGCCAGGCGAACCTCGAGGCTCGTCTCCTCCTTGCGTGCACCCTGGACGACAGCGGTCAAGATGGCGTTGGAGTGGGTGATGAGGGCGGTTCGCAGGTCGGGATCTTGGCTCTCGCAAATGTAACCAATCGTGGTCAACGAAGCCTGCTTCTGGTGCTCGCCGCCCTCGCTGACGTTCTTGACAAGAGTGCCCATAAGGTCCTGCCACTGGCCTCTCGGCAGCTCGATGGATGCGATAGAGGAGATGACCTGGGCGGCAGCCTGGCCGGCCTGGGCGTTGGATGAAGAGAGGGTCTGGAGTGTCAGGTCCTTGACCCGGGTCTTGGTCTCGTCATCAGTCTGCTGGAGCCATTTTGCCTGAAGCTCCTGGTGGCGGGCAAAGTCACGGGCGGTGAAGGCGTTCTTGAGGGCGAGACCGGCGGCGGCACGGATGGAGCCATCTGCGCTGTCGTTTGCAAGCTCTTGGACGAGGGTTGCGAGGTATAGGGGCTATTGAGAGAAAAGTTGGTTAGCAAATTTGCCAGCAGCGGTGGGGGGCGGAGGAGGGGGGGGGGGGGGGAGTCGGCGTCCAAAAGTGGGCGGGCACATACAAAGTTGTTGTCGGCGGCTTGTGTGAGTTGCTGCTCGGCAGCGTTGCGCAAGTTCGCGTCTATTTGAAATGTCAGCCTCGTCTTTCGGATCGGTGGGGTGTTCGTGATGCGCGTTGGGGCAGGAGCCAAGGAGAAGCAGAGTCTGCTTCATTGCCCTGGAGACAGAAGAACGGCAGACAGGAGAAGAGGGGCGAAAGGGGTTTGGTGGTGACAGAGATGCGATGCAGCGGAATGCGAAGGGGAAATGAGGAAGCAAAACTTACCAGGCGACAGCGAATTGGCCAAAACCTGGTTGATCTCTGAGCTCGACATGTTTGCCGCTCAAAATGTGGTATGAAGAAGGTAAGGCTGAGCCAGTGCCGATGTTTGGAGGTGTTGTTCGGAAGGGGGGCTCGTTGGCAGGTTGCACGTGTCAGGTGGGAGGGAAGGGTTCGAGGCACACTGCACCTGAGGTCAGAGCAGCAGTAAGCCAGAGGGGTGGAAGACGCGGGGTGGGCGGTTGCGGTTGCTTGTGCGGCGATGGCGGTCTAGACGACGGGTTCAAAGTTGGCGCAGTGAGACGGGTGCCAGGGGGTCCGTCGGCAGTCGGCAGCGAGTGAGAGGTCGAGAGTGGTGTGTATGGGAGAGAAAGGGAGAGGAAGGAAGAGAGGATAGGGTTTGTGTGAGAGAGAGAAAAAGCGACCGGTGGGTAGAGAGAGGTAGGATCGCCCTGGAGTCCGTATTGTATTAAAAAGATGAGGTCTTGTCTGGAGAGAATTAGAGGGCGTACCGGGAAAAAAAGCTGGACGCAACAACAACAGACAGAGGAGTGTGTGTGAGAGTGCAAGAGTGAGTGAGTCGAAGGGGAGTGAGAGGAATTTTTTTTTTTCACCTTGTCCCTATGGGTTTGGTGAAAGGGGAGGGGAAAATAGGAGCGGGACCTGGCGAGGTTGTTGACGATCAAAGTGCAAGTGCAGGTGCGTTGTGCTGTGTGTACTGCTATGCCCAGCAGAGCCGCCCGTTTCTTGAGGTACCGGGCCGGAGAAGTGACAGAGGCAGTAGCAGTGGCAGTGGCAGCAGCAGGGGTGTAGGTAGTGTGTGTCTCTGTACTGTAGGGGAAAAGAGACACAATAGGTTTTAGGGTGCGCGGGGAGGGTAACAGCAGCAGCAGGAACAACAGAGACAGAGACCAACCTGGATCGCTGGAATGCTGGAGCAGCAGACAGAGACTTTGGGGACAAATTCTGGTTGTCAAGTCAGTCAGCAAAAGGATTGTCTGGGTTCCATGCCTAGCTGAGACTGACTGTCGGGTAGTTCTGCTCCTGTTTTAGCACTAGAGGTACTCTTCTCTGTACGCTGGGTTGGATACAGTGCGCTTAGTACCTAGGCAGTTTGTTCTTTTGTCCCTCCCCTTCGCCACTTCCAACAGGCCGACAGTGTGGAAGTGGGTATCAAGAGAAGGGGAAAAGGGCGTTTAATGAGTGTGGGGAAGGAGCAAGTGCCCAATGCAAGTAACCGAGGAGGGGTTGTTTCCGTGTGCTTCTAGCTTGGACTGCTTCCGACTTGGTGCGCTTGGTGCGCTTGCTTGGGAGGGAGGGGAGTGATCAATCTAGAGGGGAGACCCTGGATTGGTTGAGGGGGAATGAGAATGTCCTCAGCGCCAACCCAGCACTGCAAAGCCACTGGCTGACTGGCTGTTTGCTCTTTGCTTTCCTGTCAAAGATGTAAGACTGGGTGTTGGCTTGATGGATAGGAGGTACCGCAGGTCGACTGGAGATGCTATAAATGGATAGATGACTGCCCGTCGCAGTGACTTGACTGACTGAGATGGTATGAATCAACCGAGGGAGGGGAAACCAAATCACAATACTGGATGCGGGAGCATGTTTTTTCCTTTCCTAATGCGGTATCCGATCTTTGACACAGTGTGTCAGCCCTCGTCGCCCATTACGGATACGTGCTCATCGCTGCCTGAGACTGCCCCGCCGTTAGGCACTCATCTTGCTATACTTTTCTTAATGTGGAGTTGTCCGGTAATTTGAAGTACCTCAACATTGCCCCCTATTTCGCCTCTCGTATCTACTTCTGCCCCTCCTTGCCCCTCCCATCCAACGAGACACTCCACACAAGAAGGAGGAGAGACTCGCATTGGACGTTGGGGAAGGAGGGGCTGCAGCTTGCGCCTGCGTTGCCGGGCTGCCTGCTGGGGCCCTGTTTGTTTTCCTTCTGTTTTTCTTCTTCTTCTCTTTCGATTTACGGATACGGATACCTTGGCCAGATGAAAGACTCGCAAATGATGCACGCCATGCACAAAATCGCAACAGGGGGAAAGGGATAACAAAAATTGGACTTAATTCGTCGCCTTAGGCCCCTTGGCCCCCTCGGTTGGGGAAGATGGTTCTGACCGCGCAGCCCAACTGACTTCCTCCGGTAGCGTCGGCCCAGACTCCGTAACCGTTCCCCTCGGTCGATTCTTGAGACGACAGCTTGGGTTTTCTTACCGAACCCAAAAGTTCACGAGTGCGTAAGGCTGCCTTACTTCGGTCTTTTATGATGAGGGGCTTGCGCAAGTGGGTGGCAGCACCCGATCCCCCCCTCCCCCGAGTCAGTAGTCAAGGCTCAGACGTCATTTTCCCCAGGCACCGGCCATCCGAGCGCTCGCCTGCTTACACTTGTTGACATTTGGGAACACAAAACTGGACACTGGTGCATTTGCGCACACAAATAGCGGGCGGACATGTTAAGGAGGTAAGGGCCAAGACGAGAGATTCTTGCAACCCGACGGCGCTGATGTCTGGCTCCTTGTTGTGCTTTCTACTTCATCAAGGTGCGATGCCTGTTCCATCCCCAATGGCCGGAACAAAACATGTGAAGTTGCGCGATCTGGATGTAACCATACACAGCGCGACCCTGAAGACGAAGACCTTGACGGCTAGCAAGAAGGTGCATGACTTGGAACATGGTGGTCTGCTTGGCTACTTGCCCAGATACTATTCGGTCCAAGCAGTTGAAACCGACGATATAGAAACCTAAAGTTGGTCGAGACTGAGGCCACACTGCCTGCGACTTTCCGGCCGTGAGCTTCCTTCTCCCTTCTTCTTTTTGGCCCCTAATGCACCACAAGAATCCGATCATTTCGGGCCGTCCCGCAATCCAACAACTTCCTCGCTCCCGAGGAGTGGCGTTTTCAAAGACTACCAGTCGGCCCTGGTTCCCGGACTTTGAATCGGCGGAGGGGTGACAATCTGAAGGCGCTGCTTGCTCTTACATCTTTCAACATCCCACCAAGCAATGACACACTAATGTATACTTGCAGGACATACTGAGCCTGTTTTCGTACCCAAACGTCTGTCTGCCCTCTTGCGCGCTGTTGAATTCCTGGCCTACTCGTCTCTTTGATACCGAGGCCTTATCAAGCGCATCAGGTATGTCTTCTACAACATTCAGAGACACCTCTGCCATGGTCTTCCAGGTCCGTCCCTATCCCATGGACGAGTCGCGGTCCCACAAGTCTCAATCCATCAGCTTAGGTGTCTTCCACCATACCCTTCCAAGCCCTATCCTCCTCTTGGGTTGGATGTGAAAGGCCGCAACGCGACTGCGCGCGCACTCGCTACCAGCCTCTTCTCGCTCTGCTCGACTTCACGAATTACAACATAAAGCAGGAGGGTCGGGTCAGTGAAAGTAAGATCACAGTACGTTGACCACATCACGGCAAAGATTCCAGTCCAACAGGTTTCTTAACAGCTACTACACACGAGCATAGACCGAATATGTTATATTCCCCAGAGCCTGCAGTCTACTGCTGATCGTCTTGCAAAACGAGTGTCGTGCATCAGAATTCAGCTCCCAAGCCAACGACCCCACAATATTCCTCTGGTCTCGGGGTCACGTCAGTATGCACAACATGGACTCGAACACCTGGGATGCTCACATGGGAGCTCTTCCCTCGCCATCCCCTTAACCGATGCGGGACCCGAAGGACTTGATGCCCCAGCCCTTCATGTCGAGGCAGGCGCCGATCTTCCACGAGTAGTTCTCGTGGTCGGCGCGCCAGGGCCCCTGCAGCACCGTGCCGGCGAGGCAGTTGGCCTCGGAGTAGAACCGCGCGTTCTGCGGCGCGCTGCCAAAGACCTCGACCCGGACGGACTTTGGATCGAACCCCGGGTTGGAGCACGTGTTGTCCCAAACGTTGAGCCGTCTGGATGCGCCGCGGCAGCTGGGGTCCTTGTACATGGTGACGACGTAGCCCGAGGCGGACGAGGCGAGGCCGAGACCGAGGACGAGGACGTGGGAGAGCTGCATCTTTTCTATATCGAGTACGGTGGTTGCTGGAACAGCCGATGTTTTGTAAAAGCAGCTTTGCGTGAGCCTGAGAACGATGTGTAAAGTGTGATGTCGATGAACCAGAAGATGGATGGTAAGGCCGAGATACAGCATCCTTCTTATACCCAGGTCTCTTGGGCTGGTGCGTATATGAACTTCGTTACGAATGGGTTTTGAGCCGAGTCGATGGACGGACATGCTGCTTCAAGACATTCAGTGGTGTCGTCCGCGTCACCTTGTCGCCTGTCAGCATCGTCAACCTCGGGCGATATTGTCTCTCTCACTCCGCCTCAAGCGGACAAGCCACTCAGCATGCCAATGTTCCGCGAGTTCCCATCAGCCAATGTAGCCTGCCCGATCCCGCTCACTGCCAAGGCATAGGGGGGCCACGTCTCTGTGAAACCGTAAGCAAAAGTAGATCGTCGGGTCTTCAGCTCTACCGGATCAGGGTCGCAGACATGTTCTTTGGACACGACGGGGGGCTCTCCTTCTCGACATCCGCCGGTGCAGCTCGGCGGTGCCCGCGAGAGACGGCGTTGTTACCCAACCAGCAGGTGTCACACTGTACTCGCAGGGCTTCCACGACGCCAATTGATGGCCTTGAACGGCGAAACCAACGGTGGTGTCTGGCACGTCAGTAGGTCGTTAGGGACCCTCGGATTGAGACGAGAGGATAAGAGGTATCGGGTTTGCGTCCAGAGCCGCAGCTCGTAGCTCGTAGCTTCCGACGGACAGGCAGAAAGGCGAACGATGACGAGAAGCCCCGGCCAGGACGTTTGAGCTCGCCTCCAGATAACCGGAAACGGGCGTCCATCGCCTGTCTGCCTGACTTTGGGTTCGGTTTAAGCTCTCTAGGCCAGCGAGCTCTTGCAAGATGCCCGGTCGCGTATCTGTATGTCACAGCCCGACGTTTACTTTCCTAACTGGGTATGCCGGGGTCGCCTCTGGTTTGACTCCAGGCAAATTTCGGCCCAAACATTCTTCGCTCGTGCAGCCGACCAGGCTGCCCCGCCCCGGCCGATACGGATTCGTCGATCGTTGTCTCAAAAGATAGGCAGTAGGGCAAGAGAAACAGGCTGGCAGCTGGAAAGGAGATGCTACTTCCATCCTTAGTCTTACCTGTGGGCGTTGCACGTAAGCTTGGCCGCTGATCGTGTCTCGCGCCACTGTGAGGCTGCGAAAATGACGACTATACGCTCAAGACTGCCAAGCAGCATCATCGTGACAAGATGTGCAACTTCGCGTAGCTGCACCAGTCGAAGCGATTGTGAAAATAGAGTCGACGATGTGCTGGCCAATAGGAGGGGCCAGGGACTGAAAGCCGCTGTTGCACTCTGACGGCATGGACCCGAACACCGAGAGTTGGTTGTTGACTATTCTGCTACGACGGTGAACACTGAGATATACACAACCATACCATATTCACTATTGGCGAGTGGGACGTTTGTTTTCTGAAATCTGATTAGACATCTCCGTCTATGTCTCTCTATCTTTCAAGATAGGTGGGTGCTATGTACAACAACAGGGTACATCAACCCTCTGCCTTGTCTCGCAGTGGGAGGTGTAGTGTGGGATATATAAACGTCCAACAATTAGACAAAACATCTCTCTTGGAAAACCACCAAAGGAGAAAAGAGAGGAAGAAAAGGTGCCTGGAGAGAGACCGAGAGAAGGCGTGACTGTGAAATATCCACCATTGCCATCCATCCATCTTGTTCACCCCATTGCGTTGGTGTGAGAAATATGTACACATGAGAAGAAAGCGAGCCATTAGACAACTAGGCATCGGCCGTGAGAAGCATGACCCATGTCATTACAGTCTGACCTGACCACAGATGGCCTTGGTCTGATCCGGATGATCCGCAAAAAAAGAGACGAGATAAAAAACAACGCGCTTTTCCCCGCTTGATACCGTGACGCCCAAAGATTGAATCGTTTCCTGCTTCGGTTCATTTGCGAAAGGTTTGTTGTGGTTGGTCTTTCATCTCCTCTCCTTTACCACGTGAAACTCTCCTCAACAAAGTCAACCACTGTGCCTTCGTCCTGAACCTCTCGTACAGCAGATCTCACATCATCAGCCAAGGCACCAGGTCCACAAATGTGTACACACATGGCACCCTGCTGCTCTGCGACCTCACGCTTCATCAGCAGAGGGATGTTGGGGCGACCCGGGAACATCTGGACTGTATTGGAAGCTGAGACGATCTGCTGCGAGTTCTGGGGACGCGTGATGTAGAGTTGGATGCGGAGAATGTCCTTGCGGTTGGGCAGGCGGAGGATAGTATCCATCCACGGGCGAACCCACTCGAGGGCCTCGTAGTCGCGGACGATCCAGACGAGGGTGATGCGTCTCGTGGCTACGCTACCGTTGTTGTAGCCGTCAATGAGAGGCTTCAGGTAGGAAATGGCATGGGTGATGCCAGTGGCACCGGCGAAGAGAACGGCATGGCCGTATGAGTCGAGAGAGTGGTGCCCGGAGTAGGGTCCTTCGACAACAGCCTTCATGCGAATAGCACGGTCCCCGCTCTGACGGGCGACGTTATAGAGATCGCGAGTGAAGCCAGTGTGGGCGCCGATGATGAAGGAGACCGAAGTTGTCGTGTTCTTCTTGTCGATGGAGGTGAGTTGAGCCTTCTCCTCGTCTAGCGGTAGCGCGCGGTGGTCGGGAATGTGCTCAACCCAGCCGATGGAGAAGGGGTGGCAGTCCCAGGGGCGGATGTCCTTGAAGCGCAGGTAAGCGTGGGTGCCGGGCTTGACGTCGACGTAGCGCGGCAGGTTCATGGTGACGCGAGTGCACTCGCCGGGAACGGCCTCGACGATGGCGTCAGTGACGCCACGGTCGGACCAGTTCATGTAGGCGACGCGAACGATGCGTGCCATGCGCTCGAGGAACCACAGGGTAAAAATGGCAATCATCCATGGAAGCTGGGGAAGACCACCCGGCAGACCGGCGACGGCGCAGTGAATGTACGTCATCAGGAAGATGAAGAAAGCCAAGATGATGTGAACGTTGAGGAAGGTCTCGTAGAAGGCGTGGCGGACCGGCGAGAAGGAGAGGATCATGATGACGATAAGGGAGATAGTGCCGGCCACGCCGGAGCCGATGAAGAGCTCGTTGGACATTCTATGCCAAACTCCTTCCCATCCACTGTCGGCAATCTGCACAATCAACCAGGCGATGGTGTGGATGACAGCCTCAATAACGGACATGCGGCCGATCCATCGGTGAAGGAGGTTGTAGGTGTCGAAGCTCACATGAAGCATGCCGATGAGCGGGTTGTTGCGGCCAGCAAGGATGATGAGCGGCACCATGTTGACGACGGAGAGAGTACCAGATCGGCCACGGAGCTCGGCGCAGAACGAGTAGATGTTAGCGTTTTCCCAGTTCAGGAAGAACATGTAGACCATGTTGCTGGCGAGGTAGAAACCAAGGATGACGGTGTGCATGCGGGAGGGCAACGTGCCGATGCCAATAGCGTTGGAAAGCTTGATCTCCTTGTTGTGACGCTTCTTCCAAAGGGGGGCGTATATGAGATGCTTCTTCAAACTGGGCATCCAGTTCCACTGAGCCGTCTTCCAGTAGTTTTGTCTCTCACCCTCGACCGACATGGCCGAGACGTGGCGGAGCTGGGCCCAGAGAATACGACTAACGGTGATGACGAGGACGAGGACGGCCATGCCACCGAAGCTGGCCCAGAGCATGTCCTTGAACAGCATGTTGACAGGCTGGTTGACACCGTCAAGATTGGAGTGGTAGGGAGAGATGGTTGAGGTGGCCGTGGCCGCCCCTTTGCTGTCGGCGGCATGAGCACGCTGTTGAAGCACTTTGGTGGGGATGAGATCCACCACCAGGTCAGCGAGCCTGCGCCGGTGAGAGTCCATTTTGGTCGGTCTGATGTGAGTGTGATGCGGTCGCTGTGAATGTCAAAAGGCGAACTTGAAAGGTGAATGAAAGCGCGTTCGTTTGTTTCCCGAGGAAGTGAACCAGATTGCGATCGGCGAGGGGTGAACGGTCTAGGTTGCTGAGGTCGTATTCCAGGCTGATGGTTTGCAAGGATGTCGAGTCGTTCAAAAGTCAAGCTCTGCCGGAGATTGCTGTGATGCTGGAATCGTCGGGCAGAGTCGAGAATGAGAAGAAGACGCGTACTGTTATTGTGAGGGACGGGTCGAGTTACAATGTCATTGTCTGTTGGGCAAAGAACAAGTGACAAAGAAGGACCGACAAACAGCAAGCAAGCCTGTTCGAGAGCAAAGAAGCGTTGGTAAGTACCGGCACAGTGTCCAAGATGACGTTGGTTGAGTCGGCACCAAAGGAGCTGGACCAAGTCACCAAGGTATGAGTGGTCGCGGTACTAAAGCGATGGACGGCTAGTCTGCAAAAAGCTGGAACGGCGTCGTCGTGATGCAGGCAGTCAGTATCCTCGTGCTGATCTTTCCCCCCCACAAGTTGTGTGGAAGCGAGGGCGGTTGGTGTGCTGTCGATCCCAAGGTGGCTAGGTCGATCTGAATCTGGCCGAACAGGAGCCGGCTCGACGGGAGGAAAATAAGTGAGGCCTGAGCAGATGGTGTGATGTGCTCGGGGAGGGCTGTGAGATGGACGGATTGGGTGACGGGGGACGAAGCAACGTCAATATATTGTGCGTCTCTTTGTTGGCCCTTCGCAAGGTCTCGTGCCGCGTCCTTTTGGGAAACGAGAAGCCGGAATTCCTTCGGTTGATACTGTGGGGAAGGAGCAGGCGACCGTCGAATGAGTGAGATGAGAGGGAAATGATATAAAAAACGAAGCTAAGGTCGATTCGCTGGATGACGAAGAAGTGGAACAAGACAACGGAGACGTTGAATTTGTCTTGGATGTGTTGTGGTAGTGGGCCCTTTTTGAGGGTGGTGGTGATGAGAATCAAACCAAGGTACACCGCCGCTGACGGAGTTGGGAAGGAAGGAACGAGCGTGGATTGTTCTCTTGATGCAAGTGCCGAGCGCCGATGTGCCGCAAAAAAAAGGGGAGGTGTATACGGATGATTCAGCTAGCGAATCTCACGTGGTTTGAAGAGAATGTGAAGTTTTGGAAGGAGGGTTCAAAAGAAGCAAAAAAAAAAGAGTGTGGTGTTGACGGAAAGAGCGACCGTGGTTGAGGAGTGCAAGTTCCTGAGTGAGGTCGGGAAGGTCGGTGGTTGTTTCCGTTTTTTTGAGGGGTCCAATGTTTGGTTCAGGTGCCCTCAGCAAATGGTGTCCCCTGTTTGTTTCTCTTTTCTTCGTTCCTTTGTTCCTTGGGTAAAAAAAGACGGCCCTGAGAGAAGAAGAATACGTCGTCGTCGTCGTTGTCGTCGAAGTTGTCCAGCCTCTTTCTCAAAGAAGAAAAATATTCGAATTCCAGAATTCCAGCAAAGGCGAACCGTCTCACCGAATGAAGAGCAAGGAGAGTCGGCGTGACAACAGCAATAGGCAAGGAGAAACAGAGAGAGGTTGGGATCACGGGGCGCGGATGGGGGCGACTAAGGTACTCTTAAGAGACTGGCTAGGACGGGCCATGAACGACCTCCTGCGAGCCACGAGAAGGCCGGGAGACCCACGGTGCCGCCGCCGAGAGGCTCCTCTGGCTCCTTGGGGGCGCGGCTTGGGGGGCGGCTTGGGTTGGATCATGGATACGGATGGGATGCTAGCTAGGAAGGGCAACGGGTGCGTTCCCCCTGATCGTGGTGGCGTGCAAGGGCAAACGGGAATGACTGGGTCGACTGGACCACACATGGTTGACTGGATTCAAGCCTATCCCACTTTGGACTCATCTATTCGCAGGTACGCGGCGCTCCAGCACATCCTGCTGGCCTCGGCATGTATCCGTGTTACTATGCACCCGCGCCGAGACCTGCCTGCCCAAGCATGCTTGCCCACCAGGATACAGATACGGGCCTGTCGTTGCCAATGAGCTGGGCGAGCATCCGGACGAACGATTGGACGAAACAGGGCAAGGCGTGGCTTGGTACCTGCGTTGCCCGCACCTTCGCAGTGCACTAGCCGTGTACCCCTTTTACACGCGCCTACAGGTGTACGTTGCTGCGTACGATGCTTCTTGAGCTGATTCCTCCCACCTGGACCGTACAGGTACACTCCTCCCGTACAGACGCGCGATACTCGATTGAATGGGCGAAAAGAGGAGCACTCACTCTCTGGGGTGTCATGGCATGGCCAAATCT
The DNA here is from genome assembly GCF_001672515.1 of Colletotrichum higginsianum IMI 349063. Taxonomy (NCBI): domain Eukaryota; kingdom Fungi; phylum Ascomycota; class Sordariomycetes; order Glomerellales; family Glomerellaceae; genus Colletotrichum; species Colletotrichum higginsianum. The sequence goes on from NC_030958.1 coordinate 1,088,662, forward strand.
GCCCATCCACCTGTCAGTCTAATCCTATTCCGATGCTCTGCGTGCTGAAATGGAATCACTGCGCCTTGCTCGTCGGCCCACTCACCGGCGATGCTCGTGCCAGAGCCAGCTGATGACCCAGGCGGAGATGGTAGATGGAGCACGGCAAGCAAGTCAGCGATGCAGAAACAGGAACCCCCCAACAGCGAACAGGCCAACATGGGCGTCAAAGGGACTTTGCACTTTGCACAACACACGTTTATCAATACGCGAAGGGAGGGAGGAATGGGAAAAGAGTAGGGGGGGGGACGTTCACGGGCGCCTGTCAAGAACAGGTAAGTCATCCAAAGTCATTGCAGGGATAACACTGGCAAGCGATACGTGCGCCAGGTATCCGTGCGGATACACATTGCACAGTCACTTTATTCTGGACAGAGTACACACAGGGACGGGCTCTGAGGGGGGCCGATCCCTGGCTGCCAATCAGTGAGATCCGATGTCACCGTTCGCTGAGGCTGAAGGGATGGCCCCCTGGCTGCATGGGCTTGCTGATTGCCATGGTTTGATTCGCTTCAATTGTCCATCGACACCTTAATTGCTCTTCTGATGATGACCGGTGGTCGAATCTCACCTGGGAGAGGAGACGTCAGAGCAGCGGTGGCCTGGAATGAGAGGGATCAGACGGTCCTATTGTCACCTTTGAACCGGCCGTTGAGAATCGTCTCACTCGACCAACACGCGTGAACCAAGGGTCTGCAATCATTCCAACGCTGTTCCAAGACGTCCAAGGCCACCACAACTGAGAGCGAATGGATTGGCGTGCAGTTGCAAACTCTGTGCTTGGGCGCTGGATTGCTGTGGTGTGCGGTTCTCTGCTGGGCGTTTTCACCTGGCCGGCTTTCCCAGCCAAACACGCATCCTGAACGGCCCAATATTTCCTGGCTTGTCGCCATCTTCCTGGCCTCTGACTGGTTCGACCCGCCAAGACCAGCCTGTTGTGTGCCAACGTGCCAGCGCTCTTTGCGTGCTGACTGGACTGGACTTCGTCCCTGCAAGAGGGATTGACAGCCAACCAGGATCTCCATCCAGGGGCGAACGGCCACAGGCTAGGAAATGACAGGGGGACAGACCGGACGAACAAGGACGGGGGCACCAGCGAACTCTGGCGCTCGGCCTATCGCCTAGTGCCGCTGCAGCCAGATGCCAATCCAAACACCGTACCCAGAAGTCGCCAAGCCGTGCAGCCAATCCTTCTCATCATTTTGCTGCTTTCTGATCATCGGGCTTGGTCTCGAACGCGATATGCCTCTCACAGCATCTGTATACCTGGTACATGCCTCGCCGTAAGGCAAAGAAGCTGCAAAACTCGGCGCCATGTCTCCGTATACCCACCGTGGGCCGCATCCACCGAAATGACCGAACAAGAGTGGGGAGGGAGGGAGGGGGTTGAGATTTCGGGTCACTTTTGGGTCTTTCGTCCCACATCTGACCTGCCTGCCTGCCGTGCCCTGCCCTGCTCGGCCCAGCCGCCATAGAGCATGTTCAGATGAACGAAGACTGCAAAAGGAATTCCAACCATTGGCTGGACCGGCTCTCGTTCCCGTTTAGCATCAGAGCTCCCCCGTCTTAGCTGTCATTTGGACTCATTGTTCGAACCCCGGTGGGCCAACGCCGTTACCGTCGAACAGTCCAGCCAGCCGATGGACCCAGAGGTCAGAGACATGATTGTCTTGTTCTTTCTTTTTGTTTACGGTCTCAGATGCCCGTTGGTTTCTCACTCATCGTCCGGGCCTCCCGTCCGGGCCTCCCCCTTCCTCCCTCCCCCCTCCTTCCCCTTCTCGCGCCCTGTCTGACGCCAGACTGGATCCGGCTGGGCGACTTCGAACCGAGACCCCAAAACCCGTTCGCCTGGGCGCCACGAGGCCACGCAGCACACGCACGCACGCACGCTCGATCGTGCGCACAAAAGTGTTCTAGTGTATCAGACGACATCCGAATTCCGATAATGTGTGGAACAGTGACACAGACATAGTGGAAGATCGGGGCCATAAGATACGCACTTAATTGTCGTATCCATCTTCCACCCGACCCTTCCACCGCTTTCCCTTACTCGGAAAAGGCGCCACCTGACGCTCGGATCATGACGAACGGGTGGAATCCTCGAGTGGAATGTTGACAAGAACTCGCAAAGCGAGAACCCATTGTCAGTGACTCAGCGTTGTCACCGCTCTGGCGCTCCTTGGCCGAGCTCTGGAAGCATGTGAATCAACCCCCGCAACCCACTTCATCAACGTCCCCCCGTCTCAGTCGTCATGTCACGCTCTGCCGTCCATCTCGGCCGATTGTGCCGTGGCATGCATTTGACGAAATCTGACGACACCAGCACGGAGTCTGCCGCGCTCCCTGATCTAATCTGCCTGTTGGGCCATCTTCCATTGACCAAATCAAAATGCGGCCGTCCATCTTGCCCATCTTTGCGGTCGAAGGATCGAGGCCGGATACCACTTTTCGGTGTTCTCGGGTTCCTAGCGCTACGGCAGACATCTAGCCGCCCGTTTGGCAGCCGTCATTTAGCCCCTTCACGAAAATTAAACTCTCCCGCGCACCGACCGACGAACTTCAGCGCCGGTCCTGTCACACCTGCAGTTCGCCGACTCTGTTCACTGGTCCTGTCAAAGTTTGCGTTTGATCTTGAAAGCGATCGACCTCTTCGACGCAGGGTTCCCTGGTCTGCCCCCTCGCTTCACCCCCAATACCGGAGGGCATTCACAGACGGAGCGACGAGCCGACGAGGGGAATCCCGCCCACGCCAACTTCTCCTTCAAACCGCCAATAAAATTTCTTCCACCACAGTCCACGTCCTTGGGGCCTCGCAATCCTCGGGTGGCCGCGAACAAATTGCGGGATGTGACGGTGTGGCCACGCTCGGCTGGAGGGGGGGGGGGGCCTGTCCTGCCCGGCGGGAGCCCCTTGTCGAGAGTCGTTGCGAACAAATTAAACAACCCTGACATCCCAGCGCTTCGCCTCGGAGACAGATTCCGCAAAGAGTTCCTCTCCCCTCGACTCTTCCATCTTGGCTCCCTCGCAACCGTCTGGCCGGGTCATCCAGATGGGTCGAAGGCCGCAGCACCTGCGCTCGCTCGAGGGGGGATCCGGCGGGGCTTCTGCGAGATTCAGAGACGAGCCGCCCGCTGCAAGACGCCCAGACATCCTGCGGACCTGCCCGGGAAGAGCCTGTAAGTCTGAAGATACGGCGGACGAGAGGGGACCAGAGCCCCCCATGAAGTCATTTGCTCCTTCGGTGACTTGTTGTTTCAACGATATTGCAGGGCTCCGTACGCTTCAGGTGAGCGTTGGCGTGCATTAGCAGACAGACATGTGCAGATGAAGCCGAGAGATGCGCACGGCTCGTGAGATCCATCATCACTCTTGGGTAATTTTGAGCACTTTCTTCCCCTTCCCCCCATCTCTTGAACCTGGCGACTCCATCACCGCACCTACACCCCTTCCCTCTCTTTCGCAACCTGCCTTGGCGCCGAGGCATGCATACCCATGATGCCATTTGAGGCTCCGGAGGCCTTGGGCGCTTCGTGGATAGTGTTAAGATCACGATCGAGATAAACTATCTTTCCTGTCTTGGTGAACCGTGGACCACGAAAGGCTTGTGTCAGCCTCCTTCCCACGTCCCTGCCTTATCTATCAACCGCGATCCTTAAAACAAGACGAGAATGATGAACTGCCTGGGATTGGGGGCCGCGTGGTGGTGCGCGGGGGTCATTGACGAGGACTGCGGGCGGCCAGCGGTCTGAGAGATAGTGCTCAGTGTCAAAAACTTCGAGAACGTGCCCCGAAGCTGTGGATGATGGGCCACACAAGCCCCTACAGTTGTTGGCAGTTGGCCGGCTGAGAGAGTATGACCGCCAGATTGAACTCGAGTTGATGACTCAGCGAGATTTTGTCTGGGAGGGAACGATGGCCGGCCTCCACTGACTAATCCGTCACGTGCACCTGCGCCGGCCCATCGGAGCTCGCAGCTCTGACGACCGCAGTCGACGGTCCCGGAAAATTCCATACCATCACGGCCAAACATCCAAATCACCTCTCCCCAGCCATTGAGGCCACAATCATGGGTGCTAGCGAGTCCAAGCCGTCGTCCAACACGCCCCCACACCTGTGGAAGGCGTAAGTAACCAAAACTGCCCGTCCCCCCTTCTTCCTGCGTCCGCCGACTGACCAAAGATCACGCAGCAGCACGCCCAGCGGCATCTCACACGACCTCGTCGAGTCTCTGCAGACCAGCCATGAGGTAACCTCCCCCCCAGCCTCCCTTATGTCTCCGAACACCTCCGCTCTGGGTCATTTAGAATGCCCAATCGCACATTCACCCTCCGCCTCGGCGCTTCCGCCATCAAACCCCCCCCCCCCCTTTCCGTCCCTCTTAATATACCCTTTTCTCAGGGAAGCTATAGCTAACGACAACCCACCCTCCGGGAACCGCAGACCGACCTGTCCCGCTCCCAGCTCACCGAGCTCCAGATCCAGGCCCGCGTCGCCGAGGAGCTGAAGCGCCTGCAGACCAAGGAGTCCGAGGCCCTGAAGCTCGCGCACGAGAAGATCGCCGCCGAGGACAAGCCCGCGCCCGAGGGCCAGCGCAGCCACGAGGCCGTGGCGCGGGAGATCGAGGCTCTGCGCGCCAAGCTGGCGGAGCGCAAGAAGGTGCGCGACCTGCCCGACGGCGTCGAGGCGGCGCGCTCCGAGGTCGTGCGCTGCCTGCGCGAGAACGACCGCCGGCCGCTCGACTGCTGGAAGGAGGTCGAGGCGTTCAAGGAGGAGGTGAAGCGGTTAGAGAAGGGCTGGGTCGAGAAGGTCGTCTCCTAAAGGGGAGGGATCTGGAGGGAGAGGGGAGACAAGCGATGAGAGACGACAGTGAGAGTTTTTCTTGACGACTCATCATAAACCTGATTTCTGCGTTATGGAAGACTGCGTGGAGGTGGTTGGATGGCATGCCACCTCGAGAAGGACAGAGCGAGCGGCAGCAGTAGAGAGCGGGGTAATGCGAAAGTGTACAACAGCCATGCTACTACTGGTGGGCAAAGAAGACAAAAGTGTATAGATGGCGAATGAATTTGGTCACACGTTACAACCCGAGGAGTTCGTATTCGGGCAGCTCGGCCGGGTCCTCTGAAGGAGTCTCCCGGCTCTCAGCCAGAAGAGGCTGGGACTGAGACTGCGTCTGTGTCTGCGTTTCCTGTCTAGCAGCCAACATCTCTTCCTTGCGCCGTAGGCCCTCGGCCCTCTTGCGCTCTCGCCTGGCGGCGGCGTCCTCCCACTCGGCGCCCCCTTCGCCCAGCTTGGGCGGGGGGCCAGCGGCCGCCTCCTGCAGCGCGGCCCGGAACCTAGCGATCCTCGCCGCGTTCTCTGCGAAGCGCTCGTTGGCGATCTGCATTAGGTCCCGCAGGTAGTCCGCCGTGACGGTGCAGTGCCGCACCTCGTCGTCGTCGTCGTCGACGTAGCCGATGAGGGACTCGAGGGCGAGGCCCATTGTCCTGACCCCCACCATGGGCGTCACGGGTGACGACGATTCGTCTTCTGGCGCGGCGGTGGTGGCGGGGAGCAGGTTCAGTGCGCCGCTCTCCCGGAAGCCGGCTGCGAGTGCACATTTCAGCAGGAGCTGGGCGTGGGCCAGTGATGCCGTGAGGACGTGGAGGATCTATGGCGGGAGGGGTGTCAGTCGGGTGGTCGGTCATGTGTGGGGTCTCTGTATGCAGGGCACGGTATGAGAGGTTCCCAAGGTGACATTGACACCGGCATGAGTTCAGGGTCGACAGAGAGTTCCATGGCTGGGAGTGCGCATGAGGTGACGAGGACTACGTACCATGGGTTCGAATTTGAAGTGAATGAGCCGCTTCCTCCGCCGCCCAGGCTGAGAGCTACCCGAATCTCCGGCAACGCTGGGGGGGGCTGGGCCCTTCTCGCCCACGAGACCAAGGAGACGCAGCAGCTCGTCGTCGCCATCGTGCTGTTTGGGCACGGGATCATGCGACACGAACAACCATGTGCCGCCGCCTCCCTTACCGCCGGGCCCTGCTATCGTCGTCAGGGTGTTGGTGCTTCCGTTGTCGTTGTCGTCGCTCTGCGTTGCAGACCGACGATGAGAGTCGTCGACCCCGGCCGTCCCAGCGGGAGCGGACGTCGGCGCCGCCCTGCGGCCCTCGAGGAAGACGCTCACCCGCCCCGCGCAGCTGCTCGTGGTGACGAAACCGTCGAGGGCGTTGAGCTCGCCAATCAGCTCGAGGATGCCGACGTCCACGGACCCCTTGGGCGAGGCGTCCGTGTACTCGGCGTCGGGCACGCTGAGCTGCTCTAGAATCTTGAGCTTGCGGGTGGTGAAGGGGGCCGGCGGGGAGGGCAGGTGCTGTTGCCTCGCGCGCTGCTGCTGCTGCTGCCGCGGCGCCATGGTTTCCGTCTTTTTGTGGGGTTGGGAGAACAGAGAGCAGAAGAGAAATGGCTGCGTCCCGCCTATCTGTGACTCGTTGCCGGCAGAGTCCGGGGTGCGTCGGGCGTTTGGGCTGTCCTGCTTTTCGGGGGTTGTGAGTTTGCGTGTAAGTGAGGTTCGACTGCCGCACTTGCCCACGATGGAAAAAAAAGTGTGTGTGTCTGTGTGGTAGTGGTGGTTGTGGAAGTACATCTACAGTGTCGCCGCTATCAATACGCACAGTGCCCTTTCGGGATGCAAGCCGACGAACCAAGCTTATTTCGTCCTGCCCAACCCTCCCCAATACCACCTTGTAGGGCCGAATTAACCATACCACTTCTCGGCTAAATCAGGTTATCTGCAGGTGTGGTAGTGTTACGGTTCTCACAAACCGTCTGGGCTCTGCCAAGTCGGTGATGGTTGACCACGTCTGCGGCCTAGGTTGACATCCATTATTTGCTTGACGGAGCCAACCCAACACCTTAGAACTTCAAGACCTATCCGTGGTTGCCAAGTGATTTAATATTATACCAAGGCTCGTTAAAGTGACGGTTCCTTGTTGCGGCGAGATTGTCGTTCCGTCATGCCGGGCGAGGTGTGGACGAAGGGGCGATGCCTTACATGACGGTCACGACCAAGGACCGGACCGTTGACTCACCTTTACATGCGAAGGATAACAGCTTGATGCGAATAGAATTTGATATCTAAGTAAGCCCAAGATAACATACACGGGCTCAAAATGTGTTGTTTCAAGGGGGTTGGTCAGATTATCGATTTTTGGATTTAGCTTTCTTCTCACTTTTGGTTCCAACCTTCAAACCCCTTCCTTTGTTAGCATCATTCAAAATAGCGAATTAACTACTAACTGTTCGCCAGAACTCGGTTGGTACCATAGTAGTTAGTTCGTAACGTGCTGGACATAAATCCCTCAGTATTCGGGAGGCAAAACCACATGATTGTCGCCGTGAAGAAGCTGCTGATTCCAGTTTGCTCCGTCATTCTATACTCAAAGTCGTAACAGGTTCTCTCCTTAGCATACTAGATATACCAGGCATCTGATTACTTGGTCTGCAAATAGTGCTTTTGCGTGGGAAGAAGTCCAATTAGCTGCATTCCCATGCTGTTAGACAATTTACTATGAGCTTACATTTGCAATGTAACCGATCAACATTGGCCCCGTCCCTCTAAGTATTACTTGGAAGATATCACTTTTCCTTTCAAGCCTACGTTATCCAATTTTAAGCCCCCTTAGGTTCTCAAGCCTCTTCCGCTTAATTCATCTCCGGACACGTCCCTCTTACATGATGGCAACTTGCCTTACCTACCCTAGGTCGCCGCCATACGATTCGATCACCACTGAAGGCGGGAACAAGCAGTGCAAGTTTACGTGTGATGCCTTGCAATCGTATGGAAGAGGTTCCTTGGTCTTCAAAGAGCTAGTGTCGACCCATCCGGTTTGCAGCATGGGCGAATGAGGACTTCGGAAGGGCCATCGATTCGAGTAGTGTTGCTTACCAGTCTTCGTGAACACGACCGCTGATACCATCTGCAAACATCACCTAGCAAGCATCGGTTGCTTCAAATCGCTCAGTTTCGCCATGGGAACGACCGCTAAACACCCATTCGGTGTTCCTCGTGTCGTTGTGGAAAGTGGTCACGAGATCATTCGGGAGGGCCCCTCTGATTGCGAGATAAGGTTTGGGGCAACCTGTCAGTTCTCTACCAGAACAGCCTGCAAAGCCACACCACCGCTTGTTAGGAGCCTATGGGCGGACGTTCGCAGTTCCCACATATGTTCCGAGTGCGGGGTCTAAGCGGGACGCAGATTGGAGCCTCACCACAACACACAACGTCCTCCGCTCACCTCCCTCATTTTACATCGTTCACAAAGCAAGTCTCAAGTGTTTTGTCATTCGTGTTTCGATTGATTGTCCTATCTACAAATGTAGGATCGAGTATCTGCGAAAACGCTAGATACCTAGTGGCCTTTGGCCTAAACCTATCCGGAACGCCAGCATGCTGTCCCGTGCTGTCCTGTCCTCTTGGTTTTTTTACCCACCCCAAAACGCCGTCATGCATCATATGTACAGGTCATTATAGGAAAAGAAAAAGCAAACAACAAAGCAGTATGCAACGAAAGCCAACGAAACGCTTCAGACGGATGCGATCGCCTGCTCCTCCTTCTCGGCCTTGACGACGGGCGCGATGGCGGCCTCGCCCTTCTTCTCCGCCTCGGCAGATGACGACGGCGCGGCGGCCTTGGCATCGACGGCCTTGCGTTCCATCTCCTCGAGGTACTGGGCGTACCGCGACTTCTTGTTGTGGATGCCGCACTCGGTCTTCTGCTGGCCCTTCCAGCGGCCGGCGCGCTCGTCCTCGCCCTCCTTGACCGGGACGGTCGAGTGCCAGTCGCCGATAGATTTGTAACCCCGGTCGAGGAGGTCGTTGTATGGCACGTTGTGGGTCTTGATGTACTCCTGCACCTGCTGGAACGACCACTTGACCATGGGGTTGATCTTGATGACGCCGCGCTCGTCATCGACCTCGATGATGGGGATCTTGTCGCGGGCGCCGCCCTGCGAGCGGCGGCGGCCGGTGAGGATGGCGGCGACCCCGAGCTCCTGGTAGGCCCGCTGGAGGGGCTCGACCTTTGCGATCCAGTCGTACATCTCGGCTTCGGTCTCCCACAGCTTGGGGCCGTACATGGCCTCGAACTCCTCGGTGGAGTTGACGCCGTAGGGCTTGAAAATGTGCAGCTTGACGTTGGGGTAGCGCTCCTTGATGCGGTCGACGAGGCCGTGCGTCTCCTTGAAGTGGTAGAGGGTGTCGAGGAAGATGAGGTCGACGTTGGCGGCGGCGGGGTTCTCCTTTTGAATCTTGGAGAGCATGTCGAGGGTCACGAGACCCGTCAGGCCGAATGCCGTCGACTGGAAGAGGTTGGGGAACATGACCTTGGCGAAGCGGAGGATGTCGATGGGGTGCATGTTCTCAAGCTGGTCGTTGAGGTGCTTGAGGTGCGGCTGGGTGAGGGAGATGAGCGGGAGCGCAGGGATGGATGACGCAGTCGACGAGGCATCTGTGGCGGAACCGTACCCGGACTCGACCTCAACGTGGTCCAGCTTCGCAGCCTCGACGGAGTTCAACCGAGGAGACGACGCCACTGAGGACGTCCGGGTCGCGGGCTCGACGGTAGACGACATGTTTGAAGAGTCTGACTGAGAGGAGGAAGAAAGGTTGCTGGGTGATGGTGAAGACGCTTGGTTATATGACGAGTGCGTTTGCAAAAGGGTGTGTTGAAAACCCGGGGTATGTTCACTCCGCACAGCTTTGGTCAAGATGGATGAACGGAAGAGCAAATGACGCAAAAGAGGAGTCTGGGGAAGAGTTCAGATTTCCGGAGTAGACGAAGAAGAGGCAGGAGTTATTGTTTTATGAGGACGGAAGAGGTAGAAGTAAGCAGGCAGAACTTACACTGCGGGAAGGAGGCGGGAGGACTATCATATTGTTGGGCACCCGGGCCATCACCAAGCAGCATTACTAATTTGGTTTCCGTCGCTTACCCAGACATCATCCCGATCGAACCAGACGCCGAGGGAAGCGACGGACCACAAGAGCCCGCTCAAACTATTGCGCAATCGCAGCTTGTCCGGAGCATCTGGGCGTGGTGCATTGAACAAGCGCTGAGGAATTTGCATCTCTAAGGACGAGGCGTGGTCTGGGAGCAATCACGACATCGACGCTAAGCCTTTCGTGACAAGTGAGGCAAAACATGATTGGTTACAGAATACAGGGGTTGCTCCGTACCGTGGGCATCCCGCAATTGCGCCATCGCCCCGGGAGCCGGAGTGGATTTGACAATGGCAAAAGTTTGCCCTACAGCCGGCTCCGGCAGCCGGGAGCCGTGACCTCATGAGTATAGATATTGGGGCCGGTTCCGCCGTGCTCATCGGTATCGAGAAAGCCCCCTGAATTGATGCTCATGATGAGCGCTGGCGCGAAAACGGGGAAAAAAGGGTCTCTAGGCGAGCAGAAACGCTGGTGTGAATTCGCCATCATGATGCAAGAAGACGTGATCCCGCCCGGGCCGCTAGTCATCTTGGCCGAAAGGGGTGCGGTGACGGCACTCGGCGGTCGGCCGGCACGGTAATCGGCGACCCATCCGGCCGTCGGTGTGGGGGATGCCGGAGGTTGGTTTGGCATCTGCGAACTGCCAACTTGAAAATGGGGCGTCATCATCCCGCGCCGGACAACGCATCTCCATCCCTCGCATACGACCAGTCAACACACGAGGAACCAAGGTATCATCCATGGTTGACCGCCGCGAAATTTTCTGTCAAAACCCACCTTGGGCTTCAATGAGGGATATGCTTCGAGCTTTATCACCGCCCGAGGCCTCGCTTGCCGAACCCCTTTCCCGAGCATGTTCGCCGCTTGCGGCGCCTCATAAAGATGATGGCGCGTGCTTTGTCTGAAGAAACTTGGCCTCTTCACCACGGTCCACGTTTCCCCATGACTCGGAAACAAACGGAGCAAAACCAAGACTTCTTGGAGACTCGTTTCCACGGACAACACGATGTTGAGAGGAACCACCTTGGCTACACATCTCAAGTCTGATGGCCGACCTTCTCGACAGCCATGAGCGGAGCGCAAATTCCAGGTCACTCGACCAGACGCTCGAAAGAGGCCATTCTTTAGGTGACCGCTCCTTCATCTTCCGTGCTGGATCCAACGGCCAAGATCAGGACGCCGGTTTCGGGTGCCAGAAGAGGAGATGTCACCCGAACACTCCAGACACATCACAGTCTGTCATCCGGGTCTTGCGGCTGGTGGGTGGAAGTGTCCTTATTCCCGCTAAGGGGTCCGTTCTCTATCAGCGGAACCAGCTCCCGGACCTGGACGCAATGATCACTTAGCGGCTGCCGCGATGACGAAGGGGGGGGGATGACCAACTTACCTCATTGCAGACTCATCAGTTGCCAAGCGGCCTGGCAGGCCTGGCAACCCTGACTAACCCGGCAAAGAGGCTGAGGCTGCTGTGTGTTCTGCATGCGCTAGTTCGGCGAATATGGCTGAGCTGGTATCGTCTCCGACGGTTCTTCCGTTCCCCGATGACCGAGGCCGGCAAATTCGGACGAGGCTGAGGTCTCGCAGATCCTGGGAGTGACATCTTTGCTCGGCTCATGTGTGCTCGGACACTGGCAGGCAGACAATGTTTTCTCCCTTTGCGGCCCTGGGAATACACCAGCAGCACCATGTCAGCCGGTCGATCTCATAGTGATGTAATGGAGCCTCACCGTATCATTCGTACCTGACCTTAGCTTGTCATGTCAGAATTTTTAGAGGGGTAAACACGTGATTTTTGGCATCCACCAGAAGCTGCATGCGATAGCATCAGCCAATCAAACACCGCTACAGACCTCGGGCACGGCAATTATGGGGCCTAATCGGCTCCGGACCAGTGACGGCAAGGCGGGGCATACAGTCAGAATCACAGTGCTAGTGATGGGCGCTGCGCCTGCCAGCCTCCCGCCGCGTCCAGTGTCCCTCAGATCGGCTGTCGTCCAACCGCGCCAACATGTTTTACCTTCGAAACGTGAGGGCAGCAGCTTCGTCAAGTCCTTAAGATTTTCCTTCACCAGGACGCAGCTCCGAGCGCTTTCTCTCCTTCTCGCCTTCTCCCCCGCACCTCTCGCCTCTCCGCGCCCATCCCCCCCCCCCGAAGCTGCCGCTGCCGCCACCTACAGCTTGCCTTGCTGCAGGTTTATCGTCTGTCTGTCTTATCGTCTGTGTCCCCCGACCCCGCCGCAAAGCAGTGTCCGCCATGGCCGACGCAAGCCCCGCCAAGTCGACGACGTCGCCCCGGCCTCAGCTCACCTCGTCCATGAGGAGTAGCTCGTTCCTCCGCGAGCACCAGCAGTACCGCCCTCCCCAGCACCCGGAGGGTCGCTTCGGCATCGACACTGTCGTCGAGGACCTGAGCAATGTCTCTGTCTCGCCGCCCAGGCACGCCCACGCCCACGACCACAAGCACTATGCCGCATTCAACGGCATTCCGTCTGAGGAGAACCCACCCACCATCCGCAGCGGCCTGAACCACAGCTACTCGCACCCGAATTGTGTGCCTGCCGGGGGCAAGAGGCAGTCTCGCTTGGTTGCGACGCTGTTCTATAAACCGAACGGCGAAGGCGGCGCGGCGGCGGCAGCGGCAGCTTCGTCGGGCGGCAGCGGCTTTGCATCGCCGCCCAAGTTGAACTCGGAAGGCTCCAGCAGCAAGGACTCCCTTCCGGCCAACTTCGCGCCGACGCAGGACCCCGAGACCTTCCCGCTCGAGCCCCCGACCCAGGAGCCCGAGAAGCTCGACCACCTGTATGGCTCCTATGTCTCGCCCATGTGCGTGACTTCGTTCCTGCACCTCATGTCGACCTTTCCCCTGCCCGCCGGCGAGACCGACTACAGCTCGTCGCATCGCTGCCTCGACAGCCAGGACAGCCCGCACGTCGTCGAGCTGACCCTCGACCCGGCCCCTTGCCAGAGCTACCTCAGCCTGACCGACCTGCGGAGGCACGAGCTCATCTACCGTTTCGAGAGGGAATGGAGCGTCAACGTCGCCCTGCAGCCCGACACCCTGTGGCGCCGCCACCCCAGGCTGGTCGTTTTCGACATGGACAGCACCCTCATCACGCAGGAGGTGATTGACCTGCTCGCCGCGACCATCAAGGACCCGCCCGACCTGGCTGCGCGCGTCGCCGACATCACCCACCGCGCCATGCTGGGCGAGCTCGAGTTCGACGCCGCCTTCCGCGAGCGCGTGCAGCTCCTCAAGGGCCTCCCCGCGTCCTTCTTTGAGCAGCTGAGGCCCGTCCTGGACGTAACCAAGGGCGTGCCACGTCTCATCAAGGCCCTGAAGCGCCTCGGTGTCAAGACCGCGGTGCTCTCCGGCGGCTTCCTCCCCCTCACGAGCTGGCTGGCCGGGGAGCTGGGCATCGACTACGCCCACGCCAACGAGGTTGTCATCGACGACGCCGGCAACCTCACGGGCGAGGTCAAGGGTCTCATCGTGGGCAAGGAGAGGAAACGCGACCTCCTCGTCGAAATCGCCGGCAAGGAGGGCATCGACCTGTCGCAGGTCGTTGCCGTGGGCGACGGCGCGAACGACCTGCTGATGCTGGGGACGGCGGGTCTGGGCGTCGCCTGGAACGCGAAGCCGATGGTGCAGATGGAGGCCGACACGAGGCTGAATGGCGAGAGCCTCCTCGACCTGCTGTACCTCTTTGGTTTCACCGGAGACGAGATTGAGCAGCTTTCTTCATAGGTCTGGGAGAGCACACGGACGGGAGAGGCGGAGGGGCCCAGTCGTGGATTGTGGTGGTGGCGGTGTTGGCGGAGTTGTGGGCACAAACGAAAGACATCGCCGTCTTTTTCTTCTGGTCGGGAGTACTTTTACACGCCCTCATGAGTTAATTGCATGTCAATGAGATTCTGATGCGAAAGAGAAAGTAAATAAATGAGCTCGCATGTGATTTCTTCCCGCTTAATTATTCACAGCATCAGTCACAAGAACGCGTAACGACGAGCGGCGCTGCTGCTGCGCAATGAAGGTAGTGGTGAGATGGTATCGCAAGGTAGAAATTGTGGTAAAATCTGAATTCTCCTTATCTACACATGAAAACCACCTTCCGCCCTCTGCACTGCTCGCGCATGAAAACGTCTTCTCAACAACAGGTATCTATAGGTAGTTCTTTAAGGGTAGCCGTCCTTGCCCCACTTGTTGTACTTGTCGTGCAATTCCTGAGTCACGATGGTTAGCTTGGGAGGCGTTCTTAGACAAACCCCGAGGCATCTGCCGTTTGTGATCTGGACCACCACGGATAGCAGTCCATTGAGGGCCGGAGGGGTCGCAAACGCACCTTGGGGAGAGTGACGTTAGGGACGATGACGGTGTTGACGGCGCTGGGAGCATCCTTGGGCTCGTTGTTGGGGTTGCCGCCGGGGTGGTACTTGTACTTGCCCTCACCGTCGTTCTCCCAGGGCATACCGGCCTTCAGGACGGGGCTCTCGGAGGTAGAGGAGGTGGGGGTGCGGCCTGCGCGAGAGAGAGAAAAAAAAGAGTGACGTTAGCCATTGCCGAGCTCGACGAAATGGGACAGACGACAGAAGTCGTGGAAACGTACCGAAGTAGAGGCCGGCACCGCCAAGGGCAGCAACCATGACACCACCGAGGATCTGTAGGACGAGAACTCAATTAGCATTCCATAGGTTTCCTCCTAACCCCCGCGCAAAGCCGCCCTAGCCCCCTCCCCCCGTTGTCCTTCTTCTTGTGCGAGTCGGTCTTCGTAGGCCAGTTGCAGGGGTGCAAGTGTGTGTGTGTGTGCCGGCTGGCTTCGAAGCGCGCTTTCACAGGGAGAGAGATGTGCGGGTGGGCAGGGGCGGGTTGGCGATATGGAAGGGTTCCCGGTGGATGGGGATGGATGGGATATCACGCACGATGAGTTCGGGGTTGCGCTTGGACTCCTGGGTGAGCTGCTGCTTGGCCTGAGCCTGCTCCTGCTGGGTGAAGCGGCGGACCGTGGTAGAGAAGGCGCGGCGGGCGACGAAGGAGGCCATTGTTGCGGTGGTTCTGACGTGTGGTCGTTGGGGGGAGTGGATGTTGCAAAGTGAGGTTCGGCTGTCGTATGATTTCGGAGCTTCAGGTTCGTTCGGTGATCCCAAGGTTGAAATTCGGGAGAAACGATTGGCCGGGCTTATACGTAAGTGTGATTGGTCAATCGGGGGTGATGTGGACATTACCTCATTCTGCAATGCTTAAGTGCATTGTATCTAGCTAAACAGTCTTAGGAATATACCCGGCTTAAGTGTCTACCCGTCTGACTTCTTGTTCGGCCCAGGCTCATATTGGTCGATTGTCTTCATCTGGCTGCCCCCAAAGACGACCTCTCCAGTCCTGCTGCTCGAATTGGCAGTTGGTGTGCAAAGCTTACAGAACCATCGCATCATGGCGACGCTGCCTCACTGGCTGCATCGCATGCCTCGGATAGCCCCATAGTCGCGGGGTCTCGAGGACAACAGCCACGGCTTCGTGAACACCCAATCTAAAAGACGAGGAGAAGTATCTGTCAAATGTTCCAAGTCCCGGGTTAAGGGCATGAACGCCTTGTCTGTCTCTCAGCGCCATAGTTTACGGCCTTTATTTCCAACAGCCTGGAGGGTAAAAGGCAGCCCAGTTATGTCATAGTCTTGCCATCTGCGTCTGTGCCATCGTCACCTTCGCGAGAAGGGGTGTTAACATAATCTTACGAACCTTGATATCAGGCGCCGCGCGAGACACAACGGTTGGTGTCGAAGAATGTCAATCCCTGACTCAAGGGTAGTCTAAAAGTCTTTCATTTCATTATGTGCAGCGCTTTGGGGGCTGGTTTCAAGTTCTAACCATATGATGAATTACTCCAGACTAAAGCAACCCGAGAAGCATGTCTAAAGATGTCATGAGTGGAGCAAGTGGGAAGAGGTATGGGTTTCTGAGAAGCAAGTTCGGGTAGTTGATTTGTGAGGCTGGGTCCCTGGCCACGGCGTACTTACTAAGATGTGCGGTTATCTGTCGTTAGTGACTCGAGCTTCAAATGGTAACGGCGCTTCTCAGCATATGTATTTGTATAACCGTGTTTTTGCACTCTAACGAAACTGGGACGCCGTCAAAAGAAAGGCAAGATTCCATCCAGTGTGATGACCGACATCCATGGATGTCCAGATTCAACATCGGTCGAGCAGGTATAGCGGTGTTAGTCCTTGCAGATACAGGCCGGGCCGGACTGTTACGACACAGCAAAGATAACATCGCTAACGGCGATGGGGTTGTTTTCGGTCCAGGGCTTGCTTCATGGCCCATGGATGCTGGTGTGCGCAAAGAGAACCACGTGAAGACGTAGGCTATTTTGACTGACTCCTCTTCTCGCGCGGGACGCAAGCTTGTGTTGAAGTGGCTGCCGAGCCCGGTGCACACTTTGAGACGTGTAACTTTTGTGATTTAATCCTACTGTCAGAAGGCCAAACTCGGACGAGAATGAACCCTGCAACAATGGTGGCATAACACGACATGCGTGACGAATGGGTGTGCATTTTGGCGCTGACACCGCTGGCATAATCCACATGACGGATATTAAAGCAGTCAAACCCAGGGATAGGGATAGACCCAAAGCGTCTGGAGAGACAGAAAGAGAAGGAAAAAAGCTAAAAAAAAAAAAAAAAAAAAAAAAAAAGTCGTGTGCGATTGGCCTGCGTGGGCTGCCGTCCCTTGGACAATGGATATGGATCAAGGTTTGCCGAGCGAGGACTAACCCGGCAGGCTGTGAAGATCACATTCCAAACCCTCAGCGTCGCAATACTAGTAGCTTCAACGGCTTTGAAAGAGGGGCACGACGCGTCCTTGAGGGTGCCGTGCCTACAGGTAGAGAGCGGGACCAAAATAGGCGGATTTGCATTCCTCGCATGTCGCCGTTGAGGTTGAGGCTGAAGACACAGAGGTGAAAGCATCGTGTGTGTGATTTTTGGCCTTCAGTGACATCCAAGTTTAGCTAGCAAAAGGCCCCTCTGCGCCCTGCGCTGATGATACTTTGGCCGAACACTCCGTGCATCGTCCGAAGGGTTGTCATGCTCCCGTCACCCTGGCATTGCAGCCCATCGCAGGCGCGGCGCGTTGTTGGTCTGTTTGTTGCCCACGCTGCCGTGGTAATTTAAAGCTTTGGGCCCCAATCCGGCAAATACAATCAAAATGGCGTGGGTAACCTGAGCCGGCGCCAGTTTTAAAAGGCGGCCAAAGCCGTGCGGGAGGGGCTGGAGCGTAGCTGCTATTGCGACTTCGTGTGAACTGAGTAGTATCCTGTTAGTGATGACAGACGGCAGCTATGTCCTGATGCCAGTGAAGCTAACCAAATCCGGCGGCTTATGCAACCTAGCGCATGCACAAAGCACAGACTCCTAGACTGTACCACGGTACCAAGTGGCCGTCGCCCCTTACAATTGGCCCAGCCCAGATTAGGCCCCCTGTGCAATTGCGCTGGAGTGCTCCAATCTTCCCCGTCGCTGAGGTGTGCACTCTCTGTCCTCCTCCGTACAGTATTGGGCAAATCCCATGCTTTTTCGCGGAAAAGGAACACCAACCCAAGACAAGATCCCAAGTCTGTCTGGTCGACCTTCTTCTTCTTCGCTTCGCTCATTGTCACGGCTCGCCCGCCATTCCAACCTTCATTTCTCCGTCCCTCTCTCTAGGTACCCGACACGATTTCACTACGACACGAATACCAACCTACCCAACTGCCTTTTCGCTCCCTCCACCTTAATCCACGGGCCCTTTCCTTGTTCCTTCGCACGACCTTTTAATACCGACTCCGACCGCAGACCTTTGCGCTTCAGCCTTTTCCAAACCTTGTCCGACGCATTTGCCGAGCAGACCGAGCCCATCGAGCCGCGCTGCATTCATCACATTGTGGCCCGTCAAAGCGCCGAACTTAAGACACACCTCGATTCCACCCTTTCGATCTCTCTCTGGGCAGAACCTCGAATCGAGTCATTTCCCCATTTCACGATATTCCGATTACCGCGTCAACAGCGACATGTTATAGTGGAAGAAACCCGCCAGTCGTAAACGCCGCCGAGTCATCCCGACAGCAGCTCCCGATCATGACATCCAAAGACCACGCCGGCGGGGCCGGCGCTCCAGCCGGCGACGATGGCTTTCCGAAACCTCAGTTCCCTGGGCGCTCCGACCGACCAGGCCCGCCCAGCATCATCTCGTCGCGAATGACCGACATTGCATCCGACGACGGCGGGGAAGCTGTAGTACAGACCCTTTCCGAAAACCCTCGGAGGAAGTCAGGCCTGGCCTCGGACTCCCTCTCACGCCCAGGAACCGCGAAGACGGGAATGTCTGGACCCTGGGAAGGCCGCAGACGAGGCCCGCCTCCACGGATGAACTACATCACGAGTCTCAGCGAGAAGAGGGGGAGCACTGGCGCTGGCAGCACCGCTGGCTCCATCGCCAGCCGCCCGCCAAGCTCCACAAGCCGCAGCCATGTGCCGTCTCTCACCTCTTCGGCCTTCTTTCGTCCCATGAGTTCCCAGAAGCTGCAGGCTCAACGTGGCGGTTCCCGCCCCGCAACTCGTCAACAGCCCACATTCGAGGACGTCGAGTCCGAACCCGGCCAAAGTGCCGCCGCCGCCGCTGCTGTTGCTAGTGGTGGACCGAATGCTCGGCACAGCGTCATTTCGAACCCGGTTTCGAACCCCGTCGCCCGTCTTCAACGTCAGCTCAGTGACGATGACGAGATGCGCGCGCCTCCATCCCGTGGAACAGAGTACACCGAGCAAGGAACCTATGATCGGATCACCGCGAACACGAGTCCAACCCACGGTCATCATGCCGCTGGCAGCATGTCTGAGAGCGTCACCCCTTTGCAGCGGAATCAGCGCAACAGCCGGAACCTGAGCGTCACCGTCGACAGAGGCTTCAAGGAACGGGGCAACCAGCCCAGCCCCGTCAAGTCCCCGCGATCTTTCCGCTCGAGCTTCCTTCTGCCGGGACGTAGCGACCAGGGCCAGAACAAGTCGAATCGGAGCCTGCCTGGCGGCGAGAAGCTTTCGTCAACTGCGTCGACTCCCCAACTCAACCCAGTCGACTTGTCTAGGCCTGCCGACAAAACAAACTTGAAGAAGTCCATGTCGAATCTCGGCTACGTCTTCCAGTACTTCGAGGGCAACACCGTGTTCTGCATAGGCGGCCGGTTCCAGAACACCAAGCATAGGCCGGTCAACGTAGCCACCGGCTTGTTCATCGTTATCCCGGCCGTCCTCTTCTTCGTCTTCTCTGCACCTTGGTTATGGCACAACATCAGCCCCGCCATCCCCATCACTTTCGCGTACCTGTTCTATGTTTGCATCTCTTCCTTCCTCCATGCTTCCGTGTCGGATCCGGGTGTAAGTGATGTCGCTTCTTACGCGAAATGCCGTGGCTGACAGCTCCTAGATTTTGCCTCGTAACCTCCACGTTTTCCCCCCTGCAGAACCGACCGAGGATCCTCTCCGACTTGGCCCGCCGACTAACGACTGGACGCTGATCAAGTCGGCGGAGTCGGCAACAGCCGCTATGGAAGTTCCGGTCAAGCACTGTAGAACGTGTAACATTTGGCGACCTCCTCGAGCCCATCACTGCCGTCTATGCGATAACTGCATCGAGACTCACGACCACCACTGTGTTTGGCTCAACAACTGCGTTGGACGGCGCAACTACCGCTATTTCTTTGCCTTTGTGTCCTCGGCCACATTCCTCTCCCTCTATCTCCTGGGCGCCTCTCTCGCCCAGATCCTCATACACATGAACCGATCCAACATTTCCTTTGGCAAATCTATCGACGAATTCCGCGTGCCCTTCGCCATGGTCATCTACGGTTTCGTCTCGTTCCTCTACCCAGCTGCCCTCATGGGCTACCACGTGTTTCTCATGGCGCGAGGCGAAACGACCAGGGAGTATATTAACTCTCACAAGTTCATCAAGAAGGAGCGCTTCCGGGCCTTTACTCAAGGAAGCATGCTCAAGAACTGGATCGTCGTTCTCTGCCGGCCGAGGCCCCCTACGTACTATCAGTTCAAGAAGAAGTACAGCGTTGGGGACCAGCGCCTCGGGGCCTTTCGCGACCAGCCCAAGAACGACGCGCAAGGCATGGAGATGCACAACGTCAGGCCATCGACTGGTTTTCAAGGACCCGTTTCTCTACGCAACGAAGCAAACACATCCACGACATAATTACCCATTTCATTGATTGTTTTTCTTGCACGGCGTTGCCCATGGGAGCGATCATACGTATACCGGATCCTGGATACCTGTAATGTATGTTTTCTATTATACCCGGCCTTACCTATCAAAGCAGGTAAACAGACATAACCCCCCCGGGGCTTCCTTTTCTTTGATACGGAGGAGGAGAAGCCGTATCATTTCGACGGGGAAAGACAGCTTCTCAATCGGAGCTTGTACATAGACACTTAGCAGGCGCACATTGGCTCGCTTGCAAACAAATACTACTGTTTGATACTCACGACGAAACCGGCTGACTGTGATGCGTCCCTCCCCCCCTTCCCGATGAATTGTTGCTCTGCTTGCTATCAGCAAGCAGCAGCTGGGTGTCAAACATGTAGTCATTCCGTCACTTGCCCAAACAGGCGATAGGCTTGTGAATCATTCGTTCGTATTACCGATAGCAAACCCTATCAAACACCACGCAGCTAACACGATGTCGCTTTACAAAAGGCGGGCTCGCTCCAGGCTGCCCAGGGACACTCGCAGAAGGAAAAGGAAAGGAAAAAAGAGAAGAAACCAAAACCCCCCCCCTCCCCCTCCCCCCAAATAAAACACTAGGCCATCGCAGCCGCAAGAGAGAAACATCCACCAAAATGGCGTACGCATTCGATGGCTACTTGGAAGCCACTTCCCGTCGGAACCGACCACAACCTCCAAGAGGACAAAGGCAGCGCCGGGGGGAGCAGGACGAGCCCGACGACGGGCCCGACGACGTGTACTTTGGGACCGGCCGCTTCTACGAGGAGAACCTTCGCAGCGAGCAGCAGCGGCAGCGGGAGCAGTGGGAACAGCAACAGCAACAGCAACAGCAGCAACAGCAGCAACAACAGCAGCAGATCCCGCGGTACACGCCGTTCGGCCCTTTTGGTGATGCGAGCGGACTGGGGTCCGGGGTCGGAAGGCTAAGGACCGAGGAGGAATGGAGACGGCTGTTCGTGGAGGCCTTGAGGAGGTTGCGGGATAGGGCCGGCCGCGGGCTTGGGCGACAGGATGTTGCTGGGGCGGGCGAGGAGATCGGCTTGGAGGACTTCCTTGACGATCTAGTTGGTGGTGGGGACGAAGATGGAGGCGGGGTGGGGCTCGGTGGCGGCGACGGGATCAGGTTCGACGACCTCTTCAGCTCGCCCAATGATCACTCCGGAGGCGCCAGCTTTGGCAGCCAGGGAGATGCCCAGAGAGGAGGAGGGGTCGGCCTGGCCCTGGTTGAGTTCATCGAGCTGCTCGCGCACCGGCTCGGGGGCGGCAGCCTGTATGGGTATGCCGGGGGTCCCCCTCGGCCTGCTGAGAGGTTGTTTGACTACTGGCGCAGGGGCTGGTGAGGCACGCAAATCTGCTAGGGGAATATCCCATCTTTATGTTCTTCGCAGTGTACGCTCTGCAGTGGTCGGCGTGATCGACTCGGTAGCCATGACTGCATTCTTCGGGTTGTACGACTTGCTGCAGGTGGAAAGAACCCGTAGGGCAGAACTGGGAGTCGACGTAGGTGGCGATGAATGGCAGGACGATTTCTAACAGTGCTTAGTGCCGAACGTGGATGTCCCGTTACCTTGCCGTCGGCGTCAAGGATGAACGAGTTCTTGATGAAATCCAAGTTGGCGGAGTTGGGCGGTCTGATGTTGAAATGTGCGTTGTCCATGGTGATAGATGATGCGATGCAGAGACTCTTCGTGAGTAAAGGCGCGGCGATACTGTGAAAGAGAAGAAGAGAAAGGAGGCAGGGGATTGAATAAAGCTGTGGGAAGGTTGTCGAAAATTGGCGAGCCGCTCGAAGGAAAGGAGCTACCTAGAAAACCAGTAACCAGAGAGAGAGAGGAAGATGGCTGGCTGAGAGAGCTCCTTGGGAGAGTGGTGACGGAAGGGAGGAGGGTTCCTAGTTGCGAGGAAAGGAGCCAAAAGGTAGCGAGCGCCCTTGAGGCGAGAAGGAGAGATAAAAGTTTTAAAAAAAGAAGCCTGGTGCAGGCAAGACCTGCACAGGGGGATTGGACACGTCCTGATATAGGATGAAATGTGATGTCCGTTCCTGCCGACACTTGCGTTTTGTGCCTACGTGGCTCACACAGCCACCTAATTTTTTGTGATTTTCTAGGGTTTGTAATTTTTTTGGTGTTTTTCTAATGTGTTTCCTTCGGTGCTGCGACGGAGAGGATGTGTCGATGAGGGCGAATGAGGTGAAGAGGAAGAAATTGCCGCATAGTGAAAAGCACCTGAAGAAAACCTTTCTTGCTGTAAAATGAAGTAGTTAGTGTCAGACTGAGAATAGAATGAGGCAGTACCATACCTGGAAGCCTCGATGAAGATGCAGACTTATCGACTCGCCGTTCTGAAACGGCCGGGAGTGGTGTCGACTGCCATCAGTACGACGTACAGTGATGTAAAAGGACCGTGAGGATGAGGCTCAAAATTGAATGAAGGTCGAAGAAGAAACTTGACGCGTAGAGGGTGTGTGAGTATGCGAGTATGTGAGTGTGTGAGTGTGTGAGTGTGTGTGTGTGTGTGAGTGAGTGAGCGAGCGAGAGAGTGAGCCAGGTAGTGGAGGATAGATAGAGGTCAGAGAGAAACGCCCTTGAACAGGGTGGAGGCCGGTGAGTCGAAGCCAAAACCTGGAAAGCAAAAGAAGGCAGTCTTGAGGCAGGAGCTGCACCAGCTAGAAGTACTCGGCAGTGTAGAACGGAGATGGAAGAGAGAGAGAAAGAAGAGAGGTGTTTGTTGATGAAGCGAAGATTTACCAGGTGGTCGAGACGAGGCCGATTCAAGAAAGGAAGGCGCGGCGCGTGCGAAAATCTGGACGCCTGCCGCGCTTAGAATTTTTGGGTTTGACGCGTGTGTGCAAAAACTGTTATTGTCTCTTTCAGGAAGGGTCGAAGAAGGGTGTATGTATGTACTGTGTAGTTGTCGAAAAAACGTGACACGCTGGTGGGTGCAATAGCGTCGCGACCATGTAAGAAGAGACTGCCCATCGACATCAACGCCGTGATCATATTGATGAATCGAAACAGAACGGAAGCCGCCCTCGACGTACTCCACCATCGACACGTTGAAACACTTCAACCGGGAACAGGCCTTAAAGCACTTCTACATCCTGGCCTACTTTGTCTTTAGACCCTTTAGCGAAGTATCAAAATCCAGTCAGCTTCAACGCCTCCTTGACTAATGTGCTATCTATCCCAGGCGAATCCGACACCTCTTGGAGGTAAATCGAGACATGTGAAAGGGGCAGTCCTCGGGCGTCTGGGACTCGTGCGAGCCCAGGTCGGCGATCGCGACAAATCCCAAGGTCCCCATCCGCACGGTCAAACCCGGGACCGTCTCAAGAACAATGGCGAACGTGGTATGCTCCAGCGGAGAAAAGGACGCCGCCGTGAGCTCCCGGCCGATGAAGCTCGTAGCCAGGTTCTGATACCCAAAGTCCGGCGTGAACTTCAAGGCAAGGATTCGCGACCCGTCATGCGGGTAGTCGGGGGTCGGCACGTAGAGGAGGTCGTCGTGAGCCGTGCCCGACATCCGCTTGAGCTGCCGGTGGCAGAGGGGCCTCGTCTGGAACGTCCAACAGTCGAGGCGTAGGTATCGAGTCCACCGCGTAAATGACAGGTCAAGACCGCCGCCCTCGCAAAAGGTGGCCCAATCCACGACGCTGCCGTCGGGTGTTTCTATCCATACTTCAGCGTCCACGTTCCTTGTACTCTCCACCAAGTCGGGGGGCCGTAAGTGGAAGTAGCCCTTGTGGCCGAACAGTGTCCTCCCATTCTGGGAGACCCACGACCAACTCGGGAAGTCCGTAAGCCTGGCGGCGTTCTTGACGACCGAGCGGACTTCCCACTCCAGCCCAGCAAGAAAAGCTCGCTTCAGGGAGTCGGCGTCCAGACGCTGCCAATCCGAGGCTACCATGGGGACGCCCCAATACGATGAGCAGCCCGGGTTGACCCTCGACCACTTCCTCAAGACGCCGGATACCGCGGCGAGCCGGTCGCTGGAGAAGGTGAGCTGGCGATCGCAGTATCTCTGGATGATGGCCCAGACGCCGTGCGGGCTGTTGACGTGGTTCCACTCAGGCCTCTCATGGTGTTCCAAACTCCCCCGGTACGCCAGAGGCCGGGTGAGGTGCTCGAAGCACATCATGTCGCGGCACTCGAAGGAGACCTCGTAGCCGGAGAAGTAGAGCCTCCTCCTGGACAGGCACGTCTCCTGGAACGTCCACCCTCGCGTGGCCCACTTGGACCTCGTGATCTGGTCCAGCTGCCAGTGGTGGCTGAAGTTGGCGACGAGCTTCCGCTCGCCGACGCGCTTGGTGATCGGCGCATGGTTCGTCCGGCTCAGGGTCAGGCCGGGTAGCCCGTAGCCGGGGTCCCTGGCGCCGACGGCGATGACGGTGAGCTCCGCGTCCCCGTAGATTTGATCCATCCTCTCCACCTGGCTCATCTTGTGCGTCGTGTCCTGCTGCCATATGCAGTAGCGATCGACCCAGAGGTAGCGGAACCCGAGCTTCATGGTTACGCGCATAGCGTCCAGGACGACGGGCGGCAGGTCATCGGGGAGACGCGGGTATGTGTACTTTTCTGGGGGCGCGCTTCCCCAGACGTAGCTGAGCGCGACATAACGGACCCTCTGGCCCGAGGAGTCTGCGCTGACGATGAGACGGGACTCGCAGTCGATGAGTTTGAAGTGGGGAATGGGCTTCCATTCGGTAGTAGCACGGCACGTATCGTGCTGGCTCTCGCAGAGATGGATCCATGATCGAATAAGTCCGTAGTCGATCCGCTCTTCCAAGATCCTTCGTCCCTGCATTGGCAACTCCAGAAGCGGCTGAGGCGGCTCCACGAGGGTGTCCGACAGGACGGAAACGAGGGTCCCGGGGTACTCCCGATGCGCGAACCGGACCCAGGCGTTTAGGCCTCCCACGGCCTGGGGGTTGCCAAAGTGCAGAGCCGCGGTCTGGGCGAACTGGGAAGGGCTCATGATGAGCAGGAAGACGGAGGCGGGAGCGACGTCAGTGGCCGGTCGGCCGTTCGCCACATGGACGTCGTACAGGAGGTCCGTCGGGATGGCCAGGATGACTCTGCCGGTCTCGCGCGTGAAGCGGCTAACGACGTGGACAAGGCCCAGGACTACCTCGCAGAAAGGGCAGCTCGGCATCAAGCCCGGGGCATACTGCTCAAGGCGTTCGAGGGGCGGCCGCCAGTCACCGACATGCTGGATGTATTTGGTCCAGTTGGTCTTGAAACTCTCGGGGGTATTGACTCTCGGGAGGCCCTGGAACCGGGCTGCGTCAAAAGCTTTCTGCAGGTCGAGCTGGGAGCAGACCGGGCATAGTCGGTCGTCTGCGAATGACATGGTGTGGAATTCCGTTGGAAGGGCCCAGAGTGTGATCACGGCCGTTCTTCAGAGACGTTCTACAAGATGAACGAAAGAGCGAATTGCCCCGGATTCAAATTGCTGCCTGACTGAGCTGACGGAGGAGAATCTCTGCAGGCGCCCGCCCCATTGGCCCGTTGTATAGCCTCTGGGTTGGTTGTCACTGACTAGCTTCTTATTCCTAACGAATTTACTTAGCAACATGCAACATGCAACATGAAGAGGCCGACGCTCCGGTCGGTGGATGACATTTGAGTCCGAGGATTCTGCAAGTCTAGGCACGAAACGGTACAACTAAACATACAAATCACTAGACAGCAAACAACCAAACTAACTAGCCGCGCCGTCTTCAAAAAACATTGCGCCGGGTGGCAGCAGACCATCCCAGTGTCCCGGTATAGACTGGGCGCCAGCACCGAAAACCCAGTCAAGGTCGAGCCTCATGTCCAGGTTGATGCCCTCATGGTACTCTCTTTGGTCTTCTGCCGGAAGGCCTCCCTGTTGAGCCGGCGTCATGTTCTGGAAACCATCGACGCTCTGTGGGTGTGGACCAACCGGGCTGCCTGTCCTCACCCGCTTCCGAGACATGTGCTCGCCCGGCCGCACGAAGCAGCCGTAAGACGCTGGCGCGGGGTCCCGAGCGCCCGGGCTCAGCCGGCGGGACCGCAGCTCCCACTTGCGCTGCAGCATGAGGAGGAAGTCCCGCGCCCGCTTGGCGCAGTCCCACGACGCCGACAGCTCCTCAAGGGCGCGGAAGCACATGCTCAGGTGCGTCGTCGTCTCGGCGGTCCGCCGCCTCCGGCGGCGCGACATGGAGGCGAAGATGAGAAGGATCGCCGCCGAGAAGACGATGGCGACGCTCTGGACGTTGACCCTCCTCAGGGAGAACTGCCGTTCGTACGTCTGTATCAGCTTCGCGATGGCGGTGGCGGACTTGATGCACATGCGCTGCGCGTGCATGTAGCCCGGGCCCTGGGGCGGCTGGGGCTGGATGTAGCTCGACGACATCCACGGCCGGTGGGTGTGTATCACGTTTTGATAGTATTGCATGCTGGCGCAGACAGATCAGCTGGGGGGCCGCGAACCGGGGTGAGGGACTTGTGGCGGCTGAACTTACTGTAGCAGAAGAACATGCGGGAGATGTGTCTTGTTAGCGTCCTCCGGGTCAACCTGGAGACTCTGAGGTAGAGACTCTTTCCAGAGAAACAGTCTTGTGACGACCTTCTCGCTGATTTCTTGCAAGATGTTGAGCGGAATCTTGGAGTTGCCATATCTGATTTGGGGGGGTGATTGATTTGTTAGTCACACGCATAAGAAAGACAGCTAGCTAGCTAGCTAGCGAGCAAGCTTACAATGTGTGACCCAAAGGAGCCACGATTTCACACAACTCGATCTTGTAAAAACAGACGTCATCGACACAGTCGACCAGAGAACACGGAGGGTTGCTGCGGTTTTGGGACGAAGTATAAGCTGCCCAGTGCGTGACAGGTTCATGCAACGAGGTCTTCCTTGGCTTCTGGACCGTGATGTCGTCCATGCTGATGCGGAAGGGCCGGCCTCTGTGGAACCCCAACGCTCTGGAGGCAACACTAGTTATCACATGCTCGCTGGACTGGAGAAGGCCAACTTACTGATCCATGGTGTACGCGCCCCAGAAGATAGCACGACGAAGCTCGGCTTCGGCGGGTGTCAGGATACCTTTTTCAACGTATGGCGTCATGTCCTTGTGCAGCGCAAGATCGAACGCGAGCCGGATCGCCGTACCTGGGAAGGAAGTCGTCAGTAACACTGATTACAACATGGAGCTTTTTGACGAAGCGAAAAAGAAGAAGAAAAACCAGTAATTTACCGCTACACAGCCAGCCGCGAGAGTCTCTGTTCGCTCCAATCTCGTGGCTGCTCAGCACGACCATGGTCTGGACCGTCGAGACCGAAGGCGAGTCCAGCTCAATCTCCAGCAGGACCATGGCCCGCGCGGCGAAGAATATGGGGAGAGACTTTGGGAACGTCACAAAGTTCGGGTGATAGCGGGGTTCGAAAGCCGCGCCCAGACAGCACCTGTCGTCGAGAGTGAGTTATGGGACCTCCCCGAAAGCAAAAAAAAACAAGAAAAAGGGAGGGGGAGTGTCAGTGCATTGGGGGGATGTCGAGACGAACATTGCGTTCTTGAGCGCCTCGGAGTAATACGGCGTCTCCTCCTCCCGAGAGATCCAGTTGTGCTTTGCTTCTTCGTATAGAGCCCGGTCGACGACGTGAGTATAGGGATCCTGCCACGCAAAGTAGAGGCTGATCAGGTGCTCCTCGAGGTCCGGCGGCACCGGCTTGCCGAGTCCCATCTTGTCGAGGTGTTCCTGGCCGTCGTTGCGCACCGTGCGGTCGACGGACAGGGTATCCGACCCGGCGGGCAGCTCGACGAGCCTGAAGTTGGACGTCGGGCCGAAATAGGATATCCGGCCGTTGGGGTCGATGTGCATGGAGCCGAGGCGGTCCGAAAGCTGGTTCAAGAGGTCCTCCTCCGTGGTGTCCGAGCCGGCGTCGTCTTCGTCGTCATTATCGCTCAGCGCAGCCTCCTCCGAGTAGGTGCTCAACAGGGGATGACTTGGAGCCCGTACGCTGGCTATGTCTACTCTTGGTGGACGGCTGTGGTCGTCCTCGTCAGGGCTCCATTCCCAGTCGGCAATGGATCGTGCCGTGGTGTTCAGCAACGGACGCTGAGCCGGCTGGGGTTGTACACCGGCATGGCCGAACAGACCGAAAGTTTCAGGGTCAAAAGAGAAGGACAAGCCCGAGGGCAGCTGGCCCGGCTGTGCTACATGATCCCAAGTCGGTGCCGGGAGCGCAAGGGGCGGTGTTGTTTCCTGAGACAACACGGGGTCAATAACAGGCGGTGTTTCCTTCTGCTCTGGCGCTGCCAGAACCGTATCGAGACCTAACGTGTTTAGTATGCGGACGAGGCTCTTGGCCTCTTCCGTCGGCATCTGTGGGAGTTGAAGATCATTTTCCAGGATGAACCGGGACAGTTGGTCAACTCTGCCCGAGAGTAGCTCGACGGCGACGCGTAGGGACAGTCTACCAAGAGAGAGAGAGAGATCAGCCTCGACCCCCCCTCCAATCAAACCAGAATCCAGGGGAAAAAACGGGGAAACCGGACTTGCGCTTATCCTCCCCGACCTGGTAGCTACATTCTCGCTTTTTGTGTCTGCAATTGGAACACGACGGGGTGGCGCCGTCACACTACAGAGAGCCGGTCAGAACCTCGCCCAGAGAGAGAGAAAGAGAGAGAAAGAGAGAGAGAGCGGGACCGGTGGCAAAGGTGATGTACCTTGATCTTGCTCTCCCGGCAAAAGGTGCACGCCGTTGTGACGTGTCTCCTCTTGCCCTCGGATTTTGATGATTGAGGCATGCTGCGTCGTCTAGGTGTCTCTGGAATTCATGGCCGAGACGGCCTTTGTTTTCTTTTTTTTCTTTTTTTTTTTTTGGCGGGAGCGGAGGATGACCCAGGGTCTAACGTGAAAGAGATTGGTGGTGTGTGTGAGAGGATGGACGGGGGGCGGCGGTGGGAAGTCCTTGCTAGAGGCCCACTCTGAGGCGTTCGTATCCGTACCAGTATGTATGTATGTATGTCTTGCTCCGTGTCATTCAACGACGACGCGGAGGGCGTGGGTTCCGTAAGCGTTCAGTCGACTTGGGAACAGGGGGCTTGCTGGACGCCAAACCGACTACATGGGCCTTTAGATAGTCGCTCATTCCACGCCCCGGATGTTGGTGAGGGCTTCCGGGTAGCGGCAGTGGGAGCAACTGTGGTCTATTTGACCGAATGGAAAATAAACCGAATTCGACTTGTGACTTCTTTTTTCGACAGACTCATGAGCAAACGCTGGATGCACCCTGAAGATGAGAGCCTTTGTAACGGTCATGCCCAGGACTCAATCGTGATAGGTTGAGGACTATGCGATCAGTGTCGCGGCGCGGCTCGTTAGGAGCACCCTGACTCGATGGGGCATGGCTTGCGGATATCCGCCGTATGACTGGCTGACACTATCCGCATGAGCAGTCCGAAGTCAAGTTAGGATTAGGTTAAAAACCAAACGCTCCTCTGAGAGAGAGAGGGCATGCAGATGTCGTAGAGATAGCAGGCCCGTGCTGAAAACCTTGTCGTCATTCAGGTCCTGCATAGTCAGTCAGATTAGGTCCTCTAACTTTGAACATAAGAGACCTACCTACTTGTACGACGTATGCTTCAGCCGACGGCACCCTCCGCGTTTAGAGTTCCTATTTCACCGAGTGCGATTAGACCTCACCCGGGTCCGGGCCACAGCCAACCCAATCTTGGCGCGCACTACATCAAGCTACACACTTATGCTTTGAGACGCCAGAAAAAGAGACCATTAAACCAGACCACTAAGGACAGGCCTCCAGGGTCATTAGGTCATGAATGTCGCAACCAATACAGACAGAGACACCAGGTTTTGGTTGGTTTGACATAGGCTTCTCCTATACACTACATAGGCAGCACGGTATGCGGTACATATCCCCCCCGCGTCAAGCCTCCCGCAAGGTTAGCCCAGCTAGCCCTGCCCTTGTAAGAGGGATTGGCGAAGCAAACTGAGTACTCTGTAGTGCGTAGGTAACTGTACTCTGAGTGTGGCTGCTGCACCTCTCCAGTCTGTCTACCTACCTGTCGTAGGGAAGAAAAACTTTTGCCTCCTACCACAATAGGCTACTACCCCGCCCCTTGGCGAAATTTAGGTCCATTCGGAGACGGATAACATTGAAACACGTTGAGTATTCTCTTCCATAAGCCGACGTCGTGTTGCGGCTTGACGCTCTGGTAGAAACCTATATTCAACCCAAATCCGACAATGACGGCAGTGTTGAAAAGGAACGAATCAAAAAAAAGGAGGCCCGGACAGCGTACCCAGCAAAGTACGTTGTACATTAGGTTTCTTTACTGGAAAAAGGACCCCGAGGCGATCCGCCCCGTGAGATCCTATAGGACGATCGGAAACCATATCCCGAGGATCTCCACCTGAGTCGATGCCTGGGACCAGGTCCGGATGAATGAGTCAATAGCCGTTTTATCGGAGGGAAAAAAAGAAAGAAAGGGGGAAAAAAAACCCCCCACACTTCTTCATTGAGGCAAAACCAAGAATCGGTTCTTCCTTGTGATTGAAGCACCGGAGCTGGTGAAAGTTGATGGCGGCTGCAGAGAAGTCCCGGATGGGGCCGCCGAGATCCCGGCCCCATACGGCGCCCAATCGGGCAATTTTGGCCGGCGAAGAGGGTGCCATTGTCCAAGCTGGACTCGCCAGACAATGCCCTTTTCAGAACCTCATACAATACAAGACGCCTTGTGACGCAAATGTCGAAGCTGAATTGGTCCCCAAAATGTGGTTCATCAAATCACTTTTCGTCGATTATGCTCTGAACAGGAAAACGCCTTGTGCTCGCAGATTGTGGAGAGGAGAGCGCCAAACCCACCGCGTCTGCCATATAAAGATACCCCGCGCTTTCAGCAGTCGACAATGTTCTCCGTCACCCAACCTCCCTCCCATCTCACGCGAGCAACAATCCTCGACTGCCGTTGACGGAACGTAACACGATCCAGTAACGACCACCATGGCCAGGCAAAACGAGCAAGCGAACGGAAACCGCTTTCCGACACCCCCGTCCTCACGTCACTTCGCCACTGCCGAAGCCTCGAACATAAAAGCCTTCGCAGCCGTCTGCTCCCAAGAGGCTACGGCAGAAGAGTACCCGCTCGCCGCAACGATCCAGAGGAACGTGCCCGTCTATGACCTCCCCGCCTATTCCAGCCTCACGGAGGCGCAACGCAGCGCTCTCCAAGACGAGTGGTACCGCGTCCTGATCTCGGGGCCGGGCGTATTCGTCACCAAAGGGCTCTACCGCGACAGGCGGCTGATCGAGGCGGCCAACGCAGCCTTCGCCTCCGTCATCGAGCAGGAAAGGGAGTCGGGGGCCGCAAAGGGCGACCACTTCGCCAGCGCCGGCAAAAACGACCGCATCTGGAACTCCTTCAGCAAGCACGGCCTCGCCGACCCTGCGTCCTTTGTCGAGTACTACTCGAACCCGTACCTCGGACTGATCTCCGGCGCGTGGCTCGGGCAGGGCTACCGCATCACCGCGCAGGTCAACAACACCAAGCCGGACGCCTCCCCGCAGGTCTGCCACCGGGACTACCACGTCGGCTTCCAGACTGCCGAGGCGGCTGCCCAGATCCCGCGCGCCATGCAGGTTGCGAGCCAGCTCCTCACGCTCCAGGGCGCCGTGGCCCACTCGGACGTGCCCCTCGAGAGCGGGCCTACGCGGGTGTTGCCGTTCAGCCAGACGTTCGAGCCCGGCTACGTGGCCTACAGGAGACCGGAGTTCAACGCCTTCTTCTTGGAAAACTACGTCTCTTTGCCGCTGGAGGTCGGCGACGGGCTGTTCTTCAACCCCGCGCTGTTCCACGCGGCCGGCGAGAACAAGACGGCGGACGTGTACCGGATGGCGAACCTGCTGCAGATCAGCAGCCCGTTCGGCAAGCCGATGGAGTCGGTCGATGCCGTTCCGCTCATCGAGAAGTGCTGGGACCATCTCGTGACGCTGTACGAGGCTCGGGGTCTGGATGACGAGGTGAAGGCGTTTGTCGCGGCTGTGGCCGAGGGATACCCGTTCCCAACCAACTTGGACTCTAACCCGCCACGGAATGAAGGCATGGCGCCGGAGTCGGAACAAGATAACATCACAAAGAGTTTGACGGAGAACCGAACCAAGGAGGAAGCCGTAGAGGCGCTCAAGAAGTTTGTCGCTAGATCCGTGGCATGAGCAGGCAGGGCCGCGTCGTTTGTGTCTATTCTCAGATACTCAATCCCACGTTCCGTATAGTCGCTGTTGCTTGGATTGTTGTAGTTGTTGTCATGGGCAAAGGGGCTTTGCAATCATCCTGTGCTCTTGGGATTCTGTTTCACCCCTCGAGGACCAAGACGCCGATCCCAAACAGCTCTACACAACTCTCAGGACGCAAAAGCTGCACCGCAAGGCAAGGGAAGGGGGCACGCACATGATGCATGGTAGTGAACAAGCGCAAAGCACGCTGCTTGGAAAATATTTCTAGGTTCCCGGGAACAGCTGTCAAGGAAACACAAAAGTGGCACGCCGACTGGAAAGCGGTTGAAGTCGAGGCAAACCAGCAAGCCTAAAACACAACGTTTGCGTTAGCCGTGGCGCGTTGGTCTCACCAGGGTTACTACAAACCTCAACCGGAACGTTGCCGTTTCCTTCCGATGGATACCTCAGCCCTAAAGTCATCAATTATTGAGGGCCCCATCTTTTAATAGCGCTGCAGTACGACGTTACTGCGTGGCGCGCCTCGAATCTCGTGTCCGCGTGTGGATTCCTTTGTCAAACACAGCCATCGTCAGAAGCCTTCTACTCCAAGGAGGTCGATCGAGTCAGACGCAAGTCTCCTGCTCGCGCATCGACATTTCTCAGTCCTTCAAGCAACTGGCGTGAGCATGAACCGAGTGGAACAAGCACAGAGGGTGACATCACCCCAGTGAGACATCCATTCCTTCTGGCGTGGATACGAGGTTTGCGCGCGCGGGGTGGGGGGACACATGGATGCAACGCTAGTGCTGCGTATGGGGATCATCATGACAAGGGCGGTGATCTTCCATGCCCACGGCTCGCATGGCGTGCTCATGTCACGATGAATGGACGTTTCTGCTTCCCCAGGGGTGAAGATCTTGTATGTGTTGAGATACGACTCACGTCTTCAGTGGGTTTGGACCTCCCTTCTCGTTACGAAAAGTCCGCAATCAGTACTCTGTTCCATTCCAGGCACTGAAAGCATCTTTGGGTATCGCAGCATTCCACGGCCCCTTTCCCTCAAAAGGCACCCTGCCCGCACCGACGGGGCATCTGGCTTTCTCGCGAACTCAGGCCATACAAATCGTTTAGACCTCTGAGAATAACAAAAGAAAACACTTCTCATGATGCAAGCCCTTCGCCTTGTCGCCGCCATATACGCTGTTGTCGCCGGCGTTTCCGCCGCCGCCGTTAGCATCCGGCGCCGCGCGCCAGAGAACGCCGCCGCCGCCGCCGTCTCCGAGCGGCGCCAACTCGATAACGGCCCCCGAGCCCCGGAGGTCGTGTGGGCGGCCGAGAACTACATCTGGGGCTGCTCGCCCGGCGGCTGCAGCTCCCGCTTCAACATCAGCGCCCCCGACGGCTACATACCCGGCGCCCCCGGCTTCAACGTCGTCTGCAGCCCCATCTACATCCAGCAGGGCCGGGTCCCCTGCCGCAACCCCGACAACAGTCCGCTGCCGCCCTCCAACGGCTCCCAGGTCTTCTCCATCTGGACCGCCGGCGCGGACCGTGAGCGCCAGTATCTCGGCGTGTCGCACATCTACAAGCGTCTCGAGGACGGCCGCACCTGGAATGCCACTGCCGGCACAGATTTCCTTCCTGTGCGAAACATGAGCATTGCATTTCCAGTCACCACACACGCCATTGTCGTAGTTTGAAGAAGAAGTCGGGTACTTGGTCCAAGGACGATAGGTCCCTTTCTTTCAATTGTATCTTTCTTTCCGTTCTCACTGTCCGTGCAATCCAGGTGGCGGAAGAGAACTTCCCCGTTCATAAACATCTTTTTCGCTGTATTTACATGGATCCGAATGCAAAAAAAAAAACCCTTTTCAAGACCAGCAAAAAAAACTTCTAGTTCTAGTGTGAGACCCCTCCAGGAAACATTCACATCCCCCCCCATCTGGAATCCCTACTCGAAGAATTTGCGAGGCTCTCTACCACGGATGCTCGTTGATCGGGGCAAGGGGAGTCTGGCACTTGGCCGCCAGAGCAGCCTTGGCCTCGTCGCTGTCGATGCTGACGCAAGGGGCATCCAGGCCACCGTCGATGCCGTCGCAGATGACGACGGGCTCTCCGCCGCAGGGCGAGGTGACGTTGAAGTTCTTGAACTTGATGTTGTGGCAGACGGCGTCGGGGTTGGTCGAGCACGTCAGCTTGGCGACGGCGTTGCCGTAGATGCCGCTGGTGTAGCCGGTGAAGTTTTCAAAGAGGACGTTCGAGACGTTCATTCCGGACGGATGCTGCTCGCAGGTTGTTTCGTTGATCTGTTGTCAAATCAGCCTCCTGTCTCAAATTGAAAATAGGACGAAGGAGAGCAGCAAACTCACGTTGAAGTAGCAAGAATCGAGAATGATACCGTAGTCCATTCGGGCGACCCAGAAGTTCCTTTCGATACAGTCAGCCAGGATCTTTGGGTCACGACGCGGGAATAGCTTACTTGTACGTGATGTTGTCGACAAAGCCATATCCGACGTTAGGGCCGGCCCAGGTCTTGATGCGGGCGCCAGAGTACTAGGACGCAGTCAGATCACCATGGCTTGGAGAGAGAGGCGCATGCACCTACGTCTCCGTTCAACATCCACACGTTCTCAATGTGGACATCCTTGACGAACGACATCTCGCCGGGGTACTGGCCCAGAGATCCGATGGACTGGCCGTGAGTACCTGCGAAAGTCAGTAAGTCAGCCGAAGGCTACGGATGGCGCTTTATGCGGTTCGACGTACCGTTGCAGTACATGGTGTTCACGTAGAGGTTGGTGTTGTTCGACTTGGGGGAGAAGCAGTCGTCGTCAATGTTGACCCACACGCGCTCGATCTTGACGTCCTGGACGTCCAGCGAGTCGAAGAAGTCGGTGTTCTTGGGGATGATGCTGCCGTTGTTGGTGATGGCGGTGGCGATGACGTCTCTGTACTCAATGTTGCTCGCTGATGTGGCATTAGCGAAAAAGATGCACAGGCGGCGCAGCTCAAACGGGTCAGTCAGACAACTTACATCCGACGATGAAGTTGGTCCAGCAAGGAGCGTCCTTCATGTGGATGCCTTCGACCTCCAAGTTCGTAGTGTTCTCCACGTAGAACAGGATAGGTCGCAGGTACTTGTTGTTAGGGTTCTGGAACGAGTGTCAGCTTGACGACAGCCTTTGGTCGATGGCGGGGGGTGATTAAAGACTGACGAGGATTCTGAAAGTCGTTAGCACAAGATCTAGAGAGTCAAAAAGGAGGGCTCACTCACGATCCAATTCCGGAGTTGAACTCATCCCACCAGCGTTGGCTATGTTTAGGTGTCAGTTCAGTTTGTTGGAGAGCTTCCAGCGGCCGGGATCCTCATTACCCTTGTCCGTTGATGACACCATCACCATAGATCTTGATATCCTTTCCGCCCCATTTCCCTGGAAGAAAAAAAAAGGTCTCATAAGTACGCTGGAGATGAGCAAATAAGATGGGTTCGTTTCTTACAGAAC
This sequence comes from Colletotrichum higginsianum IMI 349063, assembly GCF_001672515.1. Classification (NCBI taxonomy): domain Eukaryota; kingdom Fungi; phylum Ascomycota; class Sordariomycetes; order Glomerellales; family Glomerellaceae; genus Colletotrichum; species Colletotrichum higginsianum. The sequence goes on from NC_030958.1 coordinate 1,124,642, forward strand.
ATGATAGATCTCTGCGCCATTGAGTCAGTTTCATATAGTCAAGAATTAGAGAGGGGGCGGAGGCTCACTTGGAAAGGATGGGTGAATGCGTTTGTCTGAAAGCAAGTGTCAACATTTCAGGACAAGTCAAGCCAGGGCCTGCGGCGCCACCTACCTGCCAGTACTTGACATCATCCGTGAACTGCATTGGCGTGTTAGAGAAGCTTCACGAGTCTTGTCTTCCACACGAGATCTTACCTTGATCTCGCCCTCCAATCGGACGTGAACGTCGTTGAGGAAGGTCAAGTCAAGGGCCTTTGCAATGACGAATGTTTTGCCCTTGGGCAGGTACAAGGTACCGCCGTTGTTGGCCTCCTCGAGACCCTTCTTAAAGTCCTCGGAGATGTCGTCCGTGGCGTTGCTGGACGCGCGGATCTGGATCGTCTTACGGCACCCGTGGGAAGGGGCCGTGTAAGGGTGCTTCTCGCGGAACTCCTCCAGAGACCTGGGGACGCCGGCCGGCAGCTCGATCCCGTGGGAGAGCACGCCGGTGACGGCTGCGAGCAGGCCGAGTGTTTGGGAGAAACGCATGATGGAGAGATATGTCAGATATGCGATGCAACGACACTATGCGGTCCGTTCATGTGCTTGAGTCCCGAAACGAGAAGCTGGAAGGGCAGCGTTCCCCATCTTAAAGGCTTCGGACGGTCCGCCGTCTCACCCACCCCGGGCGATGCAGTTCAAGTGGAGACGAGGGTATTCCCACTTCTTCTCGGGTGAATACCCTCATCAGACGGAAAAGTTAAAATAAAGATCAAACTAAAAGTTTCGTCCCCGGTGGTGCATACCGTTAAGAGAGACCAGCCTTCTCCCTTTTTTTTTGAAGAGACGATAAACAAGGTCGGAAAATAGGTTGTCATAGATTAACAACCCCGCGTTCGTCGGAAAAGGACCGGACCCCCGGGGGCAACGCGTGCCTACCGTGACTTAACCGCAAAGCGGTCTGGCGTCCAGGCCGCTGGAAGATCGCGTGGGGAAAGGTCGGGGATTTGGGCGATGTGCGGGGGAGATCCTGGACGAGGTCGCATCGCAGCACTGGGCAGAGGCCCATTGGTGGGAAATCACGGGCCAGTACGGCGACGACGTCGGATAAGGACACCGCGTTGTTGGTTCGGCTCCAGATGGTCAGGCCGTTGGTGATCAGAACGAGCCGGTGGGCGATCCGTCTCGGTAAAACCGGGCGAGTCATTTGCGGGGTTGACGAAGGGAGATTTTGAGGGGGGGAGGGTTGGCGAAGCTGCTCATCATGATGAGTGAGTGCTCCTGGATGTTGTTTGTCAATTAAAGCTTCGCAACTAGGTCCCTCAAAGAAGTATCTTTCGGTATGTGCCTCTGTGGCACACCAAGTTCTGACTTACAAGGTAAGGTTGATGGTAGTAACGGGCACTGAAGGTTTCAGTCCCCCCTCCGCGTCCTAGAAGCAGGGATTGTGGATGGAGGCACTTCTTTATGCGGGGTAGTATGGATGAAGGCTGCGTCTCCAGAGGTGGGTTGCTGTCGTTGATGTTGACCTTTGCGTCTATTCCAATGGCAAATTATGATTCCAAGCAAGAAAGGGGCACTTTCTGAACAGGTGCAAGAGTAGAACACTCTACGAATCCAGCTCTACGTGGTTGGCTTCAAGCCTGTGTCACAGCGAATGCCCTTGAAACTGATGCAATACTCTTGACTGGACGCTATGATGCGGGCGTGTTCAGACCAGCACCTCTGCTTGTGGTTTGTTGAACGACCCGGTCAACAAGAGCAGAACATGATGAGAATGGTGGGAGTGCTAGAGCACACGGTTCTTGTTGGAGATGGCACCCCAAGGGAGACATCAACGACTTCGGCGTTCGGTAGAATCAAACAAGGCTACTACAAGCCATACTCGGCCAATACGGTTTCCAATCATGGGCTTTCTCGTAGGTAGAGGCCCGTTCTGGTTCATTCTACTTAGCTTCGGTCTCCATTTATAGCCACTCATTACCTAGTGGAGCGCTGAGTTGTCGGGCTCATTCCATCCGAGTTGCTAAAACTTCACAATGTAAGCTCTGGGACGAGTGATATTTAGTCATATCTACGCATCACAATAGTCAAAAGATACAAACGCTAGCTTACCAAGAAGAAAAGAAAAGGCTCAGCCTGTGAATGATGCAGTGTGCCGCACGCTATGTTTTTGAGTAGTGTAGATGGGTCTCGGTCGTCTGTATGATTCCCCTCTCGCTGCTACTGTCAGGGTCATGAACACCCCCTATCGAGCTCCTGCGTCCCGGTTGCTCGTCATCCCGATCTCCTGGCCCGCTTTTAATCTGCACATGAAAGGCGTCGAGGTTGTATGCAGGTTCGTTCTGACTACGGTCGAAACGGCTGTAACGGGAACGGTTGGGGCCCGAACCAACCCCGCCAGTGCCGCCAATAGTCTGCAGAGCATTGCCAGAGAATCCTCCGGATTGGCCTGTTGTAGCTGCACCGGAGGAGAAGAGCTTTAGAGAAACAGTGTGGAAGAACAGGCCCCTTTTCGAAGGGACATAGTATTCTTAGGGACTGTATTACATTCATAGTCTAGCTGCCTTGCTCCTATGACCATCCTTGCCCGCCAACCCTGGCACTACTACCCATTACATAACTATTGTCACTATTATTAGGGCGCACAGGACGTCCTTAATGAAATTGTCCTACTGCCTTAAACTATTAATCTCTTTGCGTAGCTCTCTTATTAAGCTGTACCCTAAGTTGAGTATATTAAGGATTACTCTAAATACAGTTGCAGTATTGCAAATCTAGTCTTAAGGACCTAATTCTTTAAGTAGGAATAGCTCTACTGCAAATACTAATAGAGCTACTACTTCTAGGTCCATTAGGGACCTAGAGCCTATAAGTAGGCCCTATATAGGCAGCCTATAAAGGCTTAGCCTCTTAGCTATTAGTACTAGTTACTAAGCTTATTAGACATTAGTATCCAGCTTATTTAGAGTATAGGATAAGAAGCTAACTAATAGATTGTAACTACTAAAGAGAATAGTAATTTGAGGAGTAGACATTTTTATTTAGATTTAGCTATCTTATGTAAACTTGCGTACTAGATAATAGTTTATAAGAATAAGTAGGCAATACATTGCAATATTAATCTTAATATACCCTAGTATACTTATTAGGGTTAAGTCAACATACCCACTTTTGGAACACCCCCTCATTTGGAACACCTAAAAATGCCTCAACCCCACCACCAGCCTCCTACTTCCTCCAACTTCGAACTATCACAACAATTTCATACCTTATGCAAATAACCTCATTTTTTCAGAGGACCTTTATTCCTGCCTTATGGCCCAGTATACCGAGTATGAAGTCAATCAGGCAATCCAGGCTGTTTCAGACGGCCAAAGCCTAAGGAAGGCAGCCCGCGAATATGGCATCCCAATTACCACCCTCCACAACCGTCTCACAGGCACCCAGGCAAGGGCAGCAGCATTTTCAGACCTTCAGAGGCTTTCCCCTGACCAGGAGGCTAAGTTGGCTGAATGGGTGCGAATCCAGCATGCCCTTGGTGTTGCCCCAACCCATCAACAAGTGAGGGCATTCGCAGAACGAATCCTCTGTGCTATGGGGGACAAGGAGCCTATAGGAAAGGGCTGGATCCATGCCTTTCTAAAGAGAAACCCATCTATCAAGGTCCAGAGAAGTCGCCTTATTGACTCTAGACGTGTTAATGGAGCATCTACTGAGGTTATCAGGGACTGGTTCAAACTCCTCGCCATACCAGAGGTCAAGGGCATTAAACCATCCAATAGATACAACATGGATGAGACTGGTATCCTTGAGGGCCAGGGATCTAATGGGCTGGTGCTGGGCATGTCTGAGACGAAGTCTGTACGCAAGAAACAGCCTGGATCAAGGGCATGGGTATCCATCATCGAATGCATCTCTGCCCTGGGCCATGCCCTTGATCCCCTCATTATATATAAGGGCAAGACAGTCCAGCAGCAGTGGTTTCCTCTAGACCTTGGCCCTTATGAAGGATGGCAGTTCACTGCAACAGAGAATGGATGGACTACAGACGACACTGCAGTTGAATGGCTGCAGAAGGTCTTCATCCCTCAGACTATCCCTCAGACTGCCTCCCAGGGCAAGGAGGGCCAGGAGGGCAAGGAGGAGGCCAGACTGCTGGTTGTTGATGGCCATGGGAGTCACACAACGACGGACTTTATGTGGCTCTGCTATATTAATAACATCCATCTATTGTTCCTACCACCACATACCTCCCATGTGCTCCAGCCACTTGACCAGTCAGTCTTCAGCCCTGTAAAGGCAGCCTATAGGAAGGAGCTTGGATACCTTAGTCAGTGGAATGACTCTACTATTGTAGGCAAGAGGAACTTTATAGGCTGTTATCAGAAGGCTCGTACTGCAGGTATGACGATGCAGAACATCAGAAGTGGTTGGAAATGGACAGGGTTATGGCCTGTCTCTATGGCGAAGCCTCTGATGAGCTCCCTCCTACTCCCAACAACACCAAAGCCATCAGCATCTTCAGATCAGGTCAGCAAAGGGCAGTCTGGAGGCAAGGAAGGCAAGGAAGCTGAAGGATGGGCATCTGCGTCGTCTGCAGTAGTGTGGTCGACGCCAAGGAAGATGAAGGATCTGGCTGGGCAGTTGAAGCTATTCACAGAGCTAGAGAATGATGCCTTCACTCAACGCCTTCTATTCCGGAAGGTGAAAAAAGGCTTCAGCGAGCAGGCCTATGAGCTGGCTACTGCCCAGCATAAGCTGGAGCTCCTGCAGGCCCAAGTCACCAATACTGCAGCAAGGAAAAGAAGGACAGTCCAGATCGACCCAAACACCAAGTTCGCCAATATTGAGGACATCCAGAAGGCTCAGATTGAGGCTGGCGAAAAAGAGGATATCACAGATGAATCCAGCGACTCTGATACCCCTAGTGAAGCTGAAAGCTGTATTGTGGTGGCATCTAGGCCTAGTCAATAATTAATTGAAGATGGTGGTGATGTTGGGGATAGCTTCATTCTGGGTGTTCCAAATGAGGGGGTGTTCCAAAAGTGGGTATGTTGACTTATAATTAAAGCTAGCTACCTAAATGCAAGGTTAGTTAATAGAGTAGTTATAGGCTTAGAAGCCTCTATAATACTAAGTTTCTAAAGAAACCTTATAATGTATTTAGTATTAGGCATAATACTTATGCTGTATTTTTTTTACTGTATTTTTCTTTATATTGTGTACCTGTGCGACCTTAAGAGGGACCGCCTTAATAACGTACCTTAGTGGAAGAACAGGCGCAGCGTAGAAAGGCTGGCGCACATGACCAGCAGATTCGCTTCGACGCCACTGCCGGAGAGATTGCTAATCAGCTCCGATTCCCAGAAACGACTCAGTCAAATTTGAAAAATAACCTGACTGGTACGGAATCAACTCACACCCAAAGATTGATAAAAATGGCTCCCCAAGTTTGGTCAGGATCGTTCAGGATCGTGATGAGCAGGTAGAGGCGGACAATGGAGGTGAAGACAGTCCTAAACCCAAAGCGTCAGAGCTCTAGATTTCGCACCGCTCTTCTACCCTGCAGCTTACACTGAGCCAATTCCAAAGAGAGAGAGAAGGCCGATTTTCTTTCTGGTGGACACTTGCAGATTTAACACCATGGGTATTGGAAGACAGATGATCATCATGTCCGTGATGACGCCAAAAGTGGCAGTCGCCTTGAAGGTAGCTACTGTATCGATGCATGTTCCAGGCGTCGCCAAATCATAGGCGGACTGGATAGGATTGCACGGAAAGATGGAGCTGAAGAGTATTCCGAGGCTGGAGCCAACGACCACAAACATGGTGAAGTAGACGGTCCGTCGGAACCAATCTGTGCTGCTGTTGATCTCGAGAAAGAACATGAGAATGACCATCTTGCAGGCCCCGGGTGGGATTGCGTAGACGATGGGGTTCATGTAGCTGTTGTACTGCGAAGCGGGACTATTGTCAATCAAAGTTGTGGGAAAGGAGATGACCAAAGAGAGAAAACGTACAAAGGTAAAGTCTTTGAACTTTTCAATGGGGACTTCCCAGCCATGGACTCCCACATACCCATCCATTGCAGCCTCTATAATTGAGTGTCGAGTTAGCTATGCTAGCTCTTCCACATTCATGGACCCCGAGAGCGACTCACTTAACATCAGCGCCTGGATTCCGATGGTACATGCCTGTAATGATCAGTTGTCAGAGTCATGAACGATTCAAAAGCCTGCCAGACAAAGGCAACCCCGGGGGTTCGGCATCAGCAAAAGCTTGAATGCAAGGTTTTATGTTTGGAACAACCAGAAAGAGACAGAAAGGTAAAAAAAACAAAAGGAACCTTAAATTAACCATCCAACCAATAAGAGGACTATCAGAGTGATCAGTATGGCAAGGAGAGTTTCGTGGGAGTTTTATTCCTCTTGTTCAAAAGCTTACCGTCATCCACGCCAAACCTTTTTCGGATGACTATCTTGACATATAGTCTCTGGAACGGGAAGAGGAGAGCAAGAACCACGCCGACGCTCAGGGTCACAAATGTCTCCAGGACACTACGCCTTTGCGTGTTGCCAAAGTCCACAACATAGCCTTCGGGTGCAGGAAGAGCTGTTGTGACGCCAGAAGTGTTGAACATCGCTTTGAAGGGGCGTTGGCGACAGATAGCTGAAGAAAAAGACGCAGGATTTCGAAGACGCCCAGCGCAAATGTACTCGGGCCTTGGGAGCTCATTATAAACCGTGGCGAAACAAACGCGAAGGCTTGCCTCTTGAGCCCTTGTCGCATCATCTCGTCTTGCCCTGTATCGCCCCTCATCTGCTCACTCACCCATGTCCCATTTTTAATTATTTCCCTCCAATGACTGAGAGGGACTTCATGCCGCCGCAGTAGCTGGTTTGGAAATGACAACGCCAAGCAGAATGACTTGTGTTGAATGCTCACCACTTCTGGTGAGAATGGAACGCTCGACCTCGATGCGAGGCCAGCCGTCCCACCAGATGCTCCGTACATCTTCGGGGATATTGACGAGCATCACAGACCATGTCCCCGGGCATCTTTGTGCTTCGGGCCTGGTTGCATCTTGTTTGCGATGTTTTCTGCGAGGGTTGCGGAATCATGGCGTTCCCACCCCAAAAACCTTTAGAGTCTTGAGCCATAAGGTGCAACCGAACGGCAACACCATAGTTCCGAGGCGAATTTGAAGTCCTATCTCATGCTCAGCATGCCCCGAGTAATCAACTCTCTGAGACTTTGTGCTAGAGATCACCGCCAAACTTCAGTATCGAGTCATTCTCGACCTCAATTGGTTCTCAGGTGGCGGTAAGTCTTGCCCTAGTCGGGGTCCATAAATTATGTGAAGGACGCAATGAGTAACGAACGGCACGAGAATCGACAACCAACGAGCAACGAGCAACGACTCGAGCAAGAGACCGACATCCTAGTCAGGAACAGCCGGCAAGTGGGTTCCGTCCTTGCAAGTTCCACATGCAACGGACCAAGAAACACCTTTACAGAGAGGAGATGTCGACGGTTTCCTGTGCAGGCGCCGCCATCAACATGCTAGCAAACATCTTGGCTGAAAATTTCCATGTATCCCTGCCAGCCTGCAACCCCGAGACCAACAAGAATGAAATCACGCCATGTTGAAGATCCCATCCATACTTGTTCCACTCCATGCGGTCTGGACCGATGGACCCCGGAACGGTTTGTTCAGATGCCGCCCTGGAATGGAGGATCCTGGTCACATTGCGCAACGGGCAAAACCAGCCGTTGATCGAACCCGATGTCCCCGCTGCGCCTTGCAGACCCATCATGATGCATTTTGATAATCTTGATATTGATCAAGTCGTCAACGGTGCATTCGTACAAGGCAGGCAGGCGTTTCTCTTACCATGTCTTCGTATCAATACGTACACTGCGGTGCCACCTTGAGAATCCGCCCTGGTGTCGTTCGTGTATAAGACCTGTGCTACCAGGTAAGAAATCCCGGCTCGTGGCTTTCCTCCTCACACCCGCCGCCTCCCAGTTTCGAGGGTCTCTTTCAGCTCGTGCTGCACTCGACCCCCCTTAGGCTGTCGAGACAACTCAAACATCCACTCTGGAGCGATACACGGCCGCCAATACTACCATGTGGTCCGGAGGGATAACCGCGAGCCTTTTTGCCGCGTCCCCCTTGCTTCTCCCGAGTGTTGGTTTGGCAGCGGCAGTCGAGAACCACGAGCCTGGAAACGTGGTCGCCCAAGCCTCGGCGACACCGCGCACCGGGATTCCACCAGTATGCCAAGCTTGCCCTTTTCTCTCATCTGCATCCACCTTCTCCAACGTACATGAACGCTGAACACTGGTTTGACCCATGACATTCTTAACGATGCATCGTACCTATGTTAAGAACACACCATCTCCTCTGGCCATATCCTGCTGACACTCACTGATTAACAGTGTGATGCTCTGATTGCTGCCGGCTTGGGAGATAGGCTAGTTGCTGCGACCGAGGAGGGCTACGAGGCCCGCATCGCAACCTACTGGTCCGTCAGTGCCCGGCTGCGTCCATGGTGTCTCTTCCAGCCCCGCGACACCGAGGAGGTCTCCAGGACGTTGACCACCCTGGTCAAGGCCGGGTCCGGGACCGGCGATTGGCACATGGCCGTCCGTGGCGGTGGCCACAACCACTGGGCGGGCACGAACAACATCGCCAACGGCGTGACCATCGACCTGGCCCACTTCAACCAAACATCCTACAACCCCCGCACGAACCTCGCCTCTGTCGGGCCGGGCGACCACTGGAAGGACGTGTTTGCCGCGCTGCTCAAGCACAACGTGACCGTCGCCGGAGGACGCGACGGCGGCGTCGGGGTCGGCGGCTTCCTGCTGGGAGGCGGCAACTCTTACTACACGGGCCGCATGGGCTTCGGCGCCGACTCGGTCAGGAACTACGAGGTCGTGCTCGCGGACGGCGCCGTCGTCCATGCCAACGACAGGACCAACCCCGATCTGTACAAGGCTCTCAAGGGCGGAGGCGGCAACTTCGGCATCGTGACCCGCTTCGACATGGAGGCGCTGCCCGCCAAGGATCTCTACACCGGCATCCGCCTCATGAGCAAGGAGAACTCGGACGATGTCGTGGATGCCGTTGTCGATTTCACCAACCACGACCAGTCCCTGGCCGACGATGCCATGGTCGTGGTCTACACCCACAACACGGCCATGGGCGACGACGTCCTCATCGCCGCGTCCCGCGTCAACACCCAGGGCAACTCGAACACGACTGCTTTTGCCAAGATCAACAGGATCCCCGCCATCAGCAGCGAGATGACCCACCGGAGCATGGCGGATCTGGCGTTGAACTCCCAAATCCCTGCAGGGAGCCGGTTCGTCCCTCCTCCTCCTCATCCTCCTCCTCCTCCTCTTCTTTTTCCCCTTTTTCTCGGGAAAACATGAGTTCCGACACTAACGGGAAAACAAGTTCCGTGTGGTTCACCCTGACCTTCAAGAACGACGCGTCCATCCTGCGCAGGGCCGTCGACGCCCACCAGGCGTTCGTGGACGCGATGAAGCAGGCCGTGGGCGCGGACGAGTTCACCACGCAGATGGTGTTCCAGCCCCTACCCACCTACTTCGCCGAAATCGGCCGGGCGCGTGGCGGCGGCAACGTTCTCGGCCTCGACGCCGAAACGGACAACGCGATCCTCTGGCTCGGTCTCGTGACCGTCAACACCGAAGCCCAGGAGGCCGTCGCGCGCGCCCGCATGGCCTCGGCCGCGGCGCAGATCGAGGGCTTCGCCGCCTCGGCCGGCGGCGACGTCGACTGGCGGTACCTCAACTACGCCGACCCCAGCCAGAACCCCCTCAAGACGTACGGCGAGGCCAACGTGGACTTCATCCGCAAGGTCGCTTCCAAGTACGACCCGGAAGGCGTGTTCCAGAAGCGCATCCCCGGCGGCTTCAAGATTTCGCGTGTGGATTAGGTTCGAGATCGTCATGTGGGCCCTGGGGGGAGGGTAGAGGGGGACTTGGGGGGGCAACGATGTTTGATATTGGCGTTGTACTTTGTAGCAATTGCGGCTTTGATACCGCCGAATTCAATGAACACTATGACCAAAAAAAAAACAAAAAAAAAACACATCCTTTGGCAGAGGCCTTTGGCTATTGTCACTTCGATGCAGTTTCTGTAACCACGGCTGGCATTAGTTCGAACGGTTCGTCGTGGACGCACACCTTCTGCAGTAAAGCCACTCTGGGGGGGAGGGGGCGGCCCATGTCCGGGCCCCCCACCGGCCCGGCCCGGTCGGCCGGCAAGCTTCGCCCCACTCTCACATTCTGTACCCTTGACACCTCGTTCAGTCCCGGTTCCGAATAAGGTGCAATGCCATTAGGGTGGTCTCAATTGGTTGCGATTAGTGGGCCCAAGTGTAGACCTGCAAAAGTACCGGATTCAGGCATGCGCTTGAATCCCCAACGCCGTCAACACAAATTGGCAGTGAGGAAAGCATTGTAATTTGTCAGTGTGCTATACTCAATAGGGGAAACGTCAGCGGCAACACCCAGGGGCAGCCCAAGCATCACTACGAACGAGTTGGCTGCGGGTGCTGTAGGAAGTCCTCAACAGCGAGTCAAAGTTTTTGATGTGGCGCTTGATAGCTGATTAGCACTCGCTCGCCCCCTAGGCGAATACTGCCAAACTGAGCACCGGGAACCGGCGGTAGTGGGGGTGGGCCGTACGCCCTTCGCTATACATATCAACCGAATGAGACAGCCGGTGCTGCAAAAGCCTCCGGGCGGGCCGATGCAATCCGCCGCCAAATGACTCAACCACGAACCGCGGCACGAAGTGGTATGAAGCCACAACACCTCGAACTTTTTCACACGCCTCCCGCAAAGTAATTTCCCAACAAACTTCTTTCACCTTTGCCAGCCTTTCAAGATGTATCTCCGCGCAGTCCACGCAGAAAACAGCATCCCGGCTCTTCGCCAGCTCATCAAGGAATATCCCCTCGGGGTCCTGACCACGGCCATCCCCTCGGCAACCCAGCCTTTTATCCAGTCCAGCCACATCCCGTGGGTGCTTGACGTCCAGGATGACTCCAGCGAGACCGAGCTCGGCGTCCTGAGGGGCCACATCGCGCGCGCCAACCCCCAGAGCAAGACCATGATCGAGTCGTTGTCGGCGGAGAACCGCGCCGGGACCGGGGACGTCCTCGACCAGGAGGTGCTGGTCCTCTTCACGGCCCCGACGCACCACTACGTGACGCCCAAGTTCTACACCGAGACCAAGCCGACCACAGGCAAGGTCGTGCCGACCTGGAACTACGCCGCCGTGCAGGCCTACGGGCGCGCCAGGATCTACTACGAGGCCAAGTCCGAGGAGACGTCCGGCTTCCTGGCCCGCCAGATCCACGACCTCTCCCAGCTCGGGGAGATGTCCGTCATGGGATACACGGGCGAGGGCGGCCGCCCGGGGCCGTGGAAGGTGACGGACGCCCCCGAGCGGTACGTCGAGCTCTCGAGGATGGCCATCGTCGGCATCGAGATCACCATCGACAGGCTCCAGGGCAAGTTCAAGATGAGCCAGGAGCTGGGCGAGGGCGACCGTCGGGGAGTCGTCGAGGGGTTCAAGGCGCTGGGGTCCGATGTGGGCGGCAAGATGTCCGACCTGGTGCGGGAGCGCGGTGAAATGAAGCAGAAGTTTAAGCAATGAAACCGTCGAAATCACGCCGCACGCGGGCGTGCCTTTTTCAGTCAGAAATGAGCACCGATGCCGATGTGATATCATTGCGTGACGCGATTCGGCTGTTGTGTGGACGCATAGGTTAAGGGTTGCTGGTTGTTGACTCCCATGGCAAAACCTGGCGGTATGATTTCAATGATCACCTGTGTGTCTCGCCAATGCTCTTGGCGCAAGATGAAAGAAAACCCCGTCTTCTTGACACATGAGATTTGGCTCGCTCGTATTTTGCAAGTTGGAATTATTCGTGTCCGTTGTCGTGAGTCACTACAAAAGATACAACACCAAACCGGGGGCTACCATGATAGAAGCCGGGGCCTAGCTGGAGTCCACATCGTCGCCAGGACGGGAGTACCCGAGCCTCGGATAGGGACTTGGATATTCATTCGTTCCCGTGACCCAGTTAGGATAGTTTGGATCCTAGGCAGCCCTCGGGCGTCAGCTTCACACGACAACAGTACTGGGCTGTCTCGGAATTGCCAGAGGCAACAATGGTTGAACATACTTCTTCAAAGAATGGAAGCCACATCCCCACTTCCTCGTATTCCCGAGTCCACCGGTCTTCCGGCAGATGTCGTCTTTTGCACCAGATGCACCTGGGTCGTTGATCCTCGGGCACCACGGCGCCACATTGACACCAGATCTTTCATCACGCCTCGTTAGTTCTGGAACACGAGACTTGTATTCTTTTCTGTGTGTGTGTGTGATAGAGAAACGAGTACGAGTCTGTGAGAAACCCATGAAAAGATGCTGTGGGGGGTTTATAATGAAGAGAGAAATGCTGCTACTGACCACACAATCAAAGGCGTGATCCTGCATCATCTTGGAAGGCGGATATGGAACCTCTGAATCCCACGAGTTATCCAAGTCCCACTCCATCAGCATGCGCTTCTCTTTGTACTCGTAGTAGTCCACGTCTTCCTGGCGCCGACAGCGGGTGCAGATCCAGCGCCTGTAGCTGTCGCAGTCGCAGAGCTCGTTGAGAAACTGCCCCGCGACCTCGGCCTCGGTTCTCGCATCGCACCCGTCGCACAGGCACAAGATGTTTTTGAAGACGTGGCTGCCCCACTCTCGTAGGTGCGGGCGCCGGTCCGACTCGACGGGCGAGGCGCGCGGGTAGTAGCGGCACTCCTCGCAGACGTTGATGCCGCACCGGAGACAGGGCAGGGCGCCGGCCTCGTCGCACTTGGCGTTGAACACGCGCACTTCGATTTCTTCGTCGGGGTACCAGCTCTGGTTGTTGCTGGGCCCGCCCGTCTGCTTGAGCTTGCGATACGGTGGCTTGTAAGCCTGGCGGAGAGCCAGACCGCGGCCGTCGCAGAGGCACCGGCGCCGGAGGACGGCGAAGACGTTTGGGGAGCCGAGGATGTGCGAGTGGAAGGCGCGGTTGGCCAAGGCCAGATGGAAGAGGTCGACGGTCGAAAGCCAGGTTGCGAGGGTGGGAAGAATGGAGTAGGCCGAGACCAGCTGGCCGAGCGTCGGCTTCGGGGTGTTCGGGGCCTCTGATCCGCCGTCCGGGCCTAGAGCGGGGGTGGTTGGCATGATAATCGGGGTTGGAGAGATAGAAGGCTCTCGGAATCCTGGCGATTCGAGATCCTTGAAGAGAATTTTCTAGAAAAGGCCAACCGCTCGAATTGGGGTTCCACGTCGAAATCAAGTACTCCGATAGCGTGTCCGCTTCGGGAGCCGAGCTACAGAATATCAAAGAAGGGTGAAGAAAGATGAAGAAGAAGAAGTAGAAGCAGAAGAAGAGGGCCGACTAGTCACCCATCGAATCGCATTGGACGGTTGCCTGGAGTGGATCATTGTGACGAACTAGGTAGGTAGGTAGAAACCTACCCCGGGAAAAGACTCAAGTAACACTACAACAAGCCCCGGAATCCGAGATACGACCTGACTACCTTGGATGATTAGAGACACACGTCACTACAAGGCCACTTGTATGATAGGTTGGGGTTTGCGTTGGAGACTACGAGATGGTTTGGTCTTGTGTGCCTGGCATAAAAGGCTGTGCTGCGTTGCGTTGCGTTGGAGACTGCGGTGGCATCGTGTCGTACCTCGAGAAATGATGCTGCAGTGGGCGAAAAAGAGTTGTTCGTCGGCGTCACGAGCCCCAGCTGGACCGGGATGTACTTGCCCGACGAGGCAGTCGCGCCCATTATTCGCTCATGTCGGGCATTGCGAGAGCTGACGATTGAGCCTCGCCGTTCCGATGACGAGGTCGGTCCCAGGTCCAGCGATTGGAAGAAGCCAGTCCCGGGTTGGGCAGCCGTTTTGCAACATGCCGATACCTTGAGAGCGCTGCACATCGAGGCTGCCCCGCCGCTGAGTGTCTTTCACAAGCTTGGAAGGGTCACCCTGCTCGAGATAGCCCTGGGTACGGGGGCCAAGTGTGCTTTGCGAAGTTTGCCACCATCTTTGCGCGCCCTGTGCGTAGTGAGCATCAGACCCGACATTTACCTATACCCCAAGCCTGCCGTGAACATGAAGGACTGGCGATGGCTGGCCAGCGAGGTCAAGCGGGGAGCGTTTCCCAACTTTGAGGAACTGGCCCTCGATCACTTTGAGTGTGGTCACATGTACGCCTGCACTTACAAGCTACGCGGCAAAATTGACATGGACGTGTTGAAGAAGAGCAAGACGACATGGTTCAACATGGATCTTGTCACGTCGTGCAAGACGGCGGACCGCATGCGGACTTTGCTGGCCATGTTTCTGAAGCTGGGTGTCTCTTGCAGGCTCATGAACTATGATGAGGTTTTGGAACAAGCGAGGGAGAAGAAGAGAAGTGATGACGAGTACATGAGTGAGCATTGCAGATATCGGATGGAGGAAGAAGGCTGGCTGGATGAGGATGCAAAGGCTTGGAAGGCATTCAAGAAAGATGACATCAGCAGCAGTAGTGACGACAGCAGCGACGAGGACGACAGCAACGACGAAGACGATGACCAAAGCGGTCATGAGCTTGAGGACGAAAGCGATGGCAGTGGTTTCGACTCCGAATCGGATGACTATGTCGGGTACGGAAACTACAGCCGGGATCGACAGAATTTTGCCTCGTCCCTTGCTATGATGAGAAACGGTGGATACTTCGGAATGGGGTAGAAAAATTATAGTGACCGACTGGCCATCCCAAGACGATAGAGAGCCGTAGTGCAAATCAATTTCAATGACCTGGTCACCACGTCCATTCCCCCTTGAGGAAAGAATGACACCGCGGCTATCGAGCGTCAGGCCAAGGGCCGGGACAGGCGGGTGAGCGGGTGACCCGACCCGGCTCGGGCTGGGATGCTTGCTCGCGGCTTTGCGGCCTGGCATTGGAACTGGCGCGCATTTTGGTTGTTTGCTTCTTGGCGGTTGGTGACAAAGAAGGTGATGTGCTCGCGTCTGCGTCTGCGTCTCTGTCTGCGCCTGGGTCATGCGCCATGCATCAAAACGATGGGCCGTAAGGTGGGCAGATGGAGTAGATGCCGTTTGCTAGGCGGCGGAGATGGAGCAACTGGCCGAGAGGCGGGCCTGCATCTATCTCGCCAGGTCCACCCTCCAGATGAGACCCAGAGACGGGATGGAGAGCAGATGCTGCATCACATCTAGGCCAAGGTTCATTGGCGGCTGGCGGTTCTGGGCGGCGGGGGTCTGAGGCTGGCTAGTTTGGCTTGTTTGGGATGCATGGCAATCTGGGCTTCCGGATCGGGACTTGCTCGTCTCGGTTGGTTTGACTGTCACTGTCACTGTCAGTGGGTAGTATCCCATGTCGCGAGTAGCCCGGAGACTTGACCGGATGGCGGAAAACGAGGCGAGCTTCCGCGGCCCAGATCAAGAGGCCGACAGCGTGGCCGCAGCCACGGCCAGCGGTGATGGTACTGGGTCGCAGGGAAGTCCGGTCTGTTGTTCTGGAATTCGGCTGCATTGCAGAAGTCAGGTACCGGTCAGTGGGAGGGGGCACAGAGGTGAGGGTGGAGGTGGCATCATGCCTGAAGGAGCAGGGTACAGACAGCAGAGGGAATAAACGGAAGAACCTGTCAATATGGTGATGTGTTGACAATGTTCCATGTTCCACATGACTTACCGATGTTGATGTTGGTGTTGGTGTTGATATTGGTGTTGTTGGATAGATAGCGGCAGGAGCTTGGGCCGGAAAGCTTCATCGGGCAAGAAGACAAGGGAAAGAAGGAGGCAGTGGTTGGTGCGTGCCTGCCATTCGCACGGGCTGATAGGTACGTATCTGACATGCTAGCAGCTCAGGGCGCACAGACTCGCATTGTGGAATGGGGGGGGGGGGGGGGCAGCACATCTCTCTCAGCCAATCATTTCTCCCAATTTACCGCCCGTCACGATCAGGGGACTGACGGGGAAGCAACCCCACTGGAGCTTTCCCTCACCGAGACCCGCGAATCACAGTTCCCCACCGGGTGTTTCCCGTCACATCACCTTCCCTCCTCCACCTCTTCACCACCATTCACCACCATACCTACCTTGTACACCACAGAAGGCACCAACAAACAATTCACTTCATCTTTCTCTCTCTCTCTCTCGTCACATCGGCGTCGCTAGCCTCCCATTCGACCGCCACCGCCAGAACCAAGGAAATCAGCCGCCCCCAATCTGCACCTCTGCACCTCTTCACCATGTGTGCGCCCGTCCGTCCACACTGCTCGTGCAGTTTCTCCAGGGCCTCGCCATGCAGCGACTTCATGACCGTTGCAACATGGCCAACGGCCTGGCTGCCGATGGAGACGTCGGCATGGCATTGACCAACAGCCGCAGAGGTCGCATCTGGCGGTATCCTCCCGTCATTGATCATCTCTATTCGTTCCCACGTTTCCCCAATGACAGTTGGCACAAGAGGATCTGGGAATCACCACCCTGGCGTCCTCGTGTTGCCTCCTCGCATGACTGCACCTACAGACCAACCTGCAGAGAGGACTGACGCCCCAAGCACCAATGTCAGTCGTCATGAGTGGTGTCGGCATTCTTGCTGTGTGAGGCCACGCTCACCGTGTTCGATCGAGTGCTCCGGATACACAAGCTTCCAAGTTCCAAGTTCTTCATCAGACGTTGCTACCTCGTCTTGCCTTCATTCCCCGTCCTTCTTCGGATGCCTAGAGCACACCACATACGAATATTGACACCAGCTACACCAGCAACCACAAGCATCTTTCGTGTCTTGGGCCGATCACACTCATGGCACCGGAACCAACGCACCAACGCATCCATCCCGTTCCTTACCCCTGCTCGCCATCTTCGATAATTGTCTGCCGACCACACGGCGTACCCTTGGCCCAAGAGCTTGCAGCGTGCGTGCAGTGTTCTCCTGCATGGCATCCACATCTCTAGCGCCCACCCACCGGCCTGCATTGTGTGACATCCGCCGGCGGGGAACGGCCAGAATCGTGGCCAGCCAATATTAAAGTACGGTCAGCCGCTGGGCCTGATGCCCTTCACATTTACCCATCCCAGCCAAAGAAGCCCTCCGTCCCTCTTCTGCTCCTTGATTGCACACAGCACGATCCCAGAGCGGCCGCAGCCATTTGACCCATCCACATGGCATATGTGCCGTCGTATCACCACCCATTCATCCTCCACCAACTCTCCCAATTGCCACTATACTCTTAGCCTTGATTGAATACCCATATCCATCCCGGCTGTACCACTTGCAAGCAGCGTGACGGCTCGGATACTGTCGACATTTGCACTCATCGCGCTCCCCACACACCCAGGATCGAGCCACTGGGACCTCTTCAGTCCGGATCGTCTCTGATCTCACCTCCATATATCCCTTGGTGGTGCCCTGAATTCGCGAACGGGCAGGCTCCTGCCCATCTACTTGCCCCGTCTCTCGTTACACCGTCGTAGCATCGCCGCCTCTGCTACTCATAGTCACGCCTCCGCCTGGGAGGGATCCGGTATTCCCCCCCCACCATTGTCATCCACGGCAGCTTCAGAAGCCGAACTCGCTCGACCCGGGCGAGAACTTTTGTGGCGAGACCAGCCGGCGAACAAAGCGCCACTCCGTCAAAAAATCACACGATAGAACCCGCTCCGTATGTCGACATAACCTACAATCATCTGCGCGCTTCACCGCGTAGCTTAACTTGAGCTTCCCACCTCTCCAAAAACCATGGCTACTCGAATCCGCGAGATGGCAGACGCTGCTAGCAAAACAGCGGTGCAACTGGTCAAACGCATAGCCATTACTCCCAAGCCCGATAGCCCGCCTGGATTAATAGAAGCCTTGACGGTGGACCCGTGGGACAAGTCCGGGAAGTATGGAATGGGATGGACCTACTTCGCTCTAGCTCTCATGGGGACGGTCTTGCTCATGCGGTTCTGGCACTTTTGGCAGGACAAGATCCGGCAGGCCATTTACAAGCAAGAAGTGGAGGAATACTACGCCAACTTATACAACACCGACCCCGACTACGCCCACGCAGTCCACACGGGGCAAGCACAGCATTTCTTTCCCGATTCCGATGGACTGGGAGAGAAGCAGTTCAAACCCAGGGCCCATTTCTCCTCTGTTGGTTTCGTCAACGACACACTGGCCCTTTTCCGCTGGGTCTTTTATCGGCCCATTCCTGATTTTGTCTGGGGCAGCCACCGATTCACCTTCTCCTCGCTGGCTGTCGTCGCCTGTGGCCTCATCGCCCTGGCCTTCGTGACGCTCTACTGCTTCCTCCAACAACCGCTTTACTGGCAAAGCATCCAATTCGGCTCTCCGCCCGTTGCTATCCGTTCTGGCATGATTGCCGTCGCCCTTACGCCCTGGATCATCGTGACCAGCATGAAGGCCAACGTCATGTCCATCCTCATTGGTATTGGTCCCGAGCGCCTCAACGTCTTTCACCGCTGGGCAGGCTACCTTTGCCTAATCCTGTCCTTGGTGCACACGATCCCTTTCTACGTCCAGCCGGTCTGGGACGATGGTGGCATGGACGTCTTCTCACGCCTCTTCGACGGTGGAAGCGGTGTCATCTACGGCACGGGCATTGCCTGCCTCGTTCCCCTGGTCTGGCTCTGCGTCGCGTCATTGCCGTTCATCCGCCGCATCGCATACGAAGTCTTTGTCATGCTCCACGTGCCTGTTGGCATGGTGTATGTCGGACTCTTGTTTTGGCACACCAAGAACTACCTGGCGTCCTGGGACTACCTGTGGGCAACGGTCGGCATCTGGGTTCTCTGCTACCTAATTCGCCTGGTCAACCTCAACTGGACGAGGCCGTGGCGGTTGAGCTTCATGGTCGGCGATGAAGCCGCCATCAGCCTCCTTGCCGAAAACGCCATCAAGGTCACCATTCCGACTCAGATGCGCTGGAAGCCGGGCCAGTATGTCTACCTCCGCATGCCAGGCGTTTCCTTTTTCGACAACCACCCTTTTACTATCTCGTCGCTTTGCAGCGAGGATTTCCCCTCGGAGTACGGCGAGAACTACAGAGACTGCATCCTTGTTTTCAAGCCCTACGGCGGCTTCACCCGCAAGGTCCTCGACATGGCCATCGAGAAGGGCCCATTCCACACGTATCGTGCGTTCCTTGACGGTCCGTACGGGGGTATGCGCAGGGACCTTGCCGCCTTCGACACGTGCATCCTAATTGCGGGCGGAAGCGGCATTACGGCGTTGATGTCGCAATTGCTCAACTTGATCAAGCGTATGCGTGATGGAAAGGCCATCACGAGGAAGGTGGTCGTGGTATGGGCCCTCAAAAGACTCGAGGCGATGGACTGGTTCCGTGAAGAGCTCCGGATCTGCCGCGAATCCGCGCCCCCAGAGAGCGTCACCTGCAAGTTCTTCGTCACCTCGGCTGTGCGCAACCGGGCCATGATGATGGGAGATGTAGATCGCACCGCTCCTCGAGCATTGAGTCATCTATTCCACGACAAGCTGGACGGTTTCGTGGCTGGCATCGCATCGAAGCGCAACTCGGCTCTCATTCAATCGGTGGCACAGGGCGACCCGGACCGCGAGCAGGAATTGCGCGCCGAGCAGGAGGACAAGATCACGGCGCTGCCACAACAGAAGTATCTACAACCTCACCAATATCCTCCACCACCACCGGGACCGCCGCCCTCACATCGGTACTCTGCCCAAGAAGAATCATTACGAAAGCTCGAGGGGCGCGAGGGCGACGAGGAGGGAGACAAAGACACGAAGAAGCGCGAGTTCCACTTCCCCCCGATCAACACTAAGGGCGAGGTACCCCATTTCAACTACGCGCCGGCATCGCCTCGGAAAGTGCCCGAAACAAGTCCGCGGAACTCTGATGTTCCCGTGAGACCGCCCGAATTGGCGCACTTGAGGACGACCAACCTCCCGGGCGCCGGCCAACCCCGTCCAACTAGTACGTTTGGTCCGCCGTCGGGCTTCGACTTTGGCTTCCCCGAGACGCCGACTGAGTTCCAAAAGAGCCTGATGCGCTTCGCCTTCCCTGTGCCGCACCAGATCGACGGCGGTTGGTCGGTCGAGTACGGCCGGCCTGACCTCGGGTATATGCTCAAAGAGTGGGCCACCGGAGGGGCCGACGGAAGGGGCATCCTCGGCCGGCGTACGGCGGTGTTTGTCTGCGGCCCGCCGGCCATGCGCGTCGGCGTCGCCAACACGGTGGCGCGGCTGCAGGCGGCGATTTGGGGCGACGATATGCTGGAGGAGATCTACCTGCACACCGAGAACTATGCCCTCTGAATCAAGGTGATGAGTGGAAGGGAGGGCCTGTATTTGTAATGACGTGATGGATGATAATTCCTGGCGCTCGATACCACGGTTGATAGTCGTTGCTTAATGACGGAGAAAGTTTTATGGTGATTTTTAAAATATGAAGACGTTTGTCTCTCTGAATTCAAGTAGGATCCGGTCTGGATTCCTGATTTCTTCCCTTGTCTTGCCTAGACGGCGGTTCGTTCCCACTCTTTCTTGATAAATGTGTCTGTACATCAGATGTTACCGCCGAGGACAGATAGTTGACCCTTCAGGTTACACTATCCTCGAATCCGGCATCAAAACTGCTTCCAAAACCCCAACCCTTCCCGCCTGCGCGAGAGTCGAGAACAACAAAACGCGACGGTTTTCGACCGGATCGCCAGCCCGACCATTGCGGAAGCCCCCCTTGCTGCGGACCTTTGACATCCGCACTCGGAGGTTTGTTAACAACGCTGCAGGATTCTTCTTAGCAAAGACCCATGCCAGAACTCCGCCCGTCGTTATGTCCGATAACGATTCTTTTACGACGAGGAGGGGGAAGAAATACTCTATAAATCAGTACTAAACGCCGAATGTCTGCAGCGGTTCACGCCCTTGGATTGACAACGTTGTCCACCGAACCCATCAAATTGTGTAAGCAAGACGGGGCACGTTTGGAGCTGTGATTCGCCTGTTTGCATCTCTGGGGGCCCATGCGATTGCACCAAAACCCCGCATCAGGACTCCGTTTCCTGTAATATTATGACGGAGAGGAGAGGAGAGAGATTGAGGCGCGGCTTCCTTGTTACCGGCACTAGCATTAGCCGAACGCCTTGAACACATATAAAACCGGTAATCAGGCGCTCTCCAACCCCTCTTGTGCTTCTTGTGCTTGGATCAACTACCTCTCGCATATCAACGAAACATATCGACAGTCCTACGTCAGACACATACACACACAAACACATACACACACAAACACATACACCATGGGTCTCAAGGGAAGCTGCATGTGCAAGGCGATCAGATACGAGAGTGGTACATGGAAAACCCCCTCCCCTATTAGAGAGAACTGGCCCATGCTGACGGATACGCAGAGGACCCCCAATCGACGGCATTGTGCCACTGCACAGACTGCCAGAAGGTATGTTTCGATGACGCACGTCGTGGTAACAGAGAGCTTACTCGATACAGTGGAGCGGCTCTGCCTTCACCTCTAACGCCGTCGTTCCTCGCGCCTCCTTCAAGGTCACTCAGGGTCCGTTGTCACAACATGTTTTCTTTTCCTTTTCTCCTTTGTCCGGAGTCCCGCGTGTACGTCTGACCGAATGCTGACACCGACCTTTGAAAAGGCGAGCCCAAGTTCTACGACATCAGTGGGGACTCGGGCAAGAACAACAGGCACTTCTTCTGCGGCAACTGCGGCTCTAGCCTGTACACCGAGCTGGACTTGTTGCCGGACGTCACCTGCGTCAAGGCGGGCGGGTTGGACGAGGGGAAGGCGAGCCTGGACGGCAAGCCGTCCGTCGAGTTCTACTGCAAGGACCGCGTGTCATACCTGACGGACGTCAAGGGCGCGGACCAGAAGCCCGCGTTTGGGTGATCATTTTTTTACTTTTTGGTTGCATGTGCATTATTGGCGGGGAGTTGTGTGCATAAACAAAAATCATACGGAAAATCCATCTGTCTTTTATGAGATATCCCAGGGCGATCTAAAACGTCTTGTCTTCCACACAAACCAGGCTAACCGTCAGTCACGACACACCATCAATGAAGTCTCGCCCGCTTGGCCCGGCCGGAGGTGCTGAAATCGGGTCAGCTGTCAGTCACTTCACATCCTCAAGTCCGCACGGGGTGCTCACCTCTTGTCGGTCCCGTTGTGGCCTGGCTCCTTGTGCGTCTTCTCCTCTTCCCACTCATAGTCATCCCTGCCCTCCTTGCCGACCCCGCGGAAGAGCACCTTGACCTCGAGCCTCTTGTCGAACCGCCTGTACGCCTTGGCCGCGTCGTCGAGGTCGTACTCGGCCGTGACAACGAAGCCGGGCCTCGCCCGCCCGCTCTCGACCAGCTTCACCAGGGCCTCGAACGTCGGCCTGCCCTGCACGGTGCCGGTCTTCAGCGTCAGCCCCTTGATGAAGAAGTCGGCGATGGGGAAGCTGATGTTCTTCTTCATCCGGTCGCCATTGGGCGCGCCGGCACTCTTGTCCTGGGCCCAGTAGACGCCGGGCACGCCGATGCCGCCGCCGGCGGAGGTGACGGCGACGGCCTCGCGGAGGATGTAGTCCTGCTGGGGCTTCATCTCGGCGTTGACGCACTCCTGCCCGCAGCAGTCGACGCTGCGGTCGACGTCTCCCGGGCGCAGGCGGAGGATCTGCTCGGACGCGGAAATGCCGCCCTTTGTGAAGTCGATGGGCACGGCTCCGATGCCGGCGGCCTTGGCGAGGCGCTGGGGCACGTGGTCGACGACGTAGACGAGGCTCGCGCCGCGGAGGATGGCGCTGTAGGCGCACATGAGGCCGACGGGGCCCGCGCCGAAGACGGCGACGGAGTCGCCGGGCTGGAAGCCGGACCAGCTGAGCCCCTCCCACGCGGTGGGGAAGATGTCGCTGAGGAAGAGCCACTCCTTGTCACACAGCTTCTTGGGGATCTTGATGAGGGTGCTGTCGGCGAAGGGTACGCGGACGTACTCGGCTGTGGGGAGGAAGGGAAAAGAAGTTAGCATTGAAAGGCGTTTATAAGGCTTGGGGGGACCAGAGTGATGGATGTCTGGAAGCCTCTCGAAGTAATCGAAGAAAGAAAAAAAAGTGTCTCACCCTGAAGACCGCCGAGGTCGCCAAAGTCCTTGCCGAGGCCGAAGCCGGCGAGGTCCGGGAAGATCTGGTTATCGGTGTTGATGACGCCGTCCTCAGGCATGCCGAAGACGACGACGCGGTCGCCGACGCGCAGGTTGTCGACGGCGTCGCCGACCTCCTCGACGATGCCCATGGCCTCGTGGCCGACGGGGTAGGGCACCTCGGGGCTGGACATGATGCCGTGGTAGATGTGCAGGTCGGTGCCGCAGATGGCCGACGTGGTGATTCGGACGACGGCGTCCTCGGGCTCCCGGAGGCGCGGCATGGGGATGTCGGCCTTGACGGCCATCTCGTAGGGTTTTCCTTCCCAGACCACGGCGCGCATGGTCTTGGGACGAGGGGTGGTATGGTTCGTCATGGTGGGGGGTGGGGGACTTGGGATTTGGTGGTGGTGATGAACTTTCTAGATGGTGGAACTGGATTTCTGGGAAGGAGCTTGGGTTTTTGGATCGGTATTCTTTCTTGGTTGGAAGAAGGCAGCTTTTATATATGATCTGGCACGATACTCTCCAACTCTACCAACCTCCCAATACTGACCAGGTTCTATCGCCCGCGAGATCAATGAAGGCATATCTGACACAGCCACCAATCTCGTCAGCCTGTTTCTACGCAACTAGCAGTCAGATGGGATTAACTCGCCACTGCTTCTGTACGAGGTACGTGGAATTACTGGCGGGCTATCGTCGGTTCTACTCCGAGTCTCTGACAATGAGTGGAGAGCTCACCGTATCTCAACTGAAGCCTTGCAAGAACGCGCGCGGTAGTATTGTTAGACGACGACGACGACGGCGAGCCCGTGTCTGTCAGACGATTCGCCCAATATGGAGCGAATTCTCACAGCTAGATGCTGATTAACCCTGTTCCAGCCTCGGGTAGGGCTGACAATAATGCGCTTTCGGCCGGGCTGGAGTAAGCTTACTGTACCCTTTATGCCAGGGCGCTCAGCCGGAATGACGGGTCCGCCGGTGTATCCAGGCACATTTCTAAACGGATTGGACACCTGATGCTTGGAATTCTCATGGAAGGATCGATGTCAGCTTAGGTAGTCTCCTATGGGCGGACAGCATCCCCTGGCTGTCTGTCACATGAAAGATGGAAGAACACACCCATGGCAGACCCTGAGCAGGATACTCTGTCTGCCCTTTTTCAACTGTTTTGTTTTTCCCCCTTCAGATCCCAGCCCTTCTTCAGTTGATAGCAACTTGGTAAAAATGAGTCCCGTACAGAACAAAGAAGACGATGGTGACTGGGCTGATAAGGGCTAGGGCAACAAAGTCTGGCATGTGGCATTATCGTGACCGTCAGCTTGCAGGGGTCTTTTGTTTTTCTTGCTAAACCCATGGGAAATCGTTTTCCCTTGTGAATCTTCATCAGGGAAATACACGCAGAATTAAGCAAGTCTTGGCTAATGTCGAGCCATATCAAGCAGTCCAGAAGCCAGCAGCTTACTCCTCAATGCCAGCCAAGCAAGATGCCTCCAGTGCCCACCCCAAGAACTCAATGTGTAATGATTGACAATGAAACCAAAGGACATTATAGTGCTTGGATATGGCAAGTATGTCAGCCATGTTGGTAGACCCCCTATTATCCCTACCTGGATACGTTGTTCCAGATCTTGCCCGCCAGGAGAAGCAGAAGCAACTTGTTGGCGTCCTCCAGGACGGCGTGTTTGTCGTTCTTCCTTCCTTTGGCCGCCGTCTCTTTCCGTGGAAGATCTTAAAACAACAGGAAATAACGGACCTGCCGAGACCTTCCACCTTCTTCTCCTTCCTTCCACATACACCCGAGCAGCTAAATTTTCTTCCTCCTCTTCTTCTTCTTCCTCCCCCATCATTCAACTCGGGCATCAAGACTGCAAGCGGCATCTTCCAATTTCCGCGATTCATCCAGCCATTGGCTCCTTATCCTCCTCCTCATCATCCCGATCATCCCCAGTTTCCCCCTTTTCTACCATTTGTCTCTTTCGTGGTATCGTCAACCCCCATCATTCATCATCTCGCCCACCTTCCAGACTCAGCGCAGCATCCTGACCGCCAAGAACAGCCATGGAGTCTGATCCTTACGCCCGAGTTCTGGCGGGCAGCCTTGCATCGATGAACACGTCGAGAGGCGCGTCGAAAGCCGTGTCGCAAGACAGAAACACGTACGAGAGACGGGAAATCCCTTGCGTCCTGACCGTCAACGGGACGAAAGGCGGCTACAGAGACGATATCGCGGCAAACTTGGCCCCGCACGCCGACTTTGCGACGACCTTCACCTACATCGACGGGCCCCTCATCTCTCCCGAGGTCCGAATCGACCTCAAGGGCATCGAGAAGCGTGGCAACAGCTCCATTACCTACATCATTGCCCGCGTCGTCATCCCAATCAACGCCCTAAGCGGAATCCCCGTCATTCATCATGTCCAAGAAAGCTACCGAATGCTCTCCATGTCCGTTCGTCTCGAGCATATCGTCCTCGCCAAGTCCAAGAAGCCAATCAATACCGACCTCTTCCAGAGAGCGAGCGCCTGGACGCAGCTCTTCATCGGAACGGGCGAAGCGGCTCTCAAAATCTTCTTCAACGAAGCCACTACTATCGAAAACTTCGTTAATCTGATCACTCGTACATACTCGACGGACGAGAGCAGAGTCATTGACGCAGGCCTCGACTGCGTCTTCAAGAACCATCCCGCCGTCTACAAGGAGCTGGACTGGTTCACAATCAACTCCAAGCTGCCCTTCCCGCCCGACAACCCCATTCCTGAGACCATGGCCTTCCACGACGAAAGAACACGCATGATCCGTCTTCAGGCCTCGTCACGCGAAGAGTACGACCTGGATGCCAAGAAGACGAGCCTCCTCTCGCAGTCTGTTCATCCGTGCTTCGTCCTTCCCGATCTCTCGTCTGCTTAGGTATCAGATGACGACAATAAGAAGAAATATGGGATCGAGCCTGATGGATCATGCCAACGGTACCTGGTGGCGGCATCCATGGCAAAAGAGGCGAAAAGTCTGCTGCCTGATATTGAATCCCCGTGCACCCTCAGCTTCAACGGCACCGTCAGGATGACCCATCGCCTGCCTCCGTCGGGTACCCCTGCCGTCGACCGCTCCAGTCTCGGAGCCGTTGTGGATTACCTCGCAGACAAGTGCCTCGAGGCCGAGGGCGAGATGCAGGCCACCGTGGAAAACGGAGGCCTCGATCCCAACAGCCAGCAGGATCGGATGAAGCACCTGAAGTGTGCCCTCATCGCCGAAGCCCTCGAGGTGGTCGGACTAAAGAGTCCTCAGGGGCTTCTTTCGGACGAAGTTACGCAGATCGTCTATCGAGCTTCCCAGATGCGGGACGCTCAGTCCATGAAGAACGAGCTGATCCGCCGGCTTCGCCACCTCGATCCCTACTTGCAAGTCGACTTGTATACGGATGAGGCCGAAACCATCAGATGGAAGGCAGTTCGCGCCACTCCGCCCGCCGAGGCGTCCCCTTTCAACGTCTACTTCATCGCTTGGGTCCCCGCGGAGAAGTCCTGGCCGTCGCCTTTCGAGGCTCCTCCGGTCAAGGTCGACATTCCCGTCCCCCACGGCCTGGCAGAGACGGGCGACATCGCATCCTACATCAACGGAGCCAAGATGGGATTCGAGGTTCGAGTCCACTGCAGGCCTGATCCGGCAACCACGCAGATGGAGATGGGCTCCGTTTGCCTCACGGCGTCCGCCGCACCCGACACGGATCTGGCCACTCGCTGGGCCTACGCCCAAAAGTTCGATCCAGCCTCGATCCCCAAAAACTCCGCCATCCGCACCGTCAACTTTCACGAGCGCTTCCCCGCCATCGGCAGGCTTGCCTTCCGAGACGATGAGAAGCCCCAGAAGCATCTGTTTCGCAAACTGCGCGCCGTTCCCGCGGGCATGGCGATGTATACCGGTGGCCCCGGATCCGGCAAGACGACGTTCGCCGCCCGCATTGCCGCTGCCGTTGCAGAGGGAGGAGACAAGGTCATGTGGACCATCCACAGCAACGAACTCTGCGACGACGCCGTCAAGTCGCTCAAGGAGCAGAAGGTCAAGAAGCCGGACGGGAGCAAGGTACGGGTCGGTCGTCTTCCGACGTGGGCCAAGATGAGAAAGGCCATCTCTCAGGCCCTCCATGCTGCCGCAAAGAGTCTTGCAGCTTCCAAGGGTAAGGCGGCGGGTGCTTCGGCTGGCCATACCGTGGCCTCACACATCAACATCTTCCTGTCCCGCATGAACCAGGGTCTTCACGAGCGCACCATCCGGATCCTTCCGGATTCTGTCACGGAGAGAGCCATCGCCATCGCGAGTGCCAACCAAGAGTTTTTCACGGGCTTCTGCACGTCGCAGCCTGGAACGGCCGAGTGGAACGGCACCTTTTCCCGGCTCATCAGCTTGGCCGTGGACGACTTCGACATCCTCGTCGGAACCCCCTTTGCAGCTGGGCAGTTCGGCCGCAACGCTTCGACCACTCTCGCCAGGCTCGATCTGTACTGGAAGCCATGGAAGCCCTCCCTTCTCGTCGTGGACGAAGCTGGTCGTATCCCCGAAGCCCAGTGGTGGATCCCCCTCTCCGTCTTTCCCGACGCCTGCGTTCTCACCATGGGCGACACCCGCCAGTTCAAGCCCCTGACCATGAGTGTCAGCGAGGACACTCACCACGGCGACTTCCGGGCCAGCCGTACCCGGACTGGAGGCCTCGACTGGCGCTGCGTCTTTGGCGTCCAGAGGACCGTCTCGTTGCTGCGCCGGGCCGAGTCCAACAGCCAGGTCCTCGGCCACCTGTCGAACAACCGCCGCAACCGCGGCGACATTGCCAACTGGGCCAAGAAGCACATCTATCCCGGCGAGATGCGCATCGTCTACCCGCTGCCGGAAAACCAGTCGGCGCAGATCTACCTCAACTTCATGCGGTGGATGTTTCCCAAACGCCAGATCGACTCCAACGCCATGGCCATCGACGTGCGCTACTCGGCGTCGCGCAGGCATAACCTCAGCTCCATCAACCACGGAAACCGTAACCTTGTCTGGTGGCTGGTGTACATGGCGTTCCAGTACAAGCTTCCGAACCTGCGATCCGAGGGTGCGCTTGCTGACATCATGATCGTAACGCCCTACAGCGCCCAGCACGGTGCGTACAAGGACGACATCATGGAGATGAGAGGCAACGGCATCATCAAGAGCAAGGTGATGCTGCGAACCATTGACAACGCCATGAGCGCCGAGGCGGACCTCGTCATCTTCGACTCGGTCCGCACCGAGGGCGGCATCGGCTTTTTGGAAGACCGCGAGCGCATGGCCGTCGCCACGACGCGAGCCCGCGGCGGCGCTGTCACGCTGTTCAACAGCAACAACATCAAGACGAAGCAGGCGGGCGGCGACTCGCTCGACAACCCGTTCGCGTCCTTTATCCTTTCCCACAAGACGCG
This sequence comes from Colletotrichum higginsianum IMI 349063, assembly GCF_001672515.1. NCBI lineage: Eukaryota > Fungi > Ascomycota > Sordariomycetes > Glomerellales > Glomerellaceae > Colletotrichum > Colletotrichum higginsianum. The sequence goes on from NC_030958.1 coordinate 1,153,339, forward strand.
GGTCGTCTCGCACGGCCAGTGGGGCTACATGTGCGAGGTGTGCAACCTCCCGCACACCAAGGGCATCATCGGGTGCGTCCAGGCTCGGTGCTGCAGAAAGTGCCGCGGACCTCACCACGAGCGATTCTGTCCCAAGGGAACACCTGCAGTGGACAGCTACACCAAGAAGAATGGACCCGACGAGATGAAGGCGGCGGCTGATGCTGTTTTGCCTTGGGGGTGTATTCTATAAAGACGGATGAACATGGTGGAAGCTCAGGTAGATGAAGAGGGCATTGGGAAGTGGTCTGATGTGTGCCATTGCTCACTGTGTCTGGACCCATCTTGGCCATACGAGTTTGGCAAACAATAGAATGAAGCCTGTACAGAGTAAGAAGAGATCGCTTTCGGCGTGGCGAAGCTGTGGTAGTATATACAAGAAGACAGTCGAGATGGAGGGAAAGAATAGAAAAGAGACTTTCTCACCACTTTCTCCGCAGGCGTTTAACTCTCTGCCCGATGTCAAGCACGTCCAGTGATGAAAAAGTGGGCGTTGAGAAGAGGAGAATCCATTCAAGCGTGAAAAGGCAATGGCCGTGACCGCAGATATCTAAAAATACAAGATACAAGTATGAATACAAGGAGGGCCAGCATGCAGGATGGTCATGTCCCCGATGCTGGTTTGCCGATAATGGGCAACCCCCCGAGGTCCTCAAACTGCCTCTGAGAGGAAGACGAATGGGGGTTTTCTGGCCACGAGCGGCAAAAGCAGGCAGAACAGACAAAGACAAGGAGTGTCTGCCATTTGAGTCTCTTAGACGCGGAAGCCGACGCGTCCCTTGGTGAAGGCCAGGGCGAGCCAGCCGGCGATGAGGGCGAGGCCGCCGACGGGGGTGACGGGGCCGAGGAACTTGAGGTCCGGGTTGAGGACGAGGGCGTAGATGCTGCCGCTGAACATGGTCATGCCGGCGGTGAAGAGGCCGGAGGCGACGGGGTTGGAGCGGGCGAGCAGGAGGACGACGGAGTGGATGAGCTGGGAGAGGGGGGGGATGGTCAGTTGGGAGCACGAGGTCCTTTTTGTGTCTGTCTCTGTTCTCTCTCTCTCTCTCTCTCTCTCTCTCTCTCTTATATGGCACACATCGTCTAGAATAAGATGATGGGGATGCCCCTACGAGGGAGGGAAATCTCATTTAAACATGCTGTGTGGTGGCGGACGACGCTTACCTGGTACTGGGCGGCGGTGGACCAGCTGGCGATCTTTGCGGGGTCGGAGATGCGGCCCTTGAGGCCGTGGGCCCCGAAGGCGCCGATGCCGACGGCGGCGGCGCCGAAGACGGCGCCGACTCTCCAGAAGGCCTGGCTGCTCATCGTCTCTTCGTGGGCGGCGGTGGTGGTGGTGGTGCCGTCGTCGGGACGGGGGTCTCGGGGCGGGAGGAGGAGGGACGTGGTTTCGTTTGCTGGACCGGCGGACATGAGTTGGAGGAAAGGGTGGGAGTGAGTGATGTGGTTACAATTGAGGTAGAGATTGAGGTTTAGGGGGTGAGAGGGAATGGGGAAGGGGGGAGGGGAGAGGGACTTCGGTGGTTCATGGAACCTAAAGTTGCGCGATGGTCCGAAGGCCGACGAAGACGCGCGCGAGGGGGCCGCGAGGTCCGAAGGACCCACCCGTTTGCCTTAGGTAATCATGTGCTTTTGTTCGGTCGTCTGCCAGCTGTGAGCGGCCGTCCAGATCCCCTTGGAGCCAGAGTCAGGCTGGACTCGATGCTCTGACAGAATTAGAAACAAATGAGTATTTGATTCAAAACATGTCACATGTCTGGGCTAGCTTGACAACATGGAGACACTCAGTCTTCCATTATATGGTGACCAGCTTACAGTTGGTTCTGTCGCTTGTGGAATCAGGGGACTGTCCGGCCCCCCTCGCGGAGGTGCCCCCGCCGTCTGCAGGCCGGACCGGCAGCGGGGCCCGGTGGCGCATCTCAGCTGCAAAATTAATTCCACACACGCAGACCAAACAAGAGCTGCTTTTTCGGCGTCCCACCGCAACAAATGGTCTGGTGGTGTAGTTGGTTATCACGTCAGTCTAACAGCTCGAGTGTCTCACCACTCTCGTCTGCCACACTGAAGGTCTCCGGTTCAAGTCCGGGCTAGATCACTCCTGGTTGGGCGATTGGTTTAGTGGTATAATGACCGCTTAGCATGCGGTAGGTCCTGGGTTCGATTCCCAGATCGTCCACAATTTTTGGCCCTTTTGTTTTGTTGCTGATGGAGGAAATTGCGTGAGTGAGTAGTTTCATTTAAAGACTGCGTGCATGTGTTGTTTTTGATGGTCTGGCAGAACTTATCAACGTTGGTTGGAAACAGCTTCTCTCTGTGTGTTTAATCTCTCAAGCACGCACACAACAAGAAGGAGGCCATGTGCTTGTTTATGTGAAGATCTGGAACACTACCGACCGATCCCTGCTTTGCTCTGCTGGTCCTTCCCATGGCAAGCAAGCTTGAGGCCCCCCGCCCGTATTAATCCAGCTCTGATTGGGCTCTGGACAGCTGTCCGCGGAACGGTGGAGAAATCATCCAATCATTTCGTCTCAGGTACGCCCGGTTCCCGACCCACGCCCTAGGCGAGAATGTCTGTATCCGCTCACGCAGTAGGAACTTGATCTGTCCGGACTGTGAAGGGCCTCGATAGTCCCTCCTAGGCTGTGAAGGCAGCGGCGGCGGCTGATATCTATGTGAAAAACCCTCCCGGTGCTCTGATGACAAAATCAGCCATGGGAGCTCGTTATCGTCTTCTTCTTCTCATAGTCTGCCGGTGACTAGGTCTAGACAACCCATTTCTCCGGGGCTCTTTCGAGAGCGTGGAAGAACCACGCTGGAGTTTGAGGCCATGGCCGCCAAGAAGATGTACGCGGAACTCAACTGCCAAATACGGGAATACGACGTATTCACATCGACGGGCTGGATGGCTGCAACGAAGAGGGTAGAGTTTCCAGTCGAGATCACAAAAGTATTAAAGGGACATGAAAACACTGCAGAGATGTCTGATAGAACACTGAGACTCTTCAGTGTCCCTCTCTTCCACGAACCCTCCTCGCCATGACAAGATGCATGTCTATTAGATACATACATTCGCCGTGAAGCTGCACAGTGCGTCAGGAAACGCTTCCTTGGCTCAAGTGGGGGGTTGTTGTCGTCAGAAATCCAGGGAGCATTAAAGAAGTCTTCCGCCCTCCCCCCCCCCCGGTGTAGCTGAATCATGTTTGCACGACCCTCATCCTATGCATGCATACACACGGTAAAAGCACCGGGTGTTGTTGACTCAACTCACTGGCCGTCTTCGTCTTCAGCATGCGTCAACGAACACCACATCGCAAGTCGCGGTTCGGCTGCAAAGAGTGCAAGCAGCGCCACGTCAAATGCGACGAGAGCCGGCCGGCGTGCGTCAACTGCGCGACGGGCCAGAGACGGTGTTCGTTTCTCGACACCGAATCATCGATGCCGTCGTCAACCTCTGCCTTTCTCTACCAGTGTCCCAGCCCCGCCACATCGATAGGGGGGTCCTCGCCGAACACGGCGGGAGGAGGGCTGACGCCCGCGGAACCGGCGAGCTACCGTAGTGCCTATCCGCCGACAGAGCCGTACGACTTTCGACACATGGAGCTGCTCTACCACTTCGAGCACGGCCTGGGCGCCACCCAGGGCTTCGGCGACGACCCGACGCGGGAGAGGTACCAGAAGATGTCCCTGAAGCAGGCGATCCGCACGCCCTACCTCATGGACGAGCTCCTGGCCATAGCGGCGGCCCACAAGAGCACCCTCCCCGGCGAGGACCAGGCCTTCTACCGGGGCGAGGCCACGCGGCTGCAGACCCGGGGCCTCGCGCAGTTCAACGCCACCAACGCCGAGGTGTCCAACGACAACTTCCTGGCCGTGTTCCTCTACTCCACCTGGCTCAGCCAGCACGTGCTCTTCGACGCCTTCTCCTCCTCCTCCTCCTCCTCCGCCGCCGCCGGCCCCGCCGGCTTCTCTGAGACCCTGGACAAGCTGGTCCATTGCATGGGTCTCCACCGCGGGGTCCGGACCATCGTCGGCGGCTCGTGGCACAAGCTCAAGGCCCACCTGGACGAGCACATGGGGCCCGGCAGCCCCTTTGTGGACAGCATCATCATCGGCCACGACCGGTTCGAGACGGGCGACGAGTGCAGGGGGCTGTCGGAGCTCTTCGACCGTGACGGCGACGGCGGCCGGAACGAGGCGTCGAGGGCCGCGCTGGCCGAGGCCGTCGAGCACCTGCAGCTCATGTTCGACGTCCAGCGGAACACGGCCCTGACGGCCGGCCGCCGGCGCAGCACGGTGATCGAGTGGTCCATCCGGGCGCCGACGGCGTATGTCGGCCTGCTCGACCAGCGGCGGCCCGAGGCACTGGTCGTACTCGCCTACTGGGGCGTGCTGCTGCACCGCGCCCGGGAGGCCTGGACCTTTGGCGACGCCGGGAGGACTCTCGTCTGGTCCTTGGCGGCCCATCTCGGGTCGTACTGGAGCGAGTGGCTCGCGTGGCCGCAGGCGGAAGTAGGAAGCCCGGGCGACTCGGCATCAAGCCCGCGTCATTTCTGAACCCCCATAGGTCTTGGGGTTTTCCTAGAAAGAGTTCTTTTTAAAAAAAGAGTAAAAAAGTTCGGTGTAGTTGACGATTTTCATATTCAAATAATACAAGCGAGTTGCTTCGAGTGAGAAGAGGTAAAGTAAAGTAAAGCAAGCTCCAATGATCGGTCTTTGAATGGTCTCCCGCGAACTGAATGATGTCTATGAGGGAACGCTATTTACGGCAGAAGAAGAAAATACACTTGTTCAACGTGTTTGCCAGGTATCGACTACGATTGGAAAGCCGAGGGAGGGGGGGGGAGGGTAATCGAGGGGAAAAGACATCTCTGTAACTGCCTGGAATCCCACAAGTTCCCAACCTTCCATCCCATCGTCGTCACTCGCAAAATCGTCACCGTTTCCTCGCCGAAAGGTAGACCTTCATCTCCGTCTTGTGCCACGTGGTGAACATCTTCTGCCTGCCAAGCCAGCCCGCGCTGTCCGGGTGCAGCTTCATGTCGAAGTTCCACACGACACGGGCGAGGATGGTGCGGATCTCGGCATACGCCAAACTAAGAGCCATAAGGTCAGTCATTGATTTCGTTCGAGGAGCCTGTTTTTGAAAGTAAAAATCATTCTTCCCTCGACTCACTTCTTTCCAATGCAGTTCCTCGGTCCGAACGAGAAGGGCTGGGCGGCGGCCTTCTTGTCCGACTCGAACCTGGGGTCGTCGAGCCACCTCTCCGGGTGGAACCCGTCGTGCTCGCGGAAGTGGGCCGGCGAGCGGTTGATGGACAGGTGGTGGACGCCCACGGAGTACCCGGCCGGGACGAAGCTCCCGCACACCGTCCTGCCGCCGTCGGGGACCACGCGGGGGAAGGTCCCGGGCCCGGGGGGCCCGAGCCGCAGGGCCTCCTCGATGACGGCGTTCAGGTAACTCAGCCCGGCGGTGCTCTGGATGGTGATGCCGTCCTCGTCCTGGAACGCGTCGCGGATCTCGGCCGTGAGCCTCGCCAGCGTGTGCGGGTTCTCGCAGAGGAGGTAGGTCGCGGCGGTCAAGCCCGTCGCCGTCGTCTCGCTGCCCGCGACGATGAGGACCTGGGCCGCGGCGTACATCTCGTCGACCGTCATGGCCTTTTCGTCGCTTCCTTGGAGGATGTATGACACTGGAACAGTTTAGCTTTTTTTTCTTCTCTGGTTTAAATGCAATCAGACAGCAGGCAGAAGAGGGCTCACTGAAATCAGGCCGGTCCGTCTCTTGTTCCAGTCTGCGGTCCACGCGATCGACGCCGAACTTGAACTGCGCGACCCTGGTCTTGATCAGGCGGCGCGGGATGAGAAGCAGCAGCATCTCGGACAGGGGCGAGGGGAAGCGCCGGGCGGCCCGCAGGTAGGTGCCGGCCTGGAAGATGTCGAAGACGGCGTGCAGCCACCAGTGCCAGCTGGCGTCCCGGAGGCAGTAGAAGGGCTCGCCGAAGGCGAGGTCCCCGATGATGTCGAACGTGGTGAAGTTGTACCACGAGTTCATGTCGACGACGGCGCCGTCCGCGTCGGCGGCCCCGGACGCCTCCCCGTGGAGCTTGTGGATGAGCAGCTTGACGTAGCCGGTGATGACGGACTCCTGCGCCTTGAGGGCCTTGTCCGAGAAGGCCGGGTTCTGCAGCCGGCGCATGCGCTTGTGTCCGGCATGGTCGGCGGTGAGGATGTTCTCGACGCCGTTGACGTTCTTGTTCCACCACTGGGCGTCCTTCTCAAAGTTCCCCGTCCCGTCCTTGTTTGGGAAGCCTGTTACCGTCTTGAGTTAGCAACCGAAATGGATGATGAGGAGGGGGGGGGGGGGGGGGGGGGAGGAAGAGGGCTCACCGTAAATGGCCTGCCAAGCCTGGCCGGACGTGTAAGACAGCTCGCCCGGCGCGATGCGGACGACCTCGCCGTACTTCTCATGCCACTCCTTGACCTTCCAATGGCTCACGCCTCGAACGTCGAAGAAGAGGTAATATGCACGAGTGACCCCGGCGAGCTTCGGACCAGGATAGTGGCGCAGAGGATGCAGGAAAACGTTGTACAGGCACTTGGCCGCGACCCCGAGGACTGCCTACGAAAGGCAACATCTTAAAATCAGCCCTTGGTTTCGCCATCATCAACAACCCGTCGCATATTGAAATATACCATACCGCAAGTAGGATGAATCCCAGAACGGCCATGGCGACTTTGGCTAGTCAGGTGGGTTGCAGCAACCCCCCCTTACTGCTTCACGCGGCTGGTCTGAGAAGTTGTTGAACGGGATTGAACGATTTGGAGGGGGAAAGGGGGGGGGGGGGGGACAGTGAAAGTTGGAAATCACGCGTCCGTTCAACTACTTCGAGAGCAATGCAGGGGTAAAGGGGAAAGAAAAACCGATCAGTCAGAATACAGAAATCGGCACAGAGTCATCCCACATGACGGGGGGAGGAGGGGGAGGAGGGGGAAGGGTTCATCTTCACTAATACGACACATGTCGCCGCCGTTGTCGGGGGGGGGGTTCGCGCTCCACGCGCGTTCTCGTTCTCACGAGTCAGACGGCCGAGGTCCCCTATCAAGAAACCAGATCGTCGGGAGTCAGTTGACTTATCTCTCTCGGTCTCCAAAAACAAAAAAAGCTTAACTGTTTATCAGCCAATAGGCCCACCGACAAAAGTCACTTCCGGCGCGCCCAACTGACTGGCTGGCTGGAGACGGAACGGGCCCGGCGTTCGTCGAGCTTCCTCTTCTTGGCAAGCCCGCGCGCCGGGCGTGTGCCAGCTTGGCTTCTGGGGTAATCGTGGAGGGGCGGCCTGACTCGCCGGGCCTCCTAGTTTAATCTAATAAACTTTCAGCGACTACCGGACCCGGTTATCGTGGCGATATCAATAATCGTCCGTCATACATCGGGGCCTCTCTCTATATGTGGGGGATGGAGTTCGGAGCAGTCCCGACTAGGGGTAGAATGACAGAACAGAATTACGACTGTGTTGTTTGCAGGATAGTTCCTATAGATGAACTTGCCGAGCTAAGCTAGCGTACTAACTCGTATATATTATACCAAGATGATAACACGAATGAGCACACTAGGCAAGATAGTAGCGGAGTCTGAGTCAAGGGAGAGGTTTCGAAGTCCATGAGACTATCTCCTCCCGTGGATACGATACCTATCTGACGCTGCTCATACGAGGAAGGACGTGTGGACCAATCAAACAACTAGGGCCCCCCCCTAATGCAACTGGAATAGTTGACAGATTCTGGCTGAGAGTATTCAGCGAGGATTCTCTGTCCGACGCATGTGCCGTTACCGGCAACCACTTTGTTTCGAACCCATCCTCGCCCCCCTTCGGCCCTCACACCGAATTAGGAGCGCCCCAAGTAGTGGTCGCCACTTTATGAGAACCGTCCATTGGGATCTCATGGCCCGATCCCCATACCGGAGACGTGGAGGGCTGTGACTGACTAAGATGTGCCTCTATCGTGGCTTGACTCGCTCGTGGAGGGAGGGGCACACATCGGCCAGTAATCGAATACCTTGGACAAACGGCTTCGCATTCGTATGCCATCTAGGGTCCCCTGAACCTGAACCTGAACTGGGGGGAAGGAGGGGGAAGATATCACGAAACCTGGCAGGACTGATCAAGATATTATCAACCTTGTCATCCCACGAGTTGCCGGCGGGCAGCGAGTCTCCACATCAGATTAAGCCAATGGCTCACCTAGCAAGGAGTGTGACTTGGATCCAGATACAATGGCAAAGACGATGAAAGCCGACGAACAGGTCTCTGGAGGGGTCTTTGGAAGAGGGGGGCTCGGAGGAGCATGTGATATAATGTCGGTTCTCCTTCAGTTTTGTTTCCAGAGGCCCAAGCCAGCTTCTGCCACCTTTACACCTTCTCTCCCCTTTTCAAAATTTTCAACAATACCTTTCGCCCCAAAATCTCGGCATCAAGTCAGCAACTCGCACGTGGAGCAAAAGCCTCGATAGAACCGCCACGATGGGTGAGATGATCATGTCACATGAGCCCTGGGACTTTTTGAACTCGGTCCTACGGTTCCGGGACAATGACTCCCAGTTCTGGTGGGACAAGACGGGGAGGATGTTCTCCAAGCTCCTCAAATACGCCGGGTACAGCGCGTCAGAACAGTACCGCGAACTCAACTTCTACTCCCTCTTCGTCGCCCCCGAACTCGGACCCTCCCCAGACTGCCACGGCAACGTGAGGAGGTGGCGGAGCCCCGGGACGCCGGACTCGACGCCGATCGACTTCAGCTGGGAATGGGGACACGACAACCGCGCCGTGATCCGGTACTCGTTCGAGCCCATCGGCCTCCATGCCGGCACGGACCTCGACCCCCTCAACAGACACGCCACCAACGACTGGATCTTCAAGCTCCAGCAGCAGAAGATGGTGCCCGGGCTCGACCTCGAGTGGTACAACCACTTCACGCAGCAGATCCTGCCGCACGGCACCCGCACCAAGACGGTGGACCGCTTCGTCGAGGAGACGACGCCCAAGGCGGGCACGGTGGTGGCCCTCGACATCGAGAAGAGCGGCCCCGTCATGAAGATCTACATCTACCCCGGGCTCAAGGCGGAGGAGCTCGGCATCACCAACCTCGAGCTGGTGGAGCAGTCCATCCGCAGCCTCCCCGCCGAACAGTTCCAGTCCCTCCAGGCGGAGCCCCTCTTCGACTTTCTGCGGGAGGGGACCAAGAAGTACGACTTCGAGACGGGCATCCTCGCCATCGACTGCCTCGCGCCGCGGGACGCGCGCATCAAGGTCTACATCCGGGCCAAGCACACGACGTTCGACTACATGATGGACTGCATCACCCTCGGCGGCCGGCTCGACATGTCGGGCGAGGCCATCGAGGACCTCAAGGACTTTTGGCGCATCTTCCTCGCCGACGCGCCCGACGTCCTGCCGGAGGAGGCCCCCGGCCGGGCCAGCCCGGGCTTCTACTACACGCTCGGGTGCGGCAGGGCCATCTCGCCCAAGGTGTACATCTCGCCCAACTACTTTAGCAAAAACGACGTCGACGTGCTCGGCCGGCTGCGCACGTTCTTCGCCACCCGTCGTTCGGACTCGATGATGGACAACTACGAGCAGGCCTTGAAAGACATTTTGTAAGTCGTCGTCGTCGTCGTCGTTCTCTCGCTCTTGAAAGCTAGGCAAACAGACATATATGTATAGATATATATACTAACACTCGGATTTCTCAGTGGGAGCAAGACCCTCGAGTCGCGTTGCGGCAGCCACTACTACGTCGGATGTGCGCTTCACAAGGGCCAGCTGAGGGTGGTGACATACCTCAGCCCGCAGTCCTTTGACTGCGAGAAGGACGCGATCCAGGATCGCAAGCCATGACGGGAGAATTATATAAAAATATTTGGTTTTTCGTTCTTCTTTTTCTTTAGATTTTCTTTTTTTTCAAGCATTCTCTTGTGGCAATGGAATGTCGGTCATATAAACACTGGTTACTGTCCCCCCCCCTTATATACCAAAGAAAGACGAAGTAAATAGCGAATGAACTCTATTACAAGCTCAACTCGAACCGTCTCATGAAGCATTTATCATGTGATTTTCTTTGACATGTGTATTCCACGTGGATGCGGTCGACTTTGAGAATTTAGACTTCGGGCTGCTGCAACTCTGAAAGCTCATAAAATGATGTGTGTGCTGGCATTGCCCCCCACGCCCACAGATCGGGGTTTTACATTGCATGTTGGAGTATGTTAGAGTACCATGCATGTCCAGAAACGAAACATTTATTCTATTGAGGAAGAAAGACTTATTAAAGTTCGGCTTCTAAAGTTTATATTCTCGACTTCTGCAAAAATCCCACGTTGTCAATATCCTTAATCCTTCTCCGCTGGCTCCCACACCCCGTCGCTTCAAGCATTGGTCTCTTCCTTCGCAGCAAGCTGCTCTATCGCCGCCTTCTCCAACAAGTCGCAAGCCCTCTTGGCGCCGCCTTGGGCGTTGAGCTCCTTTCCGATCCTGGCCGCGCTGTCTCTGAACGTGGCTTCGTTCAGCACGCGGTGAACCGCGTCGCGGACCTGGCCGACCGACGGGGTGTCGGTCTTGAGGTCGATGCCCGCCCCTACCCACGTCACCCGTGCGGCGGTGTCCTTCTTGTCTTCCGACGTGCCGGCGCAGACGAGCGGGACGCCGTGAGAGAGCGCCTGCGTGACGCTGCCGTAGCCGCCGTTGGTGACGAGGAGGCGGCACCGCGGCAGCAGCATGTCGTACGGGACCCATTCCGCGATGCGCACGTTGTCGCCGACCTCGATCTTGTCCCGGATCTCGCCCGCGAGCTTCGACGGCACGACCAGCAGGTGGCTCTTGTCGTCCTGGAGCGCCTGGATGGCGGGGATGATGAGCGACGTCGGGTTCATGGCGAAGGTGCCCTGCGTGATGCCAATGACCGAGGTCGCGTTGGCCACGTCGTCCCACCACGCCGGCACGCCGAGACTGGCCCCCGCGAGCCGCGTGACCAGCGGGCCGACGTACTGCGCCTGCGGAAGAATGGGCTCGGGGCCCTCCTGGAACTCCAGGGAGGGACACGATGCCTGGATGTGCAGGAACGGGCTGTACGCGTACGCGTCCGTGACTTTGAGCGCCGGCAGCCCCAGCCGCTGTCGTTCCGGGTTGATCGTGGGCAGCACCAGCTGCGGTCGGCTGATGAGCAGACCGAGCGCGGACTGGGCGGCGTGCTCGACGGGCTCCGGGCCGATGTCCGGAAGGTATAAGGGGACGACGCCGAGCGTGGCGTACCGGGGAATCTCGCCCAGCTCGTACAGCGCGGCGACGCCCTGCGGCAGGGCGTCGTTGAGCACCAAGTCGGGCGTGAAGGTCTCGAGCACGCGGCGGATGTCGGCGACCTGCGCCGTGACCCGGCCGCCGAACATGACCTCGGCCGTCTCGACCATGTCCTTGGGCTCCGCGCCCTCGAGGTTGGCGTCGACCTTGATCACCTCCTCCGCGGGGACGAACCTGGCGCCCGACGCGACGACGCGGGCCTCCTGGGGCGCTATCGTCGTCCAGACGACTTCGTGGCCGCGCTCGACCAGCTCCCTGGCCACTGCCTGCATCGGCAGCACGTGGCCAGTCGCCGAGAAGCAGTGCAGGAGGAACTTGAGAGGTTTCCGGCTAAGCTTGGCCACGGCCACGGCCGCGGCCGAGGCCGATCCGTCTGGTGGTGGTGGTGGTGTTGTTGAGAGGTGCATGTCCGTGGTTGACGAGATTTGAGCGGTGAGTTCTGAGTTCTGTTTGCGGACGAACTTTTTTTTAAGACAAACGATCTACAGTTCGATTGGATGAACTCAACAGCCTCGAGCGTTTATTCAGCCGAAAACCACACACACACACACACACACACACACACACACACACACACACACCTTCGCCCTGCATGAGAAACACGACGCTTCTGCTTTTTTGCACTTAGCAGATATTATTGACTTATCGATGTATCTCTCCCCCCCCGAGCCTTGAAGCTTTCTGATTTGCTGGCCGTTTTCTTTTCATGTGTCAGTCAATACTCTCTGTCTCTCGCCCACCTGCTCAACTCAACACTCACTCACTCAAAGTGAACCGCGTGGGGAGGATAAGAGGCAGACCCGAGACCGGCGTCCGGGCTGCATGGATGAGTCTGGTTTGATGCTAAATGGCTATCTTCCAAAGGAGCTCGAGAAGAAGACTATCAGCGGAGCAATGATACGTTGCCAAACCTAATTGCTACCCCGTACATTTGTGAACCCACCACGCATGAGTCGACAAGCATCGCGAGTCATGGGGGGGAGCCCGCAACGGGGAGGGTCGTTGATAACGAAATAACAGGGACCCCGTTGGGGTAATTAGTTGGTTTGGCCGGCAATTGTCATCGTTTGATGGCCTCCATCCATCCCCTCCCTCCCCTCTCCGGTGGGAGACTCGGAGTAAAAGGGTCAACGGCACCGCCCTTCTGAATCGTTTGACAGGTTTACCGCAACCCGATCGAAACTGTAACGCTGCCGGCACAACAGATTCTTCCTATCAAACAAACGAAACAAAAGCAAAAGAAACACACACAAAAAATGTCCCGAGCCGTCGATAAGCTTCCCGCTCCCGCGGAGGCTCGCTCCATGAAAGTCATCGGGCTCGGTCCCAGCCGGTAAGGATTGAAACCACACAGAATCGCAACATTCAGTTTTGAGATCACGCAATTCATCTTGTCCTGTTTCCTTTCTTTCTTCTAGAACCGGAACCCTTGGGCTGTGGCAGGCCTTGAAGACGCTGGGGTACACCCCCTTCCACATCTCGGAGCTGCTGCCGTACGGCTTCCAGCAGATGAGGGCGCTCCAAGAGGCCATCGTCGCCAACGACACCGACAAGCCGTTCGGCCGCGCCGAGTTCGACAAGCTCTTTGCCGGATACGACGTAAGTGTCCTCGGCGCCCATTCTTCGCGCAAAAGAAAAAAAGAAAAGAAAAAAAGAAAGAAAAAAAAGTGCCAGCGAAGCGGCCTTTCAAGTCGTTAACGTCCATGGAATTTAGTGCATCGTCGAGAGTCCGTGTTACCTGTGTCCGAACGTCATCACGGAGTACTTGGACGACCCGGATGTGAGATTCATCCTGACCGAGCGGACTCCGCAGTCCTGGGCAAAGTCCATTGCCGGGTCTCTCGGCGCGTACCACCAGAAGCTGGCGAAGCCGCCTCTGTCGATCGCGAGGCACTTCGACAGCTTCATTGCGGAGCTCACGGCGCTCTTCAGGGCCATGACCCATCGATGGTCCGGCGGACTGGAGCCCAGTGACCCTGGCTTCAACGATGCCCTTGCCAAGAGCTACGTCGAGTAGTAAGTTCTAACCCCCGTCACCCCCCCCCCATCTCAGCCCATGTGCCTTGCGTTTTCTTTTGGTGTCGACTCGCCCCTGGGAAGAGAATAGTCGTCAGCTAACCATTGCGAAAAACCCCCCCAGCATGGAGAGCGTCAAGAGCCTCGTGCCCCCGGAACGCCTGCTGGTTCTGAACCTGGAAAAGGGATTCGGCTGGGAGGAGATCTGCGGGTTCCTGCAGCGGGACGTGCCCGACGAGCCGTACCCGCGCATCAACGCCATGGCCGACTTCCATGTGGCTGCGGAGATGGTCGTGTCCCCGGCCATCAAGAAGACGGTCCGCATCCTCACCTCGACCGCCGTCGCCGTCGCCGGTATCGGCTTCTGGTACTGGCAACGGAGGAGATGAACCTATGGGGAGCTGATGAGCTATGGAGAAGTCTGAACTCTTGTACAAAGTCGGCTGTTTTGGGATGGGAAAGAAGTAACTTTTGGGAGGAAAGGCAGCATATACCCACTGCTGGAAGAAAATATCTGAACTAGTTGAGAACCACACATTCTTGGTTTAATGTGAGGAGTGACGCAAGTAGAAGTCCCTTGATTTGAGGCATAATAGATTCGTGGAATCATACACCCAAAAGATGAGTTGTTTTTTTACTATAAACCAAGATTGCCTTACTTAAGAAGGTCATCAACTGGTGTGAAGTGCGTGCTCGGTAGTGTGTTTGACGATTAACATAATTTCGAGTTGAATGCAGATTGTGCGAAAGGAACAATTCACGGGTAGACAAATGATGTTACAACAAGCGGTCACTGGTCTCTCCAATAACAAGAGAGAATTGCTCCCGAATTCATGATATCCGGGGTTCAGTACATCCTCCAGACTACTTAAACACACATCAGATCCGAGCCACCTCACTTGTTGGATGCCTTTCTGGCCCCTTCGGGATCGTACGCCGACACTTCCACTTCCACACGCATACCGGGCTGCCCGAGCTTCGAAGCCCCGATGCCAGTCAGGATCGGCGCGTGGCCAGGCGCCCACTTCTTGATGTTCTCGACCATCCGCCCCATGCCCTCGGGCGTCCACGCCTCGTCCAGCGCGTACAGGCGGATGCGGAAGACCTGGGACCAACCCTCGCCGCCGGCGTCTCTCAAGGTCAGGTCGACGTTCTCGAAGGCCTGGTCGATTTCCTGCAGGAGGTCGCTGGCAACCTCTCCCGTCTTGGGATCCCAGCCCCCTGGAAGGTGTTTGTTAGTCAATGCACTCGACTGTCTCAGCGTTTCCTCCTGGAAGTTTTCATGGCCCGACACCGTCCGTGGTTGACGACAAAGATGCGTCAGACGTACCCTGGCCAGAGATCTCAATGGTGTCGCCGACACGTACAGCTTGGCTGTAGTGCATGTCTTTGAGGAGGTTGACGCCATATCCTTCGTAGGAAAAGTATTGGAGCCCAGACATGGTGCAGTGTGGTGATGAGCTTGGAAGTTGACTCTTGAAAAGGTCTGGATCAAACCCCTTGTGATTTAGAGAGTAAAATGGGTATTTAGTATTGAGTGACGACTGGCGGGCTGAGCTCACCGGCGTATTCTTTTATGGGCTCTGGATGTTCATTTCATTGCGCCGGTGTCCAGCGACATTTATTCATGCTGATCGGCCATCTGCACGACGCAACCACAACGCTGGCAACGCGGCTCAACTACAACGGCCGGCTGATTAATCGAAACAGTCTCTCACGCTTACATGCGTCGCAATCCTTCACTTCGCCTCACGGTCGCGGTCCATGTACAGGTGCGACTCGCTGGGGCATCAGCTGGTTTTAGCATGCCGTGCAAGGGTAGCTGCATCCAAAGCCAAGCATCCAAGAGAGCCCTCATTTGTAATCTACCAGCTCCTCTCACCTCAGAGATCCCCCGATGTGGAGTCCAGGTCGGGAGCATCATCCTGCCGAGCCCCGTCGAGTGCTGGGCCAGCCATTTGAACGCGTCGGGGAAGCCAAGCGGCGAAGGAATCGATCGCCAAGACATTCGTCATTCCTCTTCTGCCTGCAGTTGCGGGCATATGTGAACCCGTACGAGCGAGCAGGGGTTACATGCAACTTACATTCAGTAGGCAGAAAAAGGGTCGTTTCTTTCTGTTGTGACGTTCTCATATTGCGTTGCGCTGGAATGTTGTGATCAAAGATTAACCTATTGGGGGTTGAGAACGGTTAAAAAAAGAAAAAGAGAGAGCCAGGCACTTCATGTGCCTGGCATAATAATCTTGATAGACAGTCCGCATGCAGGGTGCTACGGCAACTTCCGCCTTGAGCTCATACGGTCTCTGGGCTTGCACAAGGAATTATGGGCTATGTCTGTGGAACATTGTTGCCAGCGGCGTTTGTTGGAGTAACTTCAATCCGTCTAGTTGCCCTGGTCCAAGATCAGCAACCCACGGCCCGCGCACCGGCGTGATAGCTACATGGACCTTGGAGTCATAGGGTAGGAATGCGAAGGAATCCATCATTGGATCAATCTCTTGCTCCAGACTCGTGAAAAAAGCCCTTGTTCGAGTATGGCCTAGACTAGACATGATCATTCCAGTGCAGAGAGCTTCTGGTCGTTGCCTCATGAAGATAATGCAAAAGTAATGAGAGTAAAGTAAAAGAAAAAACCAGGTATATAAAAACAATAACGCTGGTGCAAAACTGTTGTTCTAAGAAGAATTATGATAACAATAGATCTAGAAAAACTACACATCACAGGCCGCCTCTAACAAACTCCACCACCTTCTCGGCGCCCTTGCCGCGCATGATGCTGAAGTGATGCTCGCCCTCAACGGCGTGCGTCGAGATGGCCGCGCCCGGCAACAGCTTCGCCCAGTCTCCCGGGCCGAAGTCCGTCCGGGACTCGGTCAAAAACCTCACGCCCTCGCGCTCTCCCGCCTCCGCGTCCGCCCGCAGCGCCTCCGACAGGCTCGCGTAGCGCACGCCGTCGAAGGCCGTCTGCCCGGCCCAGACGATGGTCACGCGCATCCTCCGGGCCGCCTCGGCGGGTAAGGGTTGCGCGTAGTAGTCGCTTAGCAGCGCCGTGGCGGCGCGGAAGTGCGCCACGAGCCACTCGGGGGGATCGGCCCACTTCTGACCGGACCCGGACACGGCCCCGCCCGGGCCGCCCCCGCCGCCCCCGCCGCCATCCGTCCGGGCGACGGTGTCGCGGCGCATCTCGCTGCGGAAGATGCCCGTGCGGAGGCAGTGGTCGTAGAAGCTCTCGGGGAGAATCTCGAGGCCCCTGACGGGCGCCGGCGAGTCGATGATGGTCAGGGAAATGACGTCCTCGCCGGCGGCGATGAGCTTCTGGGCGGCGGCGTAGGCGAGGATGCCCCCGGCGGACCAGCCACCTAGGCGGTAAGGGCCGTGGGGCTGGCGGCTGCGGATACCGTCCAGGTAGGATTGTAGGACGTCCTGGAGAGAGTATTCGTACATGCGTTCCGGATTCCTTTTTTTGGGTGGAGATGGTCAGCACAAGGCAAGGAGAGAGAGAGAGAGAGAGAGAGAGAGAGAGAGAGAAGATTGGTATCGCTGCTTTTGCCCGGGGCGGTGAAGGATGTTTTACTTACTTTGCAAAGGGAGAATTGAAAGCAATGAGGGCCAAATCTGGTGAGATGCTGGGCAGGCACAGATATGATGTGGCCGTCCCGCACCCGTCGGGGAAGAAGAAGAGGTTTTCCTTGGATCGCCCTCGCGCTCCTTGTACATACATGGACCAGGCGGGCGGCGCCTTGCCGGGCGAAATGGCCGTTGGTGGCGGAGACTGCTGCAGCGTCTTCTTCTCGTGGTGGCCGACGCCATCGCCAATCTCGAGCCCCGAGTGGTAGTGACTGTCCTCCATATTGCCGTACGTGTGTGTCCTGCTGCCCGAGGAGATTGTCGTCGCGCTGTCCGTGTCGTCAGAGCAAGCCGTCGACGAAGCCGTGACGGAGGCCGTGGACGTGAAGGCGATTGGCTCGGCGGCATCCTCCACGAGCGGCGCGCCGGCGCCCCCGAACAGGCACGTTCGGATGTCACCAATGGTCAGGCACTCCTCGAAGAGGGAGCGGCCCGGCAGGTCGATGTCAAGCTCGTCGTGAAGCCTGCCCGTGATGACGAGCGAGAGGAGCGAGTCGACGCCGATATCGCCGAGGGCGACGCCGTCGGCAAGCTCGTCCTCCTTCATGCCGCTCTCCTCGGCCACGATCTTGAGGGCTCTAGGCCACGCGTCCTGTGTGGTGGCGGGGTCTTTGACCGGGACGGGGGCTGGGGTTCTGGACTCGGAGGCGCTCCGCCGGGGGAAGCCCGTGTCCCAGCGCGACTGGGACTGAGACCGTTCGTGGGCGGCGGCGATGCCTCTGGAGGAAGAAGAAGAGGAAGACTTCTTGCTCGCCGAGTTGATGATGAACTCCATGACCCTCTTGGACACGCGCTGGAGCGCGCAGCCGCGCAGGACGCCGGCCAAGGCGCCCCCCTCCTCCTCGTCGTCGAAGACGAAGACGTCGCCGCGCCACAGGTCGTTCTCGGCCGGGATCATCCTGACGTAGAGACGGTAGGTGGCGTCGACGTCGAGCCGGGGCGCGAACAGGGTCATGGACTCCCAGCCGTGGTTGACGTAGACCTCCCTCTCGATGTCGATGGACTCGTTGGCGTTCATGGCGAAGCCGGCGAGCTGGGAGACGGCGTCGAGGAAGCCCGGGTTGGCGAACCACTTGCCCGACTCGGGCATGCCCTGGAAGGAGGCGACGCCCAGGGCCTCGAGCGTGCCGTTGTTGATGGTGAAGGAGGACAGGCCGCGGTAGCGCGGGTCGAAGTCGGCGATCTTGCCGACCATCTTGTACAGCATGGACCGGCTGAGGCGGAAGATGTTGTCGTCGACGCCGAAGCACGACTGCATGTCCTTCATGCAGGCCGCGGCGTGATCGGCGGCCTCCCGGGAGCGGGCGCGGACGGCATCGACGTCGACGAAGCGGATGACGCAGTTGGCATGTTGTTCCACAATCTTGCCGTTGCTCTTTACAGGATAGTTAGTTAGTTTGGAGTGTCTTTTTCTTGTAATGGAACAACATGTGTGTATGTCACAGGTGCCTTGGCTGTACATATATGAAAAGGGCAAGAAACCACTTACATCAACACTGGAGAACGAGCAGGAGAGACTCGTCTTGGCCTCGTTGAACTTGGCTGTAGTGCGCAGGACCTGCTTGGCGTTGACGTCGTTGGCCACGAGGGCGCTTTGGATGCGCATCTCGGCGACCTCCGGAACGACGGCCTCACCCCCGGGGCCGGTGTTGGTGTCTCTCAGCACGTACTTGCCGATCATCTGAGCGACATCTGCGTACATGGACTACAACAATGGGTTATATCTGTTAGCTTCGCTGTCCACACTCTTCATGGAATGATGATGACGATGACGATGATGATAATGATCATCATCATCACCATCGGGGTTATCTTACCGGAGTGACGAGGGATACACCATACACCTTGTGTCCCCGGGCCATGGCGCGTACATCGTCATCGTCTTGCAGATCGATGTCGACGACGGCCTCGCCGCCTGCGCTGGCCTGCAGGGTGTTCTTGACGACCTTGTAGATGGACGAGAAGGCCAAGGGCACCTCCCGCGGCGCCACACAGGCCGGGTCGCCCTTGCGTAGAGACCAGTCGTTGGTGTACTGCATCCAGTATTCCTTGAGGGTCCAGCCGTAGACGGGGATCGGGAGGACGCGGTGGCACTCGGGGAAGTCCTGGTGGTACTTGTTCCAGTCGACGGAGACGCCGGCCAGGTACAGCCGCGAGAGGGCCTCTGCGAGGAGCTGCCAGGGGTCCATGGTCTTGTTGACCGAGGCGCAGGTCTGCATCGTCGTCCTGTTCCCGATGATGTCCCGCACCATCGGGGCAACGAGGGGAGCCGGCCCGATCTCGATGGCGAAGGTGCGATTGCCCACGACGCCTTCGACGGCGGCGGCAGATACGGCCTGCACGAGGTTGACGGGCTGCCGGCAGTGCTTGACGAAGTAGTCGTCTCCAAAGTCCGCCGACTCCCGGAGGACCTTGCCGAGGACGGGGGAGAGGACGGGGATCCTGGGCCGCCGCATGACGACGCTCCGTGTCGCTTTGCGGAAGTACGCGAGCACCGGCTCAACCTGGGCGGTGTGAAAGGCATGCGCCGTCTCAAGGACGCGGCAGCGGATGCCCTTGGCCTCGAGAGCGGACTGCGCCTCTTGGATATCAGAGATGGCGCCGCCGAGGACAGTGTTGGCCGGGCCGTTCCGACATGCGACCTCGAGAACCTCGCCGACGCCGACGCCGACGTCGAGGTGTTGCACGATGCTCGCCTCCCCGGCTTTGACGGCGAGCATGGCGTGCGTGCCTTCGGGGAGCTGCTCCTCCATGATCTGGGAGCGTCTGCCAACGAGATAGAGCACGTCGGACTGCGAGAGGACCCCGGCAGCGTAGAGCGCCGCGTATTCGCCGAGACTGTGGCCCACGACCGCCGTGGGGGTGATGCCGAACGACTCCCACAGCTTACACAAGGCCATCTGGAACGAGACGTGCGCCAGCTGCAGACACGTCAAGGACGCGCGGTCGAAGGCGTCCCGGGTCGAGGCCGCCGTGTCGAACAGGGCCGCGATGGACGGGTAGCCCATGCGGACGCAGAGGTGGTCGCAGCGCCGCAGGTCGGTCCGGAAGGAGGCGGAGCGCGCGTACAGCGCCTCGCCCATGCCGGCGTACTGCGACCCCTGGCCCGTGAAGGTGAAGACGACGCCGGGCGCCCTGGACGGCGCGGGGAGGATCTTGTCGCCGCCGTTGAGCGTCTCGAGCTGCTTCCGGAGGGACGAGGCCAGCTTGGACGGGCTGCCGGCCACGACGGCGACCCTGTAGCGGTGGTGGGTGCGGCGGGCCGTGGTCGTGTAGGAGAGCTGGGCGAGGAGGTTCTGGTTGGTGGCGTCTTGCTGCTGCTGCTGCTGCTGCTGCTGCTGCTGTGACGACACCTCTGCCTCGGCCTCGTCCTCGAGCCAGTGGGCGAGGTTGGCGACGTTCAAGACGAGGGACTCGGGCGTCTTGGCCGAGATGGTGACGACGTGACGGCGCCTCGGGTCGATCCCCGTCCCACCACCACCGGTAACACAGGTGGGCAGCGGTGGCGCGTCTTCCATGACGATGGACGTGTTGCCGCCGGCCGCGGAAAAGTTGTTCAGCAGCACCCGGCGGCTTCCCCCGTGCGGCGGCCTCGGCCAGGCGGTGGGGACCATGGCGATACGGGCGTTGCGCTGGGCCAGGTTGGGCAGGCGGCGGTTGAACTCGGTCTTGACGCCGATGTGCGGCGGGATGATGGAGTGCTTCATCATCATCAGCACCTTGGCGATGCTCGTGACGCCCGAGGCGGCCTCGCTGTGGCCCACGTTGGCCTTGGCCGCCCCGAGGTAGAGCGGGCTCGAGGCCGGTCTCAGGCACGAGCCGCGGGCCGTCAGCGGCGAGAGGGTGTTGACGATGGACGAGGTCTCGCCGGCGTCGCCGGCCTGGGTGCCGGTGCCGTGCATCTCGACGTAGCTGATGTCGTTGGGCCGGACGACGGCGTCGGCCAGCAGGCCCCGGAAGAGCTCCCTCTGCGCCGCCGTGTTGGGCCTCGTGATGGACTCGGCCTCGGCGTTGTGGTTCGTGGCCACGCTGAGGAGGCACGCCTCGATGGGATCGTTGTCCCGGCGGGCGTCGCCGAGCCGCTTCAGCACCAGCGTGACGGCCGCCTCGCCGCGGCAGTACCCGTCGGCGGCGTCGTCAAAGGTCTTGCAGTTCCCCGTGCGGGAGAGGAAGTGGCCCCGGTCGAGGCCGGCGGTGATGTCCGGGTTGGTCGTCATGTTGGTGCCGCCGACGACGGCGGTATCGACCTCGCCCCTCCAGAGGGCGTTGCACGCCAGGTGCAGCGCGGCGAGGCTGGAGCTGCAGGCCGTGTCGACGGTGAAGCTGGGGCCGGTGAACTTGAAGAAGTAGTTGACGCGCCCCGCGATGAAGGCGCGCGCGCCCCCCGGGATGAAGTAGGCGTCGATGTCCTGGGCCGAGTTCGTCTCGAGCCAGTCCATGCTGCAGGACCCGTACCACACGCCGACGCGGTGCCGCATCGTCGACGGGGTCCGGTCCGGCACGATGCCGGCCTTCTCGAGGGCCTCGGCCGCCGTCATGAGCGCCAGCCGCTGCGCCGGGTCGATGCGGGACGCCTCGCGCGGCGAGATGTTGAAGAAGGTCGTGTCGAACTGGCCGGCCTGGTGAAGCCAGCAGCCGTACCCCGTGCCCGAGACGTTCTTGATCGACGTGTCGCCCACGTGCGTCGACGCGTCCCACCGCGAGGGCGGGACCATCTCGTGCGTGTCGATGCCGTTGTACAGGATGTCCCAGAACTGGTCCATCGTGTCCGCGTTGCCGGGGAATCGTCCCGACGCCGACAGGATGGCGAGAGGCTGTTTGGCATTGGACCCCTCGCCGGCGGCTGCTTCCGGGACGTTCCGACTGCTGTTAGGGATGGACGCCGATACCGATGGCGATGGCGATGCTGGGCAGTCTTCCAGAGTCTGGCCGGTCATTGCTTGTGTTACGCGGTAGGCGTCAGAGGGAAGCAGGAGACGCATCTGGGCCACGAGGCTCTCCCTGTTCTGCACACCAAAGAACCGCAGGGAGACTCTGGCGGGGTGTTGCGTCCCGGCCGGCGCGACGACCGCCTTTGCGTGCTCGGCGATGCGGGCTGGCAGTTTATCCAGAGCCACTGCTCGTATCAGGCACTCGCGTACGGCCTGTCCAAGTGCGTCGTGCAGGTTCTGGCTGCTCACAGCCTTGTACAGCCCTTGCTCTTCTTGTTGTTGTTGCTGACCCTCAGCGCTGATGGAGATGATGGGGATGCCATCGACATCAGGCCGACGCCCGCTCTTGGGGACGCCCTCGAGGATCTGCTCGATATCCTCCTCATGGAACAGGACGGCCGAGTGATACGGGGCTGTGATGCGCAGCGAAGCCGACGACGGGGCCATCTCCTTACAGGCGGCGGAGGTGAAGAAATCGGAGAGCACTTCGGGTGGCCCGGAGACCGTTGCTTGCGTGGGTCCCTAAGAGAAAAAGAGTAAGCCGTCAAAAGATGCTCCTATGAACTACTCCCTACTCGCATCCATATTTCGCAATGTTGTGACTTACAAGAACGGCTGATATATAAGGCGTTTTGATGGCGGAAAGACCATTGTCCGAGGCGTACCGGAGGAGCGTGTCGTTCAAGGTCGACAAGGAGCATCCCGCCACTACGCGAGACCACGACTCGAAGGCGGCGGCGTCGGTCTCTGTAGGAGGAGCAGACTCATCATCCCCGTGGTGGTGGGAAATCCTGTCCGCAACATCCCATGCCAGAGCCCCTACGCGAACCGCCACCGTCACTGCATGGAGAGCCGGCGACAGCAGACTGGGCGCGCTGTGGGCGAAGCCGACGGCCGCGGCAGCAATGGCCCCGGTACAGACACCGGCCAGGCACGTCCTTTCCGGCGACGGATACGCCTCGCACCGGCTGCTATGTTGACGGATGAACAGGCCGAGTTGCGTGATGCAGGTCAGCGCCTGGACGAGGCAGGGGTTGAGGGCCCTCTCGGAGTACGGCGCGAGGAGGTCTGCTATCGAAGAGAAGCGCGGACACCGCGCCTGGTGGTCGGGGGGCAGACGGGCCGTCTCGGACTTGAGGACCGCGCAGCTCCTCTCGAGGAAGTTGACGACGAGGGGGTCGTCTCGTGACTGCAGCAGACCCAGCAGGTCGTCTGTGAGGTCGTGCGTCTGGTCGCCAAACACGTAGGCGAGCATTTCGGGTTGTTGCGTCGGCATGGCCTTCTTGTGGCTGAGGAAGGGGGGGGGGGGGGGGGGGGGGTTTCCAATACTATTATCGCTGTTTGGCAGGATCAGATAATCAGACAGTTAGATAGTCTTGACTTGCGGCCTTGATTATGGATGATGATAGGGGGGGGGAAGGGGAGAATGGAATGGGGGGGATGGAACGGGGGGGTTATGCTTTGAAGGGAGAACCGAATGTTGATAATGATGGCGATGTAAATGCAATACGCGTAGAGACGCGTAACACTATATAAGAAAACCTTGGAGGCTTCGACGATGAGCCTACTTGTTCGGAACGCACGAAACCTCTCGAATTAAGTTGGATACGTGACGAGTATCTGGTATTTATAACAGCAACCAGCGAGTTACTCTACTAGAGCCATCATCTGATCGAATTCATCAAAAAAGACTCGGCTCGCAAAGCCCACCCGACCTCTGGATCTCTTGGATCTCTCTCGATCTTTGTCATCGGGATGCCTCATTTGAACCGACAGACTGTTTCCTGTTTGGCACCTCCCCTCCTGAAACGGGCGATGCATTGAGACGATGGACGCCAAGGGGGCCTTGTCTGGTACATTGTTTCCTTTACAGCGTTATCATGGCACATTTGCTCGGGTTCTGAAATGGTTCCTGGAACTTGTGGAAACCCTATTATCGAAGAGGCCTCGGGTCGGTGCACACATAGCCCCCCTCCGTTCCGAGAACTGAACTCGTGGTTGACGTGGCGGCTGTGATGTTAGGATGGCCAGTCTGAATGAGGCAACGTAGGTGCGCCGACGGATGTTATTGTGATGCACGGATAAAGGTAATGAAGGATGTTGGATATTTGAAATTTGGTGGGTTGATCCAACCAGCGTGGATGTGCTTTTCTCTACACACAACGCGTACCTTTTCGAAACGAATGCCACTTGCTTGTGAAATGCTTGGTGACTATCGTCGATCTCCCGAGTTCCTTGCCTGATTAGCCACTGCAAACGCGCGTTTCCTATCGAGATTTGCCTGTCGGTTGCTTGTTCTGCTGGCCCAGCCAACGAAAACAAAACAGCTACGCCGGAAAGTCAATCGGGGATCTCCAACAATGACGTCCGGTGTCGAGGGCGTCTGTAATAACCGTGCCGATGGATCCCTGGAACGATCAGATATCCCTTTTCAGTTTGGGGCACACAAGACAGGCAGCACTCTAATACATCGGCAGAAACTGAAAAGTCGGGGAGGCTCAAGAAACTCTCTTTTCCTTTCCTGGAACCATCCTAGGTGCACGGATAAGGAAATGTATTCCACAATTGTCAATGCCGTTCCGTTCGTTTGCTCCTCGGTAGTGAGGCCCAGCTCCCCGTGTCCGTGGGCGTCCGTTATGGTTTGGTGTGTGCGTGTAGTGTAGTTGGAAGTTTTGCCTCTTTTTTATTTTATATTCTTAAACTCCAACAACATCACCCTTCAACTGTGTATCTAAGATAGATGAAGTACTTGCTGCGCGCAAGTTGTGGTTCAACTGGGTGATTGCGGAATGTGAGCTCGACTGGCACTTTTGGCATGGATCCAGCCACCCAAAAGCAGGGGGGGGGTTTTCCAACGACAACAACAGTTTAACCGTAGGTAGTTGTGTGGGGGTTTTTTGGTTTTCTTTTTTGATTAGTAGTTTTTGCAGATAGCACATCGAATCCGCACAATCATCACAGAGATGCTACCCCTACGATACTTGTCAACGGAGGTAAAGCAGGGCGGAAACCCGTTGTCACCTCTATCAGCAGAGTTTGAAACCTCACCCTATACATCAAACCGTTGGCATCCAATCGCACGGTGGACAGCTCCAAAACTATCCCCTTCCGATACCGTTTCATCCAATCCTGCCTGCACCATGACCGACCGAAGCCAGTCAAGTAGTTGCCTTACGCATCTCGAGACGGTAACTAGTGACAGCGGCAAGGCAATTTTAGGAGTGTGGCTCTGTCGGGTGCCTGTATCGTCCGTCGGGTGTAGGAACCAGCCGTCGTCGGGGTTGGCGTCCTGAACTGGAGAAGGTCAAGATTCCCTTACTGTTGTTACCTTTTCGTGATTTCATCCCTACCATCGGACATTTGACCCGTCTGTATCCGAGCCCACTCGCACACTCCTCGCGGCCCGTCCGCGAAGGCGTCAACTCCGGTTCACATGGAGAGTGAAAGAATTCGGCAGACACTGAACAACACAACAGGAGAAGCAGAGAAATGTAGGGATATTGTTAAGCCGACGTCGAACCACCTCTGGGTCTCGTAATCGCATGCCACTCTCCATTCGGCATCCCCTCCGACCGAACCCCCCTTCGTATCTATACGGGTTTTGCTGTCAATCCCGCCCCCAGCATCAGCTCCTTGACTCGTCAACTCAACCAACAGCGCCGAGGCTGCCGAGGAGGTGACTCGGGCCATCAAGGACCCTTAGTTCCGATGCCGTCTTCGGTGTTAAAGACCGACGTGTCTGACGTCCAGCCAACGAACACGATGTTTTCCCGAGGCAAAAGAAGGCTTTCGGTAAACTAGATATCGTCTGACCCAACCCGCGGGGTCATATCTTTTTGCCAACGCCAAGGATGTCGAGACTGAAGAATTCGAACGTGTAGTCACCATCAACATCCGGGGGCCAATTTTGTAATTATTGCCCGTGAAGCCTGCAAATATCTCAAAATGGGAGGACGTCTTATTGTCACGGGGCCCTATCATCGGCCAGATGAAGAGTGTTTCTGACAACGCGCGTGTGCTTGACTTTTTTTTATAAAAAAAACAAAAAAAGCCATCAAGACCTTTTTTTTGTTCGTTGTGTATATATGGCTGTCGATTTCGGGGACAAAAAGATCACTATCAGTTCCGTTGCCCCTGGCGGCATCAGGACTTGATTTGGGCAAAAAAGAAAAGACTAAACCAAATCTACGGATATCCTCACTTGGCGTGTGTCACTGGGTGCCACTGCTATGCCACAATCTTCATTCCAGTATCGCAAAGCCCCGTTGGGGTTGTTTACGCGGCAATATCACGTCCTGCGTCGTCCGCCGCGGTGCTCGGCGAACGGGTGTAAGTCACGGCCCGCCTGACAAAGCCGTGAGGCATGGTTGATGAGTTTCCCCTTCCGTCCATAGTCGTCTGCGAGGAGCTGATGGACATTGAGTTTAGCTTTCTCCGGATTTCCCCACCCAGCCGAAGGGGAGTGTGAGGCTCAATGTCCGTAAAGTCTTTCTACATTTAAGTTCCTCTGAACCTGGGTTCATACGCACTCCGCCCCCCACCCCCCAACCAAATGACATAAGTCGATGCGGGCAGTTGGTGACCCGAGCTTCAGGTCGTCCCTCAAAAGCTGTATACCTTCATATTCTACCCAATCGTCTGCGGGCTTCCGGAACAGAAGAGACCAGGCCTACGATTACAGGTATATCGCTTCCCTTCCTAATCGTTCCACAGGTACACACAGGCGGTGCTACCACCGTCCATGACCAGCAAACCTTGCCAGATTCATTAGGTAGACCATCTAGATTTGCCAATTTGATGTGTCTGCGTTGCCATTGATACCTTTTCGTAACGCTCGCGTATCACAAACCCTTTTTATCCTTTCCTACTTCGTCTTCCTTTTTTTCCTCGTTTAACGAACCACGACATCGACGTCTTCTACACAACCATGGATTCCCTTCCCTCCCACAGGTCTCAGCTCGTACGTCAACCTGCTGCTGGGTCAGCGAATACCAGCCCTGACGACGCCTACGAAGTGGTCCAGCACCCGCAGAGCAAGCTTCTCGAGTTGACGACGAGGATGCTCCATCTGTCTGCTCTCCCGGACGATTCCCTTGATCGCCCAGACACTGGCGTAAGACTTTCCTTGGCGGGATGTTGTGGCTTATTTGCTCCGCATACTGACGTTGGCCTCACTGCGTAGTCTCAAGAGCCAAGCTGCGTACGATGGCTTCTAAGCCGTGGCGTCCTAGAGCACATTCCAGGAGACGGCTCCGTCGCGTGTTCCGCGTTGGCTACAAGCGCCGGGATACCCGAAGAACAGCTGTCTGACGTCGTTGGCGCGGCTATCCTCTGCGGATTCCTGAGGGAGCCGGTGGCGGGCCACGTCGCGCACACCCGCTCGTCGGCCTCGCTCGTCTTCTGCAAGAGCTTCCTGCGCTGGCTGCGCGGGACGTCGAGCGTGCCGATGCCCATCCTGCTCGAAGTTCTGAGCGCCACCCTCGCGGGCGAGGCGGGCGACGGAGACAAGCCGGCGACCAGCGATACGGCCCTGGGCGCCACGGGCTCGTTTCCGAACGGCGTCAGACACGACGGGAGTCTTGCGGCCGCCTCATCCGACGATCCGGCCAACGTTGCCACCACACTTCCAAACAAGAGCCAGAAACCTCCTGCCGAGCACCTCGATGGGGTTTCTTCGCAAGTCCAGCCACCACTCGCGCCAGCGTCCGACGAGAGACCCGTCCTCATCATCGGCGCCGGCATAAGTGGTCTTTGTCTGGCCCAGGCGCTGAGGAAGGTCGGAATCCCGTTCAAAGTCTTCGAGAGGGACTCGGCCATCGACTCGCGTCCCCAGGGGTACCGGCTGAAGCTCCGGCAGGACGCCGAGGTGGCGCTCGCCGAGAGCCTTCCGCAGGACGTCTACCAGCATTTCCTCGCCTCCTGCGCGATTCTCGCCGTTGGCGAGACCGACTTTAACCCGTTCACCGGCGAGGTGACCAAGAGCCGCGCCGGCGGGGGCCTGAGCGGGAAACTGGGCCTGAACCCCAGCCACACCGTTGACCGGACCGTCTTCCGGTCCATACTCATGACGGGCATCGAAGACCGCGTCTTCTTTTCGAGACAGCTCGCCTCCTACACGGCGAACGAGGACCAAGGCGGCGGCGGCGGCGGCGGCGTTGGCGTCGTCGTCACGTTCACGGACGGCGAGAGGGCGGAAGGGCGATTCCTCGTCGGCGCCGACGGCCTCCACTCCGTCGTGCGGCCCGGGCTCCTGCCGGGACACAGGATCAAGGACACCGGCGCGGCCTGCGTGTACGGCAAGACGCCCCTGACGCCCGAGCTCGCCGCCAGGTTCCCGGAGAAGGGGCTGCGGTGGATGACGGTTGTGGCCGACCAGGCGCCGATGCTCCAGTCGTTCCACATCGGCGACGCGCCGGCGACGCTGCTCACGGAGCCGACGCGCTTCAGCGAGGAGAGCCGGGCGAGGTACCGGCTGCCGCAGGACTACGTCTACTGGGTGCTCATCGCTCCGCAGACGCGATTCGGCGCAGGCGGCGGGCTAACATCATCACCACCACCCAAGGCCGGGAACAACACAGGCCCGAACCAGCAGCAGCAGCAGACGGCGGCGGCGGCGGCGGCGGAGGCGGCGGCACGTCTTAGTCTGGCCGTCACGGAGGAGTGGCACCCTTCCCTGCGGTCCGTGTTCGAGCTGCAGGACACGCGGCAGGCCACCTTCGTGCCGATCATCTCCTCGGTGCCGGACATCCCCGCCTGGGAGCCGTCCGCCGTGGTGACGCTGCTCGGCGACGCCATCCACCCGATGAGCCCCTGCGGCGGGGTCGGGGCGCAGACGGCCATCTGCGACGCGGCCGCGCTCGCCAAGGTCCTCGACGAGGCTCGCGGGTCGCCGTCGGCGGGGGATGTCGGTAGCTTCGAGGAGGGCATGAGGAGGCGGGCCCGCGGTAGCATCGCGCAGAGCGAGATTGGCTCCAAGACCATGTTTGGGCTCGGGTCTCTGGAGGAATGTAAGCCCTGGGCCAGCAACTGACTGCGGGTTACAGGTGTATGTGTGTATGTGTGTAAGAGTGTTAGTCGATATGGCCTATTGAGTTTGTGTGATCCTTGTCGTGGGCATTTTCTTTGACTGTGAGGCCATTGACGATTCCAAATGGAGACGCCCGCTTTTGCGACGAAGAATAATCACGCCTCGCATACATACAAATCCCCCCATCTTTACTGCCTCGGTCATTGTGATTAGTGAGCCCACTGACGAAAGCTTGTTGCTAGTTAGGTAGCAAAGCTCGGCAATTGTTGCGATGGAACTATCTGCTTCAACACAGTTACGTACAACACCCGAGCGATGGACCGGCAGATGTATCGGCATCCAAGGAGTGTCACTTGTCATCCATACTCTCTCTCTCTCTTTGCAGGGGTGTTTAAGGTTAGGAATTACGGAACTCCGAGCCTTACAATAAACGGACAGGGTCTGCGTGTGAGCCCGTGCAACGTCGTCACACCTAGACTGCGGGTGCAGAGTGTTTTCCGATCAGGCCTCGGGGAGCTTCCGTTGATTGACATTACCCTAGTGAGTCGCTAGAGAATATCCGTGTAATATGGATTCAGAGGGGGGGGGGGAGGCTACCATACGATATGCCAAAGTGAACGAGTCCCTTATCGACCGCGCGTCTGAAAAGTTTACGTCTCAAGGTACAATACCTCTACAGTCGAAAGCGTTTGCCGCAGACCTTGGTAGTATGAACCTTGACGGCGAAGTCATTCCCAGTAGACTAGGCTGGTCAGAGTACTCTGTATTTATTAACAAGCTACACTCACTAATAGTGATAGTAGGCCATTTTCTGTTTGTTTTGTGTGTGTTCACTATGTATTACCCGTGTATGATCTTGCTTCCGTTTCGTAGAATCATCCTCCTTTAATAATCATGGCCTACAGAAACTTACAGTTCCCCTCCGAGAACAAAACTTTGCGTCTCAACTCTCCCCACCACCTTACCACAAACTTTCACAACACAACATCGTCATTACACCCTCTTTGCGGTTCCTTGACCTAATTAAGTCAACCTCATCCCTGGAAAACTCAGTATCAACGGGGCGGAGCGCCACAACGCAGGATCCGTACGAGATACCCCTCTCGCCAAAAGCGCAATCATGGCAAGAGTACGATGAACGCGCCGAGACATGGGCCCCGGTCCCAAGCGCCGACGAGGCGAGTCTTCCAAAAGACACAAAAGAATCAGTCGGCGTCGGCCATAGCCTAGTTCTCGCCACATGGAACGTGAACTATATCGGCCCGCAGCCAGGCGCCCGCCTCGGCGCAATCTTCTCGCACATCGTCAACCACGCGCCGTCGCCCGACATTATCTTCTTTCAGGAAGTATCGAGGCCCATGATTGGGTCCTTTCTATGCCGAGACGAGGTCCGCAGGGGATGGTATTCCAGCGAGAGGGACTCCGTCAACTGGATATCCGCGTTCGCGACCGTCATCCTCCTCTCCAAGGCTCGCTTCGGACCAGCAGGCACGTCGCCCTTCGCCGTTCTCGGCCGGCTTTCAAGAATCATGTATCCGTCGACGATGAGAAGAGATGCTCTGTGCGGCGATATATTCGTTCCGACGAAGAGAGCAGCCAACAGTAGTTCACAGCCCCATTACATCCAGGCCATGCTGGTCAACGTACACCTGGAGTCCATGAATCTGCCAGAATGCGCGTCGTATCGGGCGGGCCAGTTGTCGGTTGCCGCCTCAATGCTTCACAAGACCGGACATGGCCTGGTCGCGGGTGACTTCAACCCCGTTGATCCGCGGGACGAAACCATGATCGAGGACAACGGGCTTCAGGACGCGTGGAAAAAGTTACGAAGTGGAGAGGCTGGCTGCACATGGGGAGTCGACGGGAGGGCGAGATATCCGGCCACTCGAATGGACAAGGTCGCGACGCTGGGCTTGATGCCTCTGCACATCGAAGTCATGCCCCCCCAGATGCTTCCGGTTCTAGGACTGAGCGCCCAGATTGCGACATCGAACCACTTCGACTTCGGGGAAAACAAAACCCAGGGAACAACGGCTTGGAGCGATCACTCAGGACTGAAGTTCACTTTCGAGCTGGATGGAGATGAGTCGGATTAAGCGGATGGATTCACCACACTCTTAGACACACACTCTTAGACATCGTTACGTACCATGAACGCAGTAAACAGAACTACTGTCTTGGGGGGAATGATCACGGAAGATAGCGAACCCTGTCACAGGTCCAACAGGGTGATCACATGGGCAGATCCTGTAGGCTGGAAGAGATCTTGTGAATGTTAGTCTGTGTATGTTAAGGACGTTTTCTCTTACATTTCAGGAGTTCAGCGGAACGAGTCTGATGGTAGAGACCAGAGGTTCTCCCCTCGGACACCAGCACGAATAGCGGTACGATTTGCACTCATTTCTCCTGCGCCCCTTGAAACCCTTCCAAGACTTGGTCTGCAGCTCATGAGCCCTTACTCAGCTACAACGTCCGATACATACCTCGAATATCAGAGGGTAGATTCGCAAAGGCGGCATGGAGATTCACAAATGAAGAAGCGGGTATGCTGCTTTTGCTACCGTTTTGGTCTGGTCGATAGCAATCTTCACGCCGCCTTACGATGTACAATCCCAGGATATTTGCAACTACCCATGCCCATGTATCATACATCCTCATGAACCCCCGTTGACAACGTTAGGCGCCGCTCCGCGTGCCCTTCACCTAGGCCAACGACAACGTCTTGTGAATGTCATCAAAAATGGTATCGATCCAGCGTTCTAGACCTTGGCCACGATGGTGTCTGGTTCCCCAGCCTTCTCGATGATGTTTGCCAAGGATATGCCATGCCTGGCCAGCTGGGCTGAGACAGTGGACTCGGCGGTCTAGACTGCTCCATGGCACGGCCTGGTGAAGGTGAGTCGGACAGCCTACCCTGTTGACCTGAGTCTCAGGATCGAAGACTGGCAGTCGAGAGATTCCAGCCCATTGCTAACTCTTAGTTCTTAGATACGAACCCCCCCCCCCTGTGTGCCCACACACTACGGGCTCGCTCCAGCACTTCCCAAAGACAGCCTTATCAATCGTTTTCAAAAGCTGCTCATCGGCTGGATCCGCTCGTCCAGGAAAGTAAAAAGGCAGCAGTCATTGCCGGGCTAACCCGACGACAAGACCACCAAAGCACAAGACATTATCGGTTTCGTTTGAAATCTCGACGGCAGTCCCAAGACAGACTCGAGTGTGTGGCGAAGCTGCAGGAGGATGGTTGAGAATACGGTTGCGGGATACAACACCGCACCATCTCGACATAGAATGATCGGCCTTACCGACGGCTTGAGCCGTTGATCGATCTGCTCAAGCAAACCACCGAATCCGAAACCAGGCATAATTCTCCCACCTCCGTGGCAGATATTCGTGCCCCGAGCAGTGTTTTGCGATACGTCAATGAACGGAGTGTGGAGCCGAGACCGAGGTTGATCATTTGCATCGAGATACTTTGAGAGAAATGGGGGTTTACCACAGTCATCAGGCCAATACAGACAAGCGTGTTCGATGAAGTCATCTGCCAGGGGGGTGCTAGATATTAAGTCGATTAAAAATTCCAGATGCCACAAGAAAGCACGAGCTGTGGCGCCGGGCCAAATCGCACGTAAGGGAGGCGTCCTTCTCCCGCGTGTCAACCTTCTGTCGGGACCAGAAGACCCTTCGCCCAGTGTCCCCCCACTACGGCGATCTCGAAAGTGTTCCTTTCCGTGTATAGCAACCAGGACCCTAAAGATAAACTTTGGCGTTGGGCAGTCTTGGGGGGCCCGACTTACAGTTGTCTGGCTGCTCTGGAGACGGTGGGCAGACGGGACATATATGTCTTGGCTATCGGCCGGCCATGACAGCACCATTGCTGAAGACAGAACAGGACGCCCGCAAGTGAAGATCAGCAAGTTGCTGGCTAGAGCAAACACGGATGAGAGCGCCTTCACCCGTGACCCTGGATCCCGTGCCGGATCGGCATTCATCGAGATTCAGAAAGTGGGCTGACTAGGTACGACCTACGGACGAAACCCCCATTGCCATGGTATTCCAAAATCTCATTGGAATGGAGGTGGGGGCGACCCGCGGACTTCGATGAGTCTTGGCCCAGACCCTTTTAAGCCACGAAGGGGGGGTCTTCCTGTGCATATCAGTCCCCTCCGCAGAAATGTAGGTGTCATCACCAAAAGGAAGCCGATGGCGGTGTCGGATAGTGCCTGGGTTTATCGTGGCTGAGGTGAGACAGCGGGGGGGGGGGGGGGGGTTGCGCCGTTAACGATGTCTGGGATGACTCGATTGCCATGTGAAGGCTCTTTGGTCTTTGGGCAAACGGCCGAGAAAAGAAGTAGGCACCGCGGTCAGCAGTTTTCGACTTGCAATGGATGGTTAGGGGAAACAAGGCAGTGGATAGGGGACCTCTTGCCAGGGTCTACACCGTCTAGCGTGTATGAGTGCTCTACATGCGTCGACTATGTAAGTGAAAGTAGAAAAAGAGACTGAATTAGAGGACTAAAACCTAGTCACATATATTTACTAGTTGTGTTCATCAGGGATAGAGCATGAGTTGCCAAGTAAAGAACCAAAATCGCATTGGGACGTATTTCGACACCGACAGGAAATGCTCATGACAACTACACATCAACACCACACACAGTGTGTTCCCAGAAATGCATGTTTAGCCCGCTTTCATGCTCACTCCATTGTAGGATGGGATTGGGTTGTCTCTGCTGTTCGTCACTTTTCTTCTATTACTTTGTTTCGTGGCCTCAATCGGGCCACCTAGAAAGAATCTATAGAAAGAGACTGTAGTTGAAATGAATTAGGTACATCAGGTTCAAAACACCTGCGGTTGGGGCGTCTTCCGTGGAAACCTGGATGATTGGATTTCGCCAACGTGACAGAGTTCAAGCCACGTGCTTGCTTCTTTGTGTCCGTGATCGACCCGGCCTCCAGGGTTATCCGTGTGGGATCGAGGCATAAAGTCCATCATGTCTTTTATCTTCTTCCAGAGTTTACCATGGCTGGGTGCGTTGGTAGGTAGTCTGTAGAGCAAGTTCGCCAGGGGGACAATATGTAGAACCACCAAGGAGATGGATCAAATACATGGCACATGCAAGTCCGAGTGGCGTGCAGCTAAAAGAAAGGGACACGGAATCAAAGTCCGAATTTCTGCGGGTAACCACCCAGAGTGTGGCGCTGGAACAGCTGTTAGCCAAGAGCAATCGCTTCTTCCATCATCCGACATTGACGTACAGACGACCGAAAACGGACGGCCCTGGTTGAGACGGAACTGGCGGGTGGCTTGGCGGAACGATGAGATTGATTTACATTTTTCGATTGCCTCACTCACACCCGGTCGATTCATATCGTGTGAGTGGCTAGTGAGACACGCATTGCGACTGGCCGAGCCCAAGCAGTGCGGTCCCTCCCCCTTCTCAAAGGAAATTTGTTCGAATTGTCTCCATAATGGCCATGGACGATACGCTGCCAGCAGCCAGCAGAGGCCTCTGGGATACGATTCGAAGCTTGAGACTATGCTGTATTGCCGATATGGCGGAGAGGAGGCTTCATATATATCCCACCTCCTTGGTAACGCAATTCGGGGCCTGGGCTCTGAGACAAACGCACGCGCAAGTCATAAAATCCGCTTCACGCGATGCTTTCTGACAAGTCCTTTGTGCCAAACAGAATCCCACCCGCTGCATTCGGTTTGCTTGTTATAAGCCCCAATCCCAAACAGTACAAGGCTCTTCCTTCGCTTACAGCAACAGGATGTGGCGGGACGGAATCGGACAGACGCCTTTTCTTCGTCTCGATCGAGGGGACTGACTTGTCTGTATGGAGTTCTCCAGCGGCCCGCCCAGCCACATCGATCCCCTAGAAATTAGGGATGCAGTGCGTGCGACATGCCTTCTCGGGCGAGTTTACTCCCCATCATCGACGTGGGAGCAGGCTAGACTAGACTGTCTAAGCCGGGTTTCCCTAGACCAACATGCTTGGCTCATTCCTGGGGGGGCTCCACGACCCTCGGAAGCTGCATCTACATCGTATTGTCTGTTTGCCATGGAAACGGCCGCCGCGGGCAAGTCTGCTTGCGGAAGTCTGGATGACGATGTCTTGGCAACGCAGAACGACTGTCGCTTTTGTCAAGATAGCCGGGTTAGACCGCGCCTAGATTTTTTCACAAGGTCTGCGGGCACAGTGTTGCATTAGCATTGTAGGAACGAGTGCCACTTTGAAATATTCTCTCGAGTGTCGAGATTTCCTTTTGCGATGCCTTGTTGATAGTTACACAATTTTGCGTCCCAGTCCTCTCAAAGATTCCCTGGTTGATAGTTGATAGGGGGGGTCCGGACTTTGTTTTGCTCCTTTTGCGTATCATCGTCATTCGGGAATCAGGGGCTTTGCTCGAACTCACCCTCACTCCACCACCGAGTCCAGTTCAGCGCGTGAGAGCGCGGGACCACCATCGGACATCACCACCGTGATGCAGCGGTTATGGAGGCTCCTCCTGCCCCCGCTGCTTCTTGGGGGCAACAGCCTGGCGCAGCAGTCGTGCCTCGACGCGCTCAACAATGACCAGACCGATGCCTGCGTCTGCTACTCCCTCGAGTATGTCATCAGCTATGTGGCATACATCGCCGTATCGACGTCGTACACGTCCAACTGCGAGGCCGTTCCCACGGCCACGATATCGACGGACACGTCGGCGGCGCCCCAGCTTCTGGGGAACTACACTTCTGGCAACTTTTCCGGGTACGTGACCCAAAACAATGGTGTTTACACTGGAACAGGTATCTTGGCCGGACCGACGACGGTAGACGTTATCCCGCCGGTGGGAACCGAACGAGGGACTCTTGTCGTGGAGGTTCCGCCGTCGTACTTCACCGTCTCTCGGACCGGCACCGCGACGGTCAGCCCCGGCCCCATCCCGACCTACGTCAACTCGACGAGCATCCTGACCCGCAACCCCATCGCGGCACCCCGAACCATATTCGTCGCAAACCCGACCCCCGGTGCGGCCGTCGCCTCCCGCGGCACGGTCGTCATTGCCGTCCCCGACCCGAGGCTGTACAACACGACGACGGTCCCTTACAGCGGGTTCGATGCGTTGCAAGGGGCTCGGACAACGATCTCGACCATCCCCGATAGCGGGCTCCAGCCCGGCACTTTCGTGGTGGCCGTGGCCACGACCCCCGTGCCGAGTCTGTCCTACGACATTTCGACTGTCGCCTACACCGGAGCGGATGAGTTGACGGGCCCGACTGTGATCTCGGTGATCCAACCAACCGGGACCGAGCCAGGCGTTGTTTTCATCGGCGTTCCTTCGACTGGCGTCCCTCCACCTCAGGTGACATCCATAGTTCCCTACTTGGGCACGGAATCCATCACGGCAGCGTCGACTTTGTTAGACCAGCCTTTCGACGGAACCGTCCCAGGAACTGTCGTGATAGCGTTGCCGCCGGCTTCCTTCATCACCCAGACAGTGCCGTTCATCGGCTTCGAGCCCCTCACTGCCCCGACCGTCATCTCGGTGGCCCCGCCCAGTGGTACTGCTTTGGGTACCGTCATCTTGGGCAGCCCGACCGCAAGATACGTGGCCTCGTACGTGCCGTACACAGGCACCGCCCCGATTGCGAGCCCGGTAACCGTCACGGTGATAGAGCCCAGTGGCACGGCTGCGGGAACCGTCGTCATCGCACAGCCTCCACCGGCCCCCGGCCTAAACGCCGACGTATTCGCAACGCAGGTCGTATCGTACACGGGGACTGAGTCCATCAGCGGCATCTCCACACTCTCTATTGTCCCGCCCGATGGTCCCAACCCTGGAACCGTGTTCGTGGCTTTGCCGGCGGGCAGTACCCTGGCAGCCCCTGCGCCGTTTGTCACCTCGATCGTCCCTTACACCGGGTCTAATGCCATCAACACGCCTTCGACTCTCACAGTCATTCCTCCGAGTGGCAACCAGCCAGGGACGGTAATTATTGGTCTCCCACGCGTCACACAACCCCTGGGAACATTCTCGGATTCGTTCATCACCTCGGCAGTCCCGGTCTCGTTTGTCACTTCGATTATCGCTGCCAATGGCAACGGACCGCTTGTTACGCTGACAAGCATCCCGCCGATTGGCACTTCCCCAGGTACAATTTTCATCGGTCCGTCCCCGGCGTCCGGAGGGTTGCCGGCGTCCTTTGTCACCCAGGTCGTGCCCTACGTCGGTCCGACGCCCGTGGCAGAGCCGACCACTGTCGCCATCATCCCTCCCAGCGGTTCCTCGCCCGGCACAATCGTCATCGCCGACCCTCGACCCTTTGTCCGCACCACTGTAGATTACACCGGGGCAGATCTTTTGTCTGAGCCGACGACCATTTCCGTTGTGCCACCCGAGGGGGACACGCCTGGCACAGTAATCGTGGCTGTACCGACTGCGACTCCTGCAGGCCCCTCGTTCGTCACGTCGAACGTGGTGTTCCTGGGCACACCTCCTATCCAAGAGCCGACGACCATCTCAACAATCCAGCCCTCGGGCACCACTCCGGGGACCCTGATCGTGGCCAGGCCTGCGCTGTTCGTCACCTCAACCGTCCCCTGGACCGGCACTGCCGCCCTCCCGACGCAGACGACAATCGCAATCATTCCGCCCGTTGGCACGGATCCAGGGACAATCTTCGTGGCAGACCCCACCGCGTTCGTGACCTCTACCGTCGATTTCACCGGGACGGATGCTTTCACCGGACCCTCGACGGTCACCGTCATCCCTCCTAGCGCAGACCAACAGGGAACCATCGTCGTGGCTGGCCGTCGACCGTTCGAGACGTCCTTTATCAGGCTGACTGGGACTTCTCCGGCCGAGGGCCCTACGACCCTGACTCTGGTGCCGCCTCAGGGCACTACGCCAGGGAGAGTGATAATCGGAGTGCCCAACGACTTTGTCACCTCGACCGTCAGCTACTCGGGAACGGGTGTCTTGACGGCGCCCACAACCCTCTCGACAGTCGCCCCGGATGGCGCAGCTCCAGGCACTCTCATCGTAGCTTTGCCGCAGCCTACCATTCCTAATCCTGCCCCTACAGTCCCTCCAGCAGACCCAGCGGGTCCTCAGGCTCCGGCGGGCTCTCCTCCAGCGGCCACGGCCCAGCCAGCATTCGTCACCTCGACGGTGGTGTA
Organism: Colletotrichum higginsianum IMI 349063; assembly: GCF_001672515.1. Lineage (NCBI taxonomy): Eukaryota > Fungi > Ascomycota > Sordariomycetes > Glomerellales > Glomerellaceae > Colletotrichum > Colletotrichum higginsianum. The sequence continues at coordinate 1,191,501 of NC_030958.1, forward strand.
CAGCGGCAGCGCTCCGATTTCAGCACCGACTACGTTTTCCACGGTCCAACCCAGCGGAAACACGCCGGGGACCTTTTTCGTTGGGATTTCAGACCCCTTCGTCACGACACAGGTGGTCTACTCCGGAACCAGCGCGATCACGGCTCCCATCCCCATTTCCACGGTTCAGCCCTCCGGGTCAGTCCCCGGTACAATCATTTTTGCCGTGCCTCCTACCTATGTCACTTCCGAGGTGGACTACACGGGCCCAGCTGGTCAGCTCACGGCGCCTTCCCCCATCACCACAATCCCGCCCAGCGGAGGTGTCGCCGGGACGGTGATCGTAGCCCGACCGCCGGCCGAATATGTGACGTCGGAGGTGATTTTGACAGGGCCGTCCGACCCACAAATCACGACTCCGACCATATTATCCACGATACCACCGAGCGGAGGCGCGGCCGGGACCGTGATCGTCGCTCGGCCGCCCCAGTACGTAACGTCGGAGGTCTTCTTCACCGGGCCGGAAGACCCACTTATTACGGCGCCGAGCACCGTCTCCGTGGTGGCGCCGAGCGGGACCGCACCCGGGACGATCATCATCGCCCAGCCGCCCAACTACCAGACGTCCGAGCTGTTCCAGACGGGAATCACCGGGCCGACCACCATCTCGACGATCAGGCCGGTCGGCACCGCAGCGGGCACTTTTATCGTCGCCCTGCCCGCCCCCTTTGTCACTTCGGAAGTCATCTTGCCCGGAGCCACGGGCCCGACCACCATCTCGACGATCCCGCCGAGCGGCACTATGCCCGGCACGTTCATCGTCGGCCAGTCGGCGGTTTTCAGCACTTCCGAAGTCGTCCTCGTCGGCTCTGCGGCAGCCACTGCTACGGGGCCCGTGACCTTGACTTCGGTCGCGCCCAGCGGAACGATCCCTGGTATAATCGTCATCGGTTTCCCGCCCCGGTTCGTCACCTCGGAAATCCAATACACCGGTCCCACGGAGGGAGTCACGGGACCGATCCCGGTTTCGACCATTCCCCCCTCTGGAAGCATCCCCGGCACCGTCATAGTCGCCCGACCGGACGTCTTCGTCACGTCGACAACGTCGGTCACGGGACCGGGTGCACCGGCGACGCCCGTCACCATTTCCACCATTCTGCCTTCGGGGACGACTCCGGGAACAATCGTCGTGGCTGTGCCTGCTCAGTCGACTCAGCCAGCACAGAACACCGAGCCGGCTCAAGCTCCCGCGTCGTTTGTCACTTCCCAGGTCGCGTACACCGGGACTGAACAGCTGACAGCTCCCACTACCATCTCCATCATCCTTCCTTCGGGGACAGCCCCTGGCACCATAATTATAGCTCAACCGCAAGCCGAAGCCACCCCTCCATCAGCCGGCGGTCAGAATCCGCCCGTCTCGGATACTTCGCAAGGAACCTCTACTGACGGCGAGCCCCCGGCCACGGTAATCACTCCTCCGTCAGTCCCGCTTGTGGGGATCCAGCCAGGCACCACCATTACCTTTTCCTTGCCGCCACCACCATCGCAGGTCCAATCTTTCGTCACCTCGACAGTCCTGTTCACCGGCACCGAAGCGTTGACGGGCCCAACAATCATCTCGACGATCCCCCCGTCTGACACGATCCCCGGCACGATAATCGTCGCCCAGCCCGGCGTCTTCGTCACTTCGAATGTGGCCTACACGGGTACCGATCTCCTGACCGCTCCGACTCCGATCTCGACCATTCTCCCGGTAGGCGACGCACCAGGCACGATCATTGTGGCCCAGCCTCGGCTGTTTGTCACTTCCGAGGTGGTCTACACTGGCACGGAACCACTGACGGCGCCGACTGCGCTTTCGACTATTCTGCCCGCCGGCACCAACCCGGGGACGATCATCGTGGCTCGGCCGCCCACGTACGTTACTTCGACGGTCATCTACACAGGGTTTTCTCCGATTACTGCGCCCATCCCCATTTCGACAGTCTTACCGATCGGTACCGCGCCTGGAACAATCATCGTCGCCCAGCCAGGCCTCTTCGTCACCTCCACCGTCTCATATACCGGATCCGACAGCCTCTCCGGGCCTTCCACCCTTTCGACCGTTCCACCTGTCGGGACGACTCCGGGGACGTACATTGTGGCCCAGCCCGCTGCCCCGGTAGCCACATTTGTCACGTCCTTTGTCCTCTACACCGGGACCGACGTCATCACCGGGCCCATCCCCATCTCGACGGTGTTGCCGAGCGGGACGGCTGCCGGCACGCTGATCCTGGCACAGCCTGGGGTCTTCGTCACGTCTACGATTCCCTACACCGGGACCGAGCCTCTCACAACGTTGCTCCCCGTGTCCACGATCCCTCCCTCCGGTAGTGTGCCGGGAACAATCATTGTGGCACAGCCGAGCGTAGCGAATGTCGCGCTCTCCTCTGAAGACTCGAGCTCATCCTTTACTGTATCCCCATCACTGTCATCATCCGATTCTTCGACGACATCCTCGGAGCCGAGCTTGTCGAGCACATCAGAAACCTCGACTTCACTGGACTCAGCCAGCTCATCTAGTGTGTCGCCATCATCAGAACTGTCAAGTTCTTCGGAGGCGTCGGCTTCGTCTACCGTGGCAGATCCATCATCTTCGAGCTCTACAGAGAGTCCAATCTCGCCGACGTCGACCAGCTCGAGCGACTCTTCCTCTTCGAGCCAGAGCTCCGGAGACTCGTCTGACCCTTCGACACTGTCACAGAGTTCGTCGGATAGCTCAGGACTATCCACGTCCTCGGTTCCATCGGTGTCTGCGACCACATCGAGCTCATCGGACTCTCTAAGCTCGTCCGACTCGACAAGCTCTTCGGATTCATCGTCCTCTTCCCCCTCTCCAGGCTTGTCGCCATTCCCGACTCCGTCAACCTCCCTCACGCCATCGGCATCGACGACGACCTCATCAGACTCGTCAACCTTCCAACAGTCATTGGAATCATCGCTGACGTCAGATTTGAGTACTTCCACAGAGACGTCGTCTACGGTAGCAAGTTCATCCTCCTCTGAACCATCGTCATCGGTGGAATCAGACGGGTCTTCAACAGCAACTTCTTCATATTCCACCATCTCAGTGACGACAAGTCCATCGGGCCAAACTACTGAAGCCCAGCTGACATCAACTGATTCGACGAGCTCATCTGAATCAACCACGTCTCTCGAGCCGGAGTCTTCGTCCACGACATCGGAATCCTCATCGGCTGGAACGACTTCGTCTGAATCATCAACCGCTTCTAGTTCATCTGAGACCACAAGTTCTTCGGAGTCTGCCACAGGTTTGTTAATCCAGAATTCGTCCAGAATTTTCAATCTCTCTTTTCTCTCTCTAACATCATGACAGAAACAACCTCTTCCGACGCCTCAATCACGGACACGTCTAGTTCCACGTCTTCCTCCGATTCTGCTCTGGCGGACTCGGCGACCTCAACCACGTCTTCTTCCGCGACAAGCAGCACAGACGAGATCAGCTCGAGTTCGACCACGTTGGAGTCAAGCGTTTCAAGTTCTTCAGTCAGTGAGACAGTGACTTCTAGTACAGAGACTTCAAGCACAGAGACGATAGGCCTGGAAACCTCCCAATCTGACACATCGTCGTCGAGCACCTCATCTTCAGCTACAGCCGATTCAAACGTCATAAACACTAGCACACAGACAGAATCGTCAGACTCAAGCGCAACCACCTCCAGCTCGACAGACACCACCTCGACTCAGACTTCAACCTCGGAAGAGCTCGATTCGTCCACCTCCTCCAGCACAGATTTGTCAACTCAGGACACATCTACGACCACTTCAGAGGCACTCTCCTCTTCTGACTCATCGTCCTCGGTTGACCTTGCTACCCAAGTGTCCGAAACGAGCACATCTACTGCTGCTAGTTCTTCCGAACCGTTGTCAACAACCGATTCCTCTACTGACTCTTTAGGCTCGGCATCCACAACCACGTCCGTCACATCTTCGACAGAAGACACTAGCTCCTCTTCCACTTCCGATGTGTCTACCGAGACCACATCCGCGTCAACCGTGGAAAGTTCCACCACTTCACTCATCGTGTCAAGCGGCACAGATACATCAACTGCCACTTCTACAGAACTTCCAAGTGAAACGACATCGCCCAGCTCTTCTTCGGAGACTTCGACAACGGGAATTTCGACCTCTGAAGAACCCACACTGGCTCCCTCGTCTTCTTCGGAAATAACAAGCCTATTAGATACAACGACTAGCTCGGTCGATACGCAATCTTCATCCTCTGACACGACAACCTCCTCGTCTGCGCTTTCAAGCCTTCCCGACAGCACGTCGACCGCGGAACCCTCTACAGCGTCCATTCTGACAACCAGCGAGAGTTCAGCCTCTACCTCCACGGACTCGAACACCGATATCACCAGCACGGCTCTTAGCACCTCATCTGATGAGGACCCAGCCTCAACGACGACAAGTTCCTCCGAGGCGAGCCCCGTTACGGATCTCAGTACAACCGCCTCCTCAACTGCGTCGTTCGCGGTCTCGCTAGTCCTGTTCGATGAAGCCTCGACGACCTTCACGGCCACAGGGCCCGTCCCGCTCACCACGATCTTCCCCACGGCGGACGGCGGCGGCACCACCATTGTATACGGAATGGCCAGACGGCTCTTTGCTTCCGTCGGAGTCCCTTTCTCGGGAACCGGAATCATCACCGGGCCGGAGCCGGTCAGCACAATCTTACCCACCGACGGCTCCGCATCCGGAACGATTGTCTACGCCACGCCCGATCCGCTGGTCACGTCTGTGGTAGTGTACTCGGGCACGGAGTCGCTGACCGGCCCTATTCCTCTCACGACGGTCTACCAAAGCGGCACAGTCCCTGGTACCGTGCTTCTGGCGAGGCCGAGGCTACTGTTCGCCTCTGTCGGGGTCCCGTACTCGGGAACCGGCGTCATCACTGGTCCCGAGCCCATCGAGACTCTGGTCCCGACTGGCAGCGAGTCCGGGACGATCGTTTACGCCACGCCGGAGCCTTATCGCACAAGCGAAGTTGATTATACCGGCCCACTCACTCTTACCGGCCCGGTGCCTTTGGAAACAATCTTCCAGAGCGGCACCACTCCCGGGACAGTAATCGTGGCCAGACCCGCCATTTTGGCTACTTCTGTTACCAGCTCTTCGACTGAGTCCAGCTCTTCAACCGAGTCCAGCTCATCAACTGAATCCAGTTCTTCGACCGAATCAAGCTCTTCAACTGAATCCAGCTCTTCGGTTGATTCTAGTGCATCATCCGACACCAGCACCTCGTCTGATAATAGCAGCACGTCAACTGAGTCAAGCACTCCGACCACGTCTACAGAGTCCTTCAGCTCGACTGACAGCAGCACCTCGATTGAGTCCAGTACTCTGACCACGTCTACGGAGCTCACTAGCTCGGCAGAAAGCAGCGCCTCTACAGAAAGCAGCATTTCGTCCGAAACCGACTCTTCAACCACGCTCAACCTCTCCCTCGGTTCCAGTTCATCTGCTACCACTTCCGACTCTTTGTCGGAGTCTAGCACATCCGAGTCTACAACAACAGCCGAGATCACAACAACAGCGCAGTCAAGCAGCTCGGATGAAATCACTTCTTCCCCCACTGATTCATCCAGTTCAACGAGTTCGGCCGAAACTAGTTTGACCACGTCAAGCGACCCAACCACGTCCGTTACGTCCAGCGCATCCAGCACATCGGCTGAGTTGAGCTCATCGACAGAACTTAGTAGCTCTTCTGGTACTTCAACAGAGTCCGAAACCAACGCTGACACAACAAGCTCAACTTCTTCGTCGACTGTGGACAGTTCAACGACCGAATCAAGCACACCATCAGACGCGCCAACCTCTTCTGCTAGCTCAACAGAGACAACTACCTTCTCTACCGACACTACTGCCCAAACAGATTTGAGTAGCTCAAACTCAGAGACCAGTTCTACGTCATCGGACTCGGTCACATCAGAAACAAGCACGTCGGAATTGAGCACATCATCCGATACAAGCTCGGAGCTTGTCACAACCCCGTCTAGCAGCTCAGAGTCGAGTGATTCTTCAACCGAACCCGGATCTGGATCAACAACAGAGACCTCGTCTAGTTCACTCTCAGCTACCACGACCGAGGATGCTACGTCCACTGATTCGGTGAGCCTTGGCGAATCGACCTCATCAACTGACTCTGCTACATCAACAGAGGTCTCTTCTTCAACAGCAGTTACGGACTCAACTTCAGTAGAATCTTCCAGTTCCGCCTCATCGGAGTCTGTCTTCTATGATACTCTGCAAGTACCTTTCACCGGCACAGAGGAGTTGACGGCGCCGGTCCCTATTAGCACCGTCAGTCCAAGTGGGAACATCCGCGGTACCATCATCTACGCTGCGCGGTTCGTGACGACGACGATCCTGTACACCCCGACCGGCGACGAACCGACAACGCCGGTCCCGCTGTCCACTATCCAGCCCTCGGGGACCGTCTCCGGGACCGTGATCATTGGTACACCCGCGCCTGCATCCTTCATCACGACGACCATCCCCTACAGCCCGACCGGATCCGACGTCACGGGACTCGTCACGCTCACCACCTTGCCGGCGAGCGGGACACAGCCGGCGCTGGTCGTCATCGGCTCGCCGTTGGCGCAAGCGGTTTTCATCACGACAACAGTGACGTCTTCGGTGCCGGGCCCTACGACGGTGACGACGATCCAACCTTCTGGCACGGAGCCTGGGCTCGTCATCATCGCGGTCCCCAACTCCCTGGAATCTTCTACGACTTCAGCGACCTCGTCTGATGCAGAGTCAACATCTTCGAGCGAAGTCAGCTCGGATGTGGTCTCGACCACTTCATCAATTCCCGCATCGACAACCGAGAGCACCGAGAGTTCCGAGACCAGCAGCAGTACGGAATCAAGTGTTAGTAGCACTGATGCTAGCACTAGTAGCAGTGTCCAAGACAGCAGCAGCAGCATCACCGATGTAGAATCAGCCACAACGGATTCGACATCTCTTGTTTCTTCTACTCTTTCGACGTCTTCAAGTGAGGTCACGAGCAGTACTGAGCCTAGCAGTACAGAGGCTAGCAACACGGGGACCAGCAGTGCAGAGTCTAGTACTATTACAGAACCTAGTATCACTGAAACTTCCAGCACGGGATCAAGCAGTACAGAACTAAGCAGTACAGAGTCTAGCAGTGCCGAGAGCTCTAGCACAGAGACCAGCAGCACAGAGACCAGCAGCACGGAGTCTAGCAGCACAGAAACCAGCAATACCGCGACCAGCAGTACCGAGTCTAGTAGTGCTGAGAACTCTAGCACAGGATCAAGCAGCACCGTGACCAGCAGCACCGATTCTAGCAGCACCGAGACCAGTAGTACTGAGACCATCAGTACCGAGACCTCCAGTACCGAGTCCAGCAGGGCAGATTCTAGCAGCACCGAGACTGGCAGCACAAGTTCAAGCACCACCGAATCTAGCAGCACGGCGACCAGCAGCGCAGATGCCACCAGTACTACAGATTCTTCTAGCACGGAAGCAAGCAGTATAGAGTCTACCAGCACAGAGTCTACCAGCACAGAGTCCAGCAGTATTACAGAATCCAGTAGTACCGAGACCTTCAGCACAGAAACCACCAGTAGTACAGACACCTCGAGCACGGGACTAAGCAGTACGGAGGCTAGCAGCTCAGCTACAGACATCTCCAGTTCAGAATCCTCGTCAGAAACATCCAGCTCTGCATCACAGACCACTATCTCTACCGATACGTCTTCAACTACTGCAGCAAGCAGCTCATCTGAGGACGCCTTATCAACAACATCTGACAGTTCCACGAGTGCCAGTGAGACAACCACCTCGGACACGAGCACGGCGGATACCAGCACATCTGAGATCACGCCGGCCCCGTACATCACATCCGAGGTCTTCGACACGTCAGTGACTGCGCCGATCACCATCTCCACCGTTCTGCCCACGGGAAGCTCGCCCGGCGTCTACATCGTGGTGAACCCTGCGTCGTATGTGACTTCAGAAGTGACCTACACCGGCTCCGAGTCTCTCACGGCGCCTTCAACCTTGTCCACCATCCCGCCCTCTGGAACCGCGCCGGGGACCTTCATCGTCGCTCGGCCGGCCGCCCTCTACGTCACATCTCAACTCATCTACACCGGCCCATCGTCGATTGATGAACCTGTTCCCGTCAGCACCATCGAGCCAAGCGGCGGATCACCAGGTACCGTTATTGTGGCTGTCCCTGCGTCCTTCTACACCACATCTACGGTGATCTATACCGGTACCGAAGACTCATTCGCTGTTCCTACGGCCATCTCGACCGTGGCCCCCTCTGGCACGGCTCGTGGCACCGTCCTCTTCGCGGCCCGTTATGCGGTGGCAAGAGTCCCGTACACGGGGACTTCGATCATCACGGCGCCAATCCCCGTGGCCACGATCCCTCCCAGCGGCACCGCGCCTGGGACAATCGTCTACGCGGACCCTCCGACAACGGCGGACTATGTGTTTTCGACGGTCTTCCTCACCGCTGCGGATGCCCCCGAGGAGACGACGTTCACTTCCATCGCACCCAGCGGCACGACGCCCGGCCTGATTGTCGTCGGCAGGCGAGCATTGTTCGTCACGGTCACGAGGCCTTATACTGGAACAGACCTCCCTACTGGAGTTTCAACGGTGTCGATAGTCCAGCCGTCCGGAACGGAGCCCGGTACGGTCTATCTCCAAGTCCCAATCACGACAGTATCGGTTCCAACTACAACAGACGCGTCTAGTTCCTCGGCATCAACTACGAGCGAGGAGACTTCTAGCGAGGTATCCAGTAGCGAGTCTACATTTTCGACCGAATCAAACTCTTCTCCAGACTCTGCAACCGCAGAGACGACGTCCACTACGTCGTCGCTCTCGTCTGATACAGAAACAACGTCAAGCACGTTCAGCAGCTCCAGTTCTGAGTCCACGTCGGTGTCATCAGAACCGCTCTCGACCACAGCCTCTAGCTCGGAACTCGACGCAACATCGACGACGTCGGCAAGTTCCTCGACAAGTGAGACCTCGGAAACCTCAACCGAGTCCAGCACTGAGAACGTTTTGACATCTTCAAGCACTTCTTCCGCCTCCGAATCCTCTTCCGAGTCCTTGGCTTCCTCTTCCACAACCAGCTCAGGCTCGCCCAGCAGCACTTCCACAACCGAGGAAACAAGCACCTCGGAGACCTCGACGATTGAAACTAGCTCTTCGACCTCGACAACTTCCTCGATTGAGTCAGAGTCAGGGTCTTCCAGCTCTTCAACCTCACTCGACTCTGAGATTACTCCCTCTTTCGTCACCACCACCGTGCTGTACACCGGCAGCGAGACCCTTACCGGACCTACCCCCATTTCGACCATCTCACCGGTTGGCACTCAACCAGGCACCGTGATCATCGGGACACCGCTCTTCGCCTCTTTCGTTTCGACGACAGTCGCCTACACCGGCACCGAGGTCTTGACCGGCCCGATCCCGGTGTCCACGATCCCGCCCAGCGGGACTCAACCAGGCACCCTGGTTTTCGCGACCCAAGTCCTCGAGAGCAGCTCTGCCTCCTTTGTCACAACCACGGTCGCTTACACGGGCAGCGAGACTCTGACGGGACCTTCGGCCCTGACAACCATCCCTCCCAGCGGAACGCAGCCGGGCACCGTGGTCATTGCGACGCCTGTCTCGGAGGGCCTCGTCTCCTTCGTCACAACCACGGTCCCATTCACGGGCACCGACGTGTTGACGGGCCCCTCGACTTTGACAACGATCCTGCCTACCGGCACCGAGCCAGGGACCGTCGTGGTCGTCACGCCGCTCTCCTCAGCAAGCCTGGAAGCCTCCTTCGTCACCACGACGGTGGCTTACACGGGAAGCGATGTCATCACCGAGCCGACGCTCATCGCCAGCATCCCGCCCAGCGGCACTCAACCTGGAACTCTCGTTTTCGGGACTCAAGCGTCCGTGGCGCCGGCTTCCTTCGTCACGACGACCGTCCTTTATACCGGAAGCGACACCATCACCGGCCCCGTCCCGTTGACCACGATTGCGCCGGCGGGAACGAACGCCGGGACAGTCGTCATCGCCACACCGGCCTCGGATCCCGGCTACGTCACGTCAACCGTGTTGTACACCGGAAGCGATCCCATCTCCGAGCCGACGGTCATCAGCACTGTGCCGCCGGTTGGTACGACGCCTGGCACACTCATCGTGGCCACCCCGGCTTCGGTCGAGGCGGCTTCATATGTCACCACCACTGTTCCATACTCTGGAAGTGAAACGATAACTGGCGCCATCGCTATATCAACCGTTGCCCCAGTTGGATCTACACCGGGCACAATCATTGTGGCCACCCCCGTGTCCGTCGAAGCAGCATCGTACGTCACAACCACCGTTCTCTACTCTGGAAGCGACACGATAACTGGTGTCGTCGCTATATCAACTGTTGCTCCTGTCGGCACAACACCCGGTACTATCATTCTGGCCACTCCGGCTTCCGTTGAGCCCGCTTCGTATGTCACCGCCACTGTCCCGTACTCTGGCAGTGACACGATAACCGGCGCCGTCGCCATTTCGACTGTGGCCCCAGTTGGCACAACACCCGGCACGATCATCCTGGCCACTCCAGCGTCAGTGGAAGCCGCTTCATACGTGACAACTACCGTCCCTTACTCCGGAAGCGATACGATAACCGGTGCCATTGCCATCTCAACCGTCGCTCCCGTTGGAACTGTACCGGGCACTGTGATTTTTGCGACTCCGGTCTCCATATCCAGCTCGAGCCTTTCAGAATCATATGTCACGACCACCGTCCTTTACTCTGGCACTGACACAATCACCGGCGCCACCACCGTATCAACCGTTGCCCCTGTTGGTTCTGCACCAGGGACATACATCGTGGCCACTCCAGCCTCGGTTGCGGCTGCCTCGTATGTCACAACGACTATCCCCTATACAGGCAGCGAGCCCATCACTGGCGCGACTACCTTGACCACCATCCCCCCCAGTGGAAGCATCGACGGGACTGTCATTGTTGCGACCCCTGGGTCCAGCAGCAGCAGCAGCAGCAGCAGCAGCAGCAGCTCCGACGTGTCGCCGTCGTACGTGACTACCACGGTCTTGTACTCGGGGACCGATTCCATCACCGGCCCGGTCCCGGTTTCAACGGTCCCTCCGAGCGGGACCGTCGCCGGCACCATCGTCTTCGCCATCCCCGCGTCAAGCTCCGAGGAGCCTCCTGTGTCTTATGTCACCACGACGGTGCCGTACACGGGAAGCGACACGATCACGGGTCCGACTGTGCTGTCGACAGTCTCACCAAGCGGCGGCAATGCCGGGACGGTGATCGTAGCCACTCCGGTCTCGAGCTCATCCACCTCCGAGCCCTTCACCTCGTTCGTCACCACCACGGTCTTCTATCAAGGAACAGAGCCCATCACCGGACCGGTGCCCATCTCAACCATCCCACCGGCCGGTACTACGCCCGGGACGCTCGTCATTGCAATTCCGTCTTCTCAGTCGTCCAGCACGACGGTATCCGAGGCCTCAACCTCCTCTTCGGAGCCGGTTCAGTCAAGTTCGGACTCTAGCACGTCGTCGTCGTCATCATCATCGTCGTCGTTGGAGCCTAGTACTTCCACGTCTGAATCAACGACTTCGACAGCATCGTCTGAGTCCACCACTCTCGGCGCGCCAACCAGTTCATCGGAATCCACAACTTCCACGTCAGAGTTCGAGTCCAGCACCACCTCCCAGTCTGCCACGAGCAGCACGTCAAGTATTACCTCAGACTCCAGCACTTCCCCGTCCGAGTCCGAGTCCGCAACAAGTTCGTCCTCTAGCTCTGTTGCAACTACTTCAAGCTCTACAACATCAGAAGCCGTCTCCTCGACCTCGGAATCCAACAGTTCCACTAGCAGTTCCACAACTGAGGTCTCCACGTCAAGCTCGGATTTCCCAACTTCATTTGTCACCACAACCGTTCTGTACACCGAGAGCTTCATCACAGGCCCGACTCCCCTCACGACGGTCCCGCCAAGCGGTACGTTCGCCGGGACGGTCATTATTGGAACGCCTCCGTCGGTCCTTGCCGCCTATGTCACCACGACAGTCCTGTTCACGGGTAGCGAGGTGATAACGGAGCCGACGATCCTGACCACGGTCCCGCCCAGCGGAACGGTCTCGGGAACCGTCATCATCGCTACCCCGGCCTCGGTCTCGGCGACTTACGTCTTCACCACAGTCTTGTACGACGGCAGTGTTCCGATCACCGGCCCGACAGCCCTCACCACCATTGCGCCCAGCGGCACGATCGCAGGAACCGTGATTTTCGGCACCCCTGCGTCGGCCGTCACCTCGTACGTCACCACGACCGTTCCATACACCGGAACGGAGCAGATCACGGGGCCCATCGCCATACAAACGATCCTCCCGAGCGGCACCAACGCCGGTACCGTGGTTGTGGCCACTCCCGCTCCGGCGGTCACCTCGTTCGTGACCACGACCATCTTGTTCCAGGGGCCAGAGGAGATCACAGGCCCGACTACGCTGACCACCATCCCCCCCAGCGGCACGAACGCAGGCACCGTCATCGTGGCCACCCCTGTGCCGCCGGAAACATCGTACGTGACCACGACGGTGCTGTACACTGGTCCCCAGACCTTGGCTGGGCCGACCACTCTCTCGAGCGTCCCTCCACGCGGCACCACGCCCGGTACCATCATAATCGGCACCCCGGCACCTCGATTCGTGACCTCGGAAGTCCTGTACAGCGGCACTGGCGTCCTGACTGGGCCCAGCACCATTTCCACGGTACCCCCGAGCGGTACGGCCGCTGGGACTTACATCGTCGCCACGCCGGCGGCCGTCTATGTCACTTTGGAGCAGTTCTATACCGGAGCTGATGGGGCCGTCTCCACGCCCACGGTGGTCTCTACCATCCCGCCCAGTGGCACCGCGCCAGGCACTTTCATCGTCGTCAATCCGGCCGTGTTCGTCACCTCTCGAGTGTTGTACACCGGGACAGACACCGCCGTCACCGCTCCCACGGCTGTCTCCACGATCCTGCCGAGCGGAAGCACACCGGGCACAATCATCGTGGCTAGTCCCGGCATTTATGTGACGTCGTCGGTGATTTATACCGGGACGGACCCGGCGTTCTCCGCTCGGACTACGGTTTCCACGATTCTGCCGAGCGGAAGTGCACCGGGGACATTCGTTGTGGTCAATCCAGCAGTCTATGTCACTTCGACAGTGCTTTACACCGGCACAGATCCGGCGTTCACGGCACCCGCTCCGGTCTCGACTATCCCACCCAGCGGCACAGCTGCTGGTACAATCATCGTAGCCAGTCCCGGTGTCTACGTTACCTCCACAGTGCTCTATACCGGCACAAACCCGGCATTCACGGCGCCGACCCCGGTCTCGACTATTCTGCCCAGCGGTACGGTTGCCGGGACAGTCATCGTGGCCAGCCCTGCTTCTTACGTCACGTCGTCGGTGCTCTATACCGGGACGGACCCGGCATTCACGGTACCGGCTCCGATTTCAACTATCCCACCCAGCGGGACGGCCGCCGGAACAATCATCGTAGCCAGTCCCGGAGTTTACGTTACCTCTACAGTGCTCTACACCGGCACAGACCCGGCGTTCACGGCACCGGCCCCGGTCTCGACTATCCGGCCCAGCGGCACGGCTGCAGGGACCATCATTGTAGCCAGTCCCGCTTCCTACGTTACCTCCACAGTGCTATACAGCGGCAGTGCAACTATTTTCAGCCCCTCGGTGATATCTACGGTGCCACCCGTCGGCACGCAACCAGGCACAATCATTGTAGCTACGCCCGCGCCTCGCTTTGTCACATCCCAAGTTCTGTACAGCGGTACTGAGACGCTCACGGGAGCGACGACTATATCAACCGTTGCGCCCAGCGGGAGCGCGGCTGGCACGTACATCGTTGCAACTCCTGCTTCCTATGTCACCTCCACAGTGCTATACAGCGGCAGTGCAACTATTTTCAGCCCCTCGGTGATATCTACAATACCACCCGTCGGCACGCAACCAGGCACAATCATTGTGGCCACGCCTGCCCCTCGTTATGTCACTTCGCAAGTCTTGTACACTGGCTCAGAGGCCCTTACAGGACAGACTACCTTGTCGACTATTTCCCCCAGCGGGAGTGTGGCTGGCACTTACATCGTGGCAACTCCTGCTTCCTACGTCACCTCCGAGGTCTTGTATACCGGCACCGGAACACTCTCGGGCCCTTCACCAATCTCCACGGTGCAGCCCGTTGGTACGACGCCGGGCACAATCATCGTGGCAACCCCGGCGCCTCGTTTCGTGACTTCCAGAGTCGTCTATACTGGTACCGAGGCACTCACTGGAGAAACAACGCTCTCGACGGTTGCTGCCTCCGGGACGACGCCGGGCACTTACATCGTGGCGAGCCCGGCCTCCATCTACGTGACTTCCACCGTTGTGTACACTGGCTCAGACACGATCTCGGAGCCGACAGTGATCTCGACGGTCCCTCCCGTTGGAACGAGGCCAGGCACCATCATTCTGGCAGCTCGCTATGTCACGTCCTTGGTAGACTACCAGGGCACCGTCCCGATCACGGGCCCCACGGCGATATCGACGGTCGGGCCCTCGGGCACGGCACCGGGTACCTTCATCATCGCCACCCAAGCAGCCATCTTCGTCACGTCTTCAGTCCAGTACTCTGGATCCGGCACGATCAGCGGCCCCTCGGCCATCTCGACGATCCCGCCCGTCGGCACGCGGGCCGGCACGATCATCGTGGCCACTCCGCCCCCGGAACCCTCGTACATTACGACGACCATCTTCCTCACGGCCTCCGACGCGCCCGAGACTACCACCGTCGCGTCCATCCCGCCGAGCGGCACGAACCCCGGCACGATCGTCGTGGGCAGGCGAGCAGTGTTCGTGACCGTCGTCGGCCCCTACACCGGGACGGCGAGTGTGCCCACGGGCTCGACGACCGTTTCGATTGTCCAACCCAGCGGCACTCAGCCTGGCACGGTGTACGTGCAGACACCGACGACGACGGTGGCGAGGTCGACAACGGCTACGTCCAGTTCATCCTCGACCGTGACTTCCACCAGCACTACTACGTCCATCTCATCCACAGTGGCTTCAAGTACCAGTAGCTCATCACCGTCGAGTACTGCGTCGAGTACTGCATCCTCGACAAGTTCGAGCTCGTCTTCTTCCAGTTCGTCAAGCAGCTCCTCGAGTAGCTCATCGACCAGCGTCACCGTCAACCCAGCCACCTTACTTCCCTCCAGTAGCACCACGTCAACCTCATCAACCGTGCCTACAAGTACAAGTAGCTCATCATCGCCTTCGAGCTCGGCTTCATCTACAAGCTCAAGCTCGTCCTCAAGCTCGCCTGCTGGCACTGCCATCAACACACTGCTGACGACGTCCACCGGTTCCACGCTCTCTACACTGACGAGGTCCACTTCCTCATCCACGTCGTCTACTTCTCCTGCGTCAACTTCTTCTTCATCTAGTACTTCCTCCTCCTCCTCGACCTCGTCGTCGTCCTCGTCTTCGTCTCCGTCGTCGTCGTCGTCGTCCTCTCCTTCGTCAACTTCTTCTAGCACCTCTCCTTCTTCATCCAGCACTTCATCTCGAACTTCTACAACAAGTACTACCACGTCGTCGTCGAGCTCTTCCTCTTCATCCTCAAGCTCTTCATCTTCATCTTCAACCTCTCCTTCTTCGTCGTCGAGCAGTTCATCCACTACCTCCTCTTCTCGGACTACAACCACCACCACAACCTCACCGTCCAGCTCTTCGTCCAGCTCTTCATCCAGCCCCTCTTCAACTTCTTCTTCGACTTCTTCGTCAAGGACCAGCAGTAGCTCAAGCTCAAGTTCAAGCTCAAGCTCAAGCTCGACATCAAGCTCGACATCGTCATCCACTCGCACCACCACAAGCTCCACCACCACCACCAGTAGCAGCAGCAGCAGCAGTAGCAGCTCATCGTCCACCCGCATTGTCGCTTCTGCTACGCGTGGACCTGCCTTCTCCTGTCCTACAACTGGCTTCCTCATCCAGACTCGCACGCTCTTCTCTCTGAATCTCGCTTCCGGTGCCCGAACCCAGATCGCCGACAACATCGGTGGCGATACGAATCGCAACATCAACGCCATGGGTTACAACGCCAGGGAGGAGTACCTCTACGCGGTCAGCCAGGACAGCGACGACTACAAGGTCATCCGCATTCTCGCCAACGGCTCAACGCAAGACGTCGCACCGATCAGGAAGCTCACGCCGAATCTGTTCAATTCGGGAGACGTCGACGAGAACGGCCAGTACTGGATCTCGACCGGCGGTTTGGATTGGTACCAGTACAACTTGAACCCGGGCACGGCTGGCTACGGCACCCTCGTCGGCAGCGGAACCCTTGCCGGCACGGGCGGTTACACAATCGGCGACTGGACAGTCGTCCCCGGCGCCGGCGGTGGTGATCTGTGGTCCCTCGGTGTGAGCGGGAAGAGCGCGTTCCTCCTGCGCTGGAACAAGACCACCAAGCTCTTCACGGTCGTTCGCGAGCTCGGCAACCTGACGGGCGCCTCCGGAACGACGGTTCCCTTCTGGGGTGCCTCCTACGCGACGAACGACGGCTTCCTCTTCGCCGTCGAGAACGGGAGTGGCCAGATCTGGCGTATTTCCGTGGCCGGCACCGTTCCCAACCTCAGACTGAACGACGCTCCGGCCAGTAGTCAAAACGACGGTGCAAGGTGCTTAGACTCGGGCGCCATCGCTGTCTGATCCTAAGCATGAGCCAGATACCGATCTGGGCTTTCCAATACCAACTCGTCGCACAAGATATGCGCCAAAATTTTCTTATGTTTTTTCTCTGTATTTTACGGTTAACTATATGGTTCAGGAGTTCGGCTGAGGGGATGGAATAACAGGCCCCGGAACAATAAATGTGACCTAGACTCCTTTTCTATCTTTAATTATCTAAATCTAATTTGCCATAATTCAAAATACTTTCCGCCGAGGAATCTATTACTTGCTCAACCGGCAATTTCGCTTCAGCAGTCTGTGAGAGCGTTCTTGTTCTTGCGCACCAACGAGCTCATTGAGAGCACTTTGCAAGCCTTCCTTACCTTTCGTCTCGTGTTTCGTCTTCCCAAAAGTCTGCTAAAAGGTTTGCGCACAGCCTGTTGTTCGCCCGGTCTAGTACCCACACGGTATTGGGGTGTCCAAATGGCTCCATTATCATCATCGATTCTCCCCGCGTAACTACCAGATACTGGCCCTCGATACGTGTAAATGGCTTAGCGGCTAGCTCTATTAAAGTGGCCATGTAACCTATTTTGAGTGAATCTCCTTCTTATCTGTAGATCTGTGCTGCTCGGCAAAGATGAAAAGCGAGGTGTAGTCTTTACAAGTATGCCGGTAGCCCCATCCAGTGCTTCCGATGTCGTTGGCTGGCTTCCATTCCAGAGTCGTGTCGCCAGCGCACATAACACTCTGCCGCAAGTAGTCCCAGCAGTGCGAAAGGTGAGTTGTGTTTACCTTGTCAAGATGGCCATCCCGGGCATTAAAGAAACCGGATCGGGTCATATACTAGAACGCCAAGCTCCATCAGCCAATGTTCCATTCCGTGTCAGTATGGCATCTCCTGGTACTACTTACCAAGCAATGAAGTTGGTGAAAGACAGACAGCAATGCCTTCTTTTCGGGTATACTTTTATCCAATCCAGGCATGTATGGCAGTTCGTCTTCCGTTGTAACATTAACCCACCCTTTGCCCACTAGGATCAGTAGATTCATTGTTAGCTGGATAACCCCCAGTTTGACCGTCGTGGGCCGCGACGACAGTCATCTTTGCGCCAAAAAAGCCAGCGCCGAGGTACAGGGGCATTACTTACTCGGTATGAGTCTGGTCCACGCTGCTTCTGATTGTTCGTTGGGCTCCTCGCCAAAAACTCTCTGGAATTGGAAAGTTTGCTTGGTATATCTTTCTGGCGGCATCCACGACGGTGGAGTGGGAGTAAAGTTGGCTCGTGCAGTAAGTATCAACGCGACGCAGAAGCAAAAGTTCGACAGGACGAGAAGGCTCATTGTAATGCACATTGGAGTAACCGATCGACGCTTGCGTGGACACGGGGGCTCGGGGGAATCTGCCGACATTTCAAGAAGGCGTTCCTTTTCTTCCCGTCCTGTGATCAGAAACGGAATTTTAGATTCCTCTGTCGTAACGTCCGCCATTGTGCCTGGTCCCGTTGTCGTTGAAAGAAGTAAACCCGTCCAGTAGGTCACAAACAAGACGAGACGGGATGGCAGTTGAAGATCGTCGTGCTGTTTTCAAGACGAGATTTGGCGCCAACGCCGGCGCCGTGACCGTCCCCGGAGGCCTTGAGCAAGCATCTTGATGGTTCCCTAGAAAGTCAAAGTGACAGCGCGAACTTTGTAACGACGAGAGTTTATAGTCGCATTGTGAATTTCCTCGAGAACACTGGTGTTTACGCATCAACTCAGAAAGCTACACGACTCGTCTCACACTAGTATTTAATGCCTCTCACTCGACTTTGGCGCTGGAAAGTAACTTTGTCACGAGAATGCGCGCCAATGACTTGGTTTCCAAACCCAGTTCCATTCTCAGTCACGGGAAGTACCGTATCGTGGGATTCCAGTGGACTTTGTCAAGTCCGGTTACCTGAAAAGCAGCCGATGCCTTTCTATCGTTGACCGTTGACGAAAACCCCCCGCTGATCTACGTGCTCCCGTTTGGCTGTTCGTCCTGAAGGTGGACAATCACACATCCCACTTCGTCTCCCATCGTCCTACGCAATCGCCGCCCAAACAACATGACCCACCCAAGATTATCAAAGTGGTTTTCGGGCTCTGCGTACATCCCGGTGTCGAACCACGACCGAGATGAACGAGATGCCGGTGTGACTTACAAGGACGAAGAGGGGGCGACGACGGAACAGGCTCACCTTGGGTCCTCGTCAAAGCCGGCTTCGAGGGAGATCACTGCCCCGTCAGGCGTTTTCGCTTCTTTCAAGAATGCCACGCCTTCCTTGAAAGTCAACGGTCTGATGCTGTTGGGCATTCTTTGCTTGTTGGGATTCATCATTGCTCTTGCGGTGCCCTCGGCGCATCATTCCCACGCGTCGCTTCGAAGGCCCCCCAAACAACACCCGCATGGGATGCAACACCACGAGGCACAAGACAGGCCAAAACAAGTGCCTCATGTGCCCCAATGCGGCTCAACACCCGTGGAAGCAAAAACGCGTAGCTGCATGTTTGAGCAGCAACTCGGGGCCTGGGTGCCTCAAGCCTGCGCTTGGAAGGAGATTGTTGACGAGTTTCTTGACGTGGTCGGCGACATATATGCCGAGTGGTCCTGGTACTGGGATGCCGACCTCAAGCGCGAGGTGAATGCGACCAGCATCCCGGAGCTACAGAACGGCAACTTCTCGGTCATCTACACAACCTATCCCCGAGCACATGATCTCCATTGTTTATACTGCTGGCGGAAGGTCGAATATGCACTCGAGCACGGTGTAGAGTGGATGGACGCCCGGTGTCATCAATTCTGGCACACCAAGCACTGCGTTTCTCTCATTGCGGAAACATTGACCGACCAGGCTGAGGAACACCGGGGGTTGACTTATCCCTTGTTGTATCACGATTGTGTACCACTCACTTCGACAAAAGAATCGTGACTGAAGCAACGCGCCCGGGGATAGTTAGTTAGGGTCCAAATCTTCAAGGAGCGCAGGGTCAATCTATTAGCTAGTCAGTGGAGTTACGTCGTATATCCGTTTGCGATTCGAATCACAGGACCAAGACACCTGCTTGAGTCAGGGGCCCAAAAACTAAAGGAAGGTTCCCAGATTCATCAATAAAGCTTCATTTGTATCAATAGTGCAATGTTATTTCAATATTAGGGTTGCAGAAGGAAATCACGCTTAGGAAAGTGATCAACTTTAAGGCAGTGCTCTGTTTCGGAAATATCCTGCTAGCATTAACTTCCAATGTCGAGTAAACATGGCGAAGTTAGACAGAGTCTCAAAGAAAAGAAGAAGAAGAAACACAAGCCAAAGAACCTCTCTCGAGTAGAGGAGCAGGCAATACTCAGGTTTACCAACGTCAATCAGTGAGATACGGGGGGTTCGAAGAGCAATCGCAAGTCGCCTGATATGCAATCCTGCAGGCAAAGGTTCTGAGCCTGACCATGCCGCTGACGCGTCGCTTGTAAGTTATCGTTAGATCCCTAGCCCCGAAATCCGCTTCAATTTACGCTTACCGTTTACCTCACAAGCTTGAAAGCTCTTTTCTGATTGAAGTGAGGTGGCGAGAGTTTACTCAACTGGGCAAAGGAAGGCCCAAACATTGCCTCCAAGTGAACAGGGAGGTCCCTGTGTCTGCACGCAATGGCGCCTATGTTTGGCGCCGGCGGTCTCAGTCCCTCTGCATGCGGCTGCGTTGCTCACAACCCGCGATCAAAACCGGTTAACTGTACTCAACGGCTGCCCAGACTGCTATCACGTCTGCCGGTCTACGCGTAAACAGCCGCACACTCACTCCGATGATGATGTGGTCCAATGGCCGAAGAAGCAAAAGTCTCATCGCCTACACCCAGGTTGAGGACGAGACGAACGCTGACGCCCCGAAGAAAGAAGACTTTACCTTTTCCCAGCCAACTGAGCTCTCGGGGCCGTGGGGTTCCAAGGTGCCCGCAAGATTTTATTACCTTTTGGTACTGCAAAGCTTCGTAATTGTTGTCCTTTTACTCTATATCACAATCAAACAAAGGCCTGGCGATGCGGCATGCGCAAGACAGCTTTCTCCTTACTGTAAGTAACTACACTCCGCGCGCGATAAGCCCGAGCTACAAAGTTGTCTCAGCTTGAGAAACGAACTAGCGTCTAATGTTCTTGCTTCCTTCCAGCACCGTATCTAGAGTCCGGCGACTTGGAGTATGAGGAGTTTACAGATCAAAATCACTTAATGCAACCATCGCCGTATCGAGGTCAACCCAACCCAGAGGTTGAAGAGGCATGGATACGGTTGTGGCGTGGTACAGCTCTCACCTATGTATGCGGTTGAGGAGGCGAATCACTGTGACTGACTGCTGAAAGTACCACCAATTCATTTTCCGGAAGACAAGCTGGAGGCTCTGAACAAAACACCGGCTGAAAACTACGAACACGTCTCGAAACACTTGGGGGGCGGCGTCAAAGGCTTCTTGAACGTTTTCCACCAACTTCATTGCCTGGTGGGTAAATACCTTATTGCACTGTTACTTTATCCGTATGTGAACTTCAGCTGACGGGTGGTAGAACTTCGTGCGGCAATACACGTACCGCGATGCATACGACTACAGCAACGTGACCACATTTCGGGCGAGCAAGGAGATTGTTCGCGGTCATGTGGATCACTGCATAGAAACCCTACGCCACTTCCTCATGTGTCAAAGTGATGTTACACCGGTGGTGTTCGAGAAAGATCCGTCTCGGCCGTCAGGGTCCAAAAGTGACTTCAACATGAGGCGCAAATGCAGGAACTTCGGAAAGATTCAAGCTTGGACAGTTGCGAACAAAGGTGTTTGATTTGATTAGTAGGCCTTGGGGGCTTCAAACACCACCTAAAACTAGAGCAAGTCTCTAGACATCATCATAACTAGGTCAAAATTCACACTCGATGCATGTTCCAGGGGATGAAACACGAAACCCCATCCGCTAGCTAAAGAACCAACTGCAGCTATTGGCACTTTTTGTAATCTACACTTATTCCATCTACACACTCCATTGTAAGGGCAAGGAGTGATAAACTACAAGACAGGACCTTTCTCTACTAGTCGAACTCGTGTAAGTCCTCCATTGTACTACAGTAAAGGGCGAAGAATGATCAGAAAAGCATCCGTTGTTTGTATCATGCTAAACATACTCTAGTAAACCAAGACCAATCAATATCATTAACACAGGATCGAAAGGGCAGAGGCAAGGTCTTACACTATTTATGCATTAGCTTTGGGCTCGGTTGGCATTTTGTAATAAACTTACGGCGCTGTCTTTTGGCTCCGTTGGCAGGATACCCTGTGATAATGCGTTTGATCAGCAATTTGGCCTACCTAGGCCTGCTTCGACAGCGACTATACCTTGTCCAGATGGTCATTGAATGACAGAGACACAGCTATGTCTGCCAAAAGAAATACGAATAGGCTTATCTGAAAGAGAATCTTCATTCTGGAGAAATAGCGGTGGCTTTTGCTGGTGTTAGAGTTACGCATGAAATCTACCGCGTGGCACTCTTTAACGTTTTATAACCTGCCCGTGGCAGCGAAAGGTCTACCCTTGCTTCGAAATTGGCGCGTTGGCGCTGCTGTTTCACCGAACTCGAGCTCCATCAATGTTTGTTCCGTTAAAGCACCGAAACTTCTGCATTACTCGTTCGGCTGGGGCACAGAAAATCCCGTCTGGGGCCGTCCTTTTTTGTCTATTTTTGCCCTGGACCGGCTCTTTTGACTTGCTTCGTCTTTCTCATCCAATTGACGCGGTCACGTCTACAATGGTTCAACTTAATGAGAGAAATTCGAGTTGCGAGACACTCCACAAGGGCGACTCCGACCTCAACGAGTCAGTCGATTTCCTGCTTCAGCTATCGACACAGGCGGCCTGGAAACGAGAGAAACGATTTCGGTTGGTTGCTTCATTCTATTTTGCGACCACCGTCCTTTTCGCTACGCTATCAGCGTATCTTTACGCTCAAGTCCATTTTCAAGGTCGGTTCGGCTCGTTTCAGTCAGGATATAGGACTGAGCTAGGTGAGCGAGTGCACTATCGTCATGTTGGAGAGAGGGCAAAAAACTCATGAATATTAGAACCGGCAAAGCATCTTATTGAGGTGGAAGAGAAATGGTTTGAGGCTAGCCCGGCATTTCTTGACGACGGGTTCGAATACATACCTGAGCGTGAGGATGGCACGCAAAGGCTCAAATATGTCGGGGAGCCAAGCAAAGAGATCGATCACAACTGGGAGCAGCTGCATTGGGGTAAGTGATGTTTACATCTATCAAGGAGATGATGTAGTAGCAGAGTAAACGTTCTTACGTGACTTTCCAGGCCGATTCTTTCTTCTATCTGAGGAGGAGGCTAGGGCTGCATGGGGTCCCGACTACACGAAGTACTGGGCGCCAAGGGAAGGAGGATACGTCGCTGCGTAAGTGCATAGCCTCATGTTCAACAAACTGTTTTACTGACCCCTGCGGGTTTTTGTCGCGTATAGACTCGAGGTTATGCACACAGTTCATTGTCTTGTAAGTGCTGGCAGTAAGAAGAAGAAGTGTGATATCACCATCTAATACCACAAAAGGACCACATACGCCAGGCGTTTTGGCCGGAGGTCTACCCGGTCAAAAACCCTATACATGGAGCAAAGCACCGAGACCATTGCATTGAGCATTTGCGGCAAATGACGTTGTGCAATGCCGATCTTACGCCTATCCCTTCTATTTATTTTATCGGAGTGGAAGATAACTACATAAACTCGGACCGTCCGCATACATGCCGCAACTTTCAAAAGATCAGAGACTGGGTATCTGAGAGATTCAACGGTACTTCACGGGTGGCACCATATCCGGGCACGGTCTGGAGCAACGAATGGATCAATACGGACCGGCCACACACCAAAAAGTAAAGTTGACCATTTGAACATGGACTTTCAGCCTTTGACGCAGTGTACTGTTACCCATGACTTCATTCTCTAGAGCCGAGAGTAGTGTTGTAGCTCAATAGATTCTGTGCCATCTTCACTTTCCTCCAGACCGGATCCGAGACTGGAGCTGAAGAGCCGACTGGTCTGGACGCTCAATCCATGCGCAGGCCGGCAAGTTTAGTACCCAAAACAGGGTCAAGGTAGACTGTGGTTACGGTTTGTTTCGAAACATGGTAGGACTGCAGGGCTAAGGATGTTGCCCAGATGTCGCCAAACCAGTTGATTAGGCGCGTTCATCTCTCCTCGTCTGTTTCCGTCACGAGAAAGGTTATCTCCTGCGCCAAACCCAGTTCAACCCTCAAACCCAGCTCCGCCGAGAAACATGGGGGAAAATAATCGTAAACTTAAGCAAGGGTTCTGAAGGAGATAACGTGACTACCTTTCACGCATCAGCTGGCTGAGGGAACAAATCCGTTTCGACCTACCTGCCCTAGGTGTCATGTTATCTCGTTATTGCAGATAGCGACCATATCACTAAAGGAAGAAGTGCTTCAATGTCGTCCGCCTCCTTTGAGCAGGACTATGATTTACTCCTCCCTGGAGAACGCGACCCTCGAGATGCGTTTTCGAACCCGTCAAGAGGTTCGAGAAGGTAATTACCATGGCATTCCAATTCCCACAGACGGGTGTGAGATTTCGTACTCATCAAAGGCAGGTCGCCGTGGGAACTGACCAAGTGGACTCTGTTGGTTGGCATCTCCCTGATTGTGGGATCCGTCTCCATTGCTTCTCTGTTCGATCAAATCTCGTTTTCGCGGCGAGGTCGGTTTCCTACTTGCAATCGTCCTGTTGTTCGGCGCGAGTGGCGTGCCCTGACACCAGACGAAAGAACGCACTTCACCGATGCTGTAAAATGCTTGAGCTCAGTGCCGTCGACTCGGGGCTTACATGGATCCCTCTACGATGACTTCGCTTTTCTGCACTTGCAACTCGGTTCCCGGTGTCTGTCCCTCCATTCTCTCCATAAGACCGCCCTTTGTTTAGCGCTGACCATCACGTACAGCACACGCCTCTGCTTCTTTTCTCCCTTGGCACAGATATGCGCTGGTTTTATGGGAAGCTGCCCTGCGTGAGCAGTGTGGCTTCAAAGGATCGATACCGTATGTCTGGATCAGCGGCAATTTGAATAGTATTGAGGTGTTGACTTGTCTATCATCAGATACTGGGACTGGACGATGGACTGGATGGACTTACACAGTTCTTCAATCTGGAACAACGTCACAGGCTTCGGAGGGGATGGCGATCCGGCCGGACCCATTGTCGTTGGGGAAGGCCGCTGCGTGACTGACGGCCCATTCTCCAATCTGCGTCCCGTTAGATACAACCATACGAGCCTGGAGCACTGCCTCGCGCGAGGCTTCCGGAACGAGGACGCCGCCGGCCGTCCCTTGAACACATGGTTCGGCCCCGAGTCGATCGGCAGGCTTCTACGCACGCCTAGATACCGCGACTTCGAATGGGATATGGAAAACCGCCTGCACAACAGGATGCACCGCGCCGTCAGTGGTGACTTTCTATCGCTAACGGCCGCCAATGGTAAGGCATGCCAACCACCCGAGACTCTTTCCTCCATAGTCCTCGGATTGTGCTTACAACGCGGATTGGACAGACCCCGTGTTTTACCTTCATCATGCGCAGATAGACCATCTTTGGTGGCGGTGGCAACAGGAGAATAAAGCAGCCAGGTTGTATGAATATGAAGGGAAACACATGTTCAACTCGACAGATGGAGAGGCAAGTCTTAGTGACATGCTTCACTACGGAGGGTTCACTGAAGACATCCCAGTATCACTGGTCATGGACACGGAAGGTGGGCGTCTGTGTTATAGATATTAATTGTGTGCAGAGCATGTCGACGATAGTTGTTAGACCACTGGTTAAATTTCAAGGAATAATATGACTTGGTTGCAAGACGTTTTTTGTAAACAATGCAGCTTGACATATTTGATCCTGGCGACATGACCTTCCCTGCAAAGCTTCCTGCCTCCGACAATCGAAGTCTTCCTCCAGGTTATTGTTTTACGGTTCCTGCCGGTGTGACAAGTGAAATTTTCACATGTTCCTGGGGTATCTAATTGTACCATGTCTGTTACAAACTGACATACTAAAAGCTTGTGATGATATCAGTTACTACCAGACTGCGGTTTCTGCTGCATATGCTGATACACTGATTCTTGTATTGGGATACGGCGTGCAGTAATGCGATTCAGCTTCTAATTCATCTTAAGACCCAGGAACACATGTTTACTCAGTATCAAAACACGAACAATATCGCCGCGTCCAGCCCTGACTACCACATGACTTCCTGCTTCTCGTTCCTCAAGTCGTTTCCAAGGAACATCGTTACTTATCAATAGGAATAACATAATCCTCCACCGGCGCCTCGTCGCGTTTATCAATAGGAATAACGTAGTCCTCCACCGGCGCTTCATCACGTTTGTCGATAGGAATAACGTAATCCTCCACCGGCGCCTCGTCGCGTTTGTCGATTGGAATAACGTAGTCCTCCACCGGATTCCCGTTGGAATTTTCAATCCCTCCTTGAGCCTCACCAGTCGTAGCGAGATGTCCCTATCAGATGTTAATGGACATCACACACGGCTGGGGAGATCTAGACTCATTCTGAAGTCTGTATGTACTCACTCCCTGCGTCGGCATGGCCAAGGCACCAGCGGCGAATGCCAGGACAAAAGCAATATCGAATGCCTTCATGTTGTACTGGTGCGAATTTCTTTCCCAAAGGTATCTGACTAGCTGTAGATGAATGTTTTTTTCACGGCTGAGTAAACTAGTCGGTTTCTTGGTGTGTTTGAGGCGTTTAGTGTAAGAGAAATCACCAGCTTTAAGAGTAATTATAGTGAATGGCCATTTGTTGCCTTTACCCTATTTGATTCTCCCTAGTAGGTGTGTCAACCACGCCAGCTGTGCCTCCAGTCGGATCGGGGGGAAAAAAGGTAATTGTGCTACGCTCTCACTGACTTGGGATTCGGTCAATTTCCACCCGCGCCAGCGACTCAGTCGAGTGTAGACTTTGGCGCGGGCTGGGGCTGCCATTGAGGCGGCGCCTATTTGTCAACTAGGGGTAGGGTATCCAAGGCCGTTTCAAAACTGACATGTTCCAGGATAACTTGGGCAAGTTGGCGCGATCTCTGTCAGAGAAGATCGGCTTGGGCGACAGTACGCTGCTTTCCTGGTTGCTACACACACACACACTGACATGGCGGTATTGCGATGTATCGTAGAGCTGCTCCATAGGCGCAGTTTCATTTGCCTTGGGGTTGATTGTCGTGCGTAAGCCAACATACACATTATCCCTTATAATGAAACGATTTTGTCTTCGTCATGGAATCGGGCAACCTCGTATAGAATATCTTGGACAATGGGATGTCTTCTCCAGTTTCAACACATGAAAATACAGTGGGGGGGGGGGGTTGAAACTTTGGGGACGGTTGCAATTGTTAATCCACAGACAACTTGTCATTAACTGATATATCCCACAGGTCAAAAAAACACTGGGAATTGGAAGTTCCATTAACAAATCAGCAGGCCGAGCTCGTGTTTATCTGATGTGTGTCCCCAACTTTTCATCCTGGTTTGTCCTGTTCCAGTCTGTGCATCGACCTCCTCCCAGCAGGCGGTCACAACCGACCAGATGTTATAGTGGTTACCGGGCGTGCGACTTTCCGGACAAGACTCTATCAGGTTGCGAAAAAAATCCCGTTGTTGGCCTTTTGCTAATGTGGCAGTGATGAGAAGCGGCCAGACCAGGAGTCGCCGCCTGTTGTAAAGAGGAACAGACTTCCACGATGCGATGGCACAGTCGATGCTCTGACGAACCTCGAGGGCGCCACAGTTCGGCCCGGACACAATGAAGTTGAGATAGACCAAGGCTGCTTGCGCATACAAGAGAGTCAGTGATGGGCCAGGCCGTTCATCATTCCGGGCGGAGTCGCCCAAGGAGGGTTGCCCAGGCAGCCCGAGAGCTGCCCCTAGATCTCCAACGTTCGCCTCGATGGCCGATGTGATTTCGTCGGCGCGCTTCACCAATTGGCGGATGCTGAGGTCCCTACGGGCTTCCTGGTCGCGTTTCCACGTGTCCAGCGCCACCACGTCCATGATGGTCTGCAGGATCCAGCTCTCGCAGCCCGTCACCGCCCGGAAGCACAGGCAAAAGCTGCTGTTGGACAGGAGACTGCGGTAAGTCTCGTGCGCGGCCGGCATCGTTCGCTGGACGGAGCAGGTCAGAATGTCCATCCAAGCCAGAAGGGCTTGAGAGTGGCTCAGGGCCTTGCGCTCCGTCTCAGACGGCAACGGCGGCGGCGCCTGCCTAGTGACCATTGTCCCCGAGGAAAAGGAACTCGGCGAAGTGGGCGTGATGAGACCGGACGAAGCCGTGATTCCACAAGCCCGACTCTGTATCTTTGGCTGTTCTAGGAGAGAAAGTGCAGAGCGGAGGTAACTCTGGCTCCTTTCCCGGTTTCCCCCAACAGTCTGTAGCGGTTGTTAGAACATGTCGCTGTCGGGTGTCAATCGCTGATAATTAATGTGCCGACTTACCTCAAGTCGGGCG
The DNA here is from genome assembly GCF_001672515.1 of Colletotrichum higginsianum IMI 349063. Classification (NCBI taxonomy): domain Eukaryota; kingdom Fungi; phylum Ascomycota; class Sordariomycetes; order Glomerellales; family Glomerellaceae; genus Colletotrichum; species Colletotrichum higginsianum. The sequence continues at coordinate 1,219,864 of NC_030958.1, forward strand.
AGCTCCACGGCACAAATCAGATTCTCTCCCAGGAATCCAGGTCGTGAACATTCGAAGATCTGCGTGGCGCGGAGTCGATATTTCTGGTAATCATGATAGGCCGCCGCGCCCGGCTCGCCCCTGGCAGTGGCCTTGAGATGCTGGTGGTATGCACTCAAACTGATTGCTGTGTTGTAAAATCCGGGTGATCGCAGTAGAGTCGACAGAAGCCATCCTTTTGATGAGCCATGCACTCTCCGGCCAGGCTCTTGGTCTCCAATCGATACGTAATCGACATAATGCATGACAAGATCCATCTCTCGTTCCGATGATTTGGGGTTCAGGCCGGGCTCACTCATGGAAAGAGGTGACTTCGCAAGCTGTGGAGCAATGTTGCTTTCGGTCATTGCGTTCATGGCTAGCTCCTGGTCCATAGGGGTGCCGGGTATTGGGAGTCCAGGGTCGAAGTAGTTCCATTGATCGGCGAGAAAGATGGGATCAAGATTTGCTGTGTCCATAAACCCCAACTCGCTCTCCATCGGGAAACCATAGTCGTTTGACCTGTTTTCCTGTGGAGTGCTTGTTCTCGGGGCGTCATCGGCTGCGTGTGATGTCAGATGCACATCGTCCTCTGTTGCCGGTGCTGGTGACGAAGACGCTGTAGACGGCGTTGCTTTGAAGGCCTCGGCGGAAACGGCCGAAGATCTTGACGACCTGATTCGTAAACGGATGGCCTCTTGACGCTCCTTCTCCCCTTTGTCCTTCCACTCAGGCTTCGGCCCGTACCCGTGGCAGTGGATTTGTCGATTCACGCAGGTGAGGCACGGCGGCCCACCCTCTTCGCATTTCTTGCGGCGCAGACGACAAGTCCAGCATCCGCTTTTGAGTCGTTTTGCCTCTGAGCCCATCGCGTCAAGGTGGCGTGCAGTGTGATTGTGTATGGGATGGAAACAGATGCCGATCAATCTATTATTGTTGCAATGGGGGCCAGCTGCCCGTGTTGCGCGGCGCCCACGGACCATGGACTGGGTCCGCGCGGCAGCCCGAGCTCCCGGGTAATCGGCCATCAAAGGTGGGGGCACCGGCAAAATCGGCGAGAACCGTATTTCGGCCAGCGGCGTCTGAGTCCGCCCCCGACTGTAAGCCGCCCGCCCCGTCCATAGTAGGAGCAGCCCACGACCGAAGGCCTGTTCCGTTCATTGGACATCATGAACAGTAGACCAGCCTACTGTCTCGAATTGTCTGAAGGCATCTTCCCATTTGCGTACAACCAACCTGTTGTACCAAGAATCATATGTTTGTAGATGTTTCAGCGTGTGCAACACCACAGCTTCCTCATGCGTTAGAGCGCAGGGGCCACACAATACACTCTTCGCTAATGACTCGACTTACGAAACCGAGGGGGACAACTGACTGGGCTGGCTACCTTAAAGTTTGATGGGACCCCGGCTTACATCGTTCACCCGTGCCATTATTGGCCTGATCGGGTCTTGGAAAGGTCTTAAAAGGGTTCATCGGTGATGATGAGTTCGATTAACCAGCAGGCTTGTGTTCGGCCGGGAGATTTGTTTTCCAGGACCCAGAATGTTGCAAACGCCTGTGGGAACGAACCACAGTTGCATTTTCAGGTAGACCGTACCTGTACGGAGTAGTGAGGGTCAACCATGACAACAGAAAGAGTTTCTCCACACCATCAGGAGATGTTGCCAAGCCGGAAAAAGAAACAACAAGGAACGCGGCTAATTTCCTTCATCCGCCCTTTGCCGCTCCGGCATACCTCTGTTCTCGATGTGAAAACCAGAGTCGACCATGCCCTCATTAAAGCTTACCTTGCTCGGGATACGGCAGGGCGACATGACAGTGCCATTCGTTTGTTTACATGGGTCCCCCTTCTGCCACCTCCAGTGCAGTCCAGCTCAACTTAAAAACTGCAATGTGGAGCACTACTCATAATCTATCCTTACCATGAACGATTGTTTAGCTGTATCAGCTTAGCCTTTAACCTTAAAGAAAGTACCTTTCTTTTTCTGCGGATAGAATAGTTTATCGAATACTAATCCACAACCCCAGCATCAGTCTCCGACATCACCTAAGCCGTACTGTGCTCGTAGTGTGTCCAACCTTGCATCCCGTTGCCCACTATGTAGTGGATTCCATGATCTTTCAAAATGTCTGTGATTGCCCCCCAGTCTCGGCAAAGATGCTCATTCCCCCAACCGTCGTAGCCGGTGTATCGCTTTCCACGAACATTGGGCCTTATCAACGCCATGTCCCCATGGCAGATGGTTGCCTGGCGCAGAACCTCGAGACAGTGGTCGATGTGGCCCATTGTGTTGGTCGAATTCGAACCCCGACTTCCTCCGGTGTACCTGTAGTCGTTGATGGACTTCTTTATGCTTGCCACGCAGTGGAGCTGATGCATGACCCCGATACCAAAAGCCTGGGACCCTTCCTCCCATGGGATTGGATCGAGATCGTTTCCTTCGGAATTCGGCCCCGTCAACGGAGTTCCGAAGCCGTAGCCTTTTGCGGCTGGGTCATCTTCCAGCGCCACCCAGTTGGTGAACCATATACTGTCCCACGGGTTGGGTCCCTTGTCCACAGATGCTGTCCCATCTCCTCCGAATTTGCTGTCCCACGGATCGCTGTCGATGAATTCCTGCTGGTTTTCGAGGATCACTTTCTTCCACGGAACGCGGTGGCCCCAGAGAGATTCCGAGTCCAGATGGCACTCTTGCTGGGCAAGCCAGCGGGGTGGCAGGCGGCCCAAGATGACGGAAACCGCGGCGAGGTTTGTGATGATGCTGATGATTGCCAAGAGCTTCCAATTGGGGCCGCGCAATCGTTTCTTCGCCCGCGTGAATGCAAGGTTGTCATCACCACATTCACTATCAGGGAGCGAAGTGTACGAGATCGATGATTGGCAGGCCATTGTGTGTGAAGTGTTTCGAGGACTGGCAGTCGAAGTGAAACTGTGGAAGCGAACAGAACAATTCCAAACGCTACGATAGACCGTAGCACGACTTTATCAAGGGCATCGCTGTTACTTATGCCTTGATCTCTTCCAGCTATCCGGGGTGTCAAAGATATTAACAGGTGGACGATCTGGCGCATGCACTGCAACTCCGTTGATCAAAGGGCTGGCTGCTGACTGGACCCTTGTCTTAAAGATGCAGACAACCAATTGGCGCCAGCGCCAGCACAATTCAAAAACCCGAGGCGCCAAATTTTGAGACGGACGATGACCTATCGAATCAGTTCCGTCTTGAAACATGTTACGATGGTTCCAGGTCAAAGTAAAGTTTTGTCATGACGAAGGAATGCCCCGATCCTGTCCAAAACTCGGTCCGAGATGTAGATGGCTTCAAGGTGGGAATTTGCATTCACTTCAGGCCCGCCCGCTCCTCGTGGCAGGCTTGGGCTAGCTAGCCACCTGCCTTCGCAGGTGGGGTGGCAGCCCTTTTTCTGCCGGCCGCCCCATTCACCGCCTTCCCGGGCCAGATTCATCTCAAGTCACGGGAGGTCGTTGGTTCGATTCCAATAGTTTAATAGTTTGTGTCGCTTTGAGATTAACAATCTGTAAGGGTTCTAGGGGGGTGACATTTGCATATGGATAGTTTTGTGTTTTTTTCCTATTGAGATTACGATTTTCGACGCTAAGCTGTCGTACACTACCACTGGTGAAAGAGGTTCGAGATCTTATTACCGGACTTGTAACGTTAACGTGACACCACTAATTCAGCAAGTGATGGTACTATATGATTCCACTGAGTTTGGGTTGCACTGTTCCATCACAGTGAATGATGTTTTTGCCAAGCAACCGGTCTAAACTGGGGGAGATGACTGGCGGCAGGTCCTCATCACTCTAGAGCACCAGCTTTATCACTTGTCTTGCTACACGCAACTCACACAAACACGCTGCCGTCGCGGCGCAGCCACGCAATGCGATGGACGTCCTACACCGTCCATTCGTAATACCCAATCCGAACGATTATTCGGGAGGGGATTGCCACGTCTCCCGCAGCATGGGGTGACGACATTTAAAACAGAGTCATTCTGCTCGATTGCAATGTCCTTATTTCATTCATTCAGCGTCCTGGGCTTCGACTTCTTGACAGACCTTGCCCTTCCACCTAAACTAAACACTGAACCCAATCCTTCGCACGCCACCGGGCAGAGCCACGTTCCGGAGACGGTGGTTCTCTGCTTCGGCGACCAATACCTCGCCGCGGCCTCGCCGACTCCAAGCATCTTGTATCCGCCAGTCTTCCCCACCGTGTTATTGTCGCACGCGGGGGCCCGTCGCCCCAATCTCGCCGAACGCCGCGATCGTTTCATCGTTTACCAAGAAGTTGTCTCGGCCTCGCGCATCAAACCAAGGATGTTGGGCAGAATCTCGCGCGCGTCTTGGATGTTGAGGACAGTGACTTCCTCTCCGGGACCCTTGCGCAGCTGCTCTTTCGGCGAACCTTGTCTCTCCATTTGATGGAAGTGAAAGATAGTCGCGGTGATGAAGTCCGTCACAATGCCCCAAGGTGTTTGAAACATGAGGGCGTATGAGGTGAGCTGTGTCATGATTTCCTTGGCATCCATTTGGTAGCCAGTCAGTCGGCCTAGCCCGAGTGTCGAGGACGTATCGTTCGACTGCTCAACCGAGTCGTCGAGTCCATCGAACGCAGGTGCATAGACAGTGCTGTCCGATGGGCCGACCAACAGGTCTTCGCTCTCTGATGCAATAGAGGACGCTTCATCCATGATAGAACTGCTGACTAGCCTGCCAGCCTGCTCGTCCAGGGTGTCCAGGGTGTCCAACACCGTCTGAGCTGTCTTCTCTAGCTTTGCAAGTTTGATCGCGTTTTGGAACTGTTCGATGGGGTTCAGGAGTGTATCCTTATATTCCATGATTACAGCTACTTGCTTGGTCGTTCCGCCGGGAAGCTGAATCTCCATTGTCGTCACCATATCTGGCATGAGTTGTATCGATTCAGGCTCTTGGGGAAGTTTGTCGTCATCATCCCAGGTGACCGTTTTGTACGGTTGAGAGTGGGATTTCATCGTGAAGGTACCCTGTTTGTGACCGTGTACCAGCGTCAGCGCCGTTGGGCAATGGACATACGATTCCACAGCGCGAGCGACGTCTGCCTCGTTGTGAAGAAAATTGAGGCTGGGATCATGAAGTAGAGTCTTCCATCGAAGACCGGGAAACGAGTTGGTGCGGATGAACTCGTCGCTTTGCTCGGTCCAACGAGTCGGTTCAGCGGCGATCATATGTTGGGGCACGTAAACACAATGGGCTGACTTGCTAGCCTTGTGGAGTTTCTTCGGCCGTCCACTGTCCTTCGTCTTTGCATAGCCAAACTCCGGAAGGGGATCGTGACACAGAATCGCCTTAGGAATTGGCGGGATAGGCGTCTCGTCTTTCTGCATTAGCCGCTCAGGTTGAGCCGGACAGGCCGGCGAATCGACATCCATAGGATCATCTTCCATCGAATCGAGCTCCACTGAACTGGGATAAGCTGGGCTGATTGTAGACGAATCTAACCTGTGTCGCTTGTTGGCGAGGGAAAATCTTCGTCGAGAAGATGGTTCAGGGAGGTTGGTTGAGAAGAAGGCGAAAAGTAGGTCGATAGGTGTTTGTGTGAAAAGGATGTTGTGAACTACACGAGGTTGACGGTCCCTTTCTTGCGGGTTACATTGCCTAGTATTCATTTAGGCTCCTGAATACAGCAACCAGGTTGTCATGTGGAAGCCAGACTTCATATACACTTCACCCAGACTCCAAGACCTTACTTGCTAAGGAAACCACACTCCTCAGGGCTAATATACCAAAGCAGTCTCAGTTCAGTGCAGAGATCATACGTATTCAACACCCTGTAGACCTAGATAACTAGCGAGATATTTGTTGAGGCAGGGAAAGACTTATGGGTTTTCCTAGATAGTAAACTAGTCAGGACATGCTTGGATATCTATGTTAGTGTACTGTTTTGTTTCTCATTATACCTACCTGGCACAGGCCTCCTGGCAGTCGTTCTAGTCTACAAGGCAGGATGGGCTGCTATGCTGCAGGCTTCTGGAGACATAAAGGCCTCCAAGCTCCATTTCTGAAGGACGTAGCACCCAGAACAATTTTATCAAAGGAAGGCAGAGCAGAGCAAAAAAATGTGTTACCACAATAGGTGTTCTAATGCTCTAGTAATGACCCCCAGAAGTGGCCTATGACAAAAAGCCCTCCCTGATATTATCCACCCTTTCACCACTTCCTCTCCCATAGTTTTGTTCAGATGGAAAAATAGAAATAAAAACCTTTCTGAAAGAATTCGGTAGCCTACGGTGTCACCCGGCTATCTATGATTCTAGTCACTGTATGAGGGGTAGGTGGGTAGGTACCTGGGGACTGAAGCTTTGGACTACCAAGGCAGGTGCTCACCTTCCATTTTAAGGTTCTTTCCTGCACCAAACTTGTGTGATGAGAGGCTTGGTTTTTTTCCACCTTGTTTGATTCACCTCCCTATTTCCTTTGCCACCTGTTGTAAAGAATAAATGCCACAGTATTTCCACTGCAAGCAGATATTTTCTTGCAATTTGCAACTTTCTGGCTTCCCTCGCCATCCTCGCCATTTATCGCTTTGACAAGCCACGCTTCTCCGCCAAAACTCAGCCTCAACGTTACTTTCTGCTCTGCAAGCAAACGACTCTCTCTGCTTCAGTCAAGAGTCAAGAGCAGATTTATGGTGTCTAAGCTTCTGACCATTGGGAAAGCGAACATTGTACTGACGTAATTGATCAGGCTGACCTCGCGGGCCTGAGCATATTTCTGTCGACACTTGGACCTCCTCCGACATTCGGGCAGCTACAACATCATTTCGCATCAGCAGTCTTCAACATGGCCGAAGACGCAAGCATCCCCTCCGACCATGAGAGCTTGTACTCGCCTGGAGCAACCCTCTGGCTCACTCCACATGTCCCGCCGAAACCGTACGGCTTGAGCTATTATCCTGCACCCCACAACTTGACGACCGATGAGATGGGTCCGCCTAAAGAAGACTCGGGTCTCTCCCAGATGGACCGGGCCTTCAAGTACCCTCCTCACGACTTCGACGAAACAAAGCAAAGCGACGATAATGGTCGGGTTCAACTGGAAGTCGTCGCGGTCCTGGCTGGCGGCGTCGGTATGGCCTACTCGCGCGGGCCCCAGAAGCTCAAATGCAAAGTGCTCAAAACACCATCCCCCGACCCGGAGAAGAGAGAATACGAGCCGCTGAACGTCGGGGATTTGGTCGTTGCCAAAGTTCATGATCCCCTGTTCTACCCCCGAGTCGGCGATGGCTTTGACATCCTCTACAAATTGACAACCCGCGCCGATATGGGGTTGAGCGACGAGACCGGCGCCTACAAGCAGCTCTTCGAGAAAGGAATTACGGGATATCCTCACTTGGCTCCCCAGTACTATGGGACCTGGACCGCCGGGGTCAAGAGCACAAACCCCAAGTTCAGAGGACGGACTCGACACGTCGGCATCGTCCTCATCGAATACGTCGACGGCGTCTCTCTAGACCAACTCTTTGTCCGCAATAGCCAATGCATAGCGGTGCCACGACCAGGCCCGGTGAAGGTGTCCAGCACGAGCGATCCCGTTGAGCTTACACTGGAGTTCCGCCTTGAGACCATGGCGCAACTGTTGAGTGGTTGCTGTCGCCAGTATCACGACGGCGTTACGCACTGCGTCATAGAGCCCGAGAACATCATCATTTCTATCCGCAAGGAAAACCAACAGCCCCGCGTCGCGCTGGTGGGCAACACAGCTGGCTTGGTGGATCACCTGATGTCCAAGCCGACGAGAGCTTACGCGCGTTTCGCCCATCCTCCTCACCCATATTTCAGATTCAGCATCTTTAGGCTGGAGACTTTTCTCGGCTGGATTCCTGCCGAATGGAAACGTGGAAAGTCACGACACACTCCAGGCCTCTTCAAATGGTACTTTGAGACCTTTGGTATGCCTGACAGCGACAGGTTCACCTGTTTCAGAAGGCTCAAAGAGCCCCGGGACAAGCCGGCACCCCAGCACGACTACTCATTGGAGGAGGCATTTGGTGCCATGGATATTGAGTCAATGAACTAGAATGTTGTTGAACTCGCCGGGTCTCCTGCAAAGGAAAAGTACGTATTTGGAGACCTTTCCGACGATGAGGATTCAGAGTCTCTGGGATGGCACGAGGAAGTCACCAAAAGTTTTGGAAGTATCAAGACCAGCACGACAAAGACCAGCACGACAAAGACCGAAGACTCGGAGACCCCTGAGGTACATTTTGCACCGGTTGGAGAAGAGAATAAGGCGATCGATGAAGCTCCCGATCAAGGGCTTGCAATGGGGCTCGGGCAGTTGCTCATTGGGGCGCTCGGTTCATCAGCGGCTAAACACGCCAGCCAGCTGCACCCAAGCAAGTTTCTACCCATCGACGATGACCTGAAATCTGGTGAAAAACTTGACGAGGAAAAGGAACAACATGAAGAAAGGGCCAAGGTTCACGATGACCAGGATAAGCCGGCATCATCTTCGAAAAATGTTGCAAGAGCATCCAAAGTTCCAGGATACCTCAAGTCAACTGAGGCGTCTCAACGCCGGAGCATCGGCGGCAGCACGATGAGACAGACCCTTCCATCGAATGCCACTCGGAGCGCATCAGAGTCGCCGACCAAGACCAGAACCAAGACGCCGAAGCCGGGAAAGCATTGAAGATCAGTTGGAGAACAATGTTGACGCTTGACCTTTATGGGCCCCAACTAACGGCCTGAGTCATCGGCGAAAACAACACCCTTTTAACGACAAACTTACCAGCAGAAGAATGTTGACACGAACAAAGGGGATTTGGAAGGCCAGATGGTGATTTCATTTGGAGGAAGGATGGGCTTGCTAGTGTCTTGGCAAGAAGTGTAATTGTAGACAAAAATGGATTCGTAGCCAGTTATTCTGAAGTGGTAACCGACCCACGCCCAAGTGATTCAACGGCTTCAAGTCTTTTGGGACCTCATTGTTTTGAATAACCCCCTTCTTTTAGCCAAAGGCCTGTTCCGCTCGCTGAATATCACGACCGATATGTCACCAACCTGCTGTCTCGAATTGCCTCGCGTTGTAAAATTGATCAACGCCCACGCTATTGAATCACACGCCCCATGGCTCAACGGCGTTGAAGCTGGTGCACGGTCATAGACGTAAAACTAGGCTCCTTGAACCTTCACGATGAGTTCCTACTCTTAACTGTGCCACAGTGTCATTTTAGGAGCCAACAAACTTCCTGAAGAAGCTGAAGCTTGTGCTGTGCCAGAAGTAGTGATCTTGGCAAAGTTTTCGGACGGAAGACACTAGTCACTCGAAAACGTAAAAGTCATTTTGATACCTAAGCTTTTTGGCCCCCGACGCAACGGGGCGTCCTATGCCAGATGTACACTACAGTTACAAGGCCCACGAGACCCTAGAGTCAAATTCAGACCTCATTCTCGCTTTCTCTCTCCTCTCTACGCAGACATCGTACGTCACGGCATTCCTCCGCGACCTCTCTTAGGTATCAGCACTCCTCAAACCATACCTATTCTCTATCCCTTTCCCCCGTTTACTGCGTCTTCTTGGTCGCAGTCGCGGCCTTTGTGGGCGCGCTGTACATCCACACGGCCGAGAAGAGGACAAAGCCGGTGACGGTGGCGAAGATACCCGTCAGCCAGGGCCAGGCGCCCGAGATGACGTACGAGCGAGGCCATTCGTCGTGGGCCATGTGGCGGACCGAGACGGTGTTCTTTTCCTCAAGGTTGGTAAGGAAAGGACGCTTGTAGTTGATCTTGAAGTTGAAGATGCCGTGCTGGTCGGGCAGGGTGAAGGAGGTTGTGTAGGTGGAGGCATCGGCGGTGCTGGACTTGAGCTCCAGCGGAAGGCGGTGGAAAGGAGACAGCATGCTGAACTCGAGTTGGAGGACGTCGTCGTTGGCAACAGTGAAGGGGGTCCACTTGTCCCAGGAGTACTCGGAGAGGGAGATGGAGTAGGTCTGTCAAGAGCGGTTAGTTTAAGCCGTCACAAAGCAACAGCACAAGCTAACTTACGACGTCGTTCTTGATACGGTAGATCTCGGGATTCGTTTCGTTAGCAGCCTCGTTGAGGTGGTGCTCAATGTTGTTGACCCTCAGGACACCGATCTCGTGGAAAGTCCAGCCCGCGACCCTCTTGGCGAACTCGCGGTTCCACGCCGTGACCTCTTTGCCCGTGGCCGCCGGCTTGATCTTCGCATCGAGCCACTTGTCGCTCAGCAACTCGGCGGACCCGACAAGGGTGAAGCGGGCGCTGTTGCGGGCCTGAAAGACGGACACAAGGCCGAGCTGCTCGCCGGCAGCAAACAGGTCGTTGGCATCGACGACCTCGGCTTGCTCCTTGGGGTTGTAGCTGTAGGCCGTCTTGGGGGCGCGCAGAATCGGGGTAAGCAGCTGGCCGGCGCCGAGAACGTGGCCGAGACCTTTGGGGAAGGCGATGACCTGGCCATCCTCGTGGAAGAAGCTCTTGACGCCGGCGCGGGGCGACTTGGGGGCCGGGATGGCGAGGACGTCGTGCGACTCAGCGGCGCTAACGGTGTCGTAGTTGAAGTGGTCGACGACGAGGCCGGTACGGTCGGCGGGGAGGGCGATGTCGAGTTCGGCCAAGAGGCTGACGATGGATGTTGGGACGGTGGCGGTGGAAGAGAGGGACAGCAGGATGTTACCCTTGGCGTTGATGAACTGGAGGAGGATGTTGGGGGTCAGGTTGGGACCGAGGCCTGCCATGAGCTTGTAAGTATTACATTCGACATAGCTGCTGCCGCTGTGAGAGGAGTCGCATACCCTTGCTCTTGGACGGGAAGAGCAATACGTGGTCGTACACCCGCTCGCCGAGCTTGAACAGCTGCAAAGAGTCGCTCTTGGGCGTCTGGTATGTGATGCTGAATCCCCGGCCTATTTGATCAATTGGTCAGCTAATCGCATCCCTCGCAGGCAACCGACCCTCCAGGAATAGCTTTGGTTCATTCCTTGAGAGCTACCACGTACTTTCCAGATCTCCCAGGAACTTGGAGTAGCCCTCTTTCTCGGCAACATCGTCCAGGATCGCCAGGAGTCGGCCGCCGGTGACGCTCACAGCATGCACGGTAGCAGCCAGGAAGAGCAGGCAAAGAGAGAGAAGGGACCGCATGATTGCCGAAATTCACAGGCTGTGAAAGGAGGAAGCAGCCTGGGCAAGAATCTCGAATTTCGTAGGAGGGGTTGGCAGTGTGGTGGTGGTGGTGGTGGTGGGTGGGAAAAAAAGAGAAAGTCGACCGCACAGCTAGGGTGCGTTGCGTTTGGGCGTAGCTGGCTGCGCTGCTGGGAGAGAGCTCAATTGCGCTTTTGGGATCCGGTGCATGTGTCTTGAAGCTTGGGGATACGTAGCCGTTGCCAAGCTAGTGTCGGAGAATCCCCGGCAAGGGGGTGGGGTGGTGGAGGTTCCTGAGCTCCCTGGGCGGGCGACGCGGCAGGGATCCGGAGAGATGAAGGCTGTCGGTCACAGCCATCGGTGATTAATCCGACGAGGTTTATCCGTTTCCTCCGCGAATCCATTCTGAGCTTCGACATCGTGGAAACAGCCCGCCTGCTACCGCATCAATCATTTGACAACACCCGATACGGTCAATCAAGTACGCACGCCCGACGCCCGCCCCCTCCCTACACACTCCGAGTTGCTAATTGATTGCTTGTCTCTCTCTCTCCCGCAGCACGTCCGAAACAATGTCTTCCGCCGCGACTCCCCGATTCTGGGCCGGGCCCATTCGATACTGCCGCTGGGCGTCCCGCGAGAAGCCCGCCTACTTTTGGTCCGTCGTCCTCGGCGCCCTCGGCCCTGTCCAGCTGGCCCTCGTCCCTCCTATCAGAAACTACCTTGGCGACTACAACGCGCCGCCCATCCCCGTCACATACCCTGGTGAGTCGATCGATCTCCTCCTCCTTCCGGTGCTGCGTTACGCAAAGATGGGCAAGGGAGGCAGGCTAACGCCAATTGCACAGTTCCTTCGGCACCCAGGAAGCAGCTGTCGGGCTATGACGATGAATGAGCACTTCCCACTTCAACCCGGGAGGTCGAAAAAAATCAGCCAGGGTGCTTTGTAAATACGACGGCGTTTGGGCTTCTAAGACAGCAAGCAGGAGAGGGACATTGGACTGTGGCCGGCCTGCCGGATCGGAACTTGTAGCTCACGGATTGCTTCCACAGGGAATACCGATACCAGAGCTCATTCTGTACACTACCAATCACGCCAGGCTCCGTTAGTCCACACTTGTAACATGCGCAACAAGCCTCCGGTATCGTGTGGTCAAGGTGTATCAAGATGGAGACGCCAATTCTATGCTAGCCTGGAAGACATCCGCTATGCTCTCCTTTATAAACTCGCCCGAAAGCCTCGAAAACGCTTGCTACCCTGGGTAGAACTTTTGGTGCCGTCCAGACTCTATCTGTCCCGCTGAACAAGATTCCACTCGTACTAAGGCGATGAAGTTAGCCATGGATGTCTATCAGGCGTCTTGGGCCAATGATTACTTACCACTCGTCCATCGTCATCGCCGGTGTAGACGCACTGCGGCATAGGCGTGATGCAAGTCACACCCGCGTCATAGTTGGCGCCCACCTCCGAGCGCGGATCTACATGGTCCAGCCGCCGAAGCAGCTCCAACACCCACTTGCCGTTCTTGACGCACTTCTTCCACACATTCACACGGCCTCTTTTGTGGCCGGTGAAGACGAGATAGTTCTCAAGCCACTCGTTGCCGGCACCTTCGTAGAAAGCACACGAATGTACATAGTCGTCGGGTTCTGCACAGACATTCTGATCAATGATGACGGTGCCATTGATGGTGTAGAGAATCACGTTCGGACCGGATCCCAGCATGATCTCGCCAGATACGTCGTTGATGCGGGCGCATTCGACGGGCCGCGAGAACGGCAGCTTGCGAATGAACTCGAGACGATTGAGATCCCAAACGAAGGCTTGGCCATCGGTCGAGACCGACACAAACGTGCTGAAGGACTTGGACACTGCGATGCTCGTCACAGGAGCGCGGTGACCGAAAAGCGACGAACGGGGGAGCAGGTCCACTACTTTTCCAGGAGCCGTCTGCACAGCGTACACCGATATGACGCAGTCTTCTCCCGCTGTGATCAGTGTCTTGGAATCCGCAAAGGTAGCGCAAGACAGCTGCCCTATGTGGAGGTTCTCAAACAGTCCCGCAGGCTTTTGATTCTTAGCCAAGTCCCAGCCAGAAATCGAATCGGGCTTCCTTACCTTCCGGTTATCGCTGAAGAAGAAGCGGATGCTATTGTCGGCGTAACCCCATTCAAGAAACTTGTCATACGGCGCAACGTTCAGACGGAAGGGCGATGCGCAGATGAGACGGTCAATCTTGGGCGAATAAATCAGAGAAGCCACTCTTTCGCGCGATTCTGTTTGACTGATTAGTTTGGAGTGAGCCGTTGGACGAGAGAACCTACCGAGTAATGGGTGAGACAGCCTGGTAAGAGCATAGACGGAAGTATCAAGTCGCCGGATCGGACAAGAGACATGCTCACGAGCAGGATGGGATCGAGTAAACACTTGGTGAGGTGTTTGGCCAAAGTTGTGGATGACCCCAGCCGTGATTCGTCTCTCCTGCGGATCACTGATGTTGTCCAGGTCCGTGGCGCCCCTGTACGAGAGATGATGGAAAACGTTTAGGTTGTCAACCGCGGCGTCGCCCCTCTGCTTGAAACCGAACACCAGATCAATCCAGCTGTGGAGATGCTGGCTAACGTACGGGCTTTCGAGTGCCTCACGATGTTTGGTGATGAAAATCTTGGGGTCTCCCTTGGCCCAGGGAGGCAGCACGACGTTGTTAACCCTCGCCCCCGTGCTCTCCCGGTTGCCAAAGTTGTACTGGTTGATGTTGGTCAAGAACTCCGGAAGACAGAAGAACTCGGGGATCAGCTCCCTGATATCTGCCTTGTTGTCGCAGGATGCAGACTTCCACGCATGGGGGATGGACTGAAAGAGACGGTCTGCGTGGTCGAAAGACCCACCCTGGAGGAGGATATAAGATTGAACGAAAGGTGGGAGGCGAATGAGATAGGAAGACACAATCATGGCCGAAGAGTAATGGGTACCATAATGGAAAGGAGTCTCTCCAATCTCGGCCAGGGCGTTGTACGACTCCCTGAAGCCCGAGACACGGCCGGCTGTCTGAGCACCCATGGGCTTTGAGAGGTCTCGGAAGGTTGCAGGGTCGTTGAGATTCAGCTCCTCGCTCGTGTAGTCGGCGAGAACCCACGGGAAGACAGGATACTGCGTCAAATCGTTGAACGTCCGGCCGGCCATCGTGTTGACAAGCATGAGGTAGTGGAAATTGGACATCTCCCCCTTCTGCCACTTCTTCATGGCGGGGTTCCAGGGCGTTGAGTTGAAAATGCTGCCGAACTTGGAGCCGAAGCCTTGGGGCATCTCCTCGGAAACCTTGAGGGCTTCGAGGCGCCAAGCATCCTCGGGGTTGGGCAATGAGCTGGCGGCGTTGGTGTGCGGTGCTTTGTTCATCAATTTGCCAAAGACCTCATCTCTCAGGGCCGGGTTGATAGACGTCAGTAAGTAGCTGCGTCCATCTGTGAAGAAGACTTCGATGGCGACATCCCGGAACAAGAAACGTCTCTTAGAGATACTGATGACGTCGTGCCACCTCCAGCTTCGCGACTCTTGCTCGCTACGACTGGAGCTTTGGCGTTGCTCTGTGGTCTTGGCATCTGTGATGATCTCTGAGAAGGGGTCTCGTTCCTCGGGGGGAGCTTGCCACGCGTTGACAATCTCGCCAGAGGCGCACTGGAAGACGTTGTCCATGATGTACAGTGCGTCCTTTCCGATGATCAGGATACCCTCACACCCCTCCAACCCGACGATGCGTGAGATGTTGTACACCGCCTGGACTTGATCTCCCTGTTCGAGACGCCTCATGACTTTGCGGTTCTTGTCCTCGAACCCATCGTCTCCCTCGTTGGCGTCGTTGGGATCGTCAACCAGTTCAAAGTCTTCTTCGGCACCGACACCGGACTCGTTCGCTTCTTCTTCCTCCTCCTGATCCGCCTCGGCCGGTGTCGAGGAACCTCCTGCGTCACCGTCGAGACTGGGAATAGACTGCATACGGGACGATGCTGGTGTAGCTGACTTGATCGGTGAAGGCGCAATCTGAGCGGCGGACATGGTGGTGTTCACCTTGAGGGCAGACGGGGTTGTGGGCTCCCCTGCTCTCCTCTTTGGCTGGTAGTCGGCGTGCTTCTTGGAATAGTCAGGTAGAAGCCTCAGACGCATCCGGTTTCGCCCCTCGGTTCGGTCGAGCTTCCACTTGAGCTGCGTATGCTCGCTGAAAACGGCACCAGGACGTCGCAAGTCGTTGTCCATCTTGACAAACGCCGCAGCCAGGAAGGCCATGTCATCTTGCTGGTCCTGCATCAGGCGCTGATGCTTGAAGTGCTCGCTAGTGAAGATGCTCTTCATCCAAGCCCCATTGGCCATGTCATGGCGGATGAGAATGTTGTCAATGGTGAGTGCTTCCGTTTGCCATGCTTTGAGCCGGTCTCTGCGCTTTGCTAATCGGAACTTAGCCGAATCGATTGTTCGCTGATTTTCGACAACGACGAACTCTTCCCAGATCTTTGAAATACCGCCGAAGAAGAAGGCGTCAAGGGACGCCCGATGCTTATCCACCCATTCAAGAAAAGCCTCATCGTCAACCTCGGTGAGCTTCACTACAAATTCCTTGGTCAACTGTTGCTGGTCTGCCGCCACACATTGTCGGAACAGAACCTTAGACTCATGTGGTTTTTGTACAAGCATAATGCGCATAATAGTGGCAGTGGCAGTCCTGATGCCTACTCGAGGGTCGACCAGCTTTGTATACAGCTGGTACCAGAAAAGCTTCATAAACTCCTCCTCGTTCGAGAGGCAGCCGAGAATTGGCGACTGCCAGTACAGAATCTTGCTCATAAAGTCCTTTGCGCTGGAGTCGGGTGTATCGGAATCGTCCAGTTCGGAGAACCTTAGCAAAAGAAGCTTGAGGAAACATTGGCGCATCGTCGTCACTGCTTGGCTGCACAGGCGAACACTTTTCAGGGTGGAAACTTCGGGCCGTTGGAGGTACTCTAGCACCGTACCGGAAAACTCCAGCATTGGCTCTGTGCCGTCGATAAACCATCCTTCAAAGATTGTGTCCGTGACGTGTGCAGCCAGTCTGCCCATGTTTGTAAGGACCTTGGGCTCGCACAGCACCTTCTGGTTGGTTTGGACGTGGTTACCGAGTTGTTGAAGCGTCTTTCTCAGGATGAAGGATTCAAAATAAGCCTGGTGCTCTTGGAACCCTGGCGGCACCCTGAGAAACAGACTGAAGCCTGGGAACTCCTTTCGTGTGAAGACTTGGTCAAGGAAGACACTGATGACGAGCTCCACCAAGCCATCAAGGGTTGCGCTGCTCGATTGCTGCGACGCGACCTTCTTCTTCGGTGACATGACTGGGGCAAAGCGTGCGGGGCTGGGGGACTGGGGAGATGTTTGGTTCGTGAGCAGCACGAATCCAGACGCCTTCCGGAGAGGAGTTCCGCGGGGGTTGCCTGCCATTGTCGCAATCGCGTCCGTGCTTGTTGTGCGGACGATGGGGCCAGGCTGAGAACCGGCAAGAGGACGAATTATCACGTCGCCGCCTTCGAACGTGAGGGCCGAGTCTCGTGAGTTGAGCTCGGTATCAGGGGTGACTGCATCGGTGCTAACGATGATGGGGTAACACGCCCACAACAGGTACCTCACGTACTCAGACGTCAAGGCAAAGTCCTTGAAGTTGGCAGAGCGTGAGTGCAAGTCTGACAAAAATCGAATGACTGTGAGAAGCATCGGCGCGTGGTCTGATATCGCCTCACTATCGCGTTGGATGTTCTCTGCAACTGTAGTGGATTCATTAGCCCGCTCGTTTCAACACAATAGAGAAACGGAACCTACCCCTCGAGTCAATGCCCCTGGTTTCCATCGACTTTGCTCGGGGTCGTGTTTCTAGTCCGTCAAACCCGCTTGCTTGAAGGTTGTGTGGCTTTTGGGGTGAGTTCGGGTCCTCCTGGTGCCTCATAACGTCCTTGAGCCCATGTTGCAGCATCGACGTCAAGACTTGAAGACATTCCGGGTAGAGGACTCGGGCCTTGCCGAAGGTTTCGAGCAGATTGGAGAAATCGAAGTTGCGTTCGAGGTCGACGTTGGCGACATCGAATCCAAACAGGATGCTAAAGCAAATCGGCCACAACGAAGGGACATACCACCAGCGTTTGAGTCGGTGAGCCATAATGGTGAAGCCACCAGTCTTTCCGGAGAACTTGGCCGTATACGCGGAGCCGTGGGTGATGAGCAGTCTAGCCAGGATTTTGCTGCCGTATACCACGGTCTCGGGGTCGTCACTGGCCAGGAGATACAGCAACCACTGGTCCATACTCAATAAAAATAGTTGGTTTTCGCCAAACGGTGGTCTCACCTTGTTCGTCACTGTCCTAGCAAACTTGCGGATGTTGGCCAGGTTGCCTTTCTCACAAAGGAGGTCCGAGTATATCCCCAGTATTTTGGCACCAAGCTGCTTCTTAGTGAGAAACCGGGTAGGAGGCGCACTCGAGGTGCTGTTGGAATCGAAGGTGGCTCGTCTTGCGAATCCAGAGGAGGCAGGAGTTCGCGCAATCGCAGAGATTGGTCGGGGGGACCTGACCAGGGAGGTTGTCGGTGAATGGTATGCATATGTGATGAACAAAGCGAGAGATCTGTGCACTTCGGCTGTGTAGTTGCATTTCACAAGTTGCTCCAAAGCAGTCATGAAGTGTGTCAGCACCTCCTCAGTAATTGACTCTGCTTTCATGGCATCAAGCAACCGTTTCACAATTCCTACAAAAGTTAGTGACAATGGGATGTAGGCCGACAGGGGACTTACTCATGCGCATTAACCGCCTGCTGTTGAACTGGTGATACTTGCTCTTGGCAGAGAAGGTCACGAACTGTTTATAATAGAGTTCCTGAGTGATGGAAGCTGACCGTCTCCAAGTATCAAAGTCAATGAGTAGAATCCGGTAAGCCAGGGGATTCACAATAAAGGACTCGAGGGGCTCTGTGTGGTTGTACCCCACAAAGTCAAGGACAAGGCTGAGGAGCTGAAAGCTCAATCTGTCCCTCTCTTCGCTTGTAATTGGCAGCCGCAAGTTGCCGTTGTCAGCGCCGAGGTTGACCGTGTAACCCAGTTTGGCTCTTAGGAGCATGCCAAGGATGGCATAGCCGTTGTCGCGCTCCATTGCCTCGCTGTTCCTCCAGCTCTTCTTGATGCAGAGGAACGTCATCTCGACAGCACGGACAGTTTCCTCGACCGAGGTTGCTCTCTCGACAATCTTGAGGGCTAGGGGAGTGAAGCCGGCAAGGCGCCAGAAATTGTCGTCAAAGTAGGAGGGCGTCACCACCACGGGGTTTCCGGTCAGGATGGCCACCCCCTGAGAACGCGCCAATGCGTCCAAGAGGCATGGCAGCGCAGCATTGATGACAATGGCCGAGCCGCTTCTGTGGGTCATTTGGATGAGGTTTGTTGCTGCAGGCCGGGGTAAAGCACGGTAGAGCTGAGTGTCCTGATAAACACCATCCTCTCGAAAGACGCCGGCTGGAAGTATGCTAAGGAGGATCTTGCTTTCGGGTAGCAGACTGCCAGCCTTGTCTCTGATGGCTCTAATGATGTCGGAGCTCTCATCCTTACCGGGATGAAAAACCTCGTTTCTCAAGCCCAGGCTCGCAGAAGCTTCGTACGTCTGAAAGCCGCCGAGGCTATCCTGAAAGTTGCCCTGATACTTCGGAGAGAGGCCGTAGTGTACAGCAAGAAAATCGTCGCTCAGGACGTCTTCGAAGAGATGCGCAGATGCCAGAGACCATTTTGAGAATACCAATCCGGCACCAAGCTGGCTCGATAGGTCCCTCGGTGTCCCCAAGAATGCTTGAACTGGGTGTGGCTTGGCATTGGTGGAGGCAAAAGATGCGAAGCTTTCTGTGCTGCCATTCGCAAAGGGTGGCGATGAAGGGTAGGCACATTTAATTTGCTCCACAAACTCTCCATTGACGTACAGTGAGGCTTTGCTGGCAATCATTGTTTTGGGTCGTCTGTGGACGAGAGCAATGTGGTACCATTGCTTGTCTTTGAACGACATGCCTTTGAACCTGACGCTAGGCCGGCTGGATGTGACTGAGGTTTGCAGGATGAAGTTGCGCGTATCCCGCTCGAGATACATAAGGAGAAAGCAAGTCTGAGTGGCATCGAAGACACCGAAGAGTGTGGTGTGAGAGTTAGGATCGAACCGGTCGACACGAACCCAGGCGGTAAAGGTATATCCTGGCGATGAGTTGGGTGGGAACGGCCGGCCAAGTGTTGGTAGCTCGATGGAGGAATGGCCGTGAAGCGAAAGATCAAATTGGAAGAAAGGGGGGCCGCTGTATGTTGAAGTCATCTCGAGACTGAACTCGGAGGCTTCTGGCGAGGCGCTTGCGAGCAAGAACTGGGTGTCTGCGGGCTGGTTGAAGCCCAAGTACATGAGCTTCTTGCAAATGATGAGCAGTTTATCCTTCTCGGCCTGATCGAGCTTCGGGGCGGGATCGAACAGAACGCGAAGCAAGCGCGAGAGCACACCCGTGGCATGTAGAGCCGCGAGATTAAACGTGGAGATTGAAACGATGCTCGACATGATCTCCAGGACTACCATCGAGCAGGAGTTGGCTGGCATGTCCTGCGCTCTCGGTATAGACTCCCAGAAACCCACAACAGCTCGCAGGATTTCAGGGTTGCGGAAGACGGCCTTTTTTTGAATGGCATCGCGCACCTCTTGGCCAATGTCTCTTGCTTTGGGGGTCGCCGGCGCTTCTTCCTGCTTCTCGTCGGTATCAGGGGTTTCTTCCAGGTTGCTCGTCTTGGCGACTCTGTCGTGTGTTTCCTGGCTTGTAGCGATGGATTGACAAAGGGCGTCTACTTTGCTGTCACCAAGCGAGAACGACAAGAGCTTCCCGAAGAATTGGCAATTGGTCCAGAGGTCGGAGTCGCTTCCGCCAAGCCCAACGCTGGCGATGGTCTGTTCGAGGGCCTCCCAACCGCCGCCTTCCACGCGATGACGAAAGTAACGCTTGTTCCCCGGATGGTCTAGGAATGCCGCGGCGAAGACGTCCAGCACAGCTTCGAGCAGGCCAAACAAGCCCTCCTTTTCCTCTTCCGTGCGGCGCTGGGGGTTGTAGAAGCCGGAGTAGGATCGCAACACATCGAGGAGACGGTGGAAGCCGTGGAGGTGTCTAAAGTCATCCTGGGGCGAGCTCGGAGGTTCAGGCGCAGCGACATGCTGTCGAATTTGGCGTAGGCTCTTGACAAGAACAGGAAACTCGGGGTAGCCGTCGTTGGTTCGTCTTTGGGTGCTGGCGGCGAGGGTGTCGAGGATACCGCGCAGGATTTCGAGAGCTTTCGAGTTGGCGGCGCTGGATGATCGGGACGACGCCGAGGTGGAGGAGCGATAACGCCTCGATACCTGGAGGGTCGACATGGTTTTGTTTTCTGGCTATTTCGACAGTTCCTTCATTCCACAACCTTCAATCCCAGCACCCATCGAGGGTCCAGGCAGCGGTCAAGACTGGTCGGCATCGAAAGTGGGATGCGGCGTGGGGTGGAACGGCAGCTCGTAAGCTTGGGCAGGAATGGGGCGTCAAAGGAATAGGGGAGAAGGGGTGATGTATATTGTCGGTGCAACAAGAAGATGTGGTTCTGACGATGCCGTTACTTTCGAATGAAGCCAAATCGCTGTACAATGTCCAATAAGGGTACCTCAACACGAGATATTGGTACAAAGATGGCCCTGGGAGCTGTTGCGGGCGTCAGTCAGCCTTGAGCAGTGAAGGTGTGGCTTGAACGGCTCTCAGTGGCCGCCTCGTCGTCGCCCAGAAAACAGGCAGGAGCGGCGGTCGGTCGTCGCGGCTCCCGCCTGGGGAAGGAGTGGGGTATTGTCTGTGGCGGTGCAAAGTCCCACATATATTCGCCTTTCTTTCTCTTGCTCTTGCGCCCGGCTCTATCTCCGACAACTTGAGGACTGCCGTTGCTTCCACTGGGCAGGGCAGTTGTTCAGCAGCAAAGCCCCACTGCGAAGCTCGCACGCAGGCCACATCCACTCTCAGCTCGCTGCCCCGTCGCATGCATTCACTATAACGCGGAGACGATGGTGACACGCCTTTCCTCATTCTATTCATGGAACAGCTCATGTTGGCGGGGATCATACCCGGCCCCAGGCCGAGTGAAGCTCAGCACATCACATGTGAGGCATGATACCGGATGACACTCGCAGCCTCTGTATATATGGTCAAATACAATGGGTAGGCTTTGTATGTCTCCCTCGCCGGTGTCGAGATGGATGCATCAATGCATCAATGACCTATCTGCAATTGTCTGCATAGACATTCTCCGTGGACCGCCACCCTCTTCTTGCTTGGCTGCATTCCATAGATAAGATACGCTAGCTACCAAGCTACCTAGGCAATCAAGATAGCCAGACAGACAAGACGGCCAGATGAACCGAGATGCGGGTTGCTACCGGTACCAAGAGTCGACATGGATAATGCGAGTGGGGGCCCCCATGAAACATGCGTGCTTCATCCCATTCGAGCACGTATCCAGAATCCAGATACTTGCCTGTACTCAGTGCCATGTTGATAGAACAGGGCGCTGTTCGGGTCGTCGACTCGGCCCCCGAGCGCAGGAAAGTCGGCGCGACTTGTCTTGTTTCTCAGGATGGCGAGATAGCAGTACATTTATGTACTTACTTGGATACGCGTCGTCTGCGACGGAGGGAACAACACCCTCATTGATGCATGAAACCCACCAACAAAAGCTAGAAACACATCAGAGGGCGAGAAACACGAATCAGTCAGTAGCGGCCCATCAGTCTTTGTCGCCCCGTTGAGTCAGTGGCCAGCCTTCGGCGCTAGCTACGACAATGCGGCAGCAACAGACAGAGAGAGTCGGTCAACTGCCCATGTGTCATGACCTCCGTTGACCGGGGCCCGCTTGAGCGATCATCGGCTCACGCGCTGGGCATCCCCTTCGGAGAGCGAGCGCAGCTGCATCTGGGGAGAAGCTTGGGCGGTATGTGGGTGGTTTCAGTCTGGGTCCATCCAAGACACCGAGACACGGGATTCGGTCTACGCTGGAAGGTTGGAGTGCTCGGTGGTGATAACGGCAGATATCTCTTTCTCGTCGTTGGCTGCAGTATGATGTGGTCGGTTAATTATTGGTGGTGTCCATGGACGACGACGACGACGACGGCAACGACACGCGTACCCCATGTATCCATGAGGTGGCGCCAAAGGCCCAATCGCCTCTTGGTCCTTTGCCGACGGCACAAGATGGTGTGCTGAGTTGAGGCCTTCGCATTGACAACAGATTCGCAAGCTCACTTACTGTGCGGGGTGTCTACTAGACTACTACAGAGGCAGGCGTTCCTGAGCCAAAGGACGAGAACAGACCTAAGTCAAGGTTCACAGCATTCGCGACGAATGTTCCTCGCGCTGGCCTACGCCAGCAACGTAAAGCCGACCTCTCGTGTCTTCTCGGCGTCATTCGAGAACCTGGATGACTGGTTGGATGGCGGATGTAGGCCGGCTCTGCGTACCAAGCTCTGGCTGACGACTGGCGCATCGCATCGGCTGCCTGGCCAGTCTGACACATCTCGTTCTCGGCCAGCTCCAACCTCCAACGCCAGACTGCCCGACGATGACGGGAAGACAGGGAACTGGGGCACGTGCCAGGCACCACACGGGGGGCGTCCTCATCTGACCAGTGGGTCAGGCGTCTGAGCTAGCTTGGATCAGCGTAGCGCTGGTGCTGGGCCTCGTTTCCCCCGCCTCCAGTTCCAGACTGGCAGTCAGACAGCTCTTGAACCACTTCCAGTCGGAGCTTGCTCGAGCAACGGGAAGGATGAATGGCGAACGAAGCATGGCATGGCAGCAGAGGTACCTGGCGGGATGGCTCCAGCAATGCACCAGGGCGACAAACCGCCCGGCGCTCGCGTCACCTCGGAGCAATGAACGAGACACCCAACGAAGCCCCAGTTGTCCAGTGGCTTTGGGGCCCTGTCTTCCCTTCGCCTTGCATTGAATCCTGGATGGGTCTCCTACAGTTAAACGCATCATTGCTGAGCAAGTTACTTACTTAATTTGGCAGCCAGCTGTACAGCAGGCTAAAAGTAGCCGAGACGTCCTCGTCCACCCGAGACCAAACAGACCTGGGCGGATAGACAACGAGGAAGGTGCAGACATTACAGATAGTTGACGGGGAAATTCATGCGTAGCCGCCAGCACACGATATGCGCAGTCCCCTCCTCTCTGGACGCCGGACGATCCACGGTAGAGCCCAACGGAACAGCGAAAGCTTCGAGTGTCGAGATAAGACGGGATGGCAGCGCTTGTTAGACTTCAGGGTCCTCCGGATAGATCTTCCTCGCCCTTCGCTCCGTGAATTGCCCACTGCGCGTTATCGCATGCAGCGCTATGCGGGATATGCGGACTAGGTGGGTGCCAGTGTGGGATGGGAGGGTGGAGAGCTGTTTTGTCCGGTTGAGACAGGTGAGTGAAGTGAAGTAGGTACAAGGATCGCTGATAGTGTGGTACATGCCGTCGACTTCCCTTGCTAAAGCTTGGTAGGCTGTGCTGGATGGTGTCGGTACCTTGCCTTGGTGTCAGAAAGGCCTGTCGCGTTGTTGTGTGGACAGATAGTGATGGATGACCACACAAGGATGACGGCTCAGTCGGTTGATAGAAGGCTGGCAATTTATGAGTTGCAGTATTCATGTTCTCTGGTGAAAACGCCTTGTCGTAGCCGTGGATTCTAGGACAATTTCAAGGCTATGAGACTGTAAGGGCAAACGGACAACCGACACGCAGGCAGACAGGGAGCGGAGTACAATGCCCGTCCCCTCCCTCCCCTGTTGCGCTCGTGACTGATTGCCTATCGGCCCTGGGTCTTGAGCCTTGCGTATGACGTCGCTTTCTGTGCTCTGACTACGACTCTCAGGGTGGTCTCCGAGTATCCGTGTTTCCTAAATAGGGCCGTTCGAGGAGGGAGCAGAACGGAAGGAAACGAAGTGTTAGATTTCACAGTATTGCATCAGACGAGAGGAAACATCGAGAACAGGCAAAGAGGCAGGATGGCAGTATTCTCGATGAAGCTTGACTGATGAACCTTCCATCAGAGAGACGGCCGGATTGGCTGTGTACCTGGAAACGCCTGACATGCACCGGGTTATTGTGAGGGGGGAGAGGAGAAGCAGGCAAGGCAGGGTGGACACCTCCAGGTCCTCGGCTACCACCCATTTACACTTTCCCATCATTTCTCCAGTACAGACAGAGTACAGCTCGTGTGTGTGCAACCGTAAGGTACCTACCTACCTAGGTACTGAACAAGGTGCCTGGAGCAGCTCAATCAGTAACAGCGACGGCCAGCGCCAGGCAAGCTGGCAAGCCGGCAAGGTACCTCTGGGGTACGTACTCTGTGGGCCAAAGGCCAAGGTCCAGAGGTCCAAAAGGATGAGAGACGGGGACTCTCTCCCAGGGAGTCCCCAAACGCAAACCCCCCTTATCGCATTGCCGAGGAAACCCTATCGAGTCATTCCATTGGCCCTTCAACCACTCCATCGACTGCACTAAGCCGCTTTCGGCGCCGTCAGCCACCCGCCAGCTCTTATCTTGGTTCGCTGCGTCACCCACTGGGGCGGCGAGACCGTCCATCCTAAGGCCGATACGGGTATGTGCTACCTACGGCTACCTCACCTCACCAGGAGCTGTGCGCACGCAACCGCCGCCACTGCCTTCCTTCCCTTTATATCTGCCCGCTCCCGCTCTCCGTAGCTCCATCGTCCGCCCTTCTGCTCCATCTCTCCCCCATCTCTCCCCCTCCTTCATCGACACCCATCCATCCTCCCATT
Source organism: Colletotrichum higginsianum IMI 349063 (assembly GCF_001672515.1). Lineage (NCBI taxonomy): Eukaryota > Fungi > Ascomycota > Sordariomycetes > Glomerellales > Glomerellaceae > Colletotrichum > Colletotrichum higginsianum. Next base: position 1,244,894 of record NC_030958.1, read on the forward strand.
TCATCGAGTATTCGTCGTTTCCTGGCGTCTCCAGCAGTTCCATTTCCATTGTTTCCGTCATCGTAACGAGCGTCTCCGGTAGACCCTTCACACCACAACACAAGCCATCATGAGAGGTTTCCTTGGTGCTGTGGCCGGCCTCGCTGCTGTTGCCAGTGCCACTCCTTCCCTCTCCATTGAGACCATTCACGACGGCGCCGCGCCTATCATTTCCTCCACCAACGCCGAGACTGTCCCGAACTCGTACATCATCAAGTTCAAGAAGCACGTCTCAGACACTGGTGCCGAGGACCACCACAACTGGGTCCAACAGCTACACTCCTCCTCCCAGCAGGAGCGTCTTGAGCTGCGCAAGCGTGGCCAGGACTCCCTGGTCAACGATGCCTTCCACGGCTTGAAGCACACCTACAAGATCGGCAATGACTTCTTGGGCTACGCCGGTCACTTCGACGAGGCCACCATCGAGAAGGTCCGGAGGCACCCTGACGTAAGTTCGATCCTAACTCCGCGCGCGCCCCCTCTCCCCCAGACAATCTCGTCAAACCTCAGACCCACAATCCAAGTCCGGTTTGCGGCAAAGTTGGCCTTGGCCTTCATAACACCGTCGGGCTCGGATCAGTCGGCTCGGCCAGCCAGTTTCGGCCATCACATTCCTCGTCCGGACTCGTTTGCTAACAAGATCTGAACAGGTCGAGTTCATCGAGGTCGACTCTGTTGTCCACACCCAGGTTCCCGTCAAGTCCCAGGTCGAAGACAAGTGCGATGGCGAGACCGAGAAGCAGGCCCCTTGGGGTCTGGCTCGTGTCTCCCACCGCAAGTCCCTGGGCTTCACCAACTACGACAAGTACCTTTACGCCGAGGATGCTGGCGAAGGCGTTGACGCCTACGTGATTGACACCGGCACCAACGTTGACCACGTTGACTTCGAGGGTCGTGCCAAGTGGGGCAAGACCATCCCCTCTGGTGACCAGGACGCCGACGGCAACGGCCACGGCACTCACTGCTCCGGCACCATCGCCGGCAAGAAGTACGGTGTCGCCAAGAAGGCCAACGTCTACGCTGTCAAGGTCCTCCGCTCCAACGGCTCCGGCACCATGTCCGATGTCGTCAAGGGTGTTGAGTGGGCTGCCACCTCTCACACCGAGCAGGTCAAGGCTGCCAAGGACGGTAAGCGCAAGGGCTTCAAGGGCTCCGTCGCCAACATGTCTCTTGGTGGTGGCAAGACCCAGGCTCTCGATGCTGTCGTGAACGCTGCCGTCGACGCTGGCATCCACTTCGCCGTCGCCGCTGGCAACGACAATGCCGATGCCTGCAACTACTCCCCCGCTGCCGCTGCCAAGGCTGTCACCGTCGGTGCCACTGAGCTCGGCGACCGCCGCTCTTACTTCTCCAACTACGGAAAGTGCACCGACATCTTTGCCCCTGGCACCAACATCAAGTCCACCTGGATTGGCAGCAAGTACGCCGTCAACACCATTTCGGGCACTTCCATGGCCTCTCCCCACATCTGCGGTCTCCTGGCCTACTACCTCTCCCTCCAGCCTGCTTCTGACTCGGAGTACTCCGTTGCCCCCATCACCCCCGAGAAGCTCAAGAAGGCTCTCATCTCTGTTGGTACCGTTGGCGCCCTTGCCGACATCCCCAGAGATACCCCCAACGTCCTCGCCTGGAACGGCGGTGGCTGCAACAACTACACCTCCATTGTCGAGGCTGGCAGCGTTACTATCGAGCGTGAGGCCGAGGACTCCACCATTGATGACCTCGAGAAGGCCATCGAGGAGGACTTCGAGGTCCTCTCGGGCCAGGTCGTCAAGGGTGCCAAGAACGTTGGCAGCAAGGCCGAGAAGTTTGCCAAGAAGATTCACAACTTGGTCGAAGAGGAGTTGAAGACGTTCCTCAAGGAGACCGCCTTGTAAGCGTGGCTATCTTACAGCCCTGAATCACTCGGTCTTTCTTTTTCCTTTCTCTCTCTCTCTCTCTTGGGTCAATGGCAATGTACGCATAGGGTTACTGCTGGATGGGCGGGATGGATGCATCGCTTCATAGCTACATACAGATTTCATATAGCAGAACGATTAAGTTTCTTTACTAGTCCTGTCTGGTTCCCCATGCGCGTGCTACACGTGAATGAACATTTCATGCTGGTTGTGACTCGCAAAGAGAATTTTCCGTCTCTTTACTACTGTACATAGCTCGCTTTCTAAGTGAGAGGAACCTGAAGATTGGAAGTGGCGTATCTTGTTTCGTCTAAACTCTGGCGTCTGTTCATGAGTAAGCTCAACAAGCAGTTTCTGAGCTAGGGATTGCGATGATAAGATTGTTTGATGGAGCGCTCCATTTCGTCACTGGCAATCAATATCCCTATCAGTCACGTCGCCTGGATCAATCTGTGTTTGAGACAATGCGGTTTGACTGCGCGCTCATCCATCTTGAAAGTCGGTTTACACGCTCCTGCGACTGGAAAACGCCTGGAATGTTCCGCACTCCCCGCGAGGAAGGAATGACACAACACCAAAATCCTGCCGGCGCCACCTCATGCCTGCCCAGCCCAGGGATCAGTCAGTCCCTCCTATCCCGCCCACCTGGCTGTGCCTGCCTTCGAATCCCGACGCGCTTTCCATCTTGCTTTCTCTCACAAGGTTCGCTCAGCCTCAGAGAAGGAGCCATCATGGATCTTCTGTCCTTGGCCGCGCTTCTCCTTGTCACCTTGCCAAAGCGACGGTATTCCTCCCGGTCCTCCTCCTTACCATCCATCATCCATTCTGTTCCTCACCGCCCATCATTCGAATCTCCACGACACTTCTTCATACTCTCGCAGCTTCCTTTTGGTTAGCTTCAGACCGGCTTTCGCACGTCGACCAACAGCAGCTTCACTTGAATCAGCTCTAGCCTCGCTCCTTTATACCTACACCGTCGCATAATCGCCCTGCTTCCTCCAGCCTGTAGCTCTCCTACGACACACACTTCCACCTCTATGCGTCGACACGAGAGTACCAGGTCGAGGTCGACGTTGACCCGAAGCAAGTCCACAACCTCTGTTCGCTCAGCCATCCAGAGACTGGAGCACATCGATCCAGTCACCGCCGAAAGAGACGCCCACATCGCCGCTACCTTGTCCTTTGCACGCTCAGGGCTCGACCCGGGCACTGGAATGGGAGCTTCGGTTTCTCGGCATCACGCCCGCTCGGCCACCATGAATGCCCGGCCAGCGGCCATTGTCAGCCACGACCGACCCCAGAGCGAAAGGGGCTCCCAAGGCTACCACGAGAATGGCCTACGTCGCCAAAACAGTGTTCGTTTCGCTATACGAGAACCTCGATCGAAGCGACCGCAGACTCAACTTAGCAACGATGACTCCTCAGAAACGGGAACCGTTCGACGTCGAAGCGTTCTCAAAAATGTGGGAAATTGTCCCCTTGGCCAGGCTTCTGACAAAGTCGAACGCCCATTCGTGAGTACTTACACCACCAGCTACATCGATTCACTACCTCCAGTGGAGTCATTCGGGTCACCGGACGAATGCGGACCACCTCCGGCATCATATCGAAGGTTGCGTAAATCCCGATCAATGTTCGCCCCCTCGAACCCAAACTCCAAGACCAGCCACTCTTTCAAGGAATGTTCGGAGCAGCCGAGTCCACAGCCATCGTTACGACGGAAATCCATGCAGAACATGAAGGGAAACAGCCATTTGTCGAAGACGTTGGGGCTTCGCGCACCAAAATCGACCAGCTTCCTGAAGGTTCGCGGCGCTGGGAATGGTTCTAGCATCGGTACTCGGGAACAGAATGACTTAGTGGTTCAGGAGGCCGAAGACAATTTTCGCAGAGACGTTGAAAACCAACAACACTTGAGGCCGCGGTCGTCGATTTTCTTCTCGAAGACGAAGAAAAGCCGGAGTCCCTTGGGGCTGCGTAAATCCATGAGAGACAACAGTTACGATACCCACTTCGACGGGTCCGCAAACGTCCTGACCGTCAGCAAGGACGCCTCCCTGAGGAGAAAGGCTCGGAAGGTCTCCAGCAGCCTCAAAACCAAGCTCAAGGAAATCTTTAGGCGCAGTAAGAAAGAAGATTCGATAACTCCAGCAAACGAAGCAGAGCCAGCAGTTGTGGCCGAAGATCAAGGCGGCGTTGAAACCGAACAGGACGACCCATACATGGATATCGTCGATCCAGTTCTGACGGATGAGTGCTCTATTTCGCAGGTACCTTCGCGAGTTCCTTCCCTGCATAATGCCTCCTCGGCTCAAAGACTCCGTTCTCGGCAGGGAAGTATAGAGAGTATCGGAAGCGAAATGAAGGTGTCGGATGAAAAGTCGCGTGTGACCAGCTGGACTAGCTCAGGAACCCATACTCTCAACAGCCAAAGCACATGGGGTGGCGAGCGTGATCGACAACGCCTATCCATCATCAAGGAGAACGGCCCTCATCAGTCGTCCTCCTCCTTTAGGCGGCCAAGCAGAGGAGACCGCAATCCCTACGAGTTCGGATCGCTATCTCCGCCTCCGCCGAGCGTACCAGTCCACTCTGGTCCATCAGTCGATAGCGCCAGAGTCTATTCTGCACTCATGACCCGCTTGAACGAAGCCAAGCAGAGGCAACAGGAGAGGGAATCGCGAAAGCGCAATAGTGGGGACTGGAGCTCGGAAAGGCTCGGGTCAGTTCGTCTGTCAAAGTCCGACGACGAGGAAGGCATCGAAGAAGACGGGCGACAGAAACCACCCACCATTAGATGTGTGCTCCACGAGGACGACGTGTTTCGAGACAGTCCGTGGGAGCAGCAGCCGTCACAAGAGGCCGATGATACCGAAATCGTCAACCTTGCTGAAAATAATGCCGCATCAGCTTCTGGCAGTGTGGTTCATCACCGCCAGGAATTCGAATCAGAGACGACCCTCACTTCTTACAAAAGTTACCCAAGATTTGGTACTAGTAACGGAAAGGAGCTCTCATCCTCATGGTCACAGAAGGCACACAGTGAAGACACCACGATTGCTCCGAAAACCTTGTCTACTCGACGTTCTGCCTTCTTCGGCAGCCCGACCTGTCACCTCTTTCGGACAACGAGTCCATACCGCAAAGCATTGCAAGCATCAATCAAGGAAAGCGCATCAGGACCCGCTGAGGCGCGCTCGCCAACGGCTTCAAGTCTGAACCTAGACATAATTCCTTTGAAGCGTCGCCCGAGTTTCTCTAAGGAAGATCCGCGCCTTGCTTACTCTGAAAGCATCTACTCCGACGAGCTCCTCACGCCGCCAAGCATCCCACAGCTTGTGAGCACGCCATCTGGACTGGTTGTCCCGCACCGGGACCCTAGTCACCAGGCAACTCATGTAGATCTCAGGAATACTTCTTCTGCGACCGCATTGTCGGACGCTGTTGTCGAGCATGGTCCGGATAGGGCACCTCTCATGTTTGCCCGTGACGATGACACTGCGAGTACTCGATGGGCACCATCTGGCCCCGGAGAGTTTACAAGCATGATGCAGGCGGATCGAACAGTATCAAACGCGAGCTCAGTTGAGTGGAAGACGTGGCTCTCTGCCAACGCGTCGAAGACTGATGCCAATCTGGCCAACGCCCGGGCGCACAACATGCGGGAGGCTCAACACCCAAAAACAGATGCGCTTAGGACATTGGGCCATGTGCGCGAGGGTGCAGAGGTTGAGGAGTCGCAGTCCCCAGTCTCGTACAAGCCAACAGATGGCGAGAAGAGCAGATTGCAGACACCGCTGAGGGCGATGAGTCATAACTCTCGGCAGACATCTTCTACCAGTCGAATCGAGCTCGGCGTCAAGACACATATCTTGAGAAGGAGCAGAGATGAGAACGCAGCTCCCCTGTCAGATGTGCGCATTTCGAAGCACATTCGTGGCATCTACGGTCCTCCTCCAATCCCGCCACGGAGCTCTTTGAGATCCACTCCTTCGATGGCTCTAATGCAACCCCGGTCTTCTCAAAGCAACATCCCCATCAAGTCTGTCGACAGCAAGAACTCAAAGATGCGCAGTCTTGGCACAATATTGAAACTACAGTCAGCTGATGTATCCTCAAGTCCAAACAGTCGGTCTCCCATTAAAGCGGCCAGGTACAACGGACTACACAACGGGCTCCAGTCATCAACGTCCAGTCCTGGACTTACCATGGCCGTTGAGAAACAATTCGGCCCCATGCTTGCCGGCGAAGAACCGTCTAGAGGCTCCCCGAGGGAAAGGAGGAGTTCCATGCGCCGCCGCCTATTGAACTCCAGCGATAGCGAGATAGCCGATAGATCTGATTCAGTGAGCCTGGACGACTGGCGGCCACATTCGGGAGGGGGTAAACAGATTCTCGAGGATTTCTTGAGCAGCAGACGGCAAGTCTCTGTCGCTAGCAATGATTCAGTAGCCTTTCTGTGAGATTAACGGTCAAATGTTTTGGCGGTGACCGAATTCCCCCGAGGGCAAGACGCTGTTATTACGATTATGGCGATGAGTGTAATGATTATTCATGATTGGAAGGCAGACACTGCCACATGGAAGCATGGAGTTAATGGTTCAGAAAGTTGCGGGACCCCTAATACATGACGCACGTATACTTATTGCTCTAGACATGGACCATGAGGAAATAATTGCCTTGTGGAGGATTGAATGGTAGTAGAGACCATTTGATTCTGGTTTCGTAGACTAGCGTATGTCATGAGGTTCAATACCAGTGCACGGCGTTGTCAATTAATTTGCTGTGTACCTACTTCTGTGACCGACCCGCGTTACGATTCAGGCAGGGGACCGAAGCGGTACTGAGCCCACGCAAAACTTCCCTCTTTCATGGTCCACAACTGCTTGCCAAGATCGTCTCCGGCGGCGCCGGCGGCGACGTGGACGGGCATGAGGTGGTCCATCCACGGATGGGCCTGTTTGGCGTCAGGGCGGCTGCACACCTGCGCCATTTTCTCCTGCCTCTCGTCGACGCCAGCCTCGACGGCCTCTTTGAGGGCGTCATCGAAGCTCACGGCGTAGGGCAACGGTTCCGGCCCGCTGTCCATGTGATGGAGATTATGCACGGACATGCCGGCGCCGATGATGACGACGCCCTCATCGCGGAGAGCGGAGACGGCGCGGCCGAGGCGGTAGTGGGCGTCCGGGTCCTCGGAACGGAAGAGAGAGGCCTGGACGATGGGCACGCCGAGGGGGTTCTCGTCCGGGTGGAAAGCGACGTGGAAGCCGGCCCAGACGCCGTGGTCGAGGCCGCGCTCGGTGGTGTCGCAGGGGATGTCGTGGGAGGCGACAAGAGTGCAGACGCGGGCGGAGAGGGCGGGGGAGCCAATGTTCGGGTAGGTTGCGGAGTAGTAGTGGAGGGGGAAGCCGGAGAAGTCGTAGATTAAAGGAGCGGAGGGGGCCGAGTTGACGAGGATGGAGGCCGGGGTGCGGGACTGCCAATGGGCGGAGAAGACGAGGACGGCGGCAGGGCGAAGGGAGGTAATTTCTGCGCCGATGTGCTGAAGAGTTGGGTATACGGGGTGGGATTTGTTGTACATTACGTCCGGCTGCGAGGGAAGGGGGGCTTGTGTTAGTCTGAAATGTTGTGACGGACGAGGTTTGGGAAGGTGAAGTGATGCGATGAACGTACGCCCCCATGGGAGAAGAAGTAGACCGGCATCCGGGGTTTCTTTATCGTCGCAAGATCTGCATAGTTGGACGTGTAGCCCGCCAGTTTTGCGGCCACCGTCGTGAAGATAGATTGAATGGTGGGTGAGAGCATGTAAGCCGTGAGGGCGACGGAGAGGGAAAGGAGGAATAGCGGGCTGAGGCGCGGCATGTTGGGCACGGTGATGGGATGCGCTCAATGCCAAAACGGAGCGGTTGTCCGGCTGTGGAACCAGAATCTCAGGGAGGCAGTGGCGGAGACTTTTGTTGTTTTTTAAAGGAGTTGCGAGAGCACGGTGGGACGACGTCGGTCCGAAGGCCGGATGGGAGCATCGGCACGGAGGATGCGGAGGGGCCGGATGGCGGGCGCTCGCGCTTTTCGTCGCGCGCGGCCGGGTCCACCGTCCACCGCGTGTGGTATGACAGCAATGTGTTAGGGGGGAGAGGACCGACGGGAGGATCGTCTAGTGGGAGATCGTGCTGCTGACTCGCCCCGCCCGCGCAATTGGAACGGGGACAGGGGGCAGGCCTCAGGGGGCTACTGGAGATGGTTACAGGGGGCGACCAGGAGCGGGCTGAGCAGCCAGAAAAAAACAAAACCGAACGGTTCCCAACCACGGCTCGCCGTGTCCCGTCCCTGCCCCCCCCCCACCCCACCCGCCGCGGCGCACCCAAGCTTCTTTTCGCTGCGTTTCCCCTTGCATCCATCACGTCCTAGTCCAATTTACTTGTCCAATGCTCACCTCGCGGGCCCATGCATCAAGACTCCTCTTCTTCTTCTTCATCCTCGCCAACCTCGCATCACTCACCGCCGCGTCGCACCCCGCCGACCAACGCCACGAACACCACCAAGGTCCGCTTTTGAATCCGGGTGAAGCTATCGCCTCCGGCTCTGACCAGCAGCACCCTCCGCTCGCCGCCGTCGCGGACGCAGAACTCCTCCTGCCCTTCGCAGGCCCCCTAGCACCAGCAGCACCAGCAGCACCCGAAGCCATGTCCTCCTCCCTCGCCCGGACGGCCCCGCTCGTGTTCCCGGCCGCCGGCAAACACACGGCCACCGTCATCTTCGCCCACGGCCTCGGCGACACGGGCCACGGGTGGGCGAGCGCCGTCGAGAACTGGAGGCGGAGGCAGAGGCTTGACGAGGTCAAGTTTGTGCTGCCCCACGCGCCTCAGATTCCCATCACCTGCGTGAGTTTTGCCTGTGTTCCTACTTGACCTTTCTCATCACTCATCTCTCATCTGATCCCGTTTTGCCTATCCATCCTACTCTTCACCACCACCACCACCACCACCACCACATGTACATTCCATTACCTACCTACCTACCTACCTGACCACCCCATGACCATCCGTCACCGACGCTAACGCCGCTCGATAGAACTGGGGCATGCGCATGCCGGGCTGGTTCGACATTGTAAGTCGTAACACAATCTTTGACCGGCACCGCCGCCAAGCATCATCATCGTCGCCGGCGTCGTCGTCATCGTCATCGTCGTCCCCGCTGACCGTACCCCAGAAAAGGCTGGACGGCACTGTCGAGTCCCTCCGCGAGTCCGAGGACGAGCCGGGCATCCGCGCGTCGTCCGAGTACTTCCAGTCGCTCGTCCAGGCCGAGGTCGACGCCGGCATCCCCGCCGAGCGCATCGTCCTCGGGGGCTTCAGCCAGGGCGGCGCCATGGCCATCTTCTCGGGCTTGACGGGCCCGCACCGCATCGGCGGCATCGTCGGTCTGTCGTGCTGGCTGCCGCTTAGCAACAAGTTCGCGGGCATTGTGGCGGCGGGCTCGCCGAGCCAGGACACGCCCGTGTGGTTGGGCCACGGCGACGCGGACCCGCTCGTGCGGCCGGAGCTCGGCGAGCTGAGCGCCGAGGCGTTGAAGAAGCTGGGGTTCAAGGTGTCGAGGACGCTTTACCCGTGAGTCGTCCCATTTCCTCTTGTCTCTCTCTCTCTCTCTCTCTCTCTCTCTCTCTCCCTCTCTCTCTATTGTGTTTCCTGTCTTTCTTCTGTGTCCGACTTGATGCCATGTTTCTCTGCGGCTCGATGCACTTCACGTGGGCTGACTCTCCGCAACTACAGTGGTATGCCCCACGCTGCGTGCCCCGAGGAGCTCGATGACGTGGAGGCGTTTTTGCGCGAAAGACTGCCGCCGACTAAGCAGTGAGCTGGAATGGCGGGGGAATGGTAAAAAGGCTGCAAGCGATAAGCAGCACACGGAGCAACTGATTTGATGTTGTGGCCTTGGACAATCGAAGCCTATCGGTTGTCTGTATATTGCATGGCGCGCAATCAGGCAAACACTCAGGAAAGACTTTTCAAAGGGCGGCATGTAACATCTCCATGCTTCCCACCCGACACATATCACCGAGTAGGTAGACCGTGTGCCCGAAACATCAACATCATGCAACATCTGCGCTTTTCTTGTTGGATCCTACAGGACGGACCAGTAGCAACGGTAGGGTACAAGCGAACCTAGTGAAGACGACCGGCGCATGTCGGATTCGGTGTCGCCTGTACTCCGTCGCAGTTGACAACGACTTGTTTCCATTGGGATGGTTGGCAGGAATAGCACCACAATACTGAAATCTTGCTCGCTCTCCTATCACGACCAAAACGCTCAATGTACAATAAGCATGGGGAAAACGGAGAGAAATCCATCCATGGAAAAATGAGAGAGAGAACCGCGCACCAACTCAATGGCTCGTGGCCCATGTCTCTCCTTGAGCAACTCAACACGAGGTTTCCTTGCGTGCTTGACCCCCCCTATGAGCGCTGCTTACCTAAAACCACAACTGACGCTAGCGATGTGGGTGGGGTACCTGTCTTATCTCGCTGAGGAATCCAGCATCTTGGCCTTCTGCAGACTGCCAGGGCCTATTCAGGCCCAGTGGGAGGGTCACCTGTGGTCGCCCCCCCCGAATCACACGGCCTCCCAGCGCCACGGCCCATGTCTAGGTGCCACGGGCCCCTGGGTGGTACACCATTGCCCCCTCCCCCCACCCCTTGTTAAGGCGTAAGCCTGAAGCCCAATCTATGGCCCGTGGCCACCCGGAAGTCTCCCATTCTGCCGCCCAAGCTGCAGCTCGCATCTGCTCTGCAGCAAGCCGCAACTCTTTTCTCCAAGAAGATCTCCAAAACCACCACCATTTGCTCCCTCTTCCTTCTTTTCTACTCGCCCCGAGAAAAAACCAAGAAAAAAAGAACCAAAAAAAATAAGGCTTCATCAATCTTCCGGGAGGCTCTCTGTTTGCAAGTCACGCACGACACTTCTCCTCTCTTCTTCTTTCTCTTCGTATCGGGGGCTGAGATGATACCGATCAGTCCGACGTACATATCACGGTAAACAAAACAAAACAAAAGTCTCTCATCGGGGCTTGGTGGGCTCAGCAACATCACCTAGTCGAGCCGAGTCCAGTCGAAAAGAAACACCCCGCAGAAAACAAACTTTGGACGCATCATCATCATTGCTCTCACCACCCACAGAGACAACACCAAAACACCCGGGAATGGCCTCCCCAACCACACCCGGCGAGGATCGGCCCTCGACCCCGACGCCCTCCCAACTGCCCCCCGTCCCGGGGTCGCCAGTCTACTCTCTCGCCTCGACCGCGAACCCGCTCTCGTCCTACCACCTCCCGCTGCCGCCCCCGCCGCGGCCCGTCCACGCCGTCCTGACCAAATCCGACCTCGAGCTCTCCCAGACCGCCTACTCCGACCTCATCCAGACTGCAAAGTCCTACCGCCTCGCCCTCGCCTCGCTCTCCACTGCCGCCTCCTCCTTCGGCTCCGCCCTCGAGTCTTGCGCCCGCCTGAAGGAGGCCCGTGCCGAGTCCCTGTCCTCCGCCTCCCAGCCCGGCGCCGCCCTGTCTGCGAGCTTCACCGCCGGCGCCAAGGGCTCTTGCACCGCCGACCTGCTGCTGTCCGCCTCGGGCGTCCACCACCTCGTCGCGAACCACCAGCAAATCCTCTCCGAGACCGTCTACCGCGACTTCGAGGTGCCCCTGCTGCACGAACTGGATAAGTGGCGCCAGCGCGTCGACGACGAGGAGGACGCATACGTGCGCGAGGTCAAGGCCCGCAACCTCGAGATCAGGCGGCTGGAGAAGGAGGGGCTGAAGCTCCACAAGCAGCGCCGCCTCGACGTCGGCAAGTTCAGGGCCCACCTTGTCGACCTGACGACCAAACTAGACGGCCTGACGTCTCTGCACGGCGACCATGCTAGGACCCTGCTGCGCGAGAGCCAGGACACGAGCGGCCGCATCGTCGAGGCTTCGTGCAGCCTCGTCCGCGCCGAGGTCGACATCTTTGAGTCGCTTGCGAGAAAGGGCTGGAGCGGCGGCGGTCTGGACGAGCTGCTGGAGAGGGGAGCCGACCTGTTCGCGAGCGACGAGGTCGGCGATCACCATCACTCGGGCGTCGTGGGCGGCGGGACCGCCGAGGCGGCGAAGCTGTTCAGCATCCTCCCGCCCAAGAGCATTCTCGCCGACGCCGCCTCGGACGTAACGCGCCACGGCGGCGGCGGCCACAAGCGAGGCGACAGCCTGCTGAGCGACCCGGACCGGTACCAGAGCCTCGCGGCCGCCGCGACCATCGCCGCGTCGCCGGGGCTCGGGGACGACAACGACGCCGACAGCATCTTCTCCGAGACCAACTTCAACAGGCCGCGCGGCGTGCGGCCCTTTTCACCGCAGCCCATCAGGCGGCACGCTACCGACGTGACGTTTGACAGCCTCGGCGTCGGGCTGAGCGAGGAGTCGCGTGTGGTCGACAGGGTTGAGGAGGAGGTTGTCGTTGAGGGGAGCCGGCACGATGTGCTGAGGGAAGAAGAGCACGAGGGCGAGGATAGGTGCGAGGGCGAGGGCGAGGGCGAGGGCGAGGGCGAGGGCGAGGGCGAGGGCGAGGGCGAGGGCGAGGGCGAGGGCGAGGGCGAGGGCAAGGGCGAGAACTTGGCCCAAGGGGAGGCGCCTGCGCAGCTGTCGTCGCCTTGGGCCGACGAGGAGCAGGCCGAGGAGCCCAACAAGCAGACCCTGGGGGAAGAACACGACGAAAAAGACCACAGAGCTAGCACTCCCGCCGTGGAAGACGCCGGGGAGGAGGGGGAAATTGCACACGGGACGGCGGACAGGGGACGACAGCCCGTCAGGCGGTGGAGTGTAAATGAAGAGGACGACGCGTCACTTTCATTGGGAAGGGGAGAGCTTTCTTTTCAATCCTGAGAGGGTTGTTTTTTTTTTCTTTTCTTCGGGCGGCGGCGGCGAAGGAGACTTGATGATTATTACTCTTTTGTTTATACCCATTTAGAGGCGTTTGTTTCTATGGACGAGGAGGAGGGGGAACGAACGCTCTACGCCCCCCCCTCCTTGCCCCCTCGGCGCACGCGCGCTGCATACATATATATACTCTTACAATTCGTGCATACAGGATACACCCATTCTTTCGCCTTGTTGCCCTCCCTCCCCCTCTGACTCCCTTTCTCTCTTCTGCGGGCGACCTTTCTCTGCTTCTGGTTCCACCTCGACTTCTATGAAAAAAAGATTGAAAATGCGCGCGCGTGGTATTCGTATGGACATGAAAAAACTTTTTATAAACCCTCCCCCCTTCCTCCCGCCCAAACGCCATCCCGATTCTCCCCGGGAAAACCCAACCACCTGGACGAAAAACAAATGCCTGATGACACTCTCACAAAAAAGCATGCAAATACCATCACTACCGCCTCCCCCCTTTCTCAACTCAGTCGTCCTTGTCGGCGCTCAGGATCTCGCCCCCGAACAGCCCAAAGGTCGCGTCCAGCCACCAGATGATCTTCCAGTACAGGCTGGCGCGGTTCCAGTCAAAGTCGCCGCTGTCGGTGCGCGGCACCTCGTTGCCGATCATGGAGCCGCTGAACCACTTAAGGAAGGGGACCATGTTGACGACCCGCTGCGTGTAGCTCTGCTGCGGCAGCAGCGCCTGCTCGGCGGGGAGGAGCCTAGCCTTCCGCGCCGTTGGGATGCGCCGGCAGAACATGCTGTCCTCGGCCTGCATCAGGGGCTGCTGCTGCTGCTGCTGCAACTCCGTCAAGGTCGCCGAGGAGTTGGTCGTGTTGGAGATGGTGGCGGTCTCGATCGTGTTGGATGAGGTTAGCGACGTCGGCGGCGAGAGGTCGCTCGTGGATCGGGTGTTGGGAATGGAGAAGGGATTGCCGCCGCCGTTCTTGCTAGCGGAACGATGTTGGCCGCGCGGCGTCCGGTGGGTGCCGAAGCTGCCCGCCGGGACCGACCGTGAGCGGCCGTGTTCCTCGTGGGCGGCAACGAGGGAGTCAACATCCGGGACGGGCTCGTCGCGCGCGGGGGGCAGTCCGTGGTACGGCTCGGCGTGGACGAGGTAGCCCAGCACGCGCTGGGGGCTGGCATAGACGGCGGCGTCCGCGGCGTCGGCTGACTCGAACGTCACCTTGACCCAGTGCTCGCCACCATCGGCGCGGTTGACCTTTGCACGCTCCTCGGCCGTGAGTCCCCGGCGGCGGGTGAAGGCCGGGTCGCGTAGCTCAGACTTGTAGCGGCGCTGCTCGAGGGGTGGCTCGCGCGGGTAGTCCTCGCAGATGAGGCCGGCAAGCTGCTCATAATGGGAGATGGCGGCGTACTGCTGCGAGGGCGAGCGGTAGCCGCGGAGGATGATTTCGGTCGGCACGTGGCGGGTGACGCGAGGCTCGGCAGCGGCAGGCGTGTCGTCGGCCGCGGAGGCCAGGAGAGGCGCCTGGGAGAGGCCAGACGTCTTGCGTTGCGGGACGACGGCGGCCGCTGAGGAGTTACCACCTGCGCCTCCTGTTGTGGTCGTTGTTGCGGTCGTCGAAGCAGCAACGTTGTTGTTGGTGACGGCCTGTGTAGAGAGCCAGTCGCCGAAGATCTTGTCGGCGGCCGCGACCGTCGGGTTTTCGCGGCGACCCGCGGGGGTTCCGGTTCGTGAGCGGGAGCGGCGTGTCGATTTGCCAAAGGAGCCTGTTTCTGCGACACCGCGGCGGTTCCTAGCGCCGGGAAGACCTTCTTGCCTTTACGAGAGAGGTCTTGGTTAGCGGGATGACCTTGGGCATAATGTACAAGCAGCGTGAAGGTGGGGGTATTCAAACGTACTGTGGGAAAACCATGGCGTAGGGACGTTTAATTCCGTCATCGCCGACGTAGAGTTCCTCGTCGGGGACATTGTGGAGGATAAGGGGCGCCATTGTGTCGTTGGTACGGGGAGGGCGCTGCCTCGGCTGAAAGGTCTGACGGGAGCTGCTTCGGGATGATTCTATCAGGCGCCGAGCACACAATTGCGCTGTGTTTTGTACGCTGCGATAAAGAAATAGTCGAAAGAAGGCGGGTAGTGGCCGTCGAGGTGCTGTTATACCTTCTTCAGCGCGCGGGTGGTGAGGGACAAAGAAATGCCTTGGGCCGTGTCGGATTGCAGTTCCCGTGGCCGCCATTGGCGATGATTTTCTGATGCGAGAAGGCCGTGTCCCAGCAACGGCGGATTATCTGGCTGCCGAGTTCCGACACACCTTGGCTCCAAAGCTGCGGACCTACCCATGCGAGGAAGCTTGGGATCTGATGTCCGTGCGTCCCGGGCATGTGGACCGGGACATCGGAGTTTGCTTATGTCATTTTCTGTCCAACTTCGACGTCAACTAACACATCCAAACCGCAAGACCAGCCAGGTTCATCAGGCAACCGCCGCCATCCATCCCAATATACCGCCGCCGTTCAAGACTATATATGATCCAAATGCTTCTCTTACTTTCACCAAGGCCCGTGGCTCAATGGGATCACTAGGCACGTCTGTGAGTTTCTGAACGTCCCAGGCCACGGGTCGTGAGTTCGAATCTCACTGTAAAATCCTTGCATCGTTACACCTGGGGCTGGTAAGAGCCTCCTGGGATTTTCGTAGGTCTATATCTTCGGATATGGGCTGAGCTTTTTGCAATTAATCCAACCGGTTATGAGCAGCGTGTTTAGTTTTGTCAACCGCGTCGCAGTTGTTGCTACAACCGACTCTTCTCCAACTAATACTACAACACAGCAGGTACCGGATAACTGGGTCAATTCTTTTTACTACATGTGATTGGTGACTTAGAAATTTATGATTTCTTGGGTGGTTTCGCAACCTCGAAAGTGGTTTGCAATGGTGTGTCCTGGAACACCTATGCAAAATCGCTGGGGTGTCCGCCTTGATGCATACATGGTATTGTTAGACAACATCTTTCTATCTCTTCCACTCCTATTTTTGTGTTAGAACTCCCCTTGTTTAAGCCGCATTACCCTCTGAGAATAATTTACCGCTCGCAAACCCCTAGCCACACACGCTGAGGGTGCTAAGGTGACGAGGTAATGGCGGGCATTTGACAATGCAGGTTGAATGGACACACTTTGCATGAAAAGAAATAACCGAATTTCCACAAACCAGGGTTGGCTGGATTCTGCCGAAGCCAGTGATGAGTATCAGAAATAGTCTATAGTAAACGGAGACCAATTTTTGTTTCCAAGTCAGTTGTCTGTCTTGACCGGCCACATTGCGGTCATGACCAAGTCTCTTCAATGGTACCTGTGTTGACATTGCCGAGGGACTCGACCATGTTTTTCTGCGGGAGATGGTTACTATGTCTAGGTCAGGCGATTCGTTAATCATCAAAGTGATTTGGGCGATAAAATTGGAAACTTCGAAAAGGAGAAAGACCGAGTTGAAAAAAGTAAAGTGATTCCAGGAAAGTGCTACTGAGGGTAGTTGCCCAAATTGGCAGGCAACTTCCTCCCCAGCACACGACGCGAGCTAGACAGGCAGCTCTTTCTCCAGCTCGTCAGGCCCCTCTCTCGTTCTTTTTCAGCTGAAAACTACCAGCGACATCACGATTTTGTCGACTTTCGCCCAGGCTACCTGTCCATTGACTTGAAAGGACCTAAACGACAACACGTCACACCACCATCCGCCAGACCGGCGTTGACCTCCTTTGTAAACATCGCCATGTTTTACAGCCACGAGAGTTAGTCACCTCCTTCGACCGGTTGATCACGGTACAGCTCGCCTCTAACGTCTTGGCAGTCCTCACCAGCCGCCAGTTCGGTGTTGCGACCATTTGGTATAGTTGGTCCCTGTTCCTCAGGCAACGCAGTGCTCACAACTATCTTCAGGGTTGTCGCAACCATCGGTCCCCGCGGTGGCGGCTCACGGAAAGTATCCAGAAAAGCCATCGAAGACGTCGATATCCGAAAGGCTTGTGAGAAGATCATAGAACCTGGAGCGCCCATCTCTCTCCGTCTTCAGAGCAATCTTCTCTATGGTGTTTCACGGGTATACTCCTCGCAGTGTCATTACATGCTCACCGACGCGGAGAAGGTGCAGACGTTGATGAGAACCTTTTTTCGGCTCATCGCCAACAACGAGACCCACCCCAACGCTGGAAAAGCGAGGTACGCATGATCTTTGATTTGCTTGCCACACTCTTGCTGACTATGTCCGACTCTCAAAAAGACGTGATCAGATCACCCTTGGCGACGACCCCAGTTTCGTCCCAAGCAGCGTCATGCCGCATTTCACCATCGACGACAACGGCAATCCTTGCTTCGTACCTGGGAGTTCAAGCCGCCAATCGTCAGGCGGAAAGAACAAGTCGCAGTCTCAGCTCAGCCCTTTCCCTGACCCCATCAACTTCTTCCCTGAAGGTCGAGAGAAGTCTGTTCTTAACCTCGACATCTCTCAGTCGCTTGATGGTCTGGATTACCGTTTGCCTTCTCCATTCGCCAACTCCTCCGCGAAGAAGACCCAGCTTCCTCGAACACGAGAGGATATGGAGATCAACATGGAAACTGGTGCATTCGGTGCTCTGGACGAGTCTGACAATTTTGGTGGTGTGGAACTCGACATCGACGAAAATGGTGCCATCATCCTGGATGATAATGAGCTTGAGCTGCCATACCTCGGCGCAATCGACATGGCAGATGCTGGGGTCCCATTTCAGCATGAACATGCCCAGAATGAGCAGGCGATTCCCCGTGACGCCGAAGGCGACGACCCCATGATAGGCAGTGACCCTATCGTTCTCCTGGGTGATCCTGTCTCCTCGGTCCCCGAGTCGCCCGAAAATGGCCAAGGAAAGCAAGCTACTGCCGCATCCAAGAAGCGTCGCCGTGTGCTGAAGCTCGACAACGAAGGCACTACGATCTCGCGCTCGGTCCTCCGAGACTGGCAGGAACAATACGTTGAAAACGCGGAAAGAGCCACCAGCAAGCCCAAGGGCGTCACGCAAACCCAAGCCCAGAGCAATGCATACTTCTTCACTTTTGGGCAGGGCATCGGAGGCGTCGGCCGCAGCACAGGGATTCCAGGAACCAACTTCCCTCTCGCAGATATTTTCGCTGGCAACGGTCTTCGCAACATCATCTATGGCCCACCCACCGAAGCGGAGCAAGACTTGCAGACGCCTTCGCCCAAGGGACGTCGGAGAAGAGCAAATGAGGCCTTTGACGAGATGGGTTATGCAAGTGAAACGCGCAACGTGCGCCCGAGAGTCGACGAGACGCCCCAGCAGGGACGCTCCGTAGACGATGTTGAGGACTACGGCATGCTTGGTGACGAAACCATGCCGGAGATGGGAATGGAGGCTGCTCAGCCCATGGACGATCATCATTCGTCTTCCATGATGCCCTGGAACCGGACACCGTCGATTGGTCGGGCCTCTTCGGTCATCGGCCACAGTGCTCACCGCCACGAGCAAGCCAGCCAGAAGCCCGCCATGCCTCGCCGGAGCAGCATCGCTCTTTTCGAACCTCACGATGGCCAGGGAAGCGACCTGGGTGCAACTCCGATTGGCATGCCTGGCTCTCGAGACTTGAGATCAGGCAGTCTTGACTCTCCGGGAAACGCGGTCAACGCACAAGAAATGGACGAGAACGACTCTCACTGGATGCGGTCGACACTGGACAGTGCAAGCGTGGAGTTTTTGAAATGGACCGAAGAGGAGGTCAAGAAGGCTGGCCAGGTCAAAGAGGGAGACAGCAACGAGAACCGGCGATGGGTTGGTTTTGACGATCTCGTTGACCCGGCGAAGCAAAACCACGTTGTCGCGACCCAGGCATTCTACCATATTCTTTCACTGGCGACGAAGAATGCTATCTGTGTGGAGCAGCGGGTAGAGAACATGCAGCCCTTCGGAACGATCCGAGTTGGACTCGACCTGACGGCGCATCTTGAGAGCACGGAGTAGGAGAAAACGGCGGCGTCTCTATTGCGGAGTCTCTCCCTGCGCGGCATCTCAGCTGAGGCAAACTGATTTTTTTTCCTTTTTGTTTTTCTTCTGCGGTAACTATGAGGGGCATCTTGCGTTCAAGTGTTCAGAGAGGGGACCTTTTCTTCTGCGATTTTGATTTTTCGAAGTTGCATCTGGAACGCGTTTGTGGTCGAGGATTTTCGAGGCAGCGGAGGAAGAAGCGGATTGGGGCGCGGACGTTTCTTCGCGTATGGGTCGGAGGCCAGAGGTGATTTTTCCGCATGACTGGACGAATCGATGGATTTGGGAAGACACAGGAACTTGCTATCTCGTGGGAACTGGGATCACTCACATACACAAAGACTTGCAAAGCGTCATACACACATTAGCTACTTTCACACATGAAGTCAAATCAGTTTCAAAAAAGTTGCGTGCCATTGAAAGTCGTCATCTTCATTACTTCGTACAGCCAGGCCAGCGAGTTCGTGCGAGCTAAGTATGCATCTACTCGTAACTATCCTCATCGTCATCCACGCCCTCGCGATCCTCAAACTTCATGTATTCGATGTCGGGGTCATCTGCCACAGGACCCATCACATTCGTCCAAGCCTCTCTCACTGGCTCCAAAGCCGTGTCGCTGAAAGCAAGGTCAAACGGCAGGCTTGGAAGAACGTCCGAGGCGTCCGCGGAGGCCGAGGGGGCGGCCTTGGCTTGCTGGTATGCGACCTTGTAGATGGCCTGCGGCTGGCCATCACCGTCGCCAAGGGCAGGCAGCAAGGACGCCAAAGCCTTTTCCAAGGCTTCGGCCGAGCCAGAGGCTTCTGGTGTAACGAAATATAGGACGCCTACGATAACGACAGAGTCAGTTACCTGATACGACAAGAGGTTTGCCGGATCAAAAGTGTGGTTGAGGGTGTACATCAGTATGACAGGAA
Organism: Colletotrichum higginsianum IMI 349063; assembly: GCF_001672515.1. Lineage (NCBI taxonomy): Eukaryota > Fungi > Ascomycota > Sordariomycetes > Glomerellales > Glomerellaceae > Colletotrichum > Colletotrichum higginsianum. The sequence continues at coordinate 1,264,674 of NC_030958.1, forward strand.
TTGTCGTCAAAGCAAGGCTCAGACAATGTAGATAAGAATTTTGACTGAAATCATCATGTACAAGTGGGCAAGGATGAGACTGAACTTGAATGACTTACTCTGGCCAGATGGGCATTCGCCAGTCTCGCTCGAGTGAGCGAAGACGTAGATGGGGTTCGGCGAGGCAACATCCGTGATAGAAGCAGCCGGGAAAGCGATGACAGCCACGGCAGGGGTGGGAGACCCCTCAACGACGGCCTGGAATAGAGACGAAAGCGGCGAGTTGACGACAGCCGTCAGTCTGCTCACACGCTGGCTACTGGACGTGACATGTTCGGCGCCGCGGATGAGCGTACGGGATTTCACCGTAATGTCGCTGGTGAGGTCGAGCTCGAAGCGAGCGCCGTCTTCTTGCACGTCAAGCAGGCGCGTGGCTTTCACACCAGTGCCAAGCATGTAGACAGCGCCACCGACGGCACACGCACGGCAGCCGACCTGCGCGATTTCCGAGAGACCACCCCATTTAGGGTATACCGCCGCGAAGCCTGGCCCAAAGGCGCCCATGGATGACAAGTGTCTGTGGATAGCCGCCAGGCCGTCCTTGGTGCCGATTTTCCCGTCCAAGCTCAGGGTCAAGGTGACAATGTACGTCTGCAGGGCGGGGTCGAGCTTGAAGTCGGACGCCAGGAACTCCGACAGAGGCTTGTCAGCGTGCGGAGCCCACATGGCCCGCTGCTCTTCCGCATTATAGTCCAAGACGAACTTGAGGAACTTCATCAACGACCGCTTCGCCTTTGCGGGAATGGCGGTCGTGGAGAAGACGGCCTCGCGGTTGGAGGGGATCGGCACGATGCTCGGCTTTTCGTCTGCGGAGCCGCTCGGCGCCGGGGTGTAGATGAAAAAGGACCCGACGGCGAGGAACTCGATTTGCCGGAAGGCGCGGGAGGATACGAGCTGTTTCACCAGCTCGGAGCGGGTGTGAATGATCTGCGGCGCGAGGGCAAGGGAATACGCTCTCGGGAAGGACAGCGAGGGTCCAGAGCCGGCCGCGATTTCCGGCTTGGTCACGGTCGCCGACGAGAAAACGCGCCCAGGGCCGCCATCGTCAGCAGCTGCGTGGGCGGCAGCCCATTCCTCGACCTCCTGCAGGCTGAAGGCGGCTTCGGGACCGCCGTAGTATTCGTTGGGGTCGAGGTGCAGGATTTGCTTCCCGGACCGCGAGAGGGCTCTTTTTACGGCCGCCGGAGAGGGCTGCGTCAGTCAGATCGAGGCTTTTTTTTCTTCTTTTCAGGGCAAAAAAAACGACGATGCCGAACGACGAGGAGGAGTAGGAGTGCAAAAGAAGCAGGAAGAAAAGAGCTTACAAGGCTAGCAGCGACTGCTGCAGGCCAGTGCCGTGGAGTATGACATCCCACGTCTGCTCGGCCAGCGATTCCATGGTGGTTGGAAGAAGGAAAGGCAGGAGGATGAGGAAGAGGGAGAAAGCGAAGAGGGAAAATTTGCGAAAGAAAAAAAGAGACGAGGTTGGAAGGGTGGGAAAGGGGAGGGAAGATTGACGATGAGGGTCCAACGGTGGGGAAAACGGAGGCTCCTCTGATTTGTGTGGACCGTGCTAGGGACACTGTCTGAATGGCACTGTGCCTCGTGTCGCCTAAAATTTCGTTCGTCGCGTAGCGCTGTTTTCTCCCATTTCTTCCCTTCTTCACCATCCGCCCGGTAAACCAGCCGCGAGTCGCATTCGGTAGATTCGCGGTTCATGAGGGCCTTTCATTAGGCTTCCTCGGCGCCGGGCGGTAGAAGGAAGCCTTCCCTAGTATCTACTGCCTTGGAATAACGTCTGAAAAGGTAGCTCGAATTGTGGAATACATATCACGCCCAAGTTGTTTGGACTTGGTGTGAAACGGAACTGTGCCATGAAAGCTCTGTTTGCCCAAGTCGGATCGATTGGCCTGACGCCAGGCAGTTCTTCATGTGCCTGCTGGTTCTATGCCTAGAAAGAAGCCTGTGCCAGATGTGGCAGTAGCAAGCCGTATTTCTCCCGGTTTTCATCTCCGTCGTCATTATTCCCTGCCATCGCGAGCCATGTACCATGTAACCGAAGCCGTGCGGTCAGAGCCAAACCTGTGCTACCCCGTTGCCATACCATACCGTTGAACATCAAGAAGCAAGCTCGTTGTACCATTGTCGTATCTCGTCAAATCATGCCGGGACAAGATAATATCGCCCGTCCGTATTAGTTGTCGGAGCCGGTCTCGACCTCGACCTCGACGGCGTGGTGCGGACCGTCCACGACGACCATGGGGACATGTTTGGTAGCGGCGCATCCCTTGCTCATGCCGTCCTCGGCGTTGCAGCAACTGAGAATCCGCAAAGCCTCGTGGTCGGCCTTGAACTCTTCGGCCGCGTCCTCGACGGGTTCGAACCAGATGAAGCCGTCCCTCTCGCACTCGATCAGCCATGAGCCTGTCGCATCGTGGGCTGGTTAGTACGAGCGACACCACGTTGACATATTCATCGGAGTCTTCACTAACCCGGATGGAAGGAGCACGACTTGCCCGGGTTCTTCTTCTCCTCAAACGCCTCGTGGCAGACCTCGCACAGCTTGATCGCGCGCTTGATCGTCTTGTGGGTTGCCTGGCCCGGGCCGACCTGAGACACCTCGGACGACGCGCGGGTGCACGAACGGCGGCTGCGGCGGTTGGCGGCGGCCTCAGCCTCCTGGATCTTCTTCTTGTCGAGGTAGTCGAGCACGGTCTCGACGAAGGAGCGGGTGGGCGCATGGCCGCAGACGGCGGCGAGCACCTGGACGAGCTCCTCCTTCGAGGCCTCTCCCAGCCGAGCATGGAGTTCAGCCATGGCTGAGACGATGTTTGGCGACGATGACAGTGCTATTTTCTTCTGGAGGGGAGAAAAAAAAAGGGGGTGGGGGGGATGATAATGGCTTTCTTGATGGATCTGAATCGCTTTGTTTACGTTCCTCCCTTCACTTTTTTCCCCAAGGCTGCGTGAGAGGTGAGGGAAGTCCTGAAGATTCTGATGGCGGGCACTGAAAGAGAGAGAATCCAGGTCAATGGGCTCATGTAGGTATGCGCTTATTTTCTCACAGTTTCCGCACCGAGGACAACAGGTGGATGGATGAAAGGGGGGGGAAAGGCCATCAATGCTCACACAAGGAGGGTCCGTTTGCCATCGTCCAGTGGTTTATGGTTGTGGTGTAGAATCAGGAGGCTGAATATCGAAGGAAATGAAATCTTCCTTCCCACCACCCCTTCCCAAATCTTTGAATTCTTCTTATTTCTTTTCTGGTGGGTATCATTATCTTCATGCCATGGCCTTCCAAACCTGCTCCCATCTCCGCTCCGCAACGCCCACGAACTCCCGTATGAGCTGCGGCTGCAGCACTGTGCCCCCGTGCTTCGATATCGACAGCACCTTGGTGTCTCCTCCGCTGCGGTCTACCACCGCTGTGATCTGCTCGTCGCAGAGACTCTCCTCCAGCGTGTCGAGGTCGACAAGCGTCCAGAACTTGCCGGCCGAGGGACGGTCCGTCGTCTCCTTTTCTGCGAAGACGCCGGCTGTGCAGGCGACGGGGAAGCCGTGCAGCGTCAAGGGCTTGGGCTCGTCGCGCGAGCAGATGACCATCTCGCGATCGGGGTCCCAGCGGGCAATGGGAATGGTTGTGTCACGCAGAGCGGCGAGGATGGCGGTCCAGGCGACGTCGAAGGGGTTGCCGTCAAAGGAGATGAAGAAGATGTCGATGTAGAGGACCCAGTATGCCATCACGGCCTTCTCGCCCTCGCCGCTCTTCTCGGCGTCGCCGTCCATCTTGTCGTCATCGTCGTCATCCTCCGCCTCAGCACTCTCGGCGGGGCGAGTGTACCATATTCTCAGATCCTCGGGGTCGACGAGCTTGGAGGAGTGCAGCAACGAGTACACTCTCGTGCTAAGAGTTTGTGCGAGCGTCGTGGGGGGGACGCCGGGCAGAAACTGAGGCGCGCAGCCGGTGGCGAGCTCGATGTTGGGGACGAGCAGGTCGTAGTCTTTCAGCTCCGAGCCGGGCTTGGTCTCGTCGAGGTTCGCGGCAGTGCGGAAGTTGGGGATGTCGGCGGCGAGAATGGTCTCGGCGCGCACGCCGCAGATGACGGTCGTGTCGCCCGTGCGGACGACGGCGCTACCATTGGCGTGGGTCAGGCTAGAGGTGTTGACGTTGGGGATGCGGGCTTCGTCGGGGGCGCGGCCGTTGCTTCTCGCGGCGTTGGCGGGAGCGGGCGGCTGGAGGTTTGCGAGAAGGAAAGGGTGAGGCGAGAGCTTTGCGAACGTGTCGCGCGGGAGACCCTTTGAGGTGGCCATTTGTGTTCGAGTTCGTCCCGGTCGGTGGGGAGCCCAGATAATGTCTCAATTGAGGTCGAGGAGGGTGGACTTTGGGTTGAACGAGACGTCGAGACGAGACAGAGGCGGACAGACATACACACACACGCAGAAGGGAAGTGGGATGAAGTGAGAGCTGGAAATTTTGGGTGGAGTCGGAGGTCGGCGTCAGTGGCTCCGGTGGGGTCAAACGCCCCGGGCGGTGAATTCAGTGGTGACGCATTGGCCATTTAGCAGCTGGTTGCTGGAAGGGTCAACTAACCAACCGTGTGTCAACTCAGCTCTCATCAAGAGCTTTCCACATTTAAAAGAAGCTTCTTCCTCCTCTCTCTCTCTCTCTCTCTCTCTGGTATCATGTTGAATGGCTCCATACACGATCCAGGTTCCGTTAAAGATGAAAAGAGAATTGCCAGTTCCCACAGCAGCCAAGGGATTTCATAGAGCTCAGAGAGCAGACAGAGAGTCCAGCCAGCCTTACCGACAAGCCACCTCCATGACAGCGGTATTTGGGCAAATATTTCTAAATCAGCCGAGTGCTCATGTGCTCAGACTGTGGCGGACGCACCGTCCAGCTCTTGCCGTCGCCGACGTAGCCCCACTGGTGGGGGGGATCGCCGTTTTTGCTGTTGCACACGCCCGTGATGGTGAAAGTTGTGAACTTGTTGAACTCTCTCTAGAGGGGTTTCACGCAATGAATTGAAGGCGACTGTTATCACGGTGGTAATTGCCATGGGAAGTTGTTACACCAAGCCACGATCGTTATCTACTTTCTAAAATGGTTCTCTCGGCCGGTTTGATACGTAGTCTTGAGCAAGACGTGTTGGTTCTGAGAGCAAGGCAACTCCAAGCCTAACGCAGTACGGATGCCTTTACATCTCCTCCGGCCTGCTCCTGAATACGTGACCGCGGGGAAGAGCAGCCCAGACCCCCAAGACACTGGAGTCCGCGGAGTCGTCTGCCGAGTTAACGATAGTTGTCTCTAGTACAATGTGGCGACTTGTCAGACACCACTCAGGCAGCTTGCGGAGAGGCATTCTTGGCTTGGCTAAGCACCACCCTCCAGATCAAAGCATGATCATGCAGAGGTTATCAAGATGTTTTGGATGCTAGGGAATACTGCCAGCAGAAAACGCAAACTGAAGCGCAGGCTTCGTCCCCCTGAACCCAAGTCCTCCACCTATGCCACGGCCACGCCAAGACGGAGGGGTTTCTCCTCGAACAAGGCGCCAAGCAGTGCTCCCTGTACATGACCACGGAAGGACGGCGCTGGACTTGGCGCCCGGCTCCCGGTCATCTAGCCGTGATGAGACTGTTGTTTGTCAACTTGAGGAAGAAGACATCGCTTGAACAAGGCGTGCTTCCAGTCGCTTTCTCAAACATGGGAGCTCACCGAGCACGTTCATTGATTCATCGCAAGATCTTCTGGTTCTCGCTGATTAAAGCGTTCTACTAAAAAACTCTAGGTAGGAGCGGATATCCAATATATGTTACAATAGAAACTCCACCGCCATGGTTTGGAAATACACTTGCCGATGTAATGCAGTTGGCGGCCCCGTTAATTTCGAGTCGTAGGCTCTCAGCCCGAAAACAAGCCCGATGCTAGACTGCCTTATCCAGGCTCTGCGCCTCGCACATCTTCTTGTACATCCCCCCCAGTTCGATGAGCTCATCATGCGTCCCCGACTCGACGATGCGGCCGTTGTAGAAGACGCAGATCTTGTCGGCGTCGCGGATGGTGGACAGCCGATGCGCCACGGCGACGGTGATGCGGTCGCCCGTGCCCGCCGCCTCCATCAGCGCCTTCTGCACCAGCTTCTCCGACTCGGTGTCCAGGGCGCTGGTCGCCTCGTCCAGGAGGATCACGTTCGGGTTGCGGACGAGGGCCCTCGCGATGGCGATCCGCTGCCTCTGGCCCCCGGACAGCTGGCTCCCGCCCTGCCCGCACGGCGTGTTGAGCCCCTCCGGCAGGGAGCTGACAAAGTCCCAGGCGTTCGCGGCGCGGCACGCGGCCTCGATCACGCCGTCGTCGTCGGCGGTGGCGTCCTCGTGGGCCTCGAAGTCGATGCCCAGCTTGATGTTCTCCCGGATGCTGTCCGGGAACAGGGTCGGCTCCTGTTGGACGATGGCAAGTCTGCTTCGGTACAGGCGAGGGCTGAGGCTTGTGAGGGGGTCCGAGTCGTCGATCACGATGGATCCGCTGGTCGGGTCGTAGAAGCGCTGGAGGAGGGAGATCATCGTCGACTTGCCGCAGCCGGAGGCCCCGACAAACGCAACGAACTGGCCTCGATCGATCTTTTGTCGCGGTGATAGTTAGCATCCGTTGGGCTTGGGCGTCTGCTTCCACGTACCTTCAGCGATACCCCCTTCAGAACCCGGTTGTCCGGCGCCAACGGGTACGAAAACTGGACGTCGCGAAAGTCGTATGAACGGCAGTCTGCCGCGGGGCCCTTTGACCTGTTCTCATCCGTGTCCCGGATGGTCGGTTGGAGATTCATGAGCCAGAAGTAGTAGTTGGCGGCGGTGTTCGCCTTGGTGAAGCCTGGGTTTTGTGTGCCGTGGTCAGCAGGACCCACGAAGCAATCGATTGACGCGACTTACTGCTCGAGAAGCTGAAAAGGGTGGCCCCGGCCTGTCCGGAGAAGTAGATACCCATGAAGGAGACGATAAATTGGTAGAAGGTGATGGTTCCCTCCGAAGCCAGCTTTGATCCCCACCTGTGAGTTGAGATGATGTTTGATCAGTAAACAGGTCCAACGACAAGACATGTGAAGGAGCAACGGAAACCATCGCTGCTTACCAGAACCCGAGTGCCAGGATGAAGTACTCGATGGCCTGTGTGAGTGCGAACCAGACCATCATGTTGCACAGAGGCAGGAGAGAGCCTGATATCGCGGCGTCAAGCTCACCAGTATACCGCTGCAGCATGCTCCTCTCGATCGCCAGAGACGACACAGTCCGGATGGCGTTCACTGTCTCGGAGGCCACTGAGGCACTGGCGGAGAACTTTCTGTCGATGTCGGCATCCATCTTGGTCTCGATGCGGATCCGAGCGTAGCCCGACAGCAGCATCGGGGGGATGCCGGCGAAGACGCCGACGAGGCCGAGCCTCCAGGACACCGCGATGCCGAGGATGCTGCTGGCGACGACGTTGAGGAGGGACATGGTGACGAGGGCCACGTTGAACCCCATGAGTTCGGTGACGGCTTGCGTGTTGGACTCGATGCGGCTGGTCAGGGAGCCGACGGTGTTCTCAGGGCGGTCGAAGAACCGGAGGTCTTGCCTCAAGATGCCGCTGAGCAGGTCTTTTCGTAGCTTCTGGCCGAGTGTCTATCGCAAAGGACGAGGTGAGCCGCTTGGCCCTCAAATGACCACCTCAAGACACCTTCAGTTTTTTATGCTCACCTGTGTTATGATGTTTGTCGACCATCCCATGGCGAAGTATCCGAGGAAACAGCCCACCGCCATCACGACGTACATGAGGGAGACGAAATTCCCCTTACGAACCATTTCTGACGGGGAACCGCCGGTGAAGATGTCTGTAATGCTGGCGAGGAGAAGTGCCTGTCCGGGGAACACGGCGGCTGTGCTGGATATCAGTCATCGTTTCCCCCCTTCCCGTTGACGAACCGTGGTCGTCCTCTGGATCCAACTCACCTCCAATAACGCATGCGACAAGCACGACGCAATACCACACCTTCATATCCGGCGTAGCCCGAGCCACCTTGAATATCGTGTGAAAGATCCCCGTTTGCTTGTAGAGGTCGTAGTTCTCCCGGTCTTGGAGGGCTAGGAGCGACTGGGCCTCGGCCGTATTGTGCCTGGCCACAGAAAGCGTCTGCTCAATCTCCTTGGCGGACTTGTCTTCGGAGCCCTCGTCGCTGTCCTCCTTGTTCTGGTTGACGGAAAGAGACTGAGCCTTGACGAGATTCGAGTAGGCCCCGCCCAGGGCCACCAGCTCGTCGTGCCGGCCCTGCTCGACAGTCTTACCTTTGCTCAGGACCACGATGTTGTCAGCGTTTCGGATCGTCGCAAGCTTGTGGGCGATGACGATGGTCGTCCTGTCCTTGGAAGCGCTGTCGAGCGCCCTCTGGACAATGCCTTCGGCATGAGGGTCGAGAGCACTCGTGGCCTCGTCGAGCAGGAGGATCTTGGGCTCGGAAACGATGCTGCGGGCGATGGCCACTCTCTGCTTCTGTCCGCCCGAGAGAAGCCCGCCCCGCTCGCCGATGCGCGTATCGTAGCCACGGGGCAGGTCGAGAATGAAGTCGTCAGCGAAAGCAAGTTTTGCAGCCTCCTTGACCCGTTCCAGTTGCTCATCGCGGGAAGCCGTTTCCCAAGGTGTTCCGATCAATCCATTAGAGATGTTTTCAAACACAGTACCGTTGAACAGAACAGGCTCCTGGGATCAGAGCAAAGAATTAGTTTCCAGCAACAAGTCGTTTGACGTACATGTGCTAAAGGGACAGAAAAGAGGGAGGCGTCGTTCTCGTGTCCCGCATAGATATAGTTACCTGTTGGACAAGTCTCATGTTGGTCCGGAGCCATTGGAGATTCAAATCACGGATGCTTGTTCCATCAATCGTGATTGTTCCGCTCAGGGGATCATACCACCTCTCGAGGAGGCCGATGATGGTGCTTTTCCCGGAACCACTTGCTCCCTATGTCTGTGTTAGAACGAAAGGACACATAGGACAATGCAGCTGAATTGGATACTACACTTACAACAAGAGCCGTGACCTTGCCGGCGGGTACCTTTAACGAAAAGTCCTCTAGAACCGTGACATCTGGTCTGGTTGGGTAGCTGAAGCTGACACCTTGGATATCGATCACTCCCGACACTTCTCCAGGTTCCAATCCAGAATCGCTAAATGGGTTGATAGACGAGTGTCTGTCGATCAGTGTGAATAGTTCCGAGGCGGCGGTTGTTGCGCGGCTGAATGCGACCATGTGCGGGGCTATCGATGTGAGAGTAGTAGACGCGATGATGACGGAGAAGAGAACACTGCCAACTTGGGTATTAGAAAACCGTGGGGTTTCGTTTTGATGGAAGTTGAGAGAAGTAGCTGGTTCCAGCTTCCCAGGGTTCCAACTTACGTGAAAATCGTGCCGAAGCCGTCAACCTCTCCGCGAACCACCATCCCGATTCCCTGCCAGAACGCAAGCCCCATACCGCAGTAAAGGATCAGGTATTGGCCGCCAAAAACCACACCGTACAGCGGGCTCTTCTTGTTGCCCAGCACGCGGGCGTCGTGCAGGCACGAGGCGTACTTGTCGAGGATGCGAGATTCGAGGCCGAAAGCCTTGACGGCGCGGACGCTGGCCAGGATGCTCTCGGCATACTTGCCCGCCGTGGCGTAGATGGGCAGGATCTTGGCGTCGAGCATGGCATCAGGCACGGAGGGCCCGCCGATGATGATGAGGAGGGCGGGGAGGATGCAGCTGGTGATCAGGGCCAGCTTCCACTGGCTGACGAAGGCGATGACGAAGGCCGCCACAAAGGTCGAGACGTTTTGGAAGACGAGCCCGAGCTTCTCGGCGATGCCCGACTGGATCAGCTTCCCGCTCGAGGTCGCCTGCATCGAGATGGACCCGGCCGTGTCCTGGTCAAAGAAGCCGATCTCCTGGCTCAAGGCTGACCGGAGGTAGGAAATCCGGATGCTGCGAGTCAGGTTGAAGGCCACATAAGTGAAAGCGGTCGCGTAGATGTATGTGAGGACGAGACGCGCAATGCCAATGTATACGAAGTAGAGACTGGGGAATACGCTCTGTTAGTCGGGCGGGCGGGGCGTACATGGTCCGGGTTGCGTCTGAGACTCACCAGAACTTGCTGACTTCGCCCATGAACTGACTGGGAGACAGGGTTTTGTTGGAGTAGTCGGTGAAGACATTCATGAATTGGCCAATGACGATGTTCACTAGAGCCAGCGCCACGCCGGAGCCGATGGCGGCCACGATGCCGACGAGTTGTACGGCATAATCGAATGGGCGGCCGTAGGTGAAGACTCTCTACAGGGTGTCAGCTTCTTGAAAGGATGGACGCTGGATTGAGAGAAGAGAGGAGAGAAGAGAATGATTAGTAACCTACAAATAACCCTTTGGAAGGTTTGGATTGGCTTTTGCTATTATTGTTGGCTGTTGAAGGATTGTCGGGACCTTGGGGTTGCGACGACACTCGTTTTTCCATCTTGAACTTTGGGATGGGGGTGGACTCAACAAGTCTGAACGAAGCAACACGAAATGAACATCAGAACGTCAGCAGCGGCTTAGAGAACGAACGGCAGAACCCCGAAGAGTTGAGAAATTTGAGGCTAAGGATAGGGCGATGAATGCTCAGCGCGATGGATGCTGAGCAACGAAGGGTAGAGGCAGCCGATGCAGTATTTCAACTGCGGCGGTTCCCGAGCCATCCTGAGGTTCGGCGGGTTACGGGCAATAACAAGACACCCAAAAGAAGGGGCAGGCAGGGGAGTAAGATACGGGAGAGAGGATCTGATGAGGCGTTCGGCCGGGGCTGCGGTGGTGCGGGTCGCCAAGAGGCCGCGACCGAACTCTGAAAAGTGTCTTCGGACGCGGGAGGCCAAGCCTCCGCATGTCCGCTCAGTCGCCTGCTTCCCTCCTTTCAGACGGGTCTACTAGCAGAGGAAATACTGTAAACCAGAGAAGAAGGGGGAAAAAAAGGGTGGTGGAACTCAAAATCAGGCGCGAAGTTTCCGTTCTAACTTCCAGTTCCAAAACGTGGTGCGGTCGCGGGCGTCGCGGTCTGATCTTCGTAACCAATGATTCGTTGTCTTCTAGAAACCTTGGCTCCATAGTAGACGTACGAGCTCCCCCCCCCCCCCCCTCTCTCTTCTTTTATCATCAGGCCAGGGCCATCGCCCTTTCGGACGCGGACACAATCATCCCATAGCCTTTTGTATGAGACCGACCCGCGAGCCTGCGCACTGACAAACCGAACCCGAGACTGTCAGTTGCCGTCCATCTCTTTTCTTCTGTCGAGGCGAAAAGCGAAGGGCATCCATCCCAATCGGGGACCTCCGCCGACAAGCTGCGCGCGATGGACACCGACGGCGTCGTCAGCCCCGGAGGCGAGCCGAGCCGACGGGAGGAGGGCCGTATCGACGACGATGAGGGTATCGTGTCACAGCTCTCTGTAGGCTTCTATGGCCGTTCGTTCATATCTTGTTGCCATTGCTAACATGTGTGATGCCTTCAGTGTGACCGTTGCCGCCATCGCAAGGTATCTACTTGAGTTGCCCCCCCCTCCTGATATTCATTTCATTGTGGTCACTTCAACGTGAAAATAACGCACGGCCAAACTGACTTTCTGACTATCTCTCTCTCTCTCTCAATTCAAGGTTCGATGTGACCGCCGCCACCCATGCTCGCACTGCGTCAAAACAGACGCAGTCTGCAACTACCCGGCAAAGCAAAGGCCCAAGGAAAGGCGCCAGAGGGTCTTCATATCCGAGCTGTAGTATGTCATTGACGGGATCCCGTACGACGTGCAGGATGGATCACTGTGCTGATGGAAAACTGAAAGTGAAAGAAAGATTGACCTCATTGCGAAGAAGCTGGAGGATTTCGGCCAGGTGCTGGGCCAGATGGAGAGTAGACCCCAAACATCCACCCGCCCCAGTCCCAACAGCACCTGGACGCCGTCTTCTTCCCTCAAGCCGTCGCCAGAAACACAATCGGCCGCCGAAAAGGTCTCGCCACAGGCGGGGAAAAGCAAGATCGTGACCCCCAAAGTCGAGTACGAGGGAGAGACGTCCCTGTTGGCCCAGGCCGCGTTCGCGAACAAGTTCCTCCACGAGGTGGTGAGCAACCGGCATTCGACAGACATCACCGGGGAGATGGTCTCCGTCCTGGGAACCCTGGGCCGAGCCCTCGGCAGACAGAAAGACCAGAACGACACCGAGTATCTGTACCCAAACGCGCGCACGCTGGAGCCAGGGTCCAGTGTCCGAGACCTGCCCATGCCCCCGGTCGAGGTGGTCTTTGTATGCCTCCGAATGGCGAAAGGTATGCTATGAGCAACCCGAGTATCACGTAGCACGTTCCCTGGCCTGTTACTTACTTTCTCCGGAAATTTTTGGGTCAACGTGCAGAGCATCCCCGCGTAAAAGCCTTTTGGAACCACGACGCAATGACTCTCGCGCCCTTCACCGAGTTTTTCCTCAAGGTTTATTCCCCCGGAGACGCCACCCACGCGGACTTGATCATCGTCTATGCGGGCCTATACTGGCTTTTCATGGAGTGCATGAACGCCACTCAAGATGCCGGTACGAAGTTGAATTACCAAGCACAAGCCTTCACCTGTCGAGACAACCTGGAGACTGCCCTTTCTAGTCTGCCCTTCCATCTACCGTCAACGATAGAAACAACCTGCGCCATGTTCTTAGCGGTATGTCCAACAACATGCATACCATACTCATGAGACGTCGTTGAGCTCCAAGTATAACATGTGCTGACTTCCCCGCAAAAGGCATTGTATTGTCTCGAGAACTGCCAGCCGTCTGCTGCCTGGAATTTTATAGCGACCGCGTCTCACATGACCCAGACCCTGGGCTGCCATAGCATCGCCGCCATAGCGCACGAGGCTCCACAGAACAAGTACGGCAAGATCAAGATCTTCTGGCTCATCTACGTCGTTGAGAAGGGTCTGTCCCTTCGCCTGGGACGATCGTCCACGATCCGGGACAACGACGTTACCGTTCCCCGTCCTCAAGCAGACACGTACGGGTTTCCGGAACCGACTCTGATGTGTCTGTTTCCGGAATGCACGAGGCTTGCAACGCTACAGGGCATGGTATACGACCAGATTTACAGCCCGGCGTCACTGTGCCAGCCGCAGGAAGTCAGGGTCTCCCGGGCCAGGCAGCTGGCCGGCCAACTGGACGAGCTCATGGCAATGGCCACATACCAGGCAAGCACACTTACTTCTCATTATCTGCAGAACCATTCCATTTCCAGTCCCCTAGAAAGAAAGAAAAAACCCCTTCAAACTAAAAGACCATGTGCTCCTGTGCTGACGTCGTGACAGAATCGACATACCGGGAAGCTGGCAGAGGTACTTGGAGAGCCGCTCTTTGAGGCCATGGCCCGCACCGACAAAGTCAACCAGCTCGCGCTCTCCTGTCTCATATACCGGGCCGTTCCTCCCGAAGCAGGCGAGAAGACGGTCTTTGGGAAAGACTGCATAAGAACTGCTCGTCAGGCCCTCGAAGAGCACAAGAGGTGCATGTACGTTGTCGCAGGCTTGGAAGAACGTTTCCTCGAGTCCTACTTGAACTGGTATTTATTACCCTCCCCCACCCCCCCACACCTGTCTTGAGACCATCCAAAGTGCTAACATTGATACAGGACTCTTCTGAGTTCCCCCTTCATACCGTTTGTCGTCATGTTCTGCCACGTGGTCGAGACGTGCAATCAGGGGGATCTCGATCTTCTCTCGGACCTAGTCGCCACGTTACGGTCAACGACGGCGGAGACCTTCTCCCCGGCCATCAAGAAAGAACTGCGACTGTTCAGCGCGCTGTACGATGTCGCGTGTAGCTACATGAAGCTGAAGACAGACTCATCATCGCAGCCACAGCCGCAGCCGGCGAGCGGGGGGCCTGTGGATCATTGGAGCCTGACCGCTGGGTCGGTACAGCCGCCACCAGCTCTCTTGCAGGAAGCGGCAACCCCGAGCGGGATGGCATCGCTGCCGACTGAGACTGCGGCCATGGGCGGCGGCTTCTCGATAAACGACCCCCAAACGGTCCCGGAATGGGGGCCTTTCACGCTGCCCGGGGACTTGACGATGGAAGTTGACGAACAAGGTTCACAGCTTGGCAACTGGCTGTACGTGAATAATCAAATGATCAGGGCTCTCGAGAACAACTACTTCTGAAGTCAGGTAGAGGGGAACACGAATTCAATCACAAGAAAGATGAGGGCATAAACAGATTAGCGTATGGGCCGTCTTCAAAAAGAAAAAAAAAAAGGATAGGAAACCCGGATTGAGAAAAAGGTGTCTGGTGTCTGCTACTACTACTACTACTACTACTACTACTACTACTACTACTATCATACCCAGAGGATTTCCGCTCTTCGTGACCCGGCGCACATTCAGCTGACGGCCACAAAAATCTTCTCAATGAGATCATCGGAGTCGGGCCCTACAGGGTTCGCCGCAAGAAGCGCTTCCTCGGCGTCTGAAGGAGGGTAAATGAGCTTCTGGTTGATGTACCCCTTTGTTCGCTTGGCCAAGCTCCCCGTCATTCTCACCTCTTTGTCCCAGCCCCCCGTGATCACCGCGCCCCAGGAGCCGAGGTCGAGGCAGCAGTTGTAAGCCTCCTGCGAGTACTTCAGGAGCGGCTCGTTGAGCAGATCTGCAGCGGCGTTGTGCCCCGAGACCCGGCCGAGTTGAAGGGCGTGCTGGCAGGACATCAAGGCGTGGTGGCCCTGGTCATCGGCCGAGGCGTAGGCAGCGTCTCCCGTGACGAAGACGTGCGCAGAAGACAATGCTCGGAGGTGTTTGTCGACATGGACGCGCGAGAGCGTGTCTTTGGTCCCCGGAATGTGTTCAGTCAGGGGCGTGGCGCGCATGCCAGCTGTCCAGACCGCTGTCATCGTCTCGATGCGCTCCCCCGAGACAAGAGTCACGCATTGATTGTCGACTGCGGCGACCGCAGAGCCGAGTTTGACTTCGACGCCGAGGTCTTCCAGGGCCTGGGTGATTACCGGACGGGGCCCGGGTCCCAACTCGGGGCCAAGCACGTCTGCTCCCTCGATCAAGACGATGCGTGGACTATTCAGGTGACTGAGGCGCCGTGGCAGCTCACACGCCAGCTCGATTCCGGTGAAGCCGGCGCCACAGACGACGACGGTGTCGCGTGCGGCGCTCGGCGGGGATAACGCGAGACTCTCGAGATGGGCCTCGAGTTTTGCAGCGGATTCGAGGGAGTCTACGTCGAAAGCATGTTGCCCAAGTCCGGTTACGCCCTGCGGGCGTACAACAGAGCTGCCGGCCGCGAGGATGAGGCGGTCAAAAGACACCACTTCAGGGTCGGGACCCGTCGGAGACCTGACGTGAACGGTGTGGGCCTGGGTGTCTATCGTCTCGACGGTTCCCTGAAGGAACTGTACGCCGGCAGCTTCAAACAAGGCAGCGAGGGGATGCGTCATGCTGGCGGCATTCGTTTCGTAGAGGCGCGGTCGTATAACCAGAAACGGCTCAGGCGCTACGACGACGATGTTGATGGTGTTGGCTCGATCGCTGCTGTTGTTGATCAGGCGCTTCGCAGAGAGTGCGCTCCACACTCCGGCGAAACCGGCACCGACAATCAATATAGTGCTGGACATGACTGGTTGAGAATGATGTTGTTAAGGGGGGAAAGGGTCTTGGTTCGAAGGTGATAGATAGTGAGATTGTTATAGAAGAAGTGGTGTATATTTCCAACTCATGGGAAGTCTGGCGGGATACTTATATCAATTTCTGCCGTTTGTGATATGGCGTCTCGGGCTTCCAGCTCGAGGGAGTTCAAGCGGGTAGGCTAAGCTAAGACATGTGTGTAACTCGTGGCAACATGTAGCTGCAAAGAGCGTTGTCAGCGTGGCTTACACCGGGTATCCGGCTTTGCCTCCATCGGGTACCCGAGTAGTTAACCGGGTCCCCGCATCGTCGACGACACGCCGGGAAATTCCAAACTCCTCTCACAGTCATCAGTAGATCCCGTCAACCCACACCATGACGGCCGCCACCGGTCTTCCAACCCGTCAGAATGGCGGAGCTATACGCTCGTCCTTGGCTTGCCTCCCCTGCCGCTCACGCCATCTCAGATGCGACGGGACGCGACCGCAGTGCGACCGATGCGCTAATGCCGCGACGGAATGCCGTTATGCCCCTTCGCGCCGCGGCGGCCTCGATCGCGCGGCGCTGGCAGAGCGGCGCAAACGTCTCGCGGCCGCGGCAGCAAGCCACGATGCCTCGGTCGATGGATCCGGACCCGGACCACAGTCACAGATGAGCTTCGGGCCGTCTCGGGAACCCGGGTACCGGCTTGGTAGCGAAGGTCTCCCCCATGGTACCAGTACAGTCCAAGAAGCCATCTGTCTCGGGGACCCTGACTCTTCTCCAAAGGCACCAAGTACTCTACAGCTGCAGTCGGAAAACATAGGGACTGACGTCTTGGTCGACTCGTATTACAGCTCTTTTCATACGTTCCATCCGTTTCTCGTACCGCGGAGATACTTTGTGAAAATGTGTCAAGAGCCGAGCCGTCAAGTCAGTCTCGAGCCTCTCATTGCCGTCATGCGTCTTGTTGGGAGCATCTATGCTGCCCAGGAATGGTCCGCTCCTCTCAAAGAGCACGTCGAGACCCGCTTCTTCGAGGCAAGCCCGGAAGATCCAACCATGGTGCAGTCTCGACTGCTGTACTCAGTGGCGCTGTTCTGGCACAGCTTCAAGGCCGAGGCAAAGCACCAGATGGATCTCGCCGTTCGTCTGGCACTTGACCTGGGCATGTTCCAACAAGAGTTCGCAAGGACTCACGGCGCCGGTGATCCCGTCCTGACCGAGAGTTGGAGGCGGACGTGGTGGGAGCTGTACATCATCGATGCATACTACGCCGGGACTTTGGGGACCATGAACTTTGCCGTCGTGGATGTCGAGGCGACTGTCGAGTTGCCTTGCGAAGAGTCGGAATATGAGTCGGGCGTAGGTTGACCACTACTACTACATACTCGTTGTGGATATCCTCGAGCTTACCAGCACATAGCAAATCCCAACCCCAAAGACACTTGACGATTTTGACTGTCGCGAGTTCTCTTCGGGGGACGCCTCGTTCTCCTCCTTCGCCTACCTCATCAGCGCTGTGAGGTGCGCAGCGTCGGCGATTTCCGCGGCGCCCAAGATCACAAGCAGAGAAGACTCGACGCACATCATCCAGAGTGCCGACTCTGTCATTGATGGGTGGTCGCTTCTGCTACCCAAAGACCGCAAGCAGGTCATGACCAAGGCCGGGCATATCGACGAGCTCATGTTCCAGGCGCACTTGCTCATAAATGTGTAAGTCGACGGCCGCACTGCCGGTTCTCTCTGATAGGGATAAGAGTGCACTATTTATGACTATCTCGCAGGGCAACCATTGGGTTACACAGACCATTCTCGGACCTCAGGTTCAATCCTGTGGAGGACATCTCCAGCTGCGCGAGAGAGCCGCCTCTCGAAATTGCCAAACCGGAACTTGTAAACGTCCACACAGTCCGGGTTTTGCGATCCGTGGAGGCTCAAATCCGTCTGTTGGCCCTGCCGGTCCGGCCCTTCCACCACACCCCGTTCGTTACCTGCATGATCAGCGAGGGCACGCTTGCACTGCTATCTGCGTGCAACTTCCTGCTCAGGGGAAAGGAGCTGAGCATCGCGCGTGACCAGATTCGGATGATGATCGGCTGTCTCAAGACGTTGGGCGAGACTTGGCCGAGAACAGAGAGAAATGTGCAGGAGATCCAGACGGTTGCTCGGCATGTACTGAGGCTGGGGCCTAACGTGACGGCTGGCACCAGTAGCGGTACAAGGTCTAGTCGTGTGCCGAGCCTGTCTGCCGTCGAGAGAAGTTCCGACTCTCAGACTGGACCAGTGACCGACGATAACGATGTTTTCCCCTCCTTGGGCTCGATGGATGACGTTTGCGGTTGGTACAACCTCGAGGATCTTGGCCCGCAATTTGCGGAATGGATCGGCAATGAGTAGCAACGACCGTTTTTATGGAAATATGCTTTGTGGAACAAAGACTCGCATACCAATGTGATAGAGTCTGTGTTATTTGAGTCTACCATGTTTCCGATGCTACGGCATTGGATCCGCAGTGAATCTTATTCATTAGTCAAATTGGTCATGGGACTAGGATTTACATCTCCAAGTGTCTTTCATACAGGCAAACCTATAAGAATCATGATTGTATATTTGGCTTATCTTGTTAACCACTGCTTCCCAGTCTTGATATGTCGCTATTATACCAAACCATAGTAACACCTCAAAAGTCCAATGCGCAATGACTGTTTCGATCAAAGGCCTAGATACTTCTGCGAGCCAAAAGAAAGAGTCATAGAACTGAGTGTCTACACATGACTGAGAAGTGAAAGCGAACCAGGCTGGCATCCATCATTCACAACTTCTCGTTGCCGTTGAAAACCCGTCTGCCACCAAGCCAGGTTTCTGAAACCCGACTTGCAAGAAGAGACGAAAGATCCAGACTCCATTTCGTATCGCCTTGGAGAATGATGAAGTCGGCCTTCTTGCCAACCTGTAAGCCCCCGATCATGTTTTCTGCAAAGCACGAATAAGCACCACCGTGGCTCGCGGCGCTGAAGACGTCGTCCAGGCCCAACTTGTACTGCTCATTGAACGTCTCCTCGTCCTGCGGCCTCCGGAAGGACCTTCTTGTCGCGGCATTGAAGATGTTGTTCCAGGGGCTGTGAGGAGCTGTCGGGGCATCCGACCCAATGGCCAGGCGAGCCCCGTGGTCGTGGAATTCCCGATACGCGAACGCGCGAGCGCAAGACTCGTGCCCGATCATGGGAGGCCACAACCGGTTGTATTCGGGGTCCAGGTGAACAGGCTGTATGGATGCCGTGATCCCCAGCCTGCCGAGTCGTTGTGCATCTTCGGGTCTCGTCAGCTCCAGGTGTTCGATGCGATGCCGCCGACCCGTCGTGCCCAGGGCTTCAAGGCCGTTCACCGCCATGCTGACCGCCGCGTCGCCAATGGCATGGAGCGCGCACTGCATGCTTGCCGCATCTGCCGCTGCAAGAACGACTTGTAAAGCCGCCGGCGTCCACGTCGGATCGACCAATTCCCCGGTGTTCAGGTACGGATGCGAGATGGCGGCGGTGCAGCCGTCGACGACCCCGTCGCAGATGATCTTGATCCCGGCAACGCGAAGGTCGGGCGACGTCGCCAAGTTGTACTTTTCGTGCAGTCGAACGACGCGCTCGACCTGGGCCAGGTTCTCCTCGTCGGTCTTCGCGGGCATGACGAGGAAGTGGGCGGCGACGCGCAGGGTCAGCTCCCCGGCGCTCTTCAGTTCCAGAAGCAAGCCCCAGTAGGTCTCGTCCATGGCCATGTCCACGACGGCCGTGTAGCCTGCCTTGTTGTACTCGCCGATCGCCGATCGCAGACAGCTCAGTTTCTCCTCGCTCGACATGGCGTCGCCTAGGAACGGCCACACTATGCCGAGAACCGCAGCCTCCTCCAGAAAACCGGTCAGTGCTCCTTCGTGATCGCGGTGGATTCTGCCGCCCTCGGGATCGGCCTTGTTCCGAATGTCCATCTCGTCCAAGGCCGCCGTGTTGCACCACGCCGAGTGCAGGTCGTCCGAGTCGACATAGATGGGTCGTGCGCTCACGCGGTCCAACGTTGATGCCAAGACATGGCTGCCCGTCACAGCGTGCCTCCATCCCCGGAAAAGTAGGCGGGCTGCGTCCGGCCTCGCCTCTGCGGTACGACGGATGACGGCTTCAATCTCCGCCAGGCTCTTGCATGGTCGCAGGTCGACTTTTGCTAGGGAGATGCCGAACTGAAGAAGGTGAACGTGGGCATCAATGAATGAAGGGATCAAGGTCTGTCCTTTCAGGTCAACTTGATCGTTTTCTTCGTCATCCACGAGCAGGGTGACGACGTCGTCCGCTCCATCCCCAATGTAAGATATATGGTTGTCTTCTACCACGAGGCAAGTTCCAGTGGGATAGTCGGGTTCGATGTGTTCCGCTAGTACGCGGGCGTTTTTGAAGATCGTCTTCATCTCGTCTTGGTCGTTCTTATTTGGGGGAATGGGGGTTCATATGACAAAAGAGACGTCCATCAGCAAAACAGTCTATAGAGAAATGGCGACACAACCAGTATATATAGACGGGTGCAGCAACACGCAGAGGAACAGAAGCCCCTCGTCGATGAAAGATTTGGGGTTGAATGCATGGGGCGTTTGACAAACATCCAAGTACGCGACCATCTCATGTGGAGGGAATGAGATAACCAGGGAGCTACCCTGTCCTGCATATCAAGACAGGGCGCCCCAAGGACTGGGCGCTAAGTCCGAATTTGTCCATTGGAGCCGCCAATCAGAGCTTGACCTCGAACGTCCTGCCACGACGAGATCTCAGTCATGACACATTTACTGACCGTTTTGCAGTGCATTTGGATATCTTTCAGCTCGCGGATGAGTATGTTGACGAACTGAGCGGCTTATGGGTTGTCCCTGTTACTACTCACAGTATATACACAAAACAATACCTAGCCTTACCTATGCCCATGTCTACTCCTCCTATGTATCTGAGGCCGTATCTCATCGCTAGATGACGAGTCTGTGTCGCTCGAAGAAGAATCACGTCCTCTCCGCCCCTCGAGTCTTCCTCTCATCCATCTCGGCCATCTTGACTTGTGGCCTTCGTTGCTTTCCCCCGTAGTGTCAGAATCCTCGGCATCACCCTTTTGCGTGACTGCGGGATGCGTTGGCCTGGACAGCATCTTTCGAATCGTACCCCTCCCAGCGACGAAGAAGCAAAACGTGGCAACGGCTAACGTCAAGGGTCCCGCGACCATCCAGAAGTGAGCCTGCACGTCGCCCCATTCCATCCCGAGGCCGTCCGTCCCGCCGCTCATGCTCAGATACGACGCTACGAAGCTGAGCGGCAGGAATGTGATGGTAACGACGGTGAAGACAAACACGGCCCGCCCCTGGTCGTCCGCCATGATCTCCGTCAGCTCGCCTACGAGGCCCTTGAGCCCGTTGCAGAGCTCCAGCGTTCCGTCCAGATTCTCATCCTCTTTCTTCACGGCCTGGACTAACTCGGAAAGCAGTCCTTCCTCGATCTCGAAGAGAACGTGTCTGTCTAGCTGCTTGGCCAACAATGGGTGGGTTGTTTCTGGCAATATTAAGGCGGCGAAACAGTCAAAGCAGCCCCTCTGCAATTCTACGACATCTTTGAGGAGATTCAACTCGCTGCTAAGGGCGCCGATTCGAAGAATCTGCCTTTTGTAGGGGTTGCGTTGAATTTCGGACCCCTACGTAATCAGAAATTTCAAGTCAGTCTCATCCGCGAATCTTCTTCCCACAGAGAAGTAACCAGCAGAGGTTGTACTAACAAGATTATTTGCGTATGCCGCATACAGTTCCGATGCCTTCTTCCGGTTGGAAATGGGCCTTCGAAACATATTGAACATGATCTGAAGTGAGAGATATTGGATCCCGACCGAAGTCATGAAATGTTCCGCGTTGTTCTTCTTGGCTGGATTGGTAGGTGAAACGAGTGTTCGCTCCGCCTTACGGATTAGGTCGCTCATCAACTCTCCGAGCCTATCAATCGCTCTTCTCTGCTGAAGGACCTTCTGCGAGACCAGGTTCTGCGTCGTTTTGGAGCAGTCAAAGTCGTGATAAAACCATCGCAGCTCGTGGAGAGCCTCCGGAAGTGCACAAACGAAGAGGACGATGAGCTTGAAAGCCTCGACGAGATAGTATGGGATTCCCCGTTCCGAGCCTCGGAACCTGTCGTCATGAACCACCCCGCTCTGTATGGCAACTAGTTTTCGTAGTGTGGATGCAAGCGTGTTGCGGCCGAAGACGAGAAGCTCGCAAACCTCTTCTTCCAGTCGTTCAGCAACGGCGGCTGGCAAAGGGAAAATGTAATCCCGCAGCACCCTGTCGGTCTTGGCCCCGACTAGATGCATTTTTCGAAGATGAGAGACTCCCTTGTCCGGACTCGAATATATAGTGCTCCGTTCGCAATCAGGGCATTGTACTTGGTCGGTGCTGGAACTCAGCACGAATCTCAGGTCCGCTTGCTTTATCAAGTCCCTGGATATGACCCATCTCTGTTTCGACTCCTCGTTAGAGTGATGGTCGTCGTCAGGCTCCATCTCTTCGTTGAACCTGCTTAGCAGCTCACTTGACGTTGGATCCTGCGATGATTCAGCCACGTCTGCTTTACATCGACACGCTTGTGAGAACTTACCGTCATCACATTGACGAGTCCGCCGAAGTACTTCAGAATAAGCGAAGCATTGAAGTCGTGTACGACAAATGCCTGGAGAGCTGGGACCGAGACCTTGAAGAAGTTCTCCGTGAGTGTGCTCAGTTTGGTGCGTGACGTTTCCGGGCCTCTGGGGTCCCTAACACCGTCGACCGCGTGCGATGCTCGTCGAAGTTTGAAATCCTCAAAGCTTTGCTGCGCAGCTTCTTCGTAGATGTTGCTGCCGAAGGCATCATAGACCTGTTGAATCACGACATTGGTTTTCGAGTGCTGGTATTTGTAAATCTGCAACAGGTCCGTCTCGACCTCGTTCAATATTTCTCTGAATCTGTCTGCGGAGGATTTCGTTGTTGCCATTCCATCTCTTGGCTTCCAGTCGAAAAAGGGGGGTACCTTGACGTTCAGCTGTGGAACGTCTTCTGGCGAACCTGCACTACTCAGTTTCATCGTAATATTTGTTGGTGATTTATGGATCGACTCCCGAGAAACTCACTTGACGCACCCTCCTCAACGAAGGCAAAGTCTACGAACTTGTTCATAGATTGGGACAAGCTGAAGTCAAAAAATCTGCTCGACTTCGATGTGGCATCATCTATGTTGTGTTTCCGACGGTTGGTGTCAGTTTCAAGATCCAAAGAAATGTCCGAGTTAATCTTGACCTCCTTTGCGCTGAAGGGCTTCGAAGACTTGCCACTCTTTCTACTTGCCATGCTAGTCGCTGAATCTGACTCAGGGTCGGAAAAGGGCTCGATAGAAACCCTGAGAAGAGGAACATCGTCCAGCTTCAGTAAGCTGGACCATCTCGAGGCCGTCAGCACCTCTTCGCTGGGCAAATAGAAGCTTAGATCGTAATGGTTTATGCCCTGTTCGGGTCGGCTAATCCTATCCCTGGTGGAAGTCTCCAGCTCCTATCGGCAAGATGTTAGTGAAAGAGGATGTTCTATCCCGCAGTGAGAGATCTACATGGGGAGAGCCAGACTTACATAGAAACTCTTGCACTTTTCGACCGGGAGGTAAAAGAGCCTTCGATTCTCGTCCATAATCTGAATGACCCGATCCTCTTTCTCATTGTTCGACTTTTGGTCCCTTATGGCAATACTGTCTCCCTCCAGAACTTCTCTAGAGACAGTGCCGTAGGTGATAAGACCTAGAAACAATCGTCAGCATCCTCGTCATTCCATCGGACCAAAAAGAGCTTACTGGAGCCACCGACTATCATCCATATCTGGCCTATCCAGAGAACCTGGTTCTTGCTCCGACCTTCGTTCTGGTGGAAGTGTTGCCTCCTATCCTGCTCGGCCGAACCCAACCGGCTCAAAGCGTCATGCATTCGGCGAGGGAAGCAGTTTCCGCTCCCTTTGTACTTATCCAGTGTGTTTTTGAACAAATCCGCGTACATACAGGGCACAGAGATGAATGTAACGGACGCAGGAGACGTCTCGTCCGGCTTCGTGTCACATCTCAAGACCGTTCCAGGCTTTATATGCCAATCGTCGTCTAGCTTCTTCTTCCTGATGGAAACTAACAGTTGGTCCACTGCACTCCTCATGGAATCATCAGCTCCAAAGTCGAACCTCGAAATGTCCTGGGCTGGTTAGATTGTGTTACAAGACATCCTTCTGCTTCGGCACCTACCTCGAAATCCTGTAGATTCATGACCGGTCTCGTCACATGTCTAAATCCCAGCTTGGTCAGTCTGGTGAAGAGTTGGGTCACCGCAGCTATGCACTTACTTCCATGTCATCGCGCTAGCACCTACCTGTATTTTATCGTTGCTCGGGGGTGCGATTTCTGCACGCTGCTTCACAAGCTCCAAAGTCGTGAAAGCTATCTTCTCAAACCCATCTCGGTATATCCGAGCCGCACTCATCTCCAGGACGTCTGGCGGGGTACAGACTGTCTTGGCAGCATTAAAAATTGTCGTAGGCCGTCGAAGCGGTCTGCTGGAGACGGCACATGTAACTATCAATCCTTTTTCCGATATCAATTGACGCGCAATTTCCTCCTTCGTAGACGTTGTGCTAGAGAGGCTCTCTCCAGAGCTCGCAGAGGATGAGTTGAATGAGCTTGTCAAACTTGATGTAGTTGATGATAAGTCAGAGGGCTCCGACTTAGCATGCTTCTTCTTGGAGCGTAGATTAAGAGAATGGTCAGCAGCGTTCCGTGGTACGGATTGGTTAGGCATCATCTCGTTGGCGAGTATACGTCGACGAGGCCCTCTCCTTGTGACCATTACTAGATTGGGTGGCGCAATATGTCGATTATCTGTACCCTCAACTGGTCGAGGCTCAATTGGAAATTGAAATTTGGGGGGATGTTGCCTTTTGGTTGACCCTACATTGATAGGTTTTGTAGTCTGACTCGACGGCCCATTCCATCCGGGGGGCGGGAGGTGAGGATTGGGGTAGGGTGCAGGCATCATCATTGGCTTGCTGTGTGCTCGATTCCAGTTTGGCGGTGGAGGAATCTTTGAATGTCCACGCATGGCGTGGAAACTTTTCAGTGGCGGGCGTGGCCCCGGTCTTGCATCCATTGGCCACATCTTCATCTCCACGACCCAGCCAGGCCGAACAAAGTGCTCCCATGTAGCAGGCAGCACAATTACACCCTGTGGGCTAATGAGATCGTAATGTCCTTCCTGCACATGTGGCCCGATAATATCGACGTGAATGAAAGCCTGGTTGATCAACTCCTCCATACCCTGTCACGCGTAAGCTCTCGCAACACCAAAATAGATCTAAACGAAAAAGGGGTTTGCCGGGGCCAACTCACGGACCAAAGTTTCACCATCTCGTAAGGAAACTTGAACTTCCTCCCGACTGCGTCCTTGAGCGTGATACTATGGCCAAACATTTCTGCGTCATTATGGCGGTGGTCATCTTCTAACGAATTTTCAGGCCGTTCACCGGTGCTTGATGGAAACTTCTCCTTTTTCGTGGGCTCTGGGATTGGGATCTTCTCGGATTTCTTTTGTCCAGTAGTATTCTTATCATGTTTCTTGATCTCCTCATCGAGTACCTCGTCGCCTGATCGAGCCTTGTCTTCTCGGGCGTCCTCTTCGACGGTAGGCGGCACGTATAGAGTTGACATGGTAAGCAAGAGGTGTTGGCTGAAGAAAAAGCCCGGCGAGGAGGAGATCAGACGACGTTATTCGAGACTCTAGCAAGAGATGGCGAGCGCGGGAAATAGATACCGTCAATTGTCTCACAGCCTTGTCTTGATAAGCAGCTGGAGAGGGGTTTTTCAAAGGAGGTAGCGGTTGTAAGCTGGGATTGGCTCTGTTTTGTACTTACTACTTACTGCGCCTTTATGTGACTTGCCTGCTAGTGCTGCTGAACACGTCAGGCTGCATCATGCAAGAAGTGCATATGTGGTCATCACAGAATGAGCGACGAGTCTAACAGCTTGTGCGAGTAATAAAGTTTGTAGGCTAGGTGATACACTGAACGGAATCTGTTACAGCACATGGAAAGTTGGGACGGGTGTCATTAGTAGAATCCAGAGGCACTCGTCGAAGTGTTAGATGTGGTGACTTGACATGTTTGTTTCTTACTCAAGTTTGGCCGATTCGGGGTTCTTTCCCCTCTCTGATTGGTCTGGTCAAAAAACCCCTGGGGTGCCCAAGTGTGCGTTCTGGATCGGGACGCAGGATGACAAACATCAGCCTTCGTTTTAGCTGTTTTCTCACTCGACATTTCAAGAATCATATGTGTGTGTGCTCACTCAATGACTACAAGATAATTTAGAAAGACACTGGACGTTTGGAAATTTTAGATTTCATTTGAAAGATAAACCCAAGCCATTTAAGGGAGCAACACTAAGTAACTCCAAGACTTTGAAGACAGAAACATGTGGGTCATTCAAGCCCGCTCCGCGCCGGCTCCGCTCGGCTCCGCATCGAGGCGGCCTCGGCGGTCCTTTGCCGGTACCGGCCACAGCCACGCTTTCTCGCCATGTGTACTCCAGGCAAAAGCGGAGATCAACCAAAACCGAAAGATACTACAAGACATGAATCCACCGAGGGGTAGCCCCCCAGGTGCCTATCAGAACCTTTCCCAAATCACATCTCGCATGACATTCGTATCTCGTTTGCTTATTTTCAGACGCGGACTGCGCTCCAGGTATTACAGACACTTAGCAACAACTGCCGCAGCCAGAACATCCGTCAATGACTCAAGCAGCCCAGTAAATCTCGACCTTGACGCTCTCGACGACGTTGGCCCAGCCGCCGAATCTCGCCTTGCCCCACACCGTGATAACATCGCCCAGCTTCAGACTGTGAACGAACTTGCCGGTCCCAGTACTGCGACCACGGCCGATCTCAACCAGCCGGTCGGCCTCGGGGGAAAGGGGGTGAATGTCATCAGTCCAGGACCAGACCACCTCATGATCCATGAACTCTTTATGCGCAGTCCTGTTGTTTAGGATCTTGAGGTTGTCGAGCGGATGCAAGCTGTGGTGGTATGCCAGATGTCCGCGGGATGTCTGTTCGACGGGGGGAAAGATCGATTGGAGGCCGCACGTGCAGAGTGTTGACTCGTCGCCTTCAGAGGTCGTCCCGGAGGTCGTCGCGTTTTCGGAGTTTCCGGCCGGAGCAGATGTCTTACAAGAGCCATCGCCTGCATCATTAGTATCAGACGTTACTCCCTAGATTGGGCACTTGCTTACATGTTCGGTCCTTGTCGAACTTTTCCAGGCCCACCTCGAACCACGACCAGGATCCTCGGTAGGAGTCTCTGTCTCCGACGGTGCTGCCCCAACCCTGGTCTTTGCTGCGAATCTTGAAGACGATCTTCCGAACGGGGTGGGTTAGCATAGGCGGCTGGTCCATCGACCCGGTAAAGTATTCTCTCGGAGCCTCCGAGACCACCTCTGTGGGGCTTGAGGTGGGTTCGAGCAGGGTCAGGTTGCGGAGAGGTTCTGTAACGGGGGACCCGTCGCCAGACTTGGGTGGAAGAGGCGCGGTCTTGAACGCCAGGCCGACCTTCTCGTAGTCGCGGAAGCCGATCGGCGGACAGCGCAGAAGAAGCTTGTTCTCATCTTGCGTTGTGCCGACAACGCGAAGGGCATCGTGGAAGGAGTCGGCACGGCGGTAAATGCTGGCCTCCGAATGCGCCCAGTATTGGGCTTCGTCGACGATGATGTCCATGATTTCTGGCGGCAATTTTGATGCTTTCTCGAGCATGATCCTGACAACAGACACATCGGTGGGAGAAGGCTTATAGTTGCCTGGCTCTTGTGTCACCCGAGAAGCAGGTTTATGAACCTGCACATCTGACTGCATGTTGCTGACGACCTTCGCGATCAAAGCACCGGCTGCCACAGTTGCTAAAGGTCCGGCGTATTGTTGCAAGAAGGAGAAGAATGACATGTACGCGAAATATGTTCGATTGCAAAGGAGAAAGAGGGGTAAAGGATGCCGGGATACTAGACAATGGTTTCGTAGGGATCTCGTGTTGCACAGCCGGGCAAGGCAAGTTACGTGTGGAGGCGACGTCAGCTCTGGCCACAACTGTCTTCAGGGTCGGTGCACGGAGGTCTGGCCACCGATAAGTAGACTTTAAACTGACGTCAGTGGGGTAACATGGGCCACGATTGGTTAAGTCGCACGGCAGCACAAATACCCCTGCAACTGGCTCCACGATAAGCTAGCGCATCGCTTATCTCCACGTGAAATTACACCATCGCTAACCACCGAGAGCCGACAATGTGCCCTCGCCGCCAGAGAGCTCCAGCTTACAAACCGGTAGCCGACGGCCTGGATATTTCTTGTCGCAAAGCGTCCCGAGGGGCAATCTTGAGCTTTTTGTGATCTCTGACATCTCCATATCTCCAATTACCAAAGTGCCGTCATGAAGTGTCAGAGACTGGCCTCAGCGGCCCTGCGCCAGGCCCGCACGCCGGTTTCACGCACCCAAGCTCCCTCCGTATTTCGGAGCTCCAACAATGCCGCCGCGGCACCTCTTGGCAGCCGGCAATGCACCCGCCGATTCACCTCCAAGCCGGCCCGCAAGGCCGCCTCGAACAGCCCCGGCGATGCATCAAACCCCGCGATGGCATTCCCATGTCTGGACGCCCTCGAGAATCGATCGGCGACCCTCGAGGCAAGATTCGAGTCGAGCGGCCCCGAGCCCTCTTACACAGCCGGTGCGACGGAAACATACCACTGCAAAGACCCTCTCCTGCTCGACTGGGGCGGCGTCCTGCCCGAGTTCGACATCGCATACGAGTCTTGGGGAGAGATGAATGCCGACAAGTCGAACGTCATCCTCCTCCACACCGGCCTGTCGGCATCGTCGCATGCGCATTCAACAGAGAGCAACCCGAAGCCTGGCTGGTGGGAGAAGTTCATCGGACCGGGGCTGGCCCTGGATACGGATAAATATCACGTCATCTGCACGAACGTCATCGGAGGCTGCTATGGGTCAACAGGACCGAGCAGCATCGACCCCGCGGACGGCCAGCGGTATGCAACAAGGTTCCCAATCCTCACCATGGAGGATATGGTGCGGGCACAGTTCCGTCTTCTTGATGGGCTCGGTGTGGACAAACTCTATGCCAGTGTTGGATCCAGCATGGGCGGCATGCAGTCGCTCGCTGCCGGCGTTCTCTTCCCCGACCGCGTGGGCAGGATCGTGTCCATCAGCGGTTGCGCCAGGAGTCATCCGTACAGCATCGCGATGCGCCACACGCAACGCCAGGTGCTGATGATGGACCCCAACTGGAACAGGGGTTTCTACTACGGCAGAGTGCCGCCCCACGCCGGTATGAAACTTGCACGAGAGATCGCGACGGTCACATACCGATCAGGTCCCGAATGGGAGCAGCGTTTCGGCAGGCGGAGGGCGGACCCCAGCAAACCCCCGGCGCTGTGCCCCGACTTTTTGATCGAGACGTATCTGGACCACGCAGGCGAGAAGTTTTGTTTGACGTACGATCCCAACAGTCTGCTGTATGTCAGCAAGGCTATGGACTTGTTCGACCTTGGACGCGAAAACCAGGTGGCTGCCGGCACGAGAAGGGCAGAACGCGAGAAGCTTCTTCAGTCTGGAGCCTCTCCCGCGCGCAACGATGCAGCCTGCAGTCTCACGCTGCCTGAGAAGCCCTACGTGGAGCAGCCTGAATCCAACGCCGGAGCGGCGGACCAGCCAATCGAGGTGTCCTCTAGGCCGCCCGAAGACCTCATCGCGGGTCTGGCTCCGCTGAGGGACACCCCGGCCCTCGTCATCGGGGTGACGAGCGACATCCTATTCCCGGCGTGGCAGCAGAGAGAAGTCGCCGAGGCTCTGAAGCTCGCGGGCAACAGGAACGTGGCGCACTATGAGCTGAGTGAGGAGATGAGCTTCTTTGGCCACGACACATTCCTGTTGGACCTGAAGAATATTGGTGGAAATCTGAAGAACTTTCTTGGGTGAATGAAATCATGAACTGGAACGATAACACCAGGAAGCCGAACCTAGTGGGCAGTAAGGTTGCGGGGAAGGGAAAAGTAATTGCGCGGAAAGTTGCATACGCCACGTTGTACAGAGTTTGGGCAGAAAAAGCATGCTTTGCAAGATTAACTCCGTACTGAAAAGTAAAAATCCCTAGGCATGGGCTTAATTCCATCGTTTGTGGTGTTTCCTACACTTTCTTGCTGGAACTTACAGGGTGTGATGTGATCCATCGGCCACTCAAGCTGGAAACGCCCGTCCCCACCGAACTGTCTCATTGGTCTGACGTCAACCCTTCACTTGCCTCAACACCAGGCTCACCACAAGGCTCACCCCAAGGCTCACCACAAGGCACATACTGCAGGAAAAGACATGAGACCAGGCGCGCTCTTCATTCGTCAAAGGGCAACAACGTTTAAAACCACGCCAATCCTGAGCTACCCGCGACAGAAGTCTCCCCATTTCCGCGCCTCGTCTGCTTGCCCGTTTCGTGCCACCCGCACAATGTCCACCATCACGTTGAAAGACAGCGGCCTGCAGGTCAAGCTACCCAACGGCCTGTCGGAAGAACAATTGCTGGCTTTCAGACCGTTCCAGGTATGATGGCATCCCTGGTCATCGTCACGTTTCAAGCACTGACTCAGACACCAGAATTGGGTCAAGGGCCTCGCCAATTCCCTGAGCCTACAAGCCAAGAACGAGAATCACCCGTTCCACCCGGACCCTTACCAACTCCATGCCATCACGGTTCAGGCATTCGACATTTTCGGCTCCGGTCGCGTGGGCTTTCTAAAAATCACAGCCGATGTGAAGAACAGGGCCGGCGAGGGTCTTCCGGCCAGCGTCTTCCTCCGTGGTCCCAGTGTTGGAATGCTCGTCATGCTCATCCCTGACGACGTGCCACCCGAGAGCGACGAGCGCTACGTCGTCCTGACCGTCCAACCGCGCGTGCCCGTCGGCAGCCTCTCCTTCGTGGAGCTGCCCGCCGGCATGGTCGATGACAGCGGCAGCTTCGCCGGCGCGGCGGCCAAGGAGATCAAGGAGGAGCTGGGCCTTGAGATTCACGAGTCGAAGCTTGCATGCCTCAGCGAGCTCGCCGGCGCGGGCGAGTCGGCGGGCAACGAGACCGATGAGGGCCTGGCAGAGGCCATGTACCCGTCCGCGGGCGGGTGCGACGAGTTCGTCACGCTGTACAGCCACGAGCGGAGGATCCCGCGCGGGCAGCTGAAGGAGTGGAGCGGCAAGCTGACGGGGCTGAGGGATCACGGCGAGAAGATCACGCTGAAGCTCGTTGCCATGAAGGATCTCTGGCGCGAGGGCGCAAGGGATGCCAAGTGTCTCGCGGCGCTGGCCCTATGGGAGGGGCTCCGACGTGAGGGCAAGTTATGAACCGAAAAGGACACGAAGGCGGGATTACAGCTTGAATTTCTTGGCTAGCTCTATGCCCTCAGCTATGGTTCCTACACGGGCGTCGATGGCATAGCCCTCTGCCTCAAGACGGACGCACTCGGCCCAGAAGTTGGTCAAGGGCACGGTAAAGACCTCGATGAACTCGCCCTCTTCCAGCTCGGCCTTGGGGTTCTGGTTCTCGGGGAGGGAGGCGTCGATTGTGACGTGGATCATGCGGAGGTTGGTGTTGCAGAAGCCGGGGTCTGGGGAGTAGTGGCGAGTCAGTACAAGATCTGCACGGAACCGGAAACAAAACATGGAGGGGGGAGGTGATAACATACCGTTAAACATGATGGGCGTCGTCTCGGACGCCTTGCCGACATACCCCGTCTCCTCCTTGAGCTCGCGCACGGCAGCCTCCTCGGCGGTCTCGCCCTCGTCGACCAGCCCAGCGGGGACCTCGATTGTGACCTTGTCGATGGGCGGGCGGTACTGCTTCTGCAGGATGATTTCGGGCCCCGTGGGCTTCTCGAGGATGGCGACAATGCCGACGCCGTCGATCTCGCCGTTCTTGGGCCGCGTGCGGCGCTCGGCCGACTCCCAGGTCCGGGCCTGGCCGTTTTGGTCTTTGTAGTTGATCTTAACGAGCCTGATCCAGCGGGCCTCGTCCTCGGACTGTTGTTGGGGGAATCAAGGGTTTCAGTACAATAGACAAAGGCATGAAAGCTGGGGGGTCGAGGGGAATTACCAGAGGGCTGGTGGCGGTCACTTTGGCAGCCATTGTGTGTGAGGTAATGCGATATCGGTGATGAAGGTGAGTTGGCGACAGGAGCTTCAGTGGACTGGCGGGGTAGCTTTGTCTGTCGCAAGGCGGAGAGCAGTACGTACCCCGCCGTTGGATGCGGCCAGGGACGCAAACAACTTAGTCATCGTTTGGAAACAATGCATCAACCCCCCGAACCTTTCCTCCTGGTCACTTCCTGATACACTTTCGAATCGTGCTTTTTGAGTCGACTGACATCTCGAGTTAAAACTCAACTATCAATACCTGTACATCCCGAGTCGTTACGTCCCATGCGACGGGACATTGGCCACATGACTCTAAACACCCGCGCTGTATGGCCCCCCAATGTTTGGAAACGACCTCGGTCCGAAACGGAGATCATCTGGCGTTCCATTACAATGGATCTCTGTCGCGTCACTGATCACCGCTTGTCAGTGTTTACCCACGCCAGTACCGGTTAAGCTTTGGGGCCACAGTTCCAAATCTCGGCACGTTCATGGGACCCCTGGTCAAGACAAAGCGCCGACTCGTGATGGAGGGGGGAAAACCAACAGCGCAGCGATCCGAACTACGGGACGAACCTCACTGTCGTTGGGTTTTCTGCCCTCAGGAACAGAGTTCATACTGAATAGCCTGGGACGATGAAGAAGAGATGGTGCGACATGTGCCATGTTGATGGAGACAGTTGTCGATCTCAACGATGGTACGAGTCGTCAGGTCCGCGAATACACAGGACTCGCGTCGCTTGGCTAACCGACCCAGCAAACAGAGGACGTGGCACGCTGACGTTGCGTGC
This sequence comes from Colletotrichum higginsianum IMI 349063, assembly GCF_001672515.1. NCBI lineage: Eukaryota > Fungi > Ascomycota > Sordariomycetes > Glomerellales > Glomerellaceae > Colletotrichum > Colletotrichum higginsianum. The sequence continues at coordinate 1,297,435 of NC_030958.1, forward strand.
CGATTGCATACGAAATCAATCTCGTGTGGTTCGGTCCTGATTACCGAACCGCTCAGGACCTAGCCCAATCGCCGTCCAGCGCCGACTATCGCAACGCTTGACCTTTATGGGCTCCAACCAACGGTCTGACTGACTCTTACCATTAGCGAAAGTGCGATAAGCTGCTGCTGCAAGTCATGGCATGTCAAGATTAAGGAGTCATTTGCAACGTCAGGTTAGTGGGCTGACTCGCATTGGCTGCACCCCAGTGTCCTCCCTCACAAGGGTCGGCCGGCTCGTCTGGGTCAGTGGCAGGGTTCCGGATCCATCATAGCCTAAGAGGGCACCGACTGGTTGGCGCTTCGAATGTGCCATTTAACAACCTTCCTCTCCTGGACGGGTGGCGGAGTCCATGTCTCTCGCGTCACGTTGTTTCGCCGAGGGAGTGCTAGACGCTTAAGCATCCAGATCTCAAAAGAGCCTCTACCTCTTGTGGTTTCAACCCGTCCACGATTCCCGAAACACATTGTCACAGCTCTCGCTGTTTCCAGTCATCGACAAAGACAGGGAGACAGGGGCTCTCGAAAATGGCGCCAACCCACTACACTGACCATGATGGTGACGTTGAGGGGAGGAGAAACCCCGATGAGGAGACGCCTCTGTTGGCCCACGACCTGCCGCCAACCCTCGCCCCAAGCAGAGCCTACCAGATCAAGGTCATTGTCCTGGCAATGTCATTCATCCTCCTTCTTGAAATCGGTGCCTATCTCCAGATCCCACCATCCTACCAGCTCATGGAGGATATCATTTGCCGCAAACACTACCCCGACCACATCATCTCGCAAAAAGACGAAGATAATGTCTGCAAGACGGCGCTAATCCAGGGAGAGCTGGCGATGATCAAGGGCTGGCAAGCCTCGTTCGATTGCGTGGCGCGTGAGTCCTGGTTTCTCGTCCTTTTGGCAACACCGGGCTGATGTCGAATATAGCGCTGTTAACGGCCATCCCATACGGCGTCATTGCCGACAAGTATGGCCGCCGGCCAGTGTTATCTTTAGCCATGCTGGGCATCACACTGGAGTTTCTGTGGATGCTGCAACCGCGTAAGTCCTAGTCGGTGTAACGGGCTTGAGGCATTACTAAATGAGCCCAGTCTTATGGCCCGGCGTCCTTCCCCTCTGGACCGTGTGGTTCGGAGCTGCTTTCCAGTTTATCGGTGGGGGTACGGGAATGGTCCAAGCCATGACATGGACCATGATATCCGACGTGGTCCCCATATCTAGCCTGTAAGATCGAGCTGGCCTCCTCCCTGTGATGGCAACACGTTACTGACGGTGTGTAGGACGGCTGTTTACTACAAGATCGGAGCAATCGTGCTCGGGGGAGAGCTCCTCGTCGCCCCCCTCAGCGCCTATCTGCTGAGCAAGAACCCCTGGCTCCCTCTCACCATCGGCATGGTTCTCTTAATTCTCGGAACGTGTCTACCTCCCTTCATTCCCGAGACGCTTGAGCTGCGGCGGGCCGCCGACGAGGAGGTCGAGCAAACGCTTCACCGGTCCGAAGATGGCGCCAATGGCAAGCGAACACTCAAGGAGCAGATCGTCTTTGCGGTGAAAAACGACATGGGCCATGTCTACAACTTTCTCATCAGATCCCGCAGGGTCATTGGTCTGGTGGCAGGGTTCAACCTGACGATTGTCGTCAAGTACGTCAAGACGGATATCATGGCGCAGTACGTCCACAACCTGTTTGGTTGGTCTTGGGCAAAGGTGAGTGACCCCGTTACCGAATGGTTGATTCCATGGTGCATGAAAAACAGCGGAACTTTTGCTGACAATGAGAGCATAGGCAACCCTTCTTGGTACGGTATCGACTGTCACCAACATGATCATGCTGCTCGCCGTCCTCCCGGCGGTGGGCTGGTACATCACCAAGCGGACGGGCGTGCATCCACTGATCCGCGACCTGTGGCTCGTCCGGTTGACGGGTATTCTCCTGACCCTCGGCTGCTTCATGGTTGCCATTGCCTTTGCTCCATGGTTCCTTATCGCCGGTATGGTTTCCATCTCTCTCTATTTGAAATCCACCCCCTGATCCTCATGCACCCCTCCCCCATCGTTCCGCCTTCGCCTCAGGCACACCGTACACTAACACAAGTCTAGCCCTTATCATCTTCTCGACTGGCACTGTCTACACCAACATTTGTCGAGCAGTGCTTAACGCCGTCGTGGAGCCGCACACGATTGGCACGCTCAACACAGCCATCAGCTGGGTGGAACAGATGAGCCTCCTCGTCTCGGCGCCCATCATCTCGGGCTTGCTGAAAGCCGGGAACGCAGCGGGCGGCGTGTGGATCGGGTTGCCGTACATGGCGGCGACGCTCATGGCGATTGGCGGCACCGTTATTGCCTTTGCCTACCGCTTACCTGGGGATAAGATCCTTTAGATCTTCATCGGCTGCTGGGCAAGGAATTTTCGTTAAAGCATAGTTAATATACGTACGGGAGCAGCAAAGCCCTATTGCTGTCATATCCAAGAAGTTAGGAAATTTTGATCTTTGAACTAGTCGGCCCCGCGGGCTGCGGAACTAGTGCCCTCATTCATGGGCACTGGATTGTCGTATTTCTTACGAGATCAACGATAGAAAACGGCAAACGGGCGAAATGGTAAGATCAACTACGTTTGCATGAACCCCAGTCCCTGCCGGTCCGGCCAGTCCGACGACATCTTAGCCTAGTCTGAGTGCTACTATCTGGTCTACCCTCTTGGGTGCCATAACGCCACATTGTTGCCAAGAGCGGTTGATACTTACAATTGACGTGGTTTTGCTCCATACTTCGCACTTTGGTAATAAGCAATTAAGCTCAAACGACTTGGAATGACCTGGAGCAAAAGCAGGGGAGGGTCGACGTACTAGTTTTAGTTTCCTTGTAAACCAACACGTGGGACTGGCTAACTTGTCATTACCTTTTACACGTTTGCGCTGTGGCTGTTGTCTTTATCTCCTAT